>NC_079319.1:87105243-88402507 GCF_029931775.1 Euleptes europaea | reverse complement strand
ATAATATTCCAGTGAATCTAGTAAAATTCTTACATTGTCTTTTATTTGCCTTCCTGGTATAAAACCTGCTTGGTCCTCATGTATAAGATCCTTAATAAATTGCTTTATCCTACATGCCAAAACCGAAGCAAAAATTTTGTAATCCACATTTAAGAGCGATATAGGTCTGTAATTAGATGTTTTTTCTGGATCTCTTCCTTCTTTGGGTATCAGTGATATAAATGCGTGTGACCAAGTCTCCGGGGATGTTCCCTCGTCCAAAATTGCATTGTAAAGTGAACCAAAAAATCCAACTAAATTGTCACTAAATGTTCTATAAAATAGTGCAGTAATTCCATCTGGTCCAGGTGTTTTATCCGTTTTTTGTCTCAGTATTGCTTCTTGTATTTCTTCCCTTGTTACTGGAGCTTCAATACATTCTCTCTGGGTCATTGACAAAGCTTTCATCTGTATTGAGTTTAGAAATTTATCTATTTTCTGTTTTGGAGTATTTTCTTTCTGATATAACTTAGAGTAAAATGAAACAAATTCTTTCTGAATTTCTGAAGTTGAATAAACTGGTCCTTTAGCAGTTTGGATTTTTGTTATAATCTTCTTTTGAAATGAGTCCTTCAGTTGTGTTGCTAAAAATTTTCCTGGTTTATTTGCATATTCAAAATACTTTTGTTTAGCAAGTTTCAGATTTTTATTCATTTCCTCCATTATTACCAAATTTAATTGGTGTTTAGATGCAGAAATCTGTATTTGAATTTCTCTTCTCTCCCCTTCCTGTGTTACCATTACCAATTTCTGCTCCAAATTTTGTAAATTCCAAAGTATGTTGTTTGTAAATTGCAATTGAGTCTTCTTCCAGGCCGAGTGTTTCTGTATCATAAAACCTCTCAGAACAGCTTTGAATGCGTCCCAAACTGTATTTAAAGAAGTTTCCCCATTAAGGTTAATTTCAAAAAAGTCTTTCATTAAAACCTGTAATTCCTTTTGTATCTTGTTGTCTTTTAAAAGTTTATCGTTCATTCACCATCTAAATGCTTGTTTATTGTTCCAATCAAAGGTAACAGGATTGTGATCAGAAAAAGTTCTAGGTAAAATATGAATTTTACGTAGTTGCGTGAAAATTGATTTACTGGCCCATATCATATCGATTCTGGAGTGTGAATCATGTCTTGCTGAATAAAAGGTGTATTCTTTAGCTGTTGTATTCATTGTTCTCCAAATGTCTTGTAATTCTAATTCTGAAGCCATGGCAAAGAAAGTTTTAGGCAAGCATCCATCATTGATATCTTTTGCTTTTGATTTTTTGTCCAGAGATGGGAGAATAATTCCATTGAAGTCGCCCATCAATAAAATTTGGTCTTGTGCGTACTGGGTTATCAGGTCATGTAATTTTTCATAGAAGGATTTTTTCCCTTCATTGGGTGCATAGATTCCAACCACTATTGTCCTTTGTCCCAATATTTTAGTTCTGATAATTACAATTCTTCCTTCATTGTCTTTATATACTAGTTCTGGACAGAGACTGGGGTGGGCATAGATTACCACTCCCTTTGTTTTAGTTTTAGCAGAAGCAATAAATGCTTGTCCAAGCACCTGTTTCTCCAAGTATTTTTTATGCTTTGAAGCTATATGGGTTTCTTGTAGGCAAATTAGGGAGTATTTATATTTCTGTAGATATTTGAAGATTCTGGCCCTTTTAGTTTTCTCATTCAGTCCATTTACATTCCAAGAAATTGCTTTTGCCATAATGTAGTATTTTTTAGCAAAATAAAAAGTCTATAGTTTGGTACCACCTTCTGCACCCTGTACCTCTTCTTCTTCCTCTTCTTCTTCCTCCTTCTCTCCAGGTAATTCTTTAAGGTCCATTTTATATTTTCTCAAAAATTTCCCCACATCTGCTTGGGATAGAATTGTCGTTTTCACTTCCTTATAGGTGAAAGCCAAACCTTGTGGCATAATCCAACGGTATTTAATGCCATTAGCTTTCAGTATAGACACAAAGTCTTTGTAGTTATTCCTCTGTGAAAGTAGATGCCTTGGAATATCCTTCAGTAGTATAAGAGAGGAATCTCCTGATGACACTGGATTTTCATAATGAATCTTCATAATCTTGTCTTTAACTCTGGTGTCATAGAACACTATCATCAAATCTCTTGGCTTAGATCTTCTCATTCTAGCAGGTAGTGGTATCCTGTATATTCTATTAATGGCTTGTTTTAATTCTTGTTCATCTATCTGAAATAAGTAGGCCAAATTTGGTATTGCAGATTCTTTATTATCTCCCATCATATCTGGAAAATTGCGTATACGAAGGTTGGTCTCTTTCACTCTCATCTCCATCATTGCCATTTGATTTTTTGCCGCCATCTGATCCGCTTGTATTGTTTCAATCTGTTTTTCTTGGCTTGTTAATTTTTTCTTTGTGTCCTTGTGCTCATCCATCACTTTCTTAATTGATACATCCATCGCTTGCATATCTGTCTTCATAACAATCATTTGAGTTTTTACTTCTTTCAAGTCTCCAGTGACCACATCCAACTTCTGATTAATAGCTTGGGATGCTTGACCAAGATTTGTCATCATAGAAGTCAACTGTGCCATCTGTGTAGACATCTGTTCAAACTGTTTATTTGTTGCCTCAGTTTGTTTAGTTAGCATATCCTGTAACTTTTTTTCCATGGTCGAGGTTTGTAAAGAGTCCCTTAGTTTAGTATAGGCAGGGCTGTGTAGTGAGCCAGAGCGGGGTCGAGACATTTACATTCAAAAAAAGCTGGTAAAATACATGTCCACCGACAGGGCCTTTAAGGTGCTGGTTAAAAGATGATAGTTCAAAGATCAGCCTAATAATTTTTTCGGGTTGAAAAGAGTCGAAATTGGCTTTAAAATTGCATTTTAAAGTTTTAGAATACCAGTGAGTTTTTTCGGTCGCTCTAGATCGGATTAATCAGGAAGTAAACAGGAAGTTACTAGTGCTGCAGACCTTCTATCGCCTCTTCTCGATGGTTATTCCTTCAGGAATGATTTGAAAGTAACTCGAGTGCGACGGATATTCAGTCCCGCGGCTACTTCCTGTTGTTTTAGTTCCAATGATAGAGAGGGTGTTATAGAGAGTCTTCCGTTCCAGGCACTCCCTTACTGCAAACGTGGCAGGAATTCGCCGGAAAATCAGGAAGAGAAATCACCCTCCCCTTCCTTCGGACCTTCTCATTGGTGATAATTCTTGTCAGTCTAAAAGGTATCCTTCCGACTCTTTGTTATGGTTTAGGCTGATCGATCCGATAAGGCTCCTGTCGCTAATCCCGATGACTAACTCAGATCAAACTTTTTCAGTTCGGATTATGGAGGGGTGGGGGTCCCAGAAATATTCTTATCAGCCTCCCGTCTGTTCAAATTTCTAGTAAGTAGACGAAGAGTTCTTTTGTACTCACTTGGGTGTCAAGAGGTGAGGTTCTTTTCTTTATGTAGTCCTTATGTTGGTATTAAGGCGGTGGAGGGTAGAGCTTGCTGCCAAAGTTGCGTTTTGGCGATGTCCTTCCCTAGTGCCCTCGCAGGACCGGCGTCTAGGACTCCGAGGGGCTTAAAAAGCCCCCTCAGAGTACCTAGGAGGTCAAACCGCATTTGCGGGCTGCAGGGAGTTCCTGCTTTCCAACCCACTTGCAAGGGTCGGATTGGGGTATCTATGTACCCCAAAAATAACGCAAACTTGGATTTCTCCCAGGACAACCTGGGGAAATGGAGTGCTCTCTCCAACGGCACCACCGGAAGTCCTTCTACACCAGCCTTCAGAGTAAGTTGGACACCAGTTAGGTCTGCTGGTCGGTAATGGTAAGCATTACATATCATGTGTTATACATATGAATTTAGAATTAATATTTATAGCATCTATGATTGTTGGGCTTATATATTTATTTTTTAGAGGTGGTGGACCCTATAAAAAGTTTTATGAAGCTACTTATATAATATATATAATTACAACTGATGAAGCTTATTTGCGAAACGAACACGTATCCGGAAGTGTCGTTTTGAAGTTGGAGTTTATTTTGCATTATTGGAATCTTGGAATTTTGCCTTTCATTTCTGTGCTTTGGAATCATCGGGTAAGAACGAACTGTGGACTGAACTTTGGAATATACCCTGGAATTTATTGTGGAGAATGTACCACGATTTGATTCTTTGAAAGTGACTTGAGGAACACTTGGAAACGTTATCCTTCGAAGTTTGGAGCCACCTCCCCTCTTTGCAGCACAGCAGGCCCTGGCGATATGGTCGACTTTGCCACATGCCCGGCATTTCACGTTGCAGAACCTTTACGCTTGGTGCTCGTGCAGGTCCCCGCAGCTCACACACTGCCTCCTGTTGAGGATCGTGGCTTGCCCCCCCCCCCTGGTGGACATCTTGTGGGCCTTGTCCTCTTCCTTGCTGTTGTTCTTGTGGTGAACTGGAATGGGACCCCGAGATGGTGGCGCAGGCGCATGGTCGTAGTGGCGGGTCAGCTTGTCAGCCGTCTCTGCTGCCATTGCTTCCTCCAGGGCCATATCGAAGGTAACGACCTTCTTCGCGAAGAGGCACCGCTGTACCTTCTTGTTGTGGAAGCCAAAGACTAGCCGGACTCGGAGTGTGTTCTCGAGGTCAGGGAAGCTGCAGTAATGGGCCACCTGGCATAGGGAGGCAACGTACGCAGTCAAGGACTCATCGGGGCCTTGGTTCCTCTGGTGGAAAGCATGGTGCCTGGAGAGCTCCGATGGTTGGGGTGCAAAGTGGTTTCCCAATGCCTCTATAATGGCATCATACGAGGTCTCATTCAGCCGGGTGGGGGCCAGCAATGCCTGGGCCAGCTCAAACGTGTTCAGCCCGCACACACTGAGGAAGGTTGGTCGCTTCAGGTTGGCGTCCGTGATCTTGTTGGCCTCCAGGTAGAAGGTGAGCCGTGTGGCGTAGCTCTCCCACTGCTCTGGGGAGGCTTGGCTGAAAGGCTCCATACTGTCTTGGCTTGCCATAGTGAGTTGCATTGCGTCTTTCTTTCGTGGTCTCCCCTGTGATTTTAGTGGGGTTAGCCAGGCTGCCTACCGGCTGCTGTAGTAATTTCAGCAGAGGTGAGCTGGGCTGCTTACCAGCTATCACAGTGATTTCAACGAGGATTAGCTGGGTTGCCTACCAGCTTCAGAATCCCATCCTCGTCACCAATATTATGTATGTGTGGGTGAGGCATGAGACCAGAGACGGAGGGCAACAGCAGCTGCTTTATTAGAGAACAAGAACAGAACTAGAACTGGAGAACTGTGTAATGAACCCCTGCTTATATGCCCGCTCGGCCACGCAGGATCACGCCCCCCAAGTCCGTGATTGGGCAGCTGCAGCCCTTACAGCCAATAGGAACACACAAGCACAGGAGCCTGGAGAGGCTCCAAACTCAACACCATTTCAGTTTCCCGCTGCATACATAACAGAAGCCATTTGGATGTGTGGGACATCAAATGAAAAATGTCATATTTCAAGGGGTTGTTATCTCCCGTGTGTTCAGCCTTAGAATGCCAGTGGCCCATTCTGTGAACAACCTGATTTAAATATAATGCCAGCTAAGTGTAACCTCCCCCCCCCCTCATGTGCTTCTTGTACTCAACAAGCATCCCTAGAAAATTGAGTATCAGGTCTGGCAGAGAGATACCAATATAATAGCTTGTCTCCCTTCCTTTCTTAGCAGCAGCTACACAAAGCTAGTAGGCAAAGAGATTTCCTGAGCAAACATCATATGCAGTTACAGGCACTGCTCTACGCTGAAGACTAATTGGGATGATCTTTGCACCTGGCATCGGGTTCATTCTACATATGAAATATGCGTTGTGACGAACAACTTCAACCAAACCCTTCGGCAGCCAGAAGCTGTTTAGAATAGAAGACAATGGCTCCATTTTGAAGCAATTTGATATCCACCAGTTGTCCAAACTGAGTCAGGTAGGAGGTGGCCGTGGAATTGCTTGGTGCAGTGGCTAAGAGTGGCGGAGCCTAATCTGAAGAACCAGGTTTGATTCCCCACTCCTCCACATGAAGCCTGCTGGGTGACCTTGGGCCAGTCACAGTTCTCTCCAAACTCTCTCAGCCCCACCTACCTCACAAGGGGACTGTTGTGGGATGGGGAAGGGAAGGTGATTTGAGACTCCTTAAAGGTAGAGAAAAATGGGGTATAAAAGCAAACTCTTCTTCTAATTCAAGCCGCAGATGTCACTGATTTAATCACAAACATATCTGCACACGTGTCTCTTGGCAGCAAGGGCCTCATCAGCAGAGAGGGGGGGAAATACCTCCGATTTTAAAGCCATGCACAAAACAGCAAGTGACTCTGTCGTCTTCAGCATCCCGCTGTTGCCTTTCACATGCCCGAACTGTTCACAAAAAAGCTTGAATGGCAATTAATTTTTTATGTGAAGCTACTTGGAAGGGAGCCGTCTGGAGAGTTAAATGGTTTCGGAAGTGTTTCAGCTGCACCGTCTCTGCCGCCCGCTGGCAGTTGGAGCAAAGGCAGCACAGACGTTTTTTAACAATGCTTCCGGATTTCGCTTGAGAGCGTCTTGATCTCTGCTGCGTGTCACTTAGAATGCTGTGCTCCAAAGCAAAGACCTTGTTTCATGGACGTCACATTGATCCAAAAGACAAGGGGAGGCTATCCAAAACAATAACCATATTACTGCACTGAAAAGACTGTATTTGGGGGTGGGGGTGAGGAGGCATGTGAAAAAGTTTGTTAATGAGACTGTCAAGAACAACCAAATGCCACATGGTTTCATGCAGATGATGAAGAATTGATTTTTTTTATGTTCCTATTTTCTCTACCTTTTCAAGGAGAATCAGACTGGCTTACAATCGCCCTCCCTTCCTCTCCCCACAACAGACACCTTGTGGGGTAGATGAGGCTGAGAGAGCTCGAAGAGAACTGTGACTAGCCCAAGGTCACCTAGCAGGCTTCATGTGGAGGAGTGGGGAAACCAGCCCGGTTGATGACATTAGAGTCTGCTGCTCATGTGGAGAAGAAGGGAATCAAACCCAGTTCTCCAGAGTAGAATCCACTGCTCTTAACCACTACACCATGCTGGCTCATACTGAGTCAGACCATTAATCCACCTAACTTACTACCTGACTATTCTATCTAGCAATGACTGTTTTAGATCTCAGAAGGCCGATTCACATGTTACAATGATATGTTCTGGAATTCCATGGGTCCTGGGTGTGCATGGGTCCAATTAAGACTGAGACCACAGCAGGAAAGTTTAACCCTGCCCCCCATGTTCCTGCCTTGAAATGGCCTGGGGAGACATTATTTGCCCCATTTATTGATGGCTACATTTAAGTTTCTTCAGTGGGGCAAACAGTGGCTCTCCAGGGCTGTTTCAAGTCAGGACAATTGTACGGGGGAGAATTTAATGCCTGCTTTTCTGTATGGTCCTGATACAAATTGGGACCAGGAATGTCTGGGAAGCATGGAACTGGGGTTGGCAAGTCCAGGTTGGGAAATTCCTGAAGATTTGGGGGATGGATGGTGGAATTTGGGGAATGGAGAGACCCTCCAGATTATAATGTCATAGAGTCCACCCTTCACATCAGTCATTTTCTCCCGGAGAACTGATCTCTGTAGTTTATAGATCAGTTGAAATTCTGGGAGATCTCCAGGGAGATCTACATGAATCAGGCAGAAGTCTTTCTCAACCTTGCTTTTTGAGGGCTTGACCACACGTAATTTCTTCCATGTTTGTTTTAAATAACAAGTTTTGCCTTTGCAAATCTGTCTTCCAGGATTGCTTTATCAAGGAGGAGAATAGCATGGGGCAAGGGGGAAACTTTCATGCTTTTCTGCTTTTTTAAAAATGCCACTCCTGAGCTTCTTTTACTCCTTCTAGGGAAAACTTAGGGCCACTTGTATTTTTCCAATTGGGCTCCGGGGAAATGGTTAAAATCCCCTCCATCTCTTTGCTTGATAAAACAACCCAGACAGCTAAATTTGCAAAAAACAAACAAACAAACAAAAACATTGAAAAGAAACAGGAAGAAATCTTAACTTGTCATGAGCCCATCTGAAAATGGGGGTCTCCACACCCCAACATTTTATTATGTAAACATAAATGTAAGTAGAACTTGATAAAATTAACGGTTTCATCAATCCCAAATAATCACTTGCATTAAAAGGATAACTGGAACAGCCTCTATCCATACCAATCTGGTTGTTCAAAAGATATGGGGACTAGGCTCGATACCTTATGTGTGCAATATCTATCAATAAGCAATACTACAGGGGTCCCCAAGAGTTTTTAGGAAGTGGGTGGGGCCAGGTAGGGCTTTTGCCCAGCAAGGCTTCTGATTGACTATTGGAGATTTGATTGACTGCAGATTTTAATTTTTTTTAAATGTTACTTTGTAGCAACTGCCACCACAGCACAAGGATCCGCACTGTGTTACTGACATTAAGTGGTGACAATTATTTTGTGGCTGGCTCCGCCTCCTTAGGTAGCCATTTTGTAGCAGCCATTTGTGGCTGCGCCTACTGTGCCATGCCATTCCAAATGTCTCATGGGCTCAAAAAAGTTGGGGACCCCTGCTATACTCACCAAAGCTATGTATCCTATACTGTGCCCAATCCATTTAGTTCTGTACTTTTTTACTGGACTGTAAAGAGGTCATAGGGAGAGGCCTTTCTCAACCTGGCACTGGAGAAACTTTTAAACCAGAGATGGCAGGCAGTGAACCTGGTACCTTTACCATAGAATTACGCCAACTTACAGCCCCCCCAAACAGTAAGATCACAGGCACAGCATATAGCCGCATCTCATGTTGATCCTTATTTTATGTGTATCTCCCACAGGGCTCAGATTCTCTATTCGTTTTCACCAACTGTGAGTCCCAGTGGGAGCTCAGGAGAATCAGGCTTTAAACACGGTGATGCATATTCGGCACAGCATGATGCTAGGAACGCAATGCACAACTTAAAAGGCAGCCTGAGCTCCTGTAATGATATTCTTAAAGCCTCTGGGGTTCACAGAAACATTTGAAAATATTTGTAAGTACTAGCATGGGTCTTTCCTCCTTTCTCCCAGTTTATTTTTTAAATTTATATTCCCCTTTTTCAATAGTGTGCAGGAGGAAGCTAACACAGTCTATAAATGCACAACCCCTTTATATTAATCAGTGCATACTGATGAAGACCTTTTATGCGGGGACGTTTCCCCGCGGTCACCTCCGCTGACTGCTTCGGGGCTTCCTTTTGATTATGCATGCCTTTTCACCCCTCGGAGGTCGCCTTGCTCTCCCCATGCATTTTGCCTGTGTTTTGCTGGATTCTGGCTAAAACAGCATCTGGAAAATTTATTGTGTTGTACCTAGTTGCTTTCTTGTACATTCTTTGGTGTCTTGATAAGGATAGGAAACTGAGGTCTTTTTTGCAGGGATGTTTCCCCACAGTCACCCCGACTGACTTCTTTGGGACTTCCTTTTGATTATGCATGCCTTTTCTGACCTTCAGAGGTCCCCTTGCTCTCCCTGCACATTTTTGCCTGTGTTTTCCAGATGCTGTTTTAGCTTATACTCCCAGGAATGAAACGTCTAAGCAGTTTTAGCCAGTATCTGGAAAATGTGGGCAAAATGAGGAGAGCGAGTTGACCTCTGATGGGCGGAAAAGGCATGCAAAATCAAAAGGTTGCCCTGAAGCAGTTGGCAGGGGCGACTGCAGGGAAAATCCCTACATAAAAGGCCAAAGATAAAGATACGAATCCTATGAACACAAGAAGCTGCCTTCTTCTGAGTCAGGCAGTATTGTCCACTCAGATTGGCAGCAGCTCTCGGGTCTCAGGCAGAGGTTTTTCACATCATCAACAACCTGATCCTTTTAAACTGACGATACCAGAGAATGAACCTGGGACCGTCTATGTGCAAAGCTTATGCTCTTCCACTGAGCCTCAGCTCCCCCCCCCAACCCCTGATTCAACATGATCAAATACAGTAGAAAATTGGTTACTGTCTGTTTTGTAGTGTCTGCTGGTTATAGCAGGAATGACGAACAAAAGGCTAGAGTTGGCTGATCCCTCCTCTTCTGCTGATATTCCAGCATCAGGGATGGCAAATGCAGAGCTGTCCTTGGATGTCCCCAATGACAGCTACTGACTGCTGATAATAACCAGTAGCCACCGGCCAACACAGTAGCTAATTAAAGCAAAACACACTAAATGGACAGTGAAAAACGGAAGATATCAAGTCCAATTCTAGGCTAAATACTTCTTTTTTACATCCTCTTTTTTGTAGTGGCGAGAAATAATTTATACTTGGGGAAATAGTCATGTATGTCATCCCCAACCTGTAGACTGAATGGAGCTGCCTGTAGTTGTGCCGTATTGGTTAGACAAATAGTGGAGTGCAAATAGCCAAATGAAATAAATGAATGAAAGATTTCTCACTTGCTTCATTTGAATGTATAAATTGGCCCTAAGTGGGATATCAACACTTGGTAGGAGAACACTAACAGTGCTGTTACCTTTTGTTTCACCTTGTTAGTTGCTTTTCTCTTCCTCTATTATTCCACCCATGTGCTGATGTGGGCCTTCCCCCTTCTCTCAAAGCATGTTGTTTATCTGATAGTCTCCTTCCTGTATGCATATATTAGGCCAGATGTGGCCAGATGTGTAAGCCCTTATGTGTGAGTTGGAGGGCAAGAACCAAAGGTCTCTTGGTCCTTTGGCTCTTAGCCTGTGACTTTAAATGAGCCAGTCACTAAATCCAGGACTGGAGTTTTTTCTTTTTCTTTTTTCTTTATTGGAATAGATATATTGCCTAGGGTTGTTGTTGTTGTTTTGCACTGTTGTAAGCCACTTTCAAGGAGAAAAGTGGGATATAAATATTTAAATATTAGGCAACGGAATAATTAAAAGTGCTGATGGATCTGAAGAAAGGGCCACCCTGTTTGGAATTTTATTTCCACAAGTGCCCGTACATATCTAGAAAGCCCACAGCCAGGTCATGAAAGCAACCCCCCTGCTGTTATTTGTCCCCAGTGTCTAGTATACAGCCTCTGAACATGGAGGCTCTATTTGATTATCATGGTTAATAACCACTGAGGCATTTAATACTTTTTAAAAACTCTCCAAGATAGTGGCCCAGCATCCAGAGCTTGTGGCAGTGAATTCCATATGTTAATGGAAGCTGAACATCAGCCGGAAGACTGAGACTAGCATGTGATCAGCGGATTACAACCAATTATGCTGATACCACTAATATTACTGTCATGAAAAAAGATACTTACATGGCAGCTGAGGCTGCATTAACTCTGTTTCTGGTCTATAATCGGTAGACATTACCAGACACAATTTATGCCCCAGCGAAGAGTCATTAGAACCAGATCACTGAAAGGCTAATGGAAACAGTCATGTGCAAGAAAGATCACAAAGATGACAAGCCCTGCAGAGAGCATCGAGAGTTACAGCAGGCATGCTCAATCACGCCCTTCGGTATATAAAACGTACTCAACATTATATGGAATAGCTTAAATTCTATGGCTCGGATTTCGCTCCAGTTCTAAACGGTGCTAAAACACCGTCATTTTCTGTATGTGCGACGAAGCGGAGGTTTATGAAAATAGCATTTTGTCGAGCTAACAAAAAAATGTTTTTTTTTTTACTAACAAGAGCATTATTTATGAAAAAGGTGATGACAGGAAAGCAGAGATCAATTTTGTCAAAAATTAAATTACAGCTGCAGCTCAAGTGGAAAACTCCTTTTGTGGCTCAGAGCAAAAATGTGGAGACGGTCAAAGAAACACTCCCCTCTGTTCCTGGATTCAGGGGGTTTTGTCAATACTTCTTGTCAATGTCATAAGTGACACTTCACAGCTTTGCAGCCCATTACAGAGGATGATGGACGAAAATAAGCAATAAATCCGGTGTCCGCTCAACAATGTTTTCATGGGTGCTGTCTAATATTTGGACTTTTATCGAGGGTGGTTTTTTGTTTTTGTTTGTTTGTTTCCAGTTCATACATCTAATGTGAAACTTTCCTTCCTCCCATCTTTCACCCTTCCCAGAACAAATAATCAATTGCACAGGCTATCAGAGACTTTAATGAGACAGAAAAGAAAATGGAGGCAGATACAAGGGAAGAAGGAAGGCGGTATCCAGAGTCATAGAGCAGTCAGGTTAGAAGGGTTCTTATAGTTCATCCAGACTAACCCCCTTTTCAGTGCACAAAATTCAGGCTAAAGCATTCCCAACAGATGCTCCAAGCTTTGCTTGAAGACCTCCATTGAGGAAGCAATCTCCTAGGGAACCAGTTCCATTGTTGAACCAGTCATAAGATTAGGAAGCGTCTCCTAATGGTCAACCAAAATCGACCCCTCTGTGCCTGAATCCTGTTTGATCTGCTTGCAGCAATATTCACATCTTTGGACGTGCTAAATCATAAACCGAACCTCTTCATGAAGTCACCTGTCCGTTCTGATCAGGGTTCGCTTACGGTTTTCTCTCTCTCCTCCCATTCCTGACATTGTCCTTTGGGACACATTAAACAGAAAGGATTTGCTCACTCTTTGATAGAGTTTCTAGCTGTCCAAGTCAGCAGGATTACAGTTCAGTACCCCGGTTAGAGCTCTAAACCGAAACAACTAAAAATTAACGTGTATGAACCATGTTCATTCGCTGGTGGAAGACCGTGACTGTGTTTTAAAGCATATCTGGCTCCTGAGATAAATGCTCGGTTACAGAGGCCTCAAACGAATCCAGTGTACCAAATGATCACTGTTTTTTTTTTTTTTTTGGTTTAATGAGAAGGGTAATGATTCCCCAAAGGAAGCTAGGCATTTCACATTTATCGCTAACTTAGAAAGGGTGAGCATATTTCTTCTAATATCTCTCCTATGATTTTGCTAGAGTTGTGGCCATGGGGGAGAGCCAGCATAGTGTATTTATTTATTATTTTATTTTATTATATTTATAACCTGCCCTCCCCGGCCACAGCTGGGTTAAGGGCAGTGGACTCTAATCTGGAGAACCAGGTTTGATACGCTACTCTTACATGTGAAGCCTGCTTGGTGACCTTGGGCCAGTCACAGTTTTCTCAGCACTCTCTCAGCCCACATGGAGGCAGGCAATGGCAAACTACCTCCAAACATCTCTTGCCTTGAAAATCCTATGGGGTCACCATAAGTCAGCTGTGACTTGATGGCACTTTTCACCACCACACAGCCATGGGGAGATATACCTTTGGCTGTTCTGAGAAGGTAGATTATCAGTAGGTTTGCTAGCTCCGGGTGGGGAAATACCTGGAGAGATTTGGGGTGGAGCCTGAGGAGGGTGGGTTTTGTAGAGGGGAGGGGCCATGTTGGAGGGGCCATGGCTCAGTGGCAGAGCATCTGCTTGGCATGCAGAAGGTCCCAGGTTCAATCCCCAGCATTTCCAGTTAAAGGGACTAGGCAATTTGGTGATGTGAAAGACCCCTGCCTGAGACCCTGGAGAGCCACTGCCGGTCTGAGTAGACAATACTGACTTTGATGGACCAAGGGTCTGATTCAGTATAAGGCAGCTTCATGTGATCATAGAGTCCAATTGCCAAAGTGGCCATTTTCTCAAGGTGAACTGATCTCTATTGGCTGAAGATCAGTTATAATAGCGGGAGAGCTCCAGCCACCACCTGGAGGTTGGCAACCCTAATTATCAGTAATTGAAGGCTTAGGAATCAAAACGAGAAACTCATCACATATTGCTAGACAGGAGGATAGACTACTGATAACAGATGTAAAGCTAGCATTGTGATAGGTACAAACGCTGCTGCTGATAGTTTATTACCAGACAGCAAAATGAATACCATATATACCCTGCAGTAGTTTTGTGCTAAATTCAATAAAACCTGTGTGCATTACAAACAGTACATAAGGGTAAAGATTTCACAGGAAACTTATTATTGATGCTCAAAGGACTGAATGAATAGTAAATACCTGTAGCTATCGTAATTCCATAAACAAGCAGTCTCTTATCTTCTTAACTTGAGCCTGAAAGCTGTACTTCAGCAGCCATCAAAACACTTCATGGTAATAAAGTTTAATAATGCAATTGTAAGCAAAGTCCAGAGGCCAAAAAGGAGGCAATCTATAAAGTGCAGCTGGTAAGGAAAAATGTGCTCAACATGTCAGCCTTATCATACCCTGCTAGGGCTGCCTGCCAGGCCATGGGAAATGTTGCTAGTTCTTATCCAGACTCTTCTTGCGCCCTATAATATTGGGGGGGGGGTGTTTCCTCCTCCAAATCACCTTGAAGTGTTCATTCAAGTGAAATTTGGTGGCAACTCTAGACACCATGTCATTCTATTTATCAACCAGATCCATATTCTCAACACATCACCCAGTGCAGGTGAAAAGTAGATAGCACCAATAGCTAGGGTTGCCAACCTCCAGGTACTAGCTGGGGAACTCCTGCTACTACAACTGATTTCCAGTTGATAGAGATCAGTTCACCTGGAGAAAATGGCCACTTTGACAATTGGACTCTATGGCTCTGAAGTCCCTCCCTTCCCCAAACCCCACCCTCCTCAGGCTCCACCCCAAAATATCCCCGGGTATTTCCCAACCAGAGCTGGCAACCCTACTGACAGTACAGTTGAAATATTGCCCTAAATTTAAAGTCTACAAGGCAGCAAGCAATAAAAACATTCACCAACCTACCTTTATCAGCCTCTCATTTTCAGCCAGATTTATTACTTATTTACTTAATTTTATTTCATTTACTTCATTACCCACCTTTATTCATAGTGAGAATCAAAGCAGCTTAGATTATTCTCCTCTCCTCCTGTCTATCTGCACAACAACCCTGTGAGGTAGGTTAGGTGGAAAGTATGTGACTGAGCCAAAATCACCCAGTAAGCTTTCACAGCAAGGTAGGGGTTCGAACCTGGGTCTCCCAGACCCTACTCTGAAGTTCTAACCACTACACCACATTGGCTTTCATAGGGCAGCTGCTGTTGAACAGTAGCAAGCAGCCAGGCATAGTTGAGTTGTGCAAGTCAGATGATATCAAGTCACCAAGTGGTTGCTGCCAGACCTAGGGTTTCTAACCTGGAATGCTGTGGTTGCCTAGCAACAGCCACCGAGGGATTCTGTTTCTTAAAGCTACAGGTGCTCCTTTTATCATTTTGGGCTTTTAAAAAAACCCTGGTTTACCCCAGAAGGGACATTAATATGTGTGCACCCTGCACACTCTCAAATCGCGCCCCCCCCATGAAAGCTGCCGTCAATGGCAAGGGGAGACCTGGCAGTCCTATTTTTTTCAACAGCTGGCTAGATGCATTGCCTTATAGCAGAAGCTGTTACTACACAGGTGCAAAGTTGCCCAACATGGTGCCATCTTAGAGAAGGATTTTGCTGGGGGAAATTAAGGTCAGAAATCAGGATCTTGCCTCATGTGTAACAGAGGAATTTCAAGCAGGGAAAGGTTGCCTGGTAACCATGTCAAAATTCTCAGCATGCCTAATTAAAAATTCCCATAAAGAATAGGTATGGATATGATGGACGTTTGCTATGGTCTTACTGATCCCTTCCCAATCCCTTGGTTGTTATTCCAAGCAACAATGTGTTTTATGTGTCATCCGGTGTGTTTTATGTGTCATTTGGTGGCAACTCTACATAAAACAAGCTGAAGAGTTTTCATACATGACAAACAAATTTTGGCCTTTTTTTTGGGCTTTGCTTTGTAGTCCACTAGTCAGCAAGTGAAAAGCAGGAAAGCTGCAAAAAATATTCAACATGACCTAGAAGATCATTTATTCTGATATGTTTCAAAGTAGAAATGCTTTTCTTCAGTGGATAGTCTCAAAAAGATATAAGCTAAGTTCATTTGGATGTTGCTCCAATGAATATTTATACTCCATTTGTGTGTGTGTGTGTGTGTGTGTGTGTGTGTAAGTAAACATTTCCAAAATGGCATAGCCCATGAAAAAGAGCATTTCTGGCTAGAAATGTTTGGGAATGCATTCATCTTTCATATTGTATTAAATATTCTTTTTGCACCTTTAGGCTCTGCCATTTGTTTCCCCCTGCCTTCTCCCCTTCCATTTCCTTGCTCGCAGCTCCAAATCTCATCTTTTATTGTATTTGTCTTTTAAATTTCTCTCTGGAACACTTCGGCAGTAGGCTTAAGCTTTCTAAGGAACCCTATTGCCCTATTTTTCTTTCATGGAAATAATGCATTCTTTTTGTTCATCTACCATTCATTCCATCTTCATTTCAGCGCAAGGGGGGTGGGAAGCAGAAGCAAAGGTAGTGTTAAAATTTCATGGTTTGAGGCAGAGGGAGAAGAACACGAAGGACAAGAACGTGTGGAAAACATGTGGAAGGGATGAGTCAGTGCTTGGCTCTCATAGCCCTTCCTTACATGTCCAGGGTAATTCCAATTGCCACTTAGGGATCAGGAAGGATTTTTCCTCCTGGCCAGATTGGCCAAGGATCCTGGAGTTTTTTTTGCCTTCCTCTGGGCACTAGGGGGAGAGGTGTCAAAGAGCTCCAACCCGCCTCCACCAGCTGGAGCTGCTTTGGTTTAGTCAAAAGTTTCCCAAAAGGGACAAAACATTAAACTCCAGGCTTTCACCCCAAGTTTAATCAGTAGCTGCCACCAACCCTGGGGTCCAAAGGGTGAGCCTCCAGGCAGGGAGTCCAGGGTACCTCCAGCCAAGCTCCAAAGGTTAAGTGCGACGCTTACCCTGCAAGGTAGAGGCCTGCCAGGGAAAGATTACACTCCCAAAATGTCTTAGGTTCTTTTGGTAGGTAGTTTTTACACTCAAACAAGGCACTTAGAATTTAGGCTTGGAATCCCAAAATCAAAAGACACAATCCATTTAAAGGCTAACAATTTATTTATAAGGTTTTTTCTGGTTTACAGGAAAGAAAAAGGGTTTCATGAAGTGATAGGCAATAAAATAATAAACTATTTAGCATAGCCAACTAATACATTCAAAAGCCTTTTTGGTTCAAAAGGATTGGCAAAGGTTTCTTGCATCAGGTTTATAGTTACCAAGTTCCAAAGATGCTTCCAGCATTCAAGAGTTCCAAAAAGATTGTCCAAAGGTTTTCTCCAAGCAGGTCAGCTTGACCAGAGTTTCCCCCTCAAGGGCCAAAATCAAATGGGTTGTGATGCAGCCAGCACAGCTCTCCTGCTGTACCCCAAAGCGTGCATAGTTTGCTTAGGGCTGGTTTGTCCTTATATCCGTTTTCTCAAAAGGATGAGCTCATAGAAACCAATTGAGAAAACAAAAGCAATTAGCTGGTAATTAATCGCTTGGTCAGAAATGCTGACTCACTAAGAGGTGTTCAGGTCAAGAAGCTTACAGAACTACCTGCACCTGGACATTGTCATGATGGCTGACCGATGTGTTACTATGGCAATGCACGGCCTTGCATTCCAGAAAGGGGAGAGAAGGCTTTAACGAGCACCAGCTGAGGCTTACCTTACTCCCTCTACAGAAGCAGTTTTCAAAAAGGAAACTTATTTTGCTGGTCTAAAATCCCAATAACACAGAATTCATAGGCTTCTAGGCCTGAACTCAAAAGAAATAATACAATCCAAGAAAATTGAGGGACCTCAACTTCTTGACAAGAGGTAGTTGTGAATTTCCTGTGCTGTACAGGCAGTTGGACTAGATGACCCTTGAGATCCATTCCAGCTCTATTTTTCTATTTCATAGACTGTTGGGCTAGAGTGTCAGCCCAGGCTAGGGTTGCCAACCTCCAGGTAGTAGCTGGAGATCTCTTGCTATTAAAGCTGATCTCCAGCGAATAGAGAAAATGGCCGCTTTGCCAATTGGACTCTATGGCATTGAAGTCCCTATCTTCCCCAAACCCCACCCTCCTCAGGCTCCACCCCAAAACTCTCCAGCTATTTCCCAACCCGGAGCTGGCAACCCTATTCCCTGCCCTTCAGCAGAAGACTTCTTTGGGACCATCTTCTTTTCTGCTCTCTTTCCCTTATGCCATTTAATAAACATCAGAAGCTTTACTCTGCCGAGAAGCCCTGCAGAGTTTTTTGGCAATAGGTTGACAAGTGATGGCTCAAAGTGCTGGGCACCACGCTTACCTGCTGGTCTTCTCTTCCGCCTGGTTACCTCCTGAGGCATGGGTCACCAGTTCTTCCTATAGCAACACAGTCAAGATATTTATGTGTAGAAGTGACCCAAATGTGTAAAAACCTATATCTGGATGAACACAGTCACGGGAGGGGGTTGACCTTTTCCAATCCATACAAGACCCACATGCATCAGTGAATAAGACAATATGAATTAAGACTTCAGGAGGACAACTCTGTAAATATCCTATGGGCCAGAGAATGGCTTGAAGACATATGAGATTGTCATGTTGTTAAGGCTGAAAGAGTTTCAGCCTAGACAGTGCCTGGAGCATTGTGGTTCACCCTAAGGGTTCATGGATCTAGGGAAGTGGTTTGTTTTCGTGTACAATTGGGTTGCATCTGGGTGATATGAGAGAAGTCCCAGTAGAAATCTTTGGGGGACTTCCAGAAGCTGTCTGTCTGAAGGAAGTCTGTCAAGGAACCCCATGTAAACTGAGCTTGGTATTTAAACTAGAATATTCAGGAAGGATAAAACATAGAATGAAAGAGATAAATCCACACATACACAACTGAAGCATTTCTAGGGTTGACAGATCCAGATTGGGAAACTCCTGGAGATTTGGGGATGGAGCCTGGGGAGGGCAGGGACCTCATTTGGGTACACTGCCACAGAGTCCACTCTCCAAAACATCCATTTTCTCCAGGAGAACTGATCTCTGTAGTCTGGAGATGAGCTGCAATCCCTACATATTTCCAAGGATTTCTGTCCATGAATGTGACTTTCTTGCCTCCCTACATCTACTGAGAGCCAGCATGGTATAGTGATTAAGAGCAGTGGTCTCTAATCTGGAGAACCGGGTTTGATTCCCCACTCCTCCACACAAGCAGCGGACTCTAATCTGGTGAACACATGAACACATGAACACATGAAGCTGCCTTATACTGAATCAGACCCTTGATCCATCAAAGTCAGTATTGTCTACCCAGACCAGCAATGGCTCTCCAGGGTCTCAGGCAGAGGTCTTTCACATCACCTACTTGCCTAGTCCCTTTAACTGAAGATGCCGAGGATTGAACCTGGGACCTCCTGCATGCCAAGCAGATGCTCTGCCCCTGAGCCATGGCCCCTTCCCATAGTGGACTGGGTTTGTTTCCCCACTCCTCCACATGAAGCCTGCTGGGTGACCTTGGGCTAGTCACAATTCTCTCAGATCTCTTTCAGCTGCACCTACCTCACAAGGTTTCTGTTGTGGGGAGAGGAAGGGAAGGCCATTGTAAGCCACTTTGAGACTCTTCAACGGTAGAGAAAAGCAGGGTATAAAAACCAACTCTTCTTCTTTCTCCTCCTCCTCTTCTTCTCCTACTGCAGCCCCATATTTCCCCTTCCCAAAATGCTTTTCCATGAGTTATCTATACCACATAAAGTTTTCATACTACAGCTAGAAAAAAGTCAACTGAATCCACCATAATAACCAGGTTTAAATATATTGTTGAAGCTGTTCATTCTGATATTCATTGTAATGCCCTCTGTTAATTTAGAATAACTTCAGATTCCTCTGAATGGATTGCTTCCGGGCATATTTGCAAAAAGCCACAAAGGTTTAGGCCTAATATGTTTCCACAGGGTACAATGTCATTGAAGCAAGAAGTCAGGTGTTAATGGATTAACAAAGGGATAAATCAGAAGTTCTTGTCCCATTATTCGATAACACTTCAATTGAGGCTTAAATTAGGAGCAAAATTAGGATCATGAAACTCTAATGGCATTTTTAAGAATGCCATTTTGATGCATGTTTTATCATTGTGACATTACCAGTGGACAGGCCACCTGCTTGGAGAAATTAGCCTAATAGCCACTAAGTGTTATGAAGATAAGGCAAAGATAAGGTATACTGTCCTTGAGATTGTTAACGAAGATGACATCAATCTAGTTTAAACCAATACACGAGCAAGCCACGCTGGTAATTCTGCCTTGAGACACACTGTGAAAATGACATTCCAAAGGACATCCAAAGTATGGAAAAGACTTGTGGTTATTGCACATGTGCGCTGTAAAGCTCCTGACTCACAATCCTGCTTCTGCTTCACATCTTCGTTGAGAAGTCAAGATGAACCATGCTGACATATTGAATAAGCAGATGTTCTCCTTGTTCATTTCAATGTAGACAAGTAATTTGGTACTTCTCCTACACCTCATTTGTGAACATCTAATTACCTGAGAGCCAGAGTGATGTAGTGGTTAAGGTGTCAGACTTGGATCTGGGAAAACCAGGTTCAAATCCTTGCTTTGCCATGGAAACTTGCTGGGTGATCTTGGGCCTGTCACACACTCTCAGCCTCGACCCTCGCTAGTATTTGGATGGCACACTTCCAAGGAATCCCAAGGACATGATGCAGAGGCAGGCAATGGCAAACCACTTCCAAACATCTCTTGCCTTGAAAACCCCACCAGGGGTTGCCATTAGTCGAGTGTGACTTGACCGAAAAACAACAACTTGATCTTCTCCCAACTCTCCTGAGCACAGATTATTCCCTGCAGAAACAGGAATGAAATGGTTTGAGGGCCTGAAAGGGGTAGGCTGGTGGGTGAAGTGATCCACAAATTTTATTTCATTTTCATTTGTTTCACTTCTGGTATTGAAGAATTTATTTCTTTGTGTTCATCATCACTATCACCATCATTTCCTCTCTTTAAGTATTTGAAAGGTTGCCACTTAGAGGAGGGCAGGAAGCTGTTCCTGTTGGCAGCAGAGGATGGTACTCGCAATAACGGGTTTAAATTGCAGCCGGAAAGATACTGGCTGGATATTAGGAAAAAATATTTTACAATAAGAGTTGTTTGACAGAGGAATCAGCTACCTAGGGAGGTGTTGAGCTCCCCCTCACTGGCAGTCTTTAAGCAGAGGCTGGACAAACATTTGTCAGGGATGCTCTAGGCAGATCCTGCATTGAGCAGGGAGTTGGACTAGATGGTTGGACTATTATTCTATTTCATATAAAGAGTGATAGAGGTTTAAAGTTCCTGAGTAGGATTTAATTTTTAGTATTTGCTAAGGAGAATTTGTTTATAGATTATGTTTATCCTGCAGTTTGTGTTTGGTAGATACCTTGTTTATTTGGTGGTTGCCATATGAAGTTGGTGGTATATTGATCTTATTCCTTACGTTTATTCCCTGTACCTGTTTTTGTGCTGGCTGTGGACTGTAATAAAGTCTTATGACGATGATTTCTTTGTGTTCTGTTGTTACATTGTTCATCATTTAGTTCAATTCCCCTTTGGCTCCAGTGGCAGAACACATTGCCAGGCATATACAGCTATGCTAAGCAGCGTTACCCCCTCCTGAATCCATTAAAGTCTTTATGCTTAGAAGAGTGTAACTCTGCTTAAGATGGCACCATGACAGAGTACATAATTAATAGACAGATACACACTGAAATTACTAGTATGAATGCTAAAGAAATAGGGCGTCGAGGAAAACGTCACAGACTAGCTAAATATAGTGACTCTTTCACACGGGCATGAGCAAAAATAGCAAATAAATGACACCATATCACATTTACAGCCACTCAGCAATTTGCAAAGCGCCAGGAAGAACCTGAAAATAGTCTCAAGGAGAACATAACTAAGTCAGTCAATGAGTCACTGCAGAGGGCAAGGAATGGTGCTTATATAGAAACACGATGGGATCATTTTGGAATGAATGGCCTACCACGAAATAATTGCATTTTTTACCCTACTCATTAGAGAGGTTCCTGGTCAGTTTCATGGTTGATTTATCTCCTCTTCCAACTAAACCTGAACTCTGCTTAAACTCTCTAAACCACACAGCCAGACACTAGAATAATGAATTAAGGTATGTTAGAAGTTTACCTGTTTACTTTCAGAAGAAGAAGGTGATGATGAAGAAGACAAAAAAGAAGAATTAATTTCCACACCCACTTTTGTCTACCGTTAAGGAGTCTCAAAGAGGCTTACAATCCTTCCTCTCCAGACAACAAATACCTCGTGAGGTGGGTGGGGCTGAGAGAGTTTGGAGAGAACTATGACTAGCCCAAGGTCACCCAACAGGCTTCATGTGGAGGAGTGGGGAATCAAACCCGGTTTTCCAGATTAGAGTCTGCCGCACATGTGGAGGAGTCAAACTTGGTTCACCAGATTAGAGTCCGCTGCTCTTTACCATGACACCACACTGGCTCTCACTAAGGATAGTAGTGAATGGGATACTGCCATTTCTGTATTCATTCATAAAAGCCTTTCCTTGAAGGAAATAACATGGCTTCTTTGAGATGCATCTGACACAGAAAGGATTCTCCTGGTGCTAAATCCTGCTCTGTAAGCTAGTCTCCATATGCCTGAGAAAACAAGATGGAAACTTTGAGCTCCCTCCTGTTTTGCCTTTCCAATTGCAGCGCCAGTGTGGTGTAGTGGTTAGAGTGTTGGACTAGGATCTGGGAAACCCAGGTTCAAATCCCCACTTTGCCAAGGAAGCTTCCTAGGTGACCTTTGGCCAGTCCTACACTCTCAGCCTAACCAACCTCACAGGATTATTGTGAGGATAAAATGGAGGAGAGGGAAGCAATGTAAGCTGCTTTGGGTTCCCATTGGGGAGAAAGGCAGGGTATAAATATTTATTTTTAAAAAAATCCAGGAGTCAAATTTCAACCATCCATCTACCCTACTACTAGCTGTAACAGCAAATCTATGGGTTTGTTGAAAGTATTGAGTATGCATAAGCTTAGAAGGAAATCAAAAGCTTCTGGCTGAAGAAGAAATGTGGTTGCATGAATTCACGCAACCAAGTGAGAGGGGGGGGGGAAACACTTTAAAAAAAAGAAAGTTAATGACAGCTTAACTTTTTAAGTGCATGACTGGAATCAGGCATAATCAAAACCCATTCATTTCCGGCAGGAAACGACTGTTGAACTAAAGTGGCATGATGATTGGTATGGGGGAGGGAGGGAAATCCATTTTCTAAACAAAAACCGTTTTTTAAAAAAAGCAGTGATTTCTAGCAATGCTTACAAAACTTGCATTTCCTTGGTCTGGAATAAAATCTTTGACAGCTCGCAATAAACACTTTCAGCGCAAAGGTGTATTTTACACCTCCGAAAGAACTGCCTTCCTCCTCCATCCCTACTTCATGCTGGCTGTGATGGGATCAGCAGGCTGGCTGACAATGGCGGCAGCCAGGTGGTGGTCTGTGAATTGATGCAAGGAGCCCTGTTGGTTTCTCTGCCTCCTCCCTCTTCCCCCCCCCCCCGTGATCCCAGGCTGTTAGCAATTAATTTCTCCTACCCCTGGCCTCCGTTGGACTATGGCTGCTGCCCTATTTGGCTCCAAGAGCTCTGTGGCTCTTTGGTTCTCCTTTGATCCATACCAGCAGCATCTGTAAATGATGGCCGTAGCTAGAGCTAACCAGGCTCAATAGATAGCCTGCTAACTGGCTATCAGGAGCTGAAGAAGATCTTTCTGATTCTGCTTCTCCTCTGCTTCTTATAGTTATTGGGTGTGCCCAGAGGTGTGAGCTGAAGATCTTGTTCCTTGAGCTAGGGTTGCCAGGTCCCTCTTCACCACCAGAGGTAGGTTTTTGGGGAGAAGCCTTTGGAAGGCTGTGGGGAGGAGAGGGACTTCAATGCCATAGAGTCCAATTGTCAAAGCGGCCATTTTCTCTATCGGCTGGAGATCAGTTGTAATAGCAAGAGATCTCCAGCTAGTACCTGGAGGTTGGTAACCCTACCTTGAGCTAAGTGGAATATCTGGTGGACAGAGAGAGAGAGAGAGAGAGAGAGATCTACTTTTTATTCAGAGGTCTTCCACCCTTTTTTCTCTTTGTTTCTGTTTTACTTTTTCCATGGGGAGGGGATATAAGTCGCTTTGGGTTCCCATTGGGAAGAAAAGCAGGATGTAAAGAGATGAATGAGTGAATGAATGAACATGACGTGAGAAGACCTGGATCCTGCTTGCAGGGTCCCGCACCAGTTCCTAACGGACAGATTGGCTCTGTATATTCTCCCAACTCCAAGTCTTGGCAACCTAATAGGTGTCAAAGCATTTCCCTCGTAACTAAGAAGCAAGAACACTTTTCTCTGTCTGATCTTCATTTTTCAATACAGGGCATGTTTTGTTTTCTCATTTCTCTCCACAGTACATTGAAGGACTTGACGTTTTCCTGCAAGATTTCATCAGCCTGTTGACAGTTACATCTGATCTTGACAGGCCTTCATGTGGCTTACCTTATGAGAGAAAAATGCTTTTAGTAGTTGGCTGAGGGGGAAAGTTACTCTTTAATCTCTTAGTTACATGGGAAAACTTGAAAATGTGCTCTGACTGTGTGTGTAAGGCTAAGACATGGTGGGGGGGCGGGAGAGTAGCTTACTTAATGTCAATGTATTCCTGTGGCTGGAGGCTGCGAATGGTTAATCTTCAAGTCTGTACTCTAGACTCTGCTCCAGAAGGGAAGAAGGTCACAGAACACAAAATGGGACATCCGACTGACTCCGGCAGCTTGCACTGTAAGTAAGTCCACACACATGGTGTAACCCTCAGTACAAATGAATTTTAAAAGGATATTGTCATAAAACAATAATCATCAGATGATACGATATATGATAGATTTGCATTGTGATGCAATAGATTTGCATTGTAAGGTGATAGATTTGCACAAATTTGATAGATTTTCACTGTGATATGATAGGATATTATTGATATGATAGATAATTTGATTTGATATGATATATGTCATGATAGGATATATATGATTTGATATGATATATGTCATGATAGGATATATATGATTTGATATGATAGACATGATATGATATATTTGATAGATATGGTTTGATATATGATAGGTATGGTTTGATAGATACCATTTAATAGATATGATACAATATGCTATAACACACATGAACACACATGAAGCTGCCTTATACTGAATCAGACCATTGGTCCATCAAAGTCAGTAATGTCTACTCAGACCAGCAGCAGCTCTCCAGGGTCTCAGGCAGAGGGCTTTCGCATCACCTACTTGCCTAGTCCCTTTAACTGGAGATGCCGAGGATTGAACCTGGGACCTCCTGCATGCCAAGCAGATGCTCTACAAACTGAGCCACAGCCCCTTGCATGAGTGGGAGATATAACAGAAAATACACAGTCTCTGGCTGGTGCCAGGTAGGCTACCCTAATGGGGGAACAATTAGGCAGTGGCAATAAGGTTGCCAACCTCCAGGTGGCAGCTGGAGATCTCCCACTATTGCAACTGGCTTTAGAAAAAAAACCTGAGGTGTGTGTGTGGGGGGGGGGTGTTTCATTACTTCTATGGATGAACCAGAAAAAGGGGGGCTGCAACAAAACAAAACCGAAACAAAAAGCAACAATTCATAGAATCATAGAGTTGGAAGGGGCCATACAGGCCATCTAGTCCAACCCCTGCTCAATGCAGGATCAGCCTGGAGTGTTTGTCCAGCCTCTGCTTAAAGACCATCAGTGAGGGGTAGCTAGGGTTGCCAAGTGCCAGGTGGTGGTGGGCAAACCCCTGCCAATCCACCTGGCTGACTGCCGACCAACTGAGGGTCGGTGGGCAACGCGTGCACACGCGCCTGCCCGAGGCGCCACAACACTTCTGGTTGTAAACCGGAAGTGCCGCATCACTACAAGCTGTTTACCACTCAAACTCCTAAAAGATGGCGTATCTCTTCAAAAATAAAAGAGGGTGTTCCCAAGCCGTATCGGCTTAGGAGGCCGCCTCCCAGCCAGCGCTGTGACACCCTGAGAACACCTCCCGGGATGACAATGCTGCCTTTGCCAGTGTCTGGACGCCGGTGGAAGGCTCCGTCAGCATCCGGGCCAGGTGCTGCTGTGGCAGCGGCTGGCAACTGGTGTCTGGGCCTTCAAGGCCGGCGCTGGGGCCACAAACGCTGGTGGACGCCACCCGAACGCTGGTGCTGTGGGCCCTTGCGCTGGCGCAGCCCTTCGATGGCCTCCAGAGGCCTTTCAACCTGGCCGCCGGCGCGGCTCAGGAATGCACTATAAACATTCCCAGCTCCCTCAGCCTTTCCTCCTAGGGCTTGGTCTCCAGGCCCCTGATCATCCTCTTCACTCTCCTCTTCACCCACTCGATTCTGCTCATATTCTCTTTGAAGTGAGGCCTCTGGAACCGCAGGTGCGGTCTGACCAATGCAGTGTACAGTGGAACGATGGCATCTTGCGATTTGCATGTTATACCTCTGTTGATACATCCCAAGATCACATTAGCTTTTTTGGTCGCTGCATCACACTGGCTGCTCATATTTAACTTCCGGTCCACCTGTACCTCAAGATCTTGTTCACATACCCTACTCAGATGTAGAACTCGGCACTTATCCTTGTTCAATTGCATCTTGTTCACATATGCCCACTTTTCCAGTGTATTCAGATCTCACTGAACTCTATCTTCGGGTGCAAGGGAATAGAATTCAAAATGTAATCATTAAAGTACCCCTATGCATTTTACACGAGCTTCATCAGGGGGATCTTTCTCTGCTCAAACATCCCAGGGAGCAGGCTTCATAACTGTTTTATTGCTTGCATTACTCTGTTCTATGGATGAACAGAAACTTGAATGTACAAAATAGTAAGCTCATTTGAGTGGGAGAAAAAATTGAAAGATTGAATAAAAGTTCCGCTGCCCCCTCATCATCCACACATAGGCACCTTTCCTTGCTAAAGCCTGAGAAGGAGGCTCTGATCTGTGTTCTGTTGTTTACTCAGATATCAGCCCTCAGGGATTTCTCAGTGGTGACCCCCATCTATCTCAACAATGACCTCTTTCTCCAATATTTTAGAAAGCATTATCTCACGTGATTGTAGCTTTTCCATTAAACTCTGTTGGTGGTTTATGGTTTGCCAGCTGTGTTGGTGGTTTACGGTTCCAGATTTTGATTGGTTTTGTGTTTTAAGACAATTGATGATTTTCATGTGGGTAATCTTTTTTTTAAAAAATCATTTGTAAGACACCTTAAGAAGAGTGAAGCTTAAAAAGATGACCAAAATAAACAAATATTTTGCTATGACAGCTGTTTTTTTTTTATTGGTTCTTATTTAATAGTGATGTTATACTGGTGTGCTTGGAGTTGAGTGTGATTTGAATGCTCCACATAATTAATATTTTATAAATACTAACCAATAAATAGTTTGACAAAATACAGACCTAACATTTTAAAGGAGAGTCGTTCTTGAATATGAATTTTAGAATTAATATCTTCTCTAGCTCTTTTCCTGTCACACAGACAAAGCGGTTGTAAAGCAAGCATGTTGAAATTTACAGAGCCCAATAGAACATTTACAAATAAATTTATAGAGTCCACGGGCTGTTTCTTGTGGAGGAGAGCAAGTTGCACAGATAAATTGTAATATAGTCTTGTGTTAAGTTATTAGTTGAGGAGAGCCGTGGCATACTCCGGGAAGAATCATAAACTAAGCCAATAACTGTGAGCTATATAAAGCAAGGGAAAGTAAAATGCAAAGAAAATTAAGTACACTGCCCATTAATAACATAGTGGTAGTAACAGTGTCTTCACCTGGATAGCCCCAGGCTAGCCTGATCTCATCAGATATCAGAAGCTAAGCAGGGTCGGTCCTGATAGAATTTGAATGGGAGACCTCCAAGCACTACCAGGGGCATGATGAGAAGCAAGCAACGGCTCCTCCACTTCCAAATGTCTCTTGCCTTGAAAACCCCACCATAAATCAGTTGTGACTTGACGGCACTTTACACACATACACTCACTCCTCCACATGAGTGGTGGATGCTAATCTGGTGAACCACATTTGGTTTCCCCACTCCTACACATGAAGCCAGCAGGGTGACCTTGGGCTCTCTCAGCCCCACCTACCTCACAAGGTGTCTGTTGTGGGGAGAGGAAGGGAAGGAGAGTGTAAGCCGGTTTGAGTCTCCTTAAAAGGTATAGAAAGTCGGCATATAAAAAGCAACTCTTCTTCTTTTTCTTCTTCTTCTCTTTGTCTCTCGGCCATACCAACTCACAAGGTTCTTGAGAAGACAATATAGAGAAGAAAGTTGTGTATGCCACCCTGAACTCCTCCAAAGACAAAACAGATTTAAAAAAAAGGGAAACAAAGAAAGACTGGCTGACTGCAAACCCTAACCACCCCATACAGCAAATGGTATAGCAAATGGGGAAATGCTGGCATGTTTGTGTTTGAAAACCACTTGTTATTTACCACATGACGAAACAGACAATCTGGCTGGTGCGCTGCGTGTTGTCTGTCTTGCATCATTTGCTTCTCAGTTTGAGAACTTACTTCAGCTCAAAAGTAACAAAGGATTCGGGGGATTTATGAGCCAAATTTGCCACTTAGTGGCATCTCACCCATCCCTTTTAACAGCACGCTCAGATGAGCAAAAAATCCTAATGAGCCAGAAAGTAATAGATGGGGAGATATGGTAGCAGCCTCTGTATCAAATGAAGGTTGGGGGGACGGAGGGGGGGGGGGAGAGAAATAGCAGATAAAACATCTTCAAGCTCAACAGCCTTCCAGTACTGCCATATTCTGTACAAATTCCACCCAATACATTACAGCCTATGCATTATTAACCTGCTGCCTCCTGGGACCGATTGAGTTTTACATGCCTTGTATAAGATGCTAAGATGGCAGACTGCACAGGCGTTTTATGCCATGTCATTCCGGAACATAATTAGCCCTATACGGCAAACGATGCCTCCACAGCCCAGATTGGTGTGCGCCAATGCACGGCACCGGTTCTCTATAAAAAGGGCATGTATACCATTCAGCACCAGCTGCCTCTGCTAGCTGTTTTGCAGGTTGCAAATATAATGAAGCTTTTTATTAGGCAGGGGGAACACAATGAAATGAAGATCTGGATTTTTTTTTTTTTTTAAATGCATTCGTTCACATTTTGGAAAAAGTTTGCAAAAAGCAAGAACTGGCTGGCCAAGGCAGATTTTTTTTTTTTGGCTAGGGTTATTATTTTCCCTTTAAGCATCAGTTTCTCCTTTACATGGTGAATGATGATAAAGAGAATAATGTTGTGAAAGAAGCCACACAAGGAGTTATGAAGAATGCTGCAAATGTCTTTTATTGGCAGGGGTTCTTAGAAAACACTGTTGAACGGGATATTCTGACTTTCTCCAAACTCAAAAGAGACCAGATAGGACCAGACATCATAATATAAATTTCAAAGATGTTTTCTTGTAACCATCTGCACCATACTAATGCCAGGGTGTTTTTTTAGGTCTAACCCCACCATGTGGTACCATATGGTTTTAGCATCTGGTCAGTCTTCATTTTCCCTCCCGAACAGACAATGTAATCCCGAATACACAGATCCATAATTATGCCAAAAACCATAGGTTAAAGCCAGGCAGACATTATGGATTTATCGGTTATTATCTAGGCTGTGGAAACCAACAACCCAGTTGTCTCAGTGAGAGAGATTCAAAGGTCATTGCTAGCAGCTAGAGCTGTTTGTGTTTTGGACAGGCCGACTCGCTGCGGCCAGTGCCAAGGAGAAAGACAATTTTGGCGGGGTCCACTATCTGTCATCTACAAATTGGTTAGGGAGAATGGTATACGATTTAATGTGTTGGGCAAATGAGGTGAAGCCTTTTCTTTAATTACTGGCCCATTCAGATTTATATATGTAAGGAGCTATGTTTACTTTCTTGGTAACATAAGTGTTCCATATCTAGGGTTGCCAACCTCCAGGTGGTGGCTGGAGATCTCCCGCTATTACAACTGATCTCCAGGCAGCAGAGATCAGTTCACCTGGAGAAAATGGCAGCTTTGGCCATTGGACTCTATGGCATTGAAGTCCCTCCCCTCTCCAAACCCCACCCTCCTCAGGCTCCACCAAAATCTCCAGGTAATTCCCAACCTGGAGCTGGCAACCCTATTAATATCAGAATGAAATTTGAGAATGAACATTCAGGGCACCCTTGTATGCTGCATTTGTCAAGGCAGGCAACAAATAAGTAGCTCTTCACCCAGGACCCAGGGGCAACACATATGGGTAGGGTTGCCAGTTCCAGGTTGGGGAATACATGGAGAGTTTTGGGGGAGGGGAGGGACTTCAATGGAGCATAATTCCATAGAGTTAGGGTTGCCAACCTCCAAATGGTGGTTGGAGATCTCCTGCTACAACTGATCTCCAGGTGACAGAGATCAGTTCACTTGGAGAAAATGGGTGCTTTGGAAGGTGGACTCTCCAGGTATTTCCCAAGCCAGAGCTGGCAAACCTAGGGATTAGGAAATGTAGTATCCTCTGGGGTCTGATGTATAGGAGAAAGTTAACCTATCCAGATAGCACACAGGTAGGGAAGCCAGCCTCCAGGCAGGACCCGGGAATCCCCCAGAGCTACAGCTCATCTCCACACTACAGAGACTAGTTGCCCTGGAGAAAATGGCAGCTTTGGAGGATGGACTTTATGGCATTATACCCCACTACGGTCCCTATCCTCCCCAGGCTCCATTCACAAATCACCAGGAGTTTCCGAACCAGTATCTGGCAATCCTACTCTGGCAGCTTCAACAATAGGCTTCTTTAATGCCTCCAACAGGGAAGATACTTCCACACACTTGGGATTACATCCTACACACAGAGAGAGAACTACAACTAAGTGAGGCCCCTCCCATATAGGCCTAGAGAGGGGAAATAGAAACTTGTTTGTGAGGGCTCGCTTAAAAGCATGCACACATATATACATTACAGGGAAGGGAATCAGAACACATACACTGCATGTCCTCAACAGCAAGCATAGTCATGCTGTCAACGTGGTGGAGGGCAGCTCAGTTTAGAGATGGCAAAGCTGAACCTAACCTCCTAGTTCCTTGATCAGCTGGGTTGGCATTGTTATTAGGGTTGCCAGGTCCCCCCCTTCTCTGTTAGGAGGTTTTGGGGGAGGGGATTGCATGTGCGCAACAACAAGTGATGCTAGGGTTGCCAACTGCCAGGTAGTAGCAGGAGATCTTCTGCTAATTCAACTGATCTCCAGCCGATAGAGATCAGATCACCTGGAGAAAAATGGCCCCTTTGGCAATTGAACTCTATGGCATTGAAGTCCCTCCCCTCCCCAAACCCCGCCCTCTTCAGGCTCCGCCTCCAAAATCTCCTGCCGGTTGTGAAAAGGGACCTGGTAACCCTAAGTGACACGATCCTGTCACTTCCCGTTTAATTTCAGAAGCGCTGCAGCGCAGCGGGACTATTTACCACTCATTCAAAGCTCCATTTTGGGGTGCACAAGTGCTGGAGAGAAGGTGGGAAAGATCCTCCTCTACAAGCTCCTTTTCCTGCTGTACCTTCAAACCCATAGCTTGTTCTATGAAGTTATGATAGCCAATTCCATCTAGCGAAAGTCATCTGGGCAGCATACCCATGGGCCTGGAAGGTACATAGTGTATCATCGTTCGTTTTCTCAAAAACATTGCTACCATGACTGTTATTTCAACGAGATTGATCGATGGCACTAATTGAAGGAGAATTGCAATGTGACACAGATTCATCTCACTTGATTTGTTTCACCAGCTTGTTTGCATTCACAAGAAGCTGATCAATTTTGGGGAGGGCAGGGGAATTCAAGCAGCTGAACTGGTCAAATTTAGCTCTGGCTACATTGTTGGCAGAATGCATATTCTGTTTCAGTTAGTAAACTGAAATAATGAGTTTGTTTATTAGATAGGGCTCTTGGTCCTATCTCCGTGTTTGCTCAGCAGTAGGGTTGCCAATCTCCATTACATCTGATCACATGGAGAAAATGGCCACTTTGGAAGGTGGATTCTATGGCATTATACCCCATTGAAGTCCCTCCCCTTCTCAAACCACACCCTCTTCATGCTCCACCCAGTATGGCGTAATGCCATAGAGTCCACCCTCAAAGGCAGCCATTTTCTCCAGACGAACTGATCTCTGTCGCCTGGAGATCAATTCTCCTCCTCCTCCTCCTCCTCTTCCTCCTCCTCCTCCTCCTCCTCCTCCTCCTCCTCCTCTTCTTCTTCTTCTTCTTCTTCTTCTTCTTCTTCTTCTTCTTCTTCTTCTTCTTCTTCTTCTTCTTCTTCTTCTTCTTCTTCTTCTTCTTCTCCAGGCCCCATCTGGAGGTTGGCAACCCTAGGGTAAAAAGGAGGCATGCAGTGGGATGGGTAAATCAAATTGCCCTTCCCTGTACTCCCAATCTGAATCAGGTCCCTACACACCTGGGAAGTCCAGAATATCAGAACACACCTCTGTACTTAGTCCTGAAATGAAAAGAAATTACACCTATAATCTACAAATCTCTGTCTTTAATCTCTGTACAGACAGGTCATTTATCACTTTACCAAAATGGACATTTATCAAGGAAAAGGTAAAGATAGTCCCCTGCACAAACACCATGTTATTACTGAGCCATGGGGTGATGTCACATCACACCATTTACTAGGCAGACTTTGTTTACTGTTGCCTTCCCCGGTCATCTACACTTTATCCCCAGCAAGTTGGGTACTGACCTCGGAAAGGTGGAAGGCTGAATCAACCTTGAGCCAGCTACCTGAAAACGACTTCTGTTGGGATTGAACTCAGATCGTGAACAGAGCTTTAACTGCAGTACTGCAGTTTACCAGTCTGCTCCACAGGGCAACTTCCATGGAACTAGGAGGTAGTATAAAAAAACCCCCAACCCTCACCAAAGTCAATACAATGTTTCTTGTAAATTGGTGTGAACCATAAAAAGAGAAGGGGTATTTAGGAGACATGTCCAAGCCAGAGTAGGAAGGGCAATAGCAGATAGAGATAATAGAATTGATTGTGGATTTATGTAACAGCAAGCAGGCTTCATAGAAGAATACTGATGTAAAACTAAACTTCAGAGACACATAACTATACTATACACAAGGCCTTGGTGTGACACTAGTGTGCAGTGTTATGAAAGTGTATCTTAGAAATATGGGTTCCTGTAGTATTTCCTTAATACGGTCTTTGACGTTCTTCTGTTATCAGAGTCATTAGATAGAGTACAAGTCCTCTACCCCACCTCTGTCCACCAGTGAATGTGCAGGAACATGAACTCCATGAAGTTATTCAAACAGTGAGTACATCACTGATTATTATCAGGAGGAGTAGGAGCAATTCATAAATTCTAGAAAAACTCATTTCATAACTTGTCATCTTTTGTAAATCACTAGTCATCATGGAAGAAACAGCCAGTTGCTTAAAGCATTAAAAATGAAAACAAGGCTATATTTTCCTTGCATGTGACTAAAAATGCACTTTTCTGTTCTAATAGATAACAGAATCATGGATCAGAAATATGGCTTAATTTTGCAAGAAAACAGCCATGTCGGATTCATTAAATAATATGAAAAACTACACAGATGTTTTAGGGGTCGGTTTTTCATAATACTTAAGAATCTAGGATTTGTGGGACTATTTCGGAAAATGAAGGTAACAACCTGAAACAACCGTTTTCATGTATATTTTCTACTCAGGAATTCTGGAACACATACCCCTACCCCCAGCCATACTTTGGTATACCTCCTTGAAAATTCTTAATATACATATTTTGCCACAGTGTAAGCAGTCAGACACCTCCTCCCAATAAGGGGTGCCACGAAGGCACGGGGACCAAAGACTGGCATAAGAGCAAGACATTGCTCCCCACAAAATGGATGCCTCTCAGAGAGATTTGGGTTCCATCTTGAGTGTCAAGCCTGGGCAGGAAGGCAGTTGGCCACTAAACCTTTCACCTGGCCCTAAAGTGCACCAGGCTGGACAATGAGGATAGCTAATCCCCATTGTGTCACTCTGAGGTGATTCCATCAGCACTCTGAGCAGACCATTACTCACCCTGTCTGCACCCATCCCAGCAATCAATCAGTATTCAAGAGTACAGACATTCTCTTGGGTCCAGATGACATATCAAGCCTCTCCAATCTTATTGATGGAATCCCGCAAAAGCAATAATTTTTTTTGTCTCTTGCTTTCCTGCCAGCTTACGTCATACTGTCTGAGGATCCATTTTGGGGTATAAATGTTAGTCCTTTGATCATTCAAAGGTGTGTGTTGGATCCATGTGCACACACCCCACGTGCTTGTGGGCTCTTCCTTTTCCTCCTAGAAACACTGGTCATTTTCCTCTTCAGCACTGCTTTCCCTGGACATCCCTTCAAGACTGGTAACTATCACCCATCCCTGAAATCCTATCCAACTTCCTCTCTTTTATCTTAGCTTTTGTATGTTTTGTGTGCAGAAGTTCATTGCTTAAAATATATTTCTTGTTTTCTTATTTTTATTCTTTAATAAAACCCATTTCAATTGTACAACTGCCTGCTCATTTGAGAGTTTTCACCCAGGGCTATCCTGGTATACATAGGTTAACGATCCCAGTTACCCCCTCTCACTCTCTGTCTCCAGCTAATTCCCCCAACTATAGTGGACACTGACTACTTAGGATAACAATAACATGCTGCCTCCTCCCAAAACTTAGTCCTCACAGTAATCTCGTAAGGTTGATTACTCTCAAGATTGCCATGTAGGGCTGTTGATTTGTTAAAAACCGAACCAAAAAAAAAAATACAGAATAAATGCCAATTCAGTAAATTTCTGGTTCAGGTATACCAAATCAGCAAAATCTGGAGGGTTGGCAAAGCTGAATTTGCCATTCCTGAATATCTGGCTTTTTTTCTGTGGCTCCTGCGGGGGCATTTATGCAGGTAGAGGTCCCAAATTTTCAGGGTAGCTAGAAGGGACTCGCCTTGCAAGAACCCCCAGGTTTGGTAAAGATTGGGTCAGGGGATCTGGAGTTATGGGGACTGAAAGGGGTCGCCCCATCCTCCTGCATTGCAATGCATTGGAAAAGTGGCTGTGTTCAGACTCTTTAATGTTACCTTAACAATGTATCTCAATGGGGAAGCTGGGTGGGAAACGTTCACCCCGCACCTCCATAGAGACAAAGTGTATCACATAGTATCTCTATGGAGGCACTGGGCGAACTTTCTCACCCACCGTTTAAAGCCCGACTTCCCCATTGAGATACATTAGATCAGATTAAAGAGTCACACAGCCACTTTGCCAATGCATTGCAATGGAGGAGGATGGAGCGACCCCTTCCAGACCCCATAACTTTGAACCCCCTGACCCAATCTTCACCAAACTTGGGGATTCTTGCAAGGCAAGTCCCTTCAAGCTACCCTGAAAATTTGGGACCTCTACCTGCAAAAATGCCCCCCCCCCACAAGAGCCACAGAAAGCTGTGAATGTGAATTATTCGGGAATCCTGAATTTAAACCCGAATTCCTACCTATACTGGTACAGGGGAATTCGGGATTTGGGATTTCCCGGGTGGGGGGGAGGCCATTTAAACCCGGATCCAAATTATACCAATTTTTTTTTTAATTCAACAGCCCTATTGCCATTTCTGGATATGAAAAGTCCTGGAGATTTGGGACCAGGGAGAGGAGAGTTTGGGGAGGTACTATTTAGGTTCAATTACAACAGTACAATCTGTAGAGCATGTCATGTTTGTTCTACCCAGTTTGTTGATATTCTTTCATTTGGCCAGCTTCCTGACTACTGTTCATATTTGTCTGTTCCTGGATATAGGCGTGCCTTTATGTTTGCATGCCTAAATGCCTTACCATAGAATCTTGCAAGGGAGGTGTCTTGATACCCTACTCTGATAGAGGTAAGTGGAGGTAAGGTGACCCAGGCTTCACACAATTTGCCACTCACCTCCTATACAGGTAAGATTGCCAGTTAAGATTTTTCCCAGAGGTTGCTCTTTGTGCTCTTGCCTGGGGTGGTCAATCAGGTAGCAACTACAGACAGACTTTTTTTTTCAGTGGTGGTTCCTCACCTTTGGTATGCCCCCCCCCCCAAGATAATCTGGTGCCTACTTTTATTGTTCTTTGGGTATCAGGCCAATATATATATATTGTACACAGGCATATTAATGCAGGGTTCCATCTTTTTAGAAAAATGTGTAGTCTGCTTCTAGTGTGAGAAGAGGGAAAATGTCATAGCATAGCTTGATCTCATCAGTTCTCAGAAGGTTAGCAGGGTCAGTACTCTCCAGGGGAAGGCCAGGGAAAATCACTTCTGTTTCTCAGTTACCTTGAAAACCCATTGCTGGGGTCACCATAAAATGGTTGTGACTTGATGGCCTGAGGGCTGTTTTATGAATATAATTTATATTGCTGAATGTTTTTTGATGGTATTTTTAGTGTAGGGAGGCCAAGTCTCCTGCTTTAGCTCTTCCTGCTGCTTCTCAGATGGATGGGGAGGGAGTGATGGGGGAAATGGAGGAGGGCATTGGCACCATGCTGGTGCCATTACATCACTTCTGAAGTGACCCAGATGTGATGCCATAATATTGGGCAACACTCTGTGGTTAAACCAGAGAGTATTGGGTGAATGCTAGAGAGTCACGCATACATAATGATGTCACTTCTGGTTTGTGCTGGAAGTGGTGTCACCATGTCACCAATAATGTGACAACATCACTGGAGAGGTCACTCCCCAAGGTGAGTCTCCCATCAGTCTGGCAACCCTACTTTATTGCTATTTCTATGGCTTGTTTTAACTTTGATAACTTTATGTTCTCTTCATGATTTTATTTTATCGTATTATTTTTAACTTTGAGAGCCACCTAACATGATGTGGGGTAAGGTCGCCCACATTGATGCTGCACATTAGAAGAAGACAATCCTGATACAGCCCTCTCCTTGTCTTACTGTCCCAGTAGTGCTGAGGTAAAATGGTTGCTGTTACTGAGTAGAAAGTGGTGGTTCAATCCAAGTAACCAAGACTATAAGGGCTTTGCCAGAGCCAAGATTTCACAGGCAATCATATGGTGTGACACTGGCAGGTTCCAAGATAGCTGCTGATTATTGGCTTGAGGACAGGGTCTTCTAGAGGCATCTCTGACATAGCAGAAGTTGCTTACATTATGAGGAGATGAACTAGGCCCATGCCAATCCCCAAAGTAGACTGCAAGTAGCTAGAAAGTAGCTAATGGCTACTACATTTCCAGATGAAGAAGAAGAGTTGGTTCTTATCAAACCAGCTTACAATCACCTTCCATTCCCCTCCCCACAACATACACCTTGTGAGGTGGTGGGGCTGAGAGAGCTCTACAGAGCTATGACTAACTGAAGGTCACCCAGCTGGCTTCATGTGGAGGAGTGGGAAAACCAACTTGGTTCACCAGATTAGCATCCACCACTCCTAACCACTGCTCTTAACCACTACACCACACTGGCTCTCCCTCTGCTTTAATCCAGTAGAGGTATTTGATATGGAGTGGATTATCATCCTTCCATTTCATTTTTCAGTCCTCTGGCCAAACTCATTACATAAACTCAAGCACACACAAAATCTTTTTTGCAATCTTCTAGCATTTATAGTTTGGGAACCTATAGATTGTGAGCTGAGCATTCCATCAAGAGACAACGTGTTTGAGAGGCAATATGTATTCTCCTTGAATTTTTATGACTTGGGAAGCCTTTTGAAAAGATAAAGATCATTGACGAATGTTGTTAAAATGTTGCCTTTTATTTCTTTGATGTACAAAAATATGTTTCAGCCCTTTTTCAAAAAGGATTCCCTCCCCTCTTGCTGGAGGTCAAACATATGAAACTGAGAAAGAGACGAATTACACAATCTCAAGATACCACATTTTCGGTGGTAAATGAAAGTAAGATGTTGATCATAGAACTTTCCACAAATTGAACATTAAACCATGTTTAAAATGTAGCTGAACATAGTTTGATGGTTATTGCAAATGGAGCTTTAATGAATTACTGTTCATTTCTTTATACAGTGTATAATGGGTTAGATCCACTCAACTTTTTGCTCTATCTCGCCCATTTCCCCTATTACAGTTCCCATCCTGCTTGGCTTTTGTCCATGCAGGTCTTATGATCCCCCCCATAAACTTTTTTTACAAGTGGGAAAGATGGTTGGATCCCACTCAATTAAGGAACAATGTAACAAATTTCACTTCATGCTGCTCTGGCCCTGGCCACAGGGTTGCCAGCCTCCAGTTGGTGGCTGGAGATCTCCAGAGTTTACAACTAATCTACAGGCAACAGAGATCAGTTCCCCTGGAGAAAAGGGCTGCTTTGGAAGGTGGACTCTATAGCATTATACCCCACTGAAGTCCCTCCTCTTCCCTCCCCAGGTGACACCCCCAAAATCTCCAGGAATTTCTCAACCTGGAGCTGGCAGCCCTAACTGGCTCTGATCTGGCACTGGTGCCTTAATAGGTGGACATATGTACTAGTGTATGGTGTAGAATCTTTTGAGTAGGGTGATGGTAAGTCCATTTGTTTTATTTTTCTGATTCCTAAAATGGCCACTTATCCTGCATGTCAAAGGAATGATAGGAATGATTAAATTAGACTACAAACCAAAAAACACAATACTCCATGATAAAAAATGTAAACAATTATTTACTATGCCAAAGATTAAACAAGTAACAAACAGATGTCTACAAGAATTACAAAATGTGGCCAAATACTAAAGAGCCAAAATGTGAACAACAGTGTTTCAATAATAAGACAAAATGTTTGCAGTCGTAGGTACAGGGATCGATGTAATCCCGTTTAGAAAATCTCATTTGGCCAAAACTTAATTTGTGATATACTGTAATACATTACAACCAATGTAATCAGTTATGACACAACTGAATGGAACAAAATAGCTAATGCTTATCTCCTCAAAACCAAAATGTACCAAATTTGTACACCTATTTGAGTATCCTAAGATATAAGACGGGAGCTCTACCAGTCTAACCACTTATAAAGATTTGATAATGGGTAGGAACACCTAAAATCATAGATGCCATAAGTAATTATATACTGCAAAAATACTAAGAATATATTACTCAAAATTACCTAATTCAATATACCCAAAAATTTAGAAAGAGCTAATGCTGTCTGTGCTAGTAGCATTTATTGAGGAAGTATAATTAAAGGGAAAACAATTGTTACAATTCCATGCATTTGTGTGATAAGGAATAGAGAAATACACCTAATTTAAAGGTACATAACCAATACAATATTACAAGGAAATACATACGTTCATTGATGTTATACAAAGTAATATGCACTAAATTTTATATTATAGTATAATACAACAATATTATATTCTAATACAATAGCGTCATACAACACATATATTAGTTTATAATACACACCAAAAAGGTAATAAATAGGTTAGCAACACTCGGGTCAAAAGAACTACCCACTGCAACACCTCTCAATCAATAATAATACTGTTGTTCAAAACGAAAATAATTAACTCCATGATGAAAAAGATGCTGGGCCTCAAATGTTGTCAGGAGTCTAAAACATTTTCCAATATTATCTTAACTTCCCTTGGGGAATACTAGTGTACTACTGCAAAGTTTTGTCTCACTCCAGTAAACACCATTGTTAACATTTTGGCTATGTATGATTTGGCCACTTATAATTCTTTGTGCCCCGATCTGGATGGCCCAGGTTAGCCTCATCTCGTCAGAGCTCAGAAGCGAAACAGGGTTGGTCCTGGCTAGTACTTAGATGGGAGACCACCAAGGAAAACCAGGGTTGCTATGCAGAGGAAGGCAATGGCAAACCATCTCTGTTAGTCTCTTGCCTGGAAAACCCTACTGGATTCCCCCATAAGTCAGCTGTGACTTGACGGCATTTTTCACACACACAATTCTTTTGTACTATTCTTTTGAACTGTAATTCATTTGTGCTGTTTATAATTCTTGTAGACATCTGTTTGTTACTTGGTTAATCTTAAGAGTAGTAAAAACTTGTTAATGTGGTTTGTTTGTTTTCATCACTGTGTATTGTGATTTGGTTTGTATTTCACACTGTGATCCCTTGTTTTTTCCCCCCACTAAACTAGACCACAAGCAGCTTCCATTCTTAGCAGGAAGAACAGCCTTGAAAATAGTCTTGAAAAGATGTTTTTACATTGTTTCTTTTAAAGGCCTGTATGAGTGCATATGTGGATATATGCTTCTTTTCATAAAACAGAACTAATGAACAAATTCCAAAACTGTTCTGGGTATGATTAGAGAAAGCATTTTTTTTATCGATAACATCTGTTCTGCACCAACTGCAGCTTCAGAACAGGCTTCAAAGTTAGCCCATGCAGAGCATATTGCAGTAATCCAGACTAGTAATATTTCTTGCCTTTGTGCATCAGCTTTAATTTCAATTCCTCACAATCACAGTCACATTCATGAGGTTCATTTAGACCACACCACCAATGTCCACAACCAATGTCCACCAATGAAAGTCTGCTCGGGGGGTGGTGATTTTTGGAGAATCAATTACCTGCTTTATATGTATACTGCTCACAAATTGAAAAAATCCGGGACAGTAAAAAAAATTGGGACAGTAAATATTTGAATAAGGTAGAGTTTGGAGCTCACAGGACAATTCCCAAGTATGCAGAGGAGTACTGGTACAAATGTTAGCACTTCCCTCCCAAAGGTATATCTGCAACTGGAGCTATGCATATTTTATATCATATGCCATATATAGGCCATTGATTCATTATGTACCATGGTTTACATCCATCAGTAATTTGCACTTATGTCTCCCCTTCCCCTCCTGATGCAGCTAAAATGCCCCCTGAAGTCCTGTTTCTGGGGAGAGCAGAAGGCCCCTAGGAACAGCACAAGGAAGGAGATTGACATCTGTAGCAAGATGGGGAATTGGCAAAAATCACACACCCTGTTTTTGGAAATCCTGTGCTGGATCTAAGCCCATGTTTACAACCTTGATGCGAAAACAGAAGTGGGTATTGGCCAGTAAAGCTTCTCATACCAAGCAGATGAGCCTTAACTTCTGATCTCACATCTCAAGCTGTTTTAAGCATAGAGGTGCAAGGGACAGTAGAAACATTGGCAAGCTTGCCAGGTTAGGAAGTTCTGATAAATGTCACTCTTCATTTCCAGTTTCTAGTCAATCTGTGCCTATAAAACTGGCTTGCCCTCACCATCTCCCCGCATCTTCCTTGATCCAAACAAAGATGGCCACAGTAGGGCAATTAGGTCATTTTAGACTCTGGTCCTATGGCAGGGTTTCCAGCTCCGGGTTGGGAAATACCTGGAGATTTTGAGGGTGGAATCTGAGGAGGATGGGGTTTGGGGAGGGGAGTGACTTCAGTGGGGTATAATGTCATAGAGTCCACCTTCCAAAGTGGCCATTTTCTCCAGGTGAACTGCTCTCTGTCACCTGGAGATCATTTGTAGTTCCAGGAGATTCCCAGCCACTACCTGGAGTTTGGCAGTCCTATCACTGGGAAGGCCACTTTAGAATGCAAAACATGGAGTGAATATTCAACAAACGTGTCTTGTGTCATCCCATCATTGCTCATGAAGTCATCACGCTTCTGTATGCTGAGTCAGCCTATTGATCCTTCAAGGTCAATATTTGCCCTTCAAGGTCAGTATACTCAGACTGGCAGCTGCTCTCCAAGGTCTCAGGTGGAGGTCTTACTATTACTGGATCCTTTTAACTGTAAATGCCGGGACCTTCTGCATGGTCAGCAGGTGCTCTACCACTGAACCATGATCCCTTCCAATTCTACAAACCAAGGTATATGTGTGTAAATAGCCTGTATTAGGGGTTTCCCACTGGACCCATAAGCTGGGGCCCCAAACTTCCATCCCAGAGTCCATCCCTGATGGGGTTATTGTTTGGCAGTAAAAGGAAGAATCTTTGCAGCAGCTATTTCTGCAAACTTCACATGTATATTCAAATCAACAAAAAATGGTAAGCACTGGAAGCAACCTGAACTCTGGGGAGGGGCTGTGGCTCAGTGGTAGAGCATCTGCTTGGCATGCAGAAGGTCCCAGGTTCAATCCCTGGCATCTCCAGTTAAAGGAACTAGGCAAGTAGGTGGTGTGAAAGACCTCTGCCTGAGATCCTGGAGAGCTGCTGCCGGTCTGAGTAGACGATACTGACTCTGATGGACCAAGGGCTGGATTCAGTAGAAGGCAGCTTCATGTGTTCATGTGTCCAAATAGCAAATAGTTAGCAACTGCTGTACATTCGTTTTTCTGTGCAATCTTTCTGAAACTGGGGAAACAAGGAAAACCCTTCTTCCCTCCTTTTCTCCTATCATTATAAATTCCTCAGCTGGCTTCCCTGTTCTGGGTCTAATTACTTTTTTTCTCAAACGTTAAATTACTTACATGTATGTTTTTATAATATGCTAAATGTTAATAAAGGCCAGTGAATGTGCAGAAGAAAATCTGCTTAAATAATTATTGCTTCTATCTGAGATATCCCAGGAAATCTTGGAGACCCTCTGAGAAATTTTAAATACCATGGAAGGGACATTATTGCTAGTCTCAAATGCCCATTTATTAGGCATGAGATATAATTGAAACAATCAGTGCCATTAAAGAAGGGACATAACATTTCTTTTAAAAAGCAAATGTTAACAGTCCATGAAATAAACGGAAGGTGCAAAATTAGTAAATTTAATGGCATAATGACAAGGCTGTTAACACAACTTTAATTCATATCAGAGCTTCACCGCCACATTTGCCTTTTTTCCCGGTAAAATGGCTTGATGTAAAGGAAACAACTGATCAACAGAGCTTTTGTTTCTCATACCCAGCCAATCTTCAGTTGAGCAATTAACCAAGTATAGGAGTAAGAAGGCGGCACAGTTTCATATCATGATCGAGTGGCACAAAAACGTTTCATGTGTTCCAGGGAACATCTTGAACCGGCCTGGTAACTAAGGCCTTTAATGCATGGCTGTTTCCCTTATGGTCACCCCTCTGACAACTTCAGGTCTTTGTGTTGATTATGCATGCCATTTCCAACCGTCAGAGGTCACCTCGCTCTCCCTCTGCATTTCCCCATGTTTTGCCGGTGTTTTCAGGGACCTGTTTTATCTCAAATTTGAAAATGCAGGCAAAATGCACAGAAACGCAGTGAGAGCAAGGCGACCTCTGATGGTCAGAAATGGCATGCATAATCCAAACAAAGATGACATCATATCCCAACGTTTACTAGGCAGACTATCCGTGCATTCGCCTGTGCCCCTGAATGCGTCCCGGTGCTGGGGCCACAAAAGGCGGCGTAAGTCACCTAGATGCCGGCGCACCAGCACTTACCGGCCTTAAAAGGCCTTTCGTCCTGATCAGCGGCGCAGCTCAGGAATGCACTGTATGTTTACCATTGCCTTCCCCAGTCATCTACACTTTACTCATTTACCAACCTCAGAAGGATGGAAGGCTGAGTCAACTGGCTCCCTGAAATTGACTTCTAGCAGAATCAAACTGAGGTCATGAGCAGAGCTTTGAGTGCAGTACTGCAGCTTACTACTCTGTGTCACAGGGCTCCTTCATATAAATGTCGTACATTTTATGAATTAATTTGGCACATCAAATGGTGCAGCAATGAAGCCACCAGGGAACGTTTTGCATGATGGAGAACTGGCATCAAAATGGGGATACTCAACTCCAACCAGCAAGCCTGCGAAGATTTGATAGGGACCCTTGTTGGGTGTTAAGAATATACCCATTTTATTGGTGGGCAAATGTGCCTTGTGATTCACAAATGGTTAGGCATTTGAAAATGATGCAAGCGAGGAACAGTCTCTGACTGTAGCCTTTTATGTCAGTGATTAAATACAAGCTCTTGCTATTTCATATAGATGTTTCAGTAGGCAATTTGAGTGGGAAATGGCCCTCGAGTCCATGTGGGAAGCTATTATTCTAGCTATCTCTTAGGAAACCTTTTGAAGGACATTCCTTTTTGTTCCTTTCTTAATAGCTTCTATTGTCACAGCTGCATTTCACACCGTCATTTATAAGCCAATAGTGATGATTATTTCACCTTGGATTAATCTTCAGCAGCCATTTAACAATAGCCAATAAGCGTGGATATAAATTACTGATAAGGGAAATAAAAGCCATGAACTTGGTGGATGAGTGTGATTCAGAGAGTCCATAAAACACTCACCTGGCAATAGATCTTGGCATATTGGGAATATTAATCCCCTTGTTTGATAGTGAACAAAGCAAATGTTGCTAGATGTAAATTGAGTTGATGCGGTGATATGTATTCTCCTATGAAAGAGAGATTTATGAAACGTTCATGTGTTTGGAGTCCGTAGAATAATATTTATAGTCATTATTCCTGAACAGTGAAAAGGTCATAAAAGTTTGCATGAGCATCTGGTTTAGGAGAAGTTGATATGGTCATTCTAGTTTCTTTCTTATTTTGAATGTTTTTATTATCATTCGTTTGCTTCACCTCATCTTTTTACTGAGGTTGCTGATGATTCTCGCATCTCTTGTATGATGCTGGTATGCCATATTTATGCCCCATGTACCTAAAGATCCTCCTCCTTCAGGACTTTTCAGCCCCTGAGTTAAGATCTGCTTCCCAAGCTTGTTCTTAGTGTCCCTGCCTGTGAATGTGATGAAAGTGGTGACCAGAGACAGGGCTTTTCCAGTGGTGGACCCCTTTGGAATGACCTTCCCCTAGAAGATCTCCTGGAGTCCACCTTACTATTCTTTAGATACTAGGCCAAAGCATTTGCTTTTACTCAGGTCTTTAATGAAGGGGTTCTGTGAGAGATCCCCCTCTCTGAGTTTGCTTCTCCAAATCAGTTGCTCAGACGTTGATACAGAAACAATAGATTTATTGAAGCCTTCAGGAGATGAGACAGGCACAGGTAGAAAGTTGCAAGTGAGGGGCTATACGGGTTTACAGAATATATTGACTCCAGGGCACTGGGGCACTGGGGTTCACACTTATTGTTATGGGAAGTTACAAGCTTGGCATAATACAAAACATCAGACGGATCCCAGGAAGTCTGGTGCGGCTATCACACTTCCAAGGCCGCACCGGCCTGAGGGAGTACTGGCAGGAAGAACAGCGGGGGGGGAAGATACATGGGCCATCAGGCCTGGCGCCTGAGACCAGAAGGTGTGAACTGCTTTTACGAGTTCACTGATAACACCGCAGGTGATGGAAAGCAGAGACACAAAGACAGAGACCCTCACATTCTGCCCCCCTTAAGGCCCCCCTCCGAGAGGACGAGGCTTATCGGGATAAGCGAGGTGGAATTCTCGGACCAAGCGAGGAGCTGCCATGTGGGGTGCGGCCACCCATTCGTCATGAGCGGAGCCAAGGTTTTTCCAGCGAACAAAGTAAAACAGTTTCCCTTTCTTCCATTTGGAATCTAAAACCTTGGATATTTCCAAATGGGTATCCCCTCCTACTACGGTAGGAATCTCATGAGCGGGAGGGGGGTGGAACTGGGGAGCTGCTACATAAGGTTTGAGGAGGCTTATATGGAAGACTGGATGAACTCCCTTGAGAGTCTTAGGGAGACTCAGTTCCACGGTAACCTCGTTGATTACTCTGGTAATGGGGAAAGGTCCTACATAACGGTCGCTCAGTTTTTTGCAGGGGCGAAGAGAGCGGAGGTTTTTGGTGGACAGATAGACTTGCTCCCCCACCTTGAGTTCCCATCCCGGAGACCGGTGTTTGTCTGCTTGTTCCTTGTACTTGCTTTTTGCCCTTTCCAGATTTTTGAGCAACCATGGCCAGGTGGATTTAACCACCTGAATCCACTCCTGAAGATCAGGGGTAGACTGGAGCTCTGGCGAGACGGGGGCAGAACCGAAAGGGCCAAAATCCGTCCCGTATATAACTTGGAAGGGACTAAAGCCGGTAGAGGAATGAGGCGCATTGTTGTACGCATATTCGGCAAATGGCAGCAGGTCGACCCAGTCGTCCTGGTGGAAATTTACATAGCAACGCAAATAACATTCTACTACCGCATTTACTCGTTCCGTTTGACCATCCGTTTGGGGGTGATAGGCGGAAGAAAGGCCCTGTTCCTCCACTCCCATTAACTTTAGGAAAGCCCGCCAGAATTTGGCAACAAACTGGACCCCCCGGTCGGAGAGGACCTTCCTCGGGATCGAGTGTAGCCTGAGGACGTGCGTGATGAACAGTTTAGCTAAGCCCTGGGCTGAAGGAAGACCTGCACATGGAACGAAATGAACCTGTTTGGAAAAGAGGTCTGTGATAACCCAGAGAACCGTTTTCCCCCGACTTGGAGGTAGGTCGGTGATAAAATCCATGGCGATGACTTCCCAGGGACGGGAGGGGTTCTCAAGCGGTTTGAGAAGCCCCGGGGGTTTTCCCATCCGTTTCTTGGCTGTGGCGCAGGTGGGGCAGCTGCGCACATACAACTCTACATCAGATCTCATACCGGGCCACCAGAATTGCCTTCGAACCAGGTGAAGCGTTTTTATGAAACCAAAATGACCCGCTAGCCTGGCCCCATGTACAAGTCCCAATACTTCTTTGCGAAGGGAAGATGGGACATATAGTTTCCCCCCTTGCACCCACCAAGTGTTGGTTCGTTCCAAGCCAGTGGGGAGGAGATGGTGCTCCTCCTCCTGTAAGGAGGCGTCCCGGAGTCGCTGTTGGAATGCTTCCGGGATACCTTTGAGCGTAGGGGGGGTCTCCGGTTGGCGGGCTTGGGATCGGGTGGTGACGGCCAAGCCAGGGACTTCCCCTCGCTGTTCGGGAGTGAACAGGGAGTCGACGGGGCGATCGAAATCGTTGCGATACTGGGGAAGTCGTGACAAAGCATCAGCTAGGGCATTTTCTTTGCCAGGGACATGTTTGAGGGTGAACCGGAATTTTGCAAAAAATTGGGCCCACCGAATTTGTTTGGCATTGAGTTTTCTAGCTCCCTTGAGAGCCTCAAGATTCTTGTGATCTGTGCACACTTCGAACGGCAGCTCGGCCCCCTCTAAGAAGTGTCTCCATATGGTAAGGGCATGTTTGACCGCTGCTGCCTCCTTCTCCCAAATGGCCCAGTTGATTTCGGACTGGGAAAACTTCTTGGAGAAGTAGGCGCATGGCCTCAACCGTCCCCCCTCATCCCTCTGCAATAGGGCCCCGCCCATGGCTACATCCGAGGCATCCACCTGCACCACGAAGGGCTTGGTGCAATCCGGGTGAGCCAAAACGGGTTCGGATGAAAAAAGTAGCTTTAAACGTTCAAAAGCTTGCTGGCACTGGGGAGACCACTGCAGACGGGCTGAGGGGAGTGCGGCGCTAGCCCCCCTGTCCTTGGTACGCAACAGGGCAGTGAGGGGAAGCGCAACTTGGGCAAAGTTGGGAATGAAATTCCGGTAAAAGTTGGCAAACCCCAAAAACTGTTGAAGTTGGCGGCGGGTAGTGGGGGTTTCCCAGTCCCGCACCGCCTGGACCTTGGCGGGGTCCATTTCCAACCCTTGGTGGGAAATCACATACCCCAGAAATGTAATAGAAGGTTGGTGGAATTCACACTTGGACACCTTAGCATACAGTTTGTGCTCCCGCAGCCGCTGGAGCACTTCTCGCACTAGGCGCACATGTTCTTCCATGGTCTCAGAGTAAATAAGAATGTCATCGAGAAATACCACCACCCCCCGAAACAGTAAATCATGCAAAACTTCATTAATTAATTGCATAAAGACACTCGGAGCCCCCGAAAGTCCGAACGGCATGACCAGGTACTCAAACATCCCAAAACAACTGGAAAAGGCCGTTTTGGGTTCGTCTCCTTCTTTGATGCGAATGCGGTGGTAGGCTTCTACCAAGTCCAGTTTGGTGAAGATTCGGCCCTCCTTTAATTGTGCTAGAAGGTCAGGAATAAGAGGGAGGGGGTAAGCATTAGACTGGGTGACTGCGTTCAGTCTGCGAAAGTCAATACACAGTCTTAAATCTCCCGTCTTTTTCTTTACAAAGAAAGCTGGGGCTGAATAAGGAGCCTTGGAGGGGCGTATGAAACCCCTCGCCAGATTGACATCCAGATAGTCTCGCAATACAGTCTTTTCACTAGGGCTCATGGGGTAAACCTTTCCCTTAGACAGTTTGCCTTCCCCTACAATCTCGATGGCACAGTCCGTTTCTCTGTGGGGAGGCAGTTCGTCGCACTCTCTAACATCGAAAACATCAGTAAACTGCGAGTACTCAGAGGGTAATTGAGGAGAGACTGGGGCGGGGGACCCTACCAGTGCGGCGGCTGGAGTTCTGAGTACCCGTTCCTTGTCATGCAACCCACAGGGGTTTTCGGGGAAGGAGAGCACCCGTTTAACCCAATCAATGGAGGGATTGTGTCCCCTTAACCAGTTCATCCCTAACACCACAGGGGTTACAATAGGGGCGATGGTGAAATACAACCGTTCCCAATGTTCCCCCACGGACATAATCACGGCTGCAGTTCTGTGGGTCACAGGGCCCCGTTTAAAGTCACTCCCGTCCATTTGGGAAAAACGGAGGGGTCCCGGAAGCCGCTTGCGCCGGACACCCAACTTCTTGGCAGTTTCCTCATTTATCATGGTGCGGGCACACCCCGAGTCGACCAACGCGGGGACCTCCAACGGGGGACCCCCTTTGGGTAGGGACAGATGAACACGCACAAATACATTGTCCTCTTGGGCGCTTACCATCGGTGGAGCTCCTTGCACAACGATAGGGACGGTCTGCTGCGGAGCCCCCTCTACAGCAGACCGACGGCGTTTTTTGCCGGCTGTTCCCACTCTTCCTCCTCGCTGGAAGAGGGGGACGGGGTGGTGGCTTCCGGGGAGCCGTCCGAATCAAAGACGGTATTTGTAATCCGGGACCCCGATGGGACCGTAGAGTCGGATGCCCCATCCTGGGGGCGCGCGTGGAGAGCGGAGGGTGCGCCGGAGCGCCGGCTCAGTGGTCCACTTCTGCGGCGAGGCTGGCTGTCGGCGGCCGGTTTCGTCGGCTCGGCCTGGGTTTGGCGGGGGGGGGTCGGACGGCCTGAGCGAGAGGGGCATTGCGATGCAAAGTGACCCTTTCCCCCGCAGATCAGGCAGACGCCGGCCTCGAACCGCTTGCGGCGTTCCGCGGCCGAGAGACCCCCGCCACCCCCTTGCCGGAGTTCCCGGCCACGGTCACCTCGGGGCCTGGGGTCTCGCCCAAGCCGTTGCTTGGACAAGTTCAGGAGTTGTTTGCGATTCTCGATGTCAGCAGCATGGCGAACCCAACCTTCCACATCCGGGGGGTTCCCTTGCATGAAGGCCCAATGTTGGAGGTCTGGGTTGAGACCCTCCCTGAAACATTGTACCAAGGTAGCTTCACTCCAGTCCAGAATTCGGCTAGCCAGTGACTGGAACTCACTTGCATACTGCGCCACCGACTTAGTCCCTTGGCGCAGTTGCATCAGGGAGGCTTTAGCCCGCTCACCCAGAGTCGGGTCCTCAAAACGGTTTCGGAGTGCTACCATGAACTCGTCCAGGGTTCGCAGCACCGGCGAGCGGAGTTCATACTGCAACACCATCCAGGCAGCCGCCTCCCCTTGCAGTAAGGAAGCCACGTACTGCACCCGGGACTCCTCAGAAACGAAGGTTCGGCCTTGTTCCCGCATAAAAATGTCTACTTGGACCATAAAAAAGGTCAACTGGTCTCCCGACCCGTCATACGTGACTTTCAGGTCCCGACGGGCCGGGGGGGCAGGGGTTGCGGGCGGAACTACCGGCGCCCCGTCTGGGGGAGCACCGGCTGGAGGTTGCAACTTCAGCGCATCTAGGGTCGTGGCCATCTCACCCATTACGCGTTGCATGATCTCCATCTGCTCCTGCATAGCCCGGCGGTCTTCCTGCCACTGCTTTCGTTCTTCCTCCATGAGGGCCTCTTTGCGGGCCGGGTCCCCTTCGAGTCCCGTGCTGGGGAAGGCCAACCGGCGATCCTTCGCCGCAGTCCGCGAGAGCGACCAGCCCTTGGGAGAGTCCAGCCAATAAGTAAGCCCCCGGGGACGTCCGTCCCGATCTTGGTCGGGTGCGCGACCCTTCGGTTTCTTTGGCTTGGCTCCCTCCTCCTTCGGGTCCGGCTTCTCCGGCTCGTCCGGTTCCTTGGGGGCATCGGGGTTAGGGGTGGTGTCCTCGTCGGCTGACATTCTGTCCAAAGCGGTACAGCTGCAGTCCGAGAGGCAAGGACTTGCAACTTAATGTGAGAGATCCCCCTCTCTGAGTTTGCTTCTCCAAATCAGTTGCTCAGACGTTGATACAGAAACAATAGATTTATTGAAGCCTTCAGGAGATGAGACAGGCACAGGTAGAAAGTTGCAAGTGAGGGGCTATACGGGTTTACAGAATATATTGACTCCAGGGCACTGGGGCACTGGGGTTCACACTTATTGTTATGGGAAGTTACAAGCTTGGCATAATACAAAACATCAGACGGATCCCAGGAAGTCTGGTGCGGCTATCACACTTCCAAGGCCGCACCGGCCTGAGGGAGTACTGGCAGGAAGAACAGCGGGGGGGGAAGATACATGGGCCATCAGGCCTGGCGCCTGAGACCAGAAGGTGTGAACTGCTTTTACGAGTTCACTGATAACACCGCAGGTGATGGAAAGCAGAGACACAAAGACAGAGACCCTCACAGGTTCCATCTTTATTAGCTCTGTGTGTGTGTGTGTGTACAATGCTTTTTAAAGTACACACAGGTCTACTGGACTCATGCTTACCAGGGTCCGAAGAAAAGGCAGGGAGAGGCCTGATAATATTTCAAGAGTGAGATTTCTAAGGAGTAGGGAAGAAGTGACTTCTAATTTTGAACAAAGTCTGGTTGCAGGTCACCAGACAGAGATACGAGATTCCTCTATTGACATATGGGTGGCAGAGGAGAGAATTCCTATTTGTATAGGGGAATACAGAGAAAAGGCTGGAAAGGTAAATTTGTCCTGTGAACTAGCAGCTTGACACTGGGGCCAGCTGAGTAAATTCCGCATTCCCAGTGGTAAAAACGGGTTCCTGTCCATTTTGTCAGAGAGCCAATGTTGTGAAAGGCTGAGTGTAGCTTTTCCTCTGAAGGTCGGAAAATGCATGCATAATCAAAAACCCTGTAGCCGTCAGGGGTGACTGCGTGGTGAACAGCCATGCATAAAAGGCCACAAGCAACCTTTGTGGAACATGAGAAACTCAATCAGTAGTAGGGTTGCTAACTTTGGGTTGGACAATTTTGGAGATTTGGGGGTGGGCTCTGTGAGGGGCCAGGTTCAAGGACAGGAGGGATCTCAGCAGGATCGAATGCCATAGAATCCAATTTCCAAAGCAGCCATTTTCTCCAGAGAAAATGATCTTTGTAGATATCCAGGCCCAACTGGAAGTTCACAACCCTAAATGACAGATAACATTAATGCTTCCATGCTTTATTATTCCCTTCTCCTAAATCAAAGGAACAGGTTGAGCATTGTGTGAAACATGGTGTTGGACTAGGTAGACCACTGATCTAATTCAGTAGGATACTTCTTGTGTCCTATGAAAGCTGTCCATTCCCACAGTTGAAGGTGGTAGGTGAGTAGAGGTGTACAAAACAAAAACTTTTTTTCAGTAAATGTTGGGTTCGGGTTTATTGGGCCTGGTTTTTTGTTTTGTTTTTTGGTAAACTGAAATAAGCCAAATACCCGTACTGGTAAATGGCTTTATTTTGGCGTTCCCCCCACCCGCCCCCCAAAAATAGTCTATGGAATTTATTTTTGAGGCTCCCAGGAGGGCCATTTTCAAGGTAGAGTCACCAAATTTGTGACGTAACTGCAAGAGACTCTCCTAAGACAAATATCGAAATGCGGGTCCAATTTTATGGGCCCGCAAATAGGTCACCCCTATCCTCCAGACATTTGTGAGAGCCAAGCAGTCAATCAGTTTTCAGGTTCAAAATGTCAGCGTTGCCAAGGACTGGCGGAAAAAGCTGACTGGCAGGCTGGCGCCTCTGAGTCTGGGGGCTCCATTCGTATCTGGGTCGCTTTGCATGATGACCATGCAAATTAGCTTACCGATATGCACAGCCCTATAGGTGAGGCAAAGAGCAATTCTGGCCTGGCCCAGGGCCTGACTCCCTCTTTCAAGGCTAGTAGCCAACAAATGAGTCACAACATTGGCCTTATAAAACGAGTGACTTTTGTCGTTATTGTGCCTCGGGTATAGTATGACTATGGGCCCGGTGAGATATGTTAGTACTTTTTGCCTTGGTGAGGTTTGGACAGTCCCATCAAAGTGTATGCAAAGTGAAATCTTTGCCAAATCCTCTCTGCTGGCCGAGGCAATAGTGAATTCATTCCGTTGAACTGACAGGCTATTTATGCAAGGATTTTCCCCTCACCAACTGCTTCAGTACTTTGTTTTGATTATATGCCTTTCCTCACATGCTTCCATGCATTTTGCCTGCATTTGCAAGATTCTTGCTAAAACAGCATCCAGAAAACATGGGCAAAATGTGCGGAAAAGTACAGGGAGAGCAAGGCAACCTCTGATGATTGGGAAAGGCATGCATAATCAAAATGAAGTATCGGAGCAGTGGGTGGGGTGACTATGAAGGAAACAGCCCTGCATGAATGGTCAAAGAGATCAAAACTGCATTCACAGCTTGACTTGTTAGCGAATCAAAAGGAAAGCAGCACACAAATTTGTATCTCCTCTGCTGGCTGTGTTGTGTAATGACATTTTGAGCCATTAAAGGGGGGGGGGAGCTGGCTTGTTGAAGAACACAAGAGTGGCCTTGGAATAAGATTCCTCTACAAGTAAAATTAAGGTTTCTTTGTTTTTCAGTGCAAGCTGGGAACCAACAATTGAAAAAGAAACATGGTCTTCTATGCCCTGTATCATGTGAATATGCACCCTCGTGTGAATAGCCTTAATTTACTGGAAGACATTGATGTAAGTAAAGGTAAGCTTTCTAGTGCAGAAACCCTCTCATATTTTCACTTTCTATAAAAGGTCTTGCTTATATCAGGGTTTCATTTGTTGTGGTTTTCAATACATTTATGATTATAGGTATAGGTTATTGACAAACTGCAGCCTGGATCTGAAATCCAAGTTAAAATTTAAGGATTCAAATGTGAGACTGCAGAAGGACAGACACCAGTGCAAAACAAGTTGTTTATGAGACAGGATGCTGGACCACAAAAACCACAGAACAAGGTCAGATACTATGTTCCCAGATATTGTATAGTCATTTGAAGTCTGGGATTAGCCAAAACAAATCAAGGTTTTTAATGATACAAGGTAGTGAAAAACAACTCTGTCTGTTTTCATGGTTTCTGAAGTATTTTCCCTAGCTTTTAAGTCTATTATGATAATGACCTTTTTTTGTCTTTGTGGTTGTACTTTGTGGTTGTACGAAATGTGGATAACAACTTTTGTGGTTAATAAGCCTTGAAGGTGAAAATGTGAAAATTGTGAATTTATTTTGAAAAAAAGAAATATGTTTGGGTGTTATTCCTATGTCATCTGTTTGTCTGACATGAGATCAAAGGTTGGGAAAGGTATTTGATTAGGGAAGCTTTGTCTTATAGATACAAGTGATGTCTTTTGATGTCTGGGAATATTGCAAGATTCTCATAACAATTTCTACTGATTTCCAAAGCTATTCTCATTGGTTCTCATAACAGAAGACCTCTGAAAGGGTATATAAAGGGGTCTGAAATTGTGAAACATTGGAGATTCTTCCCATTTATGCCTGTATGCTGTTAGGCTGTGGGAAAGGCTCTCCAACATGACTCTTTTAATGCGTATGTAACACTGAATTTTTATTTCTGTGTACCTGTATCCAGATCTATACTATTTTGCTAGAATATGCTAGATTTTTCTGGGTAGCCAACTCTCATATATTTTTGTGTTTTTATATTTTATTTTTTCATTTTTATACAAGTAACTACAATAAAAAGGAATTCTTAAATTCAAAGTTTGTATCATTGCTTGGAGCAACTGGTTAAATTAATTGACGTATTTTTCAGTGAAATAAAAGATCTAAAAACCTTAGTCACTTATCACAGCAAATGACCACTTCACATTTATTGCTAATGATCCTTATGCATGCAACTAGAGATGCCAGCCTCCAGGTGAGACCTGGGGATCCCCTGGAATCACAGCTCATCTTCAGACTACAGCGATCAGTTCCCCTGGAGAAAATGGATGTTTTGGAGGGTGGACTTTATGGTATTGTACGCAGCTGAGATCCGTGTCCTCCCCCAGGCTCCACCCCCAAATCTCCAGGAGCTTCCCAAGCTGGACCTGGCAACCCTACATGCAGCTGCGATGCACATGGTCACATTCTTCCCTCTTTCCCCCCTCCTGTCCTTTCCCCCTACTCTCTGCTTTGTCAAAATGGCATTGAAGACTTGAGTGAACGCACAAAAGGAAGTTTCTCTAAGATTACATGTGATATACAACTGCAAAAATTTTATCCACCTGATTAACCCTGGAATAGCTGATTCACAGATTTACATCTTTACTAGAAGGATGGATATGCCTGTGAGAAACAAACCTTAGAAAAGCCTTAACTGTAAGAAGTATAAACTCTTTACAGACCTACCATTAAACTTCAGAAGAATTGTCTTGAGCTTATTACTATGTTCAGTTACCTTTGTCTGAACTTTTCTTTTCTGGGTAACAGATGGATCTAATTTATTACCAAATTTAGCATCAAATGTGCTTTGCTTTTCTTGGTTAGGAATCTATTCCATGGGCCAGTAGATGGAGCTGCAGGAGAGACCTGAAGCCAGAAAATTCCCAAGATTGGTGAATCCCCCCCCCCATTTATGCACACTGTTCATTGTATGCTATCCAGCTTCACTGAGTTTTTAGTAGTCTGTGATGTTGAGAAACCACATAAGATATACATTTTTGTACAGTGTTGTACCCTCCCAGAAGTATAATTCAATACTATGGAGAGTTACTTGAGTCTAGGCCCGTTGAAGTCAATGGATTTCGACCAGAGTAACTTTGCACATGATTGCACTGTGTTGAAGGTCCCCCAGATCCCTGCAGTAGTTTCATCTGAGCAGGGACCTCCAAATTTACCTTTGGTTTGTCCAAAATTAGATGAAAGCAAGCAACTAGCTGGTAGGTTACCTCAGTCACCTGTTCTTACAAAAGTGTTCTGCTGTTCTGTAACACCACAGGTCAGATTTTGGGCTCTAATTTGAGAACACCTGATATTCCTCCTAAAAGATGATCTATGATCTAGGATGTCACAGGGTGGGGGAGAAGGAAGGAACAGTTTCCTGCCCATTTTATACTCTCTTTTTTTTTTGGCTGTCAAATCACAGCTGACTTATGGTGACCCCATAGGATTTTCAAGGCAAGAGACATTCAGAGGTGGTTTGCCATTGCTTGCATCTGTGTCACGCCCCTGGTATTCCTTGGAGGTGTCCCATTCAAATACTAGCCAGGATCAGGAGTGAAAGTATACGGCTGTCCCAAGGTCACCCAGCAAGTGTCCATGGCAGAGTGGGGATTCAAACCTGGCTTTCCCAGATCCTAGTCTAAAACCTAAACCACTACACCATGCTGGCTCTCATTTTATACCACAAACAATTATTAATTTACCAACATTTTGTTATTGTAAGCTCTACAGTCAACCAGTTTTTACACTAGGCTGTGTCCAGTGGGAATTTCTACTGACAGAAGGAATTTCCATCGATGGTATGGGACTTTCTTGCCTTTCCAAACCATTGTAGCCCAAAATGGCCCCAGACTGTTGCTCCTGGAGGTCAGGGAAGTTGGGAGGATAGGGATCAGTGAAAACCCTGAACCTTTTGTTGGAGATCTACCACTAGAAGCAACCCACTGCTTTTATCTGAAAACAACAAATCAGCAGAGAAGTGTGTAGAAAAGGAGGATTTTAGTTACTGATTATGGGAATCATAGATAATATCCAACCATCTATTTTGTTTCATTTTGTTATGAAGAACAGTAGCTAGAATTGAATTCAACATAACTATAGAAAGTGCTTTAAGGAAAGAAATATTGTTATAGGTTTCATCTTCTGTTGGGTCCTTATTTTTATACCTTTTAAATCTTGTGATTCACCATTTGAAACTCCCATTATTTGCATTTCCCCTTTAAGTCTTAAAGCAACAAGGGCCCCTTTGAATTCTAGGAAACCTAGGACAAAATTACATTATACCCGAGACAACACTTTATCAATATATTTAGATCTTCCCTTTCCTCTCTGTATGCCAGTGGCTCAAGTTGATTTACAGGATTACCTTATCTTACCCAAACAACATCACTATGAGATAGGTGGTGCTGCAATACAATGGTTTCCCAAAGGAAATCCCAGACATTTGAAAACAGATACCACCACACCCCAGCACTGCCTCCTGCCTGGCCACAGTGAAGCAGAGCTCACACGACACTATCCAGGTGTACTTGTATGTATATACACACTGGAATCCTATCAATCAGCTGTTGGATGGGAAGACAGCAAGTGGGTCTAGGGTTCCCAGATCCCCACTGGCTTCTACCATTGAGTTTTTGCCCAACAGCAATGTGATGATGTCACTTTCAGTGCACGCTGGAAGTGATGTTGACTATAGTTGCCAGGTCCTCCCTCTCCACCGGCAAGAGGTTTGGGGGGATTTGAGTGGTAAAGGGCCCCTTTACGATGGGACTAAACCCAGCAATGACGTAAGCACGTTGCGAGCGACCACTGCTCCAAGCAGGCTGCTGGACTGGCGGGCAATTGCCCTCCAGTTCCAGCAATCTGGCAACCCTAATGTTGACACATCACTGGCTGCAGAGACCTAGGCCTCAGCTTGCTGCTGTTAAGTTCCCTCCCTATCTCCTGCTGGTTGCCAGGAGGTACCTGGAAACCCTAGGTGGGAGTGTACCTTTCTCTCCCTCCCCAATAGCAGAATGACAGGATTCTCGTTTTGCTTTATGGCCTATGAGTACACAGTCCCATTTGTGCTTGCATTTCCTCATCCAGCTGTTTACATTTGCTCATATTGAAGTGCCTATAAACTTCATTTATAGGGAAATATATAGTCTTTTATATATATGCACACTCACACAATCATAAGGTGCTATGCTCATGTATAAGGGCTAGCATCAGGCACAAGTATATTCTTACGCACACATATGTCAAGGCAATGCCCCCATGTATAAGGGGTAAAACATTATTCTTAGGCTCAGATCCTACTAATATGTAATCACTTAGTTAGCATGAGCTGGCAGCCATTTCACAAGGTGCCAGTGAAATGATCTTCGCTCGCCTGGTACAGCCGCCCACCCTAATGAGGCCCAGGCAATGGTTTAGGATCACCAGGAGTGTCAGTTAGGAATGTTCTGTTTCGTTTCTTCATTGGTAGATCAAGTAGCCATCTATGTAACGCCTTAAGGCTACGCTAATAGGGTATGCTAATCATCCTGTGTACTTATCTAATGTGTATTGGTTCTTTTGTTATACATAACCCAAATGCCTGCCCTCTATCCTAAGTCTATAAAGGATGATGCCTTTCTTTGTTCTCTGCGTGGATTGCCCCGTGCTTCATTAAGGGTATCCCACCCACTTCTGTTTATTGGGCCAATAAAAGAACCGTTTATCCTGACAACCTCTCCTGTATTACTTTATTGGGACAATCAAAGGCAATCCAGGCATTACAATATACCATCCTTGGCTAGATCTGGACATCTATCCATACAGTTAGGTAAGTTGCTTTAAAAAATTTACTGAAGCAAATAAACATTTCAGTGGAAATCAGGGAAAGAAAGTGAGCAAAATGTCATAGTTGGCAACATCATTTTAAATCAGCATCTCTTAATTACCATGCTTCATTAGTATGCTGGACTCATATTAAATGAGCTTAGTTTAATCCCTTTCATGCTATTGTTGGTTTTGACCTGCACACTTCTATTGATAAATCAGTTAATCTCCTTATTTGGGGAGATTATTTCATTAATTAATGGCCTGCTGCTCAAAACAAAACATTACAAAATGAAAACAAAATGCATTATTGCCCATGGGGGATTTAAAACATGGTTGTGCACATTTTGACAACAAAATCTTCTTTTATTCTGGCTATAGCTGTTGTAAAAACATTCAGCATTTTTTTTAAAAAAAAACCCAACAACTAGAAAACTCATTATCATAGAATGAAGTACTGTGATGTGGGAAAGAATGCTAATAAAGCAAATACCCATATTCATTCAGGTGGCATGTTTGTTTAAAGGGTGCATGCAAAGGAAAGATGGGTACATTTCACAAAGGCACATTGTGCCTATACATATGGGATGCCTGTGTGGAGGATAGAGTGTGGGTAAGTTTTGCCAGATCTCTGTCTTGGATCCTTATCATCACCCCCTTTCTCCTCTGGCTAGGCATTTTCACTTATGGAAGAGGAGGAAGGTAATTTATGCTGACCCCTCCTCACCACAGATCCCACTTGTTCCTGGGGCCTACAATTGCCCCCCTGCTCCACTTTATCATAACAACAACCCTGTGAGGTAGATTAGGCTGAGAGAAAGTGACTGGATAGAGGTCACCCAGTGTGTTTTGTGTAGGGATGCCAGCTTACAGATGGGACCTGAGGATCTTCCAGAATTACAGTTTGTCTCCAGACTACAAAGATCAGTTTTCCTGGGGAAATGGATGCTTTGGAAGGTGGACCCAATGAGGTCCATGTCCTCCCCAGGCTCCACCTCCAAATATTCAACAGTTTCTCAGTCTGCAGCTGGCGACTCTACCCCCCCCAGCTCCTGTCGGTGATCGGGTGGGGGGGACCCGGCAACCCTACACACAACTGCAATTAAATACACCTAACTCCACATGGTCACATGTGGCTGAGTGGGGATTTGTACAGGGATCTCCCAGATTTTAAATCTGATCTTTTAACCACAACACCACAATGGCTGGAATGATGTCATTTATGTAGCGTGGATCTGCTCATGCTGCAGAGGATCGAGACCATAACATTTTTGCTACAGTAGTGTTGTACTTTTTCCCCATAGGAAAAGTAGCTGTTCATTTATATGGAGAAAGTTTTTTTTTAAAAAAAAAAATTCTGGCTTGTCCTCATCCTTATGCCCACAAATGGAATTCAATATCACACCATTTCTGCCCAAAAAGTTTATTCATGGGGTCATCCCAGCACATTTTTGGCCAACCCAACAGCCACTTGTGACTGCTAGAGTTCCACTAAGTGATACAAGTTGTCCAACCGTTAATCTTGAGTGAAAGCTACATGATGCATCATCTTAGCTTTGCATCATACTTCAGGTATACTACATTGGTTACTGCTGTACATTTTCAGATATGTTCATTCTAGAGTTGCCAAGCCTTTCAACTGGCAGGAGGGTTGGGGGCAGGGACATGGGGGGAAATCTTCTGGGGGAAATCTGGAAGTGACTTCTGGGGAAAATCTGGAAGTGACATAGGGTAGCTCTAGGAATCAATGGAAGCTCTATGGTGGTCATATATACATTTGTATCTAGATTATTGTAGCATTGTATTTTTACCAATGTGCAGAAGCATGTCAGCACAGATGCTGCAAAAAAAGAATCAGGATACAATCACAGCACAATTAATAAAACATAATAACAAAAACATAATGTAATAATAATAAAATAAAAAAACAAACTAACAAAGAACAGTGTGAATGGTTACATTATTAAGGAAGAGGTTGAGTTAGCTGCAAACCAACTAAATATGAACTAAAATCAGAAGGAAATGGTGCATGCTCCCATTGCAGAATTAATTTTATGGATTCTCCTAATTTAACAGGAAGTCAGAAGGACTAGACAGCAGGGCAGAGGGGATCCTCCAAACCAACAGAAGGACAGAGTGGGGAAAATTTCTCTTCCCCTACAAAGAATTCACTGGCAGCCATTGAGAACTAACAGAACAATCCTAGGCAGAGTTAATGCAGTCCAAACCCACTGAAGGAAATGGATTTAGCCTGGAGTAATTCTGCATAGGATTGCATTGTAAGTCAGGCTTTTTAGTATAACCCTACTCTCTGCATACTCTCTGCATAATCATTCAAGGTTACATTGCTAAAATGTAAGTGAACACAGGAAAGGTCATATATAGTGGCTTAGTTCTATGGGATCCTATCTGCAGATGGAAGGATTTCCCCCTCAAATCATGACTTTCTCATTTCACCCTTCTATCTGCAGCCCCAAATACTCCTCCCCGCAGTGCTGCAGCATTTAGAGGGCATTATAGGCTGCAGTGAGAGCCAGCATGAGTAGTGGTTACAGTGTCAGACTAGGATCTGGTCCGAATCTCCATAGTAACATAGAGTTGGAAGGGACCTCCAGGATCATCTAGTCCAACTCGTTGCAGAATGCGAGAAATTCACAACTACCTCCCACCCACACCCCCAGTGACCCCTTCTCCATCCCCAGAATATGTTAAAACAAATCCCTCCATGATCCCTGGCCAAACTGGCCCACTCTGCCATGGAAGATGTTGGGTGACCTTGGATCAGTCACATACTCTCAGCCTTGACCCTGGCAAATATTTGGCTGGGAGACTGCCAAGGAATTCCATGGGTGTGATGTGGAGGCAGGTGATGGCAAACCTCCTCTGAATGTCTCTTACCTTGAAAATCCCAACAGGGGTCACCATAAGTCAGCTGTGACTTGATGGCCAAAAAAAAAAAAAAAAAAAGGCTCCATGGGAGATGAGAAAGTAATGCTCTACAGGTGTATATTCTTCCATCCATGGAAATGCCGCAATGGATCTAAGCTGATGTATGTTAATGAGAGCCCCCCTGGTAACTGTAAATAATACATTTACAAATGTCAGCTGTAAAAAGCTCCCTACACTTCTTGTGAAATGTGCCCTTGATAGCTGTTGCTCAAGCTATCCTTGCTATTTTTTATTGAAAGCACATCTTTCCCCCATGCTGTGTATCTATTTTATTTATACTGCAAACCCCCACAACCTCCTTCTTTATGTAAGGAAGACATATGGGGAAAGTTAGGGTTTATCACTTCTAGCAGCCATGAGCTGTACGTGGAATTTTGCACGTATATTTCACTTCATAAACATCAAAACCTCACCATTTCTTTGGAGGAATAGCAGCCTTTATTGGCAGTCATATTTAGATGTTCATGGAACAATAAAAAAGTACTTTCCATCACTTATAGCACACAATTTCAGGGGCCTTACTTATTATAACAGAGCTCTGTTTCACATAGCTGCCTTTGTTTTATGTATATTCCTCTCCGTCACAAGGTGACACCCCAAATGAATGGCACAAGATACATGCGGAATTGAATTCTCTATTTTTATTTCAGTTTGCAAATCTGTTGGGGCACTGAATAGCATTTCTGAGAGTGATTTTTCGTCTGCTTCCTGGAGATATATAATCAAAGATTGCTAGCAGATAAATGTGACTAGTGAGGTATATCTGCATGCAAAAAAAAAAGTGAGAAATCGAGAGTGGAAGTAGATATTTTGAAAATCGCATGGCTGCCACTCAAAATGGTATCTCTGTGTCAAGTTCTCTCCTAGCATTGTCTATAGTGCTGCCTACTTGCCAGTTTATAAACAAAATCTGGGAGCAGATTAAGGTGCCTAATGCAATATATCTGTATGTGTGTGTGAGGGGGGGGGGAAGAGTGGAAGTAAACATGAAAAACACAGGACTGCCACCCAAAAATGTATCTGGGCATTGAGTTTTCTTGATACATTCTTGTATATCCTTGCCCCTTCCACTGGCATCAGTGATGTGCTCTGTAGGCAGGGATATGCACAATATGATGTTGTTTGCACATGGATAACTTCGACTATATAGTACAGTTGCAGACAACCCAACACAAGAGATGCTACATCATTATAATGATCCACTATATGACAACATTCTTGAGCCCCTACATACAATCAGATGAGCATACCCCTGCCAGTCTACTTTAGGAGTGGGGGCAGCACAGAGATGAGACCTGTGGTTTGAGATAACGATGATCTCGGGCTAGTTCTCACATGAGGTGACCCCTATGCAATTGCCTGGGGGTCAGTGCTATATTTCTTTGTCCCAATCACCAGACGACGTGGTAGAGGTCTTCAGACACCAACTGACTGCTATAGTAGTGTCAAAGAGTGAACAAGTTGAAATTGAAGCCTGATAAGTTGGAGGCAATGATAGTCGGGAAAGCAGATATCCTGTAGGATTCTAGACTTCCCACATTTGATCAGATTCAGCTGACCATTGCTGACTCGAAGAAGAGGAGGAAGAAGAAGAAGAAGAAGAAGAAGAAGAAGGAAAAAGGAAGAAGAAGAAGAAGAGTTGGCTTTTATATGCTGACATTCTCTACCTTTTTTTAAGGAAGAATCAAACTGGCTTACAATCTCCTTCACTTCGTCTCCCCACAACAGATACCTTGTGAGGTAAGTGAGGCTGAGAGACTTCAGAGAGAACTGTGACTAGCCCAAGGTCACCCAGCAGGCTTCGTGTGTAGGAGTGGAGAAACCAACCTGGTTCACCAGATTAGAGTCCGTCGCTCATATGGGGGAGCGAGGAATCAACCACTACACCATGCTGGCTGAACTCAGTGTTATTGCTGGAGAAGCAAGTTAATGCAGCTGCAAAATAATAATAATAATAATAATAATAATAATAAAAAAGCTTCCACCCATTTTCATTTAGCTTGGGAGATGGCTCCCTACCTTGACTCTGCTGATCTGGCCACATGGACTCATGCAGTTGTCTTGTTTGTAGGGTTCCTAGAGGTACCTGGTTGGCCACTGTGTGAACAGACTGCTGGACTTGATGGACCTTGGACTGCTCCAGCTTGGCCTTTGCTATGTTCTTATGTCATGGTCACCTCAAGACTAGTGCTTTTGAAGTCAATTTGGAAGCTTCAGCTGATACAGAATGTCACTGCTTAGTTACTATTGGGAGCTCGCTGAAGTATGTACATTACACTAATTCTGCAGTCACTCTGTTGGTTACCTATCAGTAACTGGGTTCTATTCAAGGCTCATACAAAGCCCTTCGTGGCCTTGGACCCTCATATCTGCAGGATTGCCTTTTCCACTGTACTCTACCATGACTGCTCTGCTCATCAGATCAAATTATTTTGAAGGTACCCCCTTGTAAATGGGTATGATTGGTAGCTGTTTACAGACTAGGTTTGCCAGATCTGGGTTGGGAAATACCTGGATATTTTGGGGGTGAAGCCTGGGGAGGGCAGGATTTGGGGAGGGACCTCACCAGGGTATAATGCCATAGAGTCCACCCTCCAAAGCAGCCATTGTCTACAGGGGGACTGATCTTGGTCATCTGGAGATCAATTATAATAGTGGGAGATCTCTAGATGCTACCTGGAGGTTGGCAACCCAACTGTAGACATGTGTTTTCTGGTGCAGCTCCCACCTTGTGGAATGGCCTGCCTGAGGTGGTCCAGAAGGTTCCCATACTTCTGTCATTATGCAAACAATGCAAATCAGAATTTAGAGGGCATTTTTATCCAGGCAATAGGCCTACGGTATAATGGAACAGTTCACGAAGGCAATTTATGCAGGAAACAGAGCTATATACGCCACAGTTTGTGGTATGTATTATCTGTTTATTGTATACATTATCCCTGCCTCATTTGGTAACTCCATTTTCCTCATGGTTCAACCTATTATGTTTGATATTTCTTTGCATTGTTTCTGATTTGTAATCCTAATTCTATTGCATTGGGTATTAGATATCTCATGCTTGGGATTTGCATTGTTTGGCATCAGGTAATCCCTCTTGAGTCTCAGTGAGAAAGCCAACCTATAAATAAAGTTAATAAATAAATAAATGTCAACCAGCAAGCTGAGAGAAGGCAACATGTAATCTCCCATGCAGAACTGTCATTTCCCTACAATTGAAGACAGTCATATTGTTCAGACACAGACAAATAGTTTGTCAGGTGTGCAAGTCCCTAGATTGCTGCCCACAAGCTTGACGTGAGCTAAATCAAGTGGAAATTGAGCTCCCGGTACTGAAACTAATGAACACAATAGGATTTGGGCATATTTCCCTGTTATAGCCCCTCAACCTCTTGCATGCATGTATATATAGTTTTAAAATGTGGATTTCTCATACTATGTCTCATTTTTCTTCCACTATTAGATACTTTGAAAGACCTCCATTCATTTCATTTTCACAATTAAAACACTCTGCACTTCTAATATGTAAGATATACCAGTACAATAATGTATTCATTATCTCCAAGCTAATTACATTTGCAGCTAGACAGGTCTTTAGACAAAGCTGTTAAATCTCAATAAGTATGTTTTAATAATCATTTGATGTTTAATTAATAAACAGTACCCATCACATTAAATCCAAATTAAATGCTCTTGTGAGACACTGAAAGGAAAGTTGTAATGGGATAATAAAGGCACACTCAAAAGGAAATTGTATAGCAGCTCCGTTAATCTAAATGAACGTTTGCAAAGATTATATATATTGCCATATTAGATTTTACAAGATGGCTGCAAGCAATCTCATGAGTACAGACACTTGAACTTGCTACCTAGAAACCTTTAGAACTCCCATACTAATAAACACACCACTCGAGATTCTCTTTGCTGTGAACACATGAAGCTTCCTTCTACTGAATCAGATCCTTGAATCAAAGTCAGTATAGTCTACGCAGACTGGCAGCGGCTCTCCAGGGTCTCAGGCAGAGGTTTTTCACATCACATACAACCTGATCCTTACTGGAGATACCAGGGATTGAACTCGGGTCCTTCTGCATGCCAAGCAGATGCTCTCTACCGAGCCATAGCCCCTCCTGCAGTCCCTGCTCAACGGGTCCTAGGCTTGCACAGGTGAGGCAGGAGGCAACCGGAGCTTTTTTCAGTGGTGTTACCTCACTTTTGAAATGCACTCTCCCTTGAGCTCACCTGGTGCCCGCTTTATTATTTGTAAGGGTTCAGGGGGTTCTGTGGGTTGCAGCTGAAAGAAGGAGATGGGGAAGCCCCGTTCTGCTTGCTTCACTCTGCTCACGATGCACTCAAATGCATGAAGTTGTTGTATACTGAATCAGGGTCCATCTAGGTCAATGCAACCTCTTCTGTCTGGGAGCCGCCCTCTGGAGTCATAGGTAGAGGTCTTTCACATCACCTATCACCTGACATTTTCAGCTGGAGATGCTGGGGATTGCACTGCAGACCTTGGGCATGCAAAACAGCTACACTGCCACTGAGCCATGGCTTTGGAGTGCAAAGAAAGGAGACACAGAGAACTATTACATGATGTGCTGAATTCTCACCATCATGTGAATCAGTTTGGCTAGCCTTTATCAGTCATGCTGTTTGTTTGTCAGTTGCCACTTTTACCCTGTGCTCTCTGCCACGGGGCATTTCAGGGAGCTGGTATCGTAGAACATGGGCATCTTTATTTGCATTTGTTATGACCATGAAAATGAAGCATTCTATTGATTTCAAAATCATTTCATTGATTTTGTTTAAATAGAAAAAAAATACATAGGTGTTGAAATCTCTCCCAAGTATGGAACGATCTTAAGTTTACTCAACAGTAATTCCCATAGTGTTGATGGGACTTACTCCCTGATGTGCATAGAACTGCAGCCTACAATGAAATGTGAATTGCATCCAAAGTGGTCAGTGGACATGTGCGTGTGTGTAAATTACCACCAAGTCGCAGCCGACTTATGGCGACCTCATAGGGTTTTCAAGGCAAGTGATCGAGCAGAGGTGGTTTGCCATTGCCTTCCTCTGGTCAGTGGGGATAGTATGTCCCAAACTCCACTTGAAATTCAATGAAATCTTCTTAAATAAGCAATATTGCAGTTCAGTCCTAAGGAAATTTACACTCTTCTAAGCCTATTGATAAAAGAATGTTACATAATATAAATATAAAATTCCCTGGAAAAAACAGCTAATGACACTCTCTGAGAAGTGGATACTTGATAGCTATCTGCTATCAAGTAGATCAGTGAATTGTGTAAGAGATGTGGAAACATTTCTCTTTATAGTGTCAAGAAAAATTAATCTTCATTTCTCCATTTTTTTTTTTTAAAGTGAAATGGCAGATGGTTGTTAAATCTAGGGAAAGGATTTAAAACATTTGCACTGTAAAACTGTAGCGGAATTGGTTTGGTAGCAACACAATTGCACTTTTTCTTACAGATGGAGGTTAAATATCCTGAGTATTCAATATTTTCCCCCCTTGAAACATATTTTCCTAATTAAAATCAGCTTTCAGTGTAAGGCTATTATTGGTTTCTAAATATCATTGGGATTTAATGCTGGGGTAAGCAAGCAAGAGGGGATGTGATACAAAAATGATAGCAATATACTCTGAGATATAATTAAGAACTATCCTACTGTTTGGAGCATACTACTTAGCAATTAAATGCACTGAATGCACCATTCTCCTTGTTGCATGAATATGATTTGAGATATAGTGTGAAAAATATAAATGTGGTCACAGATGTAATCAATGCTGGACAGATTTATAGCGATCAAAAAACCAATTCCCCAGGGGTGGGATGTAAGACCTTATAACTTAAAGAAAAAAATAGTTAGCGGACAGTGAACATCTGTGACTTTTGTGTCCTTGGACTGCATCAGCTCATGCTCTAGAGAGTAAAGACAGCTTTCTGCTGTGATTTGAAGTTACTAGAAGCACTGTAAATAACCTTCTTTCCTAGGGTTTCAAAGTACTGAAATTATGCCCCCTTCCATCATACCCCCCTACCCCACTATATATCTTTTAGTGTAGTGTTGGGTGTTTTTTTTGGTTTTTTTTGGTGTGTGTCAAAAGTTGATTAAAAAATTATATCTCCTCACCAATCTTTGTCAGGGAAGAGCTACACATTATGTTCTTTTTGAAAAATGAGTTGAGTCTTAGTTTCCTGGACCCAACTCACTTTACTGAGCCACATAGCATTGCAGGGACATATTGCTGAAAAGACAGCCAATACCTGGTTCTGCTTGGGATTATGACATAGGGAGGAAGAGGGGCTCCTTTCTCCCCTTGCCTGTTTTTCAGAGGAAAAGGAGGAGGAGGAGGAGAGTTGGTTTTTATATGCCAACTTTCTCTACCACTTAAGGCAGAATCAAACCAGCTTACATTCACCTTCCCTTCCCCTCCCCACAACAGACACCCTGTGAGGTAGGTGGGGCTGAGAGTTGTGACTAGCCCAAGGTAACCCAGCTGGCTTCATGTGGAGGAGTGGGGAAACAAATACGGTTCACCAGATTAGCATCCGCTGCTCATATGCAGGAGAGGGAAATCAAACCTGGTTCTCCAGATCAGAGTCCACCACTCCAAACCACAGCTCTTAACCGCTACACCACGCTGGAAGAAGAAGAAGAAGAGTTGGTTTTTATACCCTGCTTTTCTCTACTCTAAGGAGTCTTAAAGTGACTTTACAATCATATTCCCTTCCTCTCCCTACAACTAGCACCTGATGAGGTAGGTGGGGCTGAGAGAGCTCTAAAAGAACTGTGACTGTCCCAAGGTCACCCGGCAGGCTTCATGTGGAGAAGTGGGGAATCACACATGGTTCTTCAGGTTAGAATCTGCTGCTCTGAACCACTATACCTCGCTGAGCTGAAATGGTTCCAGGGGGAGCTATTTGCCTCATTTTGTAGCTGCCTGTCCCCCCCGCCCCAATGTCCTTCCATCATTTATGGCCCTGATTATTAGATATAGTTGAACACAAGGGAGGGAGGAATTAAGGCAGGCCAAGGATTATCTCAACTGTTCTCTTGAGGCCATGGTGGTGGCAAGTGCCATCAAGTCACAACTGACTTAGGCTTTTCAAGGCAAGAGGCCCAGGGCCAGATCTTGGGGGGGCTCTGGTGGGAACACTTGCCCTGTGTGCAAGGAGAGGAAGGGCATCAGTGTGGGGTAAGTCCATACCAGCTGCTGCTCTCCCTCTCTTGTTTTCTGCAGGGGCGGCTGCCATGTGCCCCGCACGGCATGTTTCTTTCCTCCCCTGGGGACACCAGGGCCTGGCTCCAGCACGCATGTGCATGTACACACATGCATGGCGCCCCCCTCCCATTAGGGTTGCCAGGTGCCCGCTGGTGGCAGGCAAACCCCCGGCAATTGACCCCTCTGCCCGCCAACCACCTGAGGGCAAAGTTCCGCCTTGCAAGGGGCCTTAGTGTGAGTGGTAAAGGGCCGCTTTCCGACCACAGCCTCCCACCGGAGGAGAGGAGGGACCTGGCCACCCTACCTACCATCCAAGTATGAATGGGGCCTGACCCTGATTAGCTTTCATTAGCCTAATCGCATTAGCCTGAGCCATTGAGATCAAGGCCTTGGCATGATAATCAAGCCCATTCATGTTGGTTTATCAACTTTTCTCCTCACAGAAAACTTATGCAATTACTTTGCTATGGCCAAATGCCTCAACTGCGCTGAAATGACCCCTAGGGAGTAATCTTAAGCCCAAATGCTCAGAAATTAAGTTACGCATGCCTTGTTCCCTGAAAAGTGACTTTAGGCATACCCCTATTGTTAGCCAACTCCCACTTGGGAAATATCTGGAGATTTAGAGGCGGAGCCTGGGGAGGGACTTCAGCAGGGTATAATGCCATAGAGTCCACCCTCCAAAGCAGCCGTTTTCTCCATGGGACCTGATCTCTGTCATGTGGAGATCAGTTGTAATTCCAGGCATTCTCCAGGCTCCACCTGGATTTTGGCCTTATTAATAATATTAGAGCAAAACTAAGAGTTTAATAGAGCTAATAAAGTTTCTCAAGAGGCAACACACATTCCTAAAATGTCATCAGACTAAAGGAGTTAATTTCTTCCCAAGGTCAAATGGTTTTGGGCTTCCTTGTCCCCAACTGTTGCACATGAGAAGAACATTCCAATTCACTGTGATTTAGGCTAAATCCAGTGACAACCTAGGAATGTACTGAGCCCCCAGAGCAATTCTGATGCAGTTATCAGAACATTTTGTTATCCCTCAAAACGCTTACAATATTTTGCCTGTGGTGGGCCATCCGAATTCAACCTCTCCATTTTGTTTTAGGTGACATTTAAGCACAGCTTATTGTGTGTCCTATGAGACAAACTTTGGGTATATACTTAGCAGACCCTCTATATCAAAACATGAAATTTTGCTAACGTATGCCATGTCTACCAAATCTCTCTAATTATACTAAGAAACCTCGTTTCCACTGAAATTCTCAACACAGTTCTGACTAGGGAAATCACTCTTGATGCTGCCGTAATACCTTCTTTAAAAGCAAATGATTCGCTAGATGGTCGCTAGGTATGACAGTATGAAGAAGGATTATAATCTAATTAAACATTTTCCACTGGAACTTCCATGTGATTTAATCGCAACTCCTAAAATAGTTACTCATTGATATTACAACTGACAAAATTAATGAGTCTAGAGTTTTTCTGTTTCTCTTTGATTTCACTAGGGAAACATGCAATTAGCTACCTCAACTATATAAACGGATGTCTGAAAAATAAATATAAGCAGAGATCCTTCTTGCATTTTGTCAGGCCTTTGTTTGTATGGTTAAAAGCCTAACAACACGTTATGCTGTCAAACTATCATGCTCTGGGCATTTGGAGCTCCTTCGCACCTTTTTCTGAGCCTGAAATGCCCCCCCCCCCCGAGTGTCATTTGCCCTGTTGGGAAAACATACATGTAGCCCATCAGCACTCATGGGTTTCCCCAATGGGACTTCCTGGGGTCATTTCAGGTTGAAAAAATGGTGTGGGGAAAACTAACAGCTCATTCTTGAGCTTGGGGGGGCAAATGGGCTTAGGAGGCGCCGTGACACCTACGCTGGTGTCCATGGCACTTGCACCATACAAACTTGCCTGGACGCCGGCATAGTGCCACTTGCACCGCCCCTCCTGGTCTGCTGTGGCAGAGCAGCCTTCAGACACTGGCTCGGCCTAACACGGGCATCCTGACGGCACAATTCCATGCGACAGCGTCCTGGGGGGCATTCCCAGGGTATTTTAGGGGTGGAGCTGCCGGTAGGCAGCTTCCTAACTCTTTCAGCCTGGGAACGTCCTTTGTAGCAACAGCTGTGCTGTGCCAGCTTTTTGTTAGTGCAGCATTGCTGTTTTCAATGGGGCTTCCCCCCTTTTTATTTCTTTTATTTTTTTTAAATCCTCTTCCCACCCACCCCGCTGCAGCTGTCAGGCCTTGCTCCCTCCTGCAGGAGCAAAGGCTCTTGACATGAGTAAGGCCAGTCTCTGGCTACATGTCAAGTCTTGGTTCTCATGCCTGTAAGCATCTGTGTACAGTTTCGCTTGTCCTGTTTTCCGCAGCTGTGCTGATGTTTAGTCCCCCTTCCTGGGAACCGCTTATCTCTGGGCTGCTTGGCCATGTTTACTTTCACAGACTGTATATCTTTTAAACATGTAACCTGCCTACGTTTTCTCATTACTAGCCTTACCTGCCTCTAGACAGTCAGTCCTTTGTCTTTTTGCTCCTAATAAAGTATCACTGCTTCAGGAATACCTGCCGGGATGAGTTTGCTTATGGGATGCTAGGGACAGATGCCTGATCCTGACAGCAGCAGCCAAACTTCTTTGGAGGCGCTGTGGCGCCGCCATGGCCACACCATCCCCAGCTGCTGCAGCTCTCAGGAATGAGGTGTTAAGCACTCTCTGCCGATGCACCATGGTCCCAATCTGAATCAAGCCCCTAAGAAGCCAGTTTCCAAAATTGTTGGGAGCTCTGAACCCCACAACTGCCAGCATACATCTGCTTTATCAGGACTTTGGGTGGACTCATAAACAGTGTAATGGGTGGTTAGGCATTATGACATAAAAAGGGGACAAATAAATAAATAAACTTGTTCAGCATTCACAGCTGTTTGGGTTTGATATCACTTCTTGGAACAGAAACCTTTATTGTTAATTGAGTGAGCTTCTATTGTAAAATTTTCTCTAAAATGTCCTAGAAGCATTTCTGAGTTGGTGTTTATACGTATACATCACCTGATTTTTCCACAGAATATTATCCTGCACTTGAGTACTGGCCATTAAAAGTGTGAACTTTTAATTATGTTTGACCCTCTGCTGGTACCATGCATGTGCTGCTTGCTGATCAGAGCTGATCATTTGCTCAGCTGCTCAGCTACATCCAAGTGAAAGATTAGTTTTCTTCCTTGCAGCTGCCCTATAATCCCTACTATCTATCACTATCTTTAACACTTAAAAGGAACATAGTCAAAAGAATGGGGGGTGGGGTTAGTTGGACCTTTTTTAGTGAGACTTACAACTTATGTATCCCTCCATGCTTTCAGTGTATGCCCATGAAACTTGCAATCAGTTCTTGTGATCACTTACTGATTCGAGAGGCAGCGTGGTATAGTGATTAAGAGCAGAGGTTTGGAGTGGTGGACTCTAATATGGAGAACTGGGTTTGATTCCCCACCCCTCCACATGAAGCCAGCTGGGTGACCTTGGGCTAGTCACACTCTCTCAGTCCCACCTATCTCACAGGGTTTCTGTTGTGGAGAGGAGAAGGGAAGGTGATTGTAAGCCGGTTTGATTATCTCTTAAGTGGTGGAGAAAGTTGACATATAAAAACCAACTCCTCCTCCTACTCCTCCTCTTCCTCCTTGCCAATGATTGCACAGGCACAAAAGGTAGGCAATGTATCCAATAGGGTAATTGATAGGGTGCATCTAACTACACAGGCCCAACAAGGGGACACTTCTATGATAAGTAGGTCACTTTACCCTGGAGGGTATGTCCTTGCTTTCTGGTAATTGAGACAATCTAGTCAGGCCTGTTGTTTGTTACTTATTATGGAGATAGGACCTGGTCCTGTAACAGAAACTGCTGTACAGGCATCAAACCATGCAGCACTTGAGATGAATTTTAACGCCCCCCCCCCCAATCAATGAGATTTGATCAAAAGTGTGCCTCACATGTATTCAAGAAAGTGCAGTCAAGGTTACGTTTATCCAGTGATCAGGTCCTTATCCAGGCATTTCCCACTAAATATTTTTCAAGTGCTAATGGGTTGGATCCAAACATCTGTTTCCTGCCTGTGTACTACAGCCCTTATCCCACATTCATTTTGTCTTTGTAGGTCACATGATACCCAGCATAGGCTTTTAGGTGGTCAAATGTGACCCCTCCTCATTTTTTCACCAGCAGGATACCTGGTTGAAACCAACCCATTGCACTTTGTTTTATCTTAGAACTCTGTTTCTGATACATAATGATGGCTTCTTGGGACTACTATTTTTAAAGGTCTAAATACAGTTAAGGCTAATTACTTTCCCACACATTAGGTGTACAGCCTAATACCCCTTCAGGAGAGTGTATGACAACAGCAAATCACTCTGAAATAATTCTTCAAGACTTTGGCTGCAATCCTGAAGGTGGGGGCCGAAGCTCCTTAGGAGGTGGCGTGACTCAGGCTGGCAGGAGTACCCCTTTAACCCAGGATAAGAGGCACTTACTCCATACCAGGGGCAAACATGCCAGCAATGATCAGCCACAGAGCTGCACTGACCCCCACTGCCAGCACATCCATACCAGTAATTCCCAGAAAGGGAAGCCCATGCCAGCATGGGGGAGGGGATTCCTGGGGGTGGAGCTGCCTTTAGGCAGCTTCCTAACTCCTTTTGCCCTGGGAATGCCCCCTCGTACTGTGGCGTTGCTGCACCACCTTTTTTGTTGGCAGAGCCTCATTGATTGCATTTTTTTTAATTTTACTGTAAAATGTTTTAAATTTATTTTCAGCAGCCAGGAAGCCACAGATCTACCCTCCTTTCAGGAATGGGCTGCCCAGATTTCAGAAAACTAAAAAGAGGAACAATTTCTCATCAAGTACTGTTTGGGCAACATTCTATTTGGTACGAGTACATGAAAGTTTACTTTTTCCATTTCCAAAAGGGTTAAAAAAATGAACCCACCCCAAATTTTTATGGTGAAAGTTATTGGTGTAGTAGATAATTTTAGACTTTAGGCTTAATGTTCGGGGTGTGTGCTTAAGATGGTAAAGTATCCTTCAAATATGAAGCACCGAATGAATATTCACCAAGCTTATGTCATCCCATCCTACCATGTCCATAGATAAGCACACATTCTATATCCTGCATCTACGCCTAGTACTCAAACATAAATCCCATTGTGCTCAGTAAGACTTGCCTGCTTGTATTTAGAGTCCCCTGCCTGCTTGTATTTAGAGTCCCCCGCTGAGCCATGAGTTGGGGCACTAGACTTCCACCCTGAAGTCCAGTCATGGTAGCCACCATTGCAAAGAACGCAGGACAGCTGTGGAAAACGTCAGTCCTTTATAGACCTCCCTTCCAACACATATTGTCTCTTCCAATGTTCTCTGTGTCCTGTTGTGCATTTCTGCATCAGCAGCAACCAATGACACAGAAGAGGGATGGGGAAAATGTATGTTATAATCATGTCAAGACATGGAAATATTGGGCTGAAGGTAAGCAAGCACTGGGTCTTTACTGACCCATGGGGTGATGTCATATCACGACATTTACTAGGCAGACAACGTTGACAGAGTGGTTTGCTGTTGCCTGCCCCAGTCATCCACTTGGACTAGACATGACTGAAGGGACCAGGAACTTGTCACAGGGCTGCTGTTTTTGGCAACAGCCTTGTGTTCTTTGTAACATGAAATCCCTCCCTCAATTGACTTTTTTGGGAAGCAGTTCCCTAAAGTCAAGAGGCTAATTCCACTGGAACTTGTTTCAGGAATGAAACCTAAACCCTTAGCAGAAGCAACAACTGAGTTTGTTTATTAAAGAAGAGAGCGAAAAGAAAAGAGAAAAAATGTGGCAGTCTATGAGCAATGCCAGCGCACAGATGTTATTAGAAGAATTTTATGCCTGGGGAGTTCTGAATGCTAAGCTGCAACTAAGCTTTGTAACTGTTGATGTGACAAAGTGGAAACAATATCCCGTAATACTCTTTAGTATTTTAAGCTGAGATGTATTTATCTGATGCCTGTATTTGACAACTGAATCTCTGCCACACAGAAATCTCCAGTAGTACAAGGTGAAAGATCCTGACAAGGTTCTGGCTTTGGTGGTAATTCCACCAAATCATCATACAACGCACCGACTTGACTTGTCATCACCAGTATTATATCTGTCCTGGACAAGATAACCTGTACAGCCCCCAAAGGATATTCAGAGGCAAGATTTACAAAATTATTGCAGCCTCCATTCATAAGGGATCAAAAGCTAATCTGGTCCTTAGAGGCAAAGAATAAAACTCGGCAGCAAATGTCTTTACTGTGTAGCGGGATGCCTTTCAAATTTCGAGTTGTATAGTTGGTTACTTAAGCTGCATGGCCTTCTTCAAAGCACAGCAACATTTTCAGATAACGAGAACTTACAGGAACTTGTTAATATACAAATAAACCTCATTAATGGGGGAAGTTGAATTAATTTGATTTGGCAGGAAGAGATGGATGGTACAAAGCAATACATAACTAAGCTGTAAAGCGTCGAGAAACCGGACTAGTTGGTTAAAATGGTCTCTAACCATGAAGTGCTGCAGAGTTGCTCAGAGCAGCTAAATATATTGTTAGAATTTCCCCCATTTTCATGTTTTGTTGTAAGCATTATTTAAATTACTACTACTTTCTGGGACAATCTGTAAGCGCTCCTATAAATAATGCATTTAGCTTGACACTGAGTTAACCAATAACCACTCGAAACCTGCCTGTCCTCAAATCCCTTCAACGTATTAATTTGCTGCCACAGCAATGGAACATCCAGTTGGTATAAAACAAGGCATTTAAGACAAATTTTTATTGCTTCTCAAAACAAAACAAAAAGTTATTTGTATGCATAGCTGAGTTACACAGGGAGGGGGGCCATTATTATTACTAACCTACTGGTGAATCTACAAAAGCATTAATAGCTACCAACGAAACCCCAAGTAATATTATTTCAAATGCTGAAAGATTAAATTAATCGACAACTCATAAACACACTAACTTTCTCCTCGGTGTCTGCCTTGAGTAATTAAATTTTACAGCTTTTTACTCAGTAGCATCTGTTTCATATTTTTGCACTGTAGTTAAGCTATCAATTTTTTGGCACTGTAATAACACTGTTGAGTCAATAGCTCCTGTTTGCAGGAGCATTATTGACTCAGCAGTCAGTTCCTTGTTTGTTTTTTATAACGCATCTGCTTCCTGCATGGGCTATTCCTGGCTAACGTGGGATATTAATAAAAGTCTGCAGTGTGCATCTCAACAGCTAAAGCTTCTCCCATACAACTGGCAAAGTGTCAAAGAGTATATAAGAAGTCTGCTTTTAAGAAAACAATTCATTTGTATCCACAAGTCCTACCCGGGCTGCCTGTTGTCTGAATCCCAAATTCAAACTACCACTTTGTGTTTCTGGGATTTTAAAGGTTTCAGGGAATGGATATCCTATTAAGGATTGCATGATGGCTACCTGCCAAGAAAACTGCTTTGTGTGGGCTTACCTGACCCAAGTTGCAACAAACATGAGAACCTAAGAGAATTGTCTTACTAGATACAGTTAGAGGTTCATTAAGCCGAGAATTCTGTTTCTATCCAGATTCCCCAAGAAACTCACTATACTCTACCTAGCACCCAGACCAGCCTGGTGTAGTGTTTAGAGTGCTGGGTTAGTACTGGGGAGACCTGAGTTCAAACCCACCCCTCAGCCAGGATGTTCATTGGGGTGACTTATGGGAATCCACTCTTTCTCACTCTAACTTACCTCACAAGGTTGTTATGAGGATAACATTTAAGAGAAGGGGAACTTGTATGCCACCCCTCTCGAGCACCTCAGAGGAAAGAAGGATTACTTCTAAATTATTTCTTTATTTCCAAGCTTGTGGGCTCAGTTTTCTCCCAAGAGAATTTGGACCTAGTGCAGGTAATAACAGTAAAAAACAATGCATTGCTTTAAAAAAATAAAATAATTATTATTAAAATAGTCAGCATTAGCAAAATTTAAAATTGTGAAAGTTACTGTGTCTGTACATGGGCTGGAGGGGTGAGGGGTCTGGAGACCAAGTCCTATGAGGAAAGGTTGAAGGAGCTGTGTATGTTTAGCCTGAAGAGGAGTAGACTGAGAGGGGGTTTGATAACCTTTGTCATGTACTTGAAGGGCTGTCATATAGAGGAGGGTGCTGAGTTGTTTTCTGTTGCCCCTGAAGGGCGGACCACAACCAATGGGTTGAAATTAAATCAAAAAAGTTTCCATCTAGACATTAGGAAGAATTTTCTAACAGAGCGGTTCCTCAGTGGAACAGGCTTCTTTGGGAGGTGGTGAGCTCTCCTTCCCTGGATGATTTTATGACCTTAGGCAGATAATGAGAGGGAGGTCATCTTGGCCATCTTCTGGGCATGGAGTAGGAAGTCACTGGGGATGTGAGGGGGGAGGTACTTGTGAACTTCCTGCATTGTGCAGGGGGTTGGACTAGATGACCCTGGTGGTCCCTTCCAAGCCACTGTTCAATCTTGTGGGACTACATTTAATCACTTGTTATATGGGATGGTCTGCGTAAAATCTGGGTTTCAATCTCTATCATCTCTGAATTAAGAGAATCTTATGAAGCAGAGCTAGGGGAGACCCTTGCCTGGGATCTTAGAGACCTGCCACTAACTGTAGCAGATAATCCTGGGCTGAATGGACTGATGGTTCAACTGCCTGCTTTTAGCAGATTTGCCTTGCTGTGAATTGGGTGGGAAGAATAGTTGACTTTGACCCCTGGGAAGTAATACCTGGGGATAGGGCATTAATTGTAGATACTTGGTTCTTTTAGGGGTTGGTTATGATCAAGAAGATAAAAGGAAGTATTTCTTCACACAACACATAGTTAAATTGTGGATCTCCCTGCCCCAAGATGAGGTGATGGATGCCACCTGGGAAGGCGTTATAAGGGAAGAGTGGACATGTTCATGGAGTTTAGGGCTATTCATGGCTACTAGTAAAAAATGGATACTAGTCATGATGCATACCTATTCTCTCCAGGATCAGGGGAGGATGCCTATTTTATCAGATGCTGTGGAACACAGGCAGGATAATGCTGCTGCAGTCGTCTTGTTTGTGGGCTTTTAACCATATAGTAAATGATGACTAATTATCAACATAAAGAAAATGATCACTCTGTAGAGGTGCATGTTGGGGGGGGGGGTTCTGATTGGCAGTTAACACTGATGTCTATTTTTCCTGTTGAGGTTTGTTTCTGTTGAACAAGTATTGAATATGTTTTGCAGCTGAAATTTAATCCTTCAGTTTACAAGAACCCCCTCAAACCATAAAAGGTTGATTTAAACTGGCAAACATGAGAAATTTTATTACATTCCTGGTAATGCAATTACTGATTACAAATCCATTGACTCTTTGTTTTATTAATGGAAAGCTCTGGTCTTTCAGATGAGTCATGCTAGAAAGTGCTATGATTATAACATACTGATCAATACTAATTCTCAACATGGTTCCATCTGTTGATACTTAAATCCAGAGATGGGATCCATGAACTGAAAATAGAGATCTTTCCACAAACTGGAGAAAATCCCCAGGTTTACAGAAAAATCTGACATCCCTGAAAGCTTAAAAAATACACTGGGGAGTAACCACCCCACAATAATAGAAGCAGTACCTGTAAGAATGCCCTCTGCAATGGCCATTGTGGGGGTTGCTATGGAACCACAACAATATTGCCACTCTTCAAGCCTTGGTTTCTGTCAGTAAAAGGCAAGGTGAGGGGACAAAGCTCTTTCTAGGGTTGTTCTGTTCTTTGAGGTGTGGCAACAACCACTGGTGGCTCACTACTATTCAACAGCAACCTCTGCAACAAAGCCAGTGTGGTATAGTAGTTAGAAAGACTAGGATCTGGGAGACTCAGGTTCAAATCTCCATTCTGCTGTAGAAGCTCACTGGGTGAACTTGAGCAAGTTGCACACTCCCAGCCTAACTTGCCTCATGGGTGGTTTTGAGGATAAAATGGAGGACAGGAGAGTGATGTTAGCATTTTGGGGTCTCCATTGGAGACAAAGGTGGGAAATCAATGAAATAAAAAAATAATAATAAATTTAGCTGAAGTTTGGGGGCAGATAAAAGTTGTCTGGTGGGTGGGAAGGAGAGGAAAAGGAAAAGATATGGGGGATGCCAGAAAAAGGAAAACAGTGTGGGGAAGTGGATACAGAAGAAAATGAGATGCCCCCTGTGATGAACTAAGGGTTAATGTCTGTCAGTGACTGTATGTGAAAGGGACATACAAGGAGTGGGTGGAGGTTGAGGGAGGAGACTCTGAGCTACTGGACAAAAGGGTGTTTTTTTTTTACTCTGGGTTCTAGTGTGATGGGTTGTACCTAGTGTGACTGGGGGGAGGAGAAACTGTCGCAGCCCGTGGCAATAATTGGCTTGAGCATATGGTTTTCCTCTGGATCTAAATAATAAAAAGCATTCCTTGGGACCTAATGCAGTAATGTGGGGTAAACGTCATACCACTTACAGCTGTTTTGAAATAACTACACGGCTACAAGGTTAAAGGCACTTCATGCTGCCTGCTTGATAGTTAAGTCTGAAAAGTCGGCACTTGCTTATCTGAGGTGCTTTTCCAGGCATAGAATGGAAGGTCATCTCTGTTTTGGGGTTTTTTCGTCTCTGCTCTAAGATACAGTGTAAAGGACGGAATTATGCCACTGTCGGACGGAATTATGCCGCTGTCCGATAAGACAGTGCAGCAGTACAATAAACCTTGTACTGGGGATTTTGCACTTGTAAACCTGGTGACTTAATATTTTCCCCATAGATGAGTGAAAATGATACTGCCATGGATCCTGATTTGGATCCATGACAGAGGCCTGAAGATTCCTGACTCAGCTCAGATAACCACTGATCTGAGAGGATATAAGGAAGCCTCAAACGGCCAAAAGGCGGGAGGACTGGTAGAGGACAGCTGAATGCTGTCTGGCTGCTAGATCTCCTGGACATCCTCCTAAGATGTTAAACTAGGAAAGCAGAGAGTTGATGGAAGTTGGCTGACGCTGACCGACCTCACTCCCTATACTTGTCTCTTGCGTGAGACACATGAAGTGAGTTACAGAGAGGGCAGCAAGTCTGTCTGGCCATAACTCATTTCCATTATATTTTATTATTTCATGTCTTGCGTGATATGAAACTATACCATTTCACAGGTTCTTTGTGAGAATGGGAAAGACTCTCTTTGAGAGGGATTCATTTCAAGATGACCTGCTAAGGCTGGATATCTGAAATGATTGCTGATAGACTATTCCATATAATGGAGGCTCTTTTGAAACACTATTTGGAAACACTGACATCTCATTAATTCTAGTAAGGAGTTGATGGGTTTTCACTGAATGATCTAAATAGTCTGACTTTTCTTGAGAAACATGGAAGTTGTAAAACCTAAACTACAGAACTGGTCCATACAGTTCTTAGAACCAGAAACAGGGAAGAAAGGAGTCAGAGGCTCCCCCAACATCATAGGGGAGGCTTCTGTACTCAGAATAAGAGGCAAGAGATGTTCCTGGGAGAAAAGGAGAATCTCTTTTCTCTGTAATGAAGCTTAAGGCACATATGAAATGCTTACATAAAACATATACAAAATCTATTAGGCCTATTCATGGAGACTCTTAGTTCAGGAAACATATTCACTGAAATTGACAAGCTAGAGAATAGCTGAGTCTTCCATATAAACACTAATACAGCCTTAAGCTTGCACATAATAAATAATATATAAGCTCTGCATTGCTGACTGTTAAGAGATACACATACCATCAGCATGTATGAAGCATTCCTGATCTTGAAAGTGATCAGACATCTATAAACATAGAATGGTTTAAATATAAAGATCATAGTATCTTATCCTCTGCACACTGCAATGGGTAAAGATACTACACTTAGCTGTAATAATTGACTATAGCTCAAATAGCTCTAATTTCAGCTTTCTCTGATAAATAGACTTCAGAACAGTATTTCAATGAACCTGAACTGGCATGAAATACTCAATGAGCTTTGGACTATAATTCTTAAATAAACTAAGAACCAGAGAATCAAAGATATGGTAAAGACATAGAAGCATGGGAAAAGTCTATGTCCTTACAGAAAAGGTTTGCAATATCCTAAATATCAGCTATGCATATGAGCTGGAGAGGTTTTAGAAATAATATAAGGTTGTATTTAATTCACTATAACTTATAGTTTATATTTCAGGTACTTTGGATAAAGAAGCTTTTTGCTATAACAGATCTTTTTCCCATTATGTTTAACCATATCTTCTCTCTGTGAAATTAATCAAGTTTTTACAAGATTCTGTAACTGTAGTATTCTGAATGAATCTAGAGATACTAGTTAGAATCTCATAAAGAGAAATGTATTAAAGGTTTAAGGTTAGGAAACCTTACATAGAGAAATTGCTTATAAAGATTGTATGAAACTGCTTGCATATGTTAACATAACTGAACATGTTAAAGAATCATAATGTTTGTACTTTATGACATGTTTTGAGAATATGTATTCACATGCATATATATTTTATGTGAAATAAATGTTATTTAAAGGAAGTCCCTTGTTCATAAATTTTCTGGCACTTCTCAATAGAAAGCCTACAGTCCTTGTAGGAATTATCATTGACTTCTGGCTGTGAGGTCTCGCTGAATAGATAGCTCCATTTCTCAGTAAATGGTACATTCTAGGAGTGTAGACCCCTTAACGCCACAAGCCGTGACAGATGGCACCCCAGATGGGACTCCGCGGTAACGGGTTCGACTCAGACGTGGGTTTGAATTCACAGTAAATTATTTTTAACCATTGGTATATTTTCCTGCAGGATCCTAAGCAATGTTTGGGAGTTAATGGCTCTATATATTTGCAAAACATGCAAACTTCGTAAACAAGACCACAATAATGAGATTACAAGTCAGAGATGAGCGGTTAAACTTCATCTTTTGAAGGTTTATGGTAATATGTTTACTAAACAATAGCCCAAGTGTATACAGTACACAATTGAGCCGGGGCATAACTAAACCAATGGATATTTCCCTAGTAAGGGAAATAAAGGCTTAAACAATAGCCTATTGAATAGCCAATATATGGCAAAGCAAGCAAGCAACTCTATGTTATGTTATGTATTGATGAAATGTATTGATATGTACAAGGTACAAATGCATACAATGCAAATACTATGTTTCAGGTTTGAAAATATCTGGGTTCATATGGAAAATGTCACATATTTGTATATGATACAAAATGACATATATAAGAAATATAATAATGTACATGAAATGTATGAATGTTTCTATTTGTCATCCCATGAGGGATATGGATGGTAGCAGAGATGTCTATTACTCAATATTCTGTTTCTCATATGCTATTTGTTGCAGTTGTTGTATCAGGGCACAGTCAGGTTGCAAACTGTATGTGGACCTAAGCAATATACCTTCAGATACGAGAGCGCTTATCACTCTTAAAGTAGTAAGAAAGTGGAGTGTAAAATGGCAGAATGACATGTAATATGATTGAACTCCTATTTGTAATACCTACGTGATGACTTATGTGACTTTTGTGCATTCTGATTAGACATGAAATATTATTGTAAAATATCTCTTTTCCATCTCCATGTAGTTTAAATAATTTCTTGGTGTCTAGAACATTGGTTACGTTTTGGCTTACAAAACCTATGAAGCTGACATGAATATATTTTCCAGATGATGTTATCTTTCAGGAAAAGTATACATGAAGAAGTGGATATAGCCATACCAACTGGAATCAACATGTAGCAATTGATTGTTAAATAAAGGACACAAGAAGAATCTACATGAGTAGAATATGAGATGGAAGCTATGAAGAAATCAATCATAAAGATATGCCCCATGTGATTAAATGTGAGTACCCAACAATGTACTTTACAAAATGTTTTCACAATGCAGTCATTGACTGTGAAGATAGCCTTCATATGAAATAAGTGGCTTACTTATATGATTTTTGAAACTATACTTATATGACTCTGAAACTCAAGAAATAAATATTTACCAATGAAAAGGATTCAGGACAAGGAGAATGCAGAGAGAAGACAATCTGGCGTGTCTCTGACCTGAAGAATATCCTTGAAGTGGGAAACAACCTCATCTGCACAACAGTGTGAGTCTGTATGTGTAAATGTATACATTATTAAGAAGAAATGTAATACCATTGATGCTCTGGAACTCCCAGTTGCTGTGTATATAATAAGAAGCATACATAAGAAGATGATCCTTTGATTGATGAATTGATGAATGATATCATATGAACTATGATGGCTGTTACTAACTTTATATTTCTGAAGAAGAGCTACAGGCCTTCCTGGAGGGATACATCTATACATGCGTAACCAGCACAGTACATTCAGCATGTGCACCATGAGAAGTGTAGTGCTGATAAAAGAATGCAAGGTAACAATGCCATTGAAAAAAACACTGAAGATCAGTAAGTCTGTATGATGGAAGATCCATATACAAGAAAAGCTGGAAGCTTCAACCTCATCCTATAGTGACCAAGGAGGGGGACTTCAGTTTACTCAACTTCAAGATATGTGGCTAGGTAAACGAGACATTGAGACTCTTTTTTGTGTTGTTCCTCTTGGAAAAAACTTCGTGAATGGCCCACAACAGAGTTCATTGCGGATGATTATCCAGGACTAAACGGCACAATAAGAAGAATTGTATTATGATGACCAGAATGAGAAAATAATATTTTTTACAAATGATACAGAAGAAAAAACTGTAATCTTATTCTTCCTGAAGATAAACTTGCAGTGGAAGATAGAAAAACCACAAAAGAAGTTGTAGGTTTGTGATTCCAAAACACAAAAAGATATAGTTCCTAAATCTTTAAAAAGCACCTAGAATAAGGTGGAGATGAAATGGATATATTAATAGAAGTTGTGCTTTGTATTGTATATGAAATGCTGGGTGAACAACTTTCCACCATGCTTTGTAGAATGTTATGTTATTTATAATCAGTTAGGTGCGGTTAAATTGCCGTCTTCTTGCCACCATATCTCTATGGTAGGGGGAATATTCTGCAACATCAAGGTTGCAGACCACAGCCCTTACAAAACAAGGACCTAAATTCTCATATAAGAAGGGTCTGGCTAGGAGAAAAGTATGCAAAAGTTTTTCTCTGCCCAGTGAAAGACTAGGAAGCATCTTTCTGTGAAGCAGCTTCTAAAAAAAAAAAAAAAAAACTTGAAGTTGAAATTGTTTCTCTTCTCATCCTTACTTCACCATAAGGTATTTATGGAAAGAAATGTTTTTTCTTTACTTTGAATATGTTCAATTTGAGCTCATAATGTTATATGTAACTAAAATGCTATACAATGTTTGAATTATTTTATAGAATTCAAAGCCATAATCATGTCAAGTCAAGACTCCATGTTTGAACTCAATGACTATGATGAGCCATCAATTCTCGCGCAGGATGCCTCTATCCCTATTTGGGTGGACTCAAACCCAAATATAGATGAGTGTCTCTCTTCTCAATTAATTGTGGCTCTCCATGGGGTTTACTCCAGAAGAAATATATTTTGGCATTATAGATGCTATCATGTTGAAATATCGACCAGGTCATGGCAGGTACAATATACTTGTAGATATTGTTATGCACTATTTGTAGATCAAACCACAGTAAAGCTGACTTCTCCAAATGTTTACATACCGGAAACTGCCTTAACAGAATGTGGGAATGTTGTTCGACCTTGTAGATATGTAGAAAAGCTGAAAAAGCATTTGCTGGTTCATAAAATTTATTTTAATAGACCTTCAAGGAAACTCAGATCTCTGAATATGTTAGAAATACCGGAAACAAATGCTGTTTTACTACCTGCGGAGGATGACGAACAACCCTCAACGTCTAGCAGGGGGAAAGATTGGGATGCTCTCTTGAAAACAGTGGTAGATTCCTTTACAGCTGAAGATTCTTCCAGTGAGGAAACTGAGTTTAAAGAATCTCAGTGCAAGAAAAAGAAAACCTCTGAATGCCAATACTGGGTAATTATGTTTGACAATGGTTAATATAGTCCATAAAAGCATGGAAATGTGTTTAATAACATTCACAGGAAAAAAGTGTTGTTTTAAAGTCAAGCGGCTGCAAAAGAAAAAAGGGGGGCCAGCCGTAGAGGTTCTGGGCGTTCAGCCAGTACGAAGATAACAACTCCTTTATGTTATCTTTCTTGGTTTTGTTTTGATAATATTCGGCTTTAAGGCTTACACGGTAGCTACAAATAAATGTTTTTCTGTAAATGAATGAATGAAAGGAGATTTTCTTCATTACGCATCATGTTAATAACATGGCTAGTTCGATATGTATAAAACGGATACTGACAGATTGCTTTTCTTTATACAGTTAAAATTAACTGAATTCAATATTTTTCCCTACTGAGTTAGACTGCTGATGAAGCAATGAATCTTCAGACACAGCAGCGTCACTGAAGATTCCTGAGTAGCAAAGGCGACATCACGGACAATGTTATGTGAAGACAAAACTTTGATATTGTAATTTATAGTATTTGATTTATATATTCTGGCTTAACCAAATGTGTATTTCTATGATTTGTATTAGTCATTATATATGATGCCTTTGCTGTTTTTTGGTTTGGTGAATGCATGTGTTTAACAAATATTTTTATGAAAATGATGAATCAATGTAGGATGAATTGATAAAGATCCATATGACTCCCATATCCTCAAGGAGGGGGTGTCGCAGCCCGTGGCAATAATTGGCTTGAGCATATGGTTTTCCTCTGGATCTAAATAATAAAAAGCATTCCTTGGGACCTAATGCAGTAATGTGGGGTAAACGTCATACCACTTACAGCTGTTTTGAAATAACTACACGGCTACAAGGTTAAAGGCACTTCATGCTGCCTGCTTGATAGTTAAGTCTGAAAAGTCGGCACTTGCTTATCTGAGGTGCTTTTCCAGGCATAGAATGGAAGGTCATCTCTGTTTTGGGGTTTTTTCGTCTCTGCTCTAAGATACAGTGTAAAGGACGGAATTATGCCACTGTCGGACGGAATTATGCCGCTGTCCGATAAGACAGTGCAGCAGTACAATAAACCTTGTACTGGGGATTTTGCACTTGTAAACCTGGTGACTTAATATTTTCCCCATAGATGAGTGAAAATGATACTGCCATGGATCCTGATTTGGATCCATGACAGAGGCCTGAAGATTCCTGACTCAGCTCAGATAACCACTGATCTGAGAGGATATAAGGAAGCCTCAAACGGCCAAAAGGCGGGAGGACTGGTAGAGGACAGCTGAATGCTGTCTGGCTGCTAGATCTCCTGGACATCCTCCTAAGATGTTAAACTAGGAAAGCAGAGAGTTGATGGAAGTTGGCTGACGCTGACCGACCTCACTCCCTATACTTGTCTCTTGCGTGAGACACATGAAGTGAGTTACAGAGAGGGCAGCAAGTCTGTCTGGCCATAACTCATTTCCATTATATTTTATTATTTCATGTCTTGCGTGATATGAAACTATACCATTTCACAGGTTCTTTGTGAGAATGGGAAAGACTCTCTTTGAGAGGGATTCATTTCAAGATGACCTGCTAAGGCTGGATATCTGAAATGATTGCTGATAGACTATTCCATATAATGGAGGCTCTTTTGAAACACTATTTGGAAACACTGACATCTCATTAATTCTAGTAAGGAGTTGATGGGTTTTCACTGAATGATCTAAATAGTCTGACTTTTCTTGAGAAACATGGAAGTTGTAAAACCTAAACTACAGAACTGGTCCATACAGTTCTTAGAACCAGAAACAGGGAAGAAAGGAGTCAGAGGCTCCCCCAACATCATAGGGGAGGCTTCTGTACTCAGAATAAGAGGCAAGAGATGTTCCTGGGAGAAAAGGAGAATCTCTTTTCTCTGTAATGAAGCTTAAGGCACATATGAAATGCTTACATAAAACATATACAAAATCTATTAGGCCTATTCATGGAGACTCTTAGTTCAGGAAACATATTCACTGAAATTGACAAGCTAGAGAATAGCTGAGTCTTCCATATAAACACTAATACAGCCTTAAGCTTGCACATAATAAATAATATATAAGCTCTGCATTGCTGACTGTTAAGAGATACACATACCATCAGCATGTATGAAGCATTCCTGATCTTGAAAGTGATCAGACATCTATAAACATAGAATGGTTTAAATATAAAGATCATAGTATCTTATCCTCTGCACACTGCAATGGGTAAAGATACTACACTTAGCTGTAATAATTGACTATAGCTCAAATAGCTCTAATTTCAGCTTTCTCTGATAAATAGACTTCAGAACAGTATTTCAATGAACCTGAACTGGCATGAAATACTCAATGAGCTTTGGACTATAATTCTTAAATAAACTAAGAACCAGAGAATCAAAGATATGGTAAAGACATAGAAGCATGGGAAAAGTCTATGTCCTTACAGAAAAGGTTTGCAATATCCTAAATATCAGCTATGCATATGAGCTGGAGAGGTTTTAGAAATAATATAAGGTTGTATTTAATTCACTATAACTTATAGTTTATATTTCAGGTACTTTGGATAAAGAAGCTTTTTGCTATAACAGATCTTTTTCCCATTATGTTTAACCATATCTTCTCTCTGTGAAATTAATCAAGTTTTTACAAGATTCTGTAACTGTAGTATTCTGAATGAATCTAGAGATACTAGTTAGAATCTCATAAAGAGAAATGTATTAAAGGTTTAAGGTTAGGAAACCTTACATAGAGAAATTGCTTATAAAGATTGTATGAAACTGCTTGCATATGTTAACATAACTGAACATGTTAAAGAATCATAATGTTTGTACTTTATGACATGTTTTGAGAATATGTATTCACATGCATATATATTTTATGTGAAATAAATGTTATTTAAAGGAAGTCCCTTGTTCATAAATTTTCTGGCACTTCTCAATAGAAAGCCTACAGTCCTTGTAGGAATTATCATTGACTTCTGGCTGTGAGGTCTCGCTGAATAGATAGCTCCATTTCTCAGTAAATGGTACATTCTAGGAGTGTAGACCCCTTAACGCCACAAGCCGTGACAAAACCTGAAGGGTGATGAAGCAGAGTGTTTGGAGAAAAGGATCCCTACTGTAGTCACATGGGGGAGGAATGGTCTCTGAGGAAAGAGGTATTCCTGGCCCAAGTATGGTGAGAGAATAATCTTAAGCACTGTGAAGTAATTCCACAGAGAGCAAAAGGAAGAAAGAAAGGAGAATCTCCATACTTCCTAGTTTTAGGCTCCAGAGTTTACACAGGAACCACTGTGTGCAGGTTCTGGGACTGAGCTACCTTAAAGGGTTGGAAACCAGGGTTGAGTAAAATAACATCTGCGCTGTATTTGTTGAGCAACTAATTATTTCTATAGAAAATTTGTACCTTTCCTGAATATTAATTTTTCCTCCAATATCTTTCCCTGTGAAGTATAGTAACATTTTGTTATTTTATTATTGAACTGAATAAAGCCTCTGGTGTCTCAATTATCTGGGGTAAAATGAAACAGAAGTTGTGGGAGAGATTCCCCATCTCATCACACACCCCATAAGTCTTTGGGCTTCCTCCACTTATATATGCCAAATATGAAAGCATGTGTCATGAACTGGGCTGCCCCCCCACCAACCTGACTCACAGTCACATGTACATTGGGGCCAAAGCCTTCCCCTGCTGTTACCTGCTGGTACTGGTTTCTGGATGCAGAGGTTCTCTTTAACTGCCATAAATCTGTCTAATCAATCAGGAATCTTCTTAATCCTCTTTGAAATTATGCTAGTGGCCATAACTACAGCCATCAGTAGTGGATCGTACGATTTAATTACCCTTTAATCTCCCCCCGTGCCACAACAGTAGAGCTGCCAACCTCCAGGTGGTGGCTGGAGATCTCCTGGGATTACAACTGGTAAAAGTGATGAGTTCACCTGGAGAAAATGGCTGCTTTGGAAGGTGGACTCTGTGGCATTATACCCTACTGAGGTCCCTCCCCTCTCCAAACCCTGCCCCCCAGCCCCCCCCCCCCAAATCTTCAGGTATTTCCCAACCCAGAGCTGGCAAACTTCTACATGTATGTATGCATGTATGTGTGCATGTGTGTGTGTGTACACACCTAATAATAATAATTATATATATATATGTGTGTGTGTGTATGTATATGTGTATATATATATGTATGTATGTGTATATATATATATATATATGTATATATATATATATATATATATGTATAAAATAAATCTTTAGACAGTAGGCAAAGGTGCACAGCTAAACAGTGAATAGCTTTACATGCCCAGCAGCCCTTTGAAATGGCTTTTGGTCCGAAGCAGACACACATTAGGGTGCTATTTTTACATCTATGCTGGAAACACTTATTCGGCAATGGCAATGGCTAATCCCCTGTGTTTTCTCCATTCCCAGTACTCTGGTTTTTAAAAGGATAATAGGTTACAGAAACCAAATGCCAAGTCTATGACAAATGGACTCAAGCACTTCAGGCAAAATCCTCTACACGGACACAGGTGTATCTCATCACTCACTGTGAGAATGTCGCCAGTTCAGACAATGTACCCTTGTGGCTTTTGGGCATTGTGCTCAGTGGAACCGACAGTGTAATAAAAACAAGTCCTTGAGCCAGACAGTTTTCATGTTAACTTGCTATGCACATCTAAGCCTGCCTAACATGACAGCATCATCCCACACAAAGCTCAAACAGGAATACTGAGAGTTTTCCGATATACAAGAACTCATTCATCTAGTTAGGATAGTTCAGCAACTAATGCCAGAGATGTTATTTAAAGAAAAATACATCCCCATTCTACTCTCTGGTATGTATAATATTGTGAAGCTGCTGTTTGTGTGTGTAAAGTGCTATCAGGTCGCAGCAAACCTACGGCAACCCAGTAGGGTTTTCATGGCACGAGACTAACAGAGGTGGTTTGCCATTGCCCTTCTCTGTGTAGCAACCCTGGACTTCCATGGTAGTCTCTAGGGTTGCCAACCTCCAGGTACTAGCTGGAGATCTCCTGCTATTACAACTGTTCTCTAGCCAATAGAGATCAGTTCACCTGGAGAAAATGGCCACTTTGGCAATGGACTCTATGGCATTGAAGTCCCTCCCCTCCCCAAACCCTGCCCTCCCCAGGCTCTGCCCCAGGAACCTCCCACCAGTGGTGAAGAGGAACCTAGCAACCCTAGTGGTCTCCCATCCAAGTACTAACCAGGGCCGACCTTGCATAGCTTCTGAGATCTGACCAGATCAGGCTAGCCTGGGCCATCCAGGTCAGGGCAAGCAGCCCTTTACTGAGAGTAAATTTGTGGTAAAGATTCTGGGGCATGTGTAGTATGGTTTAGTGGTTAAGAGTGGTGGACTGTAACCTGGAGAACCGGGTTTGATTCCCCACTCCTCCACATGAGTGGCAGACTCTAATCTGGTCAACCGAGTTGGTTTCCCTAGTCCTCCATATGAAGCCAGCAGGGTGACCTTGGGCTAGTCACAGTTCGCTCCAACCTCTCTCAGCCCCACCTACCTCACAAGGTGTCTGTTGGTTTTTATATACTGATCTTCTCTACCTTTTAAGGAGAATCAAACTGTGTTACAGTCTCCTTCCCTTTCTTTCCCCACAACATTCTCCAGCTTGGAGTCTGCCACTCATGTGTAAATTCTCCAGCTTGGAGTCTGCCACTCATGTGTAAGTAGCAATAGCTTTGTATGGGCCCATTGCAAGCATTCATGGGAAACTGAGTTTCTCCATGATTCTTGGGTACGGATGTGGCTATTACAGACTATAGAAATTAAGTATTTTTAAAATTCTCCCAGGAGGGGCATTTTTTTTAGGTAGAATCACCAGATTTGCAGCATAGCTGCAAGAGACTCTCCTTGCACAAATCCCGAACTTTTGGGACAGGGGTTCTAATTTTATGGGGTCCCGAAGGGGTCGACTCCGTCTTCCATAGAAAAGCATTGCAAAATTTACCATGCTTTCCTATGGAGAATAGGAGCAACCCCTTCAGGGGCCTATAAAATTATACCCCCTGTCCCAAATGTTACCATACTTTGGGGGTCATGCAAGGAGAGTCCTTTGCAGCTACACTGTGAATTTCGTGATTCTACCTCAAAAAATGTCTCCCCCAGAGCTCATTAAAAGATTCCTATAGGGAAAAATCTGGGGAAAGCTGAAGCCAACTTTTTTTGGCGATAGGCTATCCAACTTAATCTTGATTCCCAGTTTTAATATTCAGCTTCAATTAAACCTGAAAAAACCCGCAAAGGCCTTTTTCGGGTTTATTTTCAGATTGGGTTTATCAATATACACAGCCCTACTGGTTCAGATTACACTGTTAGAAGACAGTCCGTCATTTTATGACAGTGATGGCGAACCTTTTAGAGACCGAGTGCCCAAACTGCAACCCAAAACCCACTTATTTGTCGCAAAGTGCCAACACGGCAAACCTGAATACTGGCCCGAGCGCTCTGCTCCCCTCCAGCTATGCCACGCTGTGAGCTATGCTCCCCTCCAACCTAGCTCCTCTCCAACCCCACCATGGGAATGACCTTCACCACAGACTCAACAGGCTGCCACCCGCGCTGCACCCTCACGCCGCATGTGAGCCACCTGGCATGTGAACCGCCCTGCCGCATGTGATCGGGAGGGAGGAAGCGCTCCCATTGGGCTGCTGGGCAGAGGGGCGGGTGATGTGAGAAATGCCCTCAGGCGCGTGTGGAGAGGGGGAGGGGAGCAGCCCGGCTCCACGTCCCTCTGGCTTTCTAGTAACGAACTCAGGCAAACTCTGTGCTGGGGCAACGGTGCGTGTGCCCACAGAGAGGGCTCTGAGTGCCCCCTCTGGCACACGTGCCATAGGTTCGCCACCACTGTTTTATGAGCATAGCAAATAGCCATTGGAAGTTTGGTTGTTATTTATGCAGGCAATGAAACTCAGATTATCATCAGAAGATGATGATGCTTTGACTTTTATATACCATTATTTTTGTACAGACAGCAAAGAAGAAAAGCCTAACACATACAAATGAACTTTTAAGATCCCTATTAAGTATATTTTTCCCCTTTCCATTTGCTGTATTTTGAAGTTTGTTAACAGAGCATTCAGTGCAGGTTTGTTTGTTTGTTTTTTGAAGCTGAATAATGTTCTTTTAATGTAGGAAATGTGAACTTTTTAACATGAGTGAATGTTTGATGAGTAGCATAGATTCTGTCAAAAGCAGAAATTGATAGATCGCACATCTGAATATATGCATAATGTGATGAGAAGGAAAATTCCAGAGCCAGCTCTCCTATAATTAAGAGTGCTTTTCTTAGTGTGAGAGATTTGCATAACATTTGTCATGTCTGCTTACCTAGGAATTAATCAGATATGGCGAGCAAAGCAGGTGATTCTCTTGTTCCCACATTTGGGGCGGGAAAGTGGAGATTTGTCATGAACCCAGATTCTGTGATTTCTTTAAAGAAACACTACAACACTAGCTCATCAGCGGAATTTTACATAAGCAAGGAATGTTGACAAAACTCATGGAAACAAACATTAAAAGTAGGTTAATACACCGGTTGTGTTCAAGTCATCAGGAATGACACTAGAAAAAATAATCATCTGTTTGATGAGAATATCATTTAACAAGAGACCTTTTCAGGCATTACAATCATGTATATCAGGAACTTACCAACTCTGTATAATGGGAGCATGCAATACCCATGATCCTCCTGATAAGAACATAAGAAAAGCCATGCTGGATCAGACCAAGGTCCATCAAGTCCAGCAATCTGTTAACACAGTGACCAATCAGGTGCCTCTTGGCCTGTGGTCACCATGCTAAGTGAACAAGCTTGTGTTTACCATGTGCTGTGGAGAAATACATTTTAATTTGGAGGTTTAGTCTGTGCAAAACCTTCACATTTAGATTTTTTTAAATTATTTTTTTCTCTATTTGTAGAGGACAGGCAGGAAGGTGGTGTATTAAGCTCGTGTATGGACTCTTTCGGTGGCTGGCCTATGCTTTATATGTTTTAATGTTATATGTATTAGTGTTGGTAGAATAATAGTTGTAAGTCTTTGCATTTTGGTTTTAGGGAACTACATGTTTGATAGTCTTACATGATTTATATTATATATTTTTTTAATTGAGCCTCTGTGCTGCTTATTTGGATTTAGCTTTGCTTTTGCAGCACAGGTAATTTTCTGTTTGTTGTTACTTACCAGTATCTGGATGTTGGAAAACCTTTGTGGCTGCCATTTTGCAGTTGCACCCACCACCCTGTGTCAGAATTCCAAAAGTGCCCGCAAGCTTAAAAAAGGTTGGGGACCACTGAAGAATGTACATATTTGGGGGGCATTTGTGTTTTCGTTTTTCTTTTGTATTTCTTGCTCTATCTGTTGCTATATGTATGTAGATGTTTTGCTTTTAATACATTCTTTAAGTGTTTTGAATGTTGGTAGTTGTTCTCTGTAGGGGTGTGCATTGGATAAAGCTGAATTGGAAAAAAAAAAAACCCCACACACACACATACAAAAATCCTTTTTCAGTATTTGGAGAAGTTGTACCGAAAAAAATGGCGGCTATTAAAGGGAGCCGAAAAGCAGATCCCTGAAGAATGCCAAATTTATTTGGCCCTGTTGCAATTTTTAACCCCCTCCCTCCCTCTTCCCCCTCCCTTCCTCTTTTACCTGCTGGTTGGGTCTGGCACCGGCTCCCAAGTCCACATACAGGGAGCCCAGTTTTCATTTCTGTGCCACATATTTTTCGGGTTCAGGTTTAATAAACCTGAAAATTTTAAAAATCCAGGAAAGCCGATATGGGATTCGGCTTTGTTTGGGTTTTTGAAAAATTTCTGGGTCTGTTTAACCCGAACCCCAAAAATACCACAAGAAATGGTGCACAGCCCTAGTTATCTGTACCACATAGACCTCTATCAATTGAACACACTATTTAGAATGGGTTCCAGGGGAAGGGAAGCAATCAGTTGGCAAAGCCCTAATTCCTGGGTGTGTACAAGTTGTCCCCATGGTAAGCAGTCCCTGGATGGCAGGAGACACAGTCACTGGGCAATGCAGGAAGGGAAGCTGGGAGCACTGGCCCTCTTGGTGAGTAATTCCTAAAATGGCCAGTTTGTGGCAGTGGTACCCAAAAAGGTGAGGAAAAAAACCCTCCAGAGGTTGGGCAGAACATGAGAGTTTTATGTCATCAGGCAGAAACATGGGTGGCTGCTGTTGCCTAGATGCCTCAGAGGACCGGGTGGAGCTGATGACTTTTGTCTCTTATTGTTATGCATATCATGTATCATTTTTTTAAAAAAAAATTATGGCTAGGGGCTTCAAAACTGGAAATGGCTTGGGTCTCTCTGGACCTCTGAGAGAACCTTCATGACCAGAAATAGTGTGTCCAGCAAACAGGCCATGAGGTAAACTGGTGGATGCTTGGGTGTCCCTCATCTCTACTCCTCCAACATAAAGACTTCTGACAGCGCACAACTTCATAATACATTAGAAACTGGACCAAGATTTCACACCTTCATGCCAAGCTGATAAGCAGAAGAAATAGTAACAAGAATGAAAGATTTGACCTGAAAATTCAATAATATTGAATTCTAACCACAACCTTCATCAAGGTTAACATTTACTTTGTTATTTTAAGAGGATAATTATTCTCCGCTTACAATTCCCTTAGAGTGTTTTTGTCCCCACTCTGAAAGTCTACATCAAACGTACCTTTAATCCTTTCTATGCTGTCAGTTTTTTGTTCTGTCTAACCTGCTATTATCCTGTATCCTAAAACAAAGTACTGGAAGTTTATATAATGACGAAATGCAAGGTGTCTTATTGCCAGCTTAGATCAAAATGTCCAGGCTCCAATTCAGGGTACTAATTCTTCTGCAGGAAAATATAAGCCTTTAATCTCACTTTAAGGTTCTTAGGGTCATCTCCAGCACCGGAGCAGCCATCATACTCTGTCGAAACAAATATTTTGTACACTGATCTAAAATTGAATCCCTCCTGACAGCGTCTCTGCAATCTCTAAAATGATATTGAATTTGAATCAATTTCCTCCACCACAAATATATTCTTTTGATAACTATTATTTTATGAATCACATGTTCCTTTAACCGTGCATTCTGCTACCACACAACTTTAGTGTGTGTCAGTCTTTTTAAAAGATGAAACAAAAGCCGAACCATGTCATCATCTCCTGGAACGCACAATGAGGATGCATGATCACTCGCCTACCCCATAGGAGCAATCAGCATTCCCTCTCTGTCAGTATATTCACTTAGTAATTAGTTTGTTATCATGTAAATGCTTATGGCTCTGTGTGTGAAACCTTGCAATGAATGTGCAATAATGAGAGGATTTACGTGCATCTTCCCATATACAGTTTATTCCCTCATAACATATTTTGCAATAAAAAAATAAATCTATAAAGTGAAAGCATGACCATAATTCTGCTCCAGAGACATATAGCATTACTATAAGTACTGGGGTGGGGTGGGGTGGGGGAGTAAAGGCATATTGGTGGCATAATTAAATATAATCACACCAATTTAGAGTCCCATATATTTTGCAGGGGTGTTTTTATTTTATTTTTTTGGTATGAAGTCCCCTCGGCTCTGTTGAATTAATGTATTTGTTTAAATAGTTCTATCCTTCCTTTCGTGCTCTGGGGACCAACAACAGACAAATGCACAGTAAAACTCATGGGATATTCCAGGATTCACTGGGCCAGCCATGGGTTATGAGAGCCAAAGGCCAAGAACCATTTGGCTCCTTGCAAAAGGCTAGTACCCCTGGCCACTGCCAGGCTTAAATATTTATAACACGGAAGAAAACAGATGTTCAGTCCAAATCTTATGTAGTTGGCAGAAATTCCTAACAAAGATATATTTGTGGGTGGGGTTGCTTCATGTGCACAGTAGAGTCTCCATGACCACAAAAGAATTCCAGATAGGGTGAATGGATGAGATCCAGAAGAATCTGTGCATGTGATGAGTGCTGTCAAATGAGTTCCAATTTATTGCCGCTTTATGAATGAATGACCTTCAAAATAACCTATCATTAAGAGCCTTGCTCATGCGTTACAAACTGAAGGCCATGGCTTCCTTGATTGAGTCCATCTATTGCATGTTGGATCTTCCTCTTTTCCTGCTACCTTCAACTTTTCCTAGAGTTATTGTCTTTTCCAGTGAGTCTTGTCTTCTCATAATGTAACCAAAATATGATAGCTTCAGTTTGGTCATTTTAGCTTCTATGGAGAGTTCAAGCTTTATTTGATCCAGAACTAATTTATTTGTCTTTTTGGCAGTTCATGATATCCATAAAACTCTCGTTCAACACGACATTTCAAATGAATCATCTTTCTTCCTGTCAGCTTTCTTCATTGTCCAACTTTCACACCCATACATAGTAAAGGGGAATACTATGGCATGAGTTATCTTGATCTTGGTTGTAAGCAACACATCCTTACACATCAGAATCTTTTCTAGCTTCTTTATGGCTGCCCTTCCCAGTCTCAATCTCCTTCTGATTTCTGAGTTGCAGTCTCCTTTTTGGTTGCTGATGGAGGCATGGAATGGAAAATCTTCAACTTCAATTTCTTCATCATCAACTGTAAAGTTGTGTAATTTCCCTATAGTCATTACTTCCATCTTTATGTTCAGGTGCAATTCTGTTTTGGCACTTTCTGCTTCAACCTTCATCAGTAATGTTTCAAGTTTTCACTGTTTTCTGCCAGTAATGTAGTGTCTTCTGCAAGCAGATTATCGTAACAGTGGACAAGCACAGGAGTTTGAATATTATTTCGTATTACACAGAGTGAGTCAATACAATTGACAAGATGTGGTATTCAATACACAATACAATAAGATCAGGGTTGTAGAACCAATCAGAAATCTAAAAACAGAACTGAAGCAAAGCATAAGCATAAATCTTAACATGACACTTTAAATGACCCAAAATTACATAGTAGAATCCTAGTTTCTTTGAGCTAAATACAGTAGTATAGACCATAGTCCCTAATAACTTACCTAAGTAACTTTGTGAATAATTTAGTACAGTGCCATCAAGTCACAGCTGACTTACAGCAACCCAGTAGGGTTTTCAAGGCAAGAGACTAACACAAGTGGTTTGCCATTGCCTTCCTCTACATAGCAACCCTGGTATTCCTTGGTGGGCTCCCATCTAAGTATTAGGCAGGACCAACCCTGCTTAGTTTCAAGCCATTCCATAGGTTGGAGGTCACAATGGAGAAGGCATGTGAATGGACAGTTATTGATTTTGCCCATTTGCTGGCTGGCACCTGAATAGGGCTGTGCATATCAGTAAACCCGAACTGAAAATAAATAAAGGCTTTTTTCAGGTTTAATTTAATCCAAATATTAAAACTGGGGATCAAGCCTAAGCCGAATAGCTGATTCAAATCAGGTTCAAATAGGTATTCAGCTTTTTTTTTTTTTGCTTTGGCTTTCCCAAGTTTTTTCCTATGGGAATTTTTTTGATGAGCTCTGGGGGGACATTTTTCAAGGTAGAGTCACCACATTCACAGTGTAGCTGCAAGGGACTCTCCTTGCATGAACCCCAAAGTTTGGTAAACATTTGGACAGGGGGTCCAATTTTATGGGGTCCCAAAAGGGTAGCCCCCTCCTTTATAGAAAAGGGCAGTAAACTTTACCATGCTTTTCTATGGAGGAGGGGGCGACCCCTTTGGGGTCAATTGAAAAATACCCCCCCAGAGCTCCACAAAATAAAATTCCATATACACTATAATGGACCCATATTTGGGGGGGGGGGCATGGAAATAAAGCCAAAATACCCATTTACCAGTATGAGTATTCAGCTGATTTCAGATTTCCCTAAAAAATTGGGTTCAATATGCACTAACCTGAAATTTACCAGAATTTGTTTTTTGCACAGCCCTACACCTGAATCATAGAATTGGAAGAAGTCATACAGGCCATCTAGTCCAACTAGGGCTGTTGATTCGGTTCGGCCCGAACTGAAAATCAGCCGAATTTCCCCTGATTAGGTGGTTTTTAGTTCGGGAGGAACCGAACTCAAAACTGGCGGGCAACCGGGGGGGCCGAATTCAGCGAGTTCGGGAGTTCGCGAATAAATCCAGCAAATTCGGGGCCGTCAGTAAGCAGCATAACCGTCAGTAAGCAGCATTCTCCTCCCCCGGCCAATCGGTGGCCAAGCTGGGTCTTCTTCTGGCCAATCAGTCAGGATTGAGTACTGGAGGAATCAGCTGATGTGCGGCCCAGCCAGGGAGAGAGAGAGAGAGTGTGAAATCCTCGTGTGTGTGTGTGGGGTGCTTGTGCACATTTGCTCCTTTCTGTGGCTGCAGGGGGCGTATTTTTTGGGGTACAGACACAAAACTTTCAGTGGAGCTTCAGATGAAGCTTCTTAAGATACCCCCCAAGTTTTGTAAACATTGGGTCAGGGGGTCCCGAGATATGGGCTCACCCCTTTTTCTTTCCATGGCTGCAGGGGGCGCATTTTTGGGGGTACAGACCCCAAACTTTCAGTGGAGCTTCAGATGAAGCTTCTTAAGATACCCCCCAAGTTTTGTAAACATTGGGTCAGGGGGTCTCGAGATATGGGCTCTCCCCCTTTTCCCTCCCCCTTTTTCCATTTATGTGGCTGCAGGGGGTGCTTTTTTGGGGATATAGCCCCCAAACTTTCAGCATAGCTTCAGACAATTATTCTTAAGATACCACCCAAGTTTTGTAAAGATGGGTTCAGTGGGGGCAGAAATATTGCCTCCCCCCTTTTCTCTTTCCATGGCTGCAGGGGGCGCATTTTGGGGGGTGCAGATCCCAAACTTTGAGCGGAGTTTCAGACCAGTGTTCTTAAGAGACGACCCAAGTTTTGTGAACATTGGGTCAGGGGGTCCCGAGATATGGGCTTTCCCCTTTCCCCTATTGGGATGAATGGATCAGCCGATCCTGTGTGCATCTTCTCCAGAGCAAAACGTCCCGTGCCTAATTGGAATCATCTTGGATTACAAGTCCTCCCCAGCCCCTCCTGATGGAACAGAAGACAGCCACAGTAAGACCCCTTTGGGGGCTTTAATCTATAATTTTTCTCCTGTGTGTGTGTGTGGGGGGGGGAAGCAGAGTCTGTGTGTGTGTGGGGAGGGAGCAGTTTCTGTGGGTGGGGGGGCAGCCAAAGGGGGCTTTCGTAGGTTCTGCCTGGGGTGTGTGTTCCCCCTCGAGTCTCTCGCTCCCTGGTTTGAGGGGGGAGGTTTCAGTTGTGTGTCTTCTGGTTTTCCCGGTTGCAAAGGTGTTGTTTTACAAGGTTGTGTTTCTTTGCAAACTGTTGTCGGGGCTGGGAGCTTTGTGCGTGGGCGGCAAGCTCTGCTGAGAGATGCACATTAAGGGTGGGGGGGACCCCTTTCAGGGCCCATATCTCAGCCCCCCCATACCCAATCTTTACAAAACTTGGGGAGTCTTTCAATAAACATCCTTTGAAGCTCTGCTGAAAGTTTGGGACCTCTAACCCCAAAAATGCCCCCCCCCCAGAGCCACGGAAAGGCGCGGTTGTGTTTTTAATGGCTTTATTCGGCCGAATTTTTTTCCCGAACTTTGAAATTCCCGCCGAATTGAACGGACCCGAAGTGGGGGAGTTCGGACTTCGGCATATCCCGAATCTAAACGGGCCGAATTTGGCCGAATCCAAACTATACCGAATTTTTTTAAATTCAACAACCCTAAGTCCAACCACTTGCTCAATGCAACCTAGAGTATCCCTGACAAGTGTTTGTCAAGCCTCTGCTTAAAGACTCTAAGTGACAGCCCTTCAAATACTTAAAGAGAGCAACCTCCTCTTCTCAACCTCCTCTTCTCCAGCCAAACATTCCCAAGTCCGTCAGCCTTTCCTTATAGGGTTTGGTCTCCAGGCCCATGATCATCCTCATTACTCTCCTCTGCAGAAGCTTGTTCAGATGAGCAAAGCTGACATGGTAGTATATGGGGGAGAGATGATCTTGCAAATTTGAGAGTCCAAGGTCATGAATTGCTTTGTATGTAATAGCCAATACATTAAATTGAACCCAGTAGCTGATGGGCAGCCAGTGAAGTGTCTGTAGAATGGGAGCAATATGCATGCTTCATCTAGCTCCTGATAATAGCCAAGCTGGGGCATTCTGCACAAACTGGAGTTTCTGAATTGATTTTGAGGGAAGACCAATGTACAGTGCATTGCAATAGTCTAGTCTGGATGTGACCATGGCATGGATCCAGGTGGCCAGATCAGCCATATCAAGGTAAGGGGACATCTTATGGGCTAGGCTGAATAGAAAGAAAGCCTTTTTTAAAGCTGCATTAACGTGCTTCTCTAGCAATAGTGTTCTGTCCACTGTAAACCCATGGCTCTTAACTGAGTCAGGAAGGGTCAGCTGAACTCCAAAAGAAGTGGGGAGCATAATGTCCTTCAAGATCTCCGTCTTCCCAACCAACATTATCTCTGTCTTTTCAGAATTAGTTTCAGTTTGTTCATTCTTAGCTAATCTACCACAGTAGCCAGTCAGTGATTTAGGTCATCTACTACATCACCAGAAGACTTGGATAAAGATAGAGAGGGCTAAGTATCATCTGCATATTGATGACAACTAACCCCAGAGCTATGAATGATTTGTATAGCATGGATAGCTGCAATTGAGCTGATTAAGACTATCACAGGCTGTGATTAGAGAAGGTAAGAAGAGCTGGACTAAGCAGTGCAAAGTCTCTTACTCAAGTATCATTGTCTTCAAATATGTTAATAACATTGGCTGTACAGATGATGACAGGCTTAATTCAAGGCAGGAATAGCCTGTTAGTCATACATATCATAAAGCATGCACATTTTTTTTCTGTTGGTACAAGGGGTAGGAGCCCCGTGGCACAAAGTGGTAAGCTATAGTACTGCAGTCAAAAGCTCTGCTCATTACCTGAGTTTTATCCCGACAGAAGTTGATTTCAGGTAGCTGCATCAGCTAAAAAAATGAATGCTGCGTGTGACTTTGCCATCAAGTCACAGCTGACTTATGGCGACCCCGTAGAGTTTTCAAGGCAAGAAAAGTTCAGGGGTGGTTTGCCATTGCCTGCCTCCACATAGACTGAGAGAGTTCTGAGAGAACAGTGACTGGCCCAAGGTCACCCAGCAGGCTTCACATGGACGAGTGGGGAATTGAACCCAGTTCTCCAGATTAGAATGTGCCGCTCTTAACCACTATACCACACTGGCCCTCTTAAAACAACAGCTATTGTTGTAGCAGCTGGGGAAATGAATGCTAAACATGTGCAATCTACTGCCATTACTTGCAGTGGTGACCATTTAATTTAAGTTTATCATAATAAATATGTGAGCCATATATTAAGAGGTTTCTCTGTTCTGGTATGTTGGCTACATGATACAATCTCTCTCTCTCTCTCTCTCTCTCTCGATTCCTTCAGTCAATTCCCTTTTTGTATGCACCTGTAAATAGTGTTCTGTAATAAATTATAGCAGTAAGTGAATACATCGAACTGTAACATTATAACTTGTCAACAAACTGTTCATGTAATCAACATAAATTATCATATTTGCAGACATATTTTTTTTAAAAATGGTGCTGGTTTAATATCTGCATGAGCGATGGCTGCATTCTCCTTTTTTCTGCATCTTCCATATTCTAACAAACACCACTTCTGATGCCACATCTGACCACAATCATTAACCACTAATCCTATCCAGATGACATAACAGATTTCATTTTGTCTGATGCAAGAATCACCCATTCTGTTTCATCAGCTGGATGACACCCTGTAACATTTGCGTTTGAAATGCGTTTTAGTAAGAATAAAATCAGACAACGGGTAAAAGCTCACACTTCTTAGGTGCAACTAGATAAAGTGATGAGTAGTCATGAGATGAGACAGCCAGTGTGCTATAGTGGTTAAGGTGTTGGACTAGGATCTGGGAAACCCAGGTTCGAATCCCCACTCGGCCATGGAAACTTGCAGGGTGACCTTCGGTCTCAGCTGCGACCCTAGCAAGTATTTGGATGGGAGGCCTCCGAGGAATACCAGGGTCATGATACAGAGGCAGGCAATGGCAAACCACCTCTGAACATCTCTTGCTTTGAAAACCTTATGCGGTCGCCATAAATCAGCTGAGACTTGACGACACTTTCCACCACCACCAGTCCTTTTTACTAGATGATCAAACTAAAGTTCCACATGTAAAGTGACTTATAGCGCAATCCTAAATAGAATTACACCCTATGCCTCCCATTGACTTTAACTGACTTAGCAGGGTGTCCCTCTGCTTAGGGTTGCACTGTTGATTGGGTTTTAAATACCAAAATAAATCACATGCTGATTGTTGCTACATCCGACCAAAAATATACAATATACTGAGAAGCCAGGAGGGTAGAATATATGTTAACAACATCCATGTGGCAACTTATCTTGGCTGCAGTGGTATTTCTGAGGGCTAGCTGCTACATCAGGATGGAACCTGTTGCCGAGACGTCCCATACCAGTGAGCACACATGAACACAGGAAGCAGCCTTATACTAAATCAGATCATCGGTCCATCAAAGTCAGTATTGTTTCCTCAGACTGAGAGCAGCTCTCCAGGTCTCAGGCAAAGGTCTTTCTCATTGCTTACTGCCTGGTTCTTTCAACTGGAGGTGCCAGAGACTGAACCTGGGGCCTTCTGTATGGCTAGCCGATGCTCGGCCACTGAGCCAGAGTACCTCCCTCACATGGACTTGAGGCCGAGCTCCTCTGAGAACACAGTTTGAACCTAGAAAATCTATCATGTACTATGTTCAGAAACTCCCCCGCACAGAAAGAAACACAGAAAGTTACAATGGTCCCCCCCCAAAGACATGGTTCTAGACCCAAAGTTCTATTCCTGACCTCTAAAGACCTAAACGGTCTGAGCCCAAAGTACCTTGGGGAACACCAGTACAGAAAAGCAAACACCTAAAATACTGAATAAAGTTTAACAAGTGTATATAAAATGTATAAATAGTGGTTCTCTGTGAAATCGATGGTGTTTAAAGAAGTGAACTGGTAAAACGGAGGTGATTTTATTTCCAGTTTTGATTTTCAAAGCTACAAAGGCTGCAGGTCTCCAAGCAGCTAGTGAAGCCAGAGAGGTGCTTCATGCCCCTATTTTCTTGCATTTTAAAATCGCCAAATGAAGCACTGCTTAAGGTTCCCTTGTTTATAGATGCAAGATTTCCTAGTTTGAGTGTCGGTCAACTCTCCAAGGTCCCAACACATCTGAGGAAGTCCTCAACATACCTATGATTTTTTTTTTTAAAGTAACGAAATGTCGGGGATTGAACCTAGGACTTTCAGCTCCTTTTGATATACTGTTATGTTCTCTAACAGTTGCATTAAAATGGTTTACATCTCCTGTAGATGCTCTTCTCCCTAGGGTTGCCAGGTCCCCCCTGGCCACTGGCATGGGGTGAGGGGGTAGGGTTAACAGATCCAGGTTGGAAAACTCCTAGGTCTTTTATGCAGGGCTGCTTCACTCGCCATCACCCCTCCAACAACTTTGGATCTTTGTGTTGATTATTCATGCTGCTTCCGAGCATCAGAGGTCATCTCCCTGTTCCCCTGCATTTTACCGCATTTTGCCTGTGTTTTCAGAGACCTGTTTTATGCATGCAGGAGCTAGAGTAGTGTAGTGGTTAACAGCGGTGGTTTGGAGTGATGGACTCTAATCTGGAGAACCGGGTTTGATTCCCCACTCCTCCACATGAGCAGAGGACACTAATTTGGTGAACCAGGTTGGTTTCCCCATTTCTCCACATGAAGCCAGCTGGGTGACCTTGGGCTAGTCACAGTTCTCTTAGAGCTCTCTCAGCCCCACCTGCCTCACAGGGTGTCTATTGTGGGGAGGGAAAGGTGATTGCAAGCCAGTTTCTTCTTTAAGTGGTAGAGAAAGTCGGCAAATTGAAACCAACTCTTCTTCTTCTTCTCTTTTATCTTTAATTTGAAAACGTGAACAAAAGGCAGGGAAAGGCAGGGGGAGAGCAAGGTGACCTGTGATGGTCAGAAACGGCATGCATAATCAACACAAAGACCAAAGTCGTCGGAGGGGTGACGGCAAGTGAAACAGCCATTGTGAAGCCCCGCCCCACCGCCCGGAGTCACACAGTTGTCCTCCGTCCGCCCAGTCTGCCCTGCCGGCGCCTCCTCAGCCTCAGACCATTCAGAAGGGGAGTCAGAGCTGTTCTCCCCTTCTGACACCGTCAGGGTTGCCCTTCACCTCACAGAGCAAGCCGTGCTGGCTCACACCACCATCCTCCTGGCCTCCGCACCTGCGCGCTTAAGTACCCACCCCCCTGACAGCACCACACCTGGCTCCGCTCCATGGGAGGTCTTATCAGGGCCTGTCGCTGGCCCGCCTCCCCTACTCCTTTCAGCCGGCTTGCCCTATGCCGGCCGTGGGAGGTGCCGTCGCTTCCGGGCCTGCCCACCACTCAGCTGTTGAGTGGCTCCGGGCGGGTCACTGGCCAGCGTTCCTCCCGGCATTGCCAGGGCTCCTCCTGAGCCTGCGTTGGGGAGGAGGCAGCCCTGCGGCCCCTGAGCTCACTCTGAGCTGAGACGCTCCCCTTGGCTCCCTTGCCAAGGCAGCCGGGCGGGGTGGCGGCTGCTGCCTTGCCGCTCCACTCCTGACCCGTCGTCTCCACGCCGCCTCCGCTTCCCACGGCCCAGCGGCCCTTCCTCAACCTGGGTAAGCCTGGGGAGGACAGGGACCTCAGTGGGGTACAGAATCCACCCTCTGAAGCATCTGTTTTCTCCAGGGGAACTGATCTCTGTAGTCTGGAGGAGAGCTGTAATTCCGAAGGATCCCCAATCCCCCCTGGAGGCTGGCATCCCTACTTCTTCCCCATCTGGAAACCATATTATTACATCCCATCTCCCTGGGCTAGCGTGGTGAATTTATCCTGACAATGTGATAACACTATTAAGCTATTGTTACATACCAGACAGCATGGGGTAGTGGCTAAGAGCAGGCTTTGGAGCAATGGACTTAATCTGGTTTGATTCCCCACTCCTCCACATGAAGCCAGCTGGGTGACCTTGGGCTAGTCACAATCCTTAGAGCTCTCTCAGCCCCACCTGCCTCACAAGCTGTTTGTTGTGGGGAGAGAAATGGCAGGAGATTGGAAACTGGTGTGATTCTCCCTTAAGTGGTGGAGAAAGTTTGCATATAAAAACCAACTCTTCTTCTTCTTCATACAAGTTAAATGCTAAACTCTTGGAATGTTTTCAGCAGCTGCCATGTTACCATCCAGCTGGGACTTTACAGTGTTCAGTAACTCCACAGCTCAAGGGTGGGAAAATATCACAAAAAGGAAATGAGAACCGAAGGGTACAGAGAAGGGCACGGAGGGTAGTAACTTGCTTAAATTTATAAACTGCTTTCTCCTCATTTACAGCAAAATAATATGCCAGCAAGAATTACCAGGAGAAAATATGACACGTGGAGCCCAAATTGAAACCTAATTTAAACTTCAAGCAAATGGTCTCGCTGGAATACACAGTAGTTTAGGGCAAGCTAGTAAAACCTTTGTAACTAAAGAAGTATGCTCAGACAGTTAACTATAAAAATAAAAAGCCCAAGGTCACCTTTATATTAAGGCCTGCTTTTATGTTCTCAGTTGGTGCTGGGGCGGAGGGTGGGGGGAGAAGATCTAACACAACAAAGGCAAAATTGTATGCTGAAAATGGCCCATTTTAACAGGTCAGTGCTAAGGTGACAATCCTGAGAACACCTGTAGAAATTCCCACTGTACTTAGAACCCCCGTATAGTATGAGAGCTTTGTGGGGAGGGACTGTGGCTCAGTGGTAGAGGCTCTGCTTGGCATGCAGATGGTCCCAGGTTCAATCCCCAGCATCTACAGTTAAAAGGACTAGGCAAGTAGGTGATGTGAAAGACGCCTGCCTGAGACCCTGGAGAGCCGCTCCCGGTCTGAGTAGACAATACTGACTTTGATGGACTGAGGCTCTGGTTCAGTACAAGGCAGCTTCATGTGTTCATGTGTGTATGTGTATACCTTTGTGCACATGAGGCAGCCTCCACCCATGCAATATGGCGGCATGTTGACTAGGTTTATGTGTATTGGGGTGAGGTGTTTGTATGCGTGTCCAGTTACTTGACACAGTTTCCATGTGCTTGAGAGAGTGCAAGCTGCAATCCTGTCCCTGCTAGAGAGTAAGCCCCATTTAACATAATGGAATGTTCTTCTTAGCATATGTGCCCCACTTATTCCTGAGCAAATAAAGGTATGCAGATGGGATTTATTGCCAAATGACTATTTTTTAAAGGGTTGTTTTCATTTACTTATGGAGGTATTGGGGTCACAAATAGGGACTAGGGTTGCCAGCAGCCTGGTAACCCTATAGTTTAAAAAAATCCTTCTCCTTTAATAGAGGCCTAATGGACAGTTATGTACCAGGTGATGTTATTGATCTCCATACCACAAAACACTTTAAAAAACAGAAAATAATGTTTAAAAATAAGTTAGCACTAACGCTAAAATCAGATGAGAAATTAGTAAGGCAAGTTCTATTATGGAATTGCTAATATTATAGAGAATGAATAAGTAAAAGGTTATTGTTAAGAAGATAGAATAGTGAATAACAATGGTGAATTATTGAAATAGAATCAAAATTCTATATGCTCATCCAGAAATTGCTTGTTTTTTTTCTAGTTAATGTTTGTATTGTATGGTATTGTTTTTATGTTATATACTCTATTTTTGTTTGTATTTCTATTGAAACGAAATAAAACATTTTCTAAAAAAATGAGAAACATTTCACCTGCACGTTTCCACACCTTAAGCCTCTATTAAAAGGGCAAAACATTTTCTCACAACAACCCTGTGAGGTAGACTAGGCTGGGAGGAAGAGTGGTTGGCCCAAGGTCATCCATCAAGTTTCCATGGGCAGAGTAGGAACTCAAATCTGGGTCTCCGAGGTCCTAGTATGACACTCTTACCTAGGGCTCCCCAACAGTTTTCAGCCTGCAGGTGCCTTTGGAATTCTGCCACAGAAGGTGGAACAGGTTACAGAATGGTACAGCAAGGCACATACAAATTCTCTTCCTTCTCTCTTGCTAGGGTTAATGCCTTTCCTTCAAGGATGCTATATGGAAGGTATCAACAAATACCAATCCAGGATAGGACTTGTCCCTGTGATACCTATTCCCTGGACTCAATTGATCATATTCTGTTGGTCTGCCCCTTATATGAAACACCCCGTGGGAAATGGTTAAAAAATTGGCTTCTTTCCAAATATCACCTATCTACCCAAGCAAAATGTCAATTTTTATTAAACGATTCCGATCCAGAGGTTACCTTAGATTTTGCCAATTTTCTAGTGGATGTGATGAAAGTTCAAAAAGCCCAAAGTTTGTAATTTCTGCTTTTGGAATTTACTGGCCTATGTTTTTATCTTAATGACTGCATATTTTATGTACCTTTGTAACAATTGTAATATTACTTATGCCATTAAAGGTTTTTTTCAAGGTTTTCAAGGTTACAGAATGGCTGCTGCAGCTTACCTTCAGTCACCAAGTGTAGAACCTTGTGCTGTGCTGGTAGCTGCTGCCAAAGCAACATTTTAAAATATCTGCATAGACAATCAAAAGACTTGCTGGGGAAAGCCACACCTGACCCCATCTATTTTCTAAAAACACTTGTCTGGTGCCAGAAAAGGTGTCTGTGGGTGCCATAGCACCCTTGGGCACCACATTGAAGACACACACACACACACGGCTCCAACCACTACACAATGCTGGCTTCTCAAGATTGGGCTCTTTCTTTCTTTCTTTCTTTCTTTCTTTCTTTCTTTCTTTCTTTCTTTCTTTCTTTCTTTCTTTCTTTCCATCAAGTCACAGCTGATTTATGACAACCCCATGGTCACAGTGCAGGGAAACAAAGCCTCTACTCAGGGTGACCTTCTGTTTGAGAGCAGGGTTTTTTTTTGGGGGGGGGGTGACATTGGAGCCAGCTGAAGTCATGACCAAGGCAGCTCTTGTGAAGGAGATTGCTCACCCACAAGGATGAGGAGCCTTCAAACGCCCAATAAGTAGCTGTAGAAGTGGGCATTTTTTAGTTGGAGGGTATATCCCTCTGGACGGGACTGGGTGAGCCCCGTCTTTTAAAATGACCCTTCCAGACTAGTTTGGTCAGACCAAGTTGGCTCCGATTACATGACCCCTACCTCAAAAGGGCCCCAACTATGGGGTCCTAACAAAACCTGTCAGAGATAGAAAAATGGGGAAAAGCATAGAGCTGTGTATCTGAGCAAAGGCAAATAGCCAAAATCCAAAAAATGCCTCATGCCCTGTCTATGGTGAGGTACGGAGAAAGTCGAATGTTCAACCCTTAAAAGGTAAAATCACGACATTTAGTAGGCAGACTATGTTTACAGTTTGCCTTCCCCAGTCATCTACACTTTACCCCCAGCAAGCAGGGTACTCATTTTACAGACCTCAGGAGAAACCGACTTCCGTTGGGACGGAACTCAGGTCATGAGCAGAGCTTTTACTGCAGTACTGCAGTTTACCACTCTGTGCCATGGGGCTCCTTTCAATCCTTAGCATCTCCATTAAAAGGATCAGATCGTAGGAGATGTGAAAGACCTAATCCTGTGTCCCTGGAGAGTCTCTGCCAGCCAGAATAGAATTAGTCACAGCAGATAATATTGACCTTGATAGACCAATGGTCTGACTCTGTATAAGATAGCTTCATACTATATGGGTGTTCTTTCTGGATTAATACAGTGTTTAAGAGAGTTGTGATAGACTCCAGGCTTAATTGTTATTCTGAGCTTTGTAGTTGAGGCAGAAGGCTGATGGGTTTATTTTTTTTTCACTCCCATCAAATTCAGTGGGAGCACTCAGAAACATTATAAAGTGCCAGGAGGTAAACTGGAGTACCAACCAAGATCCTCTTTTCTCCCAGTACATCCTTGGTACCTCCCATATCCAGTACTGTACTGTACTGGAGCCAATTATTGGTGGGACATAACATCAGACTGTGCTGTGGTACGTCTGAATTATGCCATCATGGAGTGTAACTGATACCTTAAGCAATGTATGTATTTAGGATTGCACTGTTAAAAGGGAAGACTGGTATACAGGGAGACAAACCATTTAACCTTCTCCTCTGTACCATTTTCTGTTAAAAATCAGCACTTCAAAGCTGCTTTTGCCATTGCTGGTGAAAATTGATTTGTACCTGTAAGATACCTCATGAGGTGCCAAAGCCAGTATGTGGGGTGTCTCTTTTTGCCATGGGTGTTTGGAAACCATTTTGTTGCGAGAGAAAAAAACCCAAAATAAAAATGCTTTTATTTCAGGGCTTTTCCACATTCTCCTCACTTGTGAGTTCCTGTTTCTTTGGGACCAGAGGGGGGATTCTGTTTTGCTCCCTCTAGTGATCAATTCGATATTACACTGGTTTATGTCCAGCATAAAAACCTGCTGTTTAATTCTACAGGGAGATAATGCCAGATGTAAACCTGTGTGATATCAAATTGGCTGTTAGAAGGAACAAAACATGTGTGGAACTGAACCTCCCCCCCTCCCCCAAAGAAATAGGAATTTACAAGCAAGGAAAATGAGAATGCAGAAAAGCCCTTAGTTATTACTCAAGGCCTAAAGGAGCAGAATAGAATTTTTCTCAGTGGCGATTAATAGTCCCTATTTTTCGAGATGAGAGATACAAAGCTTGAAACCACACATTACCTTTCCAATACTTTTCTCAACAAAATATAAATGACATTTAATGACTTTATTTCACACATGCTCTGATGAACTTCTGAGCCTGGCATCTGACTCCTTGGGAGCACGACCTGCCATCATGTTTGATACCTTTCTTAGCTCCAGAACCGGATTTAATTATTTTACCGCATTGTCCTAAGGAACTATCATCAAAAGTCAAAGCAATTATCGGCTGAGCTCTAGCTTTCAGATCAATATTCACACTGGCATGCAGCATACAGAAATGAGTCACTCAAGAGAGGAGAACTGCAGCACTCCAAATTAGTCCTGCAATGAATTTTTACAGAAGGTGAATTGCTAGTCACTGAAGCAAGTAACTATCGGCTTGACCTGAAACTATGCTCAAGCGTTTCATAGACATGTTTGGCATTGCTGAGATCTACCTCAGTGTTTTTCCAGTAATTTTTCAGGCAATGTTCACTTGCTTGCATTTGCTGCCTACCTAGCCAATCCAATCATCTCTGCAACAAAGATAAAAAGAAAAAAAAACAAGGAAGGGCAGCGTCAGAGATGGCCAGACATTCAAAAGAGAGATTTGAACCTCAAGTAGGTGCTGAGAAAGAATGCACAGATACAATGGAATTGCCTTACGAGTTCTTCTTTCACATTTGTGTGGCTACATTGCTTTTAGGGGCCCTCTGGAGGCTGTAGTTTTTGCCACAAATGTGTTTCATGGTCAAACTCACTGTGTTCAAAAGTTCAATGTGAGCTGATCGCCCAGCCTACTCAGTTTATGCCAAACAGCCCCACATCCCTGCTCAACAGTGTAACAGCTGGCATCCCTATTTTCTGGGTTTTTCTTTTTATGCTGGAATTGTTTGAAAATGTTTGGATTTTATTAATGTTATTTTATTGACTTCTACTCTTGATTTGAATGTGAGTTCATCGCCTGAGAATGTTTTTGGTTGAAAGAGAGTTCTAAATGTATAAAATATAATGCCCTTGTACAAATCTATGGTGAGACCACACTTGGAATACTTACAGTTCTGGTCACCACATCTAAAAAAGGATATTGCAGCAGAGCTTGAGAAGATGCAGACAAGAGCAACCAAAATGATCAGTGGGCTAGAGCAACTGCTCTATGAGGAGTGGTTAAAACTTTTAGGGCTGTTTAGCTTGGAAAGAAGGCGGTTAATAGAGGTCTATAAAATTATGCATGGCATGGAGAGAGTGGACAGGAAGAAGCTTTTCTCCTTCTCTCATAATACTAGAATGCGGGGTCATCTGTTGAAGCTGGAGGGTGACAGACTCAAAACAGATAAAATGAAGTATTTTTTCACACAACACATACTTAAATTGTGGAACTCCCTGCCCCAGGATGTGGTGATGGCTGTCAACCTGGAAGGCTTTAAGAGGGGAGTGGACATGTTCATGGAGGAGAGGGGTATTCATAGCTATTAGTAAAAATGGATACTAGTCATGGTGCATACCTATTCTTTCCAGGATCAGAGGAGTATGACTAATATATTAGGTGCTGTGGAACACAGGGTAAATGCTGCTGCAGTCATCTTGGTTGTGGGCTTCCTAGAGGCATCTGGTTGGCCATTGTGTGAACAGACTGCTGGACTTGATGGGCCTTGGTCTGATCCAGCATAGCCTTTCTTATTTCTTTTGTTCTTATCTACGTAGTTCTAGTATATAGTGGTGTTTGCACTCATTACATAGAGGCTGTCAATCACCTAATATTGGGGGTATTTTTCTTCTCAGTTGATACGACGACAGTGTTTAGAAGCTGCATATGCAGTTTGGTTTTACTGTCATGGTGCTAAAGCGGTTGTCAACATTTGGAACGAAAAACACAATTACTTCCATGTACCTGAGGGGGATTTGGATTTGTGTTTCTTGAACTACAGCCACACATAGCATGCCACATGGCCAACTCATCGGAAACAGAGGGGAACTACGACACAACAATGTCTTACCTCAGTTTCAACAGGCAAGCCTGCCTAGAGGAAAAATGGAACTGCTGCTTTTTCCTCAGACTGCATATCGTCTCTTTTCCTGTGGTAACAAAACATGTCTTGTCTAGATTGTGTCTCAGCCAATACACCTGCATTCAAGCCCTTAACTTGGATGAGCAGTGTGAAATATTACAAAGAATGGGGAATGGAAAACTGAAATGTGTAATTATGCTGGTGAGAAAAGGTGAGGATGGAGGTACTGTAAATTATTTCAGTCCAAAATAAACTAAACCAAGGGGGAATGGCAACACTTGGAATACAAAGCTCATTTTGGGGATGAAAAAGGAAAGAGATTAATTAGAGACAACAAGAATTACACACTGCTCATCACAACCAGGTCATTATTTAGGTGCTATTTACACAGCCCAAATAGTACACTTTCAATCCACTTTCACTGCACCTTAACGATCGTTTGCAAGTGGATTTTGCCAGTTCACACAGTAAAATTTACCTCCAAAGTGCACTGAAAGTGGATTGAAAGTGCATTATTTGGGCTGTGTAAATAGCACCTCTGTGAGTTTAAGTGCCCTAGAAAAAATCCATTCAGGAAAAAGCAAACATTTGTATTTCTCATGAAAACCATATACACCTTGAATGGCTATATAGCCATAGTGAGAAGTGATTGTTGGGTATACCTGAATTTATAACAAAATATTATTCTTAAAAAAAGTTAAGCAGGGAAGGCAGAATGTGAAATCCAGCACTAAAGTATATGAAGAGTACATGTTTACAAAATACAAACTTTGCAAGGTATTTGTATGAAATGCAATAATTTGCATTTCATACAAATACAATAACAAACTGAAATGCAATAATTTGTTTGCTCATGTGGGTCTTTTGTGCTGGATGAATGAAAGAGATGGCTGCCAACTTGGAAGGCTTGAGAAGGGGAGTGGACATGTTCATGGAGGATAGGACTATCCATGGCTGCTAGTCAAAATAAATACTAGTCATGATGCATACCTATTCTCTCCAGGATCAGAGGAGCAGGCCTATTATATTAGATGCTATGGAACACAGGCAGGATAATGCTGCTACAGTCATCTTGCTTGTGGGCTTCCTAGAGGCACTTGGTTGGCCACCGTGTGAACAGACTACTGGACTTGATGGGCCTTGGTCTGATCCAGCATGGCTTTTCTTATATTATTTTGAGATGAGAAACAACTGTGATCCTTCCATGCATGGACAGTGTTGGAAGACCTCCTTAAACATTTTCAGGATGGTAGACATACACATGAAGCTATCTTATACCAAATCAAACAATTGGTCCTTTGAGATAAGTATTGTCTGTTCAGACTGGCAGCAGCTCTCCATGGTCTCAGGTGAAGGTCTTTCACATCACTTGCTGTGTGTGAAGTGCCACCAAGTCACAGTCAACTCATAGCAACCCCAGCAAAGGGTTTTCAAGTCAAGTGATTAAGCAGAATTGATTCACCATCACCTTCCTCTGCAGGAATCTTCCTTGGAGGTCTTCCTTCCAAATACCTGACCCTGCTGAGCTTACGAGATCTGATGAGATCAGGCTTTGCCACGTCACCTTTCCTCCTTATCACCTACTACCTGATCCTTTTAACTGGAGATTATACCTAGGACCTTCTGCAGATGCTCAGCCACCAAACCACGGAACCTTCCAAGAGATCTTTATCCATATGTTTCATCCTCACAGCACTAGGTGGGGTAAGTTAAACTGAGAAAGTGTAGTTGAGAGGTTCATTTAGAGAGCTTAAAGGGAGACTGCAGCCAAGAAATCAGAAGGAGATTGAGACTGGGAAGGGCAGCCATGAAGGAGCTAGAAAAGATTTTGAAGTGTAAGGATGTGTCATTGGCCACCAAGACTAGATTAATTCATGCCATTGTATTTCCTATTCCTATGTATGGGTGTGAAAGCTGGACAGTGAAGATAGCTGATAGGAAGAAAATAGACTCCTTTGAAATGTGGTGTTGGAGGAGAGTGTTACAAATACCGTGGACTGCCAAAAAAATAAATCAGTGAGTTATAGATCAAATCAAGCCTGAACTGACCCTAGAAGCTAAAATGACTAAACTGAGGCTATCGTATTTTGGTCACATCATGAGACGACACTGGAAAAGTCAGTCATGCTAGGAAAAGTTGAGGGCAGCAGGAAAAGAGGAAGACCCAACAAGAGATGGACTGACTCAATAAAGGAAGCCACAGCCCTCAATTTGCAAGATCTGAGCAAGGCTGTCAAAGATAGGACATTTTGGAGGATTTTCATTCATAGGGTCTCCATGAGTCAGAAGTGACTTGACTGCACTTAACACACACACACAATGGTTGAGTGGGAGTGTAACCTCAGGTCTCCTGGTCATGATTTGAAATTCTAACCACTACACAACATTGGTACGTCACAAGCAGGACTCTGGCCTCTCCCCAACATGGCTCCTAGGGTTGCCAGGACCGAGTTGGGAAATACCTGGAGATTTTGGGGGCAGAGCTTGAGGATGGTGCTGTTTGGGGAAGGGACTTCAATGCCATAGAGTTCAATTGCCAAAGCAGCCATATTCTCAAGGGAACTGATCTCTGTTGCCTGGAGGTCAGTTGTAATCCCAGGTGAACTCCACCTACCACTTGGAGGTTGGGAATCCTAATTTTACCTCTTGAAGTCCATGAGGAGAAGAGAGCAAACAGGAAGAGGAGGGAACCAAGGAACAGAAAGAGGAGGAGTCCGAGAAACTCCCAGCTTTGGCAAGGAGAAGCGTCATATTCAGTAAGAATATAACATACACGCAATCTGGTCCTAATGCAAAGAGAAAACAGCACCCTTACTTGCTCACTTCCAAGGTTGCCAGCTCCGTGTTGGGAAATACTTGGAGATTTTGGGGGAGGAGCCTGAGGAGGGCGGGGTTTGGAGATGGGAGGGCCTTCGATGCCATAGAGTCCAATTGCCAATGTGGTTATTTTCTCCAGGTGAACTGATCTCTGTCACCTGGAGATCAATTGTAATAGTAGGAGATTTCCAGCCACCACCTGGAGGTTGGCAACCCTATACACTTCTCAACTTCTCCTTCAATACAATATTTTGAGGGATTTGGATTATTTCTAAAAGCCTATGCATATGCAGATGTCTGTTTTCTCACTAGGCCCAAAAGGATGAATATTTCAGGAATCTATTCTAACAGACGTTAATGCTGAAGAGTCAAATGAAAAACTAATTAACTTCTGTGTTCTGAAACAAGTGACTGAACTGATAGAGAGTGTCGGTTGAGGCTCTCTTCATCTCTCTGTGAGTTAATTGAAAGATGATTACACTTTGATTAACTGATTTGGTATGATAAGAGGGTTGTATTAATGCCGTGCATGACTTCGTATGAGTCAGTTTATAAACTGTGCACTGCAAAATACATATATGACCTTATTGTCATCTTAGGGGTAAGAACTAGGGCTGTCGATTCGGTTCATCCCAACCTGAAAAACAGCCGAGTTCGGGCAAACGCCAAATAAATTCGGCAAATTCGGGGGCTTCGAACCAGCTGTATAACTGTCAGTTAGTAAGCAACTAGCAGCATTCTCCCGCGGCCAATGGTGGCCATGCCGGGTCTTCTTCTGGCCAATCAGTTGTGTTTGAGTGCATGAGCCCAGCTGCTGCGCGGCCTGGGGAGAGAAAGAGAGAGTGTCTGTTTGTGTGAGAGAGAGATCCCCGTGTGTGCGTGTGCACATTCACACCTTTCTGTGGCTCGGGGAGGGGGCTTGTTGGGAGGTGGAGGTCCCAAACTTTCAGTGTAGCTTGAGGGGACCCTTTTTGCAAGAATCCCCACGTTTTGTGAATATTGGGTGAGGGGGTCTTGAGTTATGGGGCCCAGAAGGGGTCTCCCCCATCTGCCCATTGGAATAAAGCCATTAAAAGGGATGTACTAAAATGAATGACAAGTCAGCCCATTGGAAGCAATGGGAGAGGCTGCCCAGACCATTGAAGATAATGGGAGAGGGGAATGTGGGTTGAGCTGCATTGACTCCACTGAAATACATTACAGGGGATGTACTAAAACGAATGACAAGCTAGCCCATTCAAAACAACAGGAGCGGCTGCACAGCCCATTGGAAACAATAGGAACCAGCCAGAGAGAGACTCACTGAACCACAGTTAACTCCACACGAAGTTGACAACTGGTGAAAACAGTAGAAAGCACAGTCCCACACAGAGGCAATCAAGCCCACCCCCCAGCAGAACAGGTAAACCCACCCCCTTTGGCTTCCCCCCTCACACACGCACACACACACAGACACAGAATCTCCCTCACCCCCACATACATACACACAGGAAAAAAATTATAGAGAATTATAGAGAAAAGCTCCCAAATGGGTCTTACTGTGGATGTCTTCTTCTCTTCCATCAGGAGCAGGGACTGAGAGTCAGGACTCAGGAGTAATCCAATATGATTCTAGCAGACTCACACACACATACTCTCTGGCCATTTATGCACGGGAGGTTTTGCCTTGGATTTGCCGCTCTCTAGATGCACATTAAGGATTGCCTGCTCCCATTCATTCCAATGGGTGGATGGGGGGACCCCATAACTCGGAATTGCCTTTTAGTCAGACCCCCGGGCCGGGGTAATGGTATGGACCAACTGCCGAGGCAACCAGACCCCCGGGCCGGGGTAATGGTACTGCCCAACACAAATGTGTTTTTAAAGGCTGTATTCCAATGGGCAGATGGGTGGGGGGACCCTTTCCGGGCCCCATAATTCAGGACCCCTGACCCAATCTTCACAAAAATTGGGGGTTCTTGCAAGAAGGGTCCCTTCAAGCTACACTGAAAGTGTGGGACCTCCACCTCCAAAAATGCTCCCCCGGAGCTGCGGAAAGCCACGAATGTGTTTTTAATGGCTTTATTCCAATGGACAGATGGGGGGAGAGCTTTAGGTTAAATCATACTTCTGAATTTCTCTGGGGAATAGAGATTGCATGGTCTCGCCCTTCCCTGATATCTAGGTAGCAGAGTCTGTGTAACAACATAGGAGTTCTGAGGAACATAACTAAGTTATGATACTATGCACCTAATGACAACAATACGCAAAATAGGGTTGCCAACCTCCAAGTGTTGGCTGGAGATCTCCTGTTATTACAACTGATCTCCAGGCAACAAAGATCAGTTCCACTGGAGAAAATGGATGCTTTGGCAATTGGACTCTATGGCATTGAAGGCCCTCCCCTATCCAAACCCCACCCTCCTCAGGCTCCACCCCCAAAATCTTCAGTTACTTCCCAACTGGAACTGGCAATCCTAGTGCAAAAGCAAAAAATTCAGAACAGTGCATTTTGTTGACATAGCAAAAGAAAAAAAAAGAAAAAAACCCAATTTACCCACCTTTAGCTTCTTAATACAATATGAAGACTTTTATTGTTCCAGTAAGTATCAAATAGGTCCTTGAGACTATTTAAATTTATGCTAAAGCAACAAGAAAAGTTATTTAAAAGAGACATGTCTCTCCCATTTTAATATGAGAAGCCCTGGGAATATCTAGCTAATCTAAGGGCTTCTATTTCCATTTTTGATCCTCATTTAAGTGAGCTGCTGAGCAGCATTCTGAAACATACCACTTCGCTTGCAAGGGGCTCCCTGGAGGCACTAAAAGAGCCAGAGTGTTCTGCCCCTTGTTAATTAAAGTTTGGCATTTATAAGATTTCTTGACAAGCCTTTAAGGGCAGGGGGAAGTTTATCTCTTCTCTGATGATGATTTTTAGTAAACTTTGTTCATTTAATCCATCAGCCAAAGGTATGGAGTTCCCACTCTGTTACAGGCCCACCTCTTGATGTCTTCTTTGGAGGCCACCCTAACAGTTCAGAATTAGGAGGGGCAGTAGGGCTGCTAACTTCCAGGTGGTATAAAGATGCACGGGTACTAAAGTAGTCAGGCTGAGAAAATGATAGTACAAGGCTCACGGAATACTTGCAAGAACATGTATTAACAAGTATAAAAGTATAAAAGTGTGAACGTGTGTCAAAGGAAACTTATCAAAATTATAAATGAACACAATGCTTAATAAGCAGCAGGGCTACTCAAAAGCAACACAAATGTATATACAAATGCACAAGCCAACTGTAATAAATAAAGTTCAATTCATGTGCCTTAATATCTAGTCAGGAAGACTCTGCTTCAGTTCATAAGTCACTCATTCCTTGCAAGTAAGGAAGACAGAAGGCAGAAGACCAAAGACGGGGGAGATCGGCGAAAATGCAAAGCATCCGGACGGCGTTCCGATCTCCCCCGTCTTTGGTCTTCTGCCTTCTGTCTTCCTTACTTGCAAGGAATGAGAGACTTATGAACTGAAGCTACCCAAGAAAGGTAACGGGCTGGAAGCGACGGCGGTCACTGATCCCTGTCTCGCGTTACATTTAGGGAGGGCTGCGGCTTCTCCAAACGGAACTATCTGAATCGCATAAGTTCGTCAGGCGCCTTGAGAGTCAGAGGAGGGGTCACACCGCGCCCATCCACGTGCCAATGGACGGCGGGGAAAAGGCTGTGGTGGATAGCTGTAGGACAGCCATTTGCTCTCTTCTGTCTGTCCCTCTCCGCCCCTTGCAGCTGTTGTGCAAAAGCCCACTGCCCCCCCCCCACCATGGAGAAATTTGGCTCTCAAAAGAAATCTCAATCGTTGTACTGTTGATATTTGGCTCTGTTGACTAATGAGTTTGCCGACTACTGGTCTAGACTACTGTGTAGTAGTATTTATTTATGGCAAGTCACTTAACATACACAGATTAGCATAGGGCCCCTATGCTCGTGGGGGCCCTGGGCAAGTGCCCATTGGGCCCATGTGTTAAGCATTCCAAGATCTGGTGAGATTGGGCTAGCCTGGGCCATCCAGGTCAGGGTGGTGTGCATAGAACCCCGGTCTACATTCAATGTCTTAAGTGTGTTGGGGAAAGTCTTGCCAAACCAGCTCAGATGTTTCTAGCTCTATGCGATATCATTACTGTATGCCAGCACCTCACTTCCTATCATATGCAGCAAAGACAGCAGCCAGAATGGGCTTTCTCTGAGATTTTGCATATGTGATATTTTTACCCAGGGGTGGAATTTTAACTGAAGAAGTAGGTAGGCCCCCAAAGATGACAAGAAGCCATTACTCTCAGTCTATTACAACTCAGATTAGTACATTGTACCATAAGTGCAAAACAAGTGTTTGATTAAAATCAAATAACAATGAGTGAAATTTAATTTTTTTGATCTATTTTTTCCCTGTTGACCTAATGCAAGTAAAATGTTAAATGCTGACAATTTAACACAATTGGGAGGTTAATCATGGCTGTAAAGCACTCTATGTTGGGCTATTCTTGGAGACTATCTGGCAATTGTAGCTGGTTTGGAATGTGGCATAGGATTGCCAGCTCCGGGTTGGGAAATACCTGGAGATTTTGGGGGTGGAGCCTGGGGAGGCTGGGGTTTTGGGGACTTCAATGGGGTATAATGCCATAGAGTTCACGTTCCAAAGCAGCTATTTTCTCCAGGTGAACTGATCTCTGTCACCTGGAGATCAGTTTTAATAGTGGAAAATCTCCAGTGACTACCTGAAGGTTGGCAACCCTACGTGTGGCAGCCTGATTATTGTCAGGGGCTGCTAGCTGACAGGTGAAATATATACCTATCTTAAAACAGCTATATTAGGTTCAATCCCTGGGATTAGGGTTGGAAGGGGGTACATTTCTGATTTGGGTTTATTCGGTCTGATTTTTTTTTTTTTTTTTTTTTGTATCCCCAAAATAAACTGAATGCCCATACTGGTAAATATGGGTATTCGGGTTATTTCTGGGTTTACCAAAAAATTCGGGCCCATTATACTCCAAGGAAAACTATTTTCAAAGCTCCTGTAGGGGTGTTTTTGGAAGTAGAGTTCTGAAATTTTCAGGGTAGCTTGAAGGGACTCTCCTTGCATGAACCCCAAGTTTGGTGAAGATTGGATCAGAGGGTCCAATTTTATGGGGTCCCGAAGGGGTCGCCTCCCTCCTCTATAGAAATGCATGGTAAAGTTTACAATGTTTTTCTATGGAGGAGAGGCGACCACTTCCAGATCCCATAAAATTGGACCCCCTGACCCAATCTTCTCCAAAATTCAGGTTTCATGCAAGGAGAGTTCCTGAAAATTTCAGAAATCTACCTCCAAAGAAAAAAAATCCTTTCAAGAAAGTGTGCTAGACTCAATAAATCCACCAAAACCTTATGAAGACCAGAGGACACAAGAAGTCACCAAACTGCCACAGAAAACCACTCTCTGAAGGCAACAATAAGAATGACAACAATAACAAAGCAGCCCCGAAACAATCAGTCAAATAACCAGCACCACCAGGTGAAAGTCAGCAATGCGGCAAAGAAACCCCCAAATCCAAACAGTGGAATGGTGAAACAGCAAGCAAGCAGTGACGAAATAGGTCCTCCCACCCAAAAAAAATAAAATAACCCCCTCAAACTAGCAACCACCCCCAACTTGGCTTCTAGCAAAATTTAAAATATAAGCCCCAAATACAACAACTGTTTTAAAAGAAAACAATGATGTCTCAAACCCTTTGGAGTATTCTCCTCCAGGCAGCAGGCAGGAAGGAATCCAATCCAAGCAGCAGGTTGTAATCCAGCAGGTCAGGATGAGGCACCAGGATGCAGAGGGAGAATCAGGCAGCAGGAGCTAAAGCCAAGCTTTGCCACCAAATTCTTTCAAACCTCTGTGAGGAAAAGCCTGGTCTGGGAACCATACCTGCTTTTACAGTCTTTGGCCAAGCACAGAAAAGTTTAAAAATAATTCCTGCCAAAAAAACACCTTCTGTGATTGGCCAAAGAACAGTTCTTCCTTACCTGGGTATCTGTTGGCCACTGAGAATTCCTGGCCCTCCTCCCTCTCCCTCTCCAGGTTTTCCTCTGTTGCAATCCAGGTAGACTACACCAGCTGGCTTCGCAGCCTTGCAAAATGTATTGCTGCCATTGGCCACATAGGAAGCTCCAGTGAGCCTACCTATTGGCCACTCCAAGATGCCTGCTCCCTCCCTCCTGCTGCCGTGGAATTGAGCCAGGGGGCAGGATTATGAAGAAAGGAGACAGCTCTTCTTTAAATGCAATAAGGGCCACAAAATGGATACTCCGCAGAAGGCAAAAAGCCAAAATTCTGTTTGGCTTTGGAGGGGGAATCATGTATTCGGCTTTGGCCAGACCCCCAGGTTTTGGCTTTCTGTAAAACCAAAACCCAAATATTGCAGAAATGGCTAATTTTGGGTTTATTTTTGGTTTGGGTATATTGATATGCAGAACCCCACCCAGCTTCTCCAGTTAAAGGCCTAGGCAAGTAGCTCGTGTGAAATACCTCTACCTGAGACCCTGGAGAGACGCTGCCAGTCTGAGTACACAATACTGACTTTGATGGACCAAGGGTCTGATCCAGTATAAGGCAGCTTCACGTGATCATGTGTTCATGAATGGGCTTCCTGAGGTGGTATGGGGGGCATCTCAACATTTTCAGGCAGTCTCGATTTGCCAGAGCTTTTAATGTGCCAAAAATTACAGGTGACTTTTAGGGGGATAATAACCCATAAAGTTTCTGTAACCCAAACACTAGTTGTTGCAAGTTCTTTATTGGGAAGGTATACAGGACCACCCATCTCAATTGTTTAGTTCACTGGCATACATACCTTTATGCATGGTTTGCACTTGGATTACTGGCAACCATGACTCTATCATTTCCCTAACTGTAAAGCATCTCTAAGAAGCCCTTTGTGGGTGTTAAGTGCCGTCAAGTCACTTTTGACTTATGGCGACCCAAGAATGAATGACCTCCAAAATGTCCTATCATTAACAGCCTTGCTCAAGTCATGCAAACTGAGGGTCATGGCTTCCTTGATTGAGTCAATCCATCTCATGTTGGCTTTTCCTCTTTTCCTGCTACCTTTCCTTAATTTTTCCTAACACAATTGTCTTTTCCAGCGACTCTGGTCTTTTTCATAATGTGTCCAAATACGATAGCCTCAGTTTAGCCACTTTAGTCCCATAAATTTTTTTGTGTTCTGTTCCCTTCAAATATCAGTTATTCTAACATCTCACTTACTCATTTCAATATAACTTCACTTAGAGATTTCGCTTCCTTTTCTAAACAGCCATATTGTAAGCAGTTGGACCCTACAATATTTGGTTCCAGAGCTATAAGTTACAGATTCCTGATTAAAACTAGCCATCTTTAATTCTGATATTCAAATGCAGTCAGCGTTTTAATCATGTTGTCCCCTAAACTGAGGGAAGCTGAGAGGGAAAGCTATGAGGCTCATGTGTCTACTCGACCCAACAAATGCCTGCTTTCCATCAACTCCTTTTCTGTTGGCTCAATGCTAAATCAAAATTAGCTTTTCAGAATTCCTTTGATGCCAGCCCTCTTGTAAACAAAGCATTGCCATCATAGCTATATGCTAAGTAAAATGAATGAATGTTTACTTGGTGTTTTATGAAAATGTAATTCCCTGTAGACTATGAGAGCTTTATTTTCTTGCAGTACTAACCTCTGTCGAGTTTACTTCTTTGTGTAAATATTTCTATTACATAAGAAAGAGGATTTTAAATTCCAAAAGCTTCAAGCTTTGCTCAATTTGCTACTTGCAGATGACTCAAATGATATCATCATATTTATCCTTAGTGAGTTTTAATGATGTAGCTGAGATTGAATGTATAGTTTGAATGAAATTTCACTGGATTAAAAAAATGTGTTTGGCACATACTATTTTCCTCATTCATTCTTCTGTTATGGTGGGAAGATTGCACAGTCTGTCTGCCTCATTTAATATTACAAAATAGAAGGGAGGAAGGGGAATCTCAAAAATAAACCATAAGGAGAGGAACTAGGAGAGCCAATCTGATGTAGAGGTTAAGAGTGCTGAAATAGGATCTGGAAGACCTGGGTTCAAATCCCCTCTCATGCTATGGAAGCTCACTGGGTGACCTTGGGTTAGACTGAGAGAGTCACACTCTCTCAGCCTAACCTACCTCACACGGCTGTTGTTAGGATAAAATGGAGAAATTATGCAAGCTGCTTTGGGTCTCCATTGGGGAGAATGGTGGAGCATAAATGAATTAAACAAAAATAAATATTAATAATAACTAGGGTTGTGCAAAAAAGAAAATTGGTAAATTTGGGGTATGGGTTTATAGGGCCCAGGTTATTTTTGTAAACCTGAAATAAGCTGAATACCCATATTGGTAAAGGGGTATTCAGATTTATTTCCAGGTTTACCAAAAAAAATCAGGTCCATTTTATTCTATGGGGATTTTTTTCGAAGCTCCTGTGGGGTCATTTTTGGAGGCAGATTTCCCAAATTCCCAGGGTTGCTTCAAGGGACTCTCCTTGCATGAACCCCAAATTTTGGTTAAGATTGGGTCAGGGGATCCAATTTTATGGGGTCCTGAATGGAGTCCTGAATGTAAGTTTACAATCCTTCTCTATGGAGGAGGGTGTCGACACCTTTGGTACCCCATAAAATTGGACCCCATGACCCAATCATCACCAAACTTTAGGGTTCATACAAGGAGAGTCCCTTAAAGCTAACCTGAAAATTTAGGGCTCTACCTCCAAAAATGCCTCCCCAGAATAATTTTAAAAGTACTTACTTTTCACAGTCTGTAATGGCCACATGCGTACCCAAGAGTCATGGGGAAACTCAGTTTCCCATGAATGCTTGCAATGGGCCCACAGAAAGTTACAGAAGTAGGGATAAGCATGGCCGGATTGGCTGAGTGCAGGTAACCAGAGAGTTGGCAAATCAGGTGCAGCTGATAGAAGACACTCCTGGCCACTATGCCAACCTACTTTTCAAAGAGCAAGGCAGCGACCATGAGAAGAAGAAGAATGGTTTTTATACCCCGGTTTCCTCTGCCTTTAAGGTGACTCAACCCAGCTTACAACCACCTTCCCTGATTGTAATCACTAGGGAGATAACCATTCAAGTAGCCAAATTTTGCCTCCGGTCTAGTGGGATTCGTAAACGGCTAACTGAAAACCTTTCCCCATAGAAGGTCTTTCCTACTCTTCTTCAAATAATCCTTCCCAGAACCATGAACTTTTATTACTTTATTTTATTATTTTAACTTAACTTTGATTTTTCCCCTAGCTGATATTGTATTGAAATAAAATTTGATTGATTGAATAAACCCGAACCTGAAATTTACCGAATGTTTTTTGTACGACCCTAGCTAAGACTACTGAGCATTTTCAGGGGCTATCTGAAGGTTCCTCATTACATCCATTCCTGCAAGTTCTGTGACAATCTACAAATCTTTTCCTGTTAAAAAAAAAAAAAGAGTTTGTTTCTTGCTAAAGCGACTGGCTAGAGTTCACCATAGGGGCAACACTTTGCTTGAGTTATGCTTGCTATCTTTCCAGAACTCTCATTTCTCTTTCAATTGGTTAGCAAATGATTCAGGTTTCCAGTTGTGCTTACTCCTCCAGACGTTTTCGGAGAGCACTAATTAGCATTTTTCTTTCAAGTTCCCCATTTTGTGTAATTATCTCTCTATTATCCCGTCTCTTCATTCCAATGGTTATTAACAGCAACTCTGTGAGCACATGAATAAAGGTTAGCCCTGAGAGTAAGAGGCATCTCAGTTGGGCAACTATGGGAATTATTAGTCACTTCAATGAATTTAGCTTTTCACACTTAAGAAAGGCCAAGGTGAAATGAATGCAGACTTGTGTTGGATAACGATTGAATGTCTGTTGTCAGTTCTGTCTTTGGCCTTTACCAGGTGTACATGCCTCTGTACATTTCACTCACATACTAAGAGCCAGCAGAATTTGTTTTTGGCTGGCACAGATACTTTAAAAGGTGTCCTCTGTCCTTGCCTTGTGTTACCAGCTGCACGCTGAGCAGCATAAAAAATATTGTATTAAATTATTCCAAATTGACCAGGAGACTGTTTGGACTTGTAAAGTCTTTTATTTGTATCAGCTTATACCTGTGCCTGTGCCATAGGGCAGTGATCTTCAACTACAGTTGCCAGCCCAGTGCTGGAAACCTGTGGGAACTATTGGGAGGTGGGAACATGTTAATCGGAGTTACTCCAATGATATGATGTCATAAGAACATAAGAAGAGCTCTGCTGGATCAGACCAAGGCCCATCAAGTGCAGCAGCCTCTTCACATAGTGGCCAACCAGGTTCTGGCATGAACCTGGAAATGATATCATTGTGTCAGGGTGACACTCTAGGATTTCCTGAAACTTCATGGATTCTCCCAAAACCACCCTGGAAGTGGTTTTCATTGTTTCAGAGCATTGCTGTAAAATCCCAGAAAAACTTTATGGGTTTGCCACAGAGTTTTGGTGGACTCCTAGAGAGTCACCCTGACCGGATGAAGTCACTTCCAGGTTTGTGCTGGATGTGACCTCATGGCATTGGACTCACTGCAACTTCTCCCCATCCCCCCCTTGCTGCCCTACTGATTGGTGGCATGGAACCAAGGCTGTAGGTGAGAAGTCTGCTACCAGAGTGGGAGATAGGGTTGCCAGGTCCCTCTTCTCAACCGGTGGGAGATTTTGGGGGCGGAGCCTGAAGAGGGTGGGGTTTGGGGAGGGGAGGGACCTAATGCCATAGAGTTCAATTGCCAAAGCGGCCATTTTTCTCCAGGTGATCTGATCTCTATCGGCTGGAGATCACTTGAATTAGCAGGAGATCTCCTGCTACTACCTGGCAGTTGGCATGCAACCCTAGTGGGAGAACTGCCCTACCCTATCTTTAACCCATTGGTCTGGACCCCCTTATGGGGTCATAGTGTACCACCTTCTGGGTCACAAGCCTCTGTTAAATTACTTTTGCTGCCTTTTAGGGAGGAGATAGTGGCACTGTGTATGCACATTATGGTGGGTTGTACTCCTGTGAATAGGATGGCTAGCATTAGAGATTAGTTGCTTTAAACAAAATTGTAACCATGCCAGTTCTTTGCTGCCAGTGGTTTAACAGTTTTGAATGTGTGTGTGCACACGCACACACATGTATTTTGTATTTGTGTGTGCATATCCAAGTCCCAAACTGTAAAGCAAAAATTATCACATATTCTTCCAAGTGCCTCCAAATAAGCACAATGGGAAAAAAAACCCACCCTAATTAATCCTGAAGTAAAGCAGTGAAAAGCAATCCAGTTCTACTTTATAGACTTGTCATTCTATTTGCTTATGAACCATTACTAAACCTTAAAAAACCCTTTCTTCTCTGTATTTTAATTGGGTGCTAATAATGTGTTTGTTTGTAATTTGAGGATAATAACAAGAACATCATAGACGTATCAATAGCTCTTAGGAGAAAATCCAATTAGAAAAGATCTTTTCGGCTCAGTTTATTATGATTGAAAGAAAAACAATCAAAGGCTGTTTAAGCTTTGCTGAGATCTTCTCCGGTGCTTGTCTTTTAAACTGTTCATCACACGGTATGCTGTTTTATTGAGGAAGTACTATCTGAATTGACTGTGTATCTTCTGATTAAAGAGAATGAATGCTTCACAGATTTAAAAGATTGGGCAAAATCCAGCCAGATTTAAGCACTTTTAAAGCACATTATTTTGGTGGGAAAGTGTTACACACATACTTAAGTTTTTCATTGAAATAAATGAAACTTTGTGAAGTCCTTCACTTTGGATGGATCGTGGCCATTTACTGGCCCAATTCATAAACCACTTGAACTGCCTTTACCCCCCACAGTGTGGTGTCTTCACACAGGCTAGGGATGACTGACTGTTCCCCACTTCGTTTCTTTTTTTATACAAGGTTCTATTTTTGTTCCACTTGGCTTTTTCCTGTTGGATTTGTGGATTCATTTGGACTGTGCTTGTAGGTAATATGGTTTCATGTGCAATTTATATGGTATGAATATAAACAACTGTAGGCCACTGCTGCATAGAATATACATTTGAAGCTCGTACTGACTTACTAATCCACAAATAGCACTGGGAAATGTGCATATTTCATGGGGGAAATTCATCATGAAGCCAGCATGGTCTGGTGGTTACAATGTCAGATAATGATCTGGGAGAACCAGATTCAAATCCACACTCTTCTTGGAAGCTCATTGGGTGATGTTGGGCAAGTCACTCTCTCTCAGCCTAACCAATTTAAGAGATTGTTGTGAGGAAATTATAGAGGAGGAGAGAATGATGTGTGCCACCCAATGTTCCTCAAATGAGGGAAAGGAATAAAATGTACTCAATAATGAATAAAATGGTCCACAAAAAACAACAACCAAAGAAACAAGGGCTTGAGTCACACAAGTAGGCCAATCAAATGCATGCAAGTATGCATAGTAATGCAAGGCTGGACATGTGCAGAACAGGTAGTGAGCTCATAGACAAAACACCAATCACAAAAGGACACAACCCCTGTAAGCAACCAATCAAAACTAGGACACGTACACAGAAAGAGCTTGTAGCTGACTTGTAAATTGAGCATGCATAGAAAGTAGAAGAGATGTAATTCAGACCCGGATGTTAGGGTCTTCAACCAATGAGACATTGTATTCCTAATATGGTTCATCAAGATGGGTAGAAATACAAAAGACTGTTCTTGTCTTTTGTACTTCTACCAATCTAGATAAATCATATTATGGTTTATGTTAACATAGACCATATTAGGAATGATATGAACCTTTGGAGAACTGGTTTAAGCCTGTAATGCTTCTTTTCTCCCCACCAACGTATAAAAAAACCCTCCTTTTCTTGCTTGAGTACCTGAGGCGGGGAGGCATCCCCATTTGTGGACAGTGTTAGAAAGCCAGAACAAATGTGGTTTTAATTATAGACTAGTTTGTGAACTGACTGGTATTGCAAACCACATCCTGGCAATGTGATTGTTTGCTAGTAATTAGGCATCAGTAGACAACAAGCCCAAAGAGGACTTCTGTAACTATAGATGCATTTTCCTGCTCAAAGCCAGCAGCTAATTGCAACTTGTTGGTTTTTATTTCATTTTTTCTTTCCTTTTGTTAAATTCCAAGCATCATCCAGCAGTTACAGTCCAGGGAACAAAGATATCTCAATGTCATTGTTTTCCTACAATGCAAGGAATTGTTGTCCTTTGTGCTTTGTGGCTGCTTTAGAAATAACATTGTTTATCTGCTGATGAAAACTCAATAAACCTGTTGAACAACGATTGTCTGTTGAGTTCAGAATGTCTACCAAAGGGGTCACAAAAGTCATTAGATTGCTCTTTGTAAGCTATTTAAAAAGGCTGAGGCCTAATTGTTCATAAGCCTTTGTTGTGTCTTTATTTGTAAAGCATTTATTTGCATCTGAAATGCTTATGGGGATTGGGAATCTGCAGGGTTCCATCTTGCCTCTCACGCTATTTAAAGTTTACATTGAACTCTGAAAGGGGTAGTTCAGGGATCTACACTAATGTGTCACCAGAATGTTTTCTTTCTCCTTTTTACAAAATGCAGGGTAGCCTATGGTTTCTCATGTTTTTCAGGTCAACATGAACGTTCATGGTTCTAGCTTTGCATCCAAAATAGCAGCTTCGAAATGTTTCATTGACCTATGAACTTCAAAGAGCCAGCCCTGATAGCTCTTCCTGCTTCTCCTCCCCTGCCATCCTCTAGCTCCTGGCCAGGCATAGGGGAAGCCATGGAAAAGGAAGCTTGTTAGGGTTGGCAACCTCCAGGTACTAGCTGGAGATCTCCTGATCTCCAGTTGATAGAGATCAGTTCACTTGGAGGAAATGGCCACTTTGGAAGGTGGGCTCTATGGCATTGAAGTCCCTCCACAAACCCTACCCTCCTCGGGCTCCTCAGGCTCCACCCCAAAAATCTCCAGGTATTTCCCAACCTGGAGGTGGCAACCCTAAAGATTGTTACTTGCACAAACAAGTAGGCTTGTGCACATTGATAAATCCAAACTGAAAATAAACCAAAAATTAGCCATTTCACTAAATTTTGGGTTTACCGAATGCACAAAACTAGGGAGAAAGCCGAAGCCCTCTGATGAAGAAATGACCAATCCATAATTTTAATGGTAGGTTTATTGTAGCTGTGAGAGGCAGAATAACAACAGGAAAACCCCCAGAAACCCAGAAGACAAAGTCAGAGATTGATGTGCATTATAATGAGTGAAATAAGTATTTGATCCCTTTGCAAAAGATGACTTAGTACTTGGTGGGAAAACCCTTGTTGGCAATTACAGAGGTCAGACGTTTCTTGTAGGTGGCCACCAGGTTTGCACACATTTTTTCCCTCTTTGCAGATCCTCTCCAAGTCAGTAAGATTTCGAGGCTGATGTGTAGCTACTCGAACCTTCAGCTCCCTCCACAGATTTTCGATGGGATTAAGGTCTGGAGACTGTCTAGGCCACTCCAGGACCTTAATGTGCTTCTTCTTGAGCCACTCCTTTGTTGCCTTGGCCATGTGTTTTGTGTCATTGTCATGCTGTAATACCCATCCTCGACCCATTTTCAATGCCCTGGCTGAGGGAAGGTGGTGCTCACCCAAGATTTGACAATACATGGTCCTATCCATCGTCCCTTCGATGCGGTGAAGGTGTCCTGTCCCCTTAGCAGAAAAACACCCCCAAAGCATAATATGTCCCCCTCCATGTTTGACGGTGGGGATGGTGTTCTTGGTAGGCAGCATTCCTCCTCCTCCAAACACGGCGAGTTGAGTTGATGCCAAAGAGCTCGATTTTGGTCTCATCTGACCACAACACTTTCACCCAGTTCTCCTCTGGGTCATTCAGATGTGGATTGGCAAACTGCAGATGGGCCTGTACATGTGCTGTCTTGAGCAAGGGGACCTTGCGGGCTCTGCAAGATCTCAGTCCTTCACGGTGTAGTGTGTTACCAACTGTTTTCATGGTGACTATGGTCCCAGCTGCCCTGAGATCATTGACAAGTTCCCCCCGTGTAGTTCTGGGTTGCTTCATCACCATTCTCATGATCATTGCAACTCCACGAGATGAGATCTTGCATGGAGCCCCAGACCGAGGGAGATTGACAGTTAGGGTTAGGGTTGTTACCTTCTCACCAAGCTGCTTGGCGATAGTCTTGTAGCCCAGTCCAGCCTTGTGCAGGTCTACAATCTTGTCCCTGACATCCTTTGGTCCCTGACATCCTTTGGTCTTGGTCATGGTGCTAGTTTGGAATATGATGGATTGATTGCTTCTGTCGACACCAGAACCCTAACCCTAACCCTAATCTGGCTGGTTGATAGGGGATCAAATACTTGTTTCACTCATTATAATGCACATCAACCTCTGACTTTTGTCTTCTGGGTTTCTGGGGGTTTTCCTGTTGTTATTCTGTCTCTCACAGCTACAGTAAACCTATCATTAAAATTATGCATTGGTCATTTCTTCGTCAGAGGGCAAACGGGCAAATTCAGCAGGGGATCAAATACCTTTTTCCCTCACTGTATACTCTGGACAAGAGTCTACTGTTAGGACAGAGTATGGAGAAACAGAATGGTTTCCCATTTGCCAAGGTGTCAGACAAGGATGTATTTTATCTCCCAGTCTGTTCAATCTGTATGCAGAACACATCATCAAGAAAACTGGATTAGATTTGATGAAGGCAGAGTGAAAAATGGTGGAAGGAACATTAACAATGTGAGATATGCAGAAGACACCGCCTTACTGGCAGAAAATAGCAAAGACTTGAAATGACTACTGCTGAAGGTTAAAACAGAAAGTGCTGAAGCAGGATTACACCTGAACATAAAGAAGATAAAAATAATGACTTCAGGGGAATTATACAACTTTGGGGTTGACAATAGAGAAATTACATTTTTTCAAGATTTTCTGTTCCTTAGCTCCATAATCAACCAAAAGGGAGATTGTAACCAAGAAATCAGAAGAAGACTAAGACTGGGAAGGGCAGCCATGAAGGAGCTAGAAAAGCTTCTTAAGTATCAGGATGTGTTGCTGGCAACCAAGATCAAGTTAATCCATGCCATAGTATTCCCCATTACTATGTAAGGATGTGAAAGTTGGACAATGAAGAAAGCTGGTAGGAAGAAAGTTGATTCGTTTGAAATGTGGTGTTGGAGGAGAGTTTCATGGATACCCTGGACAGCCAAAAAGACAAATAAGTAGGTTCAACTTATGGTACGGCCCAACGCAAATGTATTTTTAAAGGCTGTATTCCAATGGGCAGATGGGGGGGACCCCTTCCGGGCCCCATAACTCGGGGGAGCCTGACCCAATCTTCACAAAACTTGAGGGTTCTTGCAAGAAGGGTCCCCTCAAGCTACACTGAAAGTGTGAGACATCTTCCTACAAAAAGCCCCACCCAGAGCCGTGGAAAGCTGCGAATGTGTTTTTAATGGCTTTATTCCAATGGGCAGATGGGGGGACCCTCTTCCAAGCCCCATAACTCAGGGGGCCCTGACCCAATCTTCACAAAAATTGGTGGTTCTTGCAAGAAGGGTCCCCTCAAGCTACACTGAAAGTTTGGGACCTCTACCTCCAAAAAGCTCCCCCCCCCGTGGAAAGCCGTGAATGTATTTTTAATGGCTTTATTCCAATGGGCAGATGGGGGACCCCCTTCTGGGCCCCATAACTCGGGGGGCCCTGACCCAATCTTCACAAAAGTTGGGTGCTCTTGCAAGAAGGGTCCCCTCAAGCTACACTGAAACTTTGGGACCTCTACCTCCAAACATGCCCCCCGGAGCCGCGGAAAGGCACTGATGTGCTTTAAATGGCTTTATTCGGCCGAATTTTTTTCCGAACTCTGAATCTCGTGCCGAATTCCATGGATCCGAATCGGGGGAGTTTGGACTTCGGCATTTCCAGAATCAAAACGTGCTGAATTTTGCTGAATCTGAATTTTAACAATTTTTTTTTCAACAGCCCTAGCCATGACCCTCAGTTTGCAAGTGCTGAGCAAGGCTGTTAAAGAAGACATTGATTCATAGGGTTACGTTGAGTCATAGGCAACTTGATGGCACTTAAAACAGTTTCCTGTGGTCCTATTCTTACCTGCTGCAACATGGGGGGGGGGATCCTGCACTCTGGACTTGTCACAGAAAACTATAAATATGTTGCTTCCACCTTGAGGTTTTGCTTAGCATGCTGTAGTGGTTAAGAGCAGTTGACTAATCCAGAGAACCTGGTTCACTTCCCCACTCCTCCACATGAAGCCTGCTGGTTGACCTTGGGCCAGTCAGAGTTCTCTCCGAGTTCTCTCAGCCCCACCTACTTCACAAGGTGTCTGTCGTGGGGAGGGGAAGGGAAGGTGATTATAAGCTGCTTTAAGATTCCTTAAAGATAGAGGAAAAAGCAGTGTATAAAAACCAACTCATCTTTGTCTTCTTCTTCAATTTGGCACCCAAATTGGTGCTGGGTTTTGGGGAACATCCACATGACTTTGTCCCCTAATTATCAGTGTTCCAGATATCCCCGTGCTTTTCTCTTACCCAAACCAATTTACATGTTTCCACCACACCACCACTAACTCCTATCGGTTGCCTGCACTGGCAGCCTTAGTCCCAATGAAAATATTTAATTCTATGTGGGGACTGTTCATCATCAGCGAATTGGGTCCCTATCAGACAGGCAGCCCCTTAAATCGAGAGAATGCCACCTTCCCTTCTGACCAGTGGTGCAGAGAGAGCAATTGCCATCTAAACATCAGCATAACCTGCAGCCATCAACAGTACATTTTTCTGAGCCTTGTTTCAATCCCTTGAGAAATATATATTACAATGGAATTACTAGCCCAATTTTATCTGCAGCTGCATGAATGGCAACTTTTCTAATATAAAAAGGAAGACAATCAGCATCTATCTCGATAAAGCAGAGAAAGTAAGCGGAATGCATAGATCTTTACTCGTGGCCCCTGAGGGGATATCTCAACTGCTGGACAGTACCAAAGTGTTTCATTTTTCTTGAGATATGGCTTGTGTAAAAAAAAAAAAGACGCGAGTCACTTCCTGTGTTTCCAGCCATATTACTCAATTTCTATTCACAGCACATAATGCTCCACTTGTCAAGAAAAATCATCACCAGGCAGTTCCAAAGTATGTTTATAAGATTCTTTTATGGGTCTCAACTAATGGATGGATGTCATCAAGACAAACCATTTCGATGTAATTCCCCCCTCCCTCCACGTTTGAGCATTGCAATGATTTTTATTTTCCTTTTTTTCCTTTTTTTTTTTTTTTTTTTTTTTGCTGTGGCTTACGTGAGTCTTTTCCATTTGATGAGACGAAGAGAAATTTGCATATATAGTGGGCTTTTTTTTTTTGCATCTCACCCAACCCTCCCAAAGTGCTACATCATTAAGGCAAATTGCTACAGTCAATGCCCATTAGTTTAAAATGGTGTGCCTTTCTTTGACAAAAGCTGGTGCTGCACAATATTGTGTTAGATGGAGGTTTAAGGGTTGATCGTTTCCAAGAAAGAAAGAGGTTTTGGGCTGTTGGTTTTTTACCCCTTTGGGAAGTGATTGTTTTTATTTTCTCTAATGTTCTCAGTGCCTGTTCACTTTGACCCTTAATGAACTAGAACAGGATGGCTTTCAACCAGAAGAGTACATTTTCAAAAACAGAGCTACTTTTTGGATACACAAAGCTTGATTTCAACTAAAATATATATGATTTTGAGCCCATCTGCCTGAAGAAGTTATGCTACTGCAGCCATTTTGAGTGGCTAACTGCTGAGCTCTGAAGCTGACCTGAAACCTGCCCTGTGGCTGGGGTTGCCAGGTCCCCCCTCTCTACTGGTGGGAAGTTTTGGGGGTGCAGCCTGAGGAGGGTGGGGTTTGTGGAGTGGGGGGACTTCAATGCCATAGAGTCCAATTGCCCAAGCGGCCATTTTCTTCACTTGAACTGATCTCTATCGGCTGGAGATCAGTTGTAATAGTGGGAGATCTTTAGCTATTACCTGGAGGTTGGCAACCTTACCTGTGGCTCTGCCTTTGTTCTGGATTGTCCTGTCTTCACCAAGAGATACAAAACATTGGTAATGAAGACAAACATCCTGCTAGGTGAACTTCATGGATTAAAAAGAAGAGTTGGTTTTTATATGTCAATTTTCTTTACCTTTTAAGGGCTTCCTAGAGGAACCAGGTTGGCTCCATACCTACCACACTCTACATATCACACCTAATCCAATGTAATTGCTTTTGACATTTACATGCTATTGCCATTGGGTGTCCTAATTCACTCTTCTCTATTTAAGGATAGATGGATCCACATTCTAGCTGCATCAGAAGAGGAGGAGGAGGAGGAGGAGGAAGAGTTGGTTTTAATATGCCAACTTTCTCTACCACTTAAGAAAAAATCAAACCAGCTTACAATCACCTTCCCTTCCCCTCCCCACAACAGACAGGCTGTGAGGTAGATGAGACTGAGAGAGTGTGACTAGCCCAAGGTCACCCAGGTGGCTTCCTGTGGAGGACTGGGGAAACAAATCCAGTTCACCAGATTAGCCTCTGCTGCTCATGTGGAGGAGTGGATAATCAAGCCTGATTCTCCAGATCAGACTCCACCGCTCCAAACTACCGTTCTTAACCACTACACCCCGCTGGCTTCCAAAGTGACCATTTTCTTCAGTTGAACTGATCTCTGTTGCCTGGAGATCAGTAACAGTGGGAGATCACCAGCCAACACCTGGAGGTGTGCAGTGTGATGCTGTAGCTAAAAAGGCAAATGCAATCTTAGGCTGCATTAACAGAAGTATAGTGTCCAGATCATGTTAAGTGATGGTATCGCTTTACTCTGCTCTGGCTAGGCCTCACCACCGCTCATGTGGAGGAGTGGTGAATCAAACCCAGTTCTCCAATCAGAATCCACCAATCCAAACCACTGCTCTCAACCACTACACCATGCTGGCTCTCAGAAGTGAGCTGTTACTCACAAAAACTCATACCCTGCTCTGTTCTATTACATTCACATTTGCAAACTTTCACCTTATACTCGGTAGTCAAAAAGGGCAAGAGTCCAGTAGCACCTTAAAGAATAACAAAAATATTTTCTGGTAGAGTATGAGCTTTCGTGAGCCACAGTTCACTTTTATTCGGGTCAAACCTTTCAAGGGTGGATCTTTGTCCTCCTAAAATCCAGTAAACAGACTCCAATTTATGACCCTGTAGCCCCTGTGTTTGGCAGAGAGGCCAAGCATTTTGAGTCTCACCATGTACTCTGTTTCGCTGGCTGCTGTCGAAATGCATCTGAACTCATTCTTTGTAGGCAACCAAAGAGTCACCATCGTCCCAATGAGCTGTGATCAGCCTCAGGAGGACACACGGGAGTTTTTTCCTTTGAAGTTTGGACTGTTAAGCAGAACTGATAGATACATTTCAAAGTACTTTCTCTCCATAGCCAATTTCCCCCTTTACAGATGGCTGTGGCTGCTTTAGTCTCATTGGGAATATCTTTCCAAAGGCTTATTTTACCTCCCCCCTTCCCCAGAAAAACTGGTCCTTTTGAAAATTGTAATCTTATCAAACCTCTGAGCAATTTTGACCGTTCTTAAATTTCCACTCTTGGTAGAAATTAAATTCTTGAGGCTAACTGCAGGTTTTGAACATTCAGCTTGGATTCTGAACAGTTTTTGATGCCTATCATAAAAAAATGCAAATAGAAATATAATCTGCATATGATGTCTGGTGCCTGTTATTTATCTTATTTGGAGAAGGAACATATATTTCATATCAGGTTCTATGAAAGAATAAGAACGCGAGGATTCCCTTGCAGGAACAAGCTAAATTTTCATCTTGTCCAAAATCCTGCCTTCATCAGCCAGATGTTTCTCACAAATAGGGCATGAAGTGATTCCCATCCCCAACATATGGCATTCAAACATAGACTGCCTCTTTGTAATATTACCAGTTTGCTGCCATTTTGGTCCAGCTTGTGTCTGCATGTCACATGAGGCCAATAAGCAGGAATTCTGGCCATTTCCACAGCAAAAGGTAGAGGAGAATGACAGCAACAAATCTTATCTTGATAAGTTGAATTAGAATAGGCTGTGTTGGAGAAAAGCTCACCACATCTCATATCTGGCCACGAAGAAGTCTTTGGCTGCAATCCTGGGGTGTGTGTGTGAATCTGCTTAGGAGCCGGCATTACCCCATGCTGACTTAAATGCTCATTAGGGTTGTGTGTGTGTGTGTTGGGGGGGGGGTGGTCCGGTAAATTTCAAGTTTATTGGGCCTGATGTTTTCAGTAAACCTGAAATAAGTCAAAAACCCATATCAGTAAATATGGGTGTTTGGCTTTATTTTTGGGTTCCCCCCCCAAAATTGGGTCCATTATAGACTATGGGAAAAAAATTGAAGCTCCTTTGGGGGCATTTTTGTAGGTAGTGTTCCCAAATTTTCAGGGTAGCTTCAAGGGACTCTCCTTGCATGAATCCCAGAGTTTGGTGAAGATTGGGTCAAGGAGTCCAATTTTATGGGGTCCCAAACTGATTGCCCCCTTCTCCATAGAGAAGCATTGTAAACTGCTTCTCTATGGAGAAGGGGATTGATTCCTCCAGGGTTCATAAAAGGAAGGTCCCTTGCAGCTACACTGCAAATTTAGTGACTCTACCTCCAAAAATGCCCCTCAGGAGAATGTTAAAATAGACTTTTCATAGTCTATAATGGCCGCTTCTCCAAATAATCATGGGAAAACTCAGTTTCCCATGAATGCTTGCAATGAGCCTTCACAATTGCACTATTTATTTGTTTGTATGATTGTTCTTAGAATATTTTGATGCCTCCTCTCCCCTGTTCTGCTTGAGGCAACATATTGTTTATTTTCATCCATTAGGTAATGGGTCTGACTTGACTGTCCAGTATGCTCCATATCAAACTTAGTGCCGGCATAGATGCATTGGTGGGAATCAAATATGAACACATGTGAAGCTGTCATACTGAGTTAGGCCATTGTTCTGCCAAGGTCAGTACTGTCTACTCCTCCTAGCAATGGCTCTCTAGGTCTCAGGCAACCATCTTTCACATCATCTCCTACCTGGTCAGAGAGCCAGTGTGGTGTAGAGGTTAAGAGCAGTGGAGTCTAATATTGAGAACCAGGTTTAATTCCCCACTCCTCCACATGAGAGGCGGGCTCTAATCTGGTGAACCAGGGTTGGTTTCCCCACTCCTACACATAAAGCCAGTTGGGTGACCTTGTGCTAGTCACAGTTCTCTGACCTCTTTCAGCCCCAACCTACCTCACAAGGTTTCTGTTGTGGAGAGAGGAAGGGAAGAAGACTGTAAGCCAGTTTGATTCTCCTTAAAAGGTAGATAAAATTGGCATATAAAAAGCAACTCTTCTTTTTTTTCTTCTTCTGGTCCTTTTAACAGGAGATGTTGGAAATTGAACCTGTGATGTTCTGCGTGCAAAGCAGAGGCTCTTCCATTGAGTCATGGTGGGAATGTGCATAACCACACATTGTACTGAGGACTATGATCAAAGCCCCCAACACACAAAAAGGAGTCATAAGGAGTCCTAATATGAATCAAGGCTGTAGTGCTGGAAAAAACTGGGGGCTTACATGGAGCTGTTTGGGGACTTTGGTGCTATTACACACACACAGAGAGAGAAGCACACACACACCGACCTGCATGGCCCAGGCTAACCTGATCTTGTCAGATCTCAGAAGCTAAGAAGGGTCAGCCCTGACAAGTATTCGGATTAGGGCTCCAGATTAAAGACTGGTTTATGTATTATAAATTAAGAGATGTTTTTAACAAAGACAATAAGTTGGGTTTTAATCAAATCAAACCAAATCGAAATTTGAGATTATACTATCCAAGGGCAATAAAGGATTGATAGGTAGGGTTTATAAATTACTTATAGAAATAAATCTAGAACAAGAAAGGATTAAGTCAGTGATGTTGAAATGGATGAGAGATTTAGGTTATAATATAGATTTGGAAATATGGGAAAAGTTATGGAAAAAGGAATTTGTTCACCATTTCAAATGAAATAAGAGAGAATTTGTATAAAATGTTTTTTAGATGGCATATAACCCCAGTATTATTAAGTAAAATGAAGAAAGATGATGAAGCTTTATGTTAGAAATGTGGTATGGAAACAGGTACATTTATGCATGTTTGGTGGTTTTGTAAAAAAATAAGGAGGTTTTGGAGACTAGTTTTGAATGAAACTAATAATCGGATTAAATCAAAAATTAAGAGAGATCCCGCCTTTTGTTTATTGGGTATTCCAAAAAGAGATTTAGATAAAGGTGATAGAGTCATATGTCAATATAGTTTTGCTGCAGCAAGAATTACAATTGCTAAAAAATGGAAGCAAACAAGTAAACCTTCAATTAAAGAGTGGCGAGAAAAATTATGGATGTATATGTGGTTGGCCAAAATTACAGTTTTTTTACATGGTAAAGATATGGAGGAATTTAAATGCACATGGGTAAAGGCCACCGCATATTGGGACAAAGTGGCAAAAAACGGATTTTAAAAGTATAGTTAACAAATTATAGTATAATATGATTTTAAATATGATATAAAAATAGATATTTTTTCTGTTATGTCATAACACTCCATCGGAAGTCCTATGGTGAAGGGCACTGTGGTGGGGGGATGGGATTTGGATTTAGGGCACGATGAGGCTTATAGAGTGATTTGAATATTGTATTAGTGGTTAAATAGTGCGCTGAACATGTAATTTTTTTCCTTTTTATGTATATGTATTTTATATATTTTTTCTTTTCTTTTTCTTTTTTTCTTTTTTTGTGTGTTTATTATAAAAATAAAAAAAAATATTAAAAAAATATTTTTTTGGTAAAATTCAGATTCGGCAAAATTCGGCCCGTTTTTATTCGGGAAATGCCGAAGTCCGCACTCCCCCGCTACAGGTCCATGCAATTCAGCATGAGATCTGGAGTTCGGGGGAAAATTCGGCCGAATAAAGCCATTAAAAACACAATCGTGCCTTTCCGCGGCTACGGAGGAGCATTTTTGGGGGTAGAGGTCCAAAACTTTTAGCGTAGCTTGAGGGGACCCTTCTTGCAAGAACCCCCAAGTTTTGTAAAGATTGGGTCAGGGGGCTGAGATATGGGCCCCAAAAGGGGTCCCCCCTCCTTAATGAGCTTTGGGCGTGGGCGGCAAGCTCTGCTAATTGCAAACCCCCATTGTCAGAGATGCACATTAAGGGTGGGGAAGAAGACCCAGCTTGGCCACAGGAGAATGCTGCTTACTAACTGACGGTTATGCTGCTGTGCCGAACCCCGAATTTGCTGAATTTATTCGCTGAACACCCCGAACTCGCTGAATTCGGCTCCCCGTTTTCCCGCCTTTTTTTAGTTCAGTTCCATCTGAACTAAAAACCGCCGAATCAGGGGAAATTCGGCTATTTTTCGGTTCAGGATGAACCGAATCGACAGCCCTAATTCGGATGGGAGACCACCAAGGAAGCAAGCAATGGCAAACCACCTCTGAGGCGGCAATTCTAAAGACACTTTCCTGGGAGTAAGCCTCATTGACTAGCTTGGGCAATAAAGGTTGATTGATTGATTGACTAGTTTGGGACTTACTTCTGAGTACAGCTGCTTAGGATCGCTCCCTGAATGTTTCTTGTCTTGAAAACCCCACCAGGGGTTGCCATAAATCTGATGTAACTTGATGGCAAAATACATACATACATATATAGGTACATACATAAATAAAAGGGTGTGTGTGTATGTGTGTGCAGTGGCTACTACCATCTACAGTCTACAGTGGCTATTACCATCCTTACTATCCAAATGAGTGCCATCTTGATACATGTATAGTTGTTTTATTATCGTGAGGGCAATCTGTCTGCAACATCTGTCACCCCATTGATAGCCAGGGTTGATTCGGCTGATCTGGCCTGGCTCGGAATGGGGGTTGGCTATACATTTAAATAAATAAATAAATAAAATGTATGTATGTATAATTTTGGGCAGTCAACTCAAATAAAGATTTGGCTTCAGAGGATTTTTTCAGGAGCAATTTGTAATGAGTCCACTCCAAAGGTTTCATGAGGAAGAGTTTCTTCTGGGCACTTGTTTTGTCTTTTAAAAAAATGGAACTATCACAAGCCAGTGAGGCATCTTGGCTCTGTTGCATTCTTCATGACATCAGTCAATTGATAGAAATGGAGCCATGGTTTATTATCAGTGAGGCAAGCTAGTGGCTGACTGACAACATGTAGAACAGCTGACATGCGAGAAGACTTCAAAATTCTCATTAAATCACTGGGGACCTTTCTATTCCTGATGTTATCTTTTCAATGAAATGTATGAGAAGGTGAGTCTTTATATCTCATTCCTGTGACAGATAGGATGGATCAGGGAATTCTCATCAGCACGCTTCCTGTATCACTCAGCAAAATAATGTTCCACTCATGCGTTTATGATAACAACAGCATACTATAGTTCGGTGCAAACACCCTTTTGAAATCTCCTGGAAATGGAAGCATCCTTAACTTCACAAGGATGAGGATGGAGGATTTTTTAAGATATATTTTGGGGGAAGTGGAACAACACTATGTTACTTCTTTCCTACTACTTCAAAAGTCATTCATCCATTCTGAGGTAGAGCATGGCTAAAAGCATGGAGTAATCTTCCTTGATCGTGGACTGGAAATGGTGGACTATCAAGCTTGCCATTTTCCCTGGATCGAGTGTTGTAGTATAGGACTGTGCCATTATATTTCTTTCTCACTTGGCTTGAAAAAGTACTGGACCAGAACAGAAAGGCCTTGATTTATGATCAGAGAGGCACCAGCCATTAACAACTATGCTTCTACAGTCTTTTATGTATGCCTGTTTCACTTGCTGTCACCCCTCCAATAACTTGGGATCTTTGTATGGATTATGCATGCCATTCCTGACCATCATAGGTTGCCTCGCTTTCCCCTTGTGCTTTCCTGCATGTTGCCTATGTTTTCAAATTCAAGATAAAATAGGTCTCTGAAAACGTGGGCAACATGTGGGGAAATGCAGGGGGAGAGCGAGGTGACCTCTGACAGTCGGAAATGGCATGAATAATCCAACCAAAGACCTGACGTCATCAGAGGGGTGACAGCGAGTGAAACAGCCAGGCATAAAAGACCTATGAGTATTTCCTACCTTTTTGGAAAAGCAGTAAAACTGACCACAGGACAATGAATGCAAAAGTCACTGTTACAAAGTGCCAGAGCTATTAATGCTCTTTTGAAGAATAGCGCATATTTCTTGACAGATGGCTATTTTTTTCTCATTCATTCATTCATTCATTCAATCAATTTTATATCCTGCCCTCCCCAGCAAAGCTGGGCTCAGGATGGCTCACAAGATAATAACATAATAAATACAATAAAAAGTTACAATAAAATCACACTAAAACTGATCCAATAATAAATGAATAAAATATGGCCCCATAAGCATCAGCAATAAATATATAGAATGGTGCTCCTATAGTAGCACATTTTCTGCAGCAGGGCCTGTGAGCAGGCAGGTCTCCCACCTAATAGTGGGCAATAAATCAACAAAATAAGATGGTTTGGAGGGAGGAGGGTAGGGAGGCCAGCACTGATGGAAAATTTAGAGAATATCCTAGAAGTTCTGTCTGGCCAGATTTTTCATGCTCCTCGGTCATTTTACATGGAAGCAAAATTGCTTTCTCTGTTCACAAAGAAGAAATTACAATTGTGGGTGGCATTATTAGTAATAATATCCCAGAAGAAGCCTTTGCAAGATGTGCAATTGATAGTACTGAAGTGATGCTTTACCTTTGCAAAAAGGATGGAACCAACCGTGGGGGCCTCAAAGACAGCAAGCCAGGCTCTTATGTAGTGAGAACATTTTTATCCCTCCCTTTCTCCAAGAAACTCAATGGTTTTTCCTCTCTCCTGTTGATCCTCATGACAACCCTGGGGAGTAGGTGAAGGTGAGCCGCAGTGACTGGGCCAGGAAGAAGAAGGAGAAGAGCTGTTGTTTTTATATGCAAACTTTCTTTACCGCTTAAGGGAGAATCAAACCGGCTTACAATCTTCTCCCCTTCCCCTCCCCACAACAGACACCCTGTGAGGTAGGTGGGGCTGAGAGAGCTCTAAGAGCTGTGACTAGCCCAAGGTCACCCAGCTGCCTTCATGTGGAGGAGTAGGGAAACAAACCCAGTTCACCAGATTAGTGTCTGCCACTCATGTGGAGGAGTGAGGAATCAAATCCGTTTCTCCAGATTAAAGTCCACCGGCATCCTTCACAACAGAACGGGCCTTAAACCTAGTCTCCCAGATCCCAGTCCAATACTCTGACCACTATAGTATGCTAGCTTTCCTAGTACTTATAACAGCCTGGCCAATATATAGGGCTGCCAGTCTCCAGGAGGTGGCTGAAGATCTCCTGGTATTACAACTGGTCTCTAGCTTACAGAGATCAGTTCCCCTGGAGAAAATGGCTGCTTTGGAAGGTGGACTCTATGGCATCTATACCCTGGAGGTCCCTCTCCTCCCCAGGGTCCACCCTAGGGTTGGCGGGGGATTTTGAAGGGAGGCAATTTGCAAGTGCGCGCACACACACACTTGCAGCATATTATCATCGTGTTCGGTCTATGAGTTTTGCATGCATATTTGTAATTCCTGATCGCACCATGCCTATTTGTAAAACTCCCAAAATGTTTTATTTTCATATTGCACCTCCCAAGTTAATGCGAAAGGTTTAGGGGAGGAGTGTGGGGGAGTAATTACATCACAGGGGCTCCTCTGCCCCCTTCCTTTTTTGTTTTGTTTTTAAGCATGAGCGCTAACGTTGGTGCGAAAGAGCACTGTGGTTGGCTGTTTTCATACACCATTTTAAGAATCACCTTATTTGCATGGCAAAGAGGAAGACCCTGACCACAATGTCCATGCAGGCACTTTCCCTCCCCCTGAAACAAACAAGAGCTGTTGTAATCATAGTTCGAATCACAGAGCTGCCATCCTCTCGGGAGTTAGTCTAATGTTCCAGCGTTCCTTCGCTAGTAAAAATATAATTAAAAAAATTAAGAGCAGGAGGAATGGAAGGGAGATTGTGATGGGAGAATTTTCAAGTCCCCCTTCTGGGTTCTAGTAATTGGAGTTTCCCTGCCTGCTTCTTACCAAAGCAAAGCCAGAGAATGTGATAGGAAAGACAGACCTTTTACTCTTACACCACGCACACATATAACAGTAAAGCATAGAGGTTTATTTGAACTTCAAAGAGTTACAAGGCAAAGAGAAGAATAATACTTGACAGATTTAACAAAACCCCACACTCAATTTGACAGAGAAACAAACAACAGAGCCGCTCTGGGTCATTCCAAAGAAAGACAAAGATGGCAACCACAAGTGGAAAGCCTGGTCTCTTTCCCCAGAATGACAAAGAACTGAGATCTTGAAGGACTTTTTTATAGGCTAAACCAAGAGAGACAGAGTCTCAGAACGGCCCCTCCTTTCAAATTTTCCCGGAGATGAGCTTCCCACAAATTATGGCTCTATCTTGCTTGGTATTGTCCTGTTCCAAATAAGTTACTTAGTTAAAAGGGTCTCTGACAACTTACTGTTTGTGAAGCTTGTGTACTTAAGCAAATTCCCCCAATCTAACAGATAAACTTGTTACCAGTCCAAATGACCTTCTTCCCCCTAAAGCATAATTACAAGCTCCTAGTGTATTTTTAATTAACTCCTACAAATGTCATCTCCGGTGCCCTTTAAGGCAGAGGTCAGTCACAGGCTTCTAAGCTATAGGTTGTAATATAGAGATGGTTCTTCTTAAACCAAACAATAATATGTTTAATATAAAGAATTCTCACCACAGATTGGAACCCTGTACTTGTGATTGTATGGTGTGGGAACCCTTTCAGAAGATGCTGAACTAGTCATTGCCACAGAGAAATGTCCTTAAAAGGCAAGAAGCCCCCGGTGATCTGCCCTGCCAGGCAGCATGGTACATGGGATCCATGGAAGCCACCCACTCGTAAAAGGGGACCCAAGTGCCCATACTGCCTCCTCCAACTGCCCCCCTCTCTCTTGTGCTGGCCTCCTCTCTCTCTGCCACTTTCCCCCCTTTTTTTCCAAGTTCACAAAAGCGGGGAACTCTCCTTCCCCTGCCACCTCCCCAAGTCCCATGAAAAGGTTACAAAATGCACGTCAAGGAAATATTCTATCAGAAAACAGTTTAATCAGGCCCCCACACAAATCAATGTGGTTAGTCCGATGTTCCAACATTCCTTTGGTAAACCAAATGCAGTTAAAAAAAAATTAAGCAAAGAAAATGTTTGGTGGATGCAGACGGGAGGGGAAGGGGAGGTGGAATAGGAGGAGAAAGGCTTTGCATTGGGTGTTGCCAACAGAGGGGTGGAGAAATGAATAGTGTCTCCAACCTGTACACACCCCTTGGACTGTTGTCTTTGAAACGGGGTAAGAAAATGCATCATCATATATGTGTTTTTGGAAAATACACATATCTGACACTTTGAAATCATTTCCAAAACCAAATGGATGGTTTGGGGTGCAAACAAACAAAGATAACATGTTTCTATAAATGTTGTAAATACTTGATGCGGTAACAACCAGTGTCCATTCCGGGGTAAACCTGGGACACAGATGCTCTAGCAGGTCCCTAAAAACTCTATGGAAACTAGAGTTTTTGAAGTAATGTGCTAGACCATCCACGTAAAGCCCAGAAGTGAAGAGGATGCTCTAGCATATTCCTCAAAAAAAACTCTATGGTTTTCATAGAGGTTTTTTTTTTTTTTGAGGGACGTGCTAGAGCGTCCCCATCGCTTCCAGGGTTATCTTTGAAAGGACATTACTGTGCCACCCTTTAGATGGCCTTCACCCTACACACACACTGGCCAGGTGAAGGGTGGTGGGCAGGCCTGTTAATTGGCAGGCAATTGCCTGCCATGGCCCAGGCCAGCCTGATCTCATCAGATCTCAGAAGCTAAGCAGGGTCAGCCCTGGTTAGTATTTGGTTGGGAGACCTCCAAGGAATACCAGGGTTGCTGTGCAGAGGAAGGCACGGGCAAACCATCTCTGTTAGTCTCTTGCCATGAAAACCCCAAAAGGGGCCACCATAAGTCGACTGCGACTTGAAGGCACTTTACACACACACAACAAACACCTGGCAACCCTACTCCACCCCCAAAATCTCCAGGTCTTTCTCAATGCAGATCAGGCATCCCTTCGCAATACAGAGGCTTCATTCTGCCTGCCAATTACAGGGGTGGATATTTCACATTTCCATTTGTACTCACTTCTTCATCTAGGTTGCCAGGCCACAATATGGGCATAACCATCTTGAGCAATAGTTGGGATTGAGCGCTTGATCTCCCTTTATATCTTCCTTTTTTCACTCTGGAAAGAAATAGATCTGCCTAGCAGCAAGCACCACACAGCTCCCATGATAAAAAAAAAAAAACAGTTGATTATAGCTTCTGAATATAAGATGTTTAAACACAGAATTTTTCTTTAAAATCTTCAGGCAAACACATGCAAAATGTAGATTACATTTATATTTAAAATACAGTCAACTCGTACAGTTGACATCTCTTTATTTATGCACACAGAGATAATATTTGAAAGAATAGTATTAGCATCAGTTGTGAATTAAAAGCCCCCCTTTTAAGTTTTTATCTTGGTTCATGTATCTTGGAAGTGCAACATGCAGAGAATTCATTACCAGCAAAGAGATGTCTATCTGTGCATTTGCTGAAAATAGATCACAATGGGTAGCCATGGTAGTCTGTCAATAGCAGCAGAACAGACCAAGAGTCCAGTAGCACCTTAAAGACTAACAAAATTTCTGGCTGGGTATGAGCTTTTGTGAGCTACAGCTCATTTCATTGCTGAAAATGATATTCCATGGAAAAGATTGGCACAACTTTCCGGGCACAACATTGGATAATTAGCAGCTGGCATTGGCATTCTGCATGAAACTTGTTCGCTTTAAAAAAAAAAAAGGTTAACACTCTAAATGATGTGTCTCGAACACAGTTTACAATGCATTTAATTTAGATTAAACAGATTAATACATGCTAAATAAATGTTAGTCTATTTTAAAGAACACAGTCATTAAGTCTTCGGTGTTAAAGAATAAGATGGGGAGAAGAAGAACAAGAAGAGTTGGTTTTTATATGCCAACTTTCTCTACCACTTGCAATCGCCTTCCCTTCCCCTCCCCACAACAGACACCCTGTGAGGTAGGTGGATCTGAGAGAGCTCTAAGAGAGTTGTGACTTGCCCAAGGTCACCCAGCTTGCTTCATGTGTAGGAGTGGGGAAATAAATCATTTAAAAGCATTGGGTGGCTGTAGGCAGATTCTTTAGAGCGATCTTTGCTATGCATCACAATAGAGCAGCCGGGCTTTAAAAGGGGGGGGGCTCCTCCATAGAGATAGGAATGAATAGAAATCTGTTTCAATTCATTCCAATGGAGGAAGGGGGCGACCCCTTCCAGACCCCATAACTTTGGACCCCCTGACCCAATCTTCACCAAACCTGGGGGTTCTTGCAAGGAGAGTCGCTTCCTGCTACCCTGAAAATGTGGGACCTCTACCTGCAAAAATGCCCCCCCAGAGCTGCAGAAAGCAGCGAATAGGTTTAAATGGGTTTAAATGGCCTGATTTTTCAGGAATCCTGAATTTATAGGGAAATTCGGCATTCGGGTTTTCCCCAGGTGAGAGAGGCCAATTAAACCCAAACCTGAATTTTCCTGACTTTTTTTCCCCCAACAGCCCTACTTGCCATACACTTTTCCACAGAGTTATGCAAGCTAAACATCGATGTCTCACCTCTGTGCACCAACAAGCAGTTCTGGCTGGAGGAAGGAAGGCACTGGAGGTGTTCTAGGTTAGACTTGTCAAAAATTTTCCCTTGGAAACTTTTTGGATTAGGGATGATAACCTCCAGGTTGGTCTTGGAGTTTTCCTGGAATTACAGTTGATCTCTAGACTACAGAGATCAGTTTCCCTGGAGCAAATGGCAGCTTTGGAAGGTTGTCTCTGTAGCAACATATCCTTGTTGATGTCCTTCTCCTCCCCAAACCCTGTTGTCCCTAGGCTCCACCCCAAATCTCCAGGAATTTCCCATTTGAGAGTTTGAAACCCTATTTGGGATGTCTCTCCCAAGAAGAAGCCCCTCCATTCACATTGACATGTCACTTTAGGTAAAAATTTAGTGGAGAGTTTGGTCACCTGTCCCAAACTTTTAGTAGGAATGCTGTTGTTGGTGAGTGGATAATGAGAACTAGAACACAGTGCATTGAAGCTTCTTGTAGATTCAAAGTAGGGATACGTGGAATCTCTTTCAGAAATTTCACTAGTGTTATCAAAACTTTCCCAAGGGAAGAATTTCAGTCAGGTCTCAGGGAAACCAGTCCCTTAGCCCTGTCTGCCCCTGTGCCTGAGAGAAGGGGAAAGATTGTGACCTGTCCCACCTGAGTTGTGTTATGTGGGATGCTTTTAGTGCTGTTTTATTGTACTGTTGTATTAGTTCAATTAGACTTTTAGTATAAACTGCCCTATGAGGGTGCTGCTTTATGAAAGGAAGGTGGACTGGAAGCATTTTCAATAGAATAAATTTCCACAGAACACCCCAGAGAGAACTTTAAAAATTCTGTTGTCAGTAGGGTTGCCACCCTCCAGGTACTAGCTGGAGATCTTCTACTATTACAACTGATCTCCAGCCAATAGAGATCAGTTCCCCTGGAGAAAACGGCCGCTTTGGCAATTGGACTCTATGGCATTGAAGTCCCTCCCCTCTCCAAACCCCGCCCTCCTCAGGCTCCACTCCCAAAATCTCCAGGTATTTCCCAATCCAGAGGCAGCAGGGAGAATAATATTTTTTTTAAAAAAAATATTGTCATTGTCAACATTGCAATGTCATTTTCAGGTAAAACCATAGAGTGTCAATTGCTAGAGTTACCCTTCGTCACTTCTGAGTTTTGCCTGTAAGGGATGTAGCTACATCAGTGATGTTGGTGATGTCACATGCATTCTCCCATGTCCTTGCTCCCAGTCCTCTTGCCAGTTGCCTGGTTCGGCTTGACAACCCTAAGCTTAGTATTGTTTACTCTGACTGGCAACAGGTTTCCAGAATTGCAGCTGAATGCCTTTCCCAGCCCTACCACCTGAGATATTCTGAACTGGAGATGCCAGTGATAGAGTCTGGCAGCTTATCTGTGCAAATAGGGTACTATCTCCAGGTACTAGCTGGAGATCTCCAACTATTACAACTGATCTCCAGCCAATAGAGATCAGTTCACCTGGGAAAACATGGCCACTTTGGCAATTAGACTCTATGGCATTGAAGTCCCTGCCCTCCCCAAGCCCTGCTTTCCTCAGGCTCTGCCCCAAAAATCTCCAGGTATTTCCCAACCCAGATCTGGCAACCCTATGTGCAAAGTGTATATTTTACCACTTGGAACTCAGTCCTCAGTTGGTTAGTTTTAATATGATTGATAACCTCAAATAGAATTAGTATTCATACTAGAAGTAGAAAGCCCACAGTGGTTGAATCTACTCAAATATGCAAGAGTTTCTTCATCTTATTTTTGAAATGGCAATTATGAATTCCATACCATCACAAATGCATTCCAGCAGCAAACACCAGCTTATTACGTTCTCTCTCTTTTTTTGTTATGCGCTATTAGTTTATATGCTATTTGAAATGCCACTGAAATTTTACATAAGAAGGGGAGCCTTTTATGAATAATGGTACACAGGGTATTATCATACAATCTGGCTTTTTAGATTCACATTTCCCATTTTAAAACTTAAAAATGGCACCTGCAATAAAAAAGTTTTTACAGCATGCAAGAGCTCGAATTGTTCCTATATTACAGCAGCAAGCTGAAACAATGGTCGAGGCACATTCTGTTTGATCGGTCTCATATGTGGTACAAATAAGAAGCATCCTCAGTTAACAGCAGAAGTATTCAATTACTGGGCCCACTGACTTGTTGAAAAGACTTTGGAAACCCTGGGGATGCTGTGCAAAACAGATCATTTTTAGGTGTGGCATCATAACTGAAGAGGCTTTTATAGGAAAATAAAGCAATGGCAAATCAGTAATAATGCTGCATATGTATTCCATTATATAAAGTACTGACTTGTGAATACCTAACTAGGTGAAAACAAGATGCGGACATTGTGGGCGAATGCAGTCTTTCCATGAGGAGGGTGCTGAGAAGGGATGCACGTCTAGTTTTTCAGGGCTAGAACATCTGCTTAGGGTTTGCTTGGAGGATCATGATGAACACATGAAGCTGCCTTATACTGAATCAGACCCTTGGTCTATCAAAGTTAGTATTGTCTACTCAGACTGGCAGCAGCTCTCCAGGGTCTCAGGCAGAGGTTTTTCACATCACCTACTTGTCTAGATCCTTTAACTGGAGATGACGGGATTGAACCTGGAACCTTGTGCATGCCAAGCAGATGCTCCACCACTGAGCCATGGCCCCTCCAGTACCCTCCCCTCAATCTTCAGTACATGAATTCATACAGACAGAGGCAGTTCTTGAGGTATGTGGGCATCTGGATCTAGAGTTACCAGCTCTGGGTTGGGAAATACCTAAAGATTTTGGGGATGGAGCCTGGGAGGGCAGGGTTTAAGGAGGGGAGGGACCTCAGCAGGGTATAATGCCATGGAGTCCACCCTCCAAAGCAGCCATTTTCTCCAAGGGAACTGATTTTGGTCACCTGGAGATCAATTGTAATAGTGAGGGATTTCCCGGTGCCTCCTGGAGGTTGGCAACCTTACTTAGATACCATGCAGAAATCTCTGAATTGAGGGTCTGTTCAAAAGTTCAACATGCATGAGGTTTGTTGTTGGAATCCAAGGACATTTGAAATGACTGTTCAGCTTTGCATTCTGGTAAACTATCTGCGGAAGCAAGAAGACTTTTAATATGACAAGTATTATTTTGGGATGTCATATATTCCTTAAAGCAGCTAAAGCAACTAGAACCCACAATCCTGCCAGAGTCATCCAAAGTTGCCTGACAGTAATCTTCTTGAGTGTTGTCTGGATGAGAGAGACATCTGTAGAGAAATTGTTGGAGTAAAGGTGATGCTGCATGCCTAGGCATGCTATATTTCTTTTGTGCTAGAGCCAGACTGTGTGTATATGTTATCTTTTTGCTGAATATGATGCCTCTCCTTGTCAAAACTGGGAGCTCCTCTTTTTCCTCCTTCTCTTCTTGTGTCGTTTGTGTTGTGTAGTGGTTAAGAGCAGTGGACTCTAATCTGGAGAATCAGGTTTGATTCCAAACTTCTCCACATGAGTGGCAGACTCTGGTGAACCAGGTTGGTTTCCCCACTCCTCCACATGAAGCCTGCTGGGTGGCCTTGGGCTAGTCACAGTTCTCTGAACACTCTCAGCCCCACCTACCACACAAGGTGTCTGTTGTGGGGAGAGGAAGGGAAGGAAATTGTAAACTGGTTTGATGCACCTTTAAAAAGATCTGCTCACCTACCTTTTCGGCCTTTCTTTTCCTAAAAGAACAATGGCCAAATATTTCTCCAATTTAGTCGATCCCTCCCAGCATAGAGCCTTTATGTTGGCCAGATTAAATACATTTCCATCAGCCATAGTTTCTGGTAGATAGAGGTATTCCCCGGAACAAAAAATTATGCAGCTGTCCGTTGACAGAACCAGAATCAGTAGAGCATATTCTCCTATATTGTCCCCTGTATTATAAACAACGTCTAGAACTGATTACTCCTCACCTTATGTCTTTAAAAGATTCAGCAGATCACGGCATGATCAAACTATTATTAGCTGATAGGATTTCTGCTGTTTCCGTACATGTGGCGGAGTTCCTGGCGATTGTTATTAAAAACAAAAACAAGAGAGTAAAGGAATAAATAAATAATATAAAAACCAACTGAGACAATCTACAGACCCTGGGAAACAATACATAAAAGGGTGTTGGTGTTAGCTGTGCTGTGCGATAGATCCTGGTTCTCACTTGTCATCTGGAAGAATGAATTATGGCTAAGATTAGTTATATTGTCATGTGTGAGACACTTTTGAGCGAGTATGGAGTTTTATGCACTTTTGTTATTACCATTATCATGCCAAATAAAGGTGACTTAAACTGAAACTGAAAATAAAAAGATAAAGTTGGCATATAAAAACCAATTCTTCTTCTTCTTCCCTCCTGTGTCCTTCAAGTCCTTTTGAGTTCTCTCTCTCCTCATGGTCTTGTAACAGGCAAGATACTTCTACAAGTGTCTCCTGTGAGACCATGTCAGGGACGTGACCAGTCACGCACAATTCCAAGCATGTGCAAGTGGGTTGTTTGTGCAATTATTCTTCAGATTAGGCCTATATCTCCTTTCTACTACAAAACAGATGTGAATGCAAATCTATCGCAACAAAAGTAAGTTTCATCTTTTTGCAATATACTTCATTGAAGTCTGATTCCACACTTTCCAGCATTATGTCAATTCCAGGGAACCCCCCACCCCCCACTCCTGCTGGTTGCCAGCAGATGACTGGCATCCCTCATAGTACCCAACAGCTCAGGCTCATTTAATACACAGGGATGTATCTCATCATAAAATAAGCATTCCTGTTATAGCAAAACATGTTGGATTCATCTTTCCCATGAAGGTTCTGGTATAGTGGTGAAGTGGTTAAGGGCAGTAGACTGTAATATGGAAAACAGGGTTTGTTTCCCAACTCCTCCACATAGGGTTGCCAATAGGGTTGCCATCCTCCAGGTACTAGCAGGAGATCTCCTGCTATTACAACTGATCTCCAGCCGATAAAGATCAGTTCACCTGGAGAAAATGGCCACTTTGGCAATTGGACTCTACGGCATTGAAGTCCTTCCCCTCCCCAAACCCTGCCCTCCTCAGGCTCCACCCCGAAAACCTCCCGCTGGTGGTGAAGAGGGACCTGGTCACCCTAGTTTCCAACCTCCAGGATCTCCTGCTATGACAATTGATCTCAAGCCGATAGAGATCAGTTCACCTGGAGAAAATGGCCGCTTTGGCAATTGGACTCTATAGCACTGAAGTTTCTACCATCCCCAAACCATGCCCTCCTCAGGTTCCACCCCAAAAACCTCCCACTGGTGATGAAGAGGGACCTGGCAACCATTTTCTCCAGGGGAACTGATCTCTGTCACCTGGAGATCTGTTGTAATAGTGGGAGATCTGTCACCTGGAGATTGGCACCCCTACCCTTGCCCTACCAAACGTTTCCAGTCCCATTAAGGCAGGGATGGGGAACCTCAGGCCCGGGGGCAGTATGCGGCCCCCGAGGACATTTTCCGTGGCCCTCGGGAGCTCCAGGGCCGTGTGTGTGTGTGTGTGTGTGGGGGAGGCATGGAGGCTGGGGCCTGGTTGCGTGGGGCCGGCGTGCGCGCGCGCGCGTGTGTGTGTGGGGGGAGAAAGGCTTTTCTTTCTTCCTCTTTTTCTGTCACTCTCCTTTCTCGCCCTCTTTTTCTGTCTCTTTGTCTGTCTCCCTCCGTCCTTTTCTTTCTTTCTCCCCCTCCCTCCATTTCTTTCTCCCTTTCTCTCTCTTTTCCCCTCCCTCCCTTTTCCTCTTTCTCTGTTTTCTTTCCTCCCTCCCCTGCGGATCGGCTGCGGGCTGCGCCCCCCTGGCGCCTCATTTGCTCGGGCCCACTGCTGGCTGCCCTCCCGCCTGGGGGGGGGAGGAGGAAGGGGGGAGCAGGGGTGCCCTCCAGGCCTTCTCTGTGTGGCCTCCCCTGGGGTTGCCAACCTCCAGGTGGTGGCTGGAGACCTGGCAACCCTAGCCTCCCCCCCCGCTGGGAGATCTACACCTGGTTATGGCCCTCGAATGATGTTATAAATGTGCAAATGGCCCTTGGCAGGGAAAAGGTTCCCCACCCCTGCATTAAGGCCAGTTAATGCCACATCTGTGGTTTTGGTCTTCCAATCCAATTCACCTTTCAAAGAAATGTTCTTCTTTTGAGAGCTGCCAAAGCAATAATGTATTTGTATTCAAATCTGGGTTCTGAAATAGAACAGACAGCATCCCTTCACAGGAGGCAAATGTATGCAGAGAAAAATAGCAAAATCATTTTGGGTCTCACTGAGGAACATAGGTTGTGATGTCAATTTTGACAAGCAAATCACTTTGCATCTATATAAGAAAAACTAAAGTGTCAAAGACTGTGTTCTGTTCTGAAAGGATGAGAAAATCACATTGTCCCTAACTAGTTTAGCAACATCCTCCCGGCAGACAGTAACTTAGATTCTATTCTCATGAGAACAAATCTAGATAACATTTGCCTTTTGATGGTGGGCAACCCAAAAAGGCAGCCATGAAAATCTGGTTCATTTCTTTCAATTGAGGGGCCCTCAAGGCTTTCAGACAAATAGAAGGCAATCTACCTGAAAATTGCGGGGGTGCGGGGGGACTCACAAAAATTCTTATGAAAATGTTTTTATTTCTATTCCCCCCTCCCCCCCAAAATATGCAATGTTTTGGACAGTAGAACAAAATTTGCAATTTCAGGACTTACTTATTTTCATTCCGGAGCAAATTGGAGGAATACAAATGCAGAACAGCTTGTTTTATGTAAATCAAGGCTGCTGCTTTCCACAAAGTTCTTTGCTGCCGAGTAGGGTTGCCAGCTCCGGGTTGAGAAATACCAGGAGATTTTGGGGGTGGAGCCTGAGGAGGGCGGGGTTTCAGGAGGGGAGGGACTTCAATTCCATTGAGTCCAATTGCCAAAGCAACCATTTTCTCCAGGTGAACTGATCTCTATCGCTGGAGATCAGTTGTAATAGCAGGAGATCTCCAGCTTGTACTGGGAGGTTGGCAACCCTAAAGGTAAAGGTAGTCCCCTGTCCAAGAATCGTGTCATTACTGACCCATGCGGTTACTTTACATCCTGATGTTTACTAGGCACACTATGGTTACAGGGTGGTTTGCTATTGCCTTTCCCAGTCATCATTTTACTGACCTCGGAAGGATGGAAGACTGAGTCAACTTTGAGCCGGCTACCTGAAACCGACTTCCGTCAGGATCAAACTCAGGTTGTGAGCAGAGCTTTTGACAGCAATACTGCAGCTTTACCCATGGTGCAGAGTGGTAAGCTCTGCTCAAAAGCTCTGCTCTGCTCACTACCTGAATTCCAGGTAGCTTGCTCAAGACTGACTCAGCCTACCATCCTTCTGAGGTCTGTAAAATGAGTGCCCAGCTACCTTTACCCTTTTGGCAACCCCACTGCCAAGTAATATTAATGATTCTATTAATTTATGTAGACCTCAGGAAAGTGTTATAAATATGTCTATTGCTGGGGCAGCCCTTTGGTTATCTTAGACAATGGGGAGAGAACTGTCAAACAGCATTTATTACTAACAGAGAAAATCAAGGGTTGCTTCCCAATATGCCAGTTCTGGTGGTGAACTAGGGATTGGGCAAATTGGGTGGACCACCTAATCAACAACTTTCCTGCCTTCCCCTTCCATCTATAAGCTTAGGTGTTTCCCCAAATCATCTCCCCATGGGTCACTGCCCCCACCCCAGGAACATCATTCCCCTGTTGTTGGACATCCAGAGGAACTGGTTGGCCACTGTGTGAGACAGGATGCTGGACTAGATGGACCACTGGTAGGGTTGCCAGCTCCGGGTTGGGAAATACATGGATATTTTGGGGGCGGAGCCTGAGGAGGGCAGGGTTTGGTGAGGAGAGGGACTTCAATGCCATAGAGTCCAATAGCCAAAGCAGCCATTTTCTACAGGTGAACTGATATCTGTAAGCTGGAGATCAGTTGTAATAGCAGCAGATCTCCAGCTAGTACCTGGAGGTTGGCAATCCTAACCACTGGTCTGATCCAGCAGGGCTCTTCTTATATCCCTATGTTCTTATAATGGATTTTAAATGGAAAGCTGTAATGATAAGAGGGAATCAGCCAAGAATCTGGGAGAACCAGTTTCGGAGTCCCACTCAGGTATGGAAACTTGCTGGCTGACCTTGGGTCCGTCCTACACTCTCATTTGAACCTACCTCACAAAGTTGTTGTGAAGATGGAGGAGAGATGTAAGCTACATTTGGTCCCCATTCAGGGGAAAGGCAGGATATAAATGAAGTAAAATATAATAAATAATCAAAGAAACAGACCCAGAATGAATCAATGCAAATAGGAGCTACCTTACTTCTCAGTGGCTAGCAACATGGGGGGGGGGGGCGTTGGAGAGAAGGGTTATCACCACTTCCAAAATAATCCCTGTTTTATCCCTTTTATTACCTTCCATATGCTTTGTTGAATATCATTAGGGTTTCCAACCTCCAGGTACTAGTTGGAGATCTCCTGCTATTACAACTGATCTCCAGCTGATAGAGATCAGTTCACCTGGGGAAAATGGCCGCTTTGGCCATTGGAATCTATAGCATTAAAGTCTTTTCTCTCCCCAAACTTGCCCTCCTCAGGCTCCACCCCAAAAACCTCCTGCCAATAACAAAGAGGGACCTGGCAACCCTAAATGTCATCTATAGGGTTGCCAGCTCCGAGTTGGAAAATACCTGGAGATTGTGGGGGTGGAGCCTGAAGAAGGCGAGGTTTGGAGAGGGGAGGGACTTCAGTGCCATAGATTCCAATGGCCAAAGCGGCCATTTCTCCAGGGGAACTGATCTCTGTTACCTAGAGATCAGTTGTAATAGCGGGAGATCTTCAGCCACCGCCTGGGGGTTGGCCACCCTAGTCATCCAGCTCTATGGGAAAAAGTAAAACACTGGATAAAATGGCAGCTTTCGAGGGCAAACTCTTTGGCATCACATCTCTGCTGAGGTCCCTCCCCAAATTCCAGCCTTCCCGGGCACTACTACCCCAACCTCGAGGAATTTCTCTAGCAGAAGTTGGCAGTTTTAGTCCTTCCTTCAGGTTCTCTTCAATTCCCAGATATATATATTTTTTGGAAACCCAAAGCCGGCTACTGTTGACAGAGAACACATTAAAACCATCTGACTTCCTCAGCTCAGTTCTCGCTGTCTCTCTGTGTTGTTCTCATTTGCCAAATCCCCGGGCACTGTGTGTGTATTAAAATAAAATCTTAGGTCTTGTGCAAACATAATTCTTAAAAAGAACAGAGTTCCCCCTCAGCACATCACCCATACGTACTGGCAAGGCCTACATGAGAGAAACAAAGAAGATTAAAGAACGGCTGCTTCTGGCTTCCATCTGTGGCAGTTTCCCTTTTGATTACCCCATCAATCCTGTTCAGTCAAACGAACGGCAAAAAAAAGTAATGTGAAACTCATTCCAAAAGAAGTTATCGGGAGAGGCGTAGCTATGTGCGAGCTATTGAGAAGAAAAAAAATCATATTTTGTTGCTTTGAGTCATCTCTCCTTTTGCAATCTCCAAACGTTTTACAAAATTAGATCATGGAAAAAGCTAAATGCATTTATTGAGACTCAGGAGGTGGCGGAATTAATATCCATATTTATCGTAAATAAGCTTGGCGGGTTTTTTTGTGGGTTTTTTTTTTTTTGCCTATCCCCAAGCTGCCTTTGACTGCTTAGTTCCACCCAAGAACAACTAAACATGAAAGCTGACAAATTACATTAAAGAGGACGGAATCAATTTCAGATTATTTTCCACAGAGTGATGAAAACGGGCCATGTCTTTGCTGCATACATATTGCATATTTTCACATCTCATCACTGACAAGTCCGCACTCAATTTTGACAAATGAATCAGATTTTCTAGTAAAATCTGAATGGAAGAAAGGGTACTGGATGCCATGCTTTGGATGAATTATGATTTTCATTACCAGGGAGAACATCATTTCCTCTGTTCTTTCCCCCGTTTCTTTTAAATCAGCAGTGAATAGATAATATTTAATGGAATACGGTAACATTTCCCTTAAATGTATGGAAATTATCCAAAAATCTGTTTTCGATTGCAGCAGACAAGTCACAAAGAAGTGGGCAAGGACTCGTTCCCTGCTGCTCCAGAGGGCTAGACATCATCTAGTGCAGTGGTGTCGAACTCAATTGTTACGAGGGCCAGATACGACATAAATGTCACTTGGCCAGGCCAGGCTGTGCCACGGCAGCCCAGACTGAGAGTGTGTGTAGGGGGGTGGCTGCCTCGGCTGGCTCACGGGATGGATGAGAGCTCTCAAGGGGCCGGATCCAGCCCATGGACCAGCCAGCTGATGGTCAGCGGGAGGAAGTGTGCTCCCGGGAAGGCTCCAGCTTCCTGTTCCACGCTGCAAGCCCAATCGGGCTTGTAGCATGGAAAGGGAGGCTGGAGCATTCCTCCCAGCCCTGCTGTGTGCGCACTCTGATCTCTCTAAGCGTGCACACAGCAGGGCTTTGAAGGTTCCAGCCTCCCGTTCCATGCTACAAGTCCGATCAGGCTTGTAGCATGGCAAAGGAGGCTGCAGTGTTCCTCTCAGCCCTGCTAAGCATGTGCTCAGAGAGTGCACACAGCAGGGCTTTGAAGGTTCCAGCCTCCCGTTCCATGCTACAAGTCCGATCAGGCTTGTAGCATGGCAAAGGAGGCTGCAGTGTTCCTCTCAGCCCTGCTAAGCATGTGCTCAGAGAGTGCACACAGCAGGGCTTTGAAGGTTCCAGCCTCCCGTTCCATGCTACAAGTCCGATCAGGCTTGTAGCATGGCAAAGGAGGCTGCAGTGTTCCTCTCAGCCCTGCTAAGCATGTGCTCAGACAGTGCACACAGCAGGGCTTTGAAGGCTCCAGCCTCCAGTTCCATGCTACAAGCCTGATCGGGCTTGTAGAACGGAAATGGAGGCTGCAGCGTTCCTCCCAGCCCTTCTGTGTGCACGCTCAGAGCATGCACACAGCGAGGCTTTGAAGGCTCCAGCCTCCCTTTCCACGTTGCAAGCCCGTTTGGTCCTGATGGGGCTGGCAATGTGGAAAAGGAGGCTGGAGCCTTTCTCCTAGCCCTGCTGTGCGAGTGCTCAGAGTGCGCGCACAGCTGGGCTAGGAAACTGGAAGTGGAGTCGGGAGTGCGCAGGACTCCCTCCACCCAGCCCCGCCCATAAGAAGCTCCCACCCAAGGTAAGTGGGGACCTGGCAATCCTATGGATTAGACCAATGTCCAGAACGTCCAGCAGTCTGTTCACACAGTGGCCAACCAGATGCCTCCAGGAAGCCCATGAGCAAGACAACTGCAGCAGCATTATCCTGCCTGCATTCCACAGCACCCAATATAATGGGCATGCTCCTCTGATACTAGAGAGAATAGGTATGCATCATGATTAATATTCATTTTGACTAGTAGCCATGGATAGCCCTCTGCTCCATGAACATGTCCACTCCTCTCTTAAAGCCTTCCAAGTTGACAGCTATCACCACATCCTGGGGCAGGGAGTTCCACAATTGAACTACCGTATATACCCGTGTATAAGCCGACCCGCGTATAAGCCGAGGTGCCTAATTTCTTCCCAAAAATGGGGAAAAATTAGGTACCCGCGTATAAGCCGAGGGTTGGCTTATAACCCCTCCCCTCCCCGCAGGCTTACCTGGCGGCGGGCTCCTGGCGGCGGGAAGCAGAGGATCCGGCGGGGGCGGCCTTCCTGCAGCTGCAGGAGGCCCCCCCAGGCCGCTCCTGGCGGCAAGAAGTGGCGCGGGCCCGGCGGCCCGGCCACAGGGGGCCTCTAAAGGCCGCTCCCGGCCCGGAGAAGGCTGCGGGGGCGGCTGGGCAGCCTGCCTCCGGCTGCATGGGGCCTCTAAAGGCCGCTCCCGGCCGGGAGAAGGTGGCGGGGGCGGCTGGGCAGCCTGCCTCTGGCCGAACGGGGCCTCTAAAGGCCGCTCCCAGCCGGGAGAAGGCGGCGGGGGCGGCTGGGTGGGCTCCCTGCAGCCGCAGGGGGCCTCTGAAGGCCGCTCCCGGCCGGAAAATGGCAGCGGCGGTGGTAAGTTCCCCCCTCCCTCCTCCCTCTTCCCTCCCCTCCCCTACCGTATTGACCCGCGTATAAGCCGAGGCCGGCTTTTTCAGCCCTTTTTTTGGGCTGCAAAACTCGGCTTATACGCCAGTATATAAAGTATGTGTTGTGCATAAAAAAATACTTCCTTTTATCTGTTTTGAATCTCTCACCCTCCAGCTTCAGCAGATGACCTCGCATTCCAGTATTATGAGAGAGGGAGAAAAGCTTCTCCCTGTCCACTCTCTCCATACCATGCATAATCTTATAGACCTCTATCATATCTCCCCTTAACCACTTTCTTTCCAAGCTAAACAGCCCTAAGCATTTTAACCTCTCCTCATAAGGCAGATCACCTTTCATCAACATGTCCACCATCAGTAGCCAGAGGTCCACAGGCTGCTAGGAGATTATACCCCATTCCTTCCAGCAAGAGGAAGTTTAAGCCAGAAGACCACTAGCGACGAGGAAATTGATTCCTGTTTCTTCCCAGAGATAACACTATGGAATTGTCGGTTGCCCAGTGGATAAACTAGGGTTGCCAGCTCTGGGCTGGGCAATACCTGAAGATTTGGGGGATTGGAGCCTAAGAGAGTGGGGTTTGGAAAGGGGAGGGACTTCAATGGGGTATAATGCCATAGAGTTTAGCTTCCAAAGTGACCATTTTCTCCAGGTGAACTGATCTCTGTTGCCTGGAGACCAGTAACAGTGGGAGATCACCAGCCAACACTTGGAAGTGTGCAACTCTAGGCTACACAAACAATGCAAAGTACAATCTGGCCGCAATTGCCAGTCACACGGATAAAGAATCTGGGAGGTTTTACATCCTTGATGAGGGAAGGCCAGGAAGGGAAAAATCAGTCCGGCCCAGAATGAATTTAATTGCCTTCTGGAAACTCAGCTCTTGTTTTATCTAGAACTCATCAGATAGTCGTAGGGTTGCCAACCTTCAGGTGGTAGCTGGAGATCTCCTGCTATTATGACTTTTTTCCAGGCAACAGAGATCAGGTCACCTGGAGAAAATGGCCACTTTGGCAATTGGACTCTATGGTATTGGTCCCCTCTCCGAACATCACACTCCTCAGGCTCTGCCCCAAAATCTCCAGGTATTTCCCAACCTGGAGCTGGCAACCCTAGATAGTAGGAAGAACCTCTTTTCTCTATTCTTATCCATTGTGTATAACAACCACCTCAGTTCTGTCCTGGGACAGGACTTACATCTAGATTTGCCAACCCTCAGATAGGTCCTGTTGATGTCCCAGAATTACAGTTGATCTTCAGACTGCAGAGATCAGCTCCCCTGGAGAAAATGGCAGGTTTGGAGGGTGAACTGTATGGCATCATACCCAGCTGATGTCCCTCCTCTCCCCATACCCTACCCTTTGCAGTCTCCACCCCCAAATTTCAAGCAATTTCCCAACTTGGGTTGCCAGGTCCCTCTTCTCCACTGATGGGAGGTTTTTGGGGTGGAGCCTGAGGAGGGCAGGGATTGTGAGGGGAGGGACTTCAGTGCCGTAGAGTCCAATTGCCAAAGCAGCCATTTTCTCCCGGGGAACTGATCTCAATCAGCTGGAAATCAGTTGAAACAGCAGGAGATCTCCAGCTGGTACCTGGAGGTTGGATACCTGATTCCCAACCCTACCCTCGAATAATTTACAACAGATCTCTCTTAGCTACAAATTCCTTTCACCCTTCTGTTTGTAACTTTGGTTATAAAAAGTGTCAGTAAAATGACTCTACACTCCATGCATGAGATGAAATCTGACTCATGAAATGCTAAAATAGAACCCCGCAGTACGGTTGCCAGTTCCGGGTTGGGAAATACCTGGAGATTTTGGGGGTGGAGACTGAAGAGGGTGGGGTTTGGAGAGGGGAAGGACTTCAATGTCATAGAGTCCAATTGCCAAAGCGGCCATTTTCTCCAGGGGAACTGATTGCTGTAGCCTGGAGATTAGATGTAATAGCAGATTTCAACCGCCACCTGGAAGTTGGCAACCCTACCCCACAGCCAGGTGTCTGAAGGCAAGAGTGTCACTTGTAGCCCTTCTCAAGGGGCACAGATTGTGAAAAATGAGGGTCTTGTGATCTTACATAGATGTCCAGGACAATCTGACATTCTGAGACCCAACCCTCAGGAGAAAGGAAGAAAATCACCAGTCATAATTAGAGGCAGCAATTCTGAACAACAACAGAGAGTAAAAAGTAACTCTGTAAATTTTTCTTCTCGTTTATCACAAGGTGAAAGACCAACAAGGGGGCTCTATTGACTTGCCCAAACTGCAAAGAGGAGGATGAGAGGAAACAGAGAGGAAACAGAGAAGGTGGGGGAAGACACTCATAGAGCCAAGAATGATAGTTTTTAACCAGTGTCCAGTTCATTGGGATGCTTCTCTGGTAGTTCATTTGTGAAGGTGGAATGGGTAAATGTGCTTTATATTACATGTGTCTGAATCTATAGGACATTTTCATATCGACCCGCTCAAACAGCTGCCGTTTATGCCAGTAGTAACTTCAGCAATAAAGTCTTACGTTATTCATACCACCAGCACAAAGCCGAGTAACTACTGATGCTCATCGGCCTGAGATGAAATATTTTCCCCTGGAGTAAATTACTTCTGTTTAAGATGGAAGATGCAAACTCCTCCTTAAGCCAAAAGGGAAGGCATATGTTTCATTTGATATACGGTAACATCTGAAAAAGATGTTGAATAATGATGATGACGACATGCATTTAGGTCTTGTGCATGCACACTACATTATAAAATTTCAATAGAGGAGGCACTTCTGGTACATTCAAATGCATTTATTTATTTATTTAAAAAATGGATGGGCCATTTCCCCGGAATCTGCTCAAGGGGCTTACCACCAAAACAATAAAACTTTAAGTTTTAAAATAAACCCTTCACTATCTCCAAAAGCTAAAATTAGTAAACTGTGGCTATCATATTTTGGTCAAATCTTGAGAAGACAAGAGTCAGTGGAAAAGACAATCATGCTGGGAAATGTTGAAGGCACCAGGTAAAGAGGAATACCCAACATGAGATGGATTGACTCTATAAAGGAAGCCACGGCCCTCAGTTTGCAAGACATGAGCAAGGATGTTAAAGATAGGATTTTTTGGAGGACACTGATTTATAGGGTCGCCCTGAGTTCGAAGCGACTTGACGCTAAGCCAATAAAATCAGATCAATAAAAACAAGGCATTGTTACACTGGTTGTCAAGCCAATGATAATGGATCTGACTGAAATCTGCCTTCTGTCAGTCCTAGTAAGTCAAGCAAAGATTATTGCAAATGATTGTAACCAGTCTTCATTTAGCCTTTCATATCTATTTAAACAACCAATGTTGTCAGATGAAATTTTAGGCAGGATCAGCAAAGAAAAGGTCCAAGATTCTTGTTGCTGTTTTGAAAGGCAATGTTACTTTTGATTTGGAAAGGCAATGTACAAAGCTAGTTCAAAATGTAATAATATTCAGGGTGTTAAACACAAATCAAAAAGGAAATAAAGCTCTATCAGCTGATCTATGCTTTAGTTATTTTATTTTACTCACCCTCCCTCGTTAATCTGAAAATCTTCTCCATGCCTGCTTTATTCATTGAAAGTAGATTGTAAATTCCCACTTCCATGTCCCAAAGCACACCAAGCAACATACTGTAGGTGGTAAACATTATGCTAAATACTTGGAGTAGTTGTGTGGAAACTGTCTTGTGAACTGGCAGCAAACACAGATGATTAGAAGGGAGGCATTAACAATCCTGTGGAAATTATCCACTGTGGGATGTGGAGGAGATTATTGAAGGAAATGTGGAAACAGAGACAAAGGAGCCCCGTGACGCAGAGGGGTAAACTGTACTACTGCAGTCAAAAGCTCTGCTCACCACCTGAGTTCGATCCCAATGGAAGTCGGTTTCAGGTAGCCGGCTCAAGGTTGACTCAGCCTTCCATCCTTCCGAGGTCGGTGAAATGAGTATCCAGCTTGCTGGGGGTAAAGTGTAGATGAGTGGGGAGGCAATGGCAAACCACCCCAAAAACATAGTCTGCCTAGTAAATGTCTGGGCATGGGTTGTTTACCGTATTTAGCATAGCTAGACTACAGTCTTTCTGAACAACCTACAATGGAGGGAAAGTGATGAGATTGGGTTGCTATGGAAATGGAGATTTGACATGATAATTTTGTATTTGATGATGAGCTGTTAGGGTCAACCGATTATCATCTGCTCTTTAACTTATCAATTGATCAATATAAATGTGCACAGCTCAAAAATTAGCTACCAAAAGCTAACCAGGGAATCCAGGTCTTCCTCTTTGGCAGGAGACCTCCCTCCCCCTGCAGGCTTGACTTGCCATTATTCAGCTGGGCAGCAGAGGGAATTTGCTGGGAGTAGTAGTGGACAATAAACATTACCAGCAATGCCATAATGGATGTAACTTCTGGCGTGACCCAGAAGAGGCATCATCATGTTGAGCTATGCTCTAGCATTTGCTCAAAAACTCAATGGCCTTTTATGCATGGTCTGTTTTTGCTGGATCCGCTGCTCTCTAACTGCACAGTATTTGCAGTCGAATTCTCAAGACACTATGCAGATCAGCCTGGCTCTGTTCCATCCTGCCAAGAACTGAAACTGACCCACACTTGCTGTGCAACTGACCAAAAGCAGTCGCATTATTTCAGCCTTCTCTCAACAGTTCAATCTGAAACAGACCCACAGTCCCTGTGAAATTGACCAAATAAGCAGCCTCATGGTTTCTCTCATGCACTTGATAATGGCTTCGAGGGGAGGGGTTGGATGAGGAGGACAGACACTTGGGAGGGAGAAGCGAGAATGGGCATGGGGAGAAAACCCCAAAGTGACAAGTATGCATAGGGCCAGCTTTCGATTTGGGAATGAGGCAGACTTTAAACTCGGGGTAAAATAGCATTCTAAAATTGCAGGGGAAAGGTGATTGGGGCATGAGGTGAATTCTGAAGGTCAGAAAATACATGCATAATTAAAATGAAGCCCCAAAGTAGTTGGGGGTGGGGGCTGACCACGACGGGAACAAACCGTGCATAAAAGGCCTATGATTATACAGTAGCATTTTGGGTGAATGCCACAGTGACACAATTACATAATTCTCCGGTTGAGCCAGGGTTCTGGGTCCCCCTTCCCCAAGGTAGGCTCCTGCCAGTTGCCAGCCTTGGGCAACCCTAAAGCTAGCATGGATTGATAGAGGAAAGGATGTCTTCTTAATGCTTCCCCCTCACTCATTAATATAGTGACATACCACCAGAAACAAAATAGTCTGAAAAGAAAACCCAGTCTGGTATGTTACTTAGCATGATGAACTAGGATTCAGGATGCTAGGGTTCACTGCACTCTCTGCCACAAAGCTGGCTGGGAGATTTTTTTGGCCCATGGCTTCGCCTACCTCACAAGGCTGTTGTGAGGATGAAGTAGGGGAAATGGGAAATGATGTTTGTTGCTCTGGGCCCCTTGGAGGAAGGCTGGGGCAAAAATGAATTAGGTAGATAGACTGCTAAAAAAAAGTCAACAAAGGCACCCTTAAAGCACCAGCCCAGGAAACATTGATAATTAAGATTTGCACTGATTAAGCAACTGACACCTTGTTTGATTAATTTACCTGCTGAACTGATACAAACTTCAAATAACAGAAAAAAAAACACAGGTATAGATGGCACTTGATGTGGGAAAAATTGCATACTTAAAGTATGCTGTTTTTGCTCATGGTATATTGTTCTGCGGTTCCCTAGATCCTGAATGAGGCAAGCATTTGCTTTCCTCCTGCTCTAGAAAGGAACAGGGATTGCCTTTATCTGCATGTGCTTAGCATTTACCTCTAAACACATTTTTACAACACAATTTAATTGCTCTATTACTAACTGTACTAATAACATTTTTCTGAGGCTGGTATTGATCATCCTATTTCTTTCTTTCTAGTATTAACGCTTCTCCTCTCATTGCATAAAATTTATGTCACAGTTCCCAGAAATAAATTTAGTATATAACCAGGCTTATTTTACATTCAGAATTTACTGTGTTGACGTGATGGTAAAAACTAAGGACACAAATCGTGATCTAGGGAGTTTCTGTATATATAACTTCATCTGCGTACTCAGTATGGTTGAAACCCTAAGAACACTTTCCTGGAAGCATGCCCCATGGAATTAAATGGGACTTACTTCTGAGTAGTCTCACTCTAGATGGCTCAGATTGTGACTTTAAACGTACTGCTAGTTTCTTTCAGCCTTAGCCTTCCAGTCCTAATATGGAAATTATAGTGGACTGAGTCTTTCTTAGAACAACAAAGTTACATGATTAGCACACAGGGCAATTCATGTTGGACTGTACCACTAACAGGTGGGGGTTGGATATCTGAGTGTTTCCCCTTAATTTAGACCTAGACAATTAGCATCTCAAGGAGAAGGGTTCTAGCCTAACCTTCTCCCTAACAAGCTGGCCGGCTACATAAACGGATGTTTTTTTTTATGCTGCAGTTTTAAAATGTGCAATTGCTCACTTGCAACTGGAAGTTATCCCATTGATTGTAAGGTTATGCTCTAATTCATCAGTCTCTAGACTGTAGCATTCCTTCTTTTGGATTGAAGAAAGTTCAAAAGCATGAAACAGTAAGTGTACAAGGAAAGGTGGAGAACATGGAGCCTGGCTACGGTTGCCAGCTCCAGGTTGGGAAATACCTGGAGATTTTGAAGGTGGAGCCTGAGTAAGGTGGGTTTTTGGAGAGGGGAGGGACTTCAATGCCATAAAGTCCAATGGCCAAAGCGGCATTTTCTCCAGGTGAACTGATCTCTATCAGCTGGAGATCAGTTGTAATAGTGGGAGATCTCCAGCCACCACCTGGAGGTTGGCAACCCTAAGCCTGGCATAGAGTTGGTAACTTCTAAGTGAGGCCTGGAGCTCTCCTGGAGTTACAACTGACCTCCAGATGACAAGAGATCCTTTTTCCCTGGAGGAAATGGCCGCTTTGGAGGGCGGACTGTATGGCATCATATCTCCACTGAGCTTCCTCCACAAGCTCTACCCTTCTCAGGCACTGCCTCCAGTAATTTCCCAAACTGGAGTTGGCAATCCTAGCAAGGTAAGGGCAATATGAAGTACAGGTATGTCTCCTGCTGTGGTCCTTCTTCCGGAGAATCTAAGCAAGCAAAGAATGTTCAGGAGTTACTAAAGCTCGAAGCTGTTGTAACGATTCTTAATGATATTCTGCTGTTATGGACCACAAGGGGAAGACTTGAGTCACTTTTCTCCATATGGTGGCATGGTCTTGATTCAGACAGGACTAAGATTGCCAGCCTCCAGGTGGTGGCTGGAGATCTCCTGCTATTACATCTGAACTCCAGGCAACGGAGATCAGCTCCCCTGGAGAAAATGGCCGCTTTGGCAACTGGATTCTATGGCATTGAAGTTTCTCCCCTCTCCAAAGCCTGCTCTCCTCAGGCTCCACCTCCAAAATTTCCAGGTATTTCCCAACCCAGAACTGGCAAACTGATGCTGCAGGTATGTGCTGATTTGACTGTAAAGCAACAAAAATGCATAATAATACAGTAACGTTGCTGATTTAGATGTTCTATGTTAACTTTTTACAGAGTACTACTTTGGGTCTGGGGGTGGGGGGAGAAAATCCATGCAATTCCCCCTAGCAGTTAAACATGCTTACTGAGATAAATTCTTATGAAATCCATGTATTATCCTTCATCAGCATACTTGAATGATACATCTGCGACGAAAACATTTCTCTTCTCTTTTGTAATGATGTTGTTACTTTATGGAACCATGAGAGTAAATGCTTTTAATCTTGGGGTATGAAGACAGACAGTAAATCAAGAGAGAAGAAAGTGTGTAATTTTGAGAGATTAACTATGATTAATATTCAGTCACGGAAGACACAAAATGTCAACACATTTAGAAGTACTTTTCTTTTCAAAGACATTTTTGCTCCATGTGATGTTCAGTGAACTTGTCAGCCATTAAGGCACTATGAAATGGACCACTGGCTACTGAGTGATATTGTAAAAAAAGAGAATATTACATTGATTTGGTTTTTGCTCATCAAAGGTGTTTGAATTGCTTATGCTAAAGACGCCGGTCTCATTGAAAGTAAATACAGACAACTAATTCCAGACTTCATTTTAAAAATATAAATGGAAAATTTAACACTTTTTAAATTCTGTTGGCATAAATTAGCACAGTTTTCCATAGGGTGTCACTGCTACCGTACTTCTCAAAGGGCTAGCAACGTGTGTGTGTGTATGGGGGGGGGGTTGGAGAGAAAGGTTATCAGTAATTCCAAAATAATTCCTGTTTGTATCACTTTTACAGAGCATTAAGCAAAAAAGGGGGTGTACCACGCAGAGTGGCCCAGACGCTGCTAGAGAGGCCCAGACGCCGTCCTCCCCGCGCTGCTCCAGGGACACCAGCACAGGTTCGCGCCGGCATCTGGATGGTGCACTTCTGTGTGCTGTCCCCAGGAGGGTGTTCCTGCGGTGCTCCTGGGGTGTTCCGGTGCTGGGCTGGGGGAGGAGCCCTCTTTAGGCAGCCCCCAAAGCCCTTTTGGGCCAGGAATGCCCTTTTTTTATTTTGGCAAGATACACCACCTTTTAGATGGTGTATCTCCCGTGAACCCCTATGAAGGGTTGTACAGATTTTTCTTGCTGCAAGGAGTTTTCAGCCCCAGTGTGTGTGGGGGGCAAAACCTCCTTTGGAGGCAGCGCAGCTGCACTGCCTCCTATGACCGGCTCAGCCATTGCTCAGGAATGCACTGTTATTGTCCCCAATATGCGTTGTCAAATGTAATCCATAGGGTTGCCAGCTCTGAATTGGGAAATACCTGGAGATTTTTGGGGTGAAGCCTGAGGAGGGCTATGATGACCCCCGCTCCTGTCTCCCTGTTTGTGCTGAGGGAGAGGAACTCCTTGATCATTTTCAAGACTGTGTATTTGCGAGTTTTAATTTTACTCCTTCTTAGTCCCCTCAGAACAGAAATGACTCACCAGAGGCTTGTTCAGGTTAACAAAAAGGAAACAGAAATTTATTGAACAATGTACAAGGGAAGGATTTGGAGGGAAAACTGTATGTAGGAAAGAGCATAGAATCAGAGCTAGTTTTCTAAGAGTCGCTTCAGAGAAGGCATAAAGTTTAGATGGTACAGAATTACAGGTCTTCGTTTCAGTTCACTACTTCAGTTCAGTTTACAAACTCTTCTTATTGATGTTACAATTCAGACTCTGCCACCTAGCTATCAAGAAAGGTAGAGATTATCCAACCTCTCTTTCCCAGAGAACCCAGAACTATGGAGATTCTGCCTTGAATCTCTCTTCCTGTTCTCACTATAGAACTACCCCAGTGGCACTAATCCTCAAACACATGAAGGACTGGACTGAGTGATTCTACCCTTTCTTATCTTATCTTTCATTGTCTCCAAGTTCTTTTTGACAGAATCATAACATGTGAGCCTCTTCGCCATCCTTGTACAATAAATATGTCACATGTTACAAAGCAAAGGAGGTAAGACAGACATCCCCTTGTCCACCAGAGGACAGGATCTTCAGCCCAAGTAAGCATTCGAACTGGGAGGGAAGGCTACATGGTATAGCTTTCTCGTCAGATCTCAGAAGCTAAGCAGGATCGGTACTTGTAAGGGAGACCTCCAAGGAAATATCTGCAGAGGAAGGCAATGGCAAACCACCTTTGCCTTGGAAGCCCCTTGCTTGAAGGCACTTTACACACACTGTGACTTGAAGGCACTTTACACACACAGTAGTGATGTCATCATTATCATTTATTTATTATGGTCACAGACCAGCTTACACAAAAAGAAATATCAAACATAATTTAAAAAAATGTCTAATATTTGATCAAGTAAAACGAGAATTTAGTTACAACAACTCTTGATAAAATGGTCTGTTTAACATAAAAGACATTATGACAGCTTCTTCTGCCTTATTACACATGGTCTGGCACAGAATCTTGCAACCTGACAAGTAATATCTTTGACACGGTCATCTAAAAACAAAGTAGTGTGGCTATCTCTATCTCTATCTGGGAAGCTAGACAAAATTGGATTAACGAACATTTTACAAATGTCTTGATAAAATGGGCAGTGTAAAAGAACATGTTCAACTGTTTCCACCATTCCAGATTGACAAGGACAGAAGTGAAGTTCATAAGGGAGGCGGGCATATCTTCCTTCAAGAAGAGCAGATGGGAGGGCATTAAAGCAGGTCAAAGTAAAGGCTCTCCGATATTTGGGGTAATCTAAGGCATAGAGATAATTTGCGGGAGCCAAAAAATTAATGTGGTCCTCCACTACTGGAACTGAGTGAGCCCTTGATCTGTCTGCTTGAAGGGCAGTGTCCCATAGCCTCTGTTTAACTAAAGATTTTTCTCCTTGATAGCCAAGATTTAGTAGGGTTGTGCTTGATAGACCTAAATGTTGCAATTTATCCTCAGTTGATTTAATCCATTTTGAGGAAAATTTATCTGCAAAGATTAGAGGAGTTAAACCAGATGGTAGCAGCATTAGCTTTAACCAATAAGAAATAGCGTGGTACCAAGCATGTGTTTCTAATGTCCAGGAGTGATGTCAAAGACCTCTGCCTGAGACTCTCAATAGCTGCTGTTGGTCTGAGTAGACAACAGTAATCTTGATAGACCAAAAGTCTGATTCTATGCTGCTCAAGATCAATGGATCAAGGAGCTTCTAAGGGATAAAGAAAACTCTGATTGTGTATAAGGCAGTTTCTTACTTTTCTTACTCATACTCACCATGTCCCTCCTTGTCTGAGCATGTTTGTTATGTTGGGCATTTATTTACATTATTTTATTTAGTTATGTTATTTATAATCTGCCTAACTCACAGAGTCAAAAGGCAGATTACATATGTCTCAGATTCTTTTAACGTTCTCTATTTATTGAACAACCATTCACCCCAAATATTGGAGACGGTGGCTCAGTTTTTAAAGTTTGTTTTAAAAGCCCACCAAACAGCTAATTAGATGGCAGTACCAACCAACGGTATTTCTCAATGTAACCACCTTTTAACCATTTTATAAAGGGCACCTTCTTAACCTTTCAATCCTTTTGTAACCTTTTGAAGTGTGTCTGTATGCCAATAAAGGAATGATGATGAGGAGGAGGCAGATTACACAGAGTGAGTCAATACAATCAACAAAATGGGACCTTCAATTAACTACGCAATAGGATTAGGATTGCAGAAGGCTGGAACCTGCAGAGTCTTCCTTGGTGGTCTCCCTTCCAAGTAATGACCTTGCTTAGCTTCTGAGATCTGACAAGATCAAGCTATACCATGCCACTGTCTCTCCTCACATCACTACTACCTATTTCTTTTAACTGGAGATGCTGGGGATTGAACCTGGGAACTTCTGCCTGCCAAGCAGATGCTCTACCACTCAGCCTTTCCTCTCCCCATGGATCTCCAGGGTCTCAGGCTGAGGTGTTTCACATCACCTGATCATTTCAACAGCAGTTACTGGTGATTAAACCTGAAACCTTCTGCATGCAGAAGCTCTGTCACTGAGTCACAGCCCTTCTTTCTTTTGGAAGTGTCAGGAAACCTCAATGGAATTAGCATGCCCTCAGAGACCTACGAGGCTCCTTCTTGCCAAGCAAGTGCAAAACTCAGACATTCTCCTCCTTCCAGTTTAAACTGCAATTGTCAAACTGTTTCTCTACCTTGGTTTATCATAATATATTCAGATATCAAAGAGAAATGAAAACCCAGCCAAAAAAGTCATCACCTCTTTTTGCATGGCCATAACAGGATTATGCAAAAACATTTGGTAAGAGCCATTCGAAGTTAAAGAATTCTCAAGTAGACATAAGAATCCGGTATTACCTGAAGATTCTGTTTCAGTCTGCAGTTTAAATTAACCCAGCAACGTCTATAATTCTCCTTAAATACCACATGCATCCCAAATTCTTTCCTAATATTTATGAGGATTCATAAACTCGCAGTGCTTGGAATTAAATCATCGTTTTATGAGACAATGATAAAAAATAAATCATTTGCTTATGCTACAAACATCCATTTCTGCAGGGAAGGTAAAAATGGATTTTCAGCCCTCCAATTTATCCAGAAGGTAATTTAGATACATGGCTATTGAAGCAGAATGAAAGTACCAATTTGCCAAAAAATTCAATTTGCAAATTGTGCCTGGATTGCGGTGAGCTTTTGTTCCTATTGGAGTTTTGGGGGAAACTAATTTTGCAGAAGAAACTTAGATATTCCCTATATAAACTTTATCATCGTCATTCCTTAAATAAAAATGAGAAGAGAGATGGGCAGATGGGAACAAAACCTCTAATCAGTGGATTTTGCAGACAGGAAAAAAGAAGGAAAGACATAAAACAACCAGTGTAACTAATATCTCCCTTTACACTAGATGGCACAGCTTTGCAATTAGAGAGAAGACTCCAAAGGCAAGGAGTTCTTCTAGTTTGCTGCACAGTATCCACTTCATGCTTTTTCTCCTTGATTAATTCACCTGCAGTATTAGCATGGGCTTTGCTATGAATGGAAGGACTGGGAGACTGCAAGTGTGGTACAGAGGTTGAAAGCAGTGGACTCTAAACTGGAGAACCAGGTTTGATTCCCCACTCCTACACATGAGTGGCAGACTCTCATCTGGAGAGCTGGGTTGGTTCCCCCACTCCTACACAGGAAACCTGCTGGGTGACCTTGGGCTAATCACAGTTCTCTCCGAACGCGCTCATCCCCCACCTACCTCACAAGGTATCTGTTGTGGGGAGAGGAAGGGAAGACAATCGTATGGCAGTTTGATTCTCCTTACAAGTTAGAGAAAAGTGGGGTACAAAAACCAACTCTTCTTCTTCTTCTTCATTTTGGATTTTCTCATCATCATATGGCTTTTGTCATTAGGGCTGTTGATTCAGTTCGGGCCGAACCGAAAAACAGCCGAATTTCCCCCCCAAAAGGTGGGAAACGGGGGAGCCGAATTTGCCGACTTTGGGGGTTCGTTGAATAAATTCAGCAGATTCAGCCCCCCCGCGCCTTCACGGGGCTTCCATGAAGGCGTGGGGAGGGGGCCCTTTAAACAGGTCTGCGCCTCCCAGCTGGGAGGTGCAGATCTGTTTAAAGGGCTCCTTGCGCAGAGAGCGCAGAGGGGTTTGACAGCCCCCCGCCAGCCTTCCCGGGAGTCCCAACAAGGCTGGGGGGGTCTTTAGGTGCTTGACAACCACCCGCCAGCCTTCCGGGAGTCCCGGCAAGGCTGGGGGGATCTTTAGCCCCCTCTGCGCTCTGTGCGCAGAGAGTGCAGAGGCGCTTGACAACCCAGCAAGGCTGGGGGGGTCTTTAGACCCCTCTGCGCTCTGTGCGCAGAGGGGCTTGACACCCCCCCGCCAGCCTTCCCGGGAGTCCCGGCAAGGCTGGGGGGGTCTTTAGACCCCTCTGCACTCTGTGCGCAGAGGGTGGAGAGGGGCTTGACAGCCCCCCGCCAGCCTTCCCGGGAGTCCCGGCAAGTCTGGGGGGGGTCTTTAGACCCCTCTGCGCTCTGTGCGCAGAGGGCGCAGAGGGGCTTGACAGCCCCCTGCCAGCCTTCCCGGGAGTCCCGGCAAGGCGGGCAGTGGGTCTTTAAACCCCTCTGCGCTCCTCCTCAGACAGCACAGAGGGGCTTGTTGGGGGGCCCTTTAAACAGATCTGTTTAAAGGCCCCCCCGCATGCCTTCAGGGAATCCCCCTGAAGGCGCACAGGGGGCGAATTTTCCCCCAAACTCTGGATCCCCCCCTAATTTCGGGGATCCGAAGCGGGGGAGTTCGGACTTCGGCATGGCCCAAATAAAAACGGGCCGAATTTTGCCGAATCCGAATTCAACCGAATTTTTTTTCAACAGCTTTATTTGTCATAAGAGATTATCAGAAGTGGTTTACCATTGTCGTCTTCTGCACAGTATTAACTGGGGCTAACTGTAGTGGCACTACCATTGCCTACAAAAGATCCCCTACCAGTGTCACCTTCCACTATTGCTTCTGCGTAATAGTTACCCTTCCAAGATTCATCCACCCCATCACCATTTTAACTGTCTGTTCTCTTCTGCTGATGTGGCCGTTGATTCCTGAAGGGGGTGGGTGCATTTTAGTCCAAAGTTTCAGCTGTGGCCATTCCACCTTGAGTGACTCTGCTAGGAGTTTAGCCTCTTAACAGAGTCTAAAGTCTTTATGATATTGCTTTCAGCTTCTCTGACACAATCAACCCCCCCTCACCATGTTAAGGTGTGCCTCCAAGAAAGGGTGGGTATGTATACATATTTTAAATCAGGCAACTAAAACACACACAATGGAACTATGCTATGCCAGCAGGACAGAGAGGCTGCCCCTATGACCCTCGTGTACCAAGCGCATCTCCTCTCACCTGTAAACTGCAGCCCTGTTTGCCTGTGTTATGAGATCCCCACAGCTCCAGCATTTGGTACATTTCCTCTTTCCTTTCCTTTTTCAAGCTCCCATGACCCAAAGGTCTTGAGCAGTAAATGGGGAGCCTTTATTTCTTTAAGGAAAATACAGTGGAGAGATTCTTGGCCACCACAAACATTGTTCTTGGATCTCTAACCAGCAGCAAAAAGGGGGGCATTCTATGTTTTGTTATGGTGGCAGGTAATTTAATTAAAATAGGGGTAATCCATTGATTGTGATAAGAATTATATTGGGGACATCCCAACATCGTATGAAATAGTGTGTCAACTTTCTTCAGATCACATGGACATCTGCATAAGGTCAATTATCATATTTACCTGAATAAGGCAAGTTATCATATTTAACACCATCAAAGGAGCAACATTCAAATGAGTGAGCATAAAAGCTCTGTGGTAACAAGGGACTATTAAGTTGCTAAAATAAGCTGGAGTTCACAGAGATGGAAGGATACCCCAAAATTGTGTAGAGCATGTATTATAGAGCTTGAATAATCTAATTTTTAATATAATTCTTGATGGTTATACTTCCTCTTTCCAAGGAGGCTGCATTTAGTTACCTGTCTAATAGCTGCTGAGGGACCTGTCCTCCATGAATTCTTCTGTCAGAACAAAGGGAAGTAACTTGCTTTTGTCGGGTTTACATGAGCCCTGGAGAAGGAAAATACTCTGATGGCTTGTCACACAGGAGAAGGTCAAAAAGGCCAGTTTGCGATTCATTGTCAGATTTCTAAATATACTGCCGCAACCCCCACACTCAATGGATTGTCATTCAGCCTGTTCTTCTTGTAAGCCATTCTTTGTGATTATTTTTTTGGGGGGTATGTGGCAAAAATATTATCATTAAGGGTTCTGCTTCTATTTAGCTTGGTAATTCTGAATTTAAGCATGTTCTTAAAGCTCTCTCTTTGGGGAGCGGGAGGGTGATATTTTTCTAAGAAATGTTGCCTTTCAAATTGTCTCGGAGGAATGAAATGTGGTCTTGTAGCAGTCGGCTGCCTCTGCAACATGTGATTGGAAGGAATCCTGAGGTTAAAAAACACACACACAGAATATCGAGGGCACCTCACAAAAGACACGTCAGTGCTTTCCACAGCTAAACCAAAGGACCACCAGCCTTCAAAAAAAGAGAGAACAACATGACATACAACGTCTATCTATCTTGTAAAAAAAATTCTCAAATCATTATGGCATGAATAAGAGGTTTAGCCATAATGCATGGTTGTCACTTCTGTGGGATTAGCAAGGTCTCTTGTAAATTTTAGCTTAACGTAAAGGATTTGCGTAAATACCCTTAAGGTTCAAGCTATAGCTTGAGTTTCTTTCATCCCCCCCCCTCCTCCAAATGCCATTGCTGACAAAAGTCCATTTCATTTTGCTTAGGCTACTTACAACCATTTTCATACCAAGCAAATGGCTGCAGGAAAGTTTTTAATGATTATATTTCTTGTCTCTGCACTGGCTCCCTGCTGCCTTCGGGATATGGTTTGAGAGGCTGAGAATGACCTATATAAAACTCAGCATTTTTTTTTAAAAAGAGAGATTCCCTTCACCCTTATATTCCCTTCCCCATAATATCTAAAATCAACCTGGAGCAGTCTCTTAAGACACTATTGATGTGGCAGGTCAGGACAGTATGAGCACCTATAAAGAGTTCTACCTATTGAGGTTAGAACTCCTTTTCTTTGGAAATTCAATCCCCGGCTCTCCAGTAACTTGGTTACTGTAATTCTGAAAGGGCAGGAGAAAAGGAAAACAAAGAAACAACCAAGCCACACATACCACTGAAACTGTCCTGTTTCTTAGTTGTTTTCATGAGGCTTACTGTGTGGTTCCTTCATGCCTAAAATCTCCTCAAAATAGACCAGGTGCATGCCGCGTGGCACCCTGAGTCCAAGTGTTGCCCTCATTAGAAGACAGGTAAGTTGTCCCCAAAGCCTCAATTACAAAAATAAAAGTATATATAAAAAAGAAACAAACAGTTTGTAGGGTAGGAACTTTAAGTCCCAAGTTTTTAGGTCTGGAGGTGTGTCATCATCTCTCCCCCCCCCCATATAGGGTTGCCAGCTCCAAGTTAGGAAATACCTGGAGATTTTGGGGGTGGAGCCTGAGGAGAGTGGGGTTTAGGGAGGGGACGGACTTCAATGGGGTATAATGCCATAGAGTCCAATTGCCAAAGTGGCCATTTTCTCCAGGTGAACTGATCTCCGTCATCTGGAGATCTGTCGTAAACCACCTGGAGGCTGGCAAACCTACTCCTATATTTGTGTACCTTTGCTGGTGTAAGACTGGCTGTTCTCCTATAAGAGAGTTTTCAACTATGTGATGCCATTGGAAGTCTGAATGGTTTGTCTGATGTTTCTCTAGACTATTGCTTGGTCAAAATCATTAAAATTGTATCTCAGTATCATTTCACAGTTTTATCTTCTTCCTTTCTCCCCTCATAGGACAATTATTTTATCTGGATTTGGGAGTCTCTGATGTACACACACAGGAAAAAACCCTTTCTGCCATTCTATTGTTGTGTTTGTATACGAAACATGCAATAACTCCAGCCTATTAGAAAAAGAAGAAGAAGAGGAGGAGGAGGAGGATGAAGAAGAAGAATTAGTTTTTATATGCCGACTTTCTCTACCTTTTAAGGAGAATCAAATCATCTTACAGTCACCTTCCTCTCCCCACAACAAACACCTTGTGAGGTAGGTGGTGCTGAGTGAGTCTGGAGAGCTGAGACTAGCCCAAGGTCACCCAGCTGGCTTCATCTGTAGGAATGGGGAAACCAACCCAGTTCTCCAGATTAGAGTTTGCCGCTGCTCCTAACCACTACACCGTGCTAGCTTCAAAGAACTTTAAAGCAAAGGTGTGTGCTTCCATGTCAACAGAAAGCTGAACTATGACTTTCAGAATGAAATTTAATAATGCTGGCATCTGCCTTTGCTTTTTAATTTTTTAATAAAGCTTCATTGGGAGCACTAAAAACAGCCAATTAAGTCTATTAAAAAATAAACCCTGCAAAAATAACTGTAGAAAGGTCTTGGCTATTAGGGATTTTTCCAGAAGGGATGTTCATATATAAGTATTTAAATCGTAATTGTAATTATCTCTATCACTCTCTCCTCTCCTGTCTCTCCTGCCTCCTCTCTCCTATTCTTCGTTCTTCTCTTTCCAGTAAGGTAGTAGGATTAGTAAAATCTGCTACTGTACTGAATTGCTCAGTTTGAAATTACTTTTTCCAGTGTGTATGCTCTTCAGCTGTTGCATCACACATATATAGCATCTTGGCCTTCTGAGAATCTCTACTTTCACTGGCTAAGCAAGTCTCTATTCCTTATTGTTGCAAAGATAGGTTTAAATATTTGTTTGAGAAGTTCCTAAACTGGATTTTCAGCTGGTGGGAGGTTGGCTTCATGATGCAGAAGAAATAATGCAAAATCAACATTTAACATGGAAGTTTAATTTGCATAATATATGCAAATTGCAGAATTTGGATCCCCTGTTGCAAATAATTCATTCTCTCTCTCTCTCTCTGTCTCTCTCTCTCTCTCTCTCTCTCTCTCTCTCTCTCTCTCTCTCTCTCTCTCTCTCTCTCGCTGGTGGGGAGGGAAGGATCAGGTGGTGCAGAATATAAAGAAGCACTTACCGTATATACCCATGTATAAGCCAACCCGCGTATAAGCCGAGGTGCCTAATTTCTCCCCGCGTATAAGCCGAGGGTCGGCTTATAACACCTTCCCCCCCCCCGCAGATTTACCTTCTGGGCTCCTGGCGGCGGGAAGTGGCGGATCCGGCGGGGGCGGCCTTCCTGCAGCTGCAGGAGGCCCCCCCAGGCTACTCCTGGTGGCGGGAAGTGGTGCGGGCCCGGCGGGGGTGGTGGAGCAGCCTCCCTGCGGACGCAGGGGGCCCCTGGAGGCCGCTCCCGGCCGAGAAAAGGTGGCGGGGGCGGCGGAGTGGCCTCCCCGCGGCTGCAGGGGACCTCTGGAGGCCGCTCCCGGCCTGGAAAAGGTGGCGGCGGTAAGTTCCCCCCTCCCTCCTCCCTCCTCCCTCCCCCCTCTACCGTATTGACCCGCGTATAAGCCGAGGCTGACTTTTTCAGCCCTTTTTTTGGGCTGAAAAACTCGGCTTATACGCGAGTATAAACGGTACCACCCCCAATTTACCATTATCTGCTGTGGCACCTAGGTATAGTTATGGCCATCTGATTAGGATTTTAATGGTTTTAATGATTATGTTTTTAAGGAGGTATATTGGATATTTATGTTCTTAATTGTGGTTACCCGCCCTGAGCCCAGTTCACTGGGGATGAGGGCAGGTTATAAATTTGGAAAAAATAAATAAATAAGAAAAGGGGAGGATACAATAGAAAATGATACTGGTTGCATAGGTGTTTTGTAGTGACTGAATTCAACACAACAGCAAGTACACTCCTTGAGAGCATTCCTTTTGATGGTTTCAAATGCTAACAGAAGGCTGGTGGATTTCCCCTCATCCCCCGTTATGTATGTGTTAGAAGGTAAGCAGGGGGAAATCCTAGGAGCTTGAGTCCTGGGCAAAGGCTCCTATCCCTGCTCGCCCCATTGGCCGAAACCGGGCCGCGCTATTGGCCCTAAGCCAGCACACGCCATTGGGCACGGGAAGGTTGTTCCCCCCTATCATGGATCAGGGGGGGAGCGGCCATAGGCGCCAAGGGAAGCATATAAGCAGGACCATTCCCAATGTATCCCCAGTTCTGTTCTACCCTACAATAAATGTTGGTTGCATTGAACTCCGTCTCCGACCTCTTGAATCCTGCCCACGCAGACTTAACACCCCCCCACACCAACTCTCCAAATATGCTAAAAGCTTTCTGGGAGCATTTTCAGCACAACACAATTGAATGAGTTTCAATAGACTGCAAGGAGGTTTGGGGTCTTCTTTTGACATTGAGCAAGGAGGGGGGCTTCTGCATGGCTGAACTGGGAGGTGTATAGATGAGATCAAAAGAAGAACAAAGACAGCCATAGATTTAAAAATGCAAGGGGCCTTGGGAAAAGAAGATTGTTGTCAAGGAACTGGAAAGAAGTTTTTTATCCCTTTATTTTTTTAACCTTCTTTTCAACGAATAAGGGTCCCCAACGTGGATAAAAACCATACAGTACACATAGAATCCATAAATTCTTTTCTTTTTTAAAAAGGACAATGAGATCTATTCAGAGGTATGCTTCTGAACATGATACACTTTGGGGGCAGGGGGGGCAGAAACAAGCAGAAGGCAGCTCCCTTCCTACACCCTATGGCCATTTGTGCATGGCTATTTCCTCAGGGCTTTGCTTTGATTATGCTTGCTTTTTCTGACTGTCCGAGGTTGCCTTGGTCTCCCTGCGCATTTCCCCGCATTTTGCTCGCATTTTCTAGATTAGTGTTTAACCGGCATCCAGGAAACCCAGGGAAAACATGCATGGAGAGTGAGGAGACCTCTGACGCAGGGCCATCTTAACGCATGAGCCCGATGGGCACTTGCCCGGGGGCCCCACGAGCATAGGGGCCCTATGCTAATCTGTGTATGTTAAGTGACTTGCCATAAATAAATACTACTACACAGTAGTCTAGACTATACTAAACTATAAAATAATATTTGCTGCAATGTTATTGTGTTACAAATGGACATTGTGATTTGTCTCTGATTTAGTATCCCTGGGTTAGTATTGCAGTCACCTCTACCACAGTGCCACCTCACTTGCATGTAGGCCTACGTGTATGGATCTCATGCTGTATAACGTAATTTAGCGTATATGTTACGTCACTTAAACTCAGTTGACATTACTAACATTAGACCTACTGTAGTACTATTAATAGCAATGACATGATTATTGGATATATTTATACATTGTATATGAACCCAGGTATAGGGCTATGCATAGATTATTAGTGATTGAACCTGAGATTCAATCACAACATTGAACACTTGTACGGTAATCATGTAGTGGTTATTTAAGATTATGAATTTATGATGCAGTACTAATAACCAGGTATTGATAGTTTGTGAATATATGAATGGATAAGCTTTTTAATTGTGCAAGTTGAGAAAATTGTTGAATGTAATCTGGTAGACCTATACATAGATGAGGCTAGATCAGTGCCAGACACCCTAGCTATGCCAGTAAGCTAGATCTAGGTCTTGTCCAGCGGTTTTGTGAATCAGCACACAGTAGAGAGTTTGTATTCAAAATAAAGACTGTTCGTACAATTGAAGGAATGACACGTTCATTATGGAAGCAGAATGTTTAAATATTTAGGTCTTGTTGCAAGCACACTTGTATAATATAACCCTACATCGGACTGGTGTGGGACTAAATACTAAATATTTAAGATGTATATTTCCAGGTGAATAACCCTTTCAGCAGAAATGAAATGTAATGTTTTGAGTGGAGCACAGAAGAGGAAGAGAGCTGCAGAGGAGAAGGAGAAAATAGGAAAACTTCCAAAATTAACATCGTGGCTCAGCACAGGTGCAACGACAGCCACTCATACCATTCCTTCAGATATAGCATCCACATCTACATCCATTCCTGCTACCAATCATCCAGTTTCAGCAGACGTACCATCATTGCCTGTTGCTGCTGGTGGTGACATTTTACAAGAGGAAATACCCAAATCTGTAACAGTAAAGGAGTTTGCAATCCAAGATACAGATCTGGGGCTATGGAACGTTAATGATACTGACACAATAGATTACTGGATTCGTAGTGGGCCCTCATCATGTCAGAATCATGATAGCAACCTTTCAAACTCACGCAGAGTGTATAAAACAGCTGAAGTAGAGAATATGAAGGCAAGGTATTTATCAAACGATGTGTTCAAACGTGAACTGCAGAATGGCGAGTGTGTAAAACGTGAATGGCTACTCTATTCACCATCCCAAGGTCGTTTGTACTGCTTTGTATGTCGCCTATTGTCCAAGAAAGAATCTCCCTTTGCTACATCGGGGTTCAATGACTGGAAGCACAGCAATGTTATTGTAGAACATGAAAATGGAGAAGAACATCGAAAGTGCATGACAGCATATTTGATAAGGCATAAAGAAACTGGAAGGGTAGATTCTTTATTACTTGAGCAACATCACTCAGAGCAGGAATACTGGCATAAAGTGTTGACATGTGTGGTTTCTGTAATTTGCTTTCTTGCCTCCAGAGGTTTGCCATTTCGTGGAGAAAATCAGATTATTGGGTCAGCAAAAAATGGCAACTATTTAGGTATCCTAGAGCTGTTGAGTGATTTTGACCCTTTCCTGTAAGAACATCTCAAAATGTATGGAAATCCTGGAAAAGGGAATCCGTCATATTTATCTGCAAATATTTGTGAGGAATTTATTGAATTAATGGGACAACAGGTTCTTAGTACTATTCTTGAAGAAGTAAAAGAGTCAAAGTATTATTCAATAAGTGTAGATTCCACTCCAGACATCTCACACACAGATCAACTGACATTTAGTGTCTGATACATTAAAGGCTGTGAGCCTGTGGAACATTTCTTGATGTTCATCCCCATCTTTTCTCATGGAGCAAAGGATCTAACAGACACTGTTGTGGATTTTCTTAATGAGAACAACATTCCACTATCAAACTGCCGTGGTCAGTCATACGATAATGCCTCAAATATGTCTGGACGATATACTGGATTGCAAACACGGATTCATCAACTCAATGAGTTTGCCATCTATGTCCCCTGTGCTGGACACAGCCTGAACTTGGTGGGCGTAAAAGCAGCAGAGTGTTCTTTGAATTTGTTCAGTATCTGTATTCATTTTTTGCTGGTTCTACTCATTGCTGGAATGTATTGACATTATCTGTAGGAAAAGGTTTTGTGGTCAAGCGTCTGTCTGACACACGATGGTCAGCACATTTTGATGCTGTTCATGCTCTGTATGGGGGTTTCAAGAAAATAAAACATGCACTAGATTATCAGCTGACAATGAACAGCAAGTGAATACAAGGCAAGAGGCAGAAGGGTTGAGCAAAAAAATGGAAAACCTGGAAACAATTTTTCTCACAATTCTTTGGAATGACATGCTAGAAAGAATGAACAAAACAAGCAAGGTCCTGCAATCAAAGGATGAGAACATCCTTGTTGCCACGAGTCTTTTTGAGTCTATGAAAACCTATCTTCTGGAAACTAGAGACAAATTTAGTGAATATGAATTCAAAGCCAGGAGTATGTGTCCAGATACAGATTACAGTGATGGGAAAAAATGGGAATGAAAACAAAGTGTGAGTCTTAGTAGATATGATGGATCAGAAGAGGTACTTCTCAGTAAAACCAAAAAATTCAGGCTGGAAACTTTCCTCCCTATTCTGGACACTCTAATCTTTGAACTGACAAAACGTGCACAGGCTTATTCACAGACTGAAAATCGTTTTCTTTCTTCAGTGAATTGAAAAGCATTGCTTCTGATGCACTAAAGAAAAAGTGTGAACATCTGGCTAATATGTATCACAAAGACCTGAATTATGATGACCTTTTAAATGAATGTGAGCATCTCAAGCTCTACATGGCTCTTGATGAAAATTGTGAGACTCTCCCTGCACTGTACAGAAAAATAATTTCGGACAATTTGAAATCTGTATTCCCGAATGTTGAAATTGCACTCAGAGTGTTCATGTGCATGATGGTGACCAACTGTATAGGAGAACGTTCTTTTTCAAGACTGAAACTTATAAAAAATCTTCTTTGTAGCACAATGGGGCAGCATCGTTTGAACTGGCTTTCACTCATGTGCATGGAAAATGATATCCTGAAGACCATTGACTTCAAGCCAATAATAAAGCAATTCTCTGAAAAGGAATGCCACAAATGCTTGTTATAATAAGAAGTACGTAGTAATTTCATACCCCAATCTGTGTGGCTTACTGAGTATTATTGTGTTTTTCAAGCCTTGTGTATTGTTCAAATGTTTATCATGTTGATTAGTTGCTGCTGTAAAGCATGTTTTAATGTTTTAACACCAGTTTTGTTGACGTGCCAATAAAATAAATATATGTTTAATATTATCGACCATTTACTTTTTATTCCTGTGAGTGGTTGTCATAGGGGCCCCAGCACACTGGTTTGCCCAGGGGCCCATAATGCTGTTAAGACGGCCCTGCTGTGATGATCACAAAATGAAAGCATAATCAAAGCAAAGCCCCAAAGTAGTTGACAGGTGACCATGAGGGAAACAGCCATGCATCAGCTGCCTTTGAGTGTTTGCCAGAGGTAACTCCAGAGAACCTTCCATGCTGGTGCTATTACCGATGGAGAGAGCAAGCACTCCCACATAATATTCTTGTTGACAAATTGGGAAAATGTGGTTTAGATCCTACTACTATTAGCTGGATCTGAAACTGGTTAACAGATCACACCCAAAGAATGCTTGTTAATGGTTCCTCATCCTCTTGGAGAGAAGTGACTAGTGGAGTGCCTCAGGGGTCTGTCCTGGGCCCTGTGTTGTTCAACATCTTTATAAATTATTTGACTGAAGGTATAGAGGGGAGGCTTCCATCCTCTTGGACCATCCTCTTGGACCGAGGAGGGGCTGTGTCTCAGTGGAAGGGCATCTGCTTTGCATGCAGAAGGTCCCAGGTTCAATCTCCAGTTGAGAAGACCAGGCAGTATCTGATGTGAAAGACCGCTGCCTAAGACCCTCGAGAGTCGCTGCTAGTTTGAGTAGACAATACTGACCTTGATGGACCAGTGGTCTGATTTGTTATAAGGCAGCTTCATGGGTGTGACATGAACCGGGTTTGATTCCCCACTGCTCCATATGAGCAGCAGATGCTAATATGCTGAACTGGGTTAGTTTCCCCACTCTTCCACATGAAGCCAGCTGGGTTACCTTGGGCTAGTCACATTCTCTCAGCCCCACCTACCTAACAGGGTGTCTGTTGTGGGGAGGGGGAAGAAGGGGGTTGTAAGTGGGTTTGATTCTTCTTTAAGTGGTAAAGAAATTCGGCATATAAAAACTAACTCTCCTCCTCCTCCTCTAGATTGTAGTTGGGTTGATAAACTACACAGCATGTGGATTTTTTTAAAAAAAATGAAAATGAATAATATTCAGCTCTATGGAGGTTCTGGGTTTTTGGAAAGTTTATACCAGACAACTGGTTTAGAATAGTGGCTGAGAGAAGGAGCAGTGTTCTCAGGTAACCCTTGTTCAATTATGACCTCAGGCAGAAAGTTATGAAAGTGGCCTTCGGCTTGCTACTCAGCCCCAGTTCCCCATCTACAAAATATTAGAACTGGCCTTTCATACAGGGCCATTGTAAGGATTTCAATGAGAAATTGTGAACAAAATGCTTTGGATAATGAAAGCATAATTTATATTGGGAACTAGGGTTGCCAACCTCCAGGTGAGGGCTGGAGACTGTACAACTGATCTCTAGATGACAGTGATCGGTTCCTCTGGAGAAAATGGCTACTTTAGATCGTGGCACCTAGAGGTGTGCATATCGATATACTCAAACTGAAAATAAACCTGAAATTAGCCATTTAGACAATATTCAGGTTTTGGGTGAACTGAATATCAAAACCTGGGAATCTTCCTAAAGCCTAATAGGTGATTCCCGAAAAAGCCTATTCCTGAAAAAGCCTTAGATGGTGACCGTCTTAGTAGAGTCCCTTGCAGCCACAGTGCAAATTTAGTGACTCTACCTCCAAAAATGCCCCCACAGGAGCTTAAAAAAAATCTCAATAGACTATAATGGGCCCAATTTTATTCCGGTAAACCCGGAAATAAGCCAAATACCCATTGTTGCTGGTATGGGTATGCGGCTTATTCCAGGCTTACAAAAAAAATCAGGCCCAATAAACCAGAACCTGAAATTTACGGATATTTTCCCCCTAGTGGCATCAGTGGCATTATACCCCTCTGAGGTCCCCTACCACCCCCATCCCCGGGCTCCATGCCTCTGAATTATGGAGATATGTTGATGTTGCTCTTATGGCTGATGGATGAATTTGGGGTGGAACAGATAAGAGAACAGCCAAGTTGGCAAAGCACAAAGTGCCAAGTTGGCAATGAAAACCAATAACACCATCCCATCCTTCTGCTGATAGGTAGGTCTTTCAATTTTACCTAAAAAAAATGAGGCAAAGGTAGAAGTTCTTCCTGCGGTAAAATCTGTGAAATTTTGAAGAAAGAAGTTTCAATAAGGTCAAAGAAAACTTTTCAAAAGGGTTGAGACAGGGCATGTGCTAAATCCTCCAGAGGAGTGATTTCACTAATCTCCTCAAAGCTCTTTTGGCTTCTCTCAGAATTCCTCATACACTTCATTGTGTCAAACATTGGACTTCAGACAAAATTTCAGCATTGACATTAGCCTGCATGTTGCTAGATAACCACTGAGTTTCTCCTTGAGTGAAATTTTGAGGTGAATTTGGTGGGTCCTACTTGATGAAAAGCCCAAGGAATTCCTAGGGTAGCAAAAAGTTTTTTCCCCTGTAAGTCTAGTAAGATGCCTCATGGTGGTCTGATGGATCCCTACAAATTAGTAAGCCTAGCAATGTGGAATTCTCCATGGAGTATAGGGTAATAGGGAAAACAAAGCCTCTACTCAGGGAAACCTTCAGTTTGAGAGCAGGTTTTCAGGGGGGAGGGGATATTGGAGCCAGCTGAAGTCATGACCAAGGCAGCTCTTGTGAAGGAGATTGCTCATCCGTGCGGGTGAGGAGTCTTCTTCAAAAACCCAATATGTAGCTGTAGTTGCAGGCGTTTTTTAGATGGAGGGTATATCCCTCAGGATGGCACTGGGTAAGCCCTGTCTTTTAAATGATCCAGACTAGTTTGGTCAGACCAAGCTGGCTCCCTACCTCAAAAGGGCCACAACTATGGGGCCCTAACAAAACCAGTCAAAGATAGAAAAATGGAAGAAAGCACAAAGCTGTGCATCTGAGCAAAGGCGAATAGCCGAATTCCCAAAAAGTCAAATATCTATTTGGCTTTTTTGGGTTTTGGGTTTCAGCTATTCGCCTTTGCACAGATGCACAGGTCAACCCAAATATCTACTTGGCTTTTTCGGGAATTGCTTTTTCGGCTTCGGGCAGATCCCCAGGTTTTGGTATTTGGTCGACCCGAAACCTGAATATTGTTGAAACTGCTAATTTGGGGTATATTTTTGGTTTGGGTATATCAACATGCACAACCCTACCAGCCATCACCTGGAGATTGGCAACCCTGTTACTTGAGTCTCCTGACTCCAATCTGTCCAAATCAAACAATATCACTAATTAAATTTTATTCATGAATGTAAAATACAATTAGCTCCCAGAAGAGATTTACAGAGATTCTTTGAAGGCCAGACTCAAAAGTCCTTGGAGAGTTTTTGCTATAGCAGAACTTGGTCTTCATCTTAATAACTTCATAAGTCAGATCAGTTCCCCCCAGCGATATTATTCTTGATAGCTTTATAGCCTCTTTTCTGAAAACAAACACAGAAACCATAGATAGAAGATACATGTGGCTACTGTATATTAACAGAAAAATAGTCTTCATGTGCAGAGTGACATATCTGAAGAAGTGAGCTTTGGCTCACAAGAGCTTATACCTTGATTTTTTTAAAAAAATCTTTAAGGGGCTACTGCACTCAAATCTTGTTTAGGATTGTATTGTAAATTTTCTTCATCTTCACAGGACTGACATTGCCACTGAGGTATAGTAGAGCGGTGTGAAAAATGTTTTATTTAAAGATTTATACTGAAATGGGGAGATAGCATTGCAGTTACAAAGCTCTAGACTTCACCTTTAAAAACTGGGTTAAATTTCATATTTTACAAATGTAAAGCCTCCTGAGTGCAATAACTGAGAAAACATCACTAAGTATTCTTTTAGCATGGGAACAATTCATGTGAATTCTGGATGTAACAGATGTATAAACTTCTTTGGACCTTCCTGCTAATTCTTACAGAACCAGTTCAGGTGCTATTAAATTTTTCAGACAGAGCAATCCTATAGCCACATAAAGCAAGTAACATATGACATCATTAATCAATAATACTTGGCAGTTTGAGTGTATTGGCACTTTTTTGGCTTTTCTTCAAAGCAAATTTCTAGTGGAAGTATTATTGCCTGCTTTTGAAGTTGTGCATGTTCATAGTTATTTTCTTCACACACTCATCTATACGAATAAGTCTGACATTGCAATTCTAAACTGAGCTACACCCTTGTAAGTTTACTGAAGTCATGGGGGTTAGAAAGGACATAACTCTGCTTAGATTTGCTCTGCAGATTCTGCAAGCTTATATCCTCATTTTGATTTTGTGTCTCTCTTGCTAGAAATAAGCACCCTTTCCTGATTTACTGAATTTTCCCTTTTGAATGTATGTATTTTCCAACATAATCTGTGTGTCCATTGTGCAATGGTATGAAAATGGCATAAAAGTAGGGGAAAAAAGAATCACCAATGACAGCAAAAGAAACAAGGTGGACTGACAGAGATAACAACATATGGAAGCAAAAAGAAATGGAAAGAGTTGTATCAACTCATCCCTGGTGGTCTAAACCAAGCCTTGTGTGGCAAGAGTACAAACTATGGCAGTATGGCTTGCAATGCATCCTCATGATTTATATTTTGCACTGAGTACTTTGTGAATGCACAGGATGGGTAAGAATTACATTTTTTTTCATTCTGATAGCAATTATAATATTGCATGATGCACTTTAAAAGAGCAAATCTTCAAATATTTGAAGAGCAAATCTTCATAACCACAATCAGAAAGGTTTTGGGTTTTTTTTTGTTCATTTATAGTGTTACCCAGGTGAATCGACATTATAATCTTATGCTGAGTTAACTACATATTAAAATAACTGAAATCAAGAAGGAAGAGCCCTGCTGGAGCACACTGAAGATCCACCCAGTTGTTTCCAATAGTGACAGGGTTGCCAACCTCCAGGATACAAGCTTGAGATCTCCTGCTATTACAACTGATCTACTGCTGATAGAGATCAGTTCACCTGGAGAAAATGGCCGCTTTGGCAATTGGACTCTATGGCATTGAAATCCCTCCCCTCCCCAAACCCCACTCTCCTCAGGCTTCACCCAAAAAACCTCCTGCCAGTGGCAGTGGGACCTGGCAACTCTAAATGTTGACCAGCACAGTACTTTTTGGGAAGCTAAACTCATAAAGCCCTTGCTCTTTCCTTTCATCAGCATATGGTATTCTAAAGCGGCAATCCGAAAGGGGGATGGGAGGTAGGGCTGTTGATTCGGTTTGGCCTGAACTGAAAAACAGCCGAATTCCCCCTGATTCGGTGGTTTTTAGTTTGGGACGAACCGAACTCAAAAATGGTGGGCAACCGGGGAGCCGAATTCAGCGAGTTCGGGAGTTCACGAATAAGTCCTGCCAATTCGGGGCCGTCAGTAAGCAGCATAACCGTCAGTAAGCAGCATTCTCCTCCCCCGGCCAATCGGTGGCCAAGCTGGGTCTTCTTCTGGCCAATCAGTCAGGATTGAGTACTAGAGGAATCAGCTGATGTGCGGCCCGGCCGGGGAGAGAGAGGGAAATCCTCGTGTGTGTGGGTGTGTGTGTGTGGGGTGCTTGTGCACATTTGCTCCTTTCTGTGGCTGCAGGGGGTGTATTTTTTGGGGTACAGACCCCAAACTTTCAGCAGAGATTCAGACAAGCCTTCTTAAGAGACCACCCAAGTTTTGTAAACATTGGGTCAGGGGGTCCCGAGATATGGGCTCCCCCCTTTTTTCTTTCCATGGCTGCAGGGGGTGCATTTTTTGGGGTACAGGCCCCAGACTTTCAGTGGAGCTTCAGCTGAGCCTTCTTAAGATACCCCCCACATTTTGTAAACATTGGGTTAGGGGGTCTCGAGATATGGGCTCCACCCCTTTCCCTCCCCCCTTTTCCATTTCCGTGGCTGCAGGGGCGCTTTTTTGGGGATACAGCCCCCAAACTTTCAGCATAGCTTCAGACAATCCTTCTTAAGATACCACCCAAGCTTTGTAAAGATGGGTTCAGTGGGGGCAGAAATATCGGCTCCCCCCTTTTCTCTTTCCATGGCTGCAGGGGGTGCATTTTTGGGGTTGCATATCCCAAACTTTCAGCGGAGCTTCAGACAAGCCTTCTTAAGAGACCACCCAAGTTTTGTAAACATTGGGTCAGGGGGTCCCAAGATATGGGCTTTCCCCTTTCCCCTATTGGGATGAATGGGATCCTGTATGCATCTCCAGAGCAAAACGTCCCGTGCCTAAATGGAATTGTCTTGGATTATCCAGTCCTCCCCAGCCCCTCCTGATGGAACAGAAGACAGCCACAGTAAGACCCCTTTGGGGGCTTTAATCTATAATTTTTCTCCTGTGTGTGTGTGTGGGGGGGAAGCAGAGTCTGTGTGTGTGGGGGGAGGGAGCAGTTTCTGTGGGTGAGGGGGGAAGCCAAAGGGGGCTTTTGCCAGTTCTGCCTGGGGTGTGTGTTCCCCCTCGAGTCTCTCCCTGGTTTGAGGGGGGGTTTCAGTTGTGTGTCTTCAGGTTTTCCCTCATTCATAAGAGCGGTTAGGTCTATTTGGATGCTTGCTCAAAACTGGTTTTCAAATGGTGACTTAAAGAATGCATTTGGAGTCCCATGCAAAAGGGGAAATTCCACCCCTCCTGCTCATTATGCGTAGCTAGCTGCCTCTGTCCCTTTCCATGGTTTGCAAACTCCCAGGTGTCAGGTGTTGCTTTGTACAGTTGCAAAGGTGTTGCTGTCGTGTTGCTTTGCAGTTGTGTTGCAATGCTTTGCAAACTTCTCAGCTGTTTGTCGGGGCTGGGAGCTTTGTGCGTGGGTGGCAAGCTCTGCTCAGAGATGCACATTAAGGGTGGGGGACCCCTTTCGGGGCCCATATCTCAGCCCTCCCTGACCCAATCTTTACAAAACTTGGGGGGTCTTTCAAGAAAAGTCCTTTGAAGCTCTGCTGAAAGTTTGGGACCTCTACCCCCCAAAATGCCCCCCCAGAGCCGCGGAAAGGCGCGGTTGTGTTTTTAATGGCTTTATTCGACCGAATTTTTATTCCGAACTTTGAATTCCCGCCGAATTGCACGGACCCGAAGTGGGGGAGTTCGGACTTCGGCATATCCCGAATCTAAACGGGCCGAATTCAGCCGAATCCAAACTATACCGAATTTTTTTTAATTCAACAGCCCTAGTGGGAGGGAGAAGTTCCTTAGGTGCTGGTATGACCCCATGGCAGCATAAGTGCCCACTTAACCCGGGATAAGAGACACGCCGTCACGGTTGGCATTCATGTTTGTGCTGGGACACAACACATTGGCATGAGGCTCAGGGGCCAGTGCTGCCTCCTGGCAGCATTCCGGTGGTGCAAGTCTCCATGCCAGCATCCTGGGAGGCATTCCCAGGGCTTTCCTGGGGGCAGAATGCCCCTTCTCACAGCGTCCTGACTACACTACCTTTTTTGGTGGTGTAGCCTCATTGATTACAATAGGGGATTATCGGGTACATTTTATTTTTATTTTCGTTTTGCAGCCAGGAGTCCTCTGGCTGTGGCGTGGCAGCCCTGCTCCCAGCCACTGTCAAACTAATGCCCCCTTAGGATTCAACTGTCCAGATTACTGCTTCTAACTATTGAGGCTTCATTTAGCTATTATAGGTTATAATCACTGAACTGATAATATGTGAATTTGACTAATTCTTTTAAAAAACTATTTAACTTGATGACCATCAATGCTGTAGTGAATTCCATAAGTGAATTATGAAGAAATACTTTGTTTTGTCAGTCAGGCTGAGATAAATTATCCAAAAGGATTCAAAAGCTCCATCAAAGTTTATCAGGTCAAAATTTGAAGTCTCAGCCCATTATAATACGTTTAAAAATTTCATTTCAGTGTTAAAATTTAGCTTGTTGTTTTTATCCATTCAAGTGGATTGTAATAGGCAGTTATTTTTCAAATTAAATAAAGATCCTGGTGTATCTTTTACAAGTAAAGACCCATTATTTTTTCCTCCAATTCAAATTATTCAAAGTAAGCTTTGAATTTTTATTTTTGCTTTGAAAATGTATAAAGATCAACCTTTAATGTAATAACATGCAATTGTAAAAGAATTCTCAGTACTATCACAATCATAACTACAACTGAATAACAGAAATGTGTTTTAATAATAATAATAATAATCCAGACAAGGTAAAGACAGAAAAGGGTGTGGTTTTTTGTTGTTAAAAATGTTTATTTCCATTTTTTTGTTCACCAAAAACCAAGTGCCTCATGTTCTTTTTTTTAAAGACACAAACACCATATGCATTTCCATCCACATGGTCAAGCCAAAGATCATAGAAAATTTTGCCTTAGAACACTTTTAAATATTTGTTTAAAAACAAACAAATCAACCCATAATGCACAGTGGAACAGTGGCAAAGAGGGTTCCCGTTATAAATACAGTGAAATAATTATGTACAACTTTCACAATATTAAGACAAGACCTGCTGAACAGCTAGGACAAATGTTTGAAAGGCATTTGTACAAGTCTTGTACAAGATAAAGTATTGGAAGAATCAACAACGGCCTCCCTTGTACAAGTGCATTGAATTAAGACTGAAAGCTGAGAGGCAGTTCATTGACACAGGGCTTTTCCGCATTCTCATTTTCCTCACTTCTAAGTTCCTGCTTCTTCAGAGTTTTTCCCATTCTGCGTGTGTTTTGTTCCCTCTAGTGCTTGATTCGATATTACATCAGTTTATGTCTGGCATATCACCCTGCAGATTTAAACTGCTGGTTTTATGCCGGACATAAATTGGTGTAATATCAAATAGACCACTAGAGGGAGCAAAACCCCTTCCTCTCCCATAACAGTCATGCAAATAAGATAAGTGTGACATGACATAAGTGTGGCATGATCCCCCAACACACCCTCCAGTCATACACAACACTGGGAAACTATGTCCCAATTTTGGTCTCTGAATGTTCTCTGTTGCTGGTATGCTTCCTATTGTCCGTTTCCCAGCGCAATGAAAAGTGTGCATTTTGGGTCCAGTCCTGAACACAATCTTTTCCTTTTAGTAAATAGGAACCTTGGAGCATGAGTTGCTCAGGAGAAGCCTGCATTTATTTTTAATGTGATGAATATACTTCAGACCTTGACACTTGAAACAGTTCACATCACTCCGAAGCCCTTTGAGGCCCTGTCAAACTTGACCTTCAGCCTATGATGACATTAATCTGATCCCATCTAACTTGGCCACACAAACATCCCAGATGTAAACAATGCTCCAGAATATAACAACAACCCTTTTTCATTGCCACTGGATTGATCTCAAAAATCATGATCATTTGGGAAATCAGTCAGTGTGTTCTTGGGAGAAGAGGCATTCCTGGCAGGTAAGCCAGGGATTGATTTGCCCCAGTCCAATGTGAATAAAATAGGAAAGTTGGAAGGAGAAGCTTCATTGTTGTTTCTCCTTCATGAGGCAGATTTTGCTGCCTGTTGCCGACCACCCACCCACCCTTGAATATCGCAGGATTAGCTGGTCACCATTGGGGCCAAGCACAATTTTGGGGGCTTCTTCCCTGATTGGCTTTTGGGGGAGGCTTTTTATGCCTGCTTCGTGATGTTTGGGTTAGGCGGTTATTAATAGCTTAACTAGGCCTGGTCATTGACTGTTTAGGCCATAACTAGTTTGGCAGGGATAGGGCGGGTTTCTTATGGACAGGTAGGGGGAAGTGGTGAGCACCCTGAGCCATTGGGTATGATGGAGGGTGAGTTCTGAACAGACCATCACTTGCTTTATGTTGGGATGGGGCATGTGAAGGGGCACCTTTGGTGCTCAGCCAGCAACATCTTTCTGAACCTGGTAGTGGCTTCATGGCACATCAAGGAAAGGGGCTGGGGCTGGGCACCTCTTCACACAGTATGTGCAGGCAATGATAAACAAGGCCGGTGGGGTTTGGAGCCAGGGTGGATTTGCCAAAACAAAAGGCAGCCACAGCTAGGCTGCCTAGATCAGCCCACCCTCAATTAAATATCATCCTAGTTAATTGATGACCTATTAAACCCATGCTATGGTCTTGTGTCTTTATTGGGTACTGGGGAAACTGTCTCACTTAACAAGACACGTCCATAGCACAGCAGGAGAGTATTCTCAATGTTATACTAAGAGGAAAAGGACAGAAAAATTTATTTAATCATCTGTCAGACCTACTATGAAATCTTTCTCTGGCATAAAAAGATGAAAGGATTGATTTGTAATAGTGAGTTGTTACTGGGGAGGAAAAACCTGTCCTCTTCTTGGATAGCCTTTTGCTAATATTTAATTTCTCAGCAGGGCAAATCTATTACTGAGCATGGTGCAACTCAAGAGAGAACTGAGGACCATGCTAGGACACATGACATTGAAATACTGAGACCATTAGTTTACCCCACTGGCCTTCAAAGGATGAGCTGGGTCCCAACATTGGGCCATGGATTGAACTAAAGAGTGTCACACCAATGGTATTGCTAGTCTTTTAAACATTTATTTAGGAAATTGTTTTTAAAGAAGGAGAAAACTGGGGGAGAGGAGATGCGGAGGATAGAACAAGAAATACAGAGAAATAGGAAGAGGTGGAAGATCATATAAAGTAACAAATTAAAAGTGGGCTATCATGCTGCATATTGGTGTTAAAGGTACATGCAAGGTTGAAGATAACTATCTGACCCAGCCTTTGAGTTGCTTGAGCACTGATTTGGCTCACATCCTGCTTGCCAGTCACAAGCAGGGAGACCTGACCATTTGGTGAGCTGTTCAGATAAGTCTGGATGTGTTCATGTCACTGCTTTCTTATATGTGTCAGAAAGCATTATGCTGGCTGTCAACCTCAGTTCGATCTGCTTGTGTGTTCACCTTTAAAAAAAATGAAATTGACAATGTTACACCATCATAATAATGTCAACTATTGGGTGACATTCCTGGTGTCATACAGTGCCATCCTAAGGAGAGTTACATCCTTCTAAGATTATTAGACTCAATGGGATTACAAGGTGCAACTCTTCTTAGGATGGCATTCATGGTAAGAACATAAGAAAGTGGATACTCAAGGTTGGGCAGAATTATATATATATATATATACAAAATGTATACATACCGGTATATACATTTGTATATGTATATATTTCTGTAAATGTGTGCAGGTATTACATGGGTTTTAATTGACCACTGATGAAGGCCAATTTTTCTTCTAAGAACATAAGAAAGGCCATGCTGGATGAGACCAAGGTCCATCAAGTCCAGCAGTCTGTTCATACAGTGGCCAGCCAGGTGCCTCTAGGAAGCCCACAAACAAGACGACTGCAGCAGCATTCTCCTGCCTGTGTTCCACAGCACCTCATAGAATAGGCATGCTCCTCTGATCCTGGAGATAATAGGTATGCATCATGACTAGTATCCATTTTTACTAGTAGCCATGAATACCCCTTTCCTCCATGAACATGTCCACTCATGGTATAATAGTACTGATATTTAAAAACTATGGAGGTATGCTTTCCCAGTGTAAGTAAGGAATGTGTGAAGGACCCATCAGAGATCACATATTACAATCAGAACCAACAGACACTATGGGCGAAAACGCATGGTCACTTTATCCTCCTTTAATCCCTGTCTTAGCCAGGATCGAACACACATTAGGCAAAACGCATGCGTTCATTCCTGGCTGAATCCTGGCTGAAACAGGGATTAAAGGAGGATAAAGCGACCATGCATTTTCACCCTATGTCACCTCAGAACGGGTCTTCTCACTGGAGTCTGCTCCTATACTCCAGCGGGATCAAATTCTACAAAAAGGGAAACATTTTGGATCTTTACCTTATGAACGTTGATGTCTCAAGGCTTCAATGAGGAAATTAGCTGTTGGTTTGAAAGTTTATTTAGCATGCTTTTGTATGCTTTAATTGAATTTTTACTGTGTGGTTTGCTTTAAGAGCTTGTTAAAGACTCATGGAGGGAAAATTTGTTCAATGGTTTCTTCCATGTGTAGGTTGTATAGGTTAGGATTGAGGGAATGCATTTACCTTGTGATAGGTATGATGTATCTTGAACTATTTGACATTAGTTCATTGAGAAACTCATATATGTATATTAATTAATTACTGCCATATTCAACAACTCCAGTTGGTGTTAAACTCTTTTATGTTGATGGGGGGAAGAAGAAGAGGAGGAGGAGGAGGAGGAGGAGGAGTTGGTTTTTATATGCAGACTTTCTCTACCACTTAAGGAAGAATCAAACCGGCTTACAATCACCTTCCCTTCCCCTCCCCACAACAGACACTTTGTGATGTAGGTGAGGCTGAGAGAGATCTATGAGAGCTGTGACTAGCCCAAGGTCACCCAGCTGGCTTCATGTGTAGGAATGGTGAAACCAACCCTGTTTACCAGATTAGCATCTGCCGCTCATGTGGAGGATTGGGGAATGAAACCTGGTTCTCCAGATTAGAGTCCACCACTCCAAACCACCACTCTTAACTACTATATCATTCTGGTTCTTTCTTTTGGGACCTCTAGATAGTATTTTTAATTCCCCTCCCCCAGGTACTGGAATTATTACAACTTTTTTTTTACAATTTCAAGGTCAGTTGTTAAAAAAGGGATAATGGACCATACTGGTATGAGAGGTTCTGTTAATTTTGAAGAGGAGGAAATCCCAACCGTTACTTAGCTTTTTCAGAATAAATTCTCATTTTATGCTTCTGAAATATTTGCTCTCTAAAAGTCAATTTACAAATATAGCTGGTTAAGAAATAGGTATCAGAAGGGTTGCTGGTTAAAATGACTCCAGGCCTCCTGTATGTGGGATTCTCATAAATTTTGGCATTTGGTGAATTTTAGTAGTAGAGGAAGTTTTATTCCCTCTACTTGTCCTGTAATGCTTAAGGAGTGGAAGACATATTTTAATACAGTCTAAAATGATGGCAGCTTTTTGCCTGATGGCCCCTCTCTTCTGATTATAAATTTGGATCCTTAGGAAAGATGGGATCCTGTTACTGTTGAGCGTTCTGGGAGAACTGAAAGTAAGGAAGGCCCCTGGCTATGTCTGGGTCCCTGCTGAGCATTTTCAGTTGCATGCCAATTGGTGGGCTCCTATTTTAGTAGTTGTATTAACTGCCATTGATAATTCAGAAGAAATGCCAGATATATGGCCAGGGCCAAATCTTGGGGGGATCTGGGGGGCAAGAGCCCCGGGTGCAAGGAGCGGGCTGCCAGCAAGGGCATGGAGAAGAGGAGTGCCATGGCACCGCAGCCCAACATGTAGCCACCCACCTTTACTTGTTGCCCGTGTTGCATCTACAGCAGCTGCGCACGAGGCCAGGGAGTGGGTGAGCCGTGGTGGTGTCGCGGTGACCACCCATGGGGTCACCAGTGCCTGCCTCCAGCATGTGCACACACCCTCCCTCCCCCCTTCCCCCCAGCTCCATGCCTGTATATGGCATCAAGCCATAATCATTCCTGTCTGTAAAAAGAGACTGTTTAGCCTGCCATTTAATTATCATCCCATTAGTTTACTTTCAGTTCTTGGGAAATTATATGCTGTCCACCTTAAGTTAAAACTGCCTCAACAGATGAAAATTTTATCTGTAACTGGTCCTGAACAAATTGATTTTCAGGAAGGTTCCTCTACGTTCCATCATCCTTATACTCTTTCCATTTTGGCAGGTAACTCTATTTCTCTTAGTGGGAAGCTATAGGCTGCTTTTATGGATTTACGTGCTGGATTCGATCTGATTTCTCACTCGTGTCTGTGGGGCAAACTGGAACAGTTACACATACTACCAATACTACTGTTTTTAATTAAATCTTTGTATTTTACATCTTTTGTTAAGGTTAGATGCCCCATCACTGAAAAGTATAGCAATCTAATTCCTGTATAAACTGTTTTGTGTTAACAGTTTTTTCTCCATTGTTTTATTTTTCTACAGCATATAATAATTTCCCTAAATTGTTTATACTGGGTTGGATCCTAATTATTGCCAATGGAAGTACCTCTCTGCTCCTGCAATTCCTCCTGACCACCAGAAAGGAGATTCTTGGGTTGTGGGAAATTTCAAGATACTATTTTGGGAATCTGTTCTGGGTAATTTTTTCAGGTTTGGGAAATAGCAGGTATTGGTAAACCTGGCCTCTGTCTGGATGCAAATGTCATTGGAAACTGTGATGGTAGACCAGACATCTGGACTTGGACAACAAGTCTCCCTCTGTTAATTCTGGAAGACAAAATACCCCCCCCCCCAAAAAAAAAATCCCTAATAATTTTAGGATATAAATTTAGGGAATCCTGAAATTTTGACAGTGACTTTTGTTGTTTCAGATATTCCTGCACCAATATTAAACCACAGATTTGGTGTATAATTTGAGCTCAGAAATATTTGAATGCACACCTGTACTCTTGAACACTACTTTAGGCACCCTTAATTCTCTACTGCAGGGATGGGGAACCTCAGGCCCGGGGGCCGTATGCAGCCCCCGAGGACATTTTTTGTGGCCCTCGGGAGCTCTGGGGCCCTGCTGCGGAGGTGGGGCACAGGGCGGCCCTCCCCGAGGGTGTTCCTGGGGCTGCGGCTTACAGGGGCGCTGCTGCGCCCTTTGGACCTCCTCTCACCAACTGTCGGCTGTTGGTCGGCAAGAGGAGGGGGAGGGATGCTTCCCCCAAGGCTGCCCCCTACAGCCGCTGCGTGCAGGAATGCCGCGGCACATTGTAAGCCCCTCTCACTGCCTGTCAGCTGTTGATCAGCGAGAGGGAGGCGGGGAAAGAGGCCGGCGGCTCCCGGCGGCAGAGCATGCATGTGGGAGCCGATCGGGCTTCGAGAGGGGGGCTTTTGTGGACTCTGTGGGGGGAGAGCATGGAGACTGGGGTCTGGTCGCGTGGGGCTCTGTGCGCCGCCGTGTGTGTGGGGGGGGGCAGGGGAAGTGGGGAGACTGGGGCCCAGTGGCGCGGGGCCGGTGTGTGTGTGTGTGTGTGGGGGGAAGGCTTTTCTCTCTTTTCTTCCTCTTTTTCTGTCACTCTTTCTTCTTTCTCTCCCTCTCTTTCTCCCTCTTTTTCTGTCTCTTTCTTTGTCTCCCTGAGTCCTTTTCTTTCTTTCCCTCCATCCTTTTCTTTCTTTCTCCCCCTCCATTTTTTTCTCCCTTTCTCTCTCTTTCTCCCTCCCTTCCTTTTCCTCTTTTTCTGTTTTCCTTCCTCCCTTGCCAATTGACTGTGGTCTGCGCCCCCCTGGTGCCTCGTTTGCTCGGGCCCACCGCTGGCTGCCCTCCCGCCTGGGAGGGGGGAGGGGGGTGCCCTGCAGGCCTTCTCTGTGTGGCCTCCCCTGGGGTTGCCAACCTCCAGGTGGTGGCTGGAGACCTGGCAACCCTAGCCTCTCCCCCCACCAGGAGATTTACACCTGGTATGGCCCCTGAATTATGTTATAAATGTGCAAATGGCCCTTGGCAGGAAAAAGGTTCCCCACCCCTGCTGTACTGGGTCTGTAAGTATCTTTGGTAAGGACAAACCAGAATGCTTTGAAATAAGAAATATTACTTGTAATTGTTCTTTGTGCAAATGAATTCATTAGTTGAGTTCTGCATGGCAAATTATCAAAAGAAGATTTTAGGCGTAAAGTTGTGATTCATTGCGGAAGTTAACCTTCTGTTTTCTGTTTAATCCCCCGAGCTGAAAACTCATGATTTATACATTTATTTATTTCAAGGATTTCAGTATCTTCTCTCTCAGCATATTGCTCCTAATTGCCAACTATCATTAAAACAGCAATAAAACAACAACTAATAAAAACTTAGCAATACTATACATTCCCAAGTTCAACCCATCCTCATTCATGAAAACCAGCAGCAAGATCTAAGCATGATGGGAACAGCAATTTAGCAAAAGACCAGTTTGACACAAATCTTTCTGTAATGTTAAAACTCAGAAGGCTCGGTGTCATATGATCTGATGTGGGGAAGGAATTCCATCATGGGGTGCCACGACAGAAAAGGTCCTGCTCCCAATTACCACCCACATTACTTCAGACAGTGAAAGAACATATTGGGCATATTTGCAGATGGTCCTTTTGCATGCAACAAGTCTAAAGAACAATATATAACTCTTTGAACAGAATATAGCCACTGACTAGGCATTGGGGCTTGCTAGATATTAAAAAGAAGCAAAACTAGGAAGTTTATTAAATCCCTGGTGGATTGTCATATGTGTTGCATGAGCTGCATTGGTTTGATCCACAGCAAAGCAAGTTTAAAAGTCTCCACTGCCTAATGCAAAGTTGAATGTATGGAATCCTTAAATTGTTTTCTTAACAAAGGATTTTTAAAAAAATTCAGCCAGAACCTTCTTTCAGGTGAAAGAAGAACATTACGCATTACTTGACTCACTGACATATTGTGGTTTGCTCTACCTCCTGTGGAAGCCATTTTGAAGTGGCGCCCACCACCTATCAGAATTTTTAAGATGCCTGAAGCCTTAAACAGGTTGGTGACCCTATCCTGGGCTCTGTATTATACCATAGACTCCACCCTCTGAAGATGCATTGCTTACAGGGGAATTTATCTCTGTAGTTTGTAAACCAGTTGTAACTTTGCAAAAACTCCAGGTCCCACCTTGTGATTGATAGTCCTAGTTGGGAAAGCCTAAGATTCTGGAGAGCTGCTGTCCATTAAATTGGACATCATGAGTTTGATGGACCAGTGGCGTGTCTTTGTATTAGTCTTGGCAAGTAAGCAGCGAGCAGCTGTATTTGTTGAAATGCCTGAAATCTGACATTAAGACTGACAGCTAATGATCGTTTGTTTTCAGGAACCATGGTTCTGAAAATACTCACTGTAAGGATTTTTGATCCACTTTAAAGGCACTGTTTGCATTAGTTCTACTTCAATAATTCTGTTTCTGATCTCACCAGTGTTTGAGATGCCAGATGTATTCTGAAGGAATAAAGATATGATATCTCTTGAGTTCTTGCCATATGGAAAATATTGACAGATGTATTACTTGCTCCCACTGGCAATATATACCTTCCAGATCCACTCAATAATCACTTTTTAGCTTGAGCAGAATCTTAATATCATAAAAAAGGGAACGTGTTCTCCATGTCCATCAAGCCAACTGAGAGATGCAGGCATGAGGAAAATATGAATACAAATCAGGGATTATTACAAATGGCATACCAGTAAGTCATTACTTAAGATTGCTTAAAGAAATTAGTCATGCCTTACCGCAATCACGGGGCTCTTTTTCTTTTTTTAAGGGATCCCCTCCTGACAGCTTTTCTTTCCTATTAATTCCCAAGCTGCAAGAGGGCGTACAAGGGTGTCATGAACAATAATCAAGAACTAAAGGCTCCTTTAAACCCAAAGTTCTCACACCAGCAGAGGCTGCCTGCTGTTTCTATATAAGATCTATTGCTCGGTCTTCTTTGAGAGCCAGCGTGCTGTAATGGTTAAGAGCTGTGGACTCTAATCTAGAGAACTGGGTTTGATTCCCCCCTCCTCCACATGAAGCCAGCTGGGTGAACGTGGGCTAGTCACAGTTCTCTACAAACTCTCAGCCCCACCTGCCTCACAAGGTGTCAGTTGTGGGGAGAGGAAAGGAAGGAGATTGCAAGCTGGTTTGAGTCTCCTTAAAAGGTAGAGAAAATCGGCATATAAAAATCAACTCTTCCTCTTCTTTAATTTACTGTAAAAGGGACAAAGACTTTTTCAGAGTCTGGTAGGAATTGTTTTTATTAACCAAAGACCTTTGAGCAATAATATGTAAGGAAATGGTGGGGGGGGGTGTTCTTTCCAGAATCGTTATTGATTGTTGGTTCGTTTCTAAGCACTTTCTAATGGTTTAATTCTACATATGCTGCTTCTGAACCTGTAAACAGGTTAAGAGGTTGGATATACATCTTAATTCAATGAACAGGCAAACACGGATGTAAGTAAAGAATTGAATTGCACTGGTTGTCTGAGAAGAAGGAAGCCAGTGGCACAGGGAAAGTGCTTACCTTGCCCAAGGTCACGCAGCTTGAGAAAGCCAGGGAGAAAGATTCAAACCCTTTTACTTACTTGCACAAAATATCCTCTCCACCAAACTGATTTCTGTCCCCAAAACCAGCACAGCTGACTCAGCTAAGTCTTGATGAATTGCCACGCTAAATCAAACCAGCCTTTTATCTAGCCCAATAGCCTATATCTGACAGTTTCCAGTGCTAGCTTCCTGTCATTCAGACACTCCCAGTGCAGAAACGGTAACACGTCCTGCAGCTGTAAAGCTATAGCCTATTTTGCCTGTGAACCAGGGCCCTGGGCACCCAGTCCAGATGGTAGCAGTGCCTTGGGGCCACCCACCTCACCTCTGAAAGTAGACTAAAGGTAAGGGAAGCACAGCCACCCTGCCTTCGGCTAAAGTGAATTGGACACCCCAGTGCCAAACTGTTTTTGACAGTCTCAAACGACTGTTTACCTCCGAACCGGTATTGAAACACCCTGATTCGGAACAAATGTTTATAGTCCAGGTAGATGCTTCGGACATTGCAATGGGGGGTGCATTACTACAGCAAGGGAGGGACGGTCAACTCTATCCGTGTGCTTACTTCTCAAAGAAGTTCACACAGTCTCAGCTCAATTGGCCGATCTGGGAAAAGGAGGCAGCCGCGGTCAAGCATGCCCTCAAAGTGTGGAGACAATTTTTAGAGGGTTCTAAAGTCCCTTTTGAAGTGTGGAGCGATCACAGAAACCTGGAAGCATTAACGGGAGCTCACAAACTGTCCCCGAAACAGGTACGATGGGCAGACTTCTTCGCCCAATTTTGCTTTGTGTTGAAATATGTGGCAGGAAAGCAAAACTTGCTGGCTGATGCTTTGTCTAGACTGCCCCAATATCCTACCAAGGTTGAGCACCCCACAGAGTCCCTCTTCACTCCTGCTCAGAGGGGTTTGCTGCCCACCTTGGCAGTGCAAACCCGGTCGCAGACCCGGCTCCCAATGCAGCCTTTGCAGGGGGGAAAGCCCAAAGGCCGACCACGTCGGTCGGCCCGACCACCCCGCTTCCCACGCCTCCTTCACCGGCTCTGACTCCACCCCTCATGCAATCTCGAACTGCCAGTCCTGAGGAGCAGAGGCCTGTCCGCCCAGGCGATCCAACCACCCAACCCCCCCCCCGCTGGCGCCGACACCTTCTCCTGCAGGGAAACCTGCTAGCGTGGTGCCCACAACGCCGGATATGGAGGGGCTAACCTATTCCTTTAGGGAATCTCTCCGTTGCAGTTGCCGAGCCGAACTCTCTGCAAAAACCCTCCCAGCTTCTCTGATTGAATGCGGGGGTTATTGGTATAAGGATTCTAGATTGTATGTACCTAAGGGACTGCGGAGTGAGGTTCTGCATCTGGTTCATGGGGCCAAAACCGTGGGACACTTTGGTTTTCTTAAGACTTTACATCTACTAAGGAGACAATTTTGGTGGGCGGGCATGCGCTCTGATGTGGATTCATTCATCCGCAGTTGCCCAGTGGGTGCTGCTGCCAAGAGACCCCAGGGCAAACCACCCGGACTGTTACAAGCTTTGGAAACCCCCACTAGACCCTGGGAAGTGATCGCAATGGATTTTATGACTGATCTTCCCCTCAGCGAGGGAAAACCGTACTTTGGGTAATCACGGACCTGTTCTCGAAACAGGTGCATCTTGTACCTTGCGCAGGTATCCCTTCTGCCCCAAAACTGGCCCGCCTCTTCATGTCACATGTCTTCCGATTGCACGGATTTCCGCGCAAGGTGGTCAGCGACTGCAGAAGTACTTATGTGGCTAGGTTCTGGAAAGCCTTCCTCAAATTGGTTGGGGTGGAACAAGGATGTCAACCGCCTTCCATCCCCAAACAGATGGCCAAACAGAACGAGTTAATGCTGTATTGGAATGCTACTTACGCTGTTATGTTAATTACCACCAGGATGATTGGGTGGAACTGTTGTCCTTTGCTGAATATGCTTACAATAACACTGTACCAGTCCACTGGGTTTAGCCCTTTTCAAGCTGTGTATGGCCAAGACTTCAGCCCCATCGGCCATGTTGATATGTCTGGGGAGGAGGGAGGTGGAGATGTAGCTACCTGGGTGCACACGATTCAAACAACCTGGCCGTGGTTGATAAAAAATTTGGAACGAGCCAAACTCAAATATAAGGCTCAAGCTGACAAACACCGGTCGCCAGGTAAGGAATACGGGGTGGGAGATACAGTTTATCTGTCCACCAAGAACCTCCGGTCAACCCGCCCATGCGACAAACTCAGTGCCAAATATGTGGGTCCGTTCCCTATTTCCCACATCATCAACCCGGTCACTGTAGAACTCTCGCTCCCGAAGTTGCTAAGACAAATCCATCCTGTGTTTCATGTCAGTCTGTTGAAGCCGCATGTTCCCTCCCCGGAGTGGCATCCCGAACCACCGCCTGAGGTGCCTGTACTGGTGGTGGGGGGAGGAGCATTTTGAGGTTGCTAAAATCTTGGACTCACGTATCCATCATGGTTCCCTCCAGTATCTAGTTCATTGGAAACACTTTGGTTCTGCTCAGGATGAGTGGGTACGCTCGCGCAATATTTCTGTCCCTCGCCTCGTCCGTGAATTCCATGATGCTTACCCGCACAAACCAGCGCCCAGGTTTCCCCTGGAAGTGACATTATTGTACCAATCACCTCCCCCAGCCCCACCACAACGATGCTTCCATGGTGGTGAGGGGGGACCTGGCAACCCTAGCCTGGAGATCTCCTGGGATTACAACTATTTTCCAGTGACCAAGATCAGTTCCCTTGGATAAAATGGTTGCTTTGGAAGGTGGATTCTATGGTATTATACCCTGCTGAGGTCCCTCCCTTTTCCACATCTTGCCCTCCTCAGGCTCTACCCCCCAAATTTCCAGGTATTTTCTCACCCACAGCTGGAAACCCTATCATCTGAACAAAAAGAACAGAAGTCCACTGTAAACTATACTAGGAATATAAACCACAGTGACTCTGGCTACAGCTTAATCATGAGACAAAAGTTGATGTCTAATGCGTGTTTACTTGATAAGACTAACTACCATTGCTAAACTACTTGATATCAGGATCAGGTTGCACATAACAAAGCACTAAGAAAACCTCAACATCTGCAGAAAGCATAAATTGTGCCAAAGCTGGCATACAGATTGCTGCTAATGAACACAGCTCAAAAGAACAAACTGGCAATATTAAACCACAGTGTAATACAACTTGAGTACACTTTACGGGCTTAATACCTCTCAAGACTATACATGTTTTTTGTAATGTCTTCTGGCTCCTTTAACCATATCTCTAGAGAGCACTGCTGTTAATTGAATTCACCTGTGTTAAGCTTTAGTCTCTCAGTCCTTTTTTTGTATTTGTCATTGTACCTGCTGTTTGCATAGTACTTGGGAAGTGTACTATTATGCCTTCCCAGTAAGGTACATTTTGTATATGCTTATCTGTGTTGATTCCTACAAACGTCAGTTGTCTTTCTATGTCTGTGTAAGATTGTGGTTTTGTTTTTAGCACAGTTTTTGCACTGAAGAAGGAGTGTCCGAAATGTCTGCTGTACAGGACCAGCATTTGGGCAATTTACACGTATCATTGTCTGATAAGAGTTTTCAAACATCGTTATGCGAGAAGGGAATTAATGCTCACTATATGAAACCCCCCCATAAAAGAGGCCACCATAAGTCGGCTGCGACTTGACGGCACTTTACACACACATACGGCACTACAACTTTCTTGACTGCTATTTTGGTATTTGGTCAACAGCATCTCTGTCTACTGGACTGGTTGCATATTTCTTTTCTGTCATTTGGTACCCAGTGTTTCTACAGTTATAGTGTTATCAAGTAGTTTAGCAGTTATACTGATATCAAGTAGTTTAGCATTGGTCAGTGTCTAATGTGTGTTTACTTGATAAGACTAACTACCAATGCTAAACTACTTGATATCACTATAACTGCTAAATGTTCCCATTTTTAATCTAGAAATAATGAATCCTTAAAATCTGGATTAAAATAAATTGTGTCCTTAAAGTGGTTCTCCTGTTAAAATGATCATTTCCTGAAGTCCCTGATAAATTTTTGTTCCCGTCAGTAGGAGCTAATGAATCTCTTTCATAGTCAAGATAAGACTGAAGAGGACTTTCTTAATGAGTGTAAAGTTAATAACTCACTTTTGAAAACAATGAAACCAGGACAACAATTGTATTTCCCATTGAACATGGCAGTGGAGAAAATGAATTATTTGGACTTGTCAGTAGACAATTGCCAGAGAGAACTGCAATTAATATTACGGAGTGCAATTAAGACACTAATCAATTGGTAAGAAAGGACCAAATCTGTAGACACTTCATTTTCATTCATTATCACTGCTAGGTCAGGAGAGACTTACGGTGAAGAACTTGGGTCTTTGAGACTGAGTAATCTAAAAAGCACATTAATACGTAATGCTTCCTTAGACTGAGTCAGGCTGTCAGTCTATCAAGGTCAGTATTGTTCACTTTGACTGGCAGCAGCTCTCCCAGGTCTCAGCTACCCTGCTACCCGATTCATTTTCAACTGTCGATGCCAAGGACTGGACCAGGGAGATTATGCATGCAAAGAAAATGCTCTATGGCTGAGCCACATTCTCTCCCCAAAGTGGAGGCGGGGCTACCAAGAGCCAACATGGGCTTCCAGACAAAGATTCCATTTACCCCCACCCCATATGTCCCTCATCCAACCCAAATATCATAACAATATAAATCACTTGGCTGGCTGCTACCATGTATCTATAATCATAACTTGACCTGCATGCCCGTCTGTCTGTCCATTTGTGGCAAGTATAATTCAGAAAATAAAACTAAGAATCTAAAAATGGCCACCAGCTTCAGGATGTCTGTGGGAGTTTCAGGGCCAAAAATGAAATGAGTTGGACTATCCTGGCCCAAGTTATCTCCAGACCCCCTCCCCCAATGCTATTTGCAATGAAAGCTAAGCTAAATTCTAACTCCTGTTCCTCATTTATTACCACTAAAGCAGATTAACATTCTGTAATCATGTATGTAAAGAGTGAAGAGGAGAAGCATCCTTTTACTCTTTTGACAGATTGTGGGGAAGTATTAACTCCTCCCTTCTGTTCACACTATTAACAAAAGTTTCCTGCTAGACTACCATTAAATATATTCTAAGTTGCTAACCACCCTGACCTGGATGGCCCAGACTAGCCTGATCTCATCAGATCTCAGAAGCTAAGCAGGATTGTCCCTGGTTTAGTACTTGGATGGGAATCCACCAAGGAATACTAGGTTTGAAAGCCTCTGTTAGTCTCTTGGCTTGAAACCCCTACTGGGCTGCCATAAGTAGGCTGCGACTTGACAGCAATTTACACACACACAAGTTGTTAAACAGGATGGGTGAGAAGGAGTTGAGACCAAGACTAAAAAAAGGAGAGAGGGAGAAAAATTAGAAGTAGGGATAGAGGAATGGCAGATCATGAAAGGAAGAGAGCAAAACAAATAGTTCTAGCCAGTTAGCCAGCGTCAGTTCCCTTTGCCCAGCTTATTGCAATTCCTTGAAGAGCAACAGCATGACATCATAGCTCTTTGAGGCAAGAACAGCTGCAGCATCCGGTGAGCCTTGCTGTGTTTGTATACGCATTTGGTGGCACCCAAGGACTTCAAACATCTCTGAGAGAGCACATCCCATAGCACTACATGCATTAAGAGCATTTGCATTGCAAAGAGTAGGCAAGAACGGTGGTGGTGGTGGAAAGTACTGTCAAGTCACATCTGACTTATGGTGACGCTGTAGGGTTTTCAAGGCAAGAGATGTTTGGAGGTGGTGCCTGTCTCTGCATGGGCTGAGAGGGTTCTGAGAGAACTGTGACTGGCCCAAGGTCACCCAGCTGGCTTCATGTGGAGGAGAGGGGAATCGAACCCAGTTCTCCAGATTAGAGACCACCGCTTTAAACCACTACACCATGCTGGTGAATATAAAAACAAGAAGCTAAAGCCATGTGGATTAATTATAACCATAGTAACATCTACTTCTGCCTGGATTTTGATTAGGTAATATTCAAATACATGTTCCTAGTGGATCATGTCTACCCAAATCTCAGAAGTGAAAAGCATTGCTGAATAGCAGTTAGGATGTTTAGATTCCCTATGTTGCACTGCCCCCCTCCTTGGCTAGAAGAGGAATAAATTGTACAAAAGAGATAAAATTATTTAAATCACCTTCGTTGATGGAGGGAGGGGTGTCAAGATTTCACTTTCTTGGAGCAGAATCTGAGCTACCTTGGCACAGATGACAGGATATCGATTTTCCTCAAAGCACTGAGCATTCCCAGCCACAATGATAATCATGAACCAAGCTGAATGCCACTTCAAATGATTCCACCGATTGGTTCCGTTGCCATCTCTAATAGCTCAAAGTGTAACTGGAAGGTCAGCTGGAGCACATTAATCATTCGGTAGTTGAGAAATAATTGTTAAAAGTATGTCGCTATCGAGTTTTAAATCATATTCCTTCTTCTTTTTTTAACTTCTGTGACTTTAGCCAAATAATGCCTGTTTTAAATAAGAATTTATTCTGGGAAATGTGATTTTCACCAGCTCATTTTATTACCCACAATTTTAGTTTGCAATATATGAGTAAAAGGTTTTCTGGGCTGTTTGATTACTTCCCTGATTTTCTAGGATTTCAGTCAGTGATGTTCTGGCTAATGAGAAAGCTGCTTCTACAGAGAACATCTTTTATGATCTACATAGTTTATCGAATCATTTATTTCCCACCTTGCTGCAAAGTCTGCATCTTTGCAGCTTCTTCAAAACCGGAAACTGAAATGGATGGGATTATAAATGCAAACTTGATTTGCTTTTCAATTATTATTTTTTAAAAAAAAAATAGTTAAAAGACAAACTATTGAATAAAGGATATAAAACTTCCAAAGAAGGAGTATTCAAGAGAACTACACAAGCTGCAAGAAAAAAACAACCATTTAGAGTACAAGCCTAAAAAGTGATGCGGGGGAGTTTATGTCCATCACAGAAATCATCCTGTTTGGCTGTTACTCTGGATCTTTCTCCTAAGTGTGGTACAATAAACCCCATCCTCCATTTAAATAACAAACACTAATGAAATGAACTCAATCAGAAGAGAGACTGAAAGAATCTAAGCAAACTTCATAGTCATGGGATAAGAGGACAAGTCCTCTTATGGACTGAGAGCTGGCTGAAAAATAGGAAGCAGAGAGTAGGAATCAATGGTCAGTTCTCACAATGGCGGGATGTGAGCAGTGGAGTCCCTCAGGTATCTGTGTTGGGACCAGTGCTTTTCAACCAGTTCATCAACGACCTGGAGCTGGGGGTGAGCAGCAAGATGGCTAGGTTTGCAGATGACAACAAATTATTTGTGTGTGTGTGTGTTAAGTGTTGTCAAGTCACTTCTGACTCATGGTGACCCTACGAATCAATGTCCCCCAAAACATCATATCTTTAACAGCCTTGCTCAGATCTTGCAAATTGAGGCCTGTGGCTTCCTTTATAGAGTCAATCCATCTCTTGTTGGGTCTTACCAAATTATTTAGGGTGGTTAAAACAAAAATGGACTGCGAAGAGCTCCAAAAGGATCTCTCCAAACTGGAGGAGTGGCCATTAAAAGGCAAATGATATTCAATGTGAGCAAGTGTAAAGTGTAAATATTGGGGCAAAAAATCCCATCTTCACATTGTATGATCCTGACTTCACAAGCCCTGCCCCTGGCACCTCAGCCATGTTGGAAGCCAGTGACAGTGGAGCCTCCTTGGCCTCAGACCACTCTGAGGGGGCGTCCAAGTTAGTCTCTCCCTCAGAAGAAGCCAGGGTTTCAGCTGTTGTGCCGCCTGCCTGACCCCGGCTTCTATCTCCTCCCAGGCCTCAGCTCCTACTGCCTTTTATTCGGTGCTGGGCCTGGGCTCCACCCCTTTCCTCCCTAGCTCCACCCCCAAATCTATATAAGGGCAGAGGCAGGGTTTTCTTCAGCCCACCCCAGTCCCTCATTATGGGCTGAGGCCTCACCATCATCAGCCCTGCCCCGGATGGGTCCACCTGACTGTCAGCTGGTCGGCAGGCCTTAGAAGATGCCGCGGAGAAACCACCGCGTCTTGTTGGCTTGCAACTGGCTCCTCTTGGCCTCCCTCATTGCAGGCCATAGGGAGGCTCATGTTGCCAGTGGCTTCCTCCTGCTGAAGTGGGTCACCCTGCGGAGAAGGAGAGCATGGGCAGTGGTCCCAGGCTGGTGACAGCAGCAGTGGGTCTCTTCTCCTCTCCCTGCCCAGAGGAAAGTGCTGGTGGGAGGGGCAAAGGGCCCGAGACGCTGCTGTCGGGCCATGTCTTTGGACGCGCATATTCACTGATGGGATCTGTGCTGACAATGATAGACCTCGAGGGTTACCACACTTTGTATTCCCAGCCATGTATTAAGAGTTTGAAAATGTAATAAAAAAAACATCACTTTAAAAGGGTTTTTGGATACCATGGCTAATACATGGTTGGAAAATGTCTTCACAGCTAAAGGGGCCAAACAAAGTGCAAACAGTATTTTTTATAACGTTTTCAAACACTTAATACATCGGTGGGAATACATAGAAAGTGCGAGCAGTATTTTTTATAACATTTTCAAACTCTTAATACATCGCTGGGAATACAAAGTGTGGTAACCCCCCAAGAAAGGGATCTTGGGGGTGGTAGTGGATAGCTCAATGAAGATGTCAACCCAGTGTGTGGCTGCTGTGAAAAAGGCAAATTCCATGCTGGCCATAATTGGACAAGGAATAGAGAATAAAACTGTCGCACCGCCCCTGTACTTCAGCGACCACCGGGGTCTCTGCCTTGGAGAAGGGTGAGGCGGAGGAGCCTCCTCAGCCTCAGACCAGTCAGAGCTCTCTCCTCCCTCGGACGCAGCCAGGTTGTCGGCCGTCCAGCGTTCAGTCTTCCCAACCTCTTACGGCTTCCTCCCCGGCCAAGGCTCCTCTCTTGCCTCATATCCTCTCCAGGCCCTGCCCCTGCCCCGTCCCTCCCCCCGTAAGCCAGTAGCAGCCCAGTCGAGCATGCTCCCCTCTGGGACCCATTGCAGCTGGCCCGCCGGCCCTTCCTCGCCCCACCCTCGCTCTCCCGATGATCAGCTGTTGAGCGGGGCGGGGTCCTGAGGCGCACGTCATTCCGGCAGCGCCAGGCATCGGGGCTCCTCGCCCAGCCGCGGCGTCCCTCGGTCGGTGGGTCCCGTCTTGCCGGCAGCCTGGGGGGAGAGAAGGTGTTGGCATCTCCCGGTTTTCCCCAGGGGGGCCGGGTGACATGGCGAGCCCCCTCCGTCTCTGCAGTGAGTGAGCCTAGGGCAGGGGGGTCGGGCGCAGGGCTGACCAGGGCCCAGGAGATAGCCGGGAGGCTCGTCCCGGGACAAAAACTGCTGCTATCATACTGCCCTTGTACAAATCTATGGTGAGACCACACTTGAAATACTGTGTACAGTTCTGGTCACTACACCTAAAAAAAGATATTGCAGAGCTTGAGAAGATGCAGAAAAAAGCAACCAAAATGATCAGAGGACTATCAATTGCCCTATGGTGAGTGGTTAAAATGCATAGGGCTGTTTAGCTTAGAAAAGTGGTTAAAATGCATAGGGCTGTTTAGCTTAGAAAGAAGGCGGTTAAGAGGAGACTTGATAGAGGTCTAAAAAATTATGCATGGTATGGAAAGAGTGGATAGGGAGAAACTTTTCTCTCTTTTCTCATACTACCAGAACATGGGATCATCTCCTGAAGCTGAAGGGTGAGAGATTCAAAACTGATAGTAGGAAGTATTTCTTCCCACAACATAGTTAAATTGTGGAACACCCTGCCTCAGGATGTAGTGATGGCTGCCAACCTGGGAGGCTTTAAGAGGGGAGGGGACATATTCATGGAGGATAGGATTATCCATGGCTACTAGTCACAGTACTATTCATGATGCATACCTTTTCTTTACAATATCAGAGGAGCATGCCTATTATTTTAGGTGCTTTGAAACACAGACAGGACAATGCTGCTACATTCATCTTGTTTGGGCTTCCTAGAGGTACTTGGTTGGCCACTGTGTGAACACTGCTGGACTTGATGGGCCTTGGTCTGATCCAGCATAGCTTTTCTTATGTTCTTATTTTCTTATGATCTTCTGAGATGGGAACGAGGATCCGAGGATCCAGTTATGCAAAAAAGGACATTAGGAGTGCATTTTTTATTAACAAATGTAATAAAAAACCTCATTAGTTAACAGTATTATAATGTGCATCAATGGAAAACCCAGTAACAATTATTAATACAAGGTAGAAACCCACAAGTACCTGCAGGAGTCATTTCCCCAATATCCTCTTTCCCACACTATTTACTGTTTCTCTCCTCCTGGCAGCCCCCTTATTATATCCTTCCCACCCACCAGCCATAGGGTTACCAACTCTGGGTTGATAAATACCTGGAGATTTTTGGGATGAAGCCTGAGGAGGGTGAGATTTGGGGAAGGAAGGGACTTCAGTGGGGTATGATGTCATACAGTCCACCTTCTCTGTCACCTGGAGATTAGTTGTAATAGCAGGAGATCTCCAGTCACCACCTGTAGGTTGCCAACCCTCACCAGTTGCCTACCTTTATCCATCTGTTTTAAGCTTTCTCTCCCCCCCCCCCCAAGTAGCCTCTGTTTGGGAAAACTGTGGCCCTGTTGCACAGTGCTGGCTGCTGAGTGGGGGCAGTTGCATGGTGCCAGCAGCCAGAACGCTGTGACATAGGTTAGGCTGAGAATGCATAACAGTGACCTCCACAGCAGAGTGGTGATTCAACCATGGATCTCCCAGGTCCAATCAGAAGCTCTAACCATTATACCTCAGTGGCTTTGGTGGGGTGCCTGCTGTTGAAAAGTAGTAAGCCTCCAATCCTGGGTGAGCCATGCAACTCACAGCCTCAAGTTGCTTAGTTGTTGCTGTCAGACCTATCCCCAATAAATGCTCTCTTAAAGGCCAAAACAGCCCTGAAAAGAGGCTTCCCCCTACCATTTACTGATAGAAACCAAGGCCTGAAGGCTGACAATACTGTTGTGGCTGCCTAGCACTCAGAGGGTATTTGTTTCTTAAAGCTACAGGCATTGTTTCAGTTATGGGGGGGTTACCCCTCCCTTTTCATATCACATTTTTCTGAAAACCATTTTTTTTATTTTAGAAAGATATGTCTTGTCTGTTCATATAAGTAACCACAGGTTTGGCTCTGTTGGGAATTATTGTATTAATTAGTTTGTATTCATTATTCTGCCCTGACCTGGATGGCCCAGACTAGCCTGATCTTGTCAGATCTCAGAAATGGATGGGAGAAATTTGGATGGGAGACCACCTGGGAATACCAGGGTTGCTGTGCAGAGGAAGGCTCTGGCAAACCACCTCTGTTAGTCTCTTGTTAGTGGTCGCCATAAGTCAGCTGCGACTTGACGGCACTTTTAGAAGAAAATGTAATTCAGAGCCCTGGTTGTGACATTAAATCCATCACTATTAATTGTACTCCATTGGATTCAGGGGAGGGAAGACAGCAAGTTATAGCCCAATCTCGTCAGATCTTGGAAGCTAAGTAGGGTCAGCACTTGGAAGGGAGACCTCCAAGGAAGAGTGCAGCGGAAAGCAATAGCAAACCACCTCCGCTTAATCACTTGCCTTGAAAGCCATTAAGTCAGCTGTGACTTGATGGCACTTTACACACACACACTCAGGCCGCAGTGTAGAGCTCTCCAAATGTGTTGGCAGCCTATTGCTAAATGTTTCAGCAAGGTATGAACACACATAACTCTTTTCTTTATACTCCCTGTTTACATGGGATGAGCTGCTTCTCTGGATCATGACAAACGTTCCTTGAATGCTTTTTTTCACTTCAACCTTTTCATAAGTAATTCAGTCAGATATAATTCAGGACATAAATTTACCTATCATTCATCTATTTACTCATGGACAGATTCTAATCTTAATTCAGCATCCTTCTGGCTTTCAATTTAATTATCCCAGATTAATTGAACAGAAATTGAAGAAAAATAGTTGGCTCTCTGGTGGGAACCATAATAGTGTGCATCCCCCCCCCCCCCCAATAATAAACTATCAAAGGCAAACTCAAGCAAAGGCAACTCAAGTCACAGAAGTAGTAGCAAGTTAGTGATGCAATAAAGGATTGAAATATTGATGGTGTGTGGGTATGTATCAAGATGCATGCATATGTCAGCTCAATTGCAATAAATTACATAACCATTTCCTGCCATGCAGTGGTATATCAAGACCTGTCACTGGATGGGCCACATGAATTTACCCAATGAGAGGCCCACCCCGATATAAATAGATGTATAATAGGTTTCTTAAATATAAAATTTTAAATACATTGAATTGCTCAGGGAGGGAGAGGACACAGTCATCTGTTTGGGGGATGACTAGTTTGTCCTAGGTCTAATACAAAGTTTTCTGTTGTTCAGGGAAAACACTTAACATAAATATTGTCAAAGGCTTTCACGGTCAGAGTTCATTGGTTCTTGTAGGTTATCCTGGCTGTGTAACCGTGGTCTTGGTATTTTCTTTTCTGGCGTTTCACCCGCAGCTGTGGCTGGCATCTTCAGAGGAGTAACACTGAAGGACACTGAAGTATTAAATTACCTTTAATACTTTGCAGGACAATGACTCAGCTCAAACCCAACCCCCTTCTGACTATATATTACTCTTCCTACACACTTGACACTGAGAGACACTGTCTTCCAGTGTTATTCCTCTGAAGATGCCTGCCACAGCTGCAGGCGAAACATCAGGAAAGAAAATACCAAGACCACGGTTACACAGCCCGGATAACCTACAAGAACCAACTTAACAGTAACTTTAGCAATTGATGGACTGAACACCAACAATCCGTTACCAAGTGAGGATCTACCACCATGCATATGTAGTCACTTTGTAAGCTAGTCATCTCAATATTTGAGTCCACTTTCTCATCTGATTAGAAAACCTGGAGTGTAAGCAGCCAGATTCCACCTCTCACTAAGGGAAGCCACAAAGGCATGGGGGCCAAAAACTGGCATAAGAGCAAGACACTACTACTCACAAAATGGGTTTTGGGATCCATCTTGCGTGTCTAACTTAGGCAAGAAGGTTCAGAGCTGTGCTTTTCCCCTGGCCCAAAGGTGTGCCTGGCTACACAATGGGGCTAGCTAATTTCCAATGTATCACCTAGGGAGGGTGAGGAGGGCAGCCGTCACCCGTGTGGCATGCAGAGAGGGCAGCAGATCTACCCAGCACAGAGTGCCCGATCCTCCTGTAGGAGAGGCAGTTCTGCCACCCTCACTGCATGCCACAGGGGTGGTGGCTACCCTCCTCACCCCCTTAGTTACTGCCCTGGTATCACCTTCAGGTGACTTAATCAGTGCTCTGAGCAGACCATTTCTTACCCTATCTGAACCTATCCCATCAATCAATCAATATTAAAGAGAATAGTCCAAGCATACTCTTGGGTCCTGATGACTCATCAAGCCTCTCCTCTTTTTTTGTTGGAAGTCCAGAAAAGCAATCAATTCTTTGCCTCTAGCTTTCCTGCCAGCTTACCTCATACTGCCTCAAGACCCATTTTGGGGTGTAAATATTGGTCCTTTGGCCATTCATAGCATGTGTGTCTTGGATCTGTGGGCTCTTCCTTTACTCCTGGAAACACTGGCCATTTTCCTCTTCAGCACTGCTTTCCCTGGACGTCCCTTCAAGACTGGTAACTATTGCCCATCCCGAAACCCAATCTATTTAATTGTACAACTGCCTGTTCATTGGAGTTTCCCCCAGGAGTATACTGGTATACACAGGTTATCGATCCCAGCTAATTCCCCTAACTAAAATGGAGGCTGCCTATTTAGGGCAACAGGAGAAGCAAGGGGATAATGAGATCCAGCCTACCGCTTATCTGAATAATGCAGAGGTGACTGGCTTATCAAGTGCTTGCTTGTTGTAGAAGTGATCTAAGATAATTTGGTGCCTGAGGCAGCAAATAAAAATGACACACAGAATGGTGGTAAAAATACAGTAGTTAGCTAAATAATTGACAATTTGCAGTCTATTTACATTACTCCTGGATGGCCACTGTCCTTGCTGGGTCACTGATATTCCTAACATGGTAAGCCAGGAAGATCAGGACTCCTTGCATGGACCTCACACTTACCTTATGCTGGATCAAACTCACTGTGATAAGTAACTACTTGGTAAATGATTGCCTGCAGTTGCACAGTATCTCACCTTATCATAATGTTATTGGACCGTGGAAGTGTGGGGATTAAACAGAATGCCACACTTCTGGCATTCATCTCTTGGGTTAAAAGCATCAGTAAAAGGAACAGATTTTATTGAGCCTTAAAAGCAATCTCGTCTCTCACCAGGGCAAACTAGCTTGTCATTTGGGTATATGTCTGAGAATATGTACTGTCCTTATTGTAAATATTGGGAAGTTATATAATCTGACAAGCAAAAAAGCTTTCACCATCCTTCAGATTTTGTTCACATACACTGCTACTCAGAAGTGTATTCCCCTTCCGGCATGCATGTCCCTCATTTTTGTTATCCTGATGTAGAACTTGGCACTTATTCTTGTTGAATTGCATTTTGTTCACATTCACCCACTTTTCCAGTGTGTTCAGATGTCATTGAATTCTATCTTTTTAAATTGTTTTTTTTTAAGGGAACATAATTAAAAAAGGATATGGGAAGGGAAAAAAAGAGGGGGATATACAGTTAAGTTTCTGTGCCAAGGTTTTGAGGTATGCAATGAATGTATTTATTCATTGCATACCTCAAAATCAGTTTATCTTAAAGATGCACCCGATCATTCTACTGAAATATAACATTGAAATATATAATACTCCAACTATTAGTCTATTAATCAATACATAAACCCATAGCTATTCCTAGATATATCTATATCTATATCTAATGCTTATTTAATAATCTAATTCTCTTGTTCATACAATTAGCTATAAATAGTAATTATACATATTATGCATATTTATCACAAAAAGGTTGCCATTTAAGTCTAAAATCATCTAATGACTGTTTTTTTTTTATTAAACAGGTTACTTTTGACATCGAGGCGAAGTTGAATAGTTTGTGGATCCAGTCTTTCTTCATTGGGATCTTGGGGTTTTTCCAATATGAAGCATACAAAATTCTTGCCGCCATGATAGCATATTGGAAAAATTCTCTTTGGATTTGACTCACTTGTGAAGGGATGATCCCCAGTAGGATGAATTTGGGATTTAGTACAAAATGTTTTCTTTAGGTATTCAGATAGGATTTTCCAAACTGCAATGTATGTGGGTACTAATTAGAGATTCTGCCCTTTGGTTTCTATGTGATCCCCATAAAGATCTTGTAAGTCATATTACTCTTACCATGACTTGTGATATATTTTGCCCACTGAGAGCAACTCAGCTAATTTGCTATTGTTTATGTTTATGTTATATTGTTATTAGTTATTTATTCTGTGACCTATTTGAATCTGCTACCATTATAACTATTAGAGATTAGCCAGTGTGCTGTTGTGTTCTGTAGAGCCTCCCAATTTGGTGTCATCTGAAAATTTAATGAGTAGTCCCTCCACACCCTCATTCAGATCATTTATAAAAGTATTGAATAGTACCAGGCCCAGAACCGAGCTCTGTGGCACCCCGCTGGACACCTCTCTCCATTCAGATGAAATGCCCTTGACAACAACTCTTTGAGTGCGGTTCTCCAACCAATTCCCTATCCACCTAACTATCCATGGTCCAGTCCACAGTCCTCTGGTTTACCCATCAGAACATCATGGGGAACCCCATCAAAAGCTTACTGAAATCCAGGTAAACAACATCGACTATGTTCCCTCGATCCAGTAAGCTCATCACTTGATCAAAGAAGGAAACGAGGTTGGTGTGGTAGGACCTGTTGGGGACAAATCCATGCTGACCTCCCGGATCACCAAGTTGTCCTTCAGATGCTTGCAGATTGATCTCTTTAATATCCGCTCCAGTATCTTCCCTGGGACTGAGGTCAAACTGACTGGCCTATATGGCCCTTTGCAACTCTATGATTCTATGATTCCATGATTCTATGACAATAAACTTCTTGTTGTTTGGTTAAATTAAAGGTGCTTCTGTAAGCAACTTGGGAGGAGGGGAGAATGATTTGCCTCAGGAATCAGTTGTTGTCTCTTGATCTGCAGTTTACCTCAGTACACTATAGGGTTGCCAAGTTCCTACTCAAAGACCTACCCCCCAATTGGGCCCTTCTTGCAGCAGCCCAGCTGGGCAGCAGGAGAAAAATGAGAGGGGAATGTGGGGGGGAGGGAATGGCCAGCATCCTGATGTGATGTTCTGAAATGTTGATAAACCACAGAGTTTTGGCTGGGTGCTAGAGCATCGCTAGCAACATCAGTATGTCTTTCCCCAGTGGCGAATCTCCTGGTGGTTGCCAGAGTTGTGCACATAACCCTAGCTCAGTACATAACCATCAGTATATATAACTGACCACCTGCATTTTAACCCCTTACAGTATGCTACCATTCTTTAACAATTTATGAGGGGGTAGAGGCCCCATTAAGAGACCTGTGCATCACAGTGTGACATTAAGCCTTACAACAGTTCACAATCCATCTAAAGTTCTAGCTTGAACCCCAACAAGAATTTCTGGACAAAGGGGTTTCCATCTGTGGCACTGCAACTTTCATGCATTTGTACTCTCCCACTGCAGCCCCAAATAACCTCTGAAATTATGCATCTTGGGGGACAGGGACACCCAGGTATCATTTGGAAGAAGTTAGGTCTGCCATAGGGAAAAGGCAATTGGCACCAATCCCTCTGCTCCGTATGACCAGAAATTTTAAGGCAGGATCCACCCCAACTACTTCTGCTTGGTTACTCTGGAAGGATGGTTTGTAGGATTTTATCACTGTTGGCATCTAAGAGTCTAACTGTTCTTTATCTCTTATATTGATATAAAACCTGTTGAATCTCTAATATGATGTTCTATTCTTTAAGAAAAGGGAAAGTTTTTTATGATCCTCAAAGGACCTACCTGAACTCTTCCAGGAAGAATATTTTATTTCTGTACTTTCATAATTTACTTTTATGAGTCTAATGACAAGTAACATAAAGTTAATTTTTTTGTAAGAAATAGCTAGTAAAAATCTCCATAAAATATTTTCCCATAAATATTGTCTCATCAGTCAGCAACCAATACAATAGCTCTAGTGCACTACATCTTTTCAGCTGCAATCCTGAAAGCACTTGGAATAAGTCCCACTGAAATCAATGGAGTTTAGATCTGAGCAAACAAGACTGTAGCCAACAAAGTCTTATATATTTATGTATTTGTATACTACTTTTCATACCAAAAACCCAACAATACAAAAAACTAAAAAAGCTATATGCAAATCAGTTACACTATTCCCTTTTTTAAATGAATCTCCCATACGCAAATAAAAAATATGTAGGCTTCCCAACTTAAAGAAAGTTGTCTCCAAAATGGAAACAATTGACTAGGATTACATGTAGGATTGCAATCCTTATCAGGTAGGTTTGGGAAACCATGCAAGGAATTCAACAGAACCAAGGGAACTGCTGAAAATACCCTCATAGGGAAGGGATAAGTACCCAAGGTATTAAAGGCATATATCACTGTAACCTACTGCCTATATAGTATAGTATGTGGATGGAAGTCAATGTGATTGTTCCAAATTGAATGATGTAAAATGATTCCCAAAAAAGCCGAATGATTATTCAACTTTTTCAGGTTTGGCTATTCCCCTTTGCTCAGATACACGGTTCTGTGCTTTCTCCCATTTTTCTATCATTTTTGACTGGTTTTGTTAGGGCCTCATAGTTGGGGCCCTTTTGAAGTAGGGGTCATGTAATCAGAGCCAGTATGGTCTGACCAACCCTCCAACTACACAACCATCTGTCCATCACCATTCAGTGGGTTAATTTGAATAAAGCATAAGGGTTGTTTAAAAGATGGGGCTCACTCCACTAAAAAATGCCAGCTACGACTGCTGCAACCACCAGGCTTCTGAAGGAGACTTCCTCACCCACGCAAATCAGCAATCTCCTTCAGACAGCTCCCGTAGTCGAGACTTTGGCTGGCTCTGATCTAACCCCTCCTTGAAAACCTGCCCTGAAACTGAAGGTCGCCCCAAGTAAAGGCTTCATTTCCCTGTACCTTCACCATCTCTTGAAATGAGATTTTTGATTACCATAATAAAGTACTGTTCACAGGATGTCATTTGCCACCAAAAAAAATGTTTCCTATGCCTTATTTTTCTTGCATTTAAGCCATTGTCCTCAGTTTGGAAGCTAATTTTCATGGACATAATGCTATGAGCCCCAGATATGAAGGCAGCCCCCAGACTTTGAGGTGCCAGTCTGGCAATTGGCTTTTTCCGTGGAGACTACCTATACCCCACAAGAGCTTTAAAAAGTCCCCGTAGTTTATATTGGGCCTGATTTTTTTCGGTAAACCTGGAAATAAGCAGAATACTGATATTTACCAGTATGGGTATTTGGTTTATTCTGGGTTTACTGAAAAAAATTCAGGCTCAATAAACCCGAACCCTAAATTTACTGATATATATTTTTTGCACAACCCTATGTCCAAGTGAAGGGGTAGATCTTCCCAGATGCCAAAAGTTTTGCAATGAATCTTGGGAAAACCAGTGAGAACTTGGCCCTTTATTTCAATCCACACTTTGACTGACATGGGGATGTGAATACCATTGTGTGCAACTCCAAGGGGGTGGGGGGTGGGGGTGAAAGCAGCAGGACAGCAACTTCTCTTTTCAGCAGGGGGAAAAAGCCAAGGTCACCATCTTCTTTGATACTTCTGAGCTAGAAGTGAAGCTGGCAAATGATCAAGAGATCTCCTTCTCCAACCGGAGGGGCCTGGAGACAATTCATTATCTCTCCATGGAGGGAGACTTCAAAATCAAAGTACTCTCAAATTCTTCTAATCGGTGTTTTTGCAATCTTCTTTCTGTGTCAAATAAACAAGGGCATCTTCTTCTTAAAAAAAGAAACTTAATGAAAACATGAAGTTTCCTTACACTGACTCAGATCTTTGGTCTATCGAGGTCAGTATCATCTACTGTGTCTAGCAGTGGCTCTCTGGGGTCTCAGGTGGAGGTCTTTCATCATCTTTCATCACTTCATCATCTTTTGCTTCAGAGTTTTTATCATGACTATTTTTGCAGCTGGCTCAAGGATCACTTGAAAGTAAACTTTGAGCCATTGTTGATGCATGAACTACTCTTTAATCAACAGATTAACATATTGCAGTAGGCATTATCAACAGTAATCCTCAAAGAAAATGCTCTCAGAATCCACACTGGTTTCATTAGGTGTAAGGAAGAGCAAGAGGTGCTAGAATTTAACAGGGTACCCAATTGTTTCTTTCTGAAAATTATAAGAATTGTTTACATGGAATTTTTAACATATACAGCACAATCAAAAAGGGGAGCTGAAAGTGCCCAGGAGGGGGCACAATTCTGGTGCCCGTGTTGATGCCACTGCATAAGGGGCATTTATGGCAGCAGTGGGGAGTGGCACAGCAGTGCAATGCATGGGCACTGACACAGCTGTGCCAGCCACTTACCCTGGTGCAGAGGCCTGTACCGGTGCAAAAGGGGGCATACCTGAAGGCGGTCCCAATGCTAGGCATCTCCCTGAGGTCTTTTGCCATGACAACGCCCACCGTAACCAGCACAAAGTTATGTGATAAAGACTGCAAAGCTCTGCCCCCATGGCCCAATTTGTCTCTGGAAACTGACCAAGTGGCTCGCCAATGGGGCACCGACAGAAGCCACCCCAGAGCAGCGAATAATGGGCCCACCCCTTCATAAACACCTATCCAGACATGCACACACCTTTCAGCTGGCAAGATGCATGGCCTGGAATGATGTCCGACAGCTACCAGAAGCACGGGCTTAGCACGAACACAGGGCACCCTTGGTGGCAAGGCAAGCACTTGAAGCCAGCACTTTGCTCTGTCAGTCCGACACATTGCATATTGGTAGGCTGACCATGCGTACCGTTTTGAACGGGACAGTCCCGTTTTTGTCACATTTCCTGGCCGTCCCGTCTTTTTCATTAAAAAGTCCACTTTGTCCCGTTTTAAATAAGCCACGCCAGTTTTGTTGCCTTGCCTGCACAGCGCAGCTTTATTTTACAATTGGAAAGAAAAGGCACAACTTTCCAGTTATGGGTGGAAGCAAAATGTCACAGGCCCCATCAATCAACATGTTCCCACCCACTGTGCTGTTGCAAGCCTCTGAAACGACAGGCGCGCGCCAAAAAAATGCACGAGGCCTGCCTTCCCCTCCCTCCCGGCCACCTCCGGACCATCGCAGGTCGTTTCTGAGCGTAGGTGGAAGCAAGGAGGTGAGGCCGGCACCCGGGAAAATACAGAGTGGGAGGGAAGATCTCATTATACTCATTTAACCTCCATTTGGCCCCAGGCCCCTTTTCCAGTGAGGGACAGTAGAGCGCGAAAGCAGCAGCCAGGTAAGATGCAGCTGCTGCTTCTTTTTGTCAAAAGAAGTAAAGGTGTTAAGTAATTGTCCTTTAAAACTGCAAAAACGGAAGCCTTGTGTCCGCCGCAAGAGGCGACGGCTCACTTGGTTTCCGGCGAGAGGGGATGAAGGCTTCAGCTCCTTTTTCAGAATGGTTCACTGTCTCTGAAAAAGGGCGGGAAATTATGTGCTGCAAAAACTCCAGGCCACTTTTATTAAATCGTGTTCTATTGATGTGAGTTGGGGTTGGGGGGTGCGTGCCACCTGGGAGGTTCTGAAAATACACCCACTTGCAACAAGACATAGGAATTTTGTGTTTGTATGGATGCTCTGTACATACATTACAGCGAATTTTTGTATATCTTCCATGCCCCTAAATCTTTTTGAAAGAAACAATCTGTGCATGATTTCATTGCAAAATAAATAAACAAACAAATAACACCAGGACCCAACAGTATCTGCAGAAATGTCCCGTTTTATTTAAAATGTGGGGTTTGAATTGCACATTCAGCAGATGTGTTAAATGTGAGATGTAGTAAAACGAATGACAGGCTAGCCCATTAGAAACGATGGGAGAGGCTGCACAGCCCATTGAAAATACTGGGAGCCTGGATTGCCAATTGGCTTGCATGGGCTCCATTGAATTACAGCACAAAAAGAGTTGCAAAGAAAATGTGGAATGGATTTTCCAGGAAGGGTCTCTAAACCCAGATACACTACTCTGGGACTGGAATGACAGCCCATGGGACTAGCACAAGTGTTCTGGGATTGGAATGACAGCCCCTGGAACCAGCAGAAGTATTCTGGGACTGGAATGACGGCCCCTGGGACTAGCAGAAGTGTTCTGGGACTGGAATACCAGCCCCAGGGGTGGAATGATGGCCCCGGGGACTAGCAGAAGTGTTCTGGGACTGGATTGACAGCCCCAGGGGTGGAATGCATGCGACACAAAATGCCTTGGCTACACCTGCAGTTTTAGTTGTGGTTTTCCACATTGAGGTGCCTAATTCTGTAGTTAGTTGAAAGTTCAGAATACAGTTGATCATATTCCGTGTTTTGCTTCAAATTCCTTATTGCACATAAGAAGAACATAAGAAAAGTCATGCTGGATCAGACCAAGGCCCATCAAGTCCAGCAGTCTGTTCACACAGTGGCCAAAAGGGTGCCTCTAGGAAACCCACAAACAAGACAACTGCAGCAGCATTATCTTGCCTGTGTGCACCTAATGTAATAGGCATGCTCATCTGATCCTGGATAGAATAGGTATGGATCATGACCAGTATCCATTTTAACTAGTACTCCCCTCTTAAAGCCTTCCACGTTGGCAGCCATCACCACATCCTGGGGCAGGGAGTTCCACAATTTAACTGCATTGTGTGAAGAAATACTTCCTTTTATCATTTTTGAATCTCTCACCCTCCAGCTTCAGCAGATGACCCTACTTCCTAGTATTATGAGAGAGGGGAAAAAGCTTTTCCCTGTCCACTCTCCCTGTACCATGCATAATTTCATAGACCTCTATCCTGTCTCCCCTTAACCGTCTTCTGTACCAGAGGACTGGAGAATGGCCAATGTAACACCCATTTATAAAAAAGGTTCCAGGGGGGACCCAGGAAATTACAGGCTAGTTAGCTTAACGTCTGTTCCGGGTAAATTAGTGGAAAGCATTGTTAAAGATAGAATTGTCAGGCATATAGAAGGGCAAGGTCTGCTGGGCAAAACCCAACATGGCTTCTGTAAGGGTAGGTCCTGCCTCACTAACCTATTAGAGTTTTTTGAAAGTGTCAATAAGCATGTGGACAGGAATTTGCCTGTGGACATTGTGTATTTGGATTTCCAAAAGGCTTTTGACAAAGTCCCCCAACAAAGACTACTAAGCAAACTTCATAGTCATGGGATAAGAGGACAAGTTCTTTTATGGATTGAAAGCCGGTGCTTTTCAACCTGTTCATCAATGACCTGGAGTTGGGGTTGAACAGTGAAGTAGCCAAGTTTGCAGATGACACCAAATTATGTAGGATGGTTAAAACAAAACCGGACTGTGAAGAGCTCCAGAAGGATCTCTGCATACTGGAAGAATGGGCATTAAAATAGCAAGTGAGATTCAATGTAAGCAAGTGTAAAGTGATGTGACAGACCAAGAAAGGGATCTTGGGGTGGTACTGGATAGCTCGATGAATATGTCAACCCAGTGTGCGGCTGTTGTAAAAAAGGCAAATTCCATGCTGGCCATAATTAGATGAGGAATAGAGAATAAAACTGCTGATATCATACTGCCCTTGTACAAATCTATGGTGAGACCACACTTGGAATACTGTGTACAGTTCTGGTCACTGCATGGCTACTAGTCAAAATGAATACTGGTCATGATGCATACCTATTCTCTCCAGGATCAGAGGAGCATGTGTATTATCTTAGGTGCTGTGGAACACAGGCAGGATAATGCTGCTGCAGCCATCTTGTTTGGGGGGCTTCCTAGAGGCACCCGGTTGGTCACTGTGTGAACAGACTGCTGGAGTTGATGGGCCTTGGTCTGATCCAGCAGGGCTTTTCTTATGTTCTTATGTGTTCTTTCCAAGCTAAACAGCCCTAAGCGTTTTAACTGCTTCTTTTTCAAGCTCTGCAATGTCCTTTCTTAGGTGTGGTGATCAGAACTGTACATAGTATTCCACGAGTGGTCTCACCACAGATTTGTATAAGGGCAGTATGATATCAGCAGTCCATTAATATTTATCATGTTGCTGTACAATAATTGTCGGGGCCCAAGCTAGTGGTCGCCTTGTCGGAGCCAGGATCTCTGGTGGCCACTCGTGGTTGTGGAGTTTCCTCGGCCTCCGACCACTCAGACGGGGAATCCGAACTCTCTTCCCTGTCGGAGTCCGCCAGGATTGTGGGCTCTGTGTCACTAGCCCGCCCCAGCCATATCCTCCTCGGCCTCCACCCCACAACCCTTTTGAGCCTGCCGCCCTCCTGGCTCCGCCCTCCCGAGCCCATAAGGCCCTTGGGACCACCTCACTCCTGGGCTTCCCTGGCGGCGAGGCTGTCTCCACGCCCCCGCCCGGCTCTCGCCCTGCCACTCCTCAGCTGGCCTTCGGGCGCGGCTCCTGGCACCCTGCCCCGCAGCAGACCGTTGCATGCCGGGGGCCTATTGGGCTTGATGCCCCGCGGTTCCCTGGGCCTCCATCAGGGCCCCCGTCGGATCACCCGCCTGTAGAGGGGAGAGGAGGATTCCCTGAGGAGGAGGCATGCCGACCCAGTTCCCGGGGCCTACGGCCACCAGGTTTTTCCTTCACCGCCCCCTGCCTGGCCACCCCCCCATTTGGCCTTGCTCCCAGCCAGACCCCACCTCCCGTCCCTGCTGGTGGGTCGATGCGGCCGCCGCCAGGTTCTCCCGGGCACCAGGTGAGTGGCGGGGCCGGGGACGAGTCTGCGATGCCCGGGGAGGGGCCGGTCGCAGGACAATAATATAAAATTATTACAATTAAATATTTTTATTTACTAGAGTGGATATTTCTTATATTTTCCTATTGCACATTATTTTTCTGAATATGGCATCCATGTACTCTTGTTCCTATTGATGTATAGTTGGAACATATTGTGAAAACATGGCCCCAGGAGCATAAAAAATATTTTTATTCAAGCTCTTGGTTTGAGAAATATAGTGATTAGCTAAAACTACTAAAATATAGTGAAATGTTGTATGTACTATAAAATAACAGTATTATTTTTAAATTTCTCAATTTGATTTTAGCCAGTCCCCCTCTACGTCTACCTAATTTTTTGTATGGATTCTGTCAATGAAGAAGCTCAATATGTTTGTGTAATAAAACTTTTTTTAATCATCTTGCTTTTTCATGATTACAGAATATTACATAAACCCTGTCCCGTTTTCGCCATCCCAATGTCCTGTTTTTGTCTCAAGGAAATATGGTCAGCCTACACATTGGGCTCACTCGTAAGGCAATGGGCTGGCACTTTGCGCACTGGGGCTGATACAGTGGAGAGCGAAATCCAAACCACTAGTGTGGCTGAGCCCTCCTCCGAATTGATGTTGTAGGTTGAGCAGCCAAGCATCTAGGAGTCAAAGCCCCAAAAGCACAGGGACAGGTCAGACAAGAACTCGTTCTGCTGTTGCCTGGGCTTACCTAGGACCGGCCAGATGCCAGCCACAAGGCTGAGGGTGCAGCAGGAGGGCCGAATGTGGGCCCTCCTTAATGCACCAACAAGCCTAAGGGGGGCCTTGGAGGCCAAGACACACAACACGGGATACAACGCTAGAAGAATCCCCATGTATGGGGGACTTAGGGGGCTCTGCCCGTCTGCCTCAATTAGTGCCCCCTTAACCACGGTATCATTAAGTTGCAGGGAATGGTGCCCCACACCAGTGGAGCTCCCAGAAAGGGGAATGACAGACCAGCAGCACAGACAGGATGCTGCACATCCATTTAGCATGGGCATCGATGGGCCAGTAGCCATGGCGGCTGGTCCAGTGGCACCAGTGCTGGGGACCTGGCTTCTGAGACAGCCATGATGGAACACAAGATGCACTGTGAGCTGAAGCAAGCATGTAGCTGGCAGCCCCCAGGCTGCAACTCACGCCATGCATGCCCTTGCCATTTTCCCCAACAGATGCTGAACCTCTTGCCATGTGCGGAGTCCAGCAGCCAGGGCCATCGATGCCACCATGAGCACTTGGAAAGTCCAGTGCCGAAGCACAGATGAGACAGCCCGGAGCAGCCGACTAGACAAGTGTGGCAGGGCAGAAGCCAGGACAGGGCCTAGCGTTGCATAGGGGTAACCCCCCCCCCAATAAAGTTGTCTTGCACCATCATTCCAAATTCTTGTGTCTCTGCGGTAGGGTTGCCAACTGCCAGGTAGTGGAAGAGATCCACAACAGCACTCACAACTATAATAATAAAGTAAGGATTTATAAAGTGAAAAGGGTGCAAAAAAGTGAATATATATACATGAATACAATAGGGTACAATAAGATACAAATTATCAAAGGAATCCAGCACAAATGGAAATTCAATTGAAGAATATAAGCATCCTGTAAGCCAGGTAAGTCAATGTATATTGTCCACAATATGTTGTTATTTTTTCTCTGTATATAACAAGCTGGACGGTAAACAGCGATGGCGAAGCCAAAAAGAGGAAATATCAGGACGTGTCGTCTAGATCAACAGCACATGTATCTAAGAGAATTCATAATAGTCATGATAAATAAAGTCTCCAACAGGACCAAAGTCTTCCTTGTGTAGGTCTCTCAAGGGATAGAATAGTGGAGGAACACAGTTGGGGTGGGGCGGGGAGGTGGCCTGGGTGTTCCCAGGGCTTCTGTGAAGACAGAAGAACCATTTTGTTCTCTACATCAGTTTCTTTTCCATTTTTTTATATAATTTTTAATTAATTTTTTTACAATACAAAAAGAAAAAGAAAAGAAAAAAAAGAACAAAAAAAAGATACAATAATATTGATAAGAAAAAAATATGAAAGGGTATTCGCATAGCATAATCAATACATTTCCGTTTTTAATACATTCATCAAAAAGTACCCTTTCCCCCCACCCACCAGAATAAACAAGTGACCCATCACCAAGACTTCCGAAGAAGTGTCCGGTAGTTTTATTTATTAGTTATCTAAAATTTGATTTTACTTAGAACATAATTTTCTATAACTCACTAAATAACAAAGTAAAATCCATTTTTGCCATCTTGTCCCAATATGAGGTGGCCTTAGACCATGTTTGTTTAAACTCTTCCAAATCATTTCCATGCAGAAATTCCGTAAATCTGGCCATCCTCATATATAACCACAATAGTTTCTTTTCCATTTTGTGTGCTTAAGTTTAGCTTTTGCAGTTTCCCAGAGGCCTAGCCAACACTCTCAGCTAACAAGCAACACCTGCAGCTGGTTACCCTCGCAGATAGCACCTTCAAGGATGCTAGCATATTCCAGCTTAATTAAGTGATACAGCTCCCCTGTGGGAAAATGGGAGGGGGGATGAAGTCACTCTTTCTCCTGGGAACACTGTCCCAGCCTAAACCAGCTTTAACCATCCAGAGTCTTCTCCCTAGTAACTATTCTGAGTGGGAGTTGTGGATCACCTGGCCTAAGTCCATTTTACCATAAGTTAAGCTATGTCTCATGGTGGTCACTTTACCTTTTACTTTACATCTTCCCTTACCTATTCAACTCTACTTTCCTTCACGGTGCCTCAATGCAAGCAACTTATTTTACAGCCTGAAACAGCAACTTAAAATCAGCAGCTATGTAACAGCATAGTAGGTATATCCTAGCCAGCTAAGACTTTGTTATTTTTTGATTTTTTTGATTTTCTTGCCAGTGTGCCTTATGACTGTGTAACCTGTATTTTAATCAGCTTTACATCTTTTAATTTTCAATAAAGCCTTTCAGCTTTTTAAAGGCGGTTTGAGATTACTGACCTGGCTCGGTTACTCTACAAACAAGGCTGGAACTCGGCAGGGGCTCAGTCATGACAAGGTCCCATTAGTGGTGGCAGTGATGTCTATCCCCCTCTCTCTGGGTTGGAGCTGATGGAGGTGTCCTTTGTGGAAACCCCTGACAGAACTGCATCCACACCTGCAGCTGCCCTTGGAGGTAGGTAGTCCCAGGGGGGTTGGGTGCCTGAGTGATGGTTAGGCCTCTTTTGACAAAATTTCCCTCTCTTGCAGGTGCAACTCCCTGTTCCCTGACATTTGATTCATCTGTCATCGAGCACCTGAGGACCCTAGCCCCGGCAGAGTGGAGCAGGATGGTGGGGGCCATGGTTCTGCAGACCCTGGGCATTGCTGGGTCACCAGAGCCCACTGGAGCGGGAGGGGCATTGCTGCTCGTGGACTCCACCTCGTTGGATGGCAGCGCGATGCCAGCCCTTGTATTCAGACTGTTGGCAGAGCTTTCTGGAAGTTTTCTGTCTCTGTATGAAGAAAACGAGAAGTGAAGTGTAATGATAAAAGAGAAAATGGCAGTTTGGCATTGACCACTGACCATGCTTAGCTTTTCTTCTTTGCTCGCTTGTATTGATGTTGTTATCATTTGTGGCTTACATCTTTGCTTTTAAGAATCAAAGTCTGATAAGTTTTTGAAAGATGTAGCAAGGCTCAGAACACACCTTTGAGATGAGGAAGCGTTTCCCAAACCAATTTGATAAGAAATTTAAGCATAGTAACAGTCCACATTTCAGAAAGGGAGCCTTTGGCTTCAATGACAAATCATGACCCCCCCCCCCAAATCATGCACTTTGCCTGCCATTTATTGTGGTCTGCTTATGGCCTGCCTTTGTGCTCTCCTAGGAAGCAAGGGTACATTTCTGATCCCTCCCATTCAGACTTGAAAATCCTCTTTTTACTTCCACTCCTTCCTTATGGGAATTCAATCCCATGGTTCTTTATTTCCATGCCTTTCTCTGTTTCTTTGAACTGAATTTTTCCTGTAAAGATTAACTGGACGTCAGTCTGACATCAGAAACCGCAACATTCAGAAACCAGTGGGGGGGACATTTTAACCTTTCAGGACATTCAGTTGCTGATTTAAGAATAGCAGTTCTCTTACAAAGGGATTCCAAAGGGAGATTAGAGAGACTGCTGGATTACAATTTATAATGAAGCTCAGCACAATGCATTCTCCTGGACTAAATAGAGACCTGGGATTCCTGTCTCATTACCAATGCTAATTTCTCCACACCTACTACCCCTAATCCAATCATGTCTGCTAATGTTATTTACTTGCTTTTGACATTCACATTGCTATTGTGTATCTAATTCACTCTTCTCTATGTAAGGATAGATTGACTTACATTCTAGCTGTGGCTCACGAAAGCTCATACCCTGCCAGAAATTTTGTTAGTCTTTAAGGTGCTAATGAACTCTTGCTCTTTTCTACTGCCTCCTTTTATGCAGGGGAGCCAGACCTCAGTGGAAACACCCTGGTCTGGTCTCCCCAGCAGGCCCACCCCTTAACCAATGAAGAGCCTGATTGGCCCATTCAAACCCGGGCCCCCGAAACGGATGCCCACGTGATGGAGCACATGGCATAGGAGCCTGCGGCCCCTGTTCCTTTCCGCCTGGGCAGCCTCCATCTGCTGTGCCGGGCCCCTGTTCTGCCCAAAGGGACTCCGCAGAACCCAGTCGAGCAGCTATTGACAGACTAACATGGCTACCCATCATGTGAAATATATGCATAAGTAAATCAGCCTCATATGTATAAGAGGCTGATTTACTTATGAGGATGCTTAGCTGCTATCTGGAGGTAGCTATTATACACACATTACTCCTATTTTAAGAATATTAAATTGATTAGCCATTTGTTTCCAAGTTCAGTTCAAGATGCTAATTCTTACCTTTGTGACTTGAGACCTATATACATACTGCCCCTCCTAATATGATGTGGCAATGTGCCAATGCGGCAGCTCTGATCATCTGATCAGGGTATTTTTTTTCTATCTCCTTTTAAAGGCTTAGTAAATCTGCCAGTAGTGGTGCCTACAATGAATTTTCAGGAAGGGACCCTGTCTTTTAAGTTTGGTGAAACAGTATAAAATAAAATTTAAGAATTTTTTTCAGGTATCATCTTCAGCTGACTTGAATCTTTTACTGGAAAAGGTGAGCTAAAGATTCCTTAAACAAATAAATGACATCTATTGTAAAAACTCTACAACATGCATACAGTGTCATGGATCCTACAAGTATCTTCCACAAAGTGAGGAGCTCTGCTGAAGGAAGGCTTGTTCCATCAGACAAAGACTGATAAAATATTAAGAAATGTAAAGGAGACAAAATGGCAAACATTCACAATTCCAACGAGGAAGTCAGTATAAGAAGGAAGCTTAATTGAGCCCGTGGTGGCACTGCAAGCATAGCTGCATTGGGTCTTTTCAGACAGATGACTCATAAACTGAGCAGACCTGGCTCACTGAACCAAACTAGTTTATTCAAATAATGATGAAGACATTGTGTGAACTGGGGAGGGGCTGTGGCTCAGAAGTAGAGTATCTGCTTTGCATGCAGAAGGTCCCAGGTTCAATCCCCGGCATCTCCAGTTAAAAGGAGGTAGGTGATGTGAATAGACCTCTGTCTGAAACCCTGGAGAGCCGCTGCTGGTCTGAGTAGACAGTATTGACTTTGATGGACCAAGGGTCTGATTCAGTATAAGGCAGCTTCATGTGTTCATAGTTGGATGGCTGTTTTCAGATTGATGACTCATAAACTGCACAGACCTGGCTTACTGTTCCAGACTCGTTTATTCAAATAATGATAAAGACATTGTATGAATTCTACAAACTCTCAGATTTGGTGGTGATGGTTGTTTTTAATCTTATTTCAGCATATTGATCTTGGGGTTATTGTTTATCTTATTGTGTGTGTGAAGTGTCATCAAGTCGCAGCTGACTTGTTGTGACCCCATATGGCAACACTTTCAAAGCAAGTGAGAAGCAGAGGGAGTTTGCCATTACCTTCCTCTGCAGAGTCCTCCAGGGTGGTCTCCCTTCTAAGCATCGACCCTGCATAGATTCCAAGATCTGACAAGATCAGGCTATACCATGCTGCCTTCCCTCCAGTTATCTTATTAAAGGTAAAAGTCCCCTGTGCAATCACCAGGTCATTGCTGACCCATGGGGAGATGTCACATCCCGACGTTTTCTAGGCAGACTTTGTTTGTGGGGTGGTTTGCCAGTGCCTTCCCCAGTCATCTTCCCTTTACCCCCAGCAAGCTGGGTACTCATTTTACCAACCTCGGAAGGATGGAAGGCTGAGTAAACCTTGAGCTGGCTACCTGAAACCGTCAGGATCGAATTCAGGTCGTGAGCAGAAGCTTTTGACTGCAGTACTGCAGCTTAACACTCTGCACCACGGGGCTCCTAGTTATCTTGTCACTACACACTAAATGTTAGTATTAAAGTATGGATCCAGTAGCACCTCCCAAGTCCAACAGTGTAGTCCTAAGCAGATTTACACCCTTCTCACTCTATTGAAGTCAATGGGCATAGAAGGATGCAATGCTGTTTAGGATTGCACAGGAGATTATTGTTAAAGATGGCATACATTTAACCCTTTGTGGCAAAGGAAGAAACCTTGACAACAATCTTCAATATATGCTTGGACAAAGAGCAGGATTTAGGCCCCATCCCCCAACTTCAACACTTCCATCAGGTCTTCAGCCAAATCTTATGGGTTCACAAGATGTGACCTTGTAGATATAATGGTTTGGATCCAATGATGCACAAGCAGAAACATAAACATTGTGCAGTTCTGCCTGTGCAAGAACTTGTGCAACACCTGATGATTTCCTCCCTGTATATTATGGTGCCCAGTAATGTGTGCAAGATTTTCTATTCCTTGGCTCCATCATCAACCGAAAAAGAGACTGCAACCATGAAATCAGAAGGAGATTGAGACTGGGAAGGGCAGCCATGAAGGAGCAAGAAAAGATTCTTAAGCCTAAGGATGTGTCACTGGCAACCAAGGTCAAGTTAATTCATGCCATCATATTCCCAATTACTATGTATTGGTGTGAAAGTTGGACAATGAACAAAACTGGCAGGAAGAAAGATAATTCGTTTAAAATGTAGTGCTGGAGGAGATATTTATGGATACTGTGGACTACCAAAAAGACAAATCAGTAGGTTCTAGATCAAATCAAACCTAAACTTGCCCTAGAAACTAAAATGACTAAACTGAGGCTATCATACTTCAGTAACATTACGAGAAGACAAGGGTCACTGGAAAAGACAATCATGCTAGGAAAAATTGAAGGAAGGCAGCAGGAAAAGGAGGAAGACCCAGCAAGAGATGGATTGACTCAATCAAGGAAGCTACAGGTTGCAAGACTGGAGCAGGGTATTAATGATAGGATGTTTTGGAGGTCATTAATTCATAGGATAGCTATAAGTCAGAGGTGACTTGCTGGCACTTAACATAAACACAGAAATTTGTTGCACAAGCAGAAATGCAAGTAGAGATACAATAAGTCTGACCTAACACAAGCAGCTATTGTGAGCTTTTTCATGTGTTTCCACTTGCACAAGAGTTCTAGTGCAAGTAGAAACTGTGTTACACCCAACCCAATATGCACAAGGGCAGAGTACAGACCATGCAGATGGTGTCAGTGCGCATATAGCTAGCATGCCCTGTTCGGAAGGTTCCAAATGCATGGAGGTGTGAGAGGGGATAGGCCAGAAAATACAATTTTGCTTCCCGGTCTACCTAGTGGCGTGTATCCTACCACTCTACTCACCAAAGTTTGAAGCCTTCCGCCAGCCTTTCCTCCAACTCAAGTAGTTCTTCCTCCACCATAAAAGCCAGTGAAGTGACTGGAGGCTGAAGGAGGGCTTCAGACTTAGAACTGCACTGTAGGATAGAGGCCATTGATTGCACATGGAGTTACTATCTAGCATGGTGGAATTAATAGCCAGCATGGTGTAATGGTTAAGAGTGGTGGTTTGGAATGGTGGAGTCTGATCTGGAGAACTGGGTTTGATTCCCCACTCCTCCACTTGAGCAGCAGATGCTAATCTGGTGAAGTGGATTTGTTTCCCCACTCCTATGCGTGAAGCCAGCTGGGTGACCTTGGGCTAGTCACACCCTCTCAGCCTCACCTACCTCACAGGGTTTCGGTTGTGGGGAGGGGAAGGGAAGGTGTTTGTAAGCCGGTTTGAGCCTGCCTTAAGTGGGAGAGAAAGTTGACATATAAAAACAACCTCTTCTTCTTCTTCTTCTTCCCTACTTAGAGAATGTATTAAGTCGTATCTCCACCCTCTTAATTTATGGTCCTCTTTGTTTTCTACTTGCTAGCTTATTCTCTATATTGCTATTTGCTAATATTTTTAAAGTTAACTTATTTTAATTTAATAGCTAATGCTTTCTTTCTTTGCATAATCTACGCAAACTCAATTTTGCTTATACAACATTTCAACAAACATAGGAGTAATAAAGCTTCCAGTTGTTTTGAAATGCTTCATTTGGCCCTTTTTTCTTTCTTTCTTTTGTCAGCCTCGCCGTCATGTCATATTCTGCTAGTTGACTCTTCCATTCCTCTACATCTGGACATTCTTCTGTCTTCCATTTTGTAGCCATTTTGTTGCTGTGGTCATGTATCTGTTCAATTCATCTGATGATTTCACAACAGCAGTTGAATGACCTTCCCTTTCTGTTTGTCCCGGGCATATGATGCTGTGAAGTGTAATGCCTCTGAACATGGAGGTTCTGTTTAGCAATCATAGTTCAACGTTCCATGGATAAGTGAAACAGTGAACAGCTTTTAACAAAAGGATTTCCCCCAGCTGCTTTTTTCTTTTGCTGTTTTTCAAGCATCTCGCAGGATAGCCTGAGCCAGATTTGTTCTGTCTAAGCTCTCTGAAATTAGGGTGGAACAGATTTGTGTAGGATCACACTTTGAAGGAGTTCAGTTTTGCTCAAGGTGTTTGACAAATAATGGTTGGAAGTCCTAATGTTGATCTTCAGACAGTTCAAAACTAGTTCTAAGGTGAGTTCCTGACAAGTTGCGTACAATAACATGCTGCATTCCAGTAGTCACTCAGGTTGAAGAGAAAGAGATATTCAAAAGTGTGGAAGAAGTACTTTGAAAACAGCCTCTGAAAACAAATACCTTGAAATATAGCATTTGTTCATGCTAGCTATGGAATGCTTTAGCTATGGTGCCTTGGTTTATAGCATTTGTTCAAGACAGATTGCGTGTTTAAACTTGTTTAAACGCACTTACGCTGGCGGCGAGGCCAGTCCCGCCGGTGGCAAAGCGCCTCCCCTCTCTGCCTGAGCGGCCTCTTCGTGGCACAGGCCACGGCTTTGAGAGACTGCGCTGGTGCAGGGGGGTGTTCTGGGGGGATGAGCAGCCCGGTAGGTGGCTTCCTAGCCCATTTCGGCTCTTGCCGCCAGCGTCGGGAACGGCGGTGCTGTTCCTGCTTTTTAGCAGGCGCAGCCTCGCTGTTCCCTATGGGGTGAAAAGCCCCGGTTAAACAAAAAAAAGCCGTAAACGGCTTTTTGTTTGTTTTTCGGTGTGTGCGATTTGGCTTAGGAAGAGGCGCCACTGTGCCTCTTCCCTGCCGACTCCGCATGCCGCATTTTCAGGAATGGGCTGTAAGTGACTACATTGCGGGTCTACAACAAAAATTTCTCTCTATTGAAATAGTCCTAGCAGGCGACTTCAATGCAAGGATGGGTAATGATGATTCTGCAATAGCCAGTGCTTTGGGGCTTAATTATGATGAGCTGTCTCTACCATTCTTCTTATACAACAGGCAGTCTAAGGATAATGTCTTGAATCATGCAGGTGTATGTCTGGCCAAATTCTGTTTTCAATTTAGTAAAGCCCTGCTTAACGGGACAACAGATCTTGATAATGTGGGTGAATTTACTTTCGTATCAAGAAGAGGTAATTTCTGATTGATTACTTTCTGATCTTGTCAGCGTTAAGAGACCGTGCTGAGGCCTTTTTGCACTGTCAGTGACCATTTGTCCCTGATTATGGCTACTGAATTTAATCTTCCCATGAATCTAACTATCCCAATCTCAAATTTAGAGGAAAACCTAGACGTTTTGCCAAGGATCTTTTGGTCTACAGACTTAAAACCTCCCCCCCCCCAAAAAAAAAGATAGCTTGGAATTAAACATTTGTTTGAGGAAGCCATGAAGTACTTTGGAACACAGCATTTGTTCAAGCTTCGTATGGGGTACTTCAGAATATAGCATTTGCTTGAGCTAACTACAGAGGAAGTTGCAATTGTTAAAGTTAGCTGTGGACAACTTCCCCATTTTTTTTGAACTGGCCACCAATTATAAGCAGCACAGATGATCCCTTAAAAAAAGATAGTAATTAGTTAAGCATTGTAAATTGGTTTATTTTGGTGCATGTGTATTCTTGGACTGCTGCTTGGAAATTATCATGTGGTTGCAGGAGAAGGCAACATGTTGCCTAGGCAATTGTGTGAAACTCTCTTCCATGTATGTTATTTATTACAACACTTGACCCCATGGTCAGCAGCAATAGCAAGAGGATGCTTCCTATTTAACAGCTTGGCTCTCTCCACAGAAGATAAGGTCACATTTATATGACACCTTTCAGGGTATGTGGCTCTTGATATGGCATTATTCTCAACATAACGTTCCCATAGACAAGAGGTTCAGGACAGCTTCACGGTGATCAAGGAAATAATGAATTTCAGAGCTGGCACTAGCAGAAGCTTCCAACTGCCCAGTCTGATGAATTGTGACCACAGTGGCCTAAAAGTTGCATAAAAGCACAAAACACATCTCATTTTTAAATTGCTAATGAGTAGAATAAAATCTACTGGATGAGAGAAGTTGACTCATAATAAAAGAAGAATATTGGACATTCATTTTATGGGTCTATTATTTTTAAACTTGGTAAGATGGTTCGTTAAGACCACTTTTGCCAGACAGAAGAAGAAGAAGAAGAAGAAGAAGAGGAGGAGGAGGAGGAGGAGTTGGTTTTTATATGCCAACTTTCTCTACCACTTAAGGAAAAGTCAAACTGGCTTACAATCACCTTCCCTTCCCCTCCCCACAACAGACACCCTGTGAGGTAGGTGGGGCTGAGAGACTGTGACTAGCCCAAGGTCACCAAGCTGGCTTCATATGGAGGAGTGGGGAAACCAACACAGTTCACCAGATTAGCCTCCGCTGCTCACGTGGAGGAGTGGGGAATCAAACCCGGTTCTCCAGATCAGAATCCACCGCTCCAAACCACTGCTCTTAACCACTTCACCATGCTGGCTAATAGTATGTATGAGGTAGTTTTATCATAATTTTGTATTTCCACCCAGAACTTTTCTGTATTATTTTATATTTTTCTGTATTTTTTATTTTTTCATTTCTGTTTTTATATATATCGAAATGAAAATAAAATATATACAAAAGAAGGGAAGGTCATTGCCTTCTCATGAGCTTCCAGAAGCATCTGGCTGGCTGCTGTTGGAAGGAGAGGGAGGGATTACGGCCTCATGCTCTACCCCATCTGTCTCCCATATCCCTCCTCCTTCAAAGCTGCCCTGCTTATGCTCAATAACCAAAAGCTAAGGCAGTTAGTCGCTTGTGTTGTTTGCTGGAAATTTGCTGGGGACTTCAACAATAAAAAGTGATGAGTCACTTTGGTATGAGCTGCCCAATAAATAGGACATAAAGACCTTGGAGGAAGCGTTCATTATAAATTGCAGATTGCTGATTAAATCTGTAATAGGCTCTGGAAGGAAAGTTTATTTTGGTTTGGTGAAGAGTTTCAGAGAAACGATAATACCCACTGCCAACTGTGATGTTTGCCTTTGCTCTAATAAGTGATTTCCGAGGGAATATCTTCCTGCAACGAAGACAAAAAGTGTTGTTATAAAAGATACAGAAATAAAAATTAGATAAATAGTTTCATTTTATACGGTGGTGGAAAATACAGTACAAAGACTTAAAAGTTAAATTAGGTTAAGCCTTACAAGCCATATGGGAGCAGAATTAGTTTTTCAGACAAAGAAATGGACCTGGAAAAAATGTAATTAAATTGCAAGCAGTATGTTTTTCTGATAAATACAAATTAGCAAAATCCCCCAAGTACAGTATATATAATTTCAAACAACAATTTTACCAAATCTCGTAATAAAACTATAATGAATTTTCCCAGTGGAGAATATAGTGGAGTTTATGCACATTGCTCTTACATATAGGTTTGCAAGAGGTCTCTTGTTTCTTAACTCAAGCATCACTACCCCAAAGTACTAGAGATGGAAAAAGAAGAAGAAGAAGAAGACGAAGAGTTTGTTTTAATATGCCAGCTTTCTTTACCACTTAAGGAAGAATCAAATCAGCTTACAATCACCTTCCCTTCCCCTCCCCACAACCGAAACCCTGTGAGGTAGGTGAGGCTGAGAGAGTGTGACTAGCCCAAGGTCACCCAGCTGGCTTCATGCGTAGGAATGGGGAAACAAATCCACTTCACCAGATTAGCATCCGCTGCTCAAGTGGAGGAGTGGGGAATCAAACCCAGTTCTCCAGATCAGACTCCACCATTCCAAACCACCACTCTTAACCATTACACCATGCTGGCTATTAATTCCACCATGCTAGATATTAACTCCATGTACAATCAATGGCCTCTATCCTACAGTGCAGTTCTCCTAAGTCTGAAGCCCTCCTTCAGCCTCCAGTCACTTCACTGGCTTTTATGGTGGAGGAAGAACTACTTGAGTTGGAGGAAAGGCTGGCGGAAGGCTTCAAACTTTGATGAGTAGAGTGGTAGGATACACGCCACTAGGTAGACCGGGAAGCAAAATTGTATTTTCTGACACCATCTGCATGGTCTGTACTCTGCCCTTGTGCATATTGGGCTGGGTGTAATACAGTTTCTACTTGCACTAGAACTCTTGTGCAAGTGGAAACACATGTAAAAGCTCACAATAGCTGCTTGTGTTAGGTCAGACTTATTGTATCTCTACTTGCATTTCTGCTTGTGCAAGATCTTGTGCAACAAATTTCTCTTGTTTGAGAGAGCTGTTTTTTAATTCAAGCATCCCTACCCCAAAGTACTAGAGACAGAAACCCTGTGAGGTAGGTGAGGCTGAGAGAGTGTGACTAGCCCAAGGTCATCCAGCTGGCTTCATGTGTGGGTGTGGGGAAACACATCCAGTTCACCAGATTAGCCTCCACAGCTCATGTGGAGGAGTGGGGAATCAACCCCGTTCTGCAGATCAGAGTCCACCACTCCAAACCACAGCTCTTAACTACTACACTACTATAGCTTGTCCCTGTTTATTGTAAATTTCCAGAACAATCCAGCCCATGTCAGTTCCAGCCCATGACTTGTAGATAAGACTTATGTCGTTTAGTCAATCTCAGAATTCAAATTGTAAAGTCTCCCAGGGTTGATGTTAGTGATTCAGCCACCTGGCCAAAAATTGACTGTACCCTCTGTGACATCAGAGTTTTTAAATTAGAGGTAGCCAATGGAACTGGGGCAAGTCTATCTATTTATTGGGGGAGATTAGCTACAATATGCTGAAACACATTAATACATTCTTTACTTATTCCATTGTTTACAAATTATATACTTATTTATCATGCCAGTCAAAGCAGCTCACAAAATAAAAATACAAGCAACAGGAACCAACTTCAAAACCAACATCAGAGAATTGTAATAACAGTGAGCACTAAAAGTACTTATTTTCTTTTTTTATTATAATTTTAATTTTTTTATATATAGGGGTACAGAAAAAAGAAAACAAAGGAAAAAAGAATGGAGGGAAATCAAAGAAAGGACTATGTCTGTGCCCAAGCTTCAATATAATAATACATACATAAACCTTCTATCAACTTTAAACTTAAATTATTGGTTTCTGATCCTAGTTACTAATTTATCATTGTTCTAAATTACACAATGAAAAGCAAAAAGGTTGGAAGCACTTAATTTGTAATTGGCAATTGTGCAGTGGCTGTTACGATGGAATACATACATAAACATTTCTATATCAATTGAACTGAAAGTAAAAACTTCTAATGCTAGATACTGATTTAACATTTTTTAAAAGGACTTATTTTCAACATCCAAATCAAAATTGAGTTTAAAAGACCCGCACATGCAAGGGCCCATTGCAAGCATTCATGGGGAACTGAATTTTTCCACATTCTTGGGTGAGGAAGAAGGGGGCCAGTACAGAGTATGACAAATAAGTACTTTTAAAATTATCCAAGGGGGAAGGACATTTTTTGAGGCAGAGTCACCAAATTCGCAGCGTAGCTCCAAGGGACTCTCCTTGCATGAACCTCAAAGTTTGGTAAAGTTTGGGACAGGGAGTCTGATTTTATGGGGTCCCAAAGGGGTTGACCCCCTCCATAGAGAAGCATTGTAAATGTTACCATGTTTCTCTATGGAGGAGGGGGTTACCCATTCAGGACCCCATAAAATCAGACTCCCTGACCCAATCTTCACCAATCTTCGGGGTTCCTGCAAGGAGAGTCCCTTGAAGCTACCCTGAAAAATTGGGAACTCTATCTCCAAAAATGCCCCCCATAGCTCATTTAAAAAAAAAAAAAAAACATAGGGAAAAGCCTGGGAAAAGCCAAAGGTGAAAAAAGCTAAATACCTATTCCGCTGATTCGGCGATTGGCTATCCGGCTTCGGCTTTATCCCCAGGTTTTGGTATTTGGTAAAAACCGGAAACTGAATATTGCCAAAATGGCTAATTTCAGGTTTATTTTCCGTTCAGGTATATCAATATGCACAACCCTAGCCTGGATGCTCTGGAATGGTGTCGCAAAGGAGCAGAGATGATCAACATCCCTTCTACAAGGGGTTTAAACAGGGGATTTAAGGCAGAACTTTTTTTTTAAAGACTTTGGCTATGCTGGAGTGTTTTTAACTCTCAAGTTTTGAAGGGCAACTGTTTGGTCTATACTTTAAAAGTGTTATTTACAGCTATGTTGGTGATTATTCATTGATGTTTTTATGATGCACCAGTTTTAGTGCTTCTTCCTGGCTACAGTCCCAGTGTTCTGGGAAAAGGAGGCCCCATAAATCAAATCAATTGATTAATTAAATGTTGCTAAAAATGGCATCCTTTAGATGATTTCTCCATTGGGTCAAAACATGCAGAATCACTTACACATGGTCCTTATGTTATTGTGCTGGGTTTTCCCCTGTCTCACCCATTTAGGTACCACTGCTGAGGACACAGAGTGCATGAAACAAAAACATCTAAATGATTCTACATACTACTCAGGTGTGACTCAAGTGGTGGTTCAATGTGAATGCTCCTACTGCCAGTGAACATTGTTGAAGAGGAAAGTTGATACTGTAATCTCATGCATGAGTATTCAGCAGTAAATCCCATGATGTTCAATGATACTTATCCCAAGGTAAGCATGTGCAGGATTGCATCCTTGATGTCTTTACCACAGAGTACCAGGAGGACATACGGAGGGAAGGCGGCATGGTATATCCTGATCTCATCACATCTCAGAAGCCAAGTAGAGTCAGTACTTGAATGGGAAAACGCCAAGACAGAATCTACAGAGGTAGGCAATCACAAACCACCCCTTCTTCCAAATTGCCTTGAAATTCCCTTGCTGGGGTTGCCATACATTTGTTGCAAATTGACAGCACATATGTACATATGTACGAGGAAGACACTAGCACCATTCATGTACAGAAGTACTATGTGGGTAGCAGACAATGATGCCAGCAGGTAATGTTCTCACCTGCACCCATGCCAGGTACTGCTATTCAATCAATAGCTGTGTATGGTGTTGCAGTACCATGCCAGGTACTACTATTCATTCAAGGCCTCCTGATGGAGGCCTCCACTGCCACCTCCTGATGGCCCCCAGAAAAGACCTCAAATTCCGCTTCCCCTTCAACAGCACTCAGTGGAGGTAGCAGGATTTTCTTTAGTAAACTACCACATGAGCTAACCTCCAGGTACTTGCTGGAGATCTCCTGCTATTTCAAATGATCTCCAGCCAATAGAGATCAGTTCACTGGAAGAAAATGGCCACTTTGGCAACTGGACTCTATGGCATTGAAGTCCCTCCCCTCTCCAATTCCTGCCCTCCTCACAGTCCACCCCAAAAACCTCCCACCAGTGGCAAAGAGGGACCTGGCAACCTTACACTCCAGTGTTAATGTGAAGAAATCCACAGAGAGATGCTGGTTTTGGTGTGACTTGTGTTGAGTGTAATCTGTAGTTTTGCCTTCATAGGACAAATATTTCAGGAATGTACTGGAATTGAAGCTATAGCTGCAGGGCTTCTCTGGCCACGACTCCCTTAAGACATGCCTAAGGACTTCAGAACTCCCAAACTAGGAAACTGAAGTCATGGTTGAAAATGACACTTTTTTCATTGATTGCCTACTTGTTCAAGAAAAAAAAGTTCAATGGTTCTTGTAGGTTATCCGGGCTGTGTGAACGTGGTCTTGGTATTTTCTTTCCTGACGTTTCGCCAGGCATCTTCAGAGGAGTAACACTGAAGGACAGTGTCAACTTCATAGAAATAGCAACTATTGATGCCAAATCAAAACTCAGAGAAAGTTCAGCATGGACATAATGAAAATGCACACTTTTATCACACAGTACCAGCTGGACTGCTGGAGAAGATTTGTGCCCTTTTGCAAATTAATTGTGAGCTACTATAGGCATGCATATGGACAGTTCACCATATAGCAACAATAATACACCAGTAAACTTATTTCTTGTTTGTTGAGCAGCTATTCTGGAATTATATATTTTAAGGACTGAGGGGCATTGTCATTTTCCCAATAATTATCTCAACCATCTCTAGGGTTGCCAACCTCCAGGTACTGGAAAACAAATTAGACACCTCTATACATTTATCTTGAGATGAGAAATTCAGTATAGGAATAGCTGTAACTAATACCAACAAAATTGTGGCTATATATTAACAGTATGTGGTAATATACCCAGCAACATCACATATTACCAACAAACACATGTATTTATTTCTTATACACATAGAATTATGAACAAAAACACATATTCAGCATTTCCTATAAAAGGTAAGTATTGTATTAATTCAATATAATTAAAATGTCCTTTATGATGTATTTCTTTTCTTTTGCAGCAGCTGATTGGTTGAAGGAGAAAACGATCGTTTCAAGGCACAAGGGCCAATTTTTCTTCAGTTCTTCCTATATGATACAATAAATAAAGCTCTTTGATAGTCATAAATATCTTAAAAATTATTCCATTTCAAAACTGCAATAAATAACAATTCCAACACTCTCAGTAATAAATATATATAGATTCCATCATATACTTACAAAAATACGTCCTATGCAATTACTCATCATCATCCATAGTTTCAGGTTTCAGCCGAATAACCATTTATGGATATAATATATGGTAAGTCCCCACACTGGGTAAGTGAAAGGAATCAGTCCGCTCCGGTAACGATCCCAATGGCGTTATTACAATAGTGCAAGCTAGTTACCTAAATAGCTCTCCGGTGTTCGCTCCTTGATACAGCTGATGTACATAGCCTGTGAGCCAGATTCTTAAAGTGCCAGTGCACATTTACAGAAAGCATGAAAGATCGTTCTCTAAGTTTAAACCATGAGGAGCCATGGTATTCAGAACATGTATAAAGTATGCTTCCTTGCGTCTAAGGATTCTTTCATTGTCACTCCTATTGAATCTGTTACCTTGTAGACGCCAAATTACAAAGAATCTTAGCTCATTCTCATTGTGTTTTAATTTTAAAAAATGGTCGACGACCGGGGCTGTAGTTAATCCTGCCCTAATTCTAGATCTGTGCTCTAAAATCCGTGCTTTTATTGGCCGTATGCTAGAGCCAACATAAATAAGTTGGCAGGGACAAATGAGACAATAAATACAATATTTGGTATTGCAATTAGAAAATGAGCGCAATTTGAATTTGAAATCTGAGTCTGTTCTTTTAAATTCCTTCACCTCCAATGCCAAATTGCAAGCGAGGCACTGATGACATTTGAAATGTCCCACAACAGATTGTTTTTTAGTCTCCCTGTATATATCAGAATGAACCAGCCTATCTTTCAATGAATTAGTTATTTAAAACCTATTTTTGGAGGTGCTGCACATCCGGGAATATTGGACAATAAATGCCAATGCTTCTTTACAATCCCTGCAATCTGTGCTGATAAATGACTATGCTGTAAGGCGAAGGCTAAAGGTTTCACCCCTTCTCCATCCTTATAGTTCCTATAAATTAAAGTGTCCCGATCCACATTATTTGCCTTCCATCTGGCTTTTTGGATGACTTTACTGGGATACCCCCTATCCTTCAAAGCAGTTTCTAGAACTGCTGCGTGTTGCTGATAGTTCGGTGAGCGGGTATTGTTGCGTTTAATGCGCAAAAATTGTCCGTAGGGTAAATTTTCCCTCATATGCCTGGGATGAAAAGATTGAAAATGTAAAAGAGCATTCCTGTCCGTATCCTTTTTATACAGAGTCACTGCCAGTTTGCTGTTATCCTTATATACCATTGTATCCAGATAGGGAATATGGTCCCTATCCGATTTCCCAGTAAACTGGATACTGGCACAGCTATTAAGCCAGTCTAAAAATGAATCAAAATCTATATGGGGGAAAATAAGAATAAAAGATCATCTATATACCGTCGATACCCTCATACCTGCTCTGTAAACGGGTGGTTGCCATAAAGTTGTTTATCAAATCTGAAAAAGTTGTTACTAAACACGATGTCAACAAGGGAAATAAGGAACTTAGTAGATGGTGTGGGATCTATTCGGGACTCTAATAAGGATGCAATAATGTGGCGAGTGTCATTTAAAGGGACATTCGTGTACAAAGACACGACATCTACGGTAGCCAAAATGCAGTCCCCCGGTAACTGGGTGTTCTCAATGTACCTAATGAAATCGGTGGTGTCCTTTATAAAGGATTCAGTATCTACGGCAAATTGCCTGAGATGGAAATCTAAATATTGCGCAACCGGCTCCAAAACACAATGTTCGGTAGATTTAATGCTGCTCATTATCGAACAGGCTAAGAAAGAAGCAGCTAATATCAAAGTTGATACACAGAAAATGAGAATCAATATAGAAAAGGAAGTCAGTCCAGATAATTACAACAAACAAATGGAAAAATTGGAATCAGAAATTAATAAATTTGCAGAGGAAATTAAGGAGTTGAAGGCCAAAAAATTTAGAAGAGATAAAGAGGATTATGCCAACAAGAGAGTATACCCATGGTACTACTCGGAGGAAAGTTTCAATTTAAAAACAGGAAGAAATGGGAGAAATAGACAAAATAGACAGAGATCATATAGGAAAGATGATCAGTTTAGTGAGGGCGACTCAAATAGTGACTCCATGACTAGCTCGGGCTCGAGCTATGGATTGAGATAGAGAGATGGGCAAACTCGTTTTTTCGAGAAGCGCCCGTATCGCAAAAAGACCACTTAGTGGTCAACTTATCTTCTAGGACCTTGACTTCCATTGAGGAAAGAGTCCTGAGTTACGGTTTAAACTTCGTGCCGACACCAAACTATTCTTCCTTTCAAACCCGAGTGGACATGTTTAAAATGCTTAGACTTGTGAAAATAAAAGATCATTTCAAAAACCAAAACTCTCTTATGACTCCCTTTCGCCCCAAATCAAGATTTATTCCAAATACAAGTAACCCTATGATAACCGCCTTTCAGACTGCGGTTGATAGAGACATTGAGAGGTTGGAAGAAAAACATATCCCGAAATATCAGAACTTAACTAATGCTGAGAGGACTGCCCTAGAGGGACTTGAGGCCGATAATAATTTGATTATACATCCCGCGGATAAAGGCGGAGCTATAGTCCTACAGGATAAAAAAGACTATGTGGATGAAATTATGAGACAGTTGGGACATAGTGCATACTATCAGAAAATTGGTAAAGATCCAACTAGCATGGTTTCCAATATAATAAGTAAAGCAATACAGGAGGCGTTACAGGAGGGTGACATTGACAATATTACAGCTGAATTCCTAAATAATAAATATCCGAGAATCCCGGTCCTATACACGTTACCAAAAATACATAAACCTGGGCGTATCCCACCTGGAAGACCCATAGTATCAGCATCACAGAGTGTTTTGGAGCCGGTTGCGCAATATTTAGATTTCCATCTCAGGCAATTTGCCGTAGACACTGAATCCTTTATAAAGGACACCACCGATTTCATTAGGTACATTGAGAACACCCAGTTACCGGGGGACTGCATTTTGGCTACCGTAGATGTCGTGTCTTTGTACACGAATGTCCCTTTAAATGACACTCGCCACATTATTGCATCCTTATTAGAGTCCCGAATAGATCCCACACCATCTACTAAGTTCCTTATTTCCCTTGTTGACATCGTGTTTAGTAATAACTTTTTCAGATTTGATAAACAACTGTATTTGCAAACTGGGGGTATTGCTATGGGGTCTCCGGTTGCCCCTACCGTCGCCAATATTTTCATGATTGATTTTGAGAAAAAATATATTTATGGCAACCACCCGTTTACAGAGCAGGTGTGGGGGTATCGACGGTATATAGATGATCTTTTATTCTTATTTTCCCCCGATATAGATTTCGATTCATTTTTAGACTGGCTTAATAGCTGTGCCAGTATCCAGTTTACTGGGAAATCGGATAGGGACCATATTCCCTATCTGGATACAATGGTATATAAGGATAACAACAAACTGGCAGTGACTCTGTATAAAAAGGATACGGACAGGAATGCTCTTTTACATTTTCAATCTTTTCATCCCAGGCATATGAGGGAAAATTTACCCTACGGACAATTTTTGCGCATTAAACGCAACAATACCCGCTCACCGAACTATCAGCAACACGCAGCAGTTCTAGAAACTGCTTTGAAGGATAGGGGGTATCCCAGTAAAGTCATCCAAAAAGCCAGATGGAAGGCAAATAATGTGGATCGGGACACTTTAATTTATAGGAACTATAAGGATGGAGAAGGGGTGAAACCTTTAGCCTTCGCCTTACAGCATAGTCATTTATCAGCACAGATTGCAGGGATTGTAAAGAAGCATTGGCATTTATTGTCCGATATTCCCGGATGTGCAGCACCTCCAAAAATAGGTTTTAAAAAAACTAATTCATTGAAAGATAGGCTGGTTCATTCTGATATATACAGGGAGACTAAAAAACAATCCGTTGTGGGACATTTCAAATGTCATCAGTGCCTCGCTTGCAATTTGGCATTGGAGGTGAAGGAATTTAAAAGAACAGACTCAGATTTCAAATTCAAATTGCGCTCATTTTCTAATTGCAATACCAAATATTGTATTTATTGTCTCATTTGTCCCTGCCAACTTATTTATGTTGGCTCTAGCATACGGCCAATAAAAGCACGGATTTTAGAGCACAGATCTAGAATTAGGGCAGGATTAACTACAGCCCCGGTCGTCGACCATTTTTTAAAATTAAAACACAATGAGAATGAGCTAAGATTCTTTGTAATTTGGCGTCTACAAGGTAACAGATTCAATAGGAGTGACAATGAAAGAATCCTTAGACGCAAGGAAGCATACTTTATACATGTTCTGAATACCATGGCTCCTCATGGTTTAAACTTAGAGAACGATCTTTCATGCTTTCTGTAAATGTGCACTGGCACTTTAAGAATCTGGCTCACAGGCTATGTACATCAGCTGTATCAAGGAGCGAACGCCGGAGAGCTATTTAGGTAACTAGCTTGCACTATTGTAATAACGCCATTGGGATCGTTACCGGAGCGGACTGATTCCTTTCACTTACCCAGTGTGGGGACTTACCATATATTATATCCATAAATGGTTATTCGGCTGAAACCTGAAACTATGGATGATGATGAGTAATTGCATAGGACGTATTTTTGTAAGTATATGATGGAATCTATATATATTTATTACTGAGAGTGTTGGAATTGTTATTTATTGCAGTTTTGAAATGGAATAATTTTTAAGATATTTATGACTATCAAAGAGCTTTATTTATTGTATCATATAGGAAGAACTGAAGAAAAATTGGCCCTTGTGCCTTGAAACGATCATTTTCTCCTTCAACCAATCAGCTGCTGCAAAAGAAAAGAAATACATCATAAAGGACATTTTAATTATATTGAATTAATACAATACTTACCTTTTATAGGAAATGCTGAATATGTGTTTTTGTTCAAAATTCTATGTGTATAAGAAATAAATACATGTGTTTGTTGGTAATATGTGATGTTGCTGGGTATATTACCACATACTGTTAATATATAGCCACAATTTTGTTGGTATTAGTTACAGCTATTCCTATACTGAACCTCCAGGTACTAGCTGAAGATCTCCTGCTATTACAACTGATCTCCAGCTGATAGAGATCAGTTCACCTGGAGAAAATGGCCACTTTGGCAACTGGACTCTATGGCATTGAAGTCCCTCCCCTCCCCAAAACCCGCCCTCCTCAGGCTCCACCCCAAAAATCTCTCGCCGATGGCAAAGAGGGACCTGGCAACCCTAACCATCTCTCAATGGCTTCTTTAACAGTCTTTTGTGTTTTAAAGCATTCATGTTACAAGGAACACTGACGGTGTTTGCATGGGCTTTGAAATGGTTCCACTCAAATGTTTAATGAAGATTTGCACAGGGAAACTTGATGTGCCAAACACAGCCTTGGTTTTCAACTGATGTATTGTGGAAGAACCTAAGATTATCCTCTTGAGCACCATCACCATCATTTTATTTTTCAGAGAAAGACTAGAAACAGATAGAAGGGGAAGAAAGAAGAAGAAGAAGAAGAGTTGGTTTTTATATGCTGACTTTCTGTACCTCTTAAGGAAAAATCAAACTAGCTTACAATCACCTTCCCTTCCCCTCCCCACAACAGAAACCCTGTTGAGAGAAACCCTGTTGGGGCTGAGAGAGCTCTAAGAGAGCTGTGACTAGCCCAAGGTCACCCAGATGGCTTCATGTGTAGGAGTGGGGAAACCAATGTGGGTCACCAGATTAGAGTCCACCAATCATGTGGGGGAGTGGGGAAGCAAACCTGTTTCTCCAGATTAGAGTCCACTGCTCCTTACCACTACACCACACTGGCTCTGGATCTGAATCCAAAGCAGTGGCAGTGCAAGTTGGCAGAGCAGCCGTTCTCCCCCTCTTGTCTCCTGCTACCGCCTACTGAGCACCCAAAATTTTACTCATGAAGGGGACAAGAGACCTTTAAGGAAGTGCATGTGGAGCAAAGGTGGGGTCAGCAGTGGAGGGAGAATTGGCAAAATTGTCCTCCGACTCCATCAACTTGCTGGTTGCTGTCGGAACAGTACCTTTACCAACTCTTGGTTAAAAAAAAGTCCTATGTTATAGGTTGGAGTTCAAGATGGATCAGGTCCAAAAAAGGCTGGAGTCTTCTGGAACAGAATTTAAAGAACACTGCTGTTTAATAGTATCTGGATGCTGTGCGGTAAACTCCCCTTTCCTCCAGTAAGACTGCTGTCTAACCCCTGACTTGCAACTACTTCTTATTTTTTTACACCAGCCACAGGGACCAAATAAAAGCTTCTTTCTAGCAGATTGCTTAAACCTTAAGGAAGTGTGCTTTTCTTTATAACAGCAAAGATTGGGGTGGGCAGTGAAGGAAAGAGAAAATAGGATATACTTAACAGCATCAAGTGCAGAGAGGAAACCAAAGGGGCTGATGCTTGTAATGGTTGTGTATTTCTTGTGCATCACACATGACTTTTTTGGACCAGTTTAAAGCAAACAACAAATATATCATTTCCCCTAAAGATGCTATGAAATACAAAGCCATATTTTTTTTCGGACAGGCAACAAGAGCACTTTTGAACTAATTCGTGCACATTAATAATTTCTGTTGAACTCTATAGCCATTGTCTGTGAAATTTTCCTCTGCCAAGCCTCCATGACAGCCAAATTTCCCTTGATTCGGCGGTTTTTAGTTCGAGACGAACCGAACTCAAAACTGGCGGGCAACCGGGGGGGCCGAATTCAGCGAGTTCGGGAGTTCACGAATAAATCCGGCAAATTCGGGGCATCAGTAAGCAGCATAACCGTCAGTAAGCAGCATTCTCCTCCCCCGGCCAATCAGTGGCCAAGCTGGGTCTCCTTCTGGCCAATCAGTCAGGATTGAATACTGGAGGAATCAGCTGATGTGCAGCCCGGCCGGCCGGGGAGAAAGAGAGAGAGAGAGAGGGAAATCCTCCTGTGTGTGTGTGTGGGGGGGTGCTTGTGCACATTCGCTCCTTTCCGTGGCTGCAGGGAGCGTATTTTTTGGGGTACAGACACAAAACTTTCAGTGGATATTCAGACAAGCCTTCTTAAGAGACCACCCAAGTTTTGTAAACATTGGGTCAGGGGGTCCCGAGATATGGGCTCCCCCTTTTTTCTTTCCATGGATGCAGGGGGCACATTTTTGGTGGTACAGACCCCAATCTTTCAACGGAGCTTCAGATGAGCCTTCTTAAGAGACCCCCCAAGTTTTGTAAACATTGGGTCAGGGCCCCCCGATATATGGGCTCCACCCCTTTTTCCTCTCCCCCCTTTTCCATTTCCATGGCTGCAGGGGGCGCTTTTGGGGGGGTGCAGCCCCCAAACTTTCAGCATAGCTTCAGACAATCCTTCTTAAGAGACCACCCAAGTTTTGTAAAGATGGGTTCAGTGGGGGCAGAAATATCGCCCCCCTTTTCTTTTTCCGTGGCTGCAGGGGACGCATTTTTGGGTGTGCTGACCCCAAACTTTCAGCGGAGCTTCAGACAAGGCTTCTTAAGAGACCACCCAAGTTTTGTAAACATTGGGTCAGGGCCCCCCGAGATATGGGCTTTCCCCTTTTCCCTATTGGGATGAATGGATCACCCTTGAGAAATGCATACATATGGATCTCATATTGGATACAAATGGAATCATATTGGATTACCCAGCCTCCCAGCACCTCCTGATGGAACAGAAGACAGCCACAGTAAGATCCCTTTGGGGGCTTTAATCTATAATTTTTCCTTTCTGTGTGTGTGTGTGGGGGGGAAGCAGAGTCTGTGTGTGTGTGGGGAGGGAGCAGTTTCTTTGGGTGGGGGGGGAGCCAAAGGGGGCTTTTGCCGGTTCTGCCTGGGGTGTGTGTTCCCCCTCCAGTCTCTCTCTCCCTGGTTTGAGGGGGGGCTTCAGTTTTGTGTCTTCAGGTTTTCCCTCCTTCATAAGATCAGTTAGGTTATTTTGATGCTTGCTCAAAACTGGTTTTCAAATGGTGACTTAAAGAATGCATCTGCCTGGTCCCAAGTCCAATGCAAAAGGAGAAATTCCACCCCTTCCTGCTCATTATGCATAGCTAGCTGCCTCTGTCCCTTTCCATGGTTTGCAAACTCCCAGGTGTCAGGTGTTGCTTTGCACTGTTGCAAAGGTGTTGCATTGTGTGCTTGTGTTGCTTTGCAGTTGTATTGCTTTGCAAATTTTTTCACACCTGCCCCGCCCTTGCTCTCAGCTGTTTGTCGGGGCTGGGAGCTTTGTGCGTGGGCAGCAAGCTCTGCTCGGAGATACACATTAAGGGTGGGGGGACCCCTTTCGGGGCCCATATCTCAGCCCCCCCGACCCAATCTTTACAAAACTTGGGGGGGTCTTTCAAGAAGCGTCCTTTGAAGCTCCTCTGAAAGTTTGGGACCTTTACCCCCAAAAATGCCCCCCCAGAGCCGCGGAAAGGTGCGGTTGTGTTTTTAATGGCTTTATTCAGCCGAATTTTTTTCCCGAACTTTGAATTCCTGCCGAATTGCATGGACCCGAAGCGGGGGAGTTCGGACTTCGGCATATCCTGAATCTAAACGGGCCGAATTCAGCCGAATCCAAACTATACCAATTTTTTTAATTCAACAGCCCTATACATCAATACTCTATACCAGGTGTCCCCATAGAAGCATAGAATCATTGAGTTGGAAGGGGCTATTCAGGCCATCTAGTCCAACCTCTTGCTTAACACAAGATCAGCCTAGAGCATTCCTGACAAGGGTTTGTCCAGCCTCTGCTTAAAGACTGCCAGTGAGGGGTAGCTCACCACCTCCCTAGTTGGAAGATTCCACTGTTGAAAAACTCTTACTGTAATTCCTCCCCAATAAATCCATTATTGTGAGTCCTATCCTCTGCTGCCAACAGGAACAGCTCCCTGCCCTCCTCTAAGTGACAGCCCTTCAAATACTTAAAGAGAGCAATCATGTCCCCCCCCCAACCTCCTCTTCTCCCGACTAAACATTCCCAACTCCCTCAGCCTTTCCTCATAGGGCTTGGTCTCCAGGCCCCTGATCATCCTCGTCGCTCCCCTTTGCACCTGCTCCATTCTGTCCACATCCTATTTGGAGTGGGGCCTCCAGAGCTGCACACAGTACTCCAGGTGTGGCCTGACCAATGCAGTGTACAGCAGAACTATGACATCTTGTGATTTGGATGTTATGCCTCTGTTGATACACCCCAAGATCACATTTGCTTTTTTTGTCACTGCATCACACTGGCTGCTCATATTTAACTTATGGGCCACCTGTACTCCAAGATCTTGTCTCACACACTGCTGTCCAGAAGTGTATCCCTCATCCAATATGCATGTCCTTCACTTCTGTTACCCAGATGTACAACTCGGCACTTATCCTTGTTGGGCATTTTGGGAATTTGAGGAACAACTAGTGGATGCCAACAAAAAGTGGATCCCTGGTATAGAAGAAGGAAGTTCTTCTTCCCACAAATAACTTACGCAATTCCCTATCATAAACTGCATTGTTAGATGTAACCAGCTCCTCCATTGGTGAAAAGGAGCTTCCCGTTTGACTTCCGAAAAGGCTATGCAAGGAATCATGGGACCTGCATAGAAAAGAGCCAAGTGGGATCAGAGATATAGTAAGGAGGGGAACTAGGCAAGTCTGAGTGAATAAGCTGGCTGGATCCAACCCATGCCTTTATCTTCATTGCTGTCACATTTGTGTTCCGCTCATGTGCTTCACTGAAGCTTCCAGCTGGCCACTGTGAAAGACAGAATGCTGAAGTCATTCCTCCTTTGGTTTGATTAAACAATGTAATTCTTCTGATCTATGCATTTCAGTTTCCCAAATTCATCCCTGTTCTAGCTTTGACCTTTCTTCAAAAGAAGACAATGTTCTTTTCATGGAGATCTTCCAACAATTAATGTGTTAATGCTTCCAAGTAGTAGAAGAACCATAAGAGAATGTACATAATAGATATGAAATGTAATGTAAATCCTCCCTGACCAGATGAACCTGAGATTTTCTTCTGGCTCCTTTCCAGAGAGGGAAACATTGTCACTATGTGCTAGTGCTATGTGGCCATTAGCTCAAGGTTCAGCTTTCTGAGAAACTGGCACTTCAAGTCTATTGAAGATTACATGTATCACTGACGGTACTTAGTCAACTAATAATGTGAAATTCCAACTAGTAGAGGACAGGATTCATTTTGATGGCAGTTTGTTAATTGATTCCTGTAGATCTAATGTGGGACACGATGTCATAAAAGTCTAATTCCAGTAGAGAGGACTTGAAGAAGACACTGGGTGAATCATATTTCATATAAAGTTCATTTTTAAAAATTCAGGTTTTGTAGTTGTAATTTTCATTTAAAGTGACCTTTCTTTTCTGACACTGTTGTATTAATTAAAAGCTTTCCACTACATCAGTGGCAAAATTGTAATAATGTATTCCATTAAAACTTTGTAAATCAGCATTTTGTTAAAAGTACAGTCAACGTAGCATGGCATCTGATCCCATGCACTATGGGGTTCTGGCAGTTCTCCAACCCACTCCCATTTAAAATGCCTTGCTGGATTTAGTAAATTGCTCCCCACAGCCTATCTACATGAGGACCCCGCCCCTTCTTCCAGCCAAGACCTCTTAGATCAGGGGTATCAAACATAAGGCCCACGGGCCAGATCCAACCCCTTGAGAGCCAAGGAAGCCTCCACCCCCCACTCTCGATCTGGGCTGGTGAGGCATGGCCCGGCCCACCCAAAGGACATTTATGTCATATCCGGCCCTTGTAACAATTGAGTTTGACACCCCTGCCTTAGATAGTAGGTATTCCCTCTTATTTTGGACTTAGTTCTTTTAATAGGTAACCCCTTTTACAGCCTAAGGGCCAGGTAGGGTTGCCAAGTGCCAGGTGGTGGCGGGCAAACTCCCATCAATCCACCTGGCCACCTACTGACCAGTTGAGGATTGGCGGTCAATCTGTGCAGGCAGGGACAGGTCACTTCCTGTTAACATCCGGTGGTGCTGCATTGCAAAGGGCCAGTTTCCACTCAAACTCCCAGTTTGTGTGGTAAAGCCCTGTTGCGGTGTGGCACTTCCAGGTATAAAACGCATCACAAGGGGCCATTTGAGTGGAAAACGGCCCCTTGTGGTGCGTTTTACAACCGGAAGTGCCGCGTCACAACAGGGCTTTACCGGCCCTTTGCAATGCAGTGCCCTATCGCAACAGGCCTTTACCGGCCCTTTGCAATACAGCTGAAGCACTTATGGGAGCGGGCAACCCCCCCCCCCAACCTCCACTCCAAAAACCTCCTGCCGAAGAAGAAGATGGACCTGGTAAGCCTAGGGCCAGGGGAACTGAAACTTGAGGAGTTTCATAGGGCACCTGGGTTGAGCCGTGACATTGGAAATTCCCAGGAAGGAAGAGGAAGGGTGTTACAGCAAAGAAAGCAGAACAAGTGCTTTGCCAGCTTCTTGCTCTGCTCCTTGGACCTCAGCTGCACCTACTCCTGCTTTCTCCCACACCTCAAATCCTGGATGTTAGGTTGTATGTCCCTTCCTTGAAGCTTCCTAATTTCCTCCCTTCTACCTTTTATGGTGTGTGCATGTGTGACTGCTTATGGAATCAGTTCTCAGGTACCTCGTGTGGGTTCTTTACCTTTTTACAGTGTATTCCTTAATAGGGGGCTAAATGTTTTTAGGAGCTGGCATTACCCCTATGCTGGTGTTCGTGCCACTTGTGCCATGTAAACTGGCACAGATGCCGGCGTAGTGCCACTTACACCAGCCCCGCTGGACCGTGGTGGGAGTGTGGGGCTGAGGCGCCAGCGGGGCCTCCTGCCAGCGTTCTCCCGGTGCAAGTCCCCACGCCAGTGTTCCTGGGTGTTCTGGGGGACGGAGCGGCCATTGGGCAGCTTCCAAACCCCTTTCACCCTGGGAATGCCTCCCGGGATGGAGGTGGTGCAGGCTCACTTTAGGTGGCGCAGGCCCACTTTCCTCATGGGGGAAAAAACTTTTTTTCTTGGTTTTATTTTGGATGGCGGTGGCCAGGAAACCATAGTGGCCAGTAAACTTCTGGGGAGGCTTCTCAGCAGCGCCATCCTGGCTGCCGAGGTTTGCCCTCCCCTTCAGGAATGCACGGTCATTCTTTATAATTCATTTTGTTTTGTGTTTACAATTACACTCTGTCTTACTCTCTTTCTTCATAATTTTATTTTGGGGTACCCTTACCGAGAGCCACCCTAGTATACAGAGGCTGCAAGGCTTCAGATTATTTCTTTCTGGAACCCTTTTAAAGCTAATTTCCCCTTCTCTCAGTCTACTTTGGGTAACATCTACCTTTGCCAAAGGTCAATGCCAAAGGCACCTTTGGGAAGACCTTGGTTCCTTTTGAAGGACTCCCATCTTGAGGAGTAGTTAGGTCATATTGCTCAGCTCCAGGCCTTATTTCCCATTTCCCATCAAGTCTGTATGACTTGTAAATTATTCAAATATGGATGCCAATAGAGATAACCCCTGGTCTCTAAGAACAGTATACAATGTATCATACTAAAAGACTACCAGCTTATTTGGATTAGGCCAGAGGTAGGTTTATCAACTGTGAAAAATTGGAAGTGGAAGATTCTGAAAGGGATATAAATCCTCACACTTCATATGTGAGAGAACCTCATAATGCAGGTTAAGAAGACCCAGAAGGGAAGTTTTCCACTAACGGTTTTCTGCCAGATTTCATTCTTTAAAGTAGCTAGCACTGGATACTGTCAGATATAGGCTATTGGGCTAGATAAAAGGCTGGTTTGATTTAGCGTGGCAATTCATCAAGACTTAGCTGAGTCAGCTGTGCTGGTCTTGGGGACAGAAATCAGTTTGGTGGAGAGGATATTTTGTGCAAGTAAGTAAAAGGGTTTGAATCTTCCTCCCTGGCTTTCTCAAGCTGCGTGACCTTGGGCAAGGTAAGCACTCTCCCTGCGCCATTGGCTTCCTTCTTCTCAGACAACCAGTGCAATTCAATTCTTTACTTACGTCCGTGCTTGCCTGTTCATTTAATTAAAATGTATATCCAACTTCTTAACCTGTTTACAGGTTCAGAAGCAGCATATGTAGAATTAAACCAATAGGAAGTGCTTAGAAACAAACAAACAATCAATAATGATTCTGGAAAGAAAAAAATCCCAACAATTTCCTTACATATTGTGCTCAAAGGTCTTTGGATAATTAAAAAAAAAAATCCTACCAGACTCTGAAAAAGTCTCTGTCCCTTCTGTAGTAAATTAAAGAAGAGTTGATTTTTTTTTTAGAAAAAAACCCCAATGACAATAACAACAATTTAAAAAAGCAGAATTACTGACAGTCTTCATAATTTAAAATACAATTATATATTCACATAATAAAATAAGATCAAGTCTCCCATGCTACAGCTTATTTCTATGTCTTCATATTCATCATTACGTCCTGACTGAGCGCAACACATTCCTCTTTTCCGCCCTTATTTATGAAATTCTCTATTTTACTTATTGTATGTGACCATACCGCATCCAATCGTATTGTATCTCTGTTTTTCTGATATGCTGTTAGCTTAATTAAAACATATATTTCTTTAACTTTAACCAGCCATTCCTCTATCTTTGGAGTTGATTTTTGTTTCCAGTGACTGGCAAAGGTTGTTCTAGCCACAGTTATCATATGTAACACCATACAAAGTTGATCTTTAGCAAGATTAGGTACCAGATTTAACAAGAATATCTCGGGTTTACATGGAATATCAACCTCCGTTCCAACCGGTAGACATTTCACTATTTCAGACCAAAATGATATAGCTCTCTCACATTTCCACCACATGTGTATAAAATCTGCTTGTTTTCTATCACAGTACCAACAGCTGTCGTTTTTTGATTTATGGATTTTACTTAGTCTAAGTGGGGTTATATACCACATATATACCATCTTTATTAGATTTTCTCTCATTTGCATACTGAATGTAAAATCTAATCCCTTTGTGAAAATGTGTTCCCATTCTTGGTCACTTAACGCTCTAAGTAAGTGTTCCATTTATCCCGATATCCCGTTGATTTAATTTATCTTTAAGTATAATTGTATATATTTTTGTGGTTGGAGTTTTGTCTTGTACCATCAGCTTCTCAAACTCTGATTTATCTCTAATTTCGTATATGCCATTTTCTTTTAGGTTATTCCAATATTTTTTTAATTTGTAAATATTCTAAAAAATGTAATACTAATTTCTTTTTTATCCATAGTTTTACATAAAGGTTCTAAATTATTATTTCTAATCCAATAATTACCTTCATTCTGTTTATCTATCTTTATGTGGTAATTGGAATTCTGGGTTCTCAGCTAAGATATTCCATGAAAAGGAAGACATTGGGGAAATATCTGGAGCTAGTTTCTCTCTTAGTGCATCCCATTGCTTTAGAATGGTATTAATGCAATTATTATCTTTTTTCCTATAAGTTTTTTTAACCCAAAGCCATCTATTTAGTGGGAATTTAACAAAGTCCTGCTCAATTATGATATATGGTTCCTTTTCATCATTTACTACCCATGATTTTAACCACTTTATCCTAGCCACCTGATAATACATTAATAAATTTGGCATACCTATCCCTCCTTTGCTTTTAATCTCATATAGGTTATTGTTTCTAAATCTATTCTTTTTATTTTGCCAGATGAATCTATTTCAGATCTTTTGCCATTCTTCAATCATTTTTTTCCCGGTATGTCTACAAATTAAAATATTAAAAATAAAAATATTAAAAATAAAATTCAGTTTTGGCAAGATTATCATTTTAATTAGGTTGACTTGACCTAAGAGAGAAAAATTCAAAGGGAGCCATTTCTGAAAACAATCCTTCAGTTCTTTCGCTATTTTTCCACGGTTTAAATTTAAACATTTAGTTCTATCTTTACTTAACCATATTCCTAAATATTTAACATTATCAGCTTCTCTTATATCTTCTGCCCATAATTGTTTCTCCTTTTTGTTATCGATATTTAAAAAAGAGCTTCAGATTTATTTGCATTTAACTTGTATCCAGATATATTACTGAATTCTGCAATCCCTTTTATAACCTCTAATCCAGATTTATCTGCTTCAGTTAGGAAGAGCGCTATATCATCCGCAGATAGGCTTAATTTAAATTCCTCGTCTTTAATCTTTATACCTTTGGTTTTATTATTATCTCTTATTGAGATTGCTAGGGGTTCTAGAGAGAGAGCATATAGGAGAGCTGACAAAGGGCAGCCTTGACTAATGCCCCGCATGATATCAAAACTTTATGTTCTTTCACCGTTAATTCTTATTTTAGCTTGACACTTGTTATATAGAATATTAATCCATTTCTGGAATTTCCCCCGAAACCAAAGCTAGCTATTGTTTCCTTCAAATAAAAGTGTTCAACCCTATCGAACTCTTTTTCAGCATCTAAGAATAAGAGAACTGCTTTTCCCATTGATTTTCTTATATAATCTTGTAAGTTAAATTTTTTCCTAATATTAGATGTTAACAGTCTCTTAGGGATGAAACTTGTTTGATCAGGATTAATGTATTTATTAATTATTTGTTTTAGCCGGTTTGCTAAGATTGAAGTTAAGATTTAGGAGACTGATTGGTCTATAGGAACTAGTTAAGGTTGGATCCTTTTCTGGTTTGGGAATAACTGTAATGTTACTTTCAGCCCATGTATTTGGCTGCTTTCCATTTTGAAAGATATCATTTATTGCTTTGAGTAATGGAATTTTGATTGTGTGGCTTAACATTTTATAAAATTCAGCTATACAGCCATCCAGGCCTGGGGCCTTATTAATTTTCAAATTTTGGATGGCCGTTTCTAGTTCTTGTATATTAATATCTTTTTCCATAAAATCTTTATCAACTGAATTTAACTTGGGTATATTAGTATTTTGTAGAAAGCTTTTAATGTTATCTTTATCTACAGGCCCGGCCTTATAAAGTTCTTGGTAATAGTCTCTAAAAGACTTCTTAATTTCATTGGTGTCATTAGTAATTTCTCCCTCTTTTGTTTTGATACCAGTGATGATGTTTTTACTTCTTACTTTTTTAACTTTCTGGGCTAATAATTTCACTACTTTGTTTCCTTTTTCAAAATATCTTTTTTTAGTAAAAAGAAGATTCTTATGTATGGAAATTACATTAATTCTTTCTAAGTTTTCTTTTTCTGACTTCAACTCCTTTGCTATTTTTTTTTTGACGGGTTAAGTTTGACTTGTTTTTCCAATTCTGCAATATTTTTATACATATGTTCCTATCCTTATCTCTGTTACTTTTTAGGATCATTGACTCCTTTAGAGCAATTCCTCTAAAAAAGGCTTTAGCTGCTTCCCACACCATTATATCTGAGCTGGTAGAGTTGTTCACATTGAAAAAGGATTCAAGTTCCTTCTCTAATTTATCTTTACTTTTGGCATTATTTAATAGTTCGTTGTTGAGAGCCCAGGTTTTATTCCTTTTTTTCCTTTATACTTAACCATAAAAATATGGGGGTATGGTCAGCATATATAAAGTTACCTATTTCAGTTTCACATCCCATATTTACCAGAGGTTTTGAAATTAAGAACATATCAATTCTAGATGATGACTTGTGAGCTGTTGAGTAAAAGGAGTATTCTGTTTCTGAATTGTGCTTAAGTCTCCAAATGTCAACTAATTGGAAATTAGTGATGGTCTTTTTCATCATATACGTTAATGCAGTACTCTTGTTCTTATAACTCTCTATCTTCTTTTCACTTCTATCAGCTTTCAAGTCCATAACAGTGTTGAAGTCTCCTCCTAAGATAAAGTAAAGTCTCCTTCCACTTCCTTTACAAGGGTGTTGTGTAATTTATTGAAAATTTGTTTTTTTCTGATGGGTAGGGGCACATATATTTCCTATTGTTACTTTCTTCCCCGATATTTCCCCGACTAGCAATAAAAACCTCCCCTCATCATCCACTACCTGTCTTTTAACTGTAAATATTGGGGAATTTACATATATAGCTACCCCTTTTGTTATAGTATTACTAGGTGCAAAATATAACTTCCCCAAATTCTGTTTCACCATTAAATGTTGTTGCTTTTCTAATATGTGGGTTTCTTGTAAAAGAATAATATTTGCTTTTTCCTTGCTTAACTTATAAAATATTTTCCTTCTTTTACATGGTTTGTTAAGTCCATTAACATTTAAGGAGATAAACTTAAGCTTTCCTTGGCAGCCTTTTCATAAAAGATAGGTCACAAGCATTGATTTAGGGGGGGTCAATTCTATGGTGTTGTAATCAAAACTAACATACGGGTTAGAGGCGTTACGTTGTACATTAATTTGTGGAGAGATTGGAATTGTCCCGGGGCGCCCTCCCGCCCGGGCTCCCGGGACGGCCCGAGAACCCTGGCCCCAGCCACAACCTGTGAGAGGGGGGAGAAAACCCCAAGGAAACCCCACTCACCGGGGAAGGAGCCAGGAGGGGCGACCAGCAGAGGCAGGTCCAAGCCTCTCACACGTGCCCCGGCGAACAGGGCGGAGGCCCCCGTGGCCGCCAACGGCCCCGCTTGTCAGCTGGCGAGCGGGGAGAGAGGCGGGGGCGGACCAAGCCCGGCAAGTGGGGCCCAGCGTCCGCGGTGGCATTGCAGTGTGCCCGGGCCGGGGGGCAAGCCGGGGCCCCAGGAGGACGCCAGAGATCCAGCCCATCGGCTGGCAGGAGGGAGGGAGACCACAGAGGCCAGGGGCACCCGGGCAGCAGATGAGCCAGCGTGGCTCCCACCCCAGCGACCGAGGGAAGGTCGCGGAGGGGATGGGGGAGGGAGCAGGCACGGAGGCAAGGCACCCAACCCAAAGCCCCTCCCAAAGCTTGACCGGCTCAGGACGGGCAGAAGAGCTCGGGCCGTGCAGAGGCGGGGCCCACGCCCGCAGGCGGGATTCCCAGGGCAGGGGAAGACAGAGATGAGGGAGGGATTAGATAAAGCCTCGGATGGAGGTGAATGGGAAAGCACCGGTGGTGGCGGGGTATAAAAACGGTATGGGTGGAGGCCGATGAGGATGGCTGGCAAATCACGCTCTCGGCTGCCGGAGAGAGAGCAAGCTGGCCAGCTCAGGGGAGGAAGGGTCGTCCTCCTCCGCTGAGTGGTCTGAGGCTGAGGAAACCCTATCTGTAAAGGGTTGGGTTCATTCAGGTGGAGCAGCAACAGGGACAGTCCCGCCTGATGGTGCAGCGGCCCCGGCCGGGACGTGACAGGAATATTTGAGATTTTATCTGTTAAGTCCATTTGTTTATCTTCCAATTGGTCTTGCCACTCCTTTTCCCCCTCTTTCTTTTCTCTCATATTTGTTGTATTCAATATTGCATTTAGTTTTGTTTTGTATCATGTTTAATCTTATTATAAGAGTTGATTTTTATATGCGGATTTTCTCTACCTTTTAAGGAGAATCAAACCGGCTTGCAATCTCCTTCCCTTCCTCTCCCCACAACAGACACGCTGGCTCTCTGCCTGAAATCAATAAGTTAGGGAACTAAGGCAGGGTTGTCCCTGATTATCTCATGTACATGAGCTGTTGGGGGGAACTAGGGTTGCCAACTGCAGCTTGGGAATTTTCTGGAGACACGGGGGCAGTGGCTGAGGAGACCAGAGTTTGGAAAGGGAGAAAACACAGCAGAGCAATGATGTCAAAGAGCTCACCTTCCAAAGCTTTCCGTTTTTCCATGTGAACTAATCTCTGTAGCCAGGAGGTCGGCTGTAATTGCAGGAGAACTCCAGGCCCTACCTTGAGATTGGTAACCCTAGGGGGAATCCTTCAGGTACCCGCACACCAAGCCATTTAGGGCTTCGAAGGATAAAGCCTAGTTTGAATTGGGTCCAGAAAATCATAAATTGAGACAAGCTTTCTTATTGGCAAGGTGTAATGCCTTAGACTCAACCAAAATGATAGGGAGAAACAATAAAATTATTGCAGAAGAACGCAAATCAAGTAGACTCCCTAGCCCAAATTGTTTTAACATGTTCACAAAATAATACTGACGAAATGAATATATCACTCCCTGGATAAAACCGCTGATGAAATTTCCTGAGAAGCAGATACTGTGTTATCTGCTGTCAAGTAGATCGGTGAATGGCATGCAATTCAAGGCAGGTGGCGCTCCATTCCACCACCCTTCAATCCTGAAATGTTAAATGGCAATTATACAGCTTGTTCAGGCACCAGGATTAAAGAGAGAGTACCTGTCACTAGAAGGAGCCCCGTGGCACAGAGTGGTAAGCTGCAGTACTGCAGTCCAAGCTCTGCTCACGACCGGAGTTTGATCCCGACGGAAGTTGGTTTCAGGTAGCCGGCTCAAGGTTGACTCAGCCTTCCATCCTTCCAAGGTTGGTAAAATGAGTACCCAGCTTGATGGGGGTAAAGGGAAGACGACTGGGGAAGGCACTGGCAAACCAACCCGTAAACAAGTCTGCCTAGTAAACCTCGGGATGTGACATCACCCCATGGGTCAGGAATGACCCGGTGCTTGCACAGGGGATCTTTACCTTTTTACCTGTCACTAGGTTCTTAAACAGTGTACTTAAAATTAAAGGTATAAGAAATTAATCTTCTGAGGGGAAAATGCCATTTTGAAAGTCAAACAATGACTTTTAAATGTCTTGGAGCAGAAACTATGGTGCCCAGCTAGGGGGAGAAAACAGACAGAAGGGCCAGAAAATAGCTGTGACCCCAACTTTTATGGCAATCGGTCTGAGGAGACACTTAGAAGTAAGGCATACATTATTCAGTGGGGCTTGCTGTCAGGAAAGTGCCCTTTGGAATGTAACCTTAAAAGAAAAAAGCCTGACCATGCTTTTCTTTGACTTTTCTCATTGATTGACACCTCGATTGACCATCACCATCAGTATGGGTTTTGATTCCAACATGGCTCAATATTCCATATGTACACATTATATCTTGTGAGTACACAGACTTTCCCTCTGCTAATCTTTTTTTTTTTGCTCCCCGTCATTTATTTTTTCCTAATTTGCCTGTTTTCTAAATCCGCTGAGAAATCTCATCACTATCTGCTAAAGATAGCATGGATCAAATAATCAAAGCAATTTCTTTTCTATTCTCAGCAGCAGAGAAGTGATAAGGATGTGAGGGAACATTTTCTTTCTGAAGAATCTAATCTCTTCTGCAATAAAATACCATTTGCCTTTGTACTCATGCGAGGGAACTCAATGCGAAACATGCACATTTTTCATGTGTGACAAAAAAGTGTTTTCCAGTGCAAAACAACTGATAATGAAAACTCTTTACCCAGAATTCCAGTAGTCATTCTTTCCATCATGAAAAAATAGCCTGGTTCTGGAAACAGTATATATATATATATATATATATATATATATATATATATATATATATATATATATATATATATATATATATAGTTTTTTAATTAGATAGACAGACAAACATATGAGGATATCAGTATCAGTATCTTATTTTTACTTTTGCCTGTAGCAAAGTCCTAGCTTTTTTAACAATGATATTGAAAGAAAACAGTTCTAAATGTTGTTAAACTGTTAAAAAACACACATCAAGATGTAGATGTAGACAAGCGGGAACTAGTCCAGAGAAGGGCAACAAAGATGGTGAGGGGTCTGGAGACCAAGTCCTATGAGGCAAGGTTGAAGGAGCTGGGTATGTTTATCCTGAAGAGGAGAAGACTGAGAGGGGATTTGATAACCATCTTCAAGTACTTGAAGGGCTGTCATATAGAAGATGGCGCCAAATTGTTTTCTGTTGCCCCAGATGGTCCAACCAGAACCAACGGGTTGAAATTAAATCAAAAGAGTTTCTGCCTAGACATTAGGAAGAATTTTCTAACAGTTAGAGCAGTTCCTCAGTGGAACAGGCTTCCTCAGGAGGTGGTAAGCTCTCCTTCCCTAGAGGTTTTGAAGAAGAGGTTAGATGGCCATCTGTCAGTAATCCTGATTCTATGACCTTAAGGAGATGATGAGAGGGAGGGCATCTTGGCCGTTTTCTGGGCAGGGGGTCACTGGGGGTGTGGGGGGGAGGTAGTTTGAATTTCCTGCATTTTGCAGGGGGTTGGACTAGATGACCCTGGTGGTCCCTGCCAACTCTATGATTCTATCAGGAATAAGTTAGCATAACATCATGGAGTTCTCCCTACCACACATGAACACATGAAGCTGCCTTCTACTGAATCAGACACTTGGTCCTTCAAAGTTAGTATTGCCTACTCAGACCGGCAGTGGCTCTCCAGGGTCTCAGGCAGAGGTTTTTCCCATCACCTACTTGCCTAGTCTCTTTAACTGGAGATGGCAGGGATTGAACCTGGGACCTTCTGCATGCCAAGCAGATGCCTCACCACTGAGCCACAGCCCCCACCCCCATCACACAGAATCACAACCTTTTCCTTGAGCCTGCAATGTGGTTGGCACCCACAGTGTAGAATTCTCCTCAGACAGAAACTCAAGAGGCCCTTCTCCTGACTTTTTGGGCCACCAGGTAAAGGCATTTTTGTTTTTTTCAGAAACACTACCTAGTGGTTGATTTGGATAGACTGAGATGTTTATGCAGAGCTGGCTGTCCCGGGACTATTACTTTGTCATTCTTGTTACTGATTTTTATACATTGTTGTTTAAAACCTTTTTTAACACTGTTGCTTCAGGTGACATGTAACAGAGAAAGTGGAAGATGAAACAGGGTTGTCACATACAGGTTGAGAAATTTCTGAATATTTGGGGGGCAGGACCCTGGGGAGGGAAGGGTTTGAAGAGAGAATGGACCTCAGCTGTTACCCTAAGTAGGCAGTCTCCACTTTAGTTTGGGAAATTAGCTGGAGACAGAGAACGAGAGGGGGTAACTGGTATTGATAACCTATGTATACCAGGATAGTCCGGGGTGAAAACTCTCAAAAGAGCAGGAATTTTACAATTGAAATAGGTTTTAGCAAATAATTATGTAATAAAACATGAATTATATCTTAAGTAATGAGCATACAAACATGAAGCTTAGAAGAGCAGACTAAAAGAAGAAGGAGGAAATTGGATAGGGATGGATGATAGTTACCAGTCATAAAGGGACAACCAGGGAAAGCAGCGCAGAAGAGGAAAATGAACAGAATTTCCAGGAACAAAGGAAAGAGCCCAGTCGCAAGTGTGGGAGCATGCATGGATCCAAGACAAAAATACACTATGAATGGTCAAAGGACCAATATTTATACACCAAAATGGGTCCTGGGGCAGTATGAGTTAAGCTGGCAGGACAGCCAGAGACAAAGAATTGATTGCTTTTCTGGGGTGCCAACAAAAAGATAGGAGAGGTTTGCTGAGTTATTAGAACTCAAGAGAAATCCTGGGCTATACTCTTAATTGATTGCTGGGATGGGTGCTGATAGGGTAAGTAACGGTCTGTTCATTGTGTCACTTAAGGTGACACAATGGAGATTAGCTAGCCCATTTGTCTGGCCAGGCACACCTTAGGGCCAGGGGAAAATTTCAGTGGTCAACCACCTTCCTGCCTAAGCTTGACACACAAGATGAATCCCAAAACTCTCTGAGAGGCATCCATTTTGTGGGGAGCAGAGTCTTGTTCTTACGCCAGTCTTTGGCCTCCATTCCTTCGTGGCACCTCTTAGCAGGAGGAGGGGTCCAACTACTTGGGTATAATACTATATAACCCACCTTCCAAAGCAGCCATTTCCTCCAAGAGGGATCAATCTCTGTAATCTAGAGATCAGTTGTAAGTGGGGAGATCTCCAGGCTCCCCCTAGAGGCTGGCACTCCTGAAATGAGAAAGTACACATGCTGAGGAGGATTACTTTGGAAAATAAATAAAAGTAGGGCATTCTAAGATTGTGTGTTGAGGTTGGTATAAATGTGAGTGCGCGCACACACACACGTGCCTCTTAATAAACAAAACCTCCCGAGGAATAATCATTGGTCAACCCCAACACCACAAGTAGTCCATACAAATGTTTTGAATTTTGAACCATATTAGAAAATATATAGCTCTAACTTAAGAACATAAGAAAGGCTCTTCTGGATCAGACCAAGGTCCATCAAGTCCAGCAGTCTGTTCACACAGTGGTCAACCAGGTGCCTCTAGGAAGCCCACAAACAAGATGGCTGCAGCAGCATTGTCCTGCTTGTGTTCCAAAGCACCTAATATAATGGGCATGCTCCTCTGATCCTGGAGAGAATAGATATGCATCATGACTAGTAACCATTTTTACTAGTAATGAATACCCCTTTCCTCCATGAACATGTCCACTCCCCTCTTAAAGCCTTCCAAGTTGGCAGCCATCACCAAATTCTGGGACAGGGAGTTCCACAATTTAATTATCTGTTGTGTGAAGAAATACTTCATTTTATCAGTTTTGAATCTCTCACCTTCCAGCTTCAGCAGATGACCCCACATTCTACTACTATGAGAGAGAGAAAAAAGCTTCTCTTTGTCCACTCTCTCCATACCATGCATAATTTTATAGACCTCATCATGTCTCCCCTTAACTGCCTTCTCTCCAAGCTAAACAGCCCTAAGCATTTTAACATCAAAAAATAATTTTTAAAACCCTAATTCTGTCTATGCCATGATTTAGGCAGACAGAAAAAAAATCTAAAAAGCTATAAATAACTCTCTCTCTCTTTCAGTGACTGCTTTGGATGGTGATATATTGATTGAAAGAAAGGTTCATGCTGTAGAGCCTTTTAATGAAGGCCTTGCAACTACTATGATTTAAGACCATGGAAAAGCACCATAGAGGTTGCTAAGAAACATTTAACAGACACATATCAAACCCTTAAGCCTAAGGATGAATTGTTCGCTTGCTACTCATAAATTATGGGCAGCCAATGTTTAAGGAGACAGTGATAGAAGTGTATTATTGGTCCACAGCAAACACGATCAGCACAGAATCACAGCTGTAAGAGCCCTGTCCCAGAGGAACTGCTTGGTTTAATAGAGACTGGGAAATTTCAAACAAATCCAATCTCATCCATCACAAGAAGTAGCAAGGATTATGTGATGGTTGGCTTTGCTTCAGTGCTTCCTCCCCTATGAGATAACTGATTAACTCTCACATTTCTGAGTACAGTTAGTTTTTGGCTCAGCTGATTCCCAGGGCCATTCTAAGCAGAGTGGTGCCTTTCTAAGCCCTTTGCAGGCAATGGGTTTAGGAGGGTGAAACTTAGTTCAAGACTACCTTGTCAGCTGGTCTCCAGTCAATATGTTTCTGTAGTGGAAAATCACAGAAGACAGTGATACATTGTAGCATAGATTGTCCTATGATAACACTGGGGTGGAAGGGGTTAATGGGGGTGAAGTACTCTTATCTTCTCCCCTAGCAACTGCTCTTTTCAAGAGGAAAAGGGAGGGATGCACCTGACATGCAGAAGCTGCCTTGTCTCCTGACCTTGGAGAACTCCATCCCAAGTTTCTAAGCAACAGAACTCCCTCATACACACACACACACTTTTACTTTCCTATAAGAAAGGGGGGGGGGCTATTTTCTCTGTAGAGGAAAAATCTCATTCCAGACCATTGTGGAAATGCTGCTGTTTGTGTTGGAGTCTACTCAGAGCTGGATTTCGGGGCCCTTGGAACAAAAGGGATGTGAGTATTCCTCTGTCTGTAATTCTGTTTATTTGTTTAAAGCTATTGAGCAATAAAGCCACTTAAATTATCCCAGTGTTGTACTAATTGCCTTATGAAATACCTAAGGGAAAATAACTATTTGCCTTTTGGCAGTACAATGACTTGGGTCTACTCCCTCCCCCCAACTTTAATATAATAAAAGTGAGCTACCAGGTACACTATGCTCTGTGTCATAATACAAATTAAATCCAGCCTTTTATGAGAAGAAAAATCCATTGCATCCTTTTGCAGTGAGCAAATGTACTGATTCCTCACACCTTTAGAAATCGGTTGAGATGTATGGGTTCCCACCATCATCAAGTGACAATTGAATGACGTTTATTTGAGAGAATCAAGATCACAACTATTGACATCTCTGGGAATGCTGTCTTGAGAGGTATTTAGGAAGCAATGTTACACGGATTTTTATTGTGGTTTTGTACTTTCAAACTACCTTGAACTATGGGAAAGGTGGATATCAATACTATCATCATCATCATCAATAACAACAACAATAAAGACACATGAAACTGACTTGTACTGAATCAGACCATCAGTCCATCAAGGTCAGTATTGCCTACTCCAACCGGCAGCAGCTCTCCACGGTCTCAGGTAGAGATCTTTCACATCACCTACTTCGTGGTCTTTTTAACTAGAGATACCAGGAATTGAAACTGAAACCTTCTGCCTGCAAAACAGATAAAAACATAAACAAAGGAATTGTCTTATACTGAAACAGTAAACAGAGCACAGAGTAAATGTGCTGCAAGGCAATAGATCAAAAACTATTATCATCATTAGAGCAATTTATTAAGACTTATTAGTACCAAACTGCAAGATAGTAAACAAAGATGTACATATATCACGGTCCACCAAAATTTGAAACTCCTCCATAGCAATGTCTTATCAAATGCAATAAATCTTCACAATCCTTTCAGTGAAGGAGAACCATTGAGCAGGAACCAATGAAATCTATAATCCTTCTTAAGGATAAGACGAACTGCTGGCTCTATCCCTTTTTTGTGGTTGTCTTCCTCAGAATCAATCCTATATATTGAAGACAAAGTATAGAGGAGGGTCATATAGAGGAGAGTGCTGAGTTGTTTTTTGTTGACCCAGAAGGTTGGACCAGAACCAATGGGTTGAAATTAAATCAAAAGAGTTTTCATCTAGACATTAGGAAGTATTTTCTAATCATTAGACCGGTTCCTCAGTGGAACAGGCTTCCTCGGGAGGTGGTGAGCGCTCCTTCTCTGGAGGTTTTTAAGAAGAGGTTGGATAGCCATCTGTCAGCAATGCTGATTCTATAACCTTAGGCAGATTATGAGAGGGAGGGCATCTTGGCCATCTTCTAGACATGGAGTGGGGGTCACTGGGGGTGTAGGTAGTTGTGTGTTTCATGCATTGTGCTGGGGGTTAGACTAGATGACCCTGGTGGTCCCTTCCAACTCTATGATTCTATTATATGATTCTATACTGCCAACTAACAACAATTCAATAAATATAGTACTCATTACACCAAATGACAAAATGTTACCAACCTTGCATATCCCACATAAAGTGCATAAGTAAATTTTCATGCTTCAAATAAGCAATAATAAAATTCTCCCACTTAGAGGAGGCGGAGGAAGAGGAGGAGAAGAAAAAGAAGAAGGAGGATTGGTTTTTTATGCCAATTTTCTCTACCTTTTAAGGAGTCTCAAAGTGGCTTGAGAGCAAGCATGGTATAGTGGTTAAAAAGGGGAGTTTGGAGTGGTGGACTCTCCTCTGGAGATCCAAGTTTTATTCCCCACTCCTCTACATGAGTGGTGGATGCTAATCTGGTGAACTGGGCTGATTTCTCTACTCCTGCACATGAGGGCAGCTGGGTGACCTTGGGCTAGTCACACTCTCTCAGCCCCACCTACCTCACAGGGTGTCTGTTGTGGGGAAGGGAAGCTGGTTGTAAGCCAGTTTGATTCTTCCTTAAGTGGTAGAGAAAGTCAGCATATAAAACCCAACTGATCTTCCTCTCCTCCTCCTCCCAATTACCTTCTTTTCCTCTCCCTGCAATAGACACCTTGTGAGGTAGGTGAGGCTGAGAGAGCTCTAAGAGAACTGTGACTAGCCCAAGGTCACCCAGCTGGCTTCATGTGGAGGAGTGGGGAATCCAACCCAGTTGACCATATTAGAATCCACCACCCTTAACCACTACACCATGCTGGCTCTCCATATGTATACATAATCAAATTGACATTGTGAATAAACTTCAGTAATAGTTCCTATGATTCAGCTGCATGCCTCTCAGGTTTCCAGCAGAACAACTATTTCTTAAAGATACAGTGGGTCATACTGCAACAGCATCAAATTTAAGAGCTCAAATCATATTTTCCATTTAAACCATTTAGAACTAATTATTGCAAAGTATATTTCCAAAATATGACTCCCATCGTCATAAACATTTAGTTATATCCAATTGATGGTAATTGACAATGGTTCTCCAAACTCTCAGGTCAAGGTCTTTCATATCACCTACTTCCTGGTCTATTGAACCTGGGAGTTTCTACTTGCCCAACAGGTGCTCTACCATTGAGCCACAGCCGCTGCCCTTCATCTAATGCCTTCATCTAAGTTATATCACTAGTCTTAAAGAGACAGATAATGCTGCCCCAGCAGAATGCAGATAATGGGTTGGATCCTGACAGAATTTTCTCTTGGCAGAATGGAACTTTCCGGCTTCCTTCCTCACACTGTAGCCCACTGATATCCATGAAATGCCCAGTGAATGACACAAGGGGGGTCTGCAGTGGAAAGGGAGAATTGATGGAAAGTCTGGATCTAATGCTAGTGTGCTGTAGTGGTTAAGAGTGGTGGTTTGGAGAGGTGGACTCTGGAGAAACCCACTACTTCACATGAGCAGCGGATGCTAATCTGGTGAACAGGGTTGGTTTCCCCACTTCTCCACATGAAGCCAGGTGGGTGACCTTGGGCCAGTCACAGTTCTCTTAGGGCTCTCTCAGCCTCACCTACCTCACAGGGTGTCTGTTGTGGGAAAGGGAAGGTAATTATAAGTTGGTTTGATTCTTCCTTAAGTAGTGGAGAAAGTCGGCATATAAAAACCATCTCTTCTTCTTCATCTTCATTTGATGGGTAACGATGATTGAAATCTTACTACTCAAAGTTGAACTGGGAACTTAATGTTCTGTTAAGTCTACTGCAGCTAATAATTGGCATGCAATGAGCCACAAGGATTCAGACCTGCATGGCAAATATGGCATGTTTATTTTAGAGATTAAGTTGCCCTGAACATGCATTGTGAAAAGGCAGAAATGTCTTTGGAAATAAAGGGACATATATCACACTACTTGTTTTTTGTTCGAGTCAGGTACCCCCTGCAAATCACACCGATGATTAGTTCAAAATGTGTTTGCATCTGTGCAACCCATGTGGGTGCATGATCACAAAACATTGGCTTGCTTGGATCACATGCCTTGGATCCAGCCAACTTTTCAGGTAATCCCCCCTAATTCCCCCTTTCCTCCTGTCCCACATGGCTTTTGTCTATGCAGGTTCCATGATCCCCCACATCATCTTTTAGGTGGTCAGAGGAGACCCCCACCTTTAGTGTTTCACCAGTGGAGCAGCTGGTAGGATCCAGACCTCTAGGGTTGTGTAATTGGACCCAACTTGGTCTGACCAACTGACAGCGACCTGATCTGCACTTTAAAAGATGGGACTCACCCAGTCCCATCCGGAGGGAGATACCGTCCAACTAAAACAGACCACTTCTACGGCTTCTTACCAGGCTTCTGAAGAAGATTCCTCACTTGCGCAGATGAGCAATTTTCTTCACAAGAGCTGCCTTGGCCATCACTTCAGCTGGCTCAGATATTAACCCCCCTCAAAAACCTGCTCTGAAACTGAAGGTCACCCCAAGTAGAGGCTTTGTTTCCCTGCACCATGAGCATCTCTTGAAATTAGATTTTTGATGACCACAATAAAGGACTGTTTACAGGATGTCATTTGCCACCAAAATAAATGTTTTCCATGCCTTATTTTTCTTGCATTTAAGCTGTTTCCCTCAGTTTGGAAGCTAATTTGCATGGACATCATGCTAAACGCCCCAGATACAAAGGCAACCCTCAGACTTTGAGGTGCCAGCCAGCCAATCGACTCTTTCTGGCAGTCCTCTGCAATGCTGAACTTCTGAACCTGAAAACAATGGACAGCTCGGCTCACAAATAAGAACATAAGAAAGGCCCTGCTGGGTCAGACCAAGGCCCATCAAGTCCAGCAGTCTGTTCACACAAGTGGCCAACCAGGCTCCTCTAGGAAGCCACAAACAAGACAAGTGCAGCAGCACCATCCTGCCTGTGTTCCACCGCACCCAAAATAATAGGCATGCTTCTCTGATACTAGAGAGAATAGGTATGCAGCATGACCAGTATTCATTCTAACGAATAGCCATGAATACCCCTCTCCTCCATGAATATGTCCACTCCCCTCTTAAAGCCCTTCAATCTGGCAGCCATCACCACATCCTGGGGCAGGGAGTTCCACAATTTAACTATGCGTTGGGTGAAAAAATACTTCCTTTAGCAGAAAAATACTTCCTTTAGCTTTAGCAGATGACCCCGTGCTCTAGTATTATGGGAGAGGGAGAAAAACGTCTCCTTGTCCACTCTCTCCAAACCATGCATAATTTTATAGACCTCTATCATGTCTCCCCTCAGCTGCCTTCTTTCCAAGCTAAACAGCCCTAAACATCTTAACCGCTTCCCATAGGACAGTTGCTCTAGTCCCCTAATCATTTTGGTTGATGCCTGGAGGATGGGGGTGACCCCTTTGCTGGAGCCACTGTCCCAAAATTCATCAACCTTCAGTGACTGTCTAAGAAGAGTCCCTTGCAGCTACACTGCAAATTTGGGGACTCTAGCTCCAAAAATGCCTCCACAGGAGCTTCGAAAATATCCCCATAGACTATAATGGACCCAAATTTTCAGTAAACCTGGAAATAATCTGAATACCCACATTTACCAGTATGGGTATTTGGTTTATTCAGGGTTTACTGAAAAAAATCGGGCCCAATAAACCCAAACCCGAAATTAACGTTGTTGGGGGGTTTTGCACAACCCTTTTGAAGACACATTCCAGACATAATTAGATAAAACTAGAGAAATTTCATAAAGGGTCTGCATAAGTGCACCCACAGTAAATTGGACCAGGATTAGTAGTGATCATGATGTGGATCTTGTAGCGTAGATTTCACAAATGAAATTATGAATAAAACACTTTAAAATCTCCATATGCTTTCAATAGAACACAGCTACAACGTGTTTAATAGAAATCTCCATAGTAAGAAAGCTGGTCGCCTTCCCTTTTGTGAATTGTAGTAATTACTAAGAAGCAGTGAAAAGTTTGTCCATTTTAAAGTCTTATTTGAGATTGCTTTGTAAAGAACAATAATGAAATGAGCAAAGTCAATTGTTCAAAACTCACTTTTTCTGCTGACCCTGGAGAAATGATTAAAGAGAACTTTTACCATTGTTAAAGACTTGGTTCCTTCTAAAAATAAATGTAAAACCAGGCTGGAAGGTTCTTGAGTACATGTGCTAATAAAAGTTGCTTGATTCAAAACCCAAATGAATTTACAGCCATCTCCAATTTTAATCAGTTGAATTCACAAGTGGGCAGCAGTTTTGCTGATCTTGTGTTTGTACGCAACTGTCTTTGAAATATTGCTTTGCCTGCATTAATGGGGACGTGATGGCACAGAGGAGAATTGTGTTTAGGGTAGTGATATGAAGCAGGTGCCTTGTGAGATCAAGAGACTCATGTGATTTCCACTAGTACATGAAATGCAAAATGATATATCGTGCTAGAATAAAGGACCAAATAAGGTAAGTGTTTTTAACCACCTAAAGTATTAAATGAGGACTCTTGTCCCAATTCAGTTAATGCACATTATTGTTGTTGTTAAAGCCCAAATTAATTAATTAAGAGTAAATGAGGGTCACCTTGGTTGAGCAAAAAGGTGGCATTATCCTTTTGAAGTAAACGCTCATAACTCTCTCATTTCTTCAGAGTAGCAATAGTAATGCTAGCTGGAAAATGAATAATTAAGGTGGACTTCTTTGACATTTGTCTAAGTAATTACAAATAACAATAACAGCATGAGGCTCACTTCTACATAACGTTAATTTTTACTGACTGGCTTGCTCATATACAATAACAATTTAAATGATAATGTCAGAAAAAATAAATAAAGAAAATAAGCAAAGTCCCCAGTGGGGTAATATCACCCAAGTCCAAGGTGGTCAGTCCATGGTAATGGAGGTTGCATCACCTCACTGTGATGAGTCCAAATAAACAGAGGTATTATCACTCCACAACTGTAATGGGTCCAAATGAAAAGAGGTATAGTCACCCCACAATTGTAAATCCAAAATAAACTGCAGCGAGAATGCGGGTTACTTCACCCCAAACAGAAGATGAAAGCAAGAATGTGCAGCACTAGCGGAGACACCGGCAAGCCAAGAAGACGGAGGGAGAGACAACCCCTCTAGATCGATGGTCATTTCACAAAAACATTGCTTCTTCAGTCAATCTTCTCAATATGCATGTATTATTGGGCATACAAGCCTCTGCAGTAACATACACATATGTATATATACAATACTTGTTAAAATACATGTTAATAATGAACATAATACCCAAAATATTATATTTTACCACTGCACATATTGACATGGCCCATACGGGTACTCAGTCCTGCTGAGAGGTTATCTATCAGGAGCATATTTGCTAATTAAATGCAAGTGGTAGCAAAGGACCAGCTGCGTGAAATTAACATGGTCTTAAAGTTACAGAAAGCACGCCAGATCAAACTTGTTATTCAGGCCGGCAGGGACCAGTGTTGTAAATAAAAATATCATTTTCATTTCTTGTCTGTGTAGTATCTTATTTATGCCTTGTGATTGATATGGTTGTTGTTTGTATTTGCACAAGACAAAAAACCTGATGTCATCAGCAGAATGTCCTTTTTCCAAAAAATGCCCTGTTGGGGGCATCCAATATTTTTGCGTGGACGAGCGCTCTATGCTCACCTATTCTTAATTTTAATTGTCTAGATGTTGACCCAATATAAAGTAAAGAACATGGACAGGAAATGGCATAAACAACATTAGAAGACAAACAATTGCTAAAGAACTTTAACTGATATTTGAAATTGAAAGCAGTAGAGCTGATTTCCTTAACCGGCAAACCGAGTACACAGACGGAGCATGAGCCACATCTGTGATGTCCTATAGCCGAGATGGCAGGCTTCTTTTGAGGATGATCTATTTTAACCAGATAACTGCTGAAAGATGTAGTTTTTCTAAGGCCAAAGAGTGGTAGCTGTTGGCAACCGGGCACATCACAGAGTAAGTGCCAATGTCGTTTGATGATTCTCTTGATGTCCTCAGTTAAATGATTGTATTCTAAAAAGGAATAAATCCTAGAGCTTGGACTGGTGCTACCTTTGTTTTGTACAAAGAGATCTTTCCTGTCTTTCTCGGCGGCTCTTTTTTTTTGCTCTATAAATAACCTGGTTGCTAAAACCTCTGGAGTACAGCCTTTTCTCAATGTTGCACGAGGCGACAGTATAATCCTTTTCAAAGGTAGAATTTCGCTTCAGCCTTAGAAATTGTCTGAACGGGAGATTCAATTTTAAATGGAGTGGGTGATATGAGCCGAAATGTAAACCGGCTCCTACATCCGTGGGCTTGCATTAGGATTTTACTGCAATGGTGTTCCCCACGGTCCTAAAGACCATTAAATCTAAGAAGGCAATGGAATTGGGATCACAGCGACCCGTAAAATTAAGATGAACGTCTAATGTGTTGATCCACGTTACTAATTCTTGAAAGAAAGAAAAATATTGGATGCCCCCTTAACAGGGCATTTTTTGGAAAAAGGACATTCTGCTGATGACATCAGGTTTTTTGTCTTGTGCAAATACAAACAACAACCATATTTTTCCCCGAACTCCGGATCTCATGCCGAATTGCAAGGACCCGAAGTGGGGGAGTTCGGACTTTGGCATTTCCTGAATAAAAATGGGCCGAATTTTGCCGAATCTGAATTTTGCAGATTTTTTTTTTCAACAGCCCTAGACGCAACCTCCATTACCATGGACTGACCACCTTGGACTTGGGTGATATTACCCCGCTGGGGACTTTGCATATTTTCTTTATTTATTTTTCTGACATTATCATTTAAATTGTTATTGTATATGAGCAAGCCAGTCAGTAAAAATTAACGTGTTATGTAGAAGTGAGCCTCGTGCTGTTATTGTTATTTGTAACCAACTGGAGGTTGGCAATCCTATCGTTTGTGAAACTGACAATGGGCGAAAACACATGGTCACTTTATCCTCCTTTAATCCCTTTTCCAGCCAGGATTCAGCCAGGATCGAATGCATGCGTTTCGCCTAATGTGTGTTCAATACTGGCTGAAACAGGAATTAAAGGAGGATAAAGCGACCATGCGTTTTCGCCCAGTGTTTTTACCTAACCTTGTCAGGTTTATGGGGTAAGAATGAAAACTGCACTGGTAAAATTGCCAGAACTTCAATCTTTCTTTGCATGATGAAGAGATTATGATGTAGTGGGGGGGGGGAAACTTAAATGGGTACTACTTTGTGGAAAAACTGGTGAGTGGAAGACTAAGGCCTTCAATACTTTCCTGGGAGAAAAGTCTGTTGAAAAAATGGGAGTCACTTTTGAGTAGAGCTGCTTAGGATTATTCTCTAAAACTGCACTTCAGGAATACATCTGTTCAGAGATTACAAGGATGGACAAAAAATGGAAGAAGACTGAAAGGTACATTGACATCCCTACACAGCCATCAATTCTGATACAAGCATGTTTAAAATCACATTAACAGTTTGATTCACACTTGTGGGAGAGAAGCACAAAAATATTATCTCACATTTAGATCTGGAGAAAAATGTCCTGTGAAAGAGGCTTAATGTGTAGAAATGGGCAGCTGAAACTTTTCATGGCATGGATGTAAATAGAAGAAGAGTTTGTTTTTATATGCTGATTTTCTCTGTCTTTTAAGGAGAATCAAACTAGCTTACAATCTCTTTCCCTTCCTCCTCCCACAACAGGCACCTTATGAGGTAGGTCGGGCTTAGAGAGTTCGGAGAGAACTGTGACTAGCCCAAGGTCATTCAGCAGGCTTCATGTGTAGGGTTTTCAGGTCCCTCTTCACCACCAGTGGGAGATTTTGGGGTGGAGACTGAGAAGGGGGGTTGGGAGGAGAGGGACTTCAATGCCATCAAGTCCAATTGCCAAAGCGGCCATTTTCTCCAGATGAACTGATCTCTATTGGCTGAAGATGAATTGTAATAGCAGGACAGCTCCAGCTAGTACCTGGAGGTTGGAGAACCAAAACAGCACAGAAACAATATATGCAATGCTTAATTTTATAAGTGAATAAAGTGCAAAAGTGACAATAAATATATACAATATAATACAACAAGATACAGGTAAGTAATATATCTCAATCCAGCATATCCGTATAATAACATATTTATTACAATATTTTTAGTACAATAGTTCAAATAAAAAGCTAAGCCCTCAATTATTCATTATTTATAAAATTCATATTATAAAAAGCCTAAAAGGTTATATAAATATATAAATATTTTATTAGATAAATATATCTTACCCAAAAGTATAACTTCAAAACACCTTAGTAGGTAGCATTTCATTAGGGACTAGCAGCAATGTCTATTCAGGTCTCCATTAGGACAGAATAAAGTTGAATAAGGCTAGAACGTAACTAAAAGGATTGTAAAGACCCTTAATTAGCTGCAGCTGAACAGATCACGGTCTAGTCAAACAGAATTCTTAAAGGGAAAGTACTGAATTATTGAAACATAAGATAATAAATCATAAGAAACAGGAGTAATCAATTTCATTATTCAGACCATCTGGGGACAAGGTTCTCAGAAGAAAAATAAGTCTGGTTTCCATTTGGTGTAGGAGTTTTTGAATGAGCACTACAGCACTACAGCACTGAGCCTTTGTTTTCTCCACAGTACCTGGAGGTTGGCAACCCTATTCATGTGGAGGAGTGGAGAATCAAACCCAGTTCACCCGATTAGAGTCTGCCGCTTTTAACCACTACACCACAGTAGCATCCCATTAAGCCTTTATTAAAAGGACAGGACATTATTTATTTATTTTTCCTTCTGGCAGTTGGGACCCCTAGCCACATGTGAAATTCATGGATCACTTTCTATTTAAAAGGCTTGTGTGTTCCAGGGAAAAATACAGGACATTTTCCTAAGAGGGCAAATGCGCCAAAATTCTGCATGCAGTCAGATGATAGATTTACTACAAAACGGGCTCACCGCTGAGTTGTGTTATTGCTTCGGTTGGGAATGGAGGAAGAAATGGGCTTGCCAGATGTTTACTGGCCCTGCTCCTCTCACATTCAAAGTAGTCTCCTGTGGAAATGGAGTGTCTCCCTTGTTTTAGCTCTATGGGAGGAGGAAAAGCTTGTTTCCACTCGCCTTCGAAGGCAGGTGAGCAAGTCCGGGATAGCTAATGACTGAGACTAACCTGAAGGGAATAAGAGTGGGGAAAGAACGGATTTCTTTTCTGGCCGATAATTTTGAGAAATCAACAGCAGGTCATTGCCTTATTTAGAGTCCCTGGCTGCCTCGGAAACAAACCACAGAACAAAACAGGATATAAATGAAAGGCTCTTCAGCAGAAGCCCGGGTTGAAATCAATGCAGGCAAAGACCATCTCGGATGCAGTCTGCTGGGGAATTTTTGTTTTTGCTACAAAAAAATTGTAGGGCTGACCTGACACCTCCCCCAGCTCAGTGACCTTGTAGCATTGCTGGTCGGGAGGCAAGGGACAGGGAAATCGAGATGCAATTAACACCTTGGCTTCTGGGAAGGTTAGCCTAGTCTGCTAGTGTGCCTTGAAAAGCAGCTTTCTTGAGCTGCAGAAATGAGCAACTTTTCACAGCAGGATGAGAAGGGTTCCTCTCTGCTTTTCAAGCGATGGTTAGAAACACATTTGCAGGAGCAAGTGAAATAAAGGGCAACATCCGTTCTGCTAGCCTCTGTCCTTCCATGTAACCTGTTTACACATTATTGCAAATGCACTAGGGATGCCAGACTCTAGAGTAGGGTTGCCAGCTCCAGGCTGGGAAATACCTGGAGATTTTTGGGGCAGAGCCTGAGGAGGGTGGGATTTGGGGAGGGGAGGGACTTCAATGTCATAGAGTCCAATTGCCAAAGTGGCCATTTTCTCCAGATGAACTGTTCTCTATTGGCTGAAGATCCGTTTTAATAGCAGGAGATCACCAGCTGGTACCTGGAAGTTGGCAACCCTAGTTGCCATGTCCCTCTTTGCCACTGGCGGGAGATTTTTGGAGTGGAGCCCGAGGAGAGGGGTTTGGGGAAGGGAGGCACTTCAATGCTATAGAGTCCAATTGCTAAAGCAGCCATTTTCTCCAGGTGAACTGATCTCTATCCGCTGGAGATCAGTTGTAATAGCAGGAGATCTCAAGCTAGTACTTGGAGGTGGGCAACCCTACAACAGGGGACATAGGGATCCCCTGGAATTACTGCTTATCTCCAAACTACAGTTCCCCTGGAGAAAATTGATGCTTTGGAGGGTGGACTCTGTGGCATTTACCCCTCAAAAGGCTCCATGCCTAAATCTCAAGGAGCTTCTCCACCTGGATCTGGCAACCCCCCCCCATACCCCAGGTCCTCCCTGGCCACCCTAAAGATGTCTTATAAGAAAGAACTAACACATATCTTTCAGATATGAAATCATAGGTACTGAGAGCCCACCAACTGTGTGTAATAAAAATGTGCACTGACTGTGATCCTCCTGGTTTTATTTGTATTTATTTTACAAAATTCATATCTTGCCTTTCTGCCATCACAAGGGCCATAGGGATGCCAGCCTCCAGGTGGGACCTGAGGATCACCCGGAATAGCAGCTCATTTCCAGACTACAGAGATCAGTTCCCATGGGGAAGATGGATGCTTTGGAGGGTGGACACTATGGCATTGTACCCCACTGGGGGTCCTTATCCTCCCCAGGCTCCATCCCCAAATCTCGAGCTGTTTCCCAACCTTGAGCTGGCAACCCTTCTCCAAAATCCCCCACTGGTAGCCAGGGAAACCTAGCAAGCCTAGCCACTGAGGCCTGTTTTGCCATGCACACCCCTGCTGTGAAGCTCATTCCTATTCCCTCAATACATGCCCACTCTCCAGAAGAAGAAGAAGAAAAAGAAGAAGAGGAGGAGGAAGAGGAGTTGGTTTTTATATGCTGACTTTCTCTACCTTGAAGGAAGAATCGAATTGGCTTACAATCTCCTTCTCTTCCTCTCCCCACAACAGACACCTTGTGGGGGCTGAGAGAGCTCGGAGAGAGCTGTCACTAGCCCAAGGTCATCCAGCTGCCTTCATGTGGAGGAGTGGGGAAACCAACCCAGTTCACCAGATTGGAATGGGGAATCAAACCCAGTTCTCTGGATCAGACTCCACCACTCCAAACCACTGCTCTTAACCACTACACCACGCTGGCTCCCACTATCCATGGGAAGGCTGGAAGGACACCTCATTGTTCAGTTCTCCATGTCTTGTGAAAAGAGTTTGTTCCCCTCAACGGCAGCCAGAGGTGTCTTCTGAAGACCACATTCCTCCTCTCTTATCTCTTTCTAAATAGGACCATAAGGCCTCTTCCCAGACTAACAGCATCTTCATTTCTCTTCTGTTTAGATTTTCCAATCTGGGCTAAATGGACCTTGAACGAGACTCACATCTGTTGACCTATTGGTAAGGAATGTATGCTTAAATGAGTTTGTGTGATGAATGAAAGGTCCAGAGCCATAACATGAGGATAAACAACTTCCAAAGCAGTCGCCCTAATGGAGATTAAGGTTTGGAAACTAATGACCCGGCAAGACAACCGTATTTAGTTAGTGGGGGCCTTTTAATGGATGACATAAAGTTTTAGATATATTGCAAATGCCACAGATAACTTTTAAAATGGGAGAACAATTTGCCCTGGATTCTAGAACTGTACATGCCGTAACTCACATGTGTCAAATAATGGAAAGAAGAGAAAAGAAATGGAAGAAGAAGAAGGGTTGGTTTTTGTATGCCGACTTTCTCTACCACTTAAGGAAGAATCAAACTGGCTTACAATTGCCTTCCCTTCCCTTCCCCACAACAGACACCCTGTGAGGTAGGTGGGGCTGAGAGAGCTGTGACTAGCCCAAGGTCACCCAGCTGGCTTCATGTGTAGGAGTGGGGAAACAAATCCAGTTCACCAGATTAGCCTCCACCGCTCATGTGGAGGAGTGGAGAATCATACCCGCTTTCTGAGATCAGAGTCCACCACTCCAAACCACCGCTCTTAACCACTACACCATGCTGGTTCCAAGAAGGGGGGGAGGTCACTCAAATCTTTGGACAGCTACCTAAGACTCATTTCTCTCCTTCAGCCAAAAGACCCTGTTTCAATTTGTAAAGAATGGATTGAAGGAGAGTTGGAAATGAGTAGCATTGTTTTGGTGGGGTTGCCAACCTCCAGGTACTAGCTGGAGATCTCCTGCTATTACAACTGATCTTCATCTGATAGAGATCAGTTCACCTGGAGAAAATGGCCACTTTGGCCATTGGACTTTAGGACATGGAAGTCTCTCCCCTTCCCAAACCCCGCCCTTCTCAGGCTCTGCTTCAAAAATCTCCAGGTATTTCCCAACCCGAAGCTGTCAACCCTATGTTATGGGGAGAGGAATTGATTCCCTCCCCACCAAAAAATTCCCATTTTTAGATAGAGCCATTGATTCCCTTAATCTCTTTCCCCCTCTTTTTTTAAAAAAGATTTTATTTCTCTTTGAAGCGAAATCAACACACCCTTTTGTAACTTCAGCCTTTGCCATTGTTTGATGTTACATACCACAGGGTGGTCCTCTAACAGGAGGTTAAGAAGGTCTGAGATGGCATGCTATGCCTCTGAGCATCTAAGAGAATGAAATTCTGATGTTTTTGCAGAATCTGTCTTCCTGTCCCTCCTCCCTTTGGATTTCTCTTTTGATCACAATGGAATTGAGTAGAAACAGGTTCCAAATTCCGAAAAAGAGAAAAAGAAATGGATTGCTGGATTTCACAGACAAACTGGGTAAAGAGAGCCAGTGTGGTGTAGTGGTTAAGAGATGTGGACTGTAATCTGGAGAACCAGGTTGGTTTCCCCACTCTTCCACATGAAGCCTGCTGGGTGACCTTGGGCCAGTCACAGTTATCTCTGAAGTTTCTCAGCCTCACGTGCCTCACAAGGTGTCTGTTGTGGGGAGAGGAAGGGAAGGCAATTGTAAGCCGGTTTGATTCTCCTTAACAGGTAGAGAAAATCAGCATATAAATGCCAACTCTTCTTCTAAAGGCAAGTTAAGAGAATTTCTCTCACCAATTCTAGAAATGAGTTAACCTGAGACTCTGGTTTAGGATTGCCTGCTCTGGGTTGGGAAATACCTGGAGATGTCAAGGGTATGTGCTTTCAGGATGCTGGCAGAAGCTGTGTGGAGGTAAAGGTAAACACCAGTCTATTGGACTGGAAGGTAACTGGCAGCAATGAAAGATGCTACAAAACTGGTTGACTATGCACACACCTTCTGAGACTCACTAGCATGTGCTCAGCAGCATGGTGTGCTGGTTATAGCATCAGAGTTGACTGATGACAACTCTAAATTGAATGCACCCTAGTGATCAGTTCTGGAGGATAGAAAAACATGGATTAGGGCAGCAGTCCATTGTCTTCCCCCCAAAACACACACACACGTAAAAGGAACTCTGCACATACTTAGAGCATTCTTTCTAGTATATTTGCAGCAATAGAGGGGAAAGACTTTGAGAGTCAAATTGAATCTTGTTTCCATTTTGATTTCCCTTAAAGATCCTTAGCTATTTGATCAGTTAAAAACTTTTCTTGTAACTTTTAAAAGGGTCAGCATATTCTAATATTAAATACTTCATAGGCAGGATTCATTGATGTGTCTGTAGCTTCCAGTAATTAAGAATAACTTTAATTTCTTTTAATAAAGTAACCATTGATTCCCACATCTTGTCCAGTATTGTGATTAACTTGGTCTTTTCATGTTCATTGATTTATAAATTCATTAAGGTATATTCAGCTGTAGCTTTTCCATTCAACTCCCCTACCCCCCGCGCACAAAATAAATACTCAGATGAAGTGCTGGCCTTTAGGTAGGAAATGATTGGCAGTTTATAACTTGAAAACAGCAACCTGTGGTAAATTGTAAAAGATCTGATGAGGTTTCGGTAATGGCTACACATAGGAAGTTAGTGTGTCCAAAAAAAAAATTTAACTAGATTGGCTTCCTTTGTTTTAAAAACCTAAGTCAAAATTCTTAATTCTGGAAGCAAAGCTAGACTGATTCCATTAGGGCTGTTGATTCGGTTCGGCCCGAACTGAAAATCAGCCGAATTTCCCCTGATTCGGTGGTTTTTAGTTCGGGAGGAACCGAACTCAAAACTGGCGGGCAACCGGGGAGCCGAATTCAGCGAGTTTGGGAGTTCGCGAATAAATCCGGCAAATTCGGGGCCGTCACTAAGCAGCATAACCGTCAGTAAGCAGCATTCTCCTCCCCCGGCCAATCGGTGGCCAAGCTGGGTCTTCTTCTGGCCAATCAGTCAGGATTGAGTACTGGAGGAATCAGCTGATGTGCAGCCGGCTGGGGAAAGAGAGAGAGAGAGAGCGAAATCCTCGTGTGTGTGTGTGGGGGGTGCTTGTGCACATTCACTCCTTTCTGTGGCTGCAGGGGGCATATTTTTTGGGGTACAGACACAAAACTTTCAGTGGAGCTTCAGATGAAGCTTTTTAAGATACCCCCCAAGTTTTGTAAACATTGGGTCAGGGGGTCCCGAGATATGGGCTCTCCCCCTTTTCCCTCCCCCCTTTTTCCATTTTTTTGTGGCTGCAGGGGCCGCTTTTTTGGGGATATAGCCCCCAAACGTTTAGCATAGCTTCAGACAATCATTCTTAAGATACCACCCAAGTTTTGTAAAGATGGGTTCAGTGGGGGCAGAAATATCGCCTCCCCCCTTTTCTCTTTCCGTGGCTGCAGGGGGCACATTTTTAGGGGTGCAGATCCCAAACTTTGAGCGGAGTTTCAGACAAGTGTTCTTAAGAGACCACCCAAGTTTTGTGAACATTGGGTCAGGGGGTCCCGAGATATGGGCTTTCCCCTTTCCCCTTTCCCCTATTGGGATGAATGGATCAGCCGATCCTGTGCATCTCCAGAGCAAAACATCCCGTGCCTAATTGGAATCATCTTGGATTACAAGTCCTCCCCAGCCCCTCCTGATGGAACAGAAGACAGCCACAGTAAGACCCCTTTGGGGGCTTTAATCTATAATTTTTCTCCTGTGTATGTGTGTGTGTGGGGGGGGGAAGCAGAGTCTGTGTGTGTGTGGGGAGGGAGCAGTCTTCTGGTTTTCCCTGTTGCAAAGGTGTTGTTTTACTTTGCAGTTGCTTTGCAAACTTTTCAGCTGTTGTCGGGGCTGGGAGCTTTGTGCGTGGGCGGCAAGCTCTGCTGAGAGATGCACATTAAGGGTGGGGGACCCCTTTCAGGGCCCATATCTCAGCCCCCCCTGACCCAATCTTTACAAAACTTGGGGAGTCTTTCAATAAACGTCCTTTGAAGCTCTGCTGAAAGTTTGGGACCTCTAACCCCAAAAATGCCCCCCCCCGAGCCGCGGAAAGGCACTATTGTGTTTTTAATGGCTTTATTCGGCCGAATTTTTGCCCCAAACTTTGAATTCCCGCCGAATTGAATGGACCCGAAGTGGGGGAGTTCGGACTTCGGCATATCCCGAAACTAAACGGGCCGAATTCAGCCGAATCCGAACTATACCGAATTTTTTTAAATTCAACAGCCCTAGATTCCATACGGTGGGGTGTGTATGAAAATGTACCCCTGCTATAGAAGCAACAGCAGGTGAGAACAATGTCCACACACACCGTACCTAGGTTTGCCAACCTCCAGGTACTTAGTACAGGAGCGAAGAAATACTAGAAGTGCAAAATATATTTATAAGCTACTGTGTCTAAACAAATACGCACAGACAATTATACACAATCTTGACAAAATTATCATACATCAACAGTACATGCCATCTCAGGGGCGGCAGAAAACAAAATTCTTTAAATTCTTCATCAGTCTTTCAAGCATATTCCTCTATATTGCACATCTCAAATAAATTAATTTCAAAGTGCTGCATGCATTTCAAATCCCACAAAGGGTAATGTCGGTAAGTATGAAAGACTAATGAAGAATTTAAAGAATTTGAAACGGCCGTATCTTCCTTGAAGCAATCCTCCTGGAAACAAATCCCTTTGGAACTGTACAACAACATTTACAAAATTGGTTACTTACCTGCATGATACTTATACAGTAAATGATGTACATACAGTGAGAAACATTGCACTCTTGTATAGTTATACTTTCCTTGTTTTCTGCCGCCCCTGAGATGGCATGTACTGTTGATGTATGATAATTTTGTCAAGATTGTGTATAATTGTGCGTATTTGTTTAGACACAGTAGCTTATAAATATATTTTGCACTTCTAGTATTTCTTCGCTCCTGTACTAAATTCCTTATCTGTTGATACTGGTACAGTGGTGTCTAATTTCTCCCTAACCTCCAGGTACTAGCTGGAGATCTCCCAATGTTACAACCGATCTCCAGCTGATAGAGATCAGTTCATCTGGAGACAATGGCTGCTTTGGCAATTGGACTCTATGGCATTGAAGTCCCTCCCCTCCCCCTCCCCACCCCAAACCCCACCCTCCTCAGGCGCCACCCCAAAAACCTCTCGTTGGTGGCGAAGAGGGACCTGGAAACCCTACTCATGCCTCCCTCTTTCATTCTCCTCCTCACAGACCAGCAGCCTCCTTTCCCCCTCCATTTCCTTTTCCCTTATGTGGAGCCATCTGCACATACATGTTTCCTCAGTGGGGCAAATGGTGGCTCCCCTTGAGCTATTTCAACTCAGGAAAAACATGTGAGAGAAGGCCAAAGCCCCCCTCCCTCATTACTATGGTGTCAATCCAAACCAGGCCCCCAAACACCTGGGAATTGTTCCAAGGATTGGACTTCCATTACAGTGGGGAGGAGCCGAGGCTCAGTTGCAGAGCTTCTGCTTTGATACAAAAAGTCTCAGGTTCAATCCCCAGCATCTTTGATTAAAAAAGGATCAGGTAGTAGATGATGTGGAAGACCTCAATCTGAGACCCTGGAGAGCTGCCACCAGCCTGAGTAGATGATGCTGACATTGATGGGCCCTTGGCAGCTTTGTGCATTCATATATGCATACGTCGCATCAACAGGATCCATAGCAGCCATGTGGGGGACATGAGGTCTGTGTAACTTGTACATTTTGTAACTTGTAACTGGAGAACCGGGTTTGATTCCCTACTCCTCCACATGAGCAGCAGACTCTAATCTGGTGATCTGGGTTGGTTTCCCTACTTCTATGCATGAAGCCTACTGGGTGAACTTTGGCTAGTCACAGTTTTCTTCGAACTCTCTCAGCCCCACCTACCTCACGAGGTGTCTGTTGTGGGGAGAGGAAGGGAAGGTGATTGTAACTAGTTTGAGACTCCTTAAGGGTAGAGAAAATCGGGGCATAAAAACCAACTCTTCTTCTAAATAGGCCTTCCAAACAGTACAGGCTGTTCCCGAGACTTTGGAAATGCTCTTTGGACAGTGCCAATGGACATAGTAGGAACATTGGTAGGAAGGGCTTCAACTGACTGTTGGCCAATATCATTTTTTCAAATCCATGTATTTCTAGAGAATTAAGTTTCCCAATTCCTGCAGAATTAAAGTTCGTCTTCTCTGATGGAAAGAACGATAGCCTAAACATATCCATCATGGAAATGAGTCAAGTGCTGCCTAAGTAATAACTTCTATATTAGTTTGAATGACAGAACTAATATTAAAGGAAAGAATAATTACAGGGGGGAATGGTGAATGGGAAGGCAATCTAGGCTCATAAACAAGTGAGTCTATAAAGCAGATTAATTTGGTTGCCCCTTTTCCAGGAAATGGCAATAGAAATGCAGTCAAAGATCATCTTTAGCAAAGCATTTGATAAAGCACCATATAAGAAATCATTCTTTCCATTAGGAAAAAGGGGCATATATATATAGTATCGTAAGGAATTGCCCCCAGGTAAGAAGACAAAGGAAGTCTCTAAATTGCAGACTTTCCAGATCAGCCAGTGGACTTTCTCAAGGATCAGTTGTCCAATTCATCCTATTCAATACTTTATTGGTGACTTTGTACAGAGTCATAAGAACATACTGGTTACATATACCAGTGATACCCTCTTGGGAGACTGCCAAACCAGATGAGTTTCGGAAGCTATGAAAGAGGACCTGAGTGACTTGAGAAGAAGAAGAGTTGATTTTTATATGCCGACTTTCTCTATCATGTAAGGAGAATCAAACTGGCTTACAATCTCCTTCTTTCCTAGCCCCACAACAGACACCTTGTGAGGTAGGTGGAGCTGAGAGACTAGCCCAAGGTCACCCAGCTGGCTTCATGTGTTGGAGTGGGGAAACCAACGTGGTTCTCTAGATTAGAGTCCACCGCTCTTAACCACTACACCACACTGGCTCTCTATGGGAGCAATAAAAACAGTATGATTGGCAAGTGACAAACACTTAGGGAATAATAAACATTTTGCTACCTGTGAACACTTGAGCAAATGAGTTGGAACATTAAAAAAACAAAACCTTCAGAAACATATAGGTTATATATAGGTTATAACATATAGGTTATATGATACAATCTTGCCCCAGGACTAGAATTTGTTGCAATTATGTGGGTCTACCACAGTGTATCAGTGGTCAGACGAATTTTCTCTCAAGAAGTAGAACTTCTTTGCCTCCCTCTCCTGGAGTAGCCTCAAATGGGCCCCTAATGCCATTCAACAGAGTCGAACAGCAGTGAAAAAGCTAAATTCTTTGCAGAGGAAATAGCTTTGGAAATAAAATGGTTGGTACCTTGATTCCCTTCAGTGGCTCTTTAGTGCAACCATGTTTGATTGCCCCATCTCAAAAAGCGAGCCTGAAAAATATATAGAAAAAAGCCACCAAAATGATGAAGAGGTTGGACCAACTTCCCTGCAAGGAACGTCTAAAGAGTTTTGAACTTTTCAGTTCAGAAAAAGAAGATGACCACTGGCAGAGTGAAGACAGACTAAAGAAAGTGCTTCGTCTAATACATCATTATCTTGTGCAAGTCACGGCCATGAGATGCAGCTACTAGCATAGTTGGCTTTCAAAGGAGATTAGATTAGAGAAATTCTTGAAGAATAGATTCACCAGAGGCTAAACTTATGGGACCAGGAGAACACATTAATACAAGTTATCTTCCAGTAGTACAGCCACATTGGTCTGCTGTAGCCAAAACAAAAACAGTCAAGTGGCACATTGAAGCCTAAAGAGGTTATTATGCCATTAGCCTTGGTGAGACAGAGCACACTGCATCAAATCGGGACCGCCTCTTCTGGTACACCCTCCAAAGAGCATTACGTTCATCAGATAACAACTTACCGGTGTACCGTTGACCTAAGATCTTTTTTGGCCCTGGCTCTGGCCTGGTGGAACTCCCTTCTGAGCAACACCAGAGCCCTGCAGGAACTCAAAGAGTTCCACAGGGCTTGTAAAATGGAGTTGTTCCACCAGACCTTTAGACTGAGGACAGCCGTGCTGTCGTCTGTGCTGTCCTCCCTATCTTCCCCCTCATGTTATTTTAGTTAGGTTATGACCTATGGGGGATTGTCTGGTTGCAATAGTTCAGTGGTAACCATCTTTTAACCATCTTTTTTGGTGTCATCTGCTGTTTTAAATCATTTTCTACCAAGAAGTCAGCACAAGGGTTCATTCCCCTTTGCTTAACACTTTCCCTGACCAACCAGATGTGTTTCTGGCTAAGAAGCTACTAACTGATGAAAAATCACTGTTTACACTCTTGACTGCTAAATTTTGCACTGCAGCTATTAAAATGCATCGTACCCTGACAGGATAAGAGTAGCAGAAATACTTTATTACTCAAAATATTAAGGGGGTCACACCAAGTTATAGGATGTTTGTATAAACTTTATTCAAACATGTAATATGTAATTTTTTGGCTCAGATTACTTGTAGTAGCAGTAGTAGCTGTTGTTGTGGTTTTCTTACTATTTGTTGTGGCTGTTGTTTTTTCTGCTGGTCAGTTACTGTAATAATTTATTATTACTATTACTATTAGTATTGGTGTGTTTTAATGAATATTTATTGTGCCTGTTGTTTGGTTTTAATGTTGTTACCCACCCTGAGCTTGGCTTCGGCTGGGGAGGGCAGGAAAGAAATTGAAAATAATAAATAAATACTGTTGGTTGTTACTCAGGCTTTGCTCGGTTATCTTTTCCATGGATTGCACATTATGCAACAGGACTGGTAAAACATGACATTTGCCAGACTCAGGTACTGTTACAGTGAAGAACCTCTAAGAATGTTTGGAAAGGATTAGGGTGTGCTTGCACAATGTATGACCCACCACACTGAATGTAACCCATCGACCATGCATGGCAACTCACAGGGAGCTTGACAAGACTTGCATGGGTTATGACCAGACAAGTACTCAACAACATTCCTGTGGCATTTTTGCAGCCCTCAACAGGCAGCAACAGCACAAGGCTTGTCAAATGTCAATACCTTTCAATAAATTTCGATGCCACAGGAATGTTGTTGAGTACTTGTCTGGTCATAACCCATACTATGGCCATGACCCATATTGGTGCTTCACAAGTTACCTAGGCTTGCACTTTAACAAGACATGGACTTGGAAATGGATGGTGTAAGCACTGTGCAAGAAGAAGAAGGAGGAGGAGGGTTGGTTTTTATATGCCGATTTTCTCTACCTTTTAAGGAGAATCAAACCCACTTACAATCTCCTTCCCTTCCTCTCCCCACAACAGACACCTTGTGAGGTGGGTGGGGTTGAGAGAGCTCTAAGAGAACTGTGACTAGCCCAAGGTCACCAGATGGCTTCATGTGGAGGAGCGGGGAAACCAACCTGATTCCCCAGATTAGAGTCCGCAGCTCATATGAAAGAGAGGGGAATCAAACCCGATTCTCGAGATTAGTGTCCACCGCCCTTAACCACTACACCATGCTTGCTCTTCTAGCTATGTTGCCAAAATTCTGCAATCAGAATTTAGAATTGTAATAGGACCAGGACAGTGTTGCCAACCTGGCAAAAAAAGTATCCATGCACAGCAGCAAATGACAATGGACTTCTTCAGTTATTATAAGGAGCCAAAGCGAGTCAGTAACCCTACAAGTGCTTGTACATTCTGAGTGCAAGATTCCACGGAACTGCAGCCAAGTGCTGACATGTGTTACTTGAAGCCTAATCCACCAAACTCTGCTCTCACAAAAGCCCTGGCAAAATGAAAGGGGGGATGCAGTGTATGAACAGTGGTTGGTTGATTGCGCCCTTTGTGACTCTGAAGTGTTTTTAAACAGCTCCATTAGCAACAGACAAAGACACAAGTGGATGCCGGGCTTTGTCCGAGCATATTTCACAATCGCATGCACCGATTAAGCTGCATTAAGGGAACTAATCTCATACTCAGAGCCTTGTGAATCTAGGAAACTTTTGTCCGATGATGGATTACGCCACACTGGCCTTATAGTTGATGCAACTGAGCTCGGAAAAATAATTATTTTTTTAAAAAAAATACAAATACAAATAACAGTAAACAAGATCATACAAAGGAATACCCTCCACTGAAACAGTAGAAATCAAGGGGGCTGAAAGACAGAACAGTGCGACGGGGGTAGTGGTAGGGTAGCAAAGATGTGTAAGCACTGGGTCATTACTGACCCATGGGGTGACGTCACAGCCCAACATTTACTAGGCAGACTATGTTTACAGGGTGATTTGCCATTGCCTTCCCCAGTCATCTACATTTCACCTGGGCACATATTTTATCGACCTTGGAAGGATGGAAGGCTGAGTCATCCTTGAGCCGACTACCTGAAACCAATTTCCATCGGGATCGAACTCGGGTCGTGAGTACAGCTTTTGATTGCAGTACTGCAGCTTACCACTCTGCACCACGGGGCTCCCTAGGTTAGGAAGGAATGTGATTTTAACAGAACATTGCTCAGGGTCAGTGGTGTAAGTACAGCAGTTTGGATCTCTGTGTTGGGTTCAAAGGAATTTTTGCAGATCCCCAGTTTTCATGGTGTTTCTGGAGAGTCATCTGTCTCTCCACCCCACAGGATGGGGGAGGCAGGAACTTTCTGTTCCACTGGCGAATTGCCAGTGGGTTAGGGTTGCCAGGTCCCCCCTGGCCACTGGTGGGGGGTGAGGGTAGGGTTGCCATATTCAGGTTGGGAATAGGGATGCCAGCCTCTAGGTGGGAACTGGGAATCCCATGGAATTACACCTTATCTCCAGACTACAGAGATGAGTTCCCCTGGAGAAGATGGATGCTTAGGAGCTGGACTCTATGGCATTGTTCCCCACTAGGGTCCCTGTCCTCTCCAGGCTCCACCCCCAAATCTCCAGGAGTTTCCCAAACTAGATATGGCAACCTGACTCCCATCCCACCCCCCCAATGGCCAAAGGGGACCTGACAGCTCTACTTGGGAAACTGCAGGAGATTTAGGGATGGAGCTTGTGGAGAACAGAGACCTCAGTGGGGTACAATGCCGTAGAGCATCCATTTTCTCCAAAGCACCCGTTTTCTCCAGGGAAACTGATCTCTGTCATCTTGAGATGAGTTGTAATTCTAGGGAATCCCCAGGCTGGCATCCCTAAGTGTCATCCATCATCAGAAAATGATCACTGTGTCCACCACCTTGTCAGAATCATTGCATGACCTACGTTGGCCTCCACGCCTCCCTTTGAGGAAGGACTTGCCTTATTGAGGGAGTTCTTTTCTTCATTTCTGAACCAAAATGTCCAGTGTGGTGGATAGAATGTTGGACCTGAACCACTACAACCTGGGTTTTATCCCCTGCTGAGCCTAGTGTAAGTTATGGGGAGAGGAATTTCTTTATCCAAAACTATGCTCTCTTTTTTAAAAAAGATAGAGCCCTTGATTGCTTTTTCATTTTATCACTGGTTGATGTTACGCACATACGGAAACATTGGCAATTTTATAGCAGATTTTTGTATGAGCAAGTTTCCTCATTGCAAGACCCACGGTTTGTGTTAATAATTAATGTCAGGCCACATAAAATATAACATTTTGTATTTAATAACCATGTTTTGTATTTATGACCACTGAGGAAGGCCCAATAGGCCAAAATGTGTATGGTCCTGTATTGGTCATATACAATGAGTGTATAGTCAATTTTATTGGAGATTTGTAACAGTTTATACTGATGTTCTTATATGTAGCATGTATTCCAGGCCCTGTATTTTTAACAAACTTATTGTGTATACCATTTAATAAATATAATTATTTTGTCATAGATTTTATAGCTTCCAGCTTAACCTTTGAGGCTGCCTGTACTTTTCTGGGTGAGTTGCCCCGCCTTTTTTGTTGTTGTTTAATTGTTTCTTTGGACTTCATCAGGTGGTTCATTCTAGTAAGAACCTCTAAATTCACCTCACTATTTTACTTCAGGCTAGAAAATGGTGACAGTTCTATTAACTCCCCTGTGCTATGTTCTAGGTATAACTCCTGAATCTCCCTGAATCCTGGCTAACATGATGTCCTGAAAGAGACCAGTGTTTCAAAAAACTCTACAATATCTACCTAAACAAAAAAAATGGTGGAATATTAATGAAGGGAGAAACATGACTAAAGGTGGATTACAGAGGGCTTGAAGCAAGACATTGATTCAAAATAAGGGGGAAGTTCTTTTAATGCATGTTTGGCTGATTTATTATTGCTGTACTCCAAGAACTTACGAAAAATGCATTTTCATCCATCATCCTCTTTCAAAAGGCTGATGGAAACCAGCCATTATGCCAAAGCAAAGAAATACCTGATAACAACAGACTCCCCTGGCACCACAACGGAACGTAAATCAAGTTAGTCTGATCTTGTGGTTCAGTCCATTGAGGTTGGCTTTACATCACTGCTATCAAGAGCAAACTCTCTCTGCTGATTTCCTTGCTCATGTAACGTTTCCCATTTTAGAGACACAGGGTACAGTTATTATGTGGAGCAGTTAGTCTTTATTGCAGGATTCGACAGGTCTGCATGAGGTAAATTGAAAGCTAAGGGGAAAACATAGCTCAGCTTTGTCTAAAAAAAGAAAAGAAAATCTTCATACCTGCCAATAAGAGGCCAAGAATAGGTGGGAGAAATATCTAATGTCCTTAGAATATCCACTATGCCTTTCCTGCTGAAAAAAGGGCTTGTTTAGGAATGAAGAATTGTTCAGCAAAGAAAAGTTCCATTACTAAAGAATCAGATGCTGTTCATAATTCTCAGAACACCATGCAGTACTGCATTTCCAATAAGGCTGTAGATGTAAGTCGCTTCTGACTCATGGCGACCTTATGAATCAATGTCCTCCAGGTCTTGCAAACTGAGGGCTTTGGCTTCCTTTACAGAGTCAAGCAACCTCATGTTGGGTCTTCCCCTTTTCCTGCTGCCTTCAAATTTTCCTAGTATTATTGCCCTTTTCAGTAACTCCAGTCTTCTCATAATGTGACCAAAGTACAAGAGCCTCAGTTTAATCATTTGAGCTTATAGGGACAGTTCATGCTTTATTTGATCTATAACCCACTGTTGTTGTTTTTGGGCAGTCCGTGGTATCCGTAGCACTCTCCTCCAACACCACATTTCAAAGGAATCTACTTTCTTCCTGTCACTGAGACTCAGAGCAGATTACACAGTGTAAATCAATCCATTTAATAGGGATGATACATCTCATAAGCAATGTAATAGGAATAAAAAATTGTAGGAATTTATGAAGCTTGTTAGGTGATGGTGGGCCAGTTCCTCACTCTTCACCTAATCTACTATGCAGGGTAACCAGAAAAAAACCCACATGAAAAAAGCCCACAAGAAAATTGCTCACAAAAAAACCCCACGGTCATAAATACACACAAGAAAAAAGCCCACATGGAAAAAAGCCCACACAGAAAGAAGCTCACACGGAAAAAAGCCCACATGGGAAAAGCCCACACAGAAAAATGCTCACATTTGAATAATTAATATTATTATTTTTTGTTTTTTAAAAATTACAGCCATAACATAATTTTTACAACCCATAACATAAATTTCACAACTATTAACATTAATAATTACTTAATAAAAAAATAACTAGATCAGAAAGAATTGTATTTTATTATTTCCAAATCATGAAAACCACTATTTGTACTTGTATGATTATACCTGATAATTATTCATTTTTATTCTTACATTTCACATTAATTTTATTCACACTTCTGTAAAAGTCTCTTATTTGTTATTTAACTATATACTTTATTCCTTTACAGTAAATAATAATTCAGATATAAATCTTTACTGCAAATTAGCCAATCTCCTTAAGTAAGTAATGCTCTTAATTTCCTGTTCCACTGCAGTCATCCCAGTGTGTGGTTTCTATTTGATGGACTGCAGAGGGACCTGGCTTGCCACAAATTAACATTGGCTAATGCACAAGCAGGTCGCCCAGAGGTCAAAAAGAGAAGATACGAGGCACTACATGACATGGTTGCCACTTCTGTGCAGGAGTATGAGCAGGTGGAAGATAAACTTACTTACTTAAGGAGATTGGCTAATTTGCAGTAAAGATTTATATCTGAATTATTATTTACTCGATTTATTATTGAATGTTGGTCCCTCATTTAATCCAGGGGGTCCCCATTCATTCCGGGTTTGTTTTCAACAGCTGGCAGAGATATAAAAACAGTGAAATAGCTTCATTTTCATGTCAAATGAAAGAACTGGCAGGGATATTAAAACAGTGAAATGGCTTTAATTTCATGTCAAATAATCACTGTAAAGGAATAAAGTATATAGTTAAATAACAAATAAGACTTTTACAGAAGTGTGAATAAAATTAATGTGAAATGTAAGAATAAAAATGAATAATTATCAGGTACTATCATTAGGGCTTTTGAAAAAAAATTAGTTGAAGTTCAGCTTTGGCAAAAATTTGGCCCTTTTAAATTCGGGATGTGCCGAAGTCCAAACTCCCCCGCTTCTGATCAGCGAAATTCGGTGCGAGATCCGGAGTTCAGGGGAAAATTTGGCAGAACCCCCCCGTGCGCCTTCAGGGGGCTTCCATGAAGGCACGTGGGGGGCTCTTTAAAGAGCCCCCCACACGCCTTCATGGAAGCCTTATGAAGGCACTCGGGGGGGAACAGATCTGTGCCTTCCAGCTGGGAGGCGCAGATCTGTTTAAAGAGCCCCCCGAGCACTTTCATGGAAGCCCCGTGAAGGCGCGCGCGGGGGGGAACAGATCTGCGCCTTCCAGCTGGGAGGCGCAGATCTGTTTAAAGAGCCCCCCGCGCGCCTTCATGGAAGCCCCGTGAAGGCGCGCAGGGGGAAACAGATCTGCGCCTTCCAGCTGGGAGGTGCAGATCTGTTTAAAGAGCCCACTGCGTGCCTTCATGGAAGCCCCATGAAGGCACGTGGGGGGGAACAGATCTGCGCCTTCCAGCTGGGAGGCGCAGATCTGTTTAAAGAGCCCCCACGCGCCTTCATGGGTCCCTGGAAGTGGGTGGGGGGGTCTTTAAAGGCGGAAAAAGGCAGGTTCAGGAAACACTGAATTTATTTGGTGATTTCCCAAACTCGCCGAATTCGGCTCGTTGTTTTCCCGCCTTTTTTTGAATTTAGTTCGTCCTGAACTGAAAAACGCCGAATCGGAAGAAATTTGACTGTTTTTTGGTTCGGGATGAACCGAATCGACAGCCCTAATTAGCATACCAATACAAATAGTGGTTTTCATGATTTGGAAATAATAAAATACAGTTCTTTCTGATCTAGTTATTTTTTATTAAGTAATTGTTAATGTTAATAGTTGTGAAATTTATGTTATGAGTTGTAAAAATTATGTTATGGCTGTAATTTTTTAAAAACAAAACAAATAAATAATATTAAGTATTCAAATGTGAGCATTTTCCTGTGCGGGCTTTTCCCCATGTGGGTTTTTTCCACGTGGGCTTATTTCCATGTGGGCTTTTTTCTGAGTGGGCTTTTTTCCGTGTGGGTTTTTTTTCCACGTGGGCTTTTTTCTTGTGTGCATTTATGACCAAGGGGTTTTTTCTGTGGGCAATTTTCTTGTGGGCTTTTGTCTTGTGGGCTTTTTTCATAGAACCACTCTGCAGGACTGTTGTGAGGGCAAAATGGGCAAGGGAGAACCACCACCTTGATCTCTTTGGAGGAAATATGGGTTCAAAATAGGGCTGTGTACCTTTTAGGTATTTTTCAGGTTTGGGTTTACTAAACCCGGATTGAAAAAAACAATTCAAAAAAGTCAAATATAAGGGATTTGGCTTTTACAAATAATTGAATTTTTTTGGATTTAGTATCCCCTCAAAAAAAGAAATACCATGCAGAGCTGAACACTAGGCTTTGTGTAGCCCAGTGTTTAGTTCTGCACCACCTGCCCCCTCTAAGGTTCATGTGGAGTTTGGAGACTGAAGGCAGTGGGGATCTGACTCAGCCAGCAGGTAAGTGAGCAGCCAAAGCAGCCCTGAATAATGCCCCCCAATTTTCCTTATTCGCAATCTGCTTTTTGGTTCCCTTTTATTGTTGCTTTTTATTATTATTACTGGTAACCCCCCCCCCCCAATACCGAAAGGTATTTTTCATTTTTCCCCCCGGTTTGTCTTTAGCCAAATGCATACCCCTAGTTCAAAATGCAATATACAGATTAGTTGGGCTGAACCAAGTTGTGTTATTCATACGAAGGGCCAGGTCATGTGTCTCCTGTAATTCTGCACCTCAGAATGAGTGGGTTATTATGTCATCCTGCTTAGGGGGATGCCCCAGCTGTTCCAACTGGCTTTTTATGCTGCCTCATTTGCAATTCAAGTCCTGTGAGCCCTTCCTAACCACCACCCCCAATCTCCATCTCACTCGGGCTTTCTGCCAACTGGATATCAACATTTCAGGGTTACCTTGCAACTTTATCAGTGATCTCATACAACCATTGTGCTGTCCAGTGCATCTTCTCACTCCTTCTGTATCCATCTAGCAGTTGAGTTGGTGGTTGTGACTTTCACCGAGAGCATTCCTTCTCTCTCTCCCTCCAGCTCATCTCCAGAGTATTGACATCAGGTCCCATGGAGAAAACATATGCTTTGGAGGGTGGGCTGTATGGCACTGTACCCCATTGAGGTCCCTGTCCTCCCCAAGCTCCACTCCCAAATCTCCAGGAGTTTCCCAACCAGGATCTGGCAACCCTGCCCCCCCTCCCATCCCCTGTCGGTGGCCAGGAAGGACCTGGCAAGCCTATATGCCGTGCCTACTCCAGCACATCATTGTTTAGCAGCACAACTACATCAATATCAGAAGTAGTATTAAAAATGCAGACAAATGTAGATGAATGGGGGGGGGGATTAACTGCCCTACTGTTTTGAAAATGGAGGTCAGTCCGGCACTGGTCTGAAGCAAATTTGGATGCGGATGGATACTTGACTCTCAGCTTTGGTACATCAGCATCCTTAATGAAAATAGATTTTGTTTAGGCAACGAGCTAATAAGTCTGACCATTTAATTACTGTGTGTTGCCTGCCAGCTATTCATTAGTTATTATTTTATTCTATAAAATATTTACCCTGGAAAACTCAGCTTAAAGGCAGCATCTGTTTCCCTCTGAGATCACACACTGAATTAAATGTTACTGCTGAGCAACAAGAGGAACATGAATAATGGGTTAACTTGACCAAGGTCACAAAGACAGGAGCCATCTTTTATTAGAATCTGTTGGATGATTGGCTACAACTTGCCACAAGAGCCTGCTCATATTTAGTTTCTACCAAATGGTAAAAGGTAAAGGTCCCCTGTGCAAGCACTGGGTCATTCCTGACCCATGGGGTGACATCACATCCTGACGTTTACTAGGCAGACTTTGTTTGCGGGGTGGTTTGCCAGTGCCTTCCCCAGTCATCTTCCCTTTACCCCCAGCAAGCTGGGTACTCATTTTACCAACCTCGGAAGGATAAAAGGCTGAGTCAACCTTGAGCCGGCTACCTGAAACCAACTTCCGTCGGGATCGAACTCAGGTCGTGAGCAGAGCTTTCGACTGCAGTACTGCAGTTTACCACTCTGCGCCACGGGGCTCCTTTTACCAAATGGAGTCACACACAAACATAGTATAATGCTGGTCTAAATATCTGTTTGCTTGATCTGGAGATGTTTGGCGGGCTGAAGCCAACAGGTTGTAGAACAATGAGATTCCCCTTGATGAGCTCACAGCAAGTTGTCTTTTCAAGGATAGGGGGAAAAAATTAACTCACCAGGTCTGTTGAAACCTGGTCAGTTGTTTGTCTTTTCACCTCAAACAATTTCACTTATTTCAAAAGCCATGCTTATTATTTATTGATTTGAAAAGTCTATGTGCTGCCTGACCCCCCAAACGAGTGGCAAACATCGCAGCGTTAACACATTTCAACATGAAAAAATTTGAGACGTTAAAACAGCATTTAAAATCCTGTATATATAAAATATTTAAACAATTCAATAAAACATATAAACTCAAATAGCAACAGAACCAGGGAGGAGAACCAATAACAGTTAGTAGGAGAATGCCAGATAAGAACAACAACAACAAAAAGTCTTCACCCGCCGGTGGAAGACAGCAATAGAAGCAGACAGACAAATGTCCCTGAGGACATTTCAGCACCACAATCAAGAAGGCCCTTTCTTAGGTTGCCATCCATCTAACCTCAGATGGTGGGGCCCCTTAAGCAGGGCCTCCAAAGATGATTGGAGCACACAGGTAGGTTCATATGGGAGGAGGTGGTACCTGATGTCAAGGCTGAGACTTGGCCAAGCTCCAGCCTTGTTTGTAGAGAAACTGAGCCAGGTTGGTAAACTCAAATCCACCTTTAAAAGTAAAAGACTTTACTGAAAATACAGAAGTTCAAAATGGTTAAAAAACAGGCTTACAGAATTCTTAAGGCACACTGGCATAGCAAATGCTGACTAAATAAACTTACTACACTGTTACATAGCTGATGATATTGCTATAGAGGCTTAAGTTGGTTCAGGTACTTTTTGCTTGCATTGAGGCATTGTGATTGGTGGTGCAGGTAAGGCAAAGTAACAAGAATAGCAAAAGAAGGAATTTTTCACCATGAGGCATAGCTGAACGTATGGTAAAGTGAATCTAGGTCAGATGACCCATGACTTCCAATCAAAGTTATTACCAGGGGGAAGTCTCTAGATGGTCGAAACTGGTTTAGGCCAGAATAAGGTTCTCAGGAATATGGAGTGATATAATTCCCCCTCCCATCTTCCTACAGAGGAGTAAAATCATCCAATTAAGCTGGTATGCAGTACCACCCTTGAACACGTGTTATCTGCTGGGGTAACTATCTGAAGTTGTTGCTTGTTAGCCATGAGCTCTGCTAGGCCTCTGTGAACTGCAAAGTAAATTCAAAGCCTACAAAATGGAGAATATACTGATTTCAAGCTAATGTCAAGAATCACCTGAACATTATGTAGATCAGATGGTTTCCAACTGTCTGCCTCTCTTTCTGTATTAATTTTTGTCCTGGTTGCGAGTGGTCTCTGTGGATTGCAGAAGATCGTGCGGGGGTGGGGGGATAGACAAGGATGCCATTTTTATTTTGTCATCAAGTCACAGCTTACTTATGGTGACCCCATGGGGTTTTCAAGACAAGAGATATTCAGAGGTGGTTCACCATTGCCTGCTTCCACTTGACGACCCTGGTATTCCTTGGAGGTCTCCCATCCAAATACTTGCCAGGGCCAACCCTGCTTAGCTTCCAAGATCTGATATGATCAGGTTAGCCTGGGCTATCCAGGGCAGGGCAGGCTGCCATATGAGCTTGTATAAAATTCCATGCTGGTCTGTTGGAGACAGGTTTTGTCTCAAACAACTGGAGAATGCACACAACCTTTCCCAGTGGACATTAATTGAAGAGGAGCATCAGTAACTATAGATTAGATATCTTTCAGGAAAGCTGATCTGACCTTACTGACCTGTTCATCAGGGAATTCCAGATAAACTTCCAGTAAAAAAAAAAAAATCCTCCAAATTCCAAGAAATGCAGTTTGGAGGGAGGGGACAATCATTTCCCTGCCTTAACAATGTCATCCTTCAGTATTAATCTGCATCAGTTTCTCCAGAGATTCCATAATACTCAAAGTCAGCACCACTTTTCCATTGGTAGTTACCGAGCAGATGACTAGCATGCAATCAATTGACTTTCTGGTGTTGGCAGGTGCTCCTGGCAAGAGTTTATGTGGTTTAAACTAATTTTGTCAACTAAGATCTCTCTCAGCTGGATGATACACACACATTTCCCATCTCTTGTCATTCTCTTGGGACTTCTGGGACAAAGAGAGAGAGGGGGGAGGAAGGGAGGGAGGGAGCGAGAGAGAGTAAATGAATTTAGAAACCTGAGGTGGTTATTTTAGAAATCTGAGGTGATTTGGACTGTCAATCTGTTGACAGCACCTAAAAACCAAGCTCCGAAAGCAGTCTGTTCCATATTGTCCTCTTTTTCAATGTGACACTATCTTGTCAGCTATCCGTACTGATGCCTGGTCATGGGAACCCAGCCAAATGAGGTGACATGAGAGGGGCACAGCTGAATCAAATGCTGTGCCACCAGTCACAGTTGGGTTCAACTCTGTTTTCATTAAAATTTTAATTGGAAGCAAAGTCTGCTGTTGGGGAGCGCATAAGTATTTCCTGTTCGTTCTGCTCAAGAATCAGATGTTCAAGCACTGGCAAATTAGCAAAGAGCATGTTTACACTCTGCTCCCATATTACAAGAAGTGATTATTTGATAAACAAAGAACCGCAGCCAGGAAAGAAGGCCAACTTTTGTTGACAGATTCAATGAGGTGTCTCCGTGATTGTGCCTCTTTCCTCTGGGGTGGAGAAAGGACTGTTCCTTGAGGCAGTTCGCCTGAAACAAATATACGTGACTAGGCAACTGTCCTTGACATCAAAGGCATCTCCAAGTTAAAGCCTGGCACTTATAGGAATCGGCATTATTATGACTGCACCATAAACTAATGATGACTTGACTTGTGGAGGTACATTGCTATATATCTCCATAACTAATGGCACTTCAATACCAACTGCTGAATGTGTGCAATGACGGCATTGTCTACTGCTATTTTAGAGGGAATATTGTCATTAGGGATGAACTACATTAGGGATGAATTACATTAGGGTAATTAGAAGAGGAGAAAGGTAGTCAACTTTTCACATAGGACTTAGCCAAGGATAGAAATAGCCAGATTACCCTATTTCAGGGAGATAACTAGTTGGGAATTTATGAGAGCATCAAGGGATTTGATCAGCAATCTTTATTAATTAATTTATAATGTATTATAACACTTATACCCCATCTTTCCTTGTGATTCAAGCAGCTTACAATAGATTTTTTTTAAAAAAAATCATTTAAAACCAGAATAAAATAACAAACCTAAAATCTCTACCTCCCCCCTTAAAAGATGCCTGCCATTCCAACCCCTTCAAAAGCCCCTGCCAAACAAGCAAGCCTTGCAGCACCCCCTGAAGATCTCCCAGGAGGGCCCCTCTCACCTCTTTGGGGAGCTCATTCCACAGAGCAGGAGCCACAATGGAAAAGGCCCAGGTTCTGGTCGATGCCAGATGGGCCACCCAAAGTGGTGAGATAGCCAACAGAGGGCTGCTCGAAGACTGTAGCTGGTGCACAGAGTCATATGGAGTTTTCTGAATCCAATTCCGAGGCTGACTACCCAGCTATCTCAACAATTACTGACAACTCATAACCAAACATTTATTAAATTTGGCTGGACCAAGGGGAATGTGTAGGAGGGACTTTGTGGGATCTACCATTGGTTAACCCTAGACTGACCCATTTAATTTTTCCAGGTTCCAGTAGGGCTGTCGATTCGGTTCATCTGAACCAAAAAAAACAGCCGAATTTCCTCCGATTAGGCGGTTTCTAGTTCGGATGGAACTGAATTCAAAAAAGGCTGGAAAACGATGAGCCGAATTTTTCACTCCTTTCTCCGGCTCCAGGGGTGGGCATTTTTTGAGCTAGACATTCCAAACTTTCAGCGTAGCTTCAGGGGACCCTTTTTGCAAGACCCCCCAAGTTTTGAGAAGATTGGATCGGGGGGCGAGATTTGGGGCCTGGAAGGGCCCCCCTCCTTAATGTGAATCTTTATTACATTTTACAGCACACTCGTGCCTTTCCACGGCTCTGGGGGGCATTTTTTGAACTAGATGTTCCAAACTTTCAGTGTAGCTTCAGTGGGCGCTTCTTGCAAGACCCCCCCCCCAAGTTTTGTGAAGATTGGATCGGGGGGGCGAGATATGGATAGGGGAGGGGGCGGTGCTCCTTGTGTGAGTCTCCCTGCGCCTGCTTGCAATCATTCCAGTAGATGGATGGGGGGGCATATCTCGCCCCCGATCCAATCTTCACAACACTTGGGGGGTCTTGCAAGAAGGGCCCCCTGAAGCTACGCTGAAAGTTTGGAACGTCTACCTCCAAAAATGCCCCCCCCGAGCCACGGAAAAGCACGAATGTATTTTTAATGGCTTTATTCGGCCGAATTTTTCCCCGAACTCAAGTCTCGCGCCCAATTCCACAGAACCAAAGCGGGGGAGTTCAGACTTCAGCATTTCCCGGATCAAAACGGGCCGGATTTTGCCGGATTCGAATTTTACCGAATTTTTTTTTCAACAGCCCTAGGTTCCAGGTCTACAGTCCCTGAGCAACCCTCCTGACCGGGAAATAAACATTGGCCACAGATGTTGAAGGCTGTGACAGAAAAAGGGGTTTAAAAAGGAACCCAGCCATCACAGATATGAACTCCTGTTTGTGATATTAAGTCTCTGATGGCCTTTTCAGATATGCATATCACCAAAGTAGGGATGCCAGCCTCCAGGTGGGACCTGGGGATCCCCTGGAATTACAGCGCATCTCCAGACTACAGAGATTAGTTCCCCTTGAGAAAATGGTTGCTTTGGAGAGTGGACTCTATGGCTGTGTACCTCACTGAGGTGCCTGCCCCCCTCCATCCCCACATTTCCTGGAGTTTCTCAAACTGGATCTGGCATCCCTACCCCCCCCTCTCCCTCCAGTGGCCAGGGGGGACCTGGGAATCCTACATCAAAGTGAGGGTAATGCTTTTGAGTAGCACAGTACTGAATGCAGGGTTTATAGAGCGATGGATGGAAGGAACTCAGTCAGAAAGAGAGCATAAAAAGAGCCATTGAAGTGGGAAATTAAGAGGCAGACACAGGTAGGTGGGATTGAACAGGCCACAATTTTATGAAACACACACTAGTTATTAACTAGTTATTAACACACTAGTTATTAAGACCAGTTTGAAAGGAAAGGGGGCTTATAACTCTTCTTATTGTGGTATCCAGGGTATCTTGCTTTGACAGCCAGCTGAGATTACCATTGCCACCACAACCTAGATCACCATGGTGCTACAACTGACAAATTACTCAATTCTGCTGCAGCTCAAGCTAGATGTTAGGTAAGTTACCCAGTGGATATGACTACAACTCTGTAACATACACCATATCTGCAACAGGTGGCGTTCTGTCACAGTACGTGGCAGAAAACATTTCAAAAGTGCCTGCTATGCAACAAAGTCAGTGCAGAGAGGCACACTGCCTACTAATGTGCATGCATTAAGTTTGCATAAAACACATGAACTGAGTGTCTTTCTGTGCACTCCAAATAATCACTGTTGCATCCAGTAACATAACTGGCAGTGACCCAGGACAGAGTTAATAAACTTATACTAGAACTAACACTAATTGAGAAAAGGAGGTTATGTAAGGTTCACATACTAGCTACAGAGCAATACACACTTTTTAAAAAACAACAACAACCACACCTTTCACATACAAGTCAATCATGCACTAGCTATGCAAGTATGCAAAGCTTTGCAGCCTATAAATTCACAATCTTCATGGGAATTGTATTAACATTAACAAAGTAAAGGGGAGAGCAGCTGCTGCTTATATAGAATTAAGAAAGCCATAGCCAAGCCAGCAACCATTGCTGGAAACACAGCAGAAATACAGATTTATTGGGGGGGGGGTCCTTCTTTGGCAACATCTATTTTATTTTGCTGATTCCCTGTCAGTTCCACCCTCCCAATGAGTTGGAATTCAGCTTGAACTTTCTACAGCAGACTGGCAGGTGCAAGAAATAATAATGAACATTAACTAAACTTGTCATGTTTTTATTCATTTTCATTATAACAACAGTGAAGAAACAAATGTTGCTTCTTTCTCATGTTCTTCAAGAAATTTTTCAGTAGAAAGTTGGGAAATGGTGTCAATCATAGAGCAGATGTGTGACAAGAACACCCTTATACCAGTGGATAGATATAGGCCCAAATACTCCGTCTTTGACACTCACGTCACCTGCCCATTTGAGGCAGCCTAAGGGATATTCCATATCCTTAAGGAAAGATTGTCATTATTTTTGATCTCGCTACAATATGCTTCTTGATCTTTCAGCTTAAAGATTTATTTTTCACAGACTTCTTTCTCCTGTGTTCTTGAGCCTTCTTTTAACCTGCTGTTGGAGAACAGAGAAACTTAGTGCCAGGAGAAACTTTACTGAGACAAACAAATCAAGATTTGGAAATCAAAACTGGCAATTTATGCTCTGTATTACTTTAATTAGATATAAAAACCCAACAAAGGGCATGAAATAATTGTAGACCTTTGACAGGAGTCAATTAAGCAAACAGTAGAAGTTTAATGTAGGGCTGTTGAATTAAAAAAAATTCGGTATAGTTCGGATTCGGCTGAATTCGGCCCGTTTAAATTCAGGATATGCCGAAGTCCGAACTCCCCCACTTCGGGTCCATGCAATTCGGCAGGAATTCAAAATTCGGGAAAAAATTCGGCCGAATAAAGCCATTAAAAACACAACCGCGCCTTTCCGCGGCTCTGGGGGGGCCTTTTTGGGGGTAGAGGTCCCAAACTTAGAGCGGAGCTTCAAAGGACGCTTCTTGAAAGACCCCCCAAGTTTTGTAAAGATTGGATCAGGGGGAGCTGAGATATGGGCCCCGAAAGGGGTCCCCCCACCCTTAATGTGCATCTCTGAGCAGAGCTTGCCGCCCACGCACAAAGCTCCCAGCCCCGACAGCTGAGAAGTTTGCAAAGCATTGCAACACAACTGCAAGCAACACGACTGCAAAAGCAACACAACCTTGTAAGCAACACCTTTGCAACTGTGCAAAGCAACACCTGACACCTGGGAGTTTGCAAACCATGGAAAGAGACAGAGGCAGCTAGCTATGCATAATGAGCAGGGGTGGAATTTCCCCTTTTGCATGGGACTCCAAATGCATTCTTTAAGTCACCATTTGAAAACAAGTTTTGAGCAAGCATCCAAATAGACCTAACCGCTCTTATGAATGAGGGAAAACCTGAAGGCACACAACTGAAACCCCCCCTCAAACAAGGGAGAGAGAGACTCGAGGGGGAACACACACACCAGGCAGAACCAGCAAAAGCCCCCTTTGGCTCCCCCCCCACAGAAACTGCTCCCTCCCCACACACACACCGACTCTGCTTCCCCCCCCACACACACACACAGGAGAAAAATTATAGATTAAAACCCCCAAAGGGGACTTACTGTGGCTGTCTTCTGTTCCATCAGGAGGGGCTGGGGAGGACTCAGTAATCCAAGACGATTCCATTTAGGCACGGGACGTTTTGCTCTGGAGATGCATACTGATCCATTCATCCCAATAGGGAAAAGGGGAAAAGGGAAAGCCCATATCTCGAGACCCCCTGACCCAATGTTTACAAAACTTGGGTGGTCTCTTAAGAAGGCTTGTCTGAAGCTCCGCTCAAAGTTTGGGATCTGCACCCCAAAAAATGCGCCCCCTGCAGCCACGGAAAGAGAAAAGGGGGGAAGCCGATATTTCTGCCCCCACTGAACCCATCTTTACAAAACTTGGGTGGTATCTTAAGAAGGATTGTCTGAAGTTATGCTGAAAGTTTGGGGGCTGTATCCCCAAAAAAGCACCCCCTGCAGCCACAGAAATGGAAGAGGGGGGAGGGGAAAGGGGTGGAGCTCGTATCTCGAGACCTCCTGACCCAATGTTTACAAAACTTGGGGGGTATCTTAAGAAGGCTCATCTGAAGCTCCACTGAATGTTTGGGGTCTGTACCCCCAAAAATGCGCCCCCTGCAGCCATGGAAAGAAAAAAGGGGGAAGCCCATATCTCGGGACCCCCTGACCCAATGTTTACAAAACTTGGGTGGTCTCTTAAGAAGGCTTGTCTGAATCTCTGCTGAAAGTTTTGTGTCTGTACCCCAAAAAATACGCTCCCTGCAGCCACAGAAAGGAGCGAATGTGCACAAGCACCCCCCCCCACACACACACACACACACAAAGATTTCCCTCTCTCTCTCTCTCTCCCCGGCTGGGCCGCATATCAGCTGATTCCTCCAGTACTCAATCCTGACTGATTGGCCAGAAGAAGACCCAGCTTGGCCACCGATTGGCCGGGGGAGGAGAATGCTGCTTACTGACGGTTATGCTGCTTACTGACAGCCCCGAATTGGCCGGATTTATTCGTGAACTCCTGAACTCGCTGAATTCGGCTCCCCGGTTGCCCACCATTTTTGAGTTCGGTTTGTCCCGAACTAAAAACCACCGAATCAGGGGAAATTCAGCGTTTTTTCAGTTCGGGCCGAACCGAATCAACAGCCCTAGTTTAATATATGCAAAGCCACCTGCCCCCAAGTAGATTGTATAGAAGATTCTGTTGGAAACTTGGAAACAAAAAGAAGTAAAGAAAAACTCATGCTGAAAGAGTATAAAATTGAGGGGCTCATACATATTTGAATGAGTGGCTTCTTTCTATAAGTGGCAGAAGTCCCAGACCTAATAGGAGGAGTGAGGACTGCCTGCTCTCTAAAGTCCACCCAAGCTTCAAGTGAATGAGACCAGGCATTCTAATTCTATGGGGCCCTGCACAAGCTGCCTTCTAGCATTCTACTTTCACAGAAAGTAGGAGGGAGCAAAGGAGAACAGCAGCTTTCTGCTGTTTGTCTCCAAAGGTGATTGGCTAGAGTGCTCTGTGCTCCTACCGTTCAAAGATCTATCTGGGAGGGGGAAATATCACTCCCCAGGAAATTGGTGGAATCAAACAAAAACATTCTGCATTACTGGTAAGCACCTGAACTAAAAAAAAAAATTGTGGGAGGGGCTACACTAGCCACTGCTGAGGACTGGCAAGCACTTAACAATCCACAATATATGGCTCATCATGAGTTTTGTTTCATTGAAAAAGCAGCACATCAGGGCTGCCCACTATCACCACTTTTATTTATTCTTGTGTTAGAAGTGTTAGTTACTAAGATCAGCCAAGATTCTAAAATTAAGGGACTGAAAGTGGATGGAGAAGAGTTCAAAGTGAAAAGCTATGCTGACAATGAGTGTCAGCTGTCAATGCAGCATATAATACAGAAGAATATGTTGGGAATGCAAGAAGATAGATGGAATATTTTATCATATGGGGTGGACTTGCAATAGAGTACTGGAAAGAAATACACGTGGAAATGCAAAAAATCTTAGAAATTAAATTCCCAATGGATGTGAAGAACTTGCTGCAAGGAATCATACCAATATGTGTTACAAAAGTCTCAGAAGAACTGTTTAAATATATGTTAACAGCAGCTAGAGTTACATTGGCAACAGAATGGAAGTCAGAAGAGTGTCCAGACACAGAGGACTGGAAGAGTGGGAACAGTGAGAAGCATATCGGTCTGATATATGTCAGGAATTTTCAATAATATTTATTGTTTATTGTTCGATAATGTGTTTATTGTTTTGTTATCTCAAACCAGATTAATGAAAACAGGGGGCCATGACACCAAAAAAGGTGTCGCAGCTGCACCACTGTGGGAAGGAGCGTTCCCAGGGCAAAGGGGGTTAGGAAGCTGCATAAAGGCAGCTCTGCCCCCAGGGATGCCTCCCAGGATGCTGGGTTGGGGACTTGTGCCACTGGAATGCTGCCAGGAGGCGGTGCCTGAATCTGAGCCCTGATCCGCAGCGTGGCATCACCGTGCTGGCATGGATGCTATCCATGACAGCGTAAGTGCTCCTTATCATGGATACAATGAAGCCCACATCCAGGCAATGCCAACAGTAGCTTCAGGAGAGTTGCCAGAGTGGCCCCCAGTCTCCCTGGTGGAAATACGCTCACATATTGGATGTTTAAAGAAGGGGAAGGCACCAGGAGAGGATGGGATCCCCCCTGAATTCCTTAAGGAACACAAGGGCTGGTGGGCCCCCTTCTTGGCAGCTTGTTCACATATATTAATGCTACTGGCCACATTCCTAAAGACTGGGGGATGATGGTGGTGGTTCCATTTTTTAAGAAAGGGAGGCGAGATGAGCCAGCAAATTACATGCCAATAAGTTTACTAAGCATTATCAGCAAGTTATATGCCAGACACTTGCTTGATAAGTTAGTTGTGTGGTTAGATCAGGAGAAGGTTATTGTGCAGGCTCAGGCAGGTTTTACAGACAGTAGAGGTACAATTGATCATTGTCTAATTTTTCAACGCCTAATAGAAAAATATAGCTCTAAGAATTTGACCTCACTATACACCACCTTTGTAGACTTTAAGGCAGCTTTTGATTCGATCTCAAGGTCCCGGCTCTGGGCCAAACTGGAAGCTTCTTCCATAGACAGGAGGCTCGTTTTTCTTATACGCTTTCCTCATGCACAGACAGCAATAAGAGTAAGGTCCAATAGATATGGGCACCTTACAGAACCAATTTAAACATCTAAAGGAGCCAGGAAAGGTTGTCTTCTGGCACCCATGCTTTTTATCTACTATATCAATAATTTGGCTTGTTGTCTGAATTCAGCTGCCTTCCATCCTCCTAAATTGGTGCATCAAAATATTCCGATCCTTCTTTATGCGGTTGATGAAGTGATTCTATCGAGGAACCCAGATGGCATGAAAAGAGCACTGGCCTGTTTAGCTGATTATTGTATTAGTGAATCAATTACAATAAATGACAGGAAAACCAAGGTGATGGCCTTTGGCAGACGTAGAAGGAAAAGAATCGAACAAGTAAAGACCATTAGATACCTGGGGGTGGCTTTTCAGGCAAATGGACTACATTTGGAACATCATAAACAGGTTGCAAACCTTGCCGAGAGATTGTCACATAATATTTTAAAACTTTTTCACACAAGGGGAGCCTATTTTGTCCCAGCCGCCTTAAAATTGTTTCAGGCCAAATCAATGAATCAGATGTTCTATGGGACTTCGTTGGGGTTTCCTTTATCTAGCTATCTTCCATTGGAATGAGTTCAATCTAAGTTCCTCAAGGCGGTACTCCAAGTTCCTTCTTGTGTATCGGATTTGTGGGTGTGCCCAGAGACAGGGATGTTAAAGATGGAGTCTAGGATTGGCCTCTCTTCTATTTTTCTCTGGTTGAAGATGCATGGGGCGACAGAGGCGCTCCTGCTGTTACTTCTCCACAATAATTTTAAATCCAGGTGGTGGAAGCAGACCAAACAGAGAATTAGAAGCCTTAGCTTCTCCCCCCACTCCCTCTTGCAATTGAATAGAGATCAAGCAAGGTACACAATTAGACAAAAGCTTTTTGATATGGAACATCAGAAGGAGCTTACGGATTCTCCAGCTTTTTTGGTTCCTGTCAGAAATAGATATATTCAGGCACCAGCAGAATATCAGCTCTATGAACAAGCAAAGGAAAGCTTTCACACTAAGCGATATCGCCTTATTTTGGCAATTTTACAAGGCAATTTTACAATTGGACATCTTGCTAAAAAATATCCCAAAAATTTCAGAAGAATTTTTTAGATATATGATTATGGTGGCCAGAGTTACACTTGCAGCAAAATGGAAAGCAGAAGAGTGCCCATGCAGAGAGGACTGGAAGAGCAAATTGGCTGAATATGCAGTAATGGCAAAACTGACAAATTAAGTGAATAAAAGATAAATTAAGGAGTTCCAAGAAACTCCTTAAGCATACTACTTATTTTACCCCTAAAATGGGGAACAGAAAAGGAGCTTGTTGGTATGATATTTAGAAATTTTGGAAAATCTTCTTGATATATTGTATTGAATACGTATCAGATAGGGTGGGGGAAATTCAAGTATCAATGCTTGGGAAGATTTATTTGAAATATAAAACAATAGTTAAGTTTGATTAGAAATGTAATAACATAATATTACATATTTTACCAATATGATTTCATAATTCATCTTTAAATACTGGTGAATACAAATATTGTAGTTATTAAGTATAAAACAAATAATTTCATTATTTATGATAAAATATTAGGATAATTATTACTTATGTTGTCTATTATCTTATTACATATTGTTTAGAGCCACCATTATCTTTTATCACATGTTGTTAATCATACTATCATTATACTATCACATACTATACTATCGCTTCTCGGCCTTTTGGCTAAGATCAAGTGTAGCGTAGTAGTATACTATCATTATTTTTTCCTTTGGTATAACTGTCTTAATTGTCTCAACTGTAAATGAGATCATGATATGGTTTTTTGTTTGTTTTGTATTGACCTTTGCCTTTTCTATTCTGTTTTGTTTATACTGTTAAAAAAACTTTCAAACATGAGTTGTTTTCATTTACTGGATCACAGGTTTTGCAGGCCTGCCAGATATACATTGCAACAGCTCATCTGTTCATCCACAAAGAAGAAAGACCCATACACACTTATGATTCTACCAGTAATGGAACCAAGTTCATAATTACATGGGTCAACTGATGAATTTGTGTACCTTAGCTGAATAACAATTCAAGTACCATTTCCCCCACAAATGCTGATCAGAGAAGCCCTTTTCAGAGCCTATGTCTTTTTCTTCTTCTTTTCCTTCTTCTCCTCCTCCTCCGTGTGTATTTAAGACCATAGTTGATGACACACAAGGTCCAGAAAGCAAAGATGGTATACATTTTAATTGCCACATTAACTCAGATAAATCAGGGTTAATATTTAACATGCAATTTTGAAAGATCAGGTTCACTTCTCCTATTGTAGTCAAACCATGGAAAGAAGCATGGGTGGGTGAGACACTAAAGAAAAAAACAGTTATCAAAAATTCCACCACCATTATAGTTTTATTTTATAAGTTTCTAGCTAAACTTTCTTTTCCTTTTTAGCACTTCTGTTAATTTACCGCTTTCACTGTTGAGTCCTAGCCCATGTGGAGTGCCATTGCACATATCCACGTTATTACCCGAATGTTTCATTGGGATTATGAGTCATCCTTGGCAAAAGCTGTTGCCGGCAACAGTGATGAAGAGATGAAATCAACAGCTATATTAAATATCAAAAGCCTAGCAGGAGTTATCCCACAGGAAAGGGAACCTAAATGTTCATTCATTTTAACCATCAAATATACTCATTATAAAATATTAATAATTTAGAGATTTGGGGTGGTATGGAAGCCTCATGAGAAGTTACAAAGCCATCTTCTCAAAACTCTTTTGCTGCCTTTGAAAGTTCTGAGATTTTCAGCAATGGATCGGGGTCATTGACATGGGATAGAGTTAACCCCTCCTCCCCACATCATTTCTAAGTCCTGTCTTTCTCTGGGGGGAAAGACAGGTTATATCTTGGAAGAGGGGGAGGAAATTTCTGTCACTGAAATGGTACAAAGGGAATGATTAATCTCCTGCCTCGCCTGACCCACCAGCAATCTTCTCTGTCGTGTTGCAGGCAAGGAGTGAGGGCTGGAAGCTGGAAGGTAGTCTGGGAAGCAGTCCAAGGTCACTCACAGTTCAGGCAGAGTCCAAGATATCAGTACAGGCAAGGGCAGTCCAAGGCATTAGTCAGGGACAGTCCAAGAAGCAAGGATATCAGGAATCCAAAGTATAGCAGGGAGACAAGGCTGATACCCAAGGAGGTTGGTGACAAGTTGCTTGCACAACAGCCAAGCCTAACTGATGGCATAAATCCCTTCTCCTGCTGCTGTAGCAGAGCCAGCTGTTGCCAATTAGGCTGATCTCCGAGGTGGTGCTTCAGCCCCGCTCTCCCTCATCACTGCCGCCAAGGAAGCCTCTACGTTGGGCCTTCAGTCTCGCACTTTGCCATCGCTGCTGCATTCTCAGACAAACCTGTCTCCTTCTCTGATCCAGTAGCCTTGGCGAGGCCTCTGGAGACATGTTGCGAGGTGTAGGTCCAGCTGGAGTCCTTGAGCCAGCAGGCTGCAGGCATGGTGAGTCATCTCCTGAATTTGGCTGTTCCTCTGTTCTGGCAGGCTGTAGACACTGGGGTGGTTCCTGTGTGACCTCTGCCTGCAGATGTCCCTCTGTTCTGGCTTCTATTTCCTCTTCATCAGAGGAGGTCTCTGAAGGCTGACTCATGACATTCTCAAGCTCCATGGGCTGAATCTACGCATCATTTGGTTAGTGTGTGGTTGTTGCACCACAGTAATGGTTCCAAACTGGATTTTTCCTTTGCAATCAAGATGGTGGTGTAGTGGTTAAGAGCGGTGGTTTGGAGCGGTGGATTCTGATCTGGAGAACCGGGTTTGATTCCCCACTTCTCCAACAAGTGGCGGACACTAATCTGGTGAACTGTATTTGTTTTCCCACTCCTACACATGAAGCTAGCTGGATGACCTTGGGCTAGTCACACTCTCTCAGCCCCACCTACCTCACAGGGTGTCTGTTGTGGGGAGGGGAAGGGAAGGTGATGGTAAGCTGGTTTGATTCTTCCTTAAGTCGGCATATAAAAATGAACTCCTGTTAAAAAATGCTGCTGCAAGATCTTCTTCTCCTTCTTCTTCTTCTTCTCCTCCTCCTCCTCCTCCTCCTCCAATGCTGCGTGCATGCAGCCTCAAAGTTGTGGCTCCAATCCAAACCCTACATACTGCTTTAAAATGAAATTAAACTAAATTTTGACTTTCCATTCTTGAAGGATGCAACCCTGAACCAAATTGTGTCCTCCGCACAGGAAGAGCTGGTCACAGCTTGTTGAATATTTGCCTTGTTTTTGCCTGCCACTTTTTCTACTCAGCCTTTAGCTGAGAAGTATCCTGAAGATCTGCTCTCTACTGGAAGATCTACTGTTAGTTAAGGCTTCTTGCAATCTTCAAGTTGCCATAAACATTACAGAATGCAATTCTGCATGCGTGTGACTTATTTATTTCCCTACCTCTGCTAACAAATAATAGGCTGCAAATAGGCCACTGGTAGGGTTGCCAGGTCCCTCTTCACCACCAGTGGGAGGTGTTTGGGGTGTAGCCTGAGGAGAGCAATGTATGGGGAGGGACTTCAATGCCATAGAGTTCAATGGCCAAAGCGGCCATTTTCTCCAGGTGAAGTGATCTCTATCGGCTTGAGATCCGTTGTAATAGCAGGAGATCTCCAGCTATTACTTGGATGTTGGCAACTCTAGCCTCTGATCATATTTATTAATGATATATACAAACCCTTGAAACCCTCCAAGCTATGGTTCGTTCAAAGGGAAAACAGAGGTTCTAGAACAGGGGTGTCAAATATACGGTCCAGGAGCTGGAGCCAGCTCCCTTAGAACTCTTATCCAGCCTGTGAGCAAGCTGAGGTAGCCCCCTGCCCCCAGTCCTGATCTGGGCTGGCAAGGCATGGCCTGGTCTGACCAAGTGACATTTATGTCATATCCAGCTTTTGTAACAAATGAGTTTGATACCCCTGTTCTAGAATCCAAAAAGGTCTTCAGGTGCATAACCAAGTATAGTAGGTAGGTTGGTAGATAGTAAGGTTGCCAACTTCCAGGTACTAGCTGGAGATCTCCTGTTATTACAACTGATCTCCAGCCGATAGAGATCAGTTCACATGGAGAAAATGGCCACTTTGGCAATTGGACTCTATGGCATTGAAGTCCCTCCCCTCCCCAAACCCTGCCCTCTTCTGGCCCCACCCCAAAAACCTCCCACTAGTGGCAAAAAGGGACCTGGCAACCCTAGTAGGTAGGTAGATGAGAGAGAGAGAGAGATTTCTATCCAGTAGTGTTAACCCAGAGTTTCAGACACAATTTCCAATATAATTAAAATGGAATACTCATTTAAATCATCTGAGTACTTTATTAAATTCAGTATTTGTATCAAGTAATTGACTCACACTGTTGGCCTTAATCTTCAGATAGCTGATCAGCTTCAGTTCTGCTACAAGGAGACTTTTGGAACCATTTGCGAACCTTAGCTCCCTGAAAAAACATGTTTTTTTTTAATATGACAATTTTGGTAACCAGGACTCGATACCAATGTTTTAAACAGACCTGAGCAACCCTGATGAGAAAACCTGCTGCTTTTGAAGCAGACATTCCTTCATGTGCCTTAGGTTTCATATCTAATTAAAACTCAAGAGGATATGCGAAGTCAGAACAGTGCAAAACTCCCAATAAACTAATGGGAAAAATATTTATGCATGAGCAAAACAAGAATAACAAAGGAAATAGGTCATTTTGCAAATGCAGCATGAGGTGCGGAAAGACCAAAGCCTGGTTTTTGATTGATAGCTGTAGAAATGTTGCATATTGTGACCGAGAAACAGGTGGATGCAATTGTACATCTTCACATATTATCACAAATCTCACCTCATTATGTTAGGGTCTTATGTGATATGAGTGAGCCCGGCTTACTAATGAGGATTCGTGAATGTCTTATTTTGAGTTTTACCATAGCTTCAGTAGTAGGAGAGCCAGTGTGGTGTAGTGGTTAAGAGTGGTGGTTTGGAGTGGTGGAATGGGTTTGATTCCCCATTCCTCCACATGAGCGGTGGAGGCTAATCTGGTGAACTGGATTTGTTTCCCCATTCCTACACTTGAAGCCAGCTGGGTGACCTTGGGCTAGTCACACTCTCTCAGCCTCACCTACCTCACAGGGTGTCTGTTGTGGGGAGAGGAAGAGAAGGTGACTGTAAGCCAGTCTTCTTCTTCTTCGCACTAATTATGATTTCACCACTCCCACTCTCTCCTACAGAAAAGGAAATTCAGAACTAATAATGGTGCATATTTGGCACTCTAATCACTAGGATAGATGGAAATCTGCTTATTTGGAAGCATGTGTTCAGTTTAGAGTTGCCAGGTCCCTCCTGGCCACCGGCCGGGGAGGAAGGGGTAGAGTTGCCAGATCCAGGTTGGGAAACTCCTGGAGATTTGGGGTGGAACCTGGGAAGGAGAAGGACCTCAATTGGGGTACAATGTCAGAGTCTACCCTACAAAGCATCCATTATCTCCAGGAGAACTGATGTCTGTAGTCTGGAGATGAACTGTAATTCTATGGGATCCCCAGGTCCCACTTTTAGGCTGGCATCCCTAATTCATTTTGCATTTTTAACACAACTCAGCATTCTGTGAAGATTTTGGAATGGAATGACAGCTAGACATTGGTACATATGAGGTTTTATGTCTTTCTGGGTAGAAGAACATTACTCACACCCTCAAGGGAATGAGAGGAAACTATACCGCACAGTAAAAAAGCTGTGTCCCCTATAGAGTGTCGTTTCTTGCAACATCTGTTTCCTAAATGTGCCTAGGTATGAGAGCCAGCCATGGGCTCACACAGTGTCCACTACCATGCATTGGATTTTGTGTGGGAGCTGGAGCATATATTTTGGGATATGATTAGGACCATAAGGTAGTCTTTGAATTCCTGAAGGTCAGCCACCATTCCCTATATCACTCAGATTCCTAACACTTCTTTCTATGCACCACGGCTGATGATCAGAGAAGAAAACTATTGGCAGTTCCAACTGGAAAATTCACATCATAGCTCATAAACGTTTTGGCATGGGAAGCCAGATGGCACGAGAGGGTTATTCTGGTGCACCTGATATAAAGCTCATCGATCGGCCATCTTCCCTTAATGTGTAGTTTCATATAACGTAATAGAGATGCCTAGAATCTAAACTCCCTGTAACTCCCTGTCAGTGAAAGTCTACCAGGTAGCCTCTCTTCAAAGCTTCTGTTGGAAGGCGACAATGTTCTTACATCAAAGGACCTTCCGTGGCCATTGGCAGAGTTACAGTGCAATAAAAAACATTCTTGGGAGTAAGCCACATTTATTTAGATCTGCTTAGGATGGCACCGTTGAATTTTTGAATTTGCTGATGATGGTCTGGTGATCTTTGGGATATTTCAGTCTAAAATATTTTATGTTTTGTTTTTTTGGGGGGAAGGGGGTAATATTCTTTTTAATTTTTTTCTAGTTATTTTGGGTTTAGTTCTGCAAAACACTGTCAGTATTGTTGTGGTGGTAGTGACAATATCTGCCTCAGATACTGGTGGCTTCAATGACACAGTCTCCAAGTATCCTACTTCAGTTTATCCCATGCAAGTGAATAGCTGCCAGCAAATTTAAAAAAGAAAAGAAAAAAAATGAAGAGATCATTGCTGGAATGGGAATGCAAGTAATATGAAAAGCAAATAGAGGATAGATTCTAACAGTTTAATATATGAAGACATTAAAGTCAAGCTAATAAAAATTATTTGGGAGACTAGGAAAAAGTACCAAAACCCCAGTACGAATACTTGAAGTATATTAAAAGCAGAAAGCATGCTTGCTCATCAACAGAGTCATTGTACCCTCAAGGTGAAAGAGATGCAGTCAAGGATGACAGATACTGCTGAGAGAAGCTAAATGAGTTATTTGCATCTGTCTTCATAAAGGGGTTTTTTTAGGGGAAAATGTGTATCTACTTCCAAATTATTTTTCTTTTCAGATGGAACATCTGAAGCATCTCTAAAAGAGACGGCAGAGCAAATGTGTAAGTAGGAACAAGCCAACAGAACCAGACTGATATTTCAACTAGTTCTGAAAACACAAAATAGCTCAAGGAAACTCCTCTGTCTATATGGAGATAGACTGTGGAAGCCTCTAAATATTCAACCCGGTGCTGGTGGCCCTGGGCCCTGGATGCTTGGGTGTGGCCCCCTTTGCAAAGATTAAGAATGCTTTGAATTTTGCTGCAAACACATTCAACAGTTGAAATTACCACATTTGAAGATGTTGCTCAGATGTGAACCGATCACCCATTCTGTTGGGTCCATGCCAAACAGAGAGAAATGCCTGCCAAACAGGTCTGTGTGGGAGAGCCAGCGGGGTGCAGTGATTAAGAGCAGTGGACACTAATTTGGCAAACCGGGTTTGATTCCCCACTCCTCCACATGAGCAGCAGACACTAATCTGGTGAACTGAGTTGGTTTCCTTACTTCCCCACATGAAGCCTGCTGGGTGACCTTGGGCAAGTCACTGTTCTCTTCCAGCTCTCTCAGCCCCACTTACCTAACAAGGTGTCTGTTGTGGGGAGAGGAAGGGAAGGAGATTGTAAGCTGGTCGTGTCCGCACTGCACGTTTGCCGCTCCGATTTCTGCGGGGTTTCCTTGCTTGTTCCCACTTCATCTCACCCGAAGGATTCCGAGGACGTCTCCAGAGCGCAGTTTCTCCGTGGTAAGAGAATCCGCTTATACGGCGGATTATAAAAATAAAACGTGTTCCTCACGCGGAGCAATGAAGTGGGAACATGCAACCCCGCTGAAAGCCCACCGCCCCGCCCCCCATCCTTCCTAACCGCCCACACTCGTTCCTCCCCCTTTTCAGCTTTGCAAAGGAGGAAGGGGGAAAATTGGGGTTTCTTGCAAGCCTCGCCTGCCGGATTCTGGCACAAACTCCCAAGTCAACCGGAGTGGGGCGGCATGAGTGGGGGGGAGGGGGCAGAGGGGGAGGGGGCCGAATCGAGGCTTGCAAAACAAGCCCCCCCCCTTTAATTTGCATGCTTAGATGCGAGAGGGTGGGATGGCGGCAAGTCCCGGTGGCAAGTTTCGCATCCCCCTCGAACTTGCGGCGCGGTGGGAACAGAATTTTTATTTCGTTTTCGATTCTTTGGTACTCGACACGTATAAATAGCGAGGTAAGTTGCTGGTGCGTTCACGGGCCTGGTTTGATTATCCTTAAAAGGCAGAGAAAGTTGGCATATAAAAACCAACTCTTCTTTTTTCGCAAAACCGCTCATGTGCGAGACACTGCGGATTCAAACCAATCAGCAGCCATTACCATTACTTAGGGTATTTAGGCAAACAAGCAATTTTAAGGTTTTACTAAAACACAGCATTTATTTATAACTGGTGATCTGTGGCTGATTTGTCTAAATACCTGCTGAGCCGAGCAGTCGTGCAGCAATGATGGGAGGGGGATATAGAACTCAATGGGGCTGTAGGAGATTGCACATAAGCCAAAATCTGGTTGTGCTGGACTGCCTGGTTGCCAAGAAATGCAGTAAAGCACCCTGCCAAACAGCTATGAAGGAGTTGACAGGCAGACAAACCGATAATTGAAAAATTGGCTCCCTGTTCCCAAGCCAAGCTTGTGGGTGTTCCAGCATCCCTGGTAAAGATTCCTCCCCACTGTGCAATGACTGCATCGATCCCATTTCTTTCCAAGCCAGTAACCGAGTAGCGGTTCGAGCGTCAGATGAGGACTGTGGAGATCCACCTTCAAATATCTATTCAGTCATGAAGCCAACCAGGAGACTTTGGGTCATTCATTTTTCTCTTAACCCAGGGGCCCCTAACCTTTTTGAGCCTTCAGGCACATTTGCAATTCTGGCATAGCATGGTGGGCACAGCCACAAAATGGCTGCTGCAGGAGGCGGAGTCAGCCACAAAATGGCTGCCACAGATTATCTTCAGTCACACAGTGCAGATCAAGGAGCTCTGGTGGCAGCTGCTGGCCAAGCAGCATTTAAAAAACAATCGGCACAGCCTATCACCTCTCAAATAGTCAATCAGAAGAAGAAGAGTTAGTTTTCATACTCTGCTTTTTCTGGACCTTTAAGGAGTCTCAAAGCAGCTTACAATTGCCGTCCCTTCCCCTCCCCACAACAGGCACCTTGTGAGGTAGGTGGGGCTGAGAGAATTCTGAGAACTGTGACTAGCCCAAGGTCACCCAGCAGGCTTCATGTGGGGGAGTGGGGAATTGAACCCGGTTCTCCAGATTAGAGTCCACTGCTCCTAACCGCTACACCATCCTGGCTCTAATAGATTGAATTAGTAGGTGCATTTTTTCGGGTAGTTGTCTGGTTAGCTTTGCCTCTCCTATCTTTGCATTTTCTCCCCATAGCCTCCTTCCCTTGATACCTTTTTTCACACAATGGTGTTTCCCCACCATTATGTTAGGGATGCCAGCCTCCAGGTGGGACCTGGAGATCCCCTGGAATTACAACCCATCTCCAGACTACAGAGATCAGTTCCCCTGGAGAAAATGGATGATTTGGAGGGTGGACTCTGTGGCATTGTACCCCACTAAGGGCCCTGTCCTCCCCAGGGTCCATCCCAAAACCTCCAGGAGTTTCCCCACCTGGATCTGCCAGCCCTACCCCCCATTCCCTGCCGGTGGCTGGGGGACCTGGCTACCCTGCCTTGTGTATATTGTACAATATAGACTCCTATATTTTCAGCTTGTGAAATTCTGTAATGCCCATCAATGACACTGTACATTAAATACTGATAATTATATGTGATTAATTCATAAATAATCCATTTAGGATTTTTTTTTTTAACTAGAGGAAATATGATGTTTGTGGGGGGTGGATTCTGCTGTTAGGGCTGTTTATTCCCACTAGATGAGGCTAACTACAGGCTGTTCAAAGATGACTTCCTATCATAACTAATGGCAAGATGAAACACTGTTATTAGCCAGTATTAACTTACAATCAAGTGTCATATTTGAAACCATTTGCTATTGAAGCCATATATTATGTCTTCCATCATCCCTGTGAGTATTTTAAGTGCACAAGCTCATTATTGCATTATCCACATTTTATGTCCTGGCATTTTAACAGCTGTGAACTGCTGGCTTGATTCCATTCTGATTATTTTCAATTATACCACAGCAACTCATAAACCATCATAAATTCTTTTGCATTTGTTCTATTGATTTTCCTGTAAATATTTGCCTGATTAGACATATATTTCCCATTCATTTCCATGCAGTCTAAATCTCTTCTCTTGGGTAAAAGCAACAACATGAAATCTAGTGGTCCAACTGGAATCCGTACAGAGGAAGCTATCGGTTCTTGTCAATAGGTAGGTAGAAAGTAAATACTGAATGTTTTGAGGTGAGCTTGTAAACTACTCAGGATGTCTTCTAGTTGCTTTACTAAATACAAGATTTCAGGAGTTGTCAACTCCTGAAGCAATTTTGTTGATTATAGTTAATCTTATCCTGTGCCTTCCTTTTGGAATAACCTCCATCTTCTTCTTTTGGGTGCAGTATCTGCGAAATTTACCAATGATACAGGTCAAGACTGAGTACTAGCCTCCATCCATCTCTCATATCACCATACAAGCTGCCTCATAGTGAGTCGGGCCATTCCTCCCCATCCAACACCCCCCCCCAATAAATAGAGAGGTAGGGAAGTCAATTCTTGGGCCAATTGTCTAAGGAGTGTATTGTATTTTATGCATGGGCACTTTGACTTATTTTCTCTACCGGTGTGACTCAGGTTTCCATTGGGGTTAAGCATAAGTTTTCCATCCCTTAGAGATGACCTCACATGCAGCCCACACAATGTCCGGGTCTTCTCAATCCAGCATGGTGTAGTGGTTAAGAGCAGTGGTTTGGAGCGGTGGATTCTAATCTGGAGAATCGGGTTTGATTCTCCACTCCTCCACATGAGCGGCGGAGGCTAATATGGTGAACTGGATTTGTTTCCCCACTTCTACACACGAAGCCAGCTGGGTGGGCTAGTCACAGTTCTATTAAGAGCTCTCTCAGCCCCGTCTATCTCACAGGGTGTCTGTTGTGGGAGGAGAAGGGAAGATGATTGTAAGCTGGTTTGATTCTGCCTTAAGTGGTAGAGAAAGTCAGCATATTCTCTTCTTCTTTTTCTTCTAAAGCAATTCTTCAATCTCCACAGAGATCAGCCCAGGTCAAATCCTCCCCTTTTCCATGCATAAGCCAAAGTGCGGGAGAAGGGAGCTGGGGGTGGGGGGATAACATTTTTCAACCATTAAGCACTACCACCAATTACAAAACAGCATTTTCAAGGGGTGGGGACTCAGCGGCTTCCGGATTTTTGCTGGTGATTCTACAGTACTCCAGAAACCCCAGGACTTTCTCCAGGGTAAACGACAACATGCATAGCATTTTAAAGATTTGGAACAGAAGACTGATAGAACTCCCATGCATAAAAGACCTATGTGTGTAAGTGCCATCAAGTTGCAACTGACTTATGGTGACCATCAATGGGCTTTTAAGGGAAGTGAGAAGCAGAGGTGGATTTCCATTTCCTTCCTCTACAGCTCGTTCCTTGGTGGTTTCCCATCCAAGTACTGACCCTGCTTAGCTTCTGAGATCTGATAAGATCAGGCTATACCATGCCACTTCCCCTTCCTTCTAAGGAGTGCACTTGCAGGGGAAAATAAAACAAATCACCATTCTTCAAATGTTACAGTTGAGAGACCTCTTCTTACCAAATGATTATCTTCATGAAGGCAAAATGTAACATATGAAGTGACGTGCCAGTATGCTTTACTTTTATGTGCAATACTAGGGCAGAAACTTTGGCTTCCTAAGCACTCTCTTCATCATGGCTTGGTTGAGCTTTTTGAACTGGGATGATGAAGCTGTTTATGGCTGACTGGCTGGTAATCCTTCCAGGTATTCTTTTGCTCCGCTGCCTGATTTACTGCTGGCAAGAGAAATGAGCCCAGGAGAGAAGGCATGCAACAAAGAGAGGGAGGGAAAAAAATAAAAGACAGGAATCTGAACTGCAAAATACATTGTCACTGACTGGCCATAAAGAATAAACAAATGAACAAGATACTCAGATTCTTGCAGCCTTATTTCAACATTTAACCTCTGTCTTTCCCAATTATTTCCAAGAGATCAAATAGGAATGGACTTACAAAAAAAGCCTGTGCTGTTCTGTTAACATTAAGAGAACATGGTAAATGTAAGACCCTTTTATTAATACCAACCAAACTTGACACAAAGCAGTGAGCAATCTTGTCAAGTTCACCAGAATGCTTCACCAGGCTGGATGTGACACACAAAAAATAATAAGACGGGGTAGGGTGGGAAGCTGATGTCTCACAGCATGATACTAAGACCAGAACTCTGTGCGCAATGCTAAGCAAGCATGCAGATATCACGGTGTTGGAGCGCACCCCTGACTTTCTGGAAGTGAGAAGTAACAAATGGTTTCTCCCCAAAAGAAAGAAAGTGGTTGTGTGGAATGCTTTTTGGGTTTTATTTCTTTTGATGGTTTGTAAGGGATTTGTTAGGATGTGGGATGGTATAATGTAGCTTGAACTTTTCAGATCTCAGAAGCTAAGTTGGGTCAGTACTTGGAAGGGAGTCCTCCAAGGAAGACTCTGCAGAGGAAGGCAACAGCAAACCACCTCTGCCTTGAAAGCCCCTTGCTAGGGTTGCCATAAGTTGGTTGTGACTTGACAGCAATTCACAAACACACACAAAGGATTTGCTACCTTAAAGGAGGAGCTTTAGAATTGTTTAAGTATTGCTATTCCATATTGCTCCCCACTGGGAATTCAAACTGGCTTACAAGAAATACACAAATATAATTTAGACAAAACAACAACAACTGCAATATCCTGGGCTTGTCCTGGATGCACTGGTTTGCCTCACTCAGAGCCATGGGGTGAAAGACATGGACCAAAGGCCAAGAGACCTTTGGATTGTCACTCAGGCTTCAATACCTTTAACAGAGGAAGCAATAGATGCTCCTACAGCTTTGGCACACGTGAACTTATACCGTCAAAACCCTGGTGTTGTTTATGTATATCAAAGTTGGAAAATACACGAGTTGTCCTATTCACACAAGACATAACTGCACATCAAGAGGAGTGCAGGTGGTGTATGTTCCTATTATGTGCAGTTGGAGAGCCAAAAGTAAATATTTGAAAAGGGCTAATATTACACTTGAGCTTGGGAGTTTATTTGATAAGAACATAAGAGCCCTGCTGCATCAGACCAGTAGTCCATCTAGTCCAGCATCTTGTCTCACACAGTGGCCAACAAGTTCCTCTAGAAGTCCAACAACAGGGCAGAGAGGCCAAGGCCTTCCCCTGATGTTGCCTCCTGGCACTGGGATTCAGATGTTGACTGCCTCTGAACATGGAGGTTCCTTTTAGTCACTATGGCTAGTAGCCTCTTATAGACTATCCTACATGAATCTGTCTAATGCCCATTTAAAGCTGTCTATGCCTGTGGCCATCACTACATACTCTGGCAGCAAATTCCACATTTTAATTACTCGTGTAAAGAAGTATTTCCTTTTTTTCTGTCCTGAATCTACTGCCCATCAGTTTCATTTGTTGGTCTCAAGTTCTAGTATTCTGGGAGAGGGAGTAAAAGTTCCTTTTGTCAACCCTCTCCACCCCGTGCAAAATTTTATAAACCTCCACCATGTTGTCTCTTTTCTAAACTGAAAAGTCTCAAATTCTTCAGCCTTTCCTCATAGGGAAGGTACCCCAACCCCCTAATCATCTTGGTTACTCTACTTTTTTCAGCTCTGTAATGTCTTTTTTGAGATACGGTGACCAGAACTGTACACAGTTTTCCAAATGAGGCTGCACCATAGATCTATACAGGGGCATTATAATATCCACCATTTTATTTTCAATCCCTTTCCTAATAATTCCTAACATAGAGTTTGCCTTTTTCAGTGCTGCAGCACACTGGGTTGACATGTTCATTGAACTATCTTCTATGACCCCAAGATCTTTTTCCTTCTTGGAAACAGCAAGTTCAGGCCTCATTAGCTCATACTTGCAGCTGGGATTTTTTGTCCCAGTTTGCTTCACTTTACACTTACCAACTTCATTGAACTTCATTTGCCACATTGTTGCCCGCTCAACCAATTTGTGGCGATCCTCCTGGAGTCCTTCACAGTCACCCTTGGTTTTTACCACCTGAATAATTTGGTGTCATCTACAAACTTGGCCACTGCACTACTCGCCCCTATTTCCAGATAATGTATGAACAAATTAAATGGTACCGGCTGCAATACCGATCCTTGTGGGACCCCACTGCTTACTTCCCTCCCTTGTGAGAACTTTCCATTGATTCCTGCTCTTTGCTTCCTCTCATTTAACCAATTTTTAATCCTTAAGAGAACCCATCATCTTATCCCATGACTGCTAAGGTAACTCAGGACAGCTTGGTGAGGTACCTTGTAAAAAGCCTTTTGAAAGTCCATTTATAATGTCTACTGGGACACTGTTATCTACATGCTTGTTCACTTTCTGAATAGGGTTGCCAGCTCCAGGTTGGGAAATACCTGGAGAGTTTTGGGGTGGAGCCTGAGGAGGGCGGGGTTTGGGGAGCGGAGGGACTTCAGATTTATTAGTAATACGACAAAGCCATTAAAATATTCAGGAGGAACTTCGATGCCATAGAGTCCAATTGCCAAAGTGGCCATTTTCTCCAGGGGAACTGATCTCTATCAGCTGGAGATCAGTTGTAATAGTGGGAGATCTCCACCCACCACAAGAAGGTTGGCAACCCTATTTCTGAAAGAGCTTCAAAAGGTTGGTGAGGCAGGATTTCGCTTTGCAGAAGCCATGCTGATTTTCCCTCAGCAGGCTTTGTTCCTCTATGTGCCTAATAATTCTATCTTTGATTACAATTTCTATAATTTGCCTGGGGCAGACATTTGGCTGACTGACTTGTAATTTCTTGATTCTTCCCTGGACCCCTTTTCAAAAATCAGTGTACCATTTGATCTCCAGTCTTCTGGTTCTTGACTTGAAAACCCTATGGGTCACCATCAGTCCACTGGGACTTGATGCCTCTTTCTACTACCAACACTTCTGGTACAGAGGCTGAATTTAGTGATTGGTTAATTAGGTGATAGGTTTTGATCCTTTCATTTTTGTCACTAATTCCAAACAGACCTTTTTATTAGTGGGTTGTGGTTTATTTATTTTTTAATTGTTGTTTGATTTTCATAATTCTCTTTTGTTATTATTTGCCATTGGTTTCAGGAAGACACACACCCTTCAGCTGGTACATTCATGGTCCTCTGTTCAGATTACAAACTCCTCTAGAACATCCACTCTGTCACATTTCAGACAGGTAGAATAAACTGGTGGTGCTACCTTTTGAGGCAATGAAAGGCACCCAATCACAGAGTAACACAGACTGTGAGGGGGGGATAGAAACTAGTCCTTGAGGCTGACTTACAGGTATACTCACCTATGTACATCACAACAGGGGCAAAACTATAGACTTCAAATACAATTATTTTCAATGTAGGCAGTTCACACATTCAGTTGCCAGTCACCAGTAGGGATCTCCAGCTAGTACCTGGAGGTAGGCAACCCTAGTCACCAGCCATACCAAATAAACAAAAATCACACATTGCACATGCATGTGGGACCCAGTCCTATGCTCTGAAGTCTATGTCTATCCCAAGATAGACAGTAAACCATGAAAAAGTCCTGCAAGTATGCTGATACCTTTTATTTCAAAGTCTGTAGTGAGTGTTGAGAGATCCAAATATAATAGAGGTGTGTGTGTGTGTGAAGCCACTTGTCATCTTTGAAAGCACATTGTAAATTTCATGCTGTGTAAAATGACACTGTTATGACAAACTGGGCTGTAGCCTGTATAGCAAGACTGAGAAGTTCAGGCATCCAGAAAGTGGAAAATCCATTTCCGACTGAAATTGATATGAGGGGATTTGATCACCAAATCCATGTACAGAAGCGGTTTTTGTAAAAGTAATATTTGTGAGGACGGTGCCAGGGATCAAGTTTGGGGGAGATGTTAAAGATGTGTCATTCGGAAATCTTTTCTTGCTTTAAAAGCATGTTGTGTTTTGCCGCCTGGCCCAAAAGAGAAAACAGGAGAAAAAAATAGCAGAAAATTGTGAGCATTTTCCTGAAATGGACCACAGGCGAATGAACTTGGTCTGATCTGCAGCTGAATTGGATGTTGTAGTAATAGTGCTCATGGCAAACCGGGGGGCGGGCAGGAAGTCCATTTGGTCAGGGCCTCACTCTCAAATGTGGCCTCAAACTTAGAAATTGGGGGGGGGGTTGTCCATTGATAAGTTTCACAGCTTGTTTATATGTGCATCATGTAGCTCCATTTTTTATTGTTATTATGGCTATGCAGCCTCAAATACCCCAAATGACCCAAGACCCTGAGGGCCTTTCAGAGAGCCTGATGGTGCTATAGAACCCCCTTAACTCTCAAAGTCCTTTTCTTGCATTGCATTAAGGGGGCAACTGACTTTTATGCCATCCCTAGTGTAATGGTTGAACCATGGACTGCCAAAACAACAAATCAGTGGGTTATAGATCAAATCAGGCCTGAACTGACCCTAGAAGCTAAAATGACTAAACTGAGGCTATCGTATTTTGGTCACGTCATGAGAAGGCCAAAGACAGTCATGCTGGGAAAAATTGAGGGTAGCAGGAAAAGAGGAAGACCCAACAAGAGATAGATTGACTCAATAAAGGAAGCCACAGCCCTCAATTTGCAAGACCTGAGCAAGGCGGTCAAAGACAGGACATTTTGGAGGACATTGATTCATAGGGTCGCCATGAGTCAGAAACTACTTCATGGCGCTTTACACCCACACAGTGTAATGGTTAAGAGTGGTGGACTCTAATCTGGAGAACTGGGTTTGATTTCCCACTCCGACACATGACCAGCGAACTCTAATCTAGTGAACTGGGTTGGTTTTCCCACTCCTACACATTTAGCAAGCTGGGTGACCTTGGACTAGTCACAGTTGTCCCAGAACTCTCTCAGCCCCACCTACTTAGACTCATAGAATCATAGAGTTGGAAGGGACCACCAGGGTCATCTAGTCCAGCCCCCTGCACAATGCAGGAAATTCACAACTATCTCCCCCCAAAAAAACCCAGTGACCCCTACTCCATGCCCAGAAGATGGCCAAGATGCCCTCCCTCACATCATCTGCTTAAGGTCACAGAATCAGCATTGCTAACAGATGGCTAGTGTAGTGTAGTGGTTAAGAGCGGTGGTTTGGAGCGGTGGAGTCTGATCTGGAGAACTGGGTTTGATTCCTCACTCCTCCACATGAGCGACAGAGGCTAATCTGGTGAATTGCTTTTGTTTCCCCACTCCTGTGGGGGACTGCTCTGTTCCGTGTCTGGACTGTCCGTACAAGCGACAGGCCAGACCTCTTTCAGTAGAAGGGTTCAGGCCTTGACTGGACTGTTTCCCATTTAGGCCCCCCTGCTGGAATGTCCCGCTCGCTTTCCTTTCCTCATTCCCTCCTCCCTCCTCCGACCTTGGCTTTCTCAGGCTTGAGTTAACGAGCTTCTCTGATGTCTTTGATGTGTATTCAGTAGCTTAGCTCAGCGCTGTTATCACTTGGTTCTCAAAACATGTAACCGACGTCTGCAATGTAGGACTGTTTATATTCTAGCTCTTTTGAAAATGCAAGCACTTGTAGCTTTGACCATGTAGGCCCTGACCATACCTGATGCCTTCCAATAAACTTACCTGCTTCTGAATGGTCGCCTGAGCGAGTGGTTTAATGGAAATAGCCCAGGGAGGTTGGAGAACCTCACAACTCCTACACATGAAGCCAGCTGGGTGACTTTGGGCAAGTCACACTCTCTCAGCCTCATTCACCTCACAGGGTGTCTCTTGTGGGGAAGGGAAGGTGATTGTAATCCAGTTTGAGTCTCCCTTAAGTGGTAGAGAAAGTTGGCATATAAAAACCAACTCTTCTTCTTCTTCTTCCTCAAAATCTCCAGGGAAGGAGCGCTTACCACCTCCCGAGGAAGCCTGTTCCACTGAGGAACCGCTCAAACTGTTAGAAAATTCTTCCTAATGTCTAGATGGAAACTCTTTCGATTTAATTTCAACCCATTGGTTCTGGTCCAACCTTCTGGGGCAACAGAAAACAACTCGACACCATCCTCTATGTGACAGCCCTCCAGGTACTTGAACATGGTTATCATATCCCCTCTCAGTCTTCTCCTCTTCAGACTAAACATACCCAGCTCCTTCAACCTTTCCTCATAGGACTTGGTCTCCAGACCCCTCACCATCTTTGTTGCCTTCCTCTGGACACATTCCAGCTTGTCTACATCCTTCTTAAATTGCGGTGCCCAAAACTGAACACAGTACTCTAGGTGAGGTCTAACCAGAGCAGAGTAAAGTGATAGCATCACTTCATGTGATCTGGACATTGTACTTCTGTTGATACAGCCCAAGATCCCATTTGCCTTTTTAGCTACTGCATCACACTGCTGACTCATGTTCAGTGCTTGATCTAATAAGACCCCAAGATCCTTTTCGCACACACTACTGCTCAGATAAGTCTCCCCCATCCTATAATTATGCATTTGATTTTTCCTACCTAAATGCAGAACTTTACATTTATCTTTGTTGAAGTGCATTTTATTAGTTTTAGCCCAATTCTCCTGCCTCTCAAGATCATCTTGTATCCTTGCTCTGTCTTCTACCATATTTGCTACCCCTCCCAATTTAGTATCATCTGCAAATTTAATAAGCATCCCCTCTATTCCTTCAGCCAAATCATTTATGAAGATGTTGAACAACACAGGGCCCAGGACAGATCCCTGAGGCACTCCACTAGTCAATTCTCTCCAAGTGGATGAGGGACCATTAACAAGCACTCTTTGGGTGCGCTCTGTCAACCAGTTACAGATCCACCTAACAGTAATAGGATCTAAACCACATTTTCCCAGTTTGTCAACAAGAATACTATGTGGAACCTTATCAAAAGCCTTAATGAAATCAAGATAAACTATGCCTACAGCATTCCTCTGATCCAGCAAGGTAGTAAGTTTCTCAAAAAAAGGAGATAAGTCTGACATGACTTTTTCTTTTGAAGCCCTTGCTGGCTCTTAGTGATCAGATCTATCCTTTCTAAATACTCAAGGACTGGCTATTTGATGATTTGTTCAAAATCTTTTCCTGGTATAGAAGTCAAGCTGATGGGTCGGTAGTTACCTGGATCCTCCTTTTTTCCCTTCTTGAAGATGGGGACAACATTTGCCCGCCTCCAATCTTCAGGCACCTCACCTGTTCTCCAAGATATCTGCAAGTTCTTTGAGTATCCTTGGATGCAATTCATCTGGCCCTTAGGACTTTGTTTCATTTAAAGAAACTAGGTGTTTGTGCACTACCCCAATGCCAATCCTCAGCTGCAAATCCCTTCCCTCATCATGTGTTCTGTTTATGCCATGTTGAGCACCATTTCCCTTGCAAGAAAAGATGGAAGAAAAGTAGGAATTGAGGAGTTCTGCCCTCTCTTCATCTCCTGTTACAATTTCACTTTCCAGTCCCCACATTGGGCTTGTCCTTGTTCTTATTCTTACTCAGTACATAGGAAAAGAACCTTTTTTTGTTGTGTTTAGCATTTCTCACTAGCCTAAGCTCATACTGAGCTTTACCTTTCCTACCACTCTCCCTACAAGCACTAGTTATTTGTTTATATTCCTCTTTGGTTATTAGGCCCTCCTTCCACTTCCTAAATGAGTCTTTTTTATTTCTCAACTCTTTAAAAAGTTGTTTATGGAGCCACCCTGGCCTCTTTAGGCTCCTCCCATTTTTCCTTCTCATAGGAGTGGTTTGTGATTGCGCCTTCAGTATTTCATTTGTAAGAAACTCCCACAGCTCTCTCTGTATTCTAACCATGTTCATTTTCGATCCTGGGAGGCAACACTCTTAATTCAGTTTTCTTTCCCTCAAGGTTATTCATCTTCTCTTTAGCAGCTGTTCTGATCACAAAGCTTTAAAAAGTCCATTTAGCATTAGAAATTCTACATGAAATTTTAACCCAAATGTTAGCAAAACTGTCAAGGCTTATGAGTCTCCTGCCAAAGACATAATAGTGTTAAACTGGATCAAACCATTGTAATTACATTAGATTTTTTTCTTTGCATCTCCATTCTATTTAGTTACTCTTTTACTAGTCAAATCTCATGAAAATGTTTTTTTTTTTTAATCAACCCTTAAATGGTTCAGGTTTAAAACAATTCGGATTTCTAAATTATATTTCATTTTGTCTGCATCAATGCCTAATTAACATCATCTCAAAATACAGATCAATTTTTTGAAGAATAACAAACATGTATTATTAGACACAGGTAAGTGTCTGTCTCCCAAATGGAACTGAGTTTCATCCAGGGATGGTTTTTGCTGCTGTTTCAACCCCACCCCCAAATACCGGTTTTAATTTTGATTCTCCCTATTATGAATCAAACCTCTCTTTTTCTACCAAAAAAAAATGTTCGCACTGGTTGACATTTTTTGTGCATCAATTAAATCGACATTATATGTCTGTTGAAGATATAAACGGCATCAGCTGTGCATATAACACAGTTACAAAACCTCTACAACATGTGTAGTGGTTAAAGAGAAGTGGACTGTAATCTGGAGAACTGTGTTTGATTCCCCACTCCTCCACATAAGCGGCAGACTCTAATCTGGTGAACCTGGTTGGTTTCCTCACTCTTCCACATGCAGCCAGCTGGGTGAGCTTGGGCTAGTCACAGTTCTCTCTAACTCTCTCAGCCCCACCTTCCTCACAGGGTGTCTGTTGTGGGGAAAGGAAGGGAAGGAGATTGTAAGCCAACTCTTCTTCTTATTCTTCTTCTTCTCCTTCTCCTTCTGCAAAACCAATAGTAAAAAGTGGAGAAGGAGGCAAAAAGGTAAACAAATGTAAAGAGAAACAAATCAGAGAATTTTCAATCGTTCCTAGTTTCTTCTCAGATGGCAGACATATGATAGATCCTCCCTCCTTGCTCTGCTGCTCTAGTAAATTTCATATAACAGTGATGAGAAAAGTAATATCATTCCCCCCCCCCCCTTCTATAAGGCTTTTTCTTGCTCCTCGGTGATCGATCCACTGAAGAAAAATGCAGCCTTATCTTTGAAAACGAGTTGCACTTTACTTTGCAGAATACAACTACCCTTGGAGAATGACAGGCATACTTGAGATTGTATATCTAGTTTGGGTCACTTTAAGGAGAAAAACACGGTAAAAATAACTTAAAGGATTTTTAAAAAACAGTGTTAATTAATTATCTTCATTGGTCTGGCAATATTTAACTGTTAGTGTTACCCCAATAACAGTCCTTCACTGAATGCACTCACAATTTTGCCTTACATTAACAGGGATGTTTGCACCTGTTTATGGTGTTACAATTACAGCCAGCAATGGTTTCTATTATAGCAACAGCTATTTCCAATTTATTTGAAAATTGATGAATTTTGATGAATTCCTTATTGATGAATTCCTTATTGACTGTTTTCTACTCAGTAGTGAGTTCGACTACTACTACTACTACAACTGCTTAGTAGTAGTAGTAGTAGTAACGATAATCATAAAGGATATCTATCCTCATAACAAGCTTGCAGAGGAGATTAGGCTAAGAGCCTCATGCATGGATGAGGATATGAATTTAGGACCTCCACTGCAATATGGTAACCACTACTACCAGTGGGATAGCAACTACCAGTGGGATAGAGGAACAGCCTACTATAATTCCTGAGCCACAATCAGATATATTAAGCACACATAACACTACTGAAATAAATGGGCACAAACATTGATACCTTGATGATTAACAAATGCCAGCCTCCAGGTGGGACCTGAGGATCCCCTGGAATGTGGCTATATCTCACAGCTTGGCTGTAATCAATGGATCATGTGACGTGTTTTGAATAGTAGCTAAAAGCATGTAGCTAAGAGTAGCAATCAGTAAACTTCTGGTACAATGATTAGCATTTATATATCCATCCTGTAGTTGTGCAATGGGGAATTTTGGCCATACCCTACTCTGCTGTAATATGTGACTTGGGGTTGAATCCAGCATGGTGCTTCCACAGGTGCAAGAGCTTCCATCTGTGGAGCACAGCTTGTGCTGCTCCCTACTGTGTGGCAACCCTGAATGCCCCCCAAAGGAGGAGATACTTGATTGAGTATTGGGGGGGGGGGTTAGATCCAAAACTTGCAGAACCATCTCTTGTTTTAATTTTGTCATGATCCAAGGACAAATGCAGGGCTTTAACTAGATTATGGTCCTCATACATCCAAGCAGAACACTCAATATACATTGTTCGGACTACTTGAGACCCAACAGACCCAATACAGACCATCAACCAAGGCCTAACACAGACTCAAGAAGCAACTTCCACTGTTCACTTGAGACTCTAACAATGGGGAAGGAGGGGATTGCCAATGACTTGGCAAGCCACAAATAGGCTTGTCGAGTCATCAGCTTGCGATACAAATGGTTTGACACATTCTCATAGACTAGAATTTACATTCTAATGGCATACTGAGCTTTCCAGGGCAGGAGCTGTCTGTTGCCTTTATATAACGTGAGCCACTTAATGATAAGTACTGAACAAACAGAGAACTAGATGTGTCTTTCTGTAACGAGATTAGAGCCTTTCATGGTGAAGTGGCATACCCTGTCACGTCAATGAGTCATGTTCCAGTTCAACGTTGAGTAAATGGATTTAACTTAGTCCCTTGCTTTCCCCACAATAAACATGCCTATTATCAAATTATAGCGTTAGGAGAAGGGTCCCAAAAGTAATTAGGGCTTACAGTAACAGGATAGATGTTAAGATCCACTGCAGTACAGGATTTGTGCTTTTTGGGGCACAGACAGCCTCCTGTGACATCCAACCCTAAACTTACAATCCCTACCTTGTCATGGGGTTTAATTGTATATTGTGTGTGTGTTCAGTGATGTCAAGTCACATCCGACTCATGGCGACCCTATGAATCAATGTCCTCCAAAATGTCCTATCATTAACAGCTTTGCTCAGGCTGTGCAGACTGAGGGTTGTGGCTTCCTTGATTGAGTCCATCTCGTGTTGGTTCTGTGAGGGCCATCTGGTTTTAGCCCTTATCTGTTTCTATCTCTACCTCTTTGAACTCGTACAAGCAGTTCGCACCTCTATGTGTCTTCCTGAGTCCCCCGCCTCGTCCATCTTGCCCAGGTGCCACCTCTCCTCCCCTGCTGTGCTTTCTGCCTTCACTCCCTCGGGCCGAGTCCGGCCTTGAAATGCAGATAGCCCTCACTGTCTCTCTAGGACTGTTTGATGTTTTGTGCTGCACCAATTTGCCTTGTAACCTCCCATGTCTCCCAAGCGTGTGAACCTTCGTGCCCTGTAGTAGATAAATACTGTAACCCCGATAAGCTAGTCACTCGCAACTTTGAATCCATGAGCCTGTCTTCTCTATCTGAAGCCTTCAATAAATCTTTTGTTTCTGCATCCAAGTCTGAGCAATTGATTTGGCGAAGTTTGCCCAGCTAGGTTGGGGACTCTCACATTAAGTTGCGAGTCTTTGCCTCTTCGTTCTGCACCTGTACCCTACGGGACAGCCATGTCAGGCGACGAGGAAAAAACTACCCCTCCGGCCTCGCCGGACGGAAGCGGTGCACCGGACAAGCCGGCCCCGAAGGGCAAACCGGACCAGAAGGTGCCAAGCGTGCCCCACCCGGGCCCGGGTCCGGGCACACGTCCCAAGACCACCTTTAACACTTGGCTGGATTCGCCGAAAGGTTGGTCGCTTTCCCGGACTGAGGCAAAGCACCGCCGCTTGGCCTTAACGGGTACGGGGTTCGAGGACGACCCCGCTCGTCGGGACGCTTGGATGGATGAGGAGCGGAGACAGTGGCAGGAGGAACGCCAAGCGATGGTGGAGCGCATAGATGCCATGCAGCTTGTGATGGAGGAGATGGCCGCTGCCATGGACGTGCTGAAGGTACAGCCCCCGCCGGGTAACCCTCCGGATGGGACACCGGCGGCTCCCCCCGCGCCTCCTCCCAGCACCCCGGCCCGCCGGGACTTGAAAATCACGTATGATGGGTCGGGGGACCAGTTGACCTTTTTCATGGTCCAAGTGGACATTTTCATGCGGGAGCAGGGCAGGACCTTTACCTCAGAGGAGTCCCAGGTCCAGTATGTGGCCTCCCTCCTGCAAGGCGAAGCGGCCGCGTGGATGGTGTTACAGTACGAGCTCCGCTCCCCTGTGCTACGGAGTTTGGATGATTTTATGGTCGCACTCCGTAACCGGTTCGAGGACCCGAATCTGGGGGAGCGGGCCAGAGCCGCTCTGATGCAACTACGCCAAGGGACCAAGTCAGTGGCGCAGTATGCGAGCGAGTTCCAGTCCTTGTCGAGTCGGATTCTGGACTGGAGTGAGGCTACCCGGGTGCAGTTGTTCAGGGAGGGCCTAAACCCGGACCTGCAGCATTGGGCCTTTATGCAAGGCAACCCCCCTGACGTTGAGGGTTGGGTGCGCCACGCTGCCGATATCGAAAATCGGAAGCAGCTCCTGAACCTGTCCAAGCAACGTTCCGGCCGCGACCTTAAACCAAGAGGAGACAAGGCAAGTGGGATCCGTGACCCTCGCACCCCAGGCGGTGGCGGCCCCACGTCAGCGGAGCGCCGCAAGCGCTTCGAGGCAGGGGTGTGCCTGGTCTGTGGAGGAAAGGGTCACTTCGCCTCCCAATGCCCATCCCGCTCCGGACGCCCGGCTTCCGTTCGTCCCGTTCCGAGCGAACCTGAGAAAGCCCCCGCAGAGGGTCAACCGCGACGCCGAAGCAACGCTCCAGGACGACGGAGCACTCCCTCGGCACTACACGCGCACGCCCTGGATGGAACCGCCAACTCGACCAGTCCATCGGGACCCCGGATTACCAGTGCAACCTCTGACTCTGCCGAGTCACGGATTACAAATACCTCGTCCCCCTCGTCCAGCGAGGAGGAAGAGTGGGATGTGCCGGCAAAAAACGCCGTCGGTCTGCTGTAAGGGGGGCTCCTCAGCAGACCGCACCGTCCGTTGTGCAAGGAGCTCCACCGATGACCTGCTAGCACAATTGAAGGAGGGCCGGATTTTCACCAAACTGGATTTAGTGGAAGCCTATCACCGCATCCGCATAAAAGAGGGGGACGAACCAAAAACGGCCTTTTCGAGCTGTTTTGGCATGTTTGAGTATTTAGTAATGCCGTTCAGACTTTCCGGGGCTCCGAGTGTGTTCATGCAGTTAATCAATGAAGTGTTACATGATTTACTGTTTCGGGGGGTGGTGGTATTTTTGGACGACATACTCATTTATTCTGAAACCATGGAAGAGCATGTCCGACTGGTGCGGGAGGTCCTTCAGCGGTTACGGGACCACAAGTTATATGCCAAAGTATCTAAGTGTGAATTCCACCAGCCTTCCATTACCTTTTTAGGCTACGTAATCTCCCACCAGGGGTTGGAGATGGACCCCGGAAAGGTTCAGGCAGTGCGGGATTGGGAACCCCCTACGACGCGCAAGCAACTGCAACAGTTCCTGGGGTTCGCCAACTTCTACCGCAATTTCATTCCTAACTTTGCGCAAGTGGCTCTCCCTCTTACTTCCCTTCTGCGTACTAAGGGAAAGGGTGCCAGTGCTGCTTTGCCTTCGGCCCGGTTGCAGTGGTCCCCCCCCCTGCCAACGGGCTTTTGAGGACTTGAAGCTCCTCTTCTCGTCCGAACCGGTCCTGGCCCACCCGGACTGCACCAAACCGTTTGTGGTCCAGGTAGACGCCTCCGATGTGGCTATGGGAGGGGCCCTCCTGCAGCGGGACGAAAGTGGCGCTTTAAGGCCATGCGCTTATTTCTCCAAGAAGTTTACCCAGTCCGAAATCAACTGGGCTATCTGGGAGAAAGAAGCCGTGGCAGTTAAGCACGCCCTCACCGTGTGGAGGCATTTTCTGGAGGGGGCAGAATTCCCGTTTGAGGTGTGTACCGATCACAAAAATCTAGAGGCTCTTAAAGGGGCTAGAAAGCTCAACGCCAAGCAAATACGTTGGGCTCAGTTCTTTGCCAAATTTCGGTTCACCCTCAAACACGTGCCCGGCAAGGAAAACGCCCTAGCGGACACTCTATCCAGACTGCCCCAGTACCGCAACGATTTTGACCGTCCTGTGGACTCTCTATTCACTCCTGAGCAAAGGGGAGAGATCCCTGGCTTGGCGGTATCTACCCGGTCCCAAACCCGCCACCCCAGTGGTCCCTCGCTCAGGGGAATCCCGGAGGCTTTTCAGCAACGCCTCCGGGAAGCGTCCCTACAGGAAGCGGAGCAGCAAACGCTCCCATCCGGTATGGAACAGCAAGAGTCCTGGTGGGTGCAGGGAGGGAAACTCTATGTCCCAGCCTCCCTTCGCAAGGAGGTTTTGGGACTGGTCCACGGAGCCAAGCTGGCCAGTCACTTTGGGTTTGTCAAGACGTTGCATTTGGTACGGCGGCAGTTCTGGTGGCCGGGCATGAGAGGGGATGTAGAATTGTACGTTCGCAGTTGTCCCATATGCGCCACTGCCAAAAACAGGGGGGGCAAAACCCCAGGGCTTCTGAAGCCTCTGGAGATCCCCACCCGACCATGGGAGGTGATCGCCATGGATTTCGTCACCGATCTACCCCCCAGCAGGGGCAAAACTGTACTATGGGTTGTTACAGATCTCTTCTCCAAGCAGGTCCACTTTGTCCCCTGCACTGGACTCCCGTCGGCGCAGGGGTTGGCCAAAATGTTTGTCACCCATGTCCTCAGGCTTCACTCGATCCCTAGGAAGGTCCTCTCCGACAGAGGGGCTCAGTTCGTTGCCAGATTCTGGCGGGCCTTCCTGAAACTTATGGGGGTGGGGGAACAGGGTCTCTCGTCTGCCTACCACCCTCAAACCGATGGTCAAACCGAACGGGTGAATGCCGTGGTCGAGTGCTACCTCCGATGCTATGTCAATTACCATCAGGATGACTGGGTGGACCTGTTACCTTTCGCCGAATACGCATACAACAATGCCCCCCACTCCTCCACGGGGTTTAGTCCTTTCCGAGTGGTATACGGAACCAATTTCGGCCCTTTTGGTGCCGCCCCCGTCACCCCCGAACTCGAGGCAGTGCCCGAGATGCAGGAATGGGTACAAGCAGTCAGTTCCACTTGGCCCTGGCTACAAAAGAACCTTGAACGGGCCAAGCGGAAATACAAGGAACAGGCTGACAAACACCGGTTGCAGGGATGGGAACTTCGAGTGGGGGAACAGGTTTATCTTTCCACGAAAAATCTGCGTTCCCTCCGACCCTGTAAAAAACTCAATGACCGTTATGTGGGCCCCTTCCCCATTACCCGGGTGATAAACGAGGTAACTGCGGAGCTGGATTTACCCAAAACTCTTCGGGGAGTACACCCCGTTTTTCACATTAGTCTACTCAAACCGTTCGTCTCCGCTCCCCAGTTCCACCCCCCTTCCAAGCCAGAAGTGCCCACTGTTGTGGGAGGGGATACCCACATGGAAGTATCCAAGGTCTTGGACTCCAAGTGGACGAAGGGAAAGCTGTTTTACTTTGTACGGTGGAAACATCTGGGCGCTGCGCACGATGAATGGGTAGCAGCCCCCCATATGGCAGCCCCCCGGCTCGTACACGAATTCCATTGCGCTTATCCCGAGTAGCCTCGACCTCCCGAACTCGCGGGAGGGGGGCCTTAAGGGGGGCAGAATGTGAGGGCCATCTGGTTTTAGCCCTTATCTGTTTCTATCTCTACCTCTTTGAACTCGTACAAGCAGGTCGCACCTCTATGTGTCTTCCTGAGTCCCCCGCCTCGTCCATCTTGCCCAGGTGCCACCTCTCCTCCCCTGCTGTGCTTTCTGCCTTCACTCCCTCGGGCCGAGTCCGGCCTTGAAATGCAGATAGCCCTCACTGTCTCTCTAGGACTGTTTGATGTTTTGTGCTGCACCAATTTGCCTTGTAACCTCCCATGTCTCCCAAGCGTGTGAACCTTCGTGCCCTGTAGTAGATAAATACTGTAACCCCGATAAGCTAGTCACTCGCAACTTTGAATCCATGAGCCTGTCTTCTCTATCTGAAGCCTTCAATAAATCTTTTGTTTCTGCATCCAAGTCTGAGCAATTGATTTGGCGAAGTTTGCCCAGCTAGGTTGGGGACTCTCACAGGTTCTTCCTCTTTTCCTGCTGCCTTCAACTTTTCCTAGCATTATTGTCTTTTCCAGAGACTCTGGTCTTCTCATAATGTGACCAAACTACAATAGCCTCAGTTTATTCATTTTAGCTTCTAGGGACAGTTCTGGTTTAATCATATATTTTTTTTAATGTCTATTTTGTAGAAAACATTCTAGGAGGGAAGCCAGCATGGTATAGCCCGTGTGGTGTAGTGGTTAGGAGCAGTGGACTCTAATCTGGAGAACTGGGTTTGATTCCCCACTCATCCACATGAAGCCAGCTGGGTGACCTTGGGCTAGTCATAGTTCTCTACAAACTCTCTCAGCCCCACCTACCTCACAAGGTGCTTGATGTGGGGAGGGGAAGGAGATTGTAAGCCACTTTGATTCTCCTTAAAAGATAGAGAAAATCAGCATATAAAAACAAATTCTTCTTCTTGTTGTCAGATTTCAGAAGTTAAGCAGGGAACAGGGCCAGTACTTGGAAGGAAGACCACCAAGGAAGACTCTGTAGTGGACGACAATGGTAAACCACCTTCTCAGTTGCCTTGAAAGCTGCTTGCTGAGGTCGCCGTAAGTCAGCTGCGCTTTGACGGCACTTTACACACAGAGAGACGATATTCTAAATGAAGGTATTGAGCTATGTGTTGTATAAAAATATTTGTTGGGGACACTCTGTACAAAAATTTTCGTGGACCACTGAAATTTCCATGCAAAAAGTGACATTTATCCCCATTTCACAATAATATGTCAAAAAACAATATTTTTAAAACATTGCTGCATGATGATGAAAACGGCCCTGTTTCCCACAGAAAAACTTTTTCCCCCTTTGGTGACTGACAACAAAGACACAGGTCACCAGTAGGGTTGCCAAATGCCCAGTTATTGCAGGCAATTACCCCCGATTAACAGGGCTGCTCACCACCCCTCAGCAGGCTGTCGGGAGGAAGCAGACCAGCTGAAGGTGGGGATCTGCCCATGCTGGCATGATGATGTCATTTCTGAGTTTACCCCATAAATGCCAGCATTGTGACGGGGACGCTATAGCACTCTCCCCCAAAACTCTATGGTTTCCATAGAATTTTTGGAGGAATGTGCTAGGGTGTTCTGTGTGATGCTGGTGCTACTGGAGTAAACCTTGAAGTGACATCATTGTGTTGCATGCATCAGATGTGGTGTACACACATGGAACACCCCCCATCCCAACTCCATGAAGTTCCCACCAGTGGTGAGGGAGTGTAATGCCTATAATCTTCATTATTATTGGAAATGTATGCTTTTATGCTCAGTCCGCATACTCGCACTTATAAGGATGCTAAGCCCAGGGTATAAGGGTTAGCATCTAGCACAATACCATGTGAGAGCACATATATGTAATCGACATGCAGCCGCAGGTATAAGGGGTGAAGTATTAATCCTTGGAACAGATGCCCTAATGTGTAATCACTTAGTTAGCATGAGTCTGGCAAACGCCATTATGAGCTGCCAGAACAGAAGTCTTGCCTGGTAAGATAGCCCCCATAAAGGGGCCCACTAGTGATTGAGGCTACCAGGGGCGTCACTCAAGAATGTAGTTTCGATTCTGCCTGAGGCTCAAGTTGTTATCTAGATGTAACGCCTACGGTTCTCTAAGAGGATATGCTAATCCAAATGTATCCATTATTGGATCTTTGTGTATCTACGCACTATATTACGTATTTGTTACACCCCTGACCAAAAGCTATAAACGTTGTTGCAATCCTTTGTTCTCGGGGTGGATGGTCCCGCGCTTTGGGGCAATTGCACCCGGCTGCTTTATTCTGGCCACAATAAACAGATGGTTTAATCTTTCAACCTCCTGCTGTGTTATTATCATTGGCTACTAAATGATAATACAGGCATATCAGGAGGACCTGGCAACCCTCGTCACCAGGTATTAAATGCACCAATGCCTCTCCCGATATGTCCCCCAAAGAGTGAACAACCTACTGGTGGTCCCTGGCCCTAAAAGCCTCCAGTTGTCCTCGACCAGAGCCAGGGACTTTTCGACTCTGGCCCTGGTTTGGTGGAATTCTCTGTTAAGCGAGACCTGGGCCCAGTGGGGCCTGAAGGACTTCCAAATTCCACAGGAGCTGTACGACTGAGATATCCCACCAGGCTTATGGTTGCGGACAGCGATGGTTTCCATCTTGCTGGCCTCCCTTCCCCCCTTCCCTTCCTCCCTCTGCCTTCCCTTCTCTCATTTTATTTATCTATCCTATTTATGTGATTGCCACCGCTCCCCTTTTTGAGAATATTTATTGTTTTCCTTGTTCCTTCCCTCTGAATGGGTCCCCACCAGTGTTCTGTGGTTTAGGTTTAGGGTGCCTTGGCATTTTTAAAGCGATTCTGTGGTTTTAAATTGTAGATTGTTGATTTGTATTAATCTAAGGTGAGCCACTCTGGCATACAAGCCTAATACACAAACTAATTAATTAATAAAACTAATAAATAACAGGATTGTCCCAGGAGAATGTCTTCGTGTATATGTGAGCTTAGTACGCCACAGTACTGTTCAGTGCAGCAGAGTTGTAGATGAGTCCCTCAGAGTTATGGATCAGCCCTTTTTGTAGGGTATTTTTCTAACCCAGGCCCTGACTCAGATCTGCACCTGAATGTTAAACAAATATAGGTAAGTAGGTAAGTAGGTAGATGTTAAACACATCTGCTCAGAAGCAGGGTCTGGCAAAAATCTGAGAAGCATGCTTTAGTGATAATCTAAAGAGTTTCACCTTGTCCAGAATTGTTTTTTCATGCTGATTTGCAAACAAAAATGCCAAGGGCAAGTTCTAAAATCTTCATGACAAGTAAATTCCAGTCTGGTAAGATTTAAAAACATTTTATCCCCTTTAAAAGGACAAAATTTGACAGTAAAGGAACAACAACTCCACAACAAAGAAACCTGTTACAGAAAACAAAATACTTAAAGCCATTTGGTAAATTGCAATACTCATATATTTTTAAAAAATAATAATCTATGACTGTTCTACAAAATAGACTGTGAAATGATGCTTAGTCAACTATACCCAATTTTCCAAGCATTTGCACTCATGAATCATTGTTTTATATTGTAAAATAAAATATAAATATGTCAGAAACGGAAACGTGAATTGGAACACAGTAATTTAAACTGCCGCACTGTCAGCTCCGTACACTTTATTTGTATTCATTATTTTATGATCACAAAACACAAATTTTCATTTATGTCAGCTTTATGTTATATCTAAAACTTTTCAGGGGAGGGGGGAATTCTACTGTTAAATAAAACTGCAGTTAATAAACTCACGATGGTATATAAAACATGAACAGATTACATAATTTGTTGAGCAATTCCACTTTATTTTCAACAATGTTTTAAGAAAGGTTAGCTCTCTTTGTTTCTAGCGAGCCAACATTGTCTCACATTATTGAAATTCTTACTTTTGCTGGAGGGTAGAAAGCTAACCATAGAGTCCAATTGCCAAAGTGGCTGTTTTCTCCAGGTAAACTGATCTCTGTTGGCTGGAGATTAGTTGTAATAGCAGGAGATTGCCAGCAAGTACCTGGAGGTTGGCAACTCTACCCGTCCGCTCATTGACTGAATGTGGGAAAGGGAGAGTAGGCGCTATTCTGTGGGCCCTGCCCACCATCTCCATGGGATTGCTGACTCTTGAGCATGGAATTTACACATAGAGGGAGATGTCTACATGTATGCTCTCTCCTTGCGATCAGTGACAGTGCTTTCCAGATGTTGCTGATCACAGGGAAGCGAGTGTGGATGCAGACACTACCTCCCCCAAAAGGCACCATGCTCACAAGCCACCAATCATGCGATGGAGCCAGTGTGCTCTTTCTCTCCATGTCAACACCCTAACATGTTTAACTCTTCCTCTCCATGTCAACACCGCCTCCATGCCAAACCCTAACGTGTTTAACTCAGGAAACCGCACAAGTATAAGCTTCAAGGAGATATGACTGTACAGTGGCTAGTATTCATCAAAATGGAGCTTTACTTTAATGGAGTTTTACTTTAATGGAGCATTATTCCGATCACACTGTTAGTGTTGCGGAAGTGCTATACACCCTGCACAAATAGATTGTCAGATTGTCTGATTCCACATTTGTATAGTATTTCTGAGTTAACATCTGTGTTGTATTTTATTTCCAAAGCAAGTCTTTAAAAAAAAAATACATGTATGTGGTGTGGTGGTGGGGGAACACTTTCATTTTTCGTTGTCATTCATTTACAACTTTTCAGCTTCAGAAGGACCAAGAAATCAGTTACTCCCTCTTTCCCCCAATATTTCCTTGGTTCTGTTTTTCAGACATTTTATAGCCTCCCCTGATGAATGTTCCTGCACACCTACATTTGTAGCTGTCAAACACTTGAGTGAAATTAATGTATATTATATATACTTCATTCTCCTCCTACTAACTCATTCACCTGGCTACAGAAACAAACTAGGGGGAGACTGCAGGATTTATTTATTAAATGTATGTCCCTTCAGAAAATTGGTCACAGTGGAAGTACACATAGTTTGATGATGTTTTAACGGGTTTTTTTTTCCTTTTGAAGAAGAAGAGTTGGTTTTTATAGTCCAATTTTCTCTGCCTTTCAAGGAGAATCAAACCAGCTTACAATTGCCTTCCTCTCCCTGCAACCGACACCTTGCAAGGTAGGTGAGGCTGAAAGAGTTCAGAGAGAACTGTGACTAGCCCAAGGTCACCCAGCTGGCTTCATGTGGAGGAGTGGGGAAACAAACCCGGCTCTCCAGATTAGAGTCCACCGCTCATGTGGAGGAGTTGGGGGATCAAACCTAGTTCTCCAGATGAAGGTCCACTCACTGCTCTTAACCTCTACTCCATGTTGGCTTTCTTTTGCTGGCTATATAGCTGCTGAGGCTGTAATGTGAAGCTCAAAAATGACCCAGGGAAGCGTTTCTTCACCTTTTTTTCCTCAGGACACCTTCCCACTGAACATCAGCTCTCCCCCCACCCATCTGCTATCAACACCACAGGTGAAAACAATTGAGTACTTGAGTATTTATAAAGCCAGTAAAACAATTTAGAAGGTGTAGTTTGGGGCTGGAAAGAATTAAAGGAGGAGCTTTTGCTCATGTGTACAGCATCTGCCCGACATGCAGAAGGTCCCAGGTTCAACCCCTGGCCCCTCCAGTTAAAAGGATCAGGCAGTAGGTGTTGTGAAACACTGGAGGACTGCTGCCAGTCTCAGTAGGCTATACTGACTTTGATTGACCAATGGTTTGATTCAGTATAAGGCAGCTTCATGTGTTCAAGAAACCATCTCCTCTCCTCACTCACCAGTATTTAGTTTCAAATGGCAACTTGAGTGGCCAGATAGTATAAAAACAGAAACATCGCCATATAACCTTAAGGAGGATATCCCATACCTCCTTTGGTTTCAGTGTATAACAGTTTTAAAAAAGAGCAAGAGTTCAGTAGCACCTTAAAGGAGAATGTAAGCTGGTTTGATTCTCGCTTAAGTGGTAGCGAATGTCGGCATATAAAAACCAACTCTTCTTCTTTTACTGCTACAAACATACTAACATGTATAAAAGTATGTTTGTTATACCTTCGTGTTTTGTATAATCATATAAAATGCTTAAAATATGTGCTGTAATTGCATTAATTTTGGACTAGGTATTGAGCTTTATCGGGACCAGTCTTATTTTTTAATTTAAAAATTAATATTCTCCTTTACAGGACTCAAGGCAATTTACAAACGAATAAAACCAGATCAAATATACAGAAAACAGTCATCCATTCCCAAGAAACAGAGCCATAAAAAGACAGTCAGTGTGGTTTAGTGAACTCTGTAGTCTGGACATGAGCTATAATTCTGGGGGATCCCCTGTTCCCACCTGGAGGCTAACATCCCTAGTTGTGAATAGGACCCCTTTTGTCTGGCTGGGAGACTTCATGATTCCTCTTATCAGTGGATAGGAACCAGAAGTGGAGAGGATGCTGCTACACTGATCTGCGCAGTTTCCAAAGCAGCAGTTTCTCAAAGAGAAGGCAACGGGGGCTGCCGATCCGACTTACCATGCACTGGTGGTAAATCAGTTCTTCTGCCTGTATGGTCACCACCTCCGGGTTGGGAAATACCTGGAGATTTTTGGGGCAGAGCCTGAGGAAAGCAGAGTTTGGGGAGGGGCGGGACTTCAATGCCATAGAGTCCAATTGCCAAGGTGGCCATTTTCTCCAGGTGAACTTATCTCTATTGTATGGAGATCAGTTGTAATAGCAGGGGATCTCCATCTAGTACCTGGAGGTTGGCAACCCTATGTGCATGTGCTAAAAGTGCTGTCAAAAGACATGAGAATATCTGCTGGTAAGTCATCCAATTTGAATGACCCCTGTGTCTTGTGGGGAGGTATATTATTGTTAATTCGGTGAGTTAAATAACCATCGTATTCACTTTTTCCCAGTTCAAAATGTTTGTTGGGCTGCTGATTAAATCCTGCTATGACAGACAGCCAACACTGATTATTAAAACAGGTACTGCCTTTGACCCTTGCTCCTGGAACACATGTTTTCCAGCTTGCCATTACAGAGAAAAAAAGTATTGAAGACAAAAGCTACGTTAGCGTGTACTCTGTATGGAGATCAGCATAGCTGACGTGCCAGGCTTTGCTTCCATGAGCACAAATTAAACAGGACCCTAATTCCAACCTAGTCTTGCTGGGTTGCAGCCCAGAGATTTATGCTGAACCTTGAAATCTTTGCTGAAATGAGAGGCAAGGCAGCTCTGGGATTCATTTTCTCCCTCCCATTCCCCATTTGGGTTGTGTACTACTCCAACCCTGCCGTACCTGCTGTATAGGGTTGCCAACCTCCAGGTACTATCTGGAGATCTCCTGCTATTACAACTGATCTCCAGCCGATAGAAATCAGTTCACCTGGGGGAAATGGCCGCTTTGGCAACTGGACTCTATGGCATTGAAGTCCCTCCCCTCCCCAAACCCCATCCTCCTCAGGCTCCGCCCCCAAAACCTCCCACCGTTGGCAACCCTACTGCTGTGTAACATAAGCAGAGTCTTGTGTGTTACAGGAGGCCAGCATGGTGTAGTGTCTGTAGTGCCAGGTTGCCAGGTCCCTCCTCACCACTGACAGGAGCTTTATTGTGGTGGGGCTGGAGGGGTGATCGGCGCAATAAACTGACTTCTGGGTTTACCCCAGAAATGACAGGGATGCTCTAGTACATTCCCTAATAGAGTTTTTCCATAGAATTTCTTGGAGGGATGAGCTAGAGCGTCCCCATCACTTCTGGGATAAACACGGGGTAAACCCAAAAGTGACATTAATCACCCCCCCTTTCGGCTGGCCTGCTTTCACCTGCTGGGCAGCTGAGGGCCGGTGGGCAGCCCCTTTAATTGCCGGGCAATTGCCCACCATTACTTGGTATCTGGCAACCCTAGTAGTGCTGGACTAACATCTGGGAGGCCTGGTTCAAATCCCCACTCTGCCAAAAAAGTTCAGTGGGTGACCATGGGCCAGTCACCCTTTTCTCAGCCTAAATGTCAAGGGATATCATGAAAACCAACCCCCCCCAAAGATGACAATATTCCTCAGAAGGATTTTCATGTATTCCTAGCTATACCACCACTGTAGGGCCAACTCCTGGATGAAGTGCAATGGATGGCCAGGATCCAACAGAGGAAGATTTCCCCTCTTTTGCACATCTTCCTGTGACCCAGCCCATTAAGTGGTGTCAGCTGTATCGATTCTGCACTATTTTTAGAAGGAGTACAAGTCCCCCTTGACTTTTTCAACAAGGCACATCGCACTGAAAACATGACATGGAAGGGTAGCCCTTGCTGCACTCCCAGAAACTGGTTTTAAAATAACAGGCAGACAACCTCAATCTTAATGTTGTGATGGTTGCTCTGTGCTAGATCAGTTCTTCCATATTTGCATCACTGACTGGATTATACAATAATTGGACAAGTGAGTGACATTTTCGTCAAGTGTGGCCTTAAAGGACTGACTGTATAGTAACAAAGGTTCAGGCAGAATTATATGGCTACATTAATATAAAGCTTAAATTCTCCTCATACAGACATGGTAGATATCTGCTCTGTTGCTCACCCTCAGACATCAACGTAGAATGGCTTTGCATTATTTCAAATCAAGCTGCTCATAGGAGTTTCCTAATCCCTATAAGAACGGCTATCTCTATAGAGGAACTATGTCCTCTGCAAAGTACAGGTGCACAGTCAGATATGTACTAATCCAATCCAAACCAGACCCATTCATAAACATAGTCAATGATAGGGATGCCAACCTCCAGGTGGGATCTGGGGATCCCCCAGAATTACAGCTTATCTCCAGCCCACAGAGATCAGTTCCCCGGGAACAAATGACTGCTTTGGAGGGTGTACTCTATGGCATTGGACCCTGCTGAGATCCCTCCCCAGCCCAAACCCCACCCTCCCTGTCCTCCCCAAGCTCCATCCCCAAATCTCCTGGAGTTTCCCAATCTGGAACTGGCAACCCTACCCCCACCCCCTACTGGTGACCAGGGTGGACCCGGCAACCCTAGATCCATATATGAATGAAATGATATTTATCGTTTGCCCAGCTTTCCGGCTTTTTCATCAGGTTTAGGTGTGTGTTCCAGTGCTCTTCCTCAGCTTGTTACAGATCACCAGTTTATCAACATGCACAAGGTTGGATTTTGTGGGTCTGTTCTGCAGTAGATGGCTATTTCTTCGGCGGGGGGGGGGGAGAAGAAGAAGGAAGAGGAGGAGGAGGAGGAGGAGTTGGCTTTTATATGCTGACTTTCTCTACCACTTAAGCAAGAATAAAACCAGTTTACAATCACCTTCCCTTCCCCTCCCCACAACAGACACCCTGTGAGGTAGGTGGGGCTGAGAAAGTTTAGAGAGAACTGTGGCCCAAGGTCACCCAGCTGGCTTCATGTGGAGGAGTGGGGAAACAAATCCAGTTCACCAGATTAGCATCCACCACTCATGTGGAGGAGTGGGGAATCAAACCCGGTTCTCCAGATTAGAGTCCATCGCTCCAAACCACTGCTCTTAAGCACTACACCATGTTGGCTCTCTTCCTCTGATGGAAGGCCCTCGGGTGGCAAGGGAAGGCTCTTCTCACTGAAGAAAAACACACTGGGGTATTCTTCACAGAGATTTGCTGCTGTTTCGATGCTGATTTGCGTCGGAGGCAAATTTTGGTTATTCACTGCAGATCCGTGTTTTCCCCCACTGAGCAAAATAAGCCGGGTTAAAAGAGAGGCAATCCAAACCACTTCTGAGCTGTACTTTCCAGTAGAAGAGCGTTTTGTTGCTCGGATGCCCATGAAAAAATGTTTGCTTCACTCCCCGGGACGTCTCCTTTCTCCTCCCCCAAGAATGGTGATTGGCTGGGGGAGTTGCCACTCTAACAGCATCGCACCGGCTGGAGGGAGACCCAGAGCAGACTGGCTGCCCCTCTTCAGAAGGGTGATGGGGGTTTGGGCTTGGATTTGCCGCTCTCAGGATGCCCCCCCCAACACACACACACATAGGATCGCACCAGCTGGAGGGAGACCCAAAGCAGACTGGCTGCCTCTCTTCAGAAGGGGGCCGGGAGTTTTGGCTTGGATTTGCCGCTCTCAGGATGCCCCCCCCCCAAACACACACACAGGATCATGGGAAGAGTGGGCGGGATTAGGTGGATTTGGAGCGGTGAGTCATGAGCGGCAGCAGACGTAAGCAGCGCAGAGAAGTGCGCTGTTTCTCCCGTGAAAAATTGAAAATGCCTCGGGATGGGGGGAGAATCTGCGCTGCCATGAAAAAGCTATTTAAATCGCGTTATTGTTTGCTCCGATTCGAAACTGAAGCAAAATCCACCGTGAAAAATACCCCACTGTTTGTGGAACAGATGAGACCTGCAGGATCCAATCCACAGCATGATAAATTAGCATCTGGGAATAGGTGGTCTGTTTTCACCAATAGGCAGTAATGGGTTGGTAATGATCTTAACATTGGTGGTCTGTCACTGAGTTGAAAGTGAACCTTGAACTGTTGCTTCAGTTTTTTCTTACTGGAAACTGTAGAATGTGGCTAATTTTAGTTACAAACTCCAATTTTCAATCAAGACAATGGGATATTACTTTCAGGGGTGGGTGGTGGGGTCAAATTGTAATGCTCATTGTAGATTTCTTGTGATTTTTTTGTATTCCTTATTAGGCTGTATTCTTAGAATTTATGAAGTAGCTGGGGAAAAGAGAGTTGAATAACTTCCTCACACAATGTTTTATTTAATATAATTAGTTTGTCACTGAAGATTTATAGATCACTGTACTATGTGCATTCTTTTTTTGCCATAAGAGCTAGAGTAGCTTGAAATGAAATATGCCAACAGAGAAATTCCCTTTTTAAAACACAGTGAAATCTAGTTAAGGCATTTTTATTGCACAGGAACAATGAGCACTATTAAGTTGTGATTTATACTTTTAACATAATTGCTCACTAAAATGAATGGAAGACATTATTCAGTATAAGTGATAGGAATGGGGGGAAATTGGGGCGGGGGGGACTCTATCTCAAACAATATCCCAGGAGATATTCTCTACTTGAATAATTTTTGGAAATTCCATCTAACAAGGCCACTGTTCTGCCAAACTAATCTGTCATTTTAACAGTCTTATCTATGTGACTCAAGAATTAGTTTGAACAGCCCAGGAGAGACCCAGGAAATATACAGTATACAGAACTTTGAAATCACTTAGCAAAACAAAAGATGCAAGATAAAAGCGAGTTTGAGAATACAACTGTATTTACAGAAGAAGGGGTTGCTTTAGGTTTACTTGCTTTAGGTTTACTCTTGATGCGAATTCTTGCCACAAAGTGAAGAAACCTCTCTGACAGCCTGTAAGCTCTAGCCCTGCGGCAAACCCATAAGCAGATTTCAGCAGACGGCAAATCTACGAAAGCAGTTTTATTGGTTAGAATCGACAGGTTTCAGAAGCCATATTCAAAAGGACACTAGTAAGGGTCAAAGGCAAGGCACATAGCATATATGGGAGAGCAAAAGGAGATAACCGGTTACCCAGGCAAACCCCCCCCCCCCTCCAGCAGGCAGGAAGGAGCACTCGGCGATTCCCACAGTATGGAAATCTATGAAGACTAAACACGGGGCATAGACTGGCCTTGGACAGAATAGCACAACAGCACCTGGAAGCAGCACAACAACACTACCACATACCATCCTCATGGCCTGCTCCTGATACAGCCCTTTAAATTTTATTTCAGAAACAAAAATTATATTAAGGCTTTTATTTGAAATGTCTCTTGTGTTGACCTTTCCTATAAAGAGCCTGCGTTGTTCGGTACAACAGAACAGCTGTGTAAACCTTTGTCCAGTAGAAAATAAATGCTTTGATACAAGTGACACCCACACGTTGATATAGGTGATGTGGTGCAGATATGCAACCAAGTCCATGTTGCAACCTGGACCTCACTGAACTCTACCGGTGGGGTGGATCCAGTCATCATCCAAGTAGACTTCCTCCAGCCTCCTTCCCCCACAAGTAGGAGAAATGATCCCTGGATTGGAGGAAGGCTTGAAACCAAAGCCAAAGGAAAGGTGGGGTATAAATGTTTTAATAAATAAACTTTGCTCAGTGGAGTAGTAGGATAGGGTGAAAAACCCTCCCCCGTGAATCCCCATCTTGGGTAACACTGTTTCATTGTTGAATCTAGAACGTTATCCCATTGTTCTAGATGCTGGCTGGGTGTAGAACTTTCAGAGCTCGTGTCCCTTTCCACTAGAAGAGATTGCATATAAACCAAGACTTCACTCATGTTTCCTTCTTTGGTGCTCTGTGCAAGATGAGGTGCTACTAATACGCTGCCAAAATGGCTACCAGCATATGGGCACAACTTCACCCTGGGTTCAAATTTTGTCCACACTGCCTGCTTTGTTTATTTTGGACTACGCATGAAAATTGTGTCCAGAAGTGAGGTGCCACTAAAGCAACTAAGGCCTTGGTTGATACTGCACCAAGGTATTGCCTTCCCCAATACACCTGGCCATACAAGCCAGTGACGGGCTGACTTGGGAAAGGTCTTTCATCCTTACAGAAGTACAGAACAATTATCTTTATCTATAGTCTAGCAATCTACATATCCCTGCAATCCCTAGTTATGGCCTAATTAAATTACATTTTAAAAGTTTTAACAGCCTATTCCTAAATAGGGTTGCCACGTCCCTCTTCACCACCAGCAGGAGGTTTTTTGGGTAGAGCCTGAGGAGGGCGGGGCTTGGGGAGCGGACTTCAATGCCATGGGGTCCAATTGCCAAAGCGGGCATTTTCTCCAGGTGAATTGATCTCTATCGGCTGGAGATCAGATGCAATAGCAGGAGACCTCCAGCTACTACTTGGAGGTTGGCAACCCTATTTCTAAGGGGGTTAGAAAAACTCAGTGGCCAGAAGCGGCACAGCTGTGCCACCTCCTCAGAGGCTTCCCAGCCACCAAAAAGAAAACAATGGCCATTTCTAAATAACAAAAAGGAAAATGCCCCCATTGACTAGAGTGAGACTACATCAGCAAAATAGCTGGCGTAGCCATGCTACAGCACGAGGGGGCAGTCCCCGGGGCAAACGGGGTTAGGAAGCTGACTAAAGTCAACTCCTTCCCTGGAAACATCCCGGGAATACCCCCCTGGATGCCAGCATGGGACGATATGCCGGGTCAATGCCAGTGGGAGACTATGCCAACACCCGAGCCCCACACAGCCGTGCCGCTCCCTGGGGGCCAGTGTAAATCGCCCTATGCCAGCATCCATGCCAGTTTGCATGGTACAAGTGGCATGGACGCCAGCATAGGGGTCACATCGGTTGCTTTGGAGTTTTGCCCCCCCTTCAGGATTGCATGGATACTGTTCAGTGTTTCAGTCTGTTACGATCAAGATTATTTCATGTGTGTGTTTTTTGTCTCACTCTTATGAGAGCTGTAGTACCGCCCAAATGGAATTGAAGTACATCGTCTGACCCTCCATGACTATGGTTGCCAGGTCCCTCTTTGCCTCCTTCGGGAGGTTTTTAGAGTGGAGCCTGAGGAGGGTGGGGTTTGGGGAGGGGAGGGACTTCAATGCCATAGAGTCCAATTGCCAAAGCAGCCATTTTCTCCAGGTGAACTGATCTCTATTGGCTGGAGATCAGTTGTAATAGCGGGAGACCTCCAGCTAGTACCTGAAGGTTGGCAACCCTACCTATGACCCAGGGAGAGAATCAATTTCAGCTACTGCCTGGATACAAAAGCAACTTAGTAGGCAGAAGGGAACTGAATCACCATAGCTACTGTGCAGCTCCGAAGCTGACTGACAGCTTTTCCGAGGCAGACGGCACCAAAGCAAGGGCATCCAAGACTCATCTCACAAGTGATCACAGCTGTCAAGCATGGTATGTTCACCTGTAAATGCTTTTCTCCAGGAACTTTGCAGTATCTCTAGTTTATGTTGCACAGTTGACTCTCTCCCTGCAGCCTTTTGAATTCCATGAAAAGGGGCGGCAGGTAGGAGTTTTATAAAAATGAGTGAAATGGTAAAATTAAACTATATTCAGATAAGATTTTTTTAAAGTGTATTATCCTTCCTTACACAATAAGAGCCCTCAAGGTGGTGAACACGTGCACACAGGTGCACACAGACATGTCTGTCTGTCTATTTATGACCTGGATAGCCCAGGTTACCCTGTCAGATCTTAGAAGCTAAGTAGGGTAGGCCCTTGATGTTACTTGGATGGGAGACCACCAAGAAAGTCCCAGGGTTGCCACACAGAGGCAGGCATTGGCAAACCACCTCTGTTTGCCTCTTACCTTGAAACCCCTATGGGGATCACCAAATGTCAGCTGCAACTTGATGGCCCTTTCCATGACTGTATAAACAGAATTAAAATACAAACATTAAAAACTTAAACAGGAATGAGGGTCAATAAGGAAATGCCAGATGGAAAAAAAAAACATTTCACCTGCTGGCAAAATATAATGATAGAGGGGATGTATTTGGCAGATGTATTGATCAAAATATAGTGATAGAGGGGATGATAACAGATGTATGCTGAGCCATTTCAGTGAATCATTTCTAGGGAAGTGGGGAGACCAAGTTTGAATAATCCTCCCCATGAAATATTCCTTGCCCTTAAAAACAAACATGCTGAGAAAAAAGCAAGCATAGTACCCCCCCCCCCCGCATTGTGCAAGTATTTTTTTTTAATGTGTAGGGGTGTATATTTGTGTGTGTGTTGTTCAGATGTTTTGATTCCCTCACTAACAATCTGAAATGGTACTTCCAGGCAACATGTAAATCACACGGAGATTCTGCTCATCTGTTTTACCTCTGTGTCGTTCATCAGATTGTTCTCCTTAACTGAGCCCCGTGATTTCACTTCTATGGTATACAAGACTGCTTCTATACACATTGCATACATTGTCAAGAAGAAAATAATAATAATCATCATGCTCTAAAAATGTGATTCCAATCTAAAAGAGGGAGTGGAACATATTTTAACAATGTAAGAAGGTGTGAATTATATTGGTGGGTGGGATACTTTTATAGCTGCAGGCGGAGAAATGAAATTTGAGTTAAAAAAAAGAAACTCAATTTCATTATCCCCATCTTTTTTTCTCACTTCTCCCATCCCAGCTAATTGTATCCAGAGGAATCATAGTGCATGTTCATGCCACCTCCGAGACAGTCCTTTTTATTGCTGCTTATCTCTGGATGTTTACAAGTGCAGTCTGCAAGCAAATCGTAATCCGGCAATTCTGTTTTTGTGAATATGCTGGGAACAACGGAAATAAACAATCCAGGCCCATTAAATGAATTATTTAGATGCTGAGGCTGATTCTGCATAAATATTTACATGAACCAACACGACAAGCAAATTGTCATAGGGCTAAATCTCGCAATGGCATTGTGACTGTGCCCATCGACAAGAAGATGCTGGATAGGATCAAGAACAAGAGGACAAGTAATTGGATTAAGCATGTGATGAAACAGAGATATGAAATGATTTCTTGAGAATGCTAAAGAAGAAGACGAGTTGGTTTTTATACCCCACTTTTTTCAACCTTTAAGGAGTCTCAAAGGGGCTTACAATCCACTTCCCTTCTCCTCTCTACAACAGACACCTTGTGAGGTAGGTGGGACTGAGAGAGTTTGGAGAGAACTGTGACTAGCCCAAGGTCACCCAGCAGGCTTCATGGGGAGGGGTGGGGAAATCAACCTGGTTCAGCAGATTAGAGTCCACCGCTCATGTGGAGGAGTGGGGATCAAACCCGGTTCTCCAGATTCGAGTCCACTGCTCTTAAACACTACAGCATGCTGAACTGGAGCTTTGTCTTAAACCTGAATTAATATGGAGAACTGAAGCTATCTATACTGATAACTGACTTTGAGAATGCAGTTGTGTATTCATGAGATTTTAAACAGTCCAACAAAATCATGTTTATTCTTACATTCCCTCCCCCCTAAAATTACTATTAGAGAAACTGATGAGTGCAGTTGGAGTAGGTGTTGGAAATGGAAGATAATAGATGATAATTATTAGTAATTTGTTTGGGGGAAGTGATTTACAATTGTGACATTTGGTACTTAAGTTCTCTTTTCAACCAGTTTCCAATGGCTTAATGATATGCTTGCAGGCCACTTCTCTTTCTGTGAGCAGGGATGGCCAACTGGCATCCTTCGGGCTAGATGAGGTCCACAAAGGAGTTTCATACAGCCGTTAGTGGATCTACCACCTTTTAATCAACTTGTAGCAGTCTTGAAAAATCCTACAGTTTCATTTCTAAAGTGCAGAAAATAATAAGCAAATGTGGGGGCTAAATATATTTAACTATTAATGTCTCATTTCTATTTGACTTTTCAGTATAATGTCTCACCTTCTAATACAATTGTTTTTTCCCCTTATTTATTTACACATTTGCAGTGCAATCCTAACCAGAGTCACACCCCTCTAAAATGCCTTGAAGTCAGTGGGTTTAGAAGAATTACACTCTGTTTGGGATTGCACTGTTATTCCATACTTATCTACCCAATGAGCACTCAAAACAGCTCAGGGATGTCAAACATAAGGCGCGGTGGGGGGGGGGCAGATTCAGCCCCTTGAGAGCTCTTATCTGGCCCACGAGCTAACTGAGGCAGCCGCATGCCCACTCGCGAGGTGTCAATGATCAAAGACTGGTAAATAAAAGAAAATATTGTAAGAGTGTTATTTTTTAAAAATGTTTGTATTTCAAGGAAAAAATAAAGTAATAATAATAATAATATCATTAATTGGCTTTGCCTGTGTCTTCTGTGATGTTTGTTATCTTTGGTGCCTGGCATTAAATTTTATGGTACACATGGCCCAGACTGACCAAGTGACCTTTATGTCATATCCGGCCCTGGTAACAAATGAGTTCTGAGCCCTTGGCTTACATCGCCTTCCTCCTCTCCTCAGTTTTATCTTTACAACCATGACACTGAAAGGTAGTTCAGGTTAAGAGTGATTGACCCAAAGTTGCCCAGCAAGCTTCCATGGCAGAACTGGGATTTGAACTTAGGTCTCCTAGGTCCTAATGCCACACTCTGCTGACTACACTATGCTAAAACACTTGAATCTAGCACATGTCAAGGGTGCTAGAAATTAGCCGGCAAACTCTGTATTGTATTTCCTCTAGGATCATGGGACTTTTAATGGTCGATTGCAGAGCTGGATGGTTACAGCTCATTCCTTAGCCTTTCAGTGGCCAGGGACGGTGTGTCCGAGGCACTGCTGTGGCACCCCCAAAGAGGTTCCCTGGCAGCTACACCCCAGAATGCCCTGGAAACACTCCCAGGATGGCGACATGGGGACTTGCGTTGTTGGGATACCAGCGGGAGGCCAAGCCAGCATCCCAGGGTCATGCTGCCACACCAGCACAGGGAGGCTGGTGTGAGATCCCCAATGCTGGTGTCCATGCCACTCTTGGTGGCACAAGTGGCCCAGGCACTAGTGCAAGCAGTCTGGACACCAGCGCCGCTACTTGCATGACTCTTTCGGCCCCAGAGCCCAGGAGTGGGCTGCCCGTTACCTGCCTGAATGCTCCTCATGTCTTTCCCTTGGTACTGCAGATCTTCTTACTCTCCAAGGCCCTCGAAGACAGGTGACTCCATAGAGGTGCACCCAGGGCAGTTTCCAGTTAATGATGGCAGTCTATGGGATGAGCAGTCACCTGCCTCTATTTTCCTTACACTGTTGTCCCCTCAGACTGCAGATCTAGCATTACAAAGTCCACACTGAAAATAACAACATAAAGGATAATCTTTTTGGTAAGTAACAGCTGGCTGTCTTCAAGGATTATTGTGCTCTTCCCTGACCTGAACAGTTTCGATGCTGTGCAGTATTTTTTTTCCATTCCAGTTTAGATATCAGGGCAGAAGTCTCTATTTCTGTGCCCCTAGTTACCTCAAGAGATTTAAATGCCCAGGTTGTCCGATGGTTTGTTAATGACATAACAATTACTAACTCAGGTAGAGAGGTCACTATGTTATGGTAGGCTAATAGCCCTAGGCTACCCTGATACACCCAGCAAGGTGTTCAGGACTGGAGGTAGTGTGCAAAGATGGAACACTGCTATATAGCCAGAGACAAACAGGGGCCTCCTGGTATCCATCTTTTTTGTGCCAATGCTGCAGAAGCCAACTGGGCAATGTTCAGACTTGTTTTACCCTGCTTTCCCCTGAAAGGAGCACTAAAGGCAAAGAAACAAAGAGCCTTTTAGCATTCCTATAGCCATCCTGCAGTAGACCAGACACACCTACCCAAATCTCATCAACTCCATTCAGATGGACACAGTAATCTCCTCAAGTAGCCAGCCAAGCCTTCTGACTCACCCTGCCAAAATATTTCCAGTCTCACCTTCATTTCCAATTCTATTGCCCTATGCTCTGGTATTCAGCCACAAGTACCCAGACATTGTTTCTGATCTACCTTACCTCCTGGTAGATCTACTGCACCCTCCTAATCCAATCAAGAGCAATCAAACCTTTGTCACTGGCATTGACCAGCCATTCCTAGACATTGCCAGGCACAGTGAGACATAGCCTTCAGCTACATTTAGGGGTATAAATATATTCCCATTGGTCACAGTAATTTGCTACCACTTTTCCTGGATCCAAAGTGGAAGTCATGATACTTGTGTGTATCATTTTCCTTTCCTTGCAAGTAGTGCAGGTCGCTACTTGTCTCCATGCAGCTGCCTCTATCTGGACCTTGCTCTTCAGAAGGTAAATATAATTCCTCCTGGGTACCTTCAACCCTTGTGTCCAACCCCTCAAACCTTTACTTTCTGAATTTTGTATGTATTGGGAATTTTGTGTGTATGTGCAAAATAATTTGACTATTTTAATAAAACCTTAAAATTCACAAAATGCTTCTTTATTGGGAAACTTTTTCACTGGTGTGCTCATCTGGCAAAGAAATAGTTTAAAGACCCCCACTCCAACCTCTTGCAAAGTAAAAGCTTTACCAGGCTCCAGTTAATTTCCCCCAATAAAAGGAGATCCCTCTGCTTGGCATAACAACTAGGAAAGGGAAGGCAGCATGGTAGAGCCTGATCTCATCAGATCTCGGAAGCAAAGCAGGGTTGGTACTTGGATGGGGACCACCAAGGAAAGCCACCAAGGAAGACTCTGCAGAGGAAGGCAATGGCAAGCCAACTCTGTTTCTTGCTTGCCTTGAAAGCCTCTTTCTTGGGCTGCCATAAGTCAGTTGTGACTCAACAGCATACGGTATATGTACATAGGTAGGCAGTTCATTTATTTAGTTACAACCTGCCCTTTATCCAAGGATCTTAGGGTAACCTATGTGTGATATTCCCCATTTTGTAAGAACCTGAGGGGTAGATTATGCCAGTAATGGACCAAAGATCAGCACCACAGCTTAAGGGGAATTTGTACACTAGCTAGACGATCCACTACATTGGTCCTGGTAAGCTGGTGGACTGTGTGTCTGTAGTTGCCTGGAATCCTTCCTGAATAAGTGTGAGATGGCATAGAATATTGCCTAAAGTGAAATTTGAGGCAAAATTACAGGATCTTTCTCAATGGAATTGATGACATTTCTCAGGGAATGGGGTGTTTCTCAGAGCTACAGAGAGGATTATAAATGCTGATTGTGGAAGAAAAGCACAAGGAAAAGGTATAGGCTACAAATCATTTTTTTTCTGTGTGTCACCTTGCTCTTGAAGGATGGCCATTACAAACCTTCTAATGTTTGTTTATTTCAGAAAGCCAGTCTTTCAGCTAACAAGCTTTTAGCACTGAGTACTCGAAGGGTGCACCAGTGATGGCATCTCAAATGAAGACGAGAGCTTCTTAGCCCTGCCATTTATTGCAGTTATTTTTAGCCAAAGCTATAACAAGCTTTCTTTAGTACTCTGGAATGTATCTCTCCAAAATGTATCCTGTGTCAAAAAGCATGAAGAAAAAGATAAAATTACTAGACTTTTGTTTTCATAATGGTTGACCTTTTCACCCTGATCCGTACTTCCACATGTGTTTCACATGTATATCACCTTTTGGATCAGGAACAGTGTGCATGAATGTGATGCATGTTCCAATGTAACTGTGAGTTTTGCTGTAACAGGAATTAGAGGGATTGGTGCCGCAGCGGCCTGATAAGTCACACCAAGAGTGAAACGAAAATCAAGTTTTATTTGTGCACAAATAAGACCACTGCTATTTGCGAAAGGCAGAAGCAACGTCCTGAGTGCTCAAACAGTATTTATACACTATCTATGCCAATATTACTCCAAATAAGGATTTGATTATGCAAACTCTATTCTATTGGTTCTACAATAGTTACATCATTCTACGTCATCTGACACATGCATACTGGTGTTGCCATCCCATAATGTTCTTGGGGGTTCCTCATGACAATACTACACTCCATCTCGTGGGTGTGATTCTTAGTATTAAAACGAGACCTTTAGAGCAACCTTTCCTAAGAATGTTGCCATTTGGCCTCCAAACTGCTAATGTTTGTTTGATGTTGTTTATCTGTACTTTATGGGCCGGAACTTTATGGCCAAGCTGGAGATCAGCATATCTTATCACCCTAGCATATCTTACCACCCTAGTATCACAACTCCTAGAACCTCAAGTTTTAGTTCCCACTCTCAGGTCTTTGTTCTTTGCCTTTCAAACAACAGTAAATCCTTCTTGCATTTCATACAAACAAGATATTCCCAGAGATGATTTTCTTCCTCATTGACCACCAACCATAGTTTACACAGAGTTTAATTCAGAATAATTCTGCTTGATTCAGGCCACCCTATCACCAATGGACCTCATAAAGCACATGTAAATGTGGATGCCACTATGCTGCTTCCTAATATGGCTGTGCTTTTCATAGGTTTCACATTCTGGCTACATTTCTGAAGATGAGAGAAATTTGAGAAGCCACATGCTGAGGTATCTGCATGGAACCTCCACTTCAAGGCTGAAGTGGTCTCTATTGTGAAAGGGGATAGAACCACTCCACCATGGAAAGAGAACGACCACTGAAGGCATCTGAGATACTGGGGCACAATTGATAAGAGGTGATTGTACAAATTTCATCTCATCAGCTACATGCGGGGAAACCGTCGTTTCCTTTTTGTATCACATGCAAGCTTGTGGAACTTTTGCCTGCGTGTTTTCTTAACTTGCTTTTCTGTCTTTGAAGCTTACATATATTAATCTGCCCCATGACCTGGAATTTTCACAACACTGAACAGTGCAATATCCCTAAAGCCTCTTAATTAATGCCTTTCATACACCAATTCACTGATTTGATACTGGACTGCTGATGACGCACATTGGGGATGTGGAATTAAGCCATCACTGATGACTGTCCAATATTTAGGAGGAGTTATTTTACTTAAAAATAACACTTTGCATTAGTCTTCACAGATGTGGCCATGACACAGGAGTAAAATATCATCCGCTTCTTTAAAAGCACTCAAGATCTGTTTTTAGGTGTCAACTGCCAGGTGCTAGCTGGAGATCTCCTGCTATTACAACTGACTTCCAGCCAATAGAGATCAGTTCACCTGGAGGAAATGACCACTTTGGCAATTGGACTCTATGGCATTGAAGTCCCTCCCCTCCCCTCCCCAAACCCCACCCTCCTCAGGCTCTGCCCCAAAAACCTCCCGCCGTTGGCGAAGAGGGACGTGGAAACCCTATCTGTTTTAGAAGAAGAGTTGGATTTTATATGCTGATTTCTCTACCTTTAAGGAGTCTCAAACCAGCTTACAATCACCTTCTCTTGCCCTCCCCACAACAGACACCCTGTGAGGTAGGTGGGGTTGAGAGAGTGTGACTAGCCCAAGGTCATGCAGCAGGCTTCATGTGTAGGAGTGGGGAAACCAACCCAGTTCTCCAGATCAGACTCCACCGCTCCAAACTACTGCTCTTAACCACTTAACCACATTTAGCCAAGCTAAGACTTGTTATTTTCTGTGCCAGTGTGACTTAAGACTCTGTAACCTGTGTTTTAATCAACTTTGAACCTTTTAAATTTCAATAAAGCCTACACCGTACTTCTCTTTTCAGCTTGTTTCTAATCTGTTCAAAGCCCTGTAAATTAAAGTATGGATAGGTAAAGTAAAATCCTACAGACAAAGGTGTGGAGCATGCTCTCTCAGATAGCCTTCCAACCTGGCTGAGTAATGCTTTGGGTATTATGGTTATATTTACTAAGCCATGGCACATCAATGCTGGGGTGATAAGAAAATAATAAAACTCCCCATGAATCATGAGATTCAGCTCCTCCCTAACAGATCAAAGGTATCTTAGCATCCTGCATACATTTCATGTGCCTTTCTCCAATTTTCCCACCTCAGCAGAAATGCAAGTGATGGTAAAGTGATGTGTAACATTTGCAAAGTACAGCATTGTCACGTGTCAAGACTGAGCCCTTGCCAAGCTCCAGCCTTGTTTGTAGAGAAACCGAGTCAGGTCAGTAAACTCAAAACCAACTATAAAGAGCTAAAGGCTTTATTGAAATTTAAAAGGTTCAAAGTTGATTAAAACACAGGTTACAGAGTCTTAAGGCACACTGGCACAGAAAATAACAAAAGTCTTAGCTTGGCTAAATGTACTTACTAACTGTTACATAGCTGTGGATCGTAATAGCTATAAGGTTGCTGTTCAGGCTATAAGATAAATTGCTTGCATTGAGGCATCACAGAGTAAAAGTCAAGTGAGAGAGAAAGACAGCAAAGTAAAAGTAAGGGAGATGTCTACCATGAGGCATAGCTAGACTTATGGGGAAATGGACTCAGGTCCGATGACCCATTACTCCCAATCAAAGTTGTTACTAGGGAGAAGTCTCTAGATGGTTCAAACTAGTTTAGGCCAGGATAGTGTTCCCAGGAAGAAAAAGTGATCTCACCCCCCTCCCATCTTCCCACAGGTGAACAGAATCTCTTAATAAATCTGGTATGCACCACTGTCCTTGAAGGTGCTATGTCCTAGGGTAACAAGCTGCAGGTGTAAGCTTGTGAGTTGATAATGCTGGCTAGGCCTCTGGGAACTGCAAAAGCAAAACTTGACACACAAAATGGAGAATAAACTGATGTCAAGAACAAAATGGTTCTTCTGTCTTCACACCATGAGAACTTAGAAAGCTGGTTTTAACAAGTAAGTCAGACCATTGGTTCATCTAGCTCAATATTGTGTATTCTGACTGTGGATCACTGGGGTCTCAGGCAGAGAAAGGTCACTCCCCACACCTACTACCCCAAATCCCTTTGCAGGATATGCTGGTGTCAAAACTAGGATTTAAAAAATGCAAATCCTGTGTTCTTTCTCGCAGCATCAGTTCCCCCAAACACACTTACCTTCCTTCCCAGCAGATGGAAAACAGTGGTGGTCAACTTGAAAAAAAGGTGGACAATAGGGGCAAGTTAACATTGAAAAGGCTGAGAGCTGATTCCCAAAAGCCCAGGTTGTTCTTTCAGTGTCCTCTCTTTCAGCACCACCTGGTAGTGTTCCTGGAAGCCACCTGAAATGTAATTGGATGGTGAAGATCCCAAATACTGTCCCAAAGCAGAAGGCATTGTTCTGGATACTAGTACATACTTCCATACATTTTTAATAGCGCATTCACATTACACAAAAGCATAATCTATTTCGGGGAGGTATATCACTTGCATGTGACATATACATTTTGCAATAAGATCCCATAAGAGAAGCTACAAAGAGGATCTCAGACAGCTTGGTTCGATTCCCCAGGCATGTACTGTGCTCCTGATAGTGGTTTCCTCTGGTGCAAGCAGTGTTCCCTGGGTGGAAGAAGCTCTTACATCAGCAAAAGAAACATCAGAGCAAAACTGAGATGAAATGACCACATCTAACATGGATCTGGAGAATCCCATCCGTTGCCATCACCATATCTCATGTTAGCAAATTGCACAAGTTAATTATACTGGCCAGAAATATAGAGGAATAGTGGCTGGACCTGACAAAAAAAGATCATAGAGAATGTTGTTGCATGCATAATCAGAAGAAACCTGGCCTCTCAGGAAAGCATGCCAAGAAGGGTTTCATGGGTTTTCAAGGGACTACGCCTGCCTTTTTGCAGGCATAACTCTGTGCTGGCTAAAGGGGGCGTTCCTGGGCCAAAAGGGCTTTGGGAGTTGACTAAAGCCAGTTCCGTCACCGGGAACACCCCCTTTGATGCCAGTGTGAGCCCTGCTGCCAGCGAGACTGCACCAGTTAACAACCTTTTTATATTTGCATAAGCTTGCGTTTTTGTTTTTGGCATAGCTTTTCCACTGAAGAAGGAATGCCCGAAGCGTCTGCTGTACCGGACCAGTGTTTGGGCAATTTGCACACATCATTCTCTGATTAGAATTTTCAAATGTCATTGTACAATAAGATCATTAATTTTTACTAAAGAGCACTATGATTTTTTGGACTAACTGCTTTTTCTGGATTGTGGTTTACAGCTGTTTGACTGCTGCACTGGTTGCATATTTATTTTCTGCTATTCTATGTTTATTATTTCTACAGTTATAGTATATCATACTGTGGTTCAATATTGCCTGTATGCAGCAATTTGTACATTAGCTTTGGCACAATTTATACTTTCTGCAGATGTAGTATTTCTTGTGCCTTGTTATGTGCAACCTGATCCAGTTATCAGCAGTTTACTATTGGCAGTTAAGTCTTTTTTAGTAAATAGGCACAAGACACTGACTTTTTGTGTTCTTATTAAATTTCGCCACACGAGCTGTGATTTATATTTCCAGCAGACCTGCGCCGGCACCCACGGCTTGCATTGCCATGCCGGTCACCGGAGCTAGAGCAAGTGGCCCCGCACCAACATTAGTGCCAGTTTAGCCAACACAAGTGGCACTAACACTGGCACTGGGGTTACACCAGCTCCTAAGTTGGTTCACCCTTCCCTGTTAGGGCTGTAATAGTATTTACTTCTGTCCTATATCCAGAGTGAACCTGTAGTATTACTAAGGTGTACCTCTGGCTCGAAGTTAAATGATCTGGTACAGTAAAGCTAACTAGATGCCTAGGGTTTCTTAACTGCATGCCAGTGTCTGGATCAGGCTTGACCAGAGTCATCCAGACAATACGTTGTCCAGCATTCTGTGGGAGAAAACACTTGCAGGATTGTGAAGAACACATGGAAGAAACAGTCAGCCTGTTTTTAGAACAGAATTGTACAACTTAAAACACTGCCTACCAGCCCATTGCTAAATACCAAAAACTGGTTCTGATGACAGATTATACCTTTTTTGTTTGCAGTGTGTGACTTGTACAGGTGACCCTTTTTGTTTTTTTAAAAAAAGGAATGATTTTTTTATGTGCCAAAGACATTGCTCCTGTGAGCAATTAGTGCATTTGTCTGTGACAGTCACAAATAATTGCTATTGCTGTTTGTGACCAGTGTATCTTTTTTCCCCCTTTCCTGCTCACAGTGGTAGTTAATTAAAATGGCTCTCCTTGTTTTACAGACAAATAGGGAAGGCACAGTGTAAGCGTCTGTCTACATGATGTCTTTTGTTTCACGAAATGCAAAATGTCGTGCATTGAGCTCACTGGGGCTGCAGAATGTACTTGGAAAGCTTAAATGTGATCCTCAGTCATTGCCCTATAGTCAGAAAATACAATTACCAGGGGTTAAGTGAAATAATCTCCAAAGATTTTTTTAAAATCTCATTTCAGTAAGAATACAAACAGGGATAAGGTACATAAGGTACAATAACATACAATACAAACATAAAACAAAGGAATAATAAAAAATAGCAAACAAATTCTGGGTGAACATATAGCAATTTTGATAGCATTACAAAACTTTCCCTTTATTGTAGACTATTCTAGCTTCTTAATCATAAATGCTCTTAAAAGTTACATATTCATTCTCTATGATTTTACAATTACATAATAATGCTTGCCTTATTGAGTATTTGGCTAATTTTCACATTAGTGCTAACTAATTATTTCTACTTTTAAAATTATATCCACCCATTTTCAATTTTGTTTGTACAACATTTTATGAGACATAAGAATAATACAATTTCCAATTCTTTTGGAACTCTTCACTAGGTCTGTTATTCACTACTCCATTACTGTCATCAGGGCCAATCAATGTTCACAGTCTAGAAAGCAAACTTTCGAACCACACTGAACTCTTCCTCAGGCTGAACGTTCAAGAACAAATTATTTTTTAAAAAATGGGGAAACACATATTTTTGACCAGAGCTGCGATGTGGGCAGGGTGTTCAGTGATTCTTATCTTTGCTTGCAGATTTTCTGTCTTAAAATGGTGTGGAAGTAAGCCCCATTGATTATAGTAAGTGCCATCAATATCAGCTGCCTACAGAACTCCTGCAATGGCCTTGATGGGTTCAATGTCAATCATGTTAAGCACATCCAATCCACAAATGCCATTAGACAATATATTTTAATTTCATCAGGGGACACATGCAGCCATGCGTGCAAAATAGAGGTTACTACAGTTCCAGAACTGTGATTGCTTCCTCTCTTACTTTCTACTAGAAACATGGAAAAGAGAGTCTATGGGCATCTTTGCAGTTGATCCTTTTTCTACCATCAATTACAGCTAAGAAGATGGAGGAACTACATTCTGTGGACATAGCAGTTAACTTAAGCTTGTTAAATTATTTCTGGTGCTGGCATTCAAATTTGTCTCTGGACAATAGTATCAATACTATGGACACAGTGAATGTATTCTATGAATGTGAATGGTCTCAGATTTACAGCGGCTGATGTTTTGACAACTGCAGCTCCTGTGATCATGGGAACCAGTCCCAGGAAATAGGAAAGCCTTCCTGGTTCATTTGAATCCGCACACTAACCTGACCAAGGGTAGTAATTCTCCTTCCACCACACAGGAAAAGGGAAATTAGGACCAAGAGCCAGCATGGTGTAGTGGTTAAGAGTGGCAGGTGAACTCTAATCTGGAAGACCGTGTTTGATTCCTCACTCCTCCACATGAGCAGTGGACGCTAATCTGATGAACCGGGTTGATTTCCCCACTCCTCTACATGAAGCCAGCTGGGTGACCTTGGGCTAGTCATAGCTCTCTTTGAGCTCTCTGCGCTCCACCTACCTCACAAGGTGTCTGTTGTGGGGAGGGGAAGGTGATTGTAAGCTGGTTTGATTCTTCCTTAAGTGGTAGAGAAAGTCAGCATATATAAACCAACTCTTCTTCTTCTTCTTCTTCTCCTTCTTCTTCTTGAGGCCTAATTCAAATATCTTTTCCTCTAATTCACGCAGTTGAATGCAGTGATTGTGGATATCAAGTTTTGCCCCCCCCCCCTCTATTCATAGAAAACCCATTTCATTCATGGATGAGGAAGAATAAACACTTCTTACTGCAGGGAACAATAATCCTCCATCCAGTCACTGGTCCAATCTCTGCACAAACAAGTCTGGTGGAGGCATCGCTTGGAGATCAAATCCACTGTGGGAGCCAGCCCTGAGTGAGGGGAATATCATTTTCAGAATGGGCTTGCTACAGTAATTATCCCAACAGATATTTGTACAGATTTATCCATAGGAATGTATACCCCATAATCACGGTGTTGAATCAAATGCCTTATTGCAAACAGATTGGAGAAACAGAACTGAAATTAAAATGTCAAAGCACGGCAGGAAGTGGCATGCATTTTAAAAATTATGCCATTGAGAGGGAATTGTTACTTTTGTCTGTTTCGCCTGCCTTTCATTCAATGGCAAAGGTACTGATTGTAATTAAGAGAAAAGAAAGATGAATGATGACAGAAAACAGGAACAAAGGGGTAACGAGAGCGGTCGTATGTGGTACGGTTATTTCTCTAAAGTTTGGCACATTTCATATTCTGTACTCCCATGAATCGGTCATGTTGGAGGGGACCGGAAACCTGTTCCAAAACAATACAGTAGCACTGAGGAAAGGGAAAGAGCAGAGCATTCAAGTCAAAGAGGCTTAAAAAAAATTAGAGCTGAGCTATAGATTTGTCATTGCCATGGTGACAAGCATTCCCATGATCACTTTTCCACACAGAGCAATAAAAGTTTGACAGTTAGGGTTGCCAACCTCCAGGTGGTACCTGGAGATCTCCTGCTATTATAACTGATCTCCAGGCGATAGAAATCTGTTCCCCTGGAGAAAATGGCTGTACAAATGATGATAATATGGTTCTTTAATGAGATCGAAATATAGTTTATTCATAACAGATTGTATTTATTAGTAGCAACAAGATGTCCAGACTAGTCTTCTGAGGAAGATTTCGCATCAAAACAGGATCAAGCTTACCGGAAGCCTATAAAGAGAAAATGAAAATATTAATGAACATACCTTCTATGGACATTTGCACGTAGTACAGAATTGGGTTACTTACCTTTCTGTTCATTATATATACATGAACTACCATTTGTATACAAGAGACACTAATAATCATAGTGGTGTAACATTGTAATATGAAATGAATTTTGTCATTATTGACTTTGTTCCACATAAGGGATTTTCTGACTTGTTATGTACTATTGAGGATAACTGCTGGTTTTGAAATATTTTTAATACAGTTTCTCATACATAATCATACAGCCTAAGTTGCTCAGTTTTTGTGTAACCTCCAGGTCATGCCTGGAGATCTCCTGCTATTATAACTGATCTCCAGGCAATAGAAATCAGTTTCCCTGGAGAAAATGGCTGCTTTAGCAATTGTGCTCTATGGCATTGAAGTCTTTCAGGCTCCACCCCCATAATCTCCAGGTATTAACCAACCCAGGTTTGGCAACCCTATAATGACAGCCATCACTGCATGAGTATCCCATGGGGGAACTCCGCTGATTATCCCAGAGTTGGAATTTAGAAGAATAAACTCTCTTTACTTGTACCTTTATATATGGACCTAATACTGACACTTTAGAACATCACATTGATTAGAAGTGGGACTGAAGAAGAATTCGAAACGGCCGTATCCCCTTCTTCTGTGGATGTCTCTTCTTGGCACCTGGCTGAAGGTCTACAGTGAATAAGAAGAATACATAACAATTTATAGAATTAAGATTTCTTACCTGCTTTGATGCTATAAGCATTACATGGACTGAATCATAGCTGGATGCATGGTTATAATTAATGGACTGATTCATATGGCATATTTGACTGTAGGTTGTATATTATTAGGACTATATATTGTATGTATGTTGTAGCACCTTGATAGATTTTTTGCACTTTTGCAATAATTATTCGCTTCTGTGCTGATTTTCTAATCTTTGTGACATGTGTACAGTGGTGTCTACTTTCTAGTGAATCTCCAGGTGGTGGCTGGATACCTCCTGCTATTGCAACTGATCTCCTGGCAACAGAGATCAGTCCCCCTGTAGAAAATTGCCATTTTGGCAATTGGACTCCCCTCCCCAAACCTTGCCCTCCTCAGGTTCCACCTGGCAACCCTATCTGTCTGTGATATCACACAATGCTATTGTTGACATGATGATGATGTCACTGATGTGGGCCATCCAACCAATCAGATCAAAAGGCAGTTTGAACAAATGAAACTGAGGAGAGTGACATTAAGGAGGAAATTCAGCTAAGAACAAGAAGCAGAAGGGGACGAAATGGCACCAGTTAGCATTTAAACCATATGAAAGTTAAGCAGACTGAATATTATTTTTTCTAGTAATTTATTCACCAATGTTAAATGTGCTAGTGTCAAAGCAGATATTGAAATCAGAATATATTTTTCACTGCTTAAGTCCATGACATACAGGTGGAAGTGCGTAAGAATGAAGAAAAATGGCAAGATGCATTAGGAATGCTTAATAGAATCACCAAATGCATTCTACACAAAATATCATCAAAAAACTTCAGTAAAATAGTCATTGAGGGACAGCCATAGAAAGAGCTTTAAAAATCCTCTTGAAGGTAAAGATAAAGGTAGTCTATTATATTAGTCACCAGTTATATTAGGTGCTGTGGAACACAGGCAGGATGCTGCTGCAGTCGTCTTGTTTGTAGGCTTCCTAGAGGCACCTGGTTGGCCACTGTGTGAACAAATTGCTGGACTTCGTGGGCCTTGGTCTGATATAGCAAGGCTTTTCTTATGTTCTCATGTTAGTCCCCTGTGCAAGCACCAGGTCATTAATGACCCATGGGGTGACATCACATAATGATGTTTAGGGACATTTATAGTCTCTTTGAATTTTCTATTATTTTAAAATATATGACTCTGTCCCAGTGATCCCCAAGATGATGCCTGCAGATGTGTTCTCTGGCACCCATGTCCTTCTTTCCCAAACAATGAGCCCATCTTGATTTCCTTCCTCCTCATTGGAAAAGAAAACCCATCAGAATAGCAGCCTCCATCATAGGATTCTTGATTTGGAACCTTGCAATATTTTGTGACTTGCCGCATCCTTCATAACATAACAGCCATTTGTGTTTGATCTAGGGCTGTTGAAAAAAAAATTGATAAAATTCAGATTCGGCAAAATTCGTCCCATTTTTATTCAGGAAATGTCGAAGTCTGAACTCCCCCGCTTCGGGTCCATGCAATTTGGCATGAGATCCGGAGTTCGGGGAAAAATTTGGCCGAATAAAGCCATTAAAAACACAATCGCTCCTTTCAGTGGCTCCGCGGGGGCATTTTGGGGGGTAGAGGTCCCAAACGTTCAGCGTAGCTTGAGGGGACCCTTCTTGCAAGAACCCCCAAGTTTTGTGAAGATTGGGTCAGGGGGGGCTGAGATATGGGCCCTGAAAGGGATCCCCCCTCCTTAATGTGCATCTCTGACAATGGGGGTTTGCAATTAGCAGAGCTTGCCACCCACTCCCGAAGCTCCCAGCCCCGACAAACAGCTGAGCTGGGGGGAGCAAGGGCGGGGCAGGTGCAAAGAAGTTTGCAAACCATGCAAAGTAACACGTTTGCAACCATGCAAACCATGCAAAGCAACACGTGACGCCTGGGAGTTTGCAAACCATGGAAAGGGACAGAGGCAGCTAGCTATGCATAAGGAGCAGGAGGGGGTGGAATTTTCCCTTTTGCATCGGACTCGGGACCAAGCAAATACATTCTTTAAGTCACAATTTGAAAACCAGTTTTGAGCAAGCATCAAAATAGACGTAACCGATCTTATGAATGAGGGAAAACCTGAGGACACACAACTGAAGCCCCCCCCCCAAACCAGAGAGAGAGAGACTCGAGGGGGCACCCCCCCAGGCAGAACGGGCGAAAGCCCCCTTTGGCTTCCCCCCCACAGAAACTGCTCCCTCCCCACACACACAGACTCTGCTTCCCCCACACACACAGAGAGAAAAATTATAGAGAAAAGCCCCAAAATGGGTCTTACTGTGGATGTCTTCTGTTCCATCTTCTTCGCACCTGCCCCACCCTTGCTCCCCGTAGCTCAGCTGTTTGTCAGGGCTAGGAGCTTTGGGTGATGCACATTAAGGGTGTGGGAACCCCTTCCCGACCCCATATTTTGCCCCCCCCCCGATCCAATCTTTACAAAACTTGGGGGCTCTTGCAAGAAGGGTCCTCTGAAGCTATGCTGAAAGTTTGGGGGCTCTACCCCCAAAAATGCACCCTCTGCAGCCACGGAATGGCTTGAATGTGCACAAGCTCCCCCCCCCCAAGGGGGATCTCTCTCACACAAACAGATACTCTCTCTTTCTCTCCCCGGGCCGCGCAGCAGCTGGGCTCATGCACTCAGTCGTGACTGATTGGCCAGCAGAAGACCCAGCTTGGCCACCGATTGGCCGCAGGAGAATGCTGCTTACTAACTGTTATGCTGCTGCGCTGAACCCCAAATTTGCCAAATTTATTAGCCGAACACCCTGAACTCGCTGAATTCGGCTCCCCATTTTCCCGCCTTTTTTGAGTTCGGTTCCATCCGAACTAAAAACTGCCGAATCAGTGGAAATTCGGCTGTTTTTCGGTTCAGGACGAACTGAATCGACAGCCCTAGTTTGATCATGGTCCTTCCTCCTATGGCATCCATCTTCTGGTCATGCCAACAAGCTGTTCTCAAAATTCCCAAAGTACCTCCTGCTCTAACTCTTTTACTTAGGTGAACAAAGAGATATCTTGCTGGGTGAACTACCCAATTGTTCAGAAACAAGTTAACCTGCTTTCAGTTCAGTATTCTGGCCAAGAAACACAAAGAAACACAAATGACTAACAAGAACTTGGAAACTTGTTAAATAGTAACATTACGTTCATAGGTTGTGTGCTGTCAAGTTGACACTGATTTATGGCAATCCCAGCAATGGGCTTTCAAGGCCAGGGAGAGGCAGAGGAAGTTTGCTATTGCCTTCCTCTGTAGAGTCTTCCTTGATGGTCTCCCTTCCAAGTTGCCTCTGAACCACAGTATTTTTTATCTAGAGATGTGCACTGCTAAAGTACCAGTGTATAATTTGGGCATCTTGAAGACTGTAGCTTCTACTTGTTTTTGAACAAAAACCATTGCATATTGTCTCTGCTTCTTTTCACGCTGATAACTTTGGGCCAGAAAATTGCTGTCCTCACTGTGATACTATCTGTCCTTTGAACAGGATTTTTATTTACTTTGTAATACAGTGTCCTATTGTGAGATGTGGAATAATAGATATTAACATTGGATTGTCACATGAAATTGATGCCGGTGCAGGACAAATTGATCTTCTCATGTGATAAACCTGAATCAATGCCAGTATTTAGCTATGTTACTTTGTAATGAAGGGATTGTGGATTGACTGTGTATGCATGGGCCATCAAGTCACACCTGACGTCTGGATACCGCAGCGAGAGGCTTCCAAGGCAAGTGAGAAGCAGAGATAGTTCGCCATTGCCTTCCTTTGTAGAGACTTCCTTGATGGTCTCCTTCCAAGTACCAACCCTGCTTAGCTTCCAAGATCTGGAGAGATAAGATGTACCATGCCACATTTCCTCCCAATAGTAACAGTAAGATTACTAAATTATATAACTAAACGACATTTGGCTCCTTTTGTCTGCTGCTACTGTTATGGCTGCTTCAATTTTGATGCAATTCTTTTTTTAAGATTCCATCACACAAAGGTTAAAAATAAACAATAAGTTATGTTTGTGTTTACATTTTTTTGCAGTTTCTAATTGATTTACAGCTACTTGCACTCGCTCACTTAGCTTCTCACCCCCTTCAGTCATCACATCTCTGATGGAATATGGTTTGAATACTACCTACTGGTAGCTATTACAAATATCCATCAACCTGTCTACTTGTCCATTCAAGCTTTCCTAAAAACCTAGGTCTCTTTTAAAATTGTTTTGAAGAATGTTGGGTTGAATTAGTACTGTGTGCATTGTAGTGTTCATGTTTCTAAAAAAACTTAACAGTTGAGTTTCACATTTGACTAATGGTTGTAAAGTCTAAGGCTGCAATCCTGAGGGGGGGGAATCTCCATAGGAGCCAGTGTGACCCCGCGCCAGTGTAGGTGCCACTTTATCATGGGGGCAAACACCCTAGCATCCGGAAGTGACTGACACTGAGCTCCACCGGCTCCTGCCGCCAGCGTGGCCAGTCCAGGAACTAAATCCCAGAAGAGAATGGCTGAACTGGTGTGGGAGGCATCCTTGGGGTGTTCCTGGGGGTGGCGCTACCTTTAGGCAGCTTCCACAGCCCTTTCAGCCCGGGGAACACCCCCTTGAGCGGCGGTGGGGCTGCCCTGTCTTTTTTGGTGGCACAGCCTCACTTTTTTTTAATGGGGAATTTCCCCCCATTTCCCATATTTTATTTTTCAAAAGGCTTTTTTCCTTCTCCACAGTGGCTGGGAGGAGCAGAGCCGTGCCACCTCCTCTGAGGCTTCTCTGCCGCCGCAGAGAAAATGGGCTGCAAGAGTTGGTTGATACACGTCATTAGCCAGGTGTAGGGGAAAAAAGAACTAGCAGAGGTGTATATTAAACTCAATAAAATCAATGATGAAGTCAAAACAGTTTAAATATATATATATAATGCCCATGGCAAATCCTGTAATGAGAATGTAACCTTCTTCTGGGGATAAGTAATAATATCCAACAAAATGAAATTTACTTGGTATCCCTTCTGGTTTAAATCATTTCCCCATGTGTCAGTAGGAACCAGGGCATGGAATTCAGAATTCTGTGGTCTTTGCAAATTTGCAGCAAGCAGCCATAGATAGTGTCCCAGTAGTTCCCATTAGAGCTAATCACATATTAGGTTGCTGCCTGAGGCCATTTCCTTTAAAAAAAAAAAAATCTTTGGTGTCCTGTGTTTCATAGTGTGCTTTTGGAGTCAAATACCTAGATTATAAAGAACACTAACAACTTCAGCTCTGGATAAAGATATGACACCCAGCTCCTGACGACTGAGAGACTGTACGCCCACCTGGTAAAGTCTGTAAGCAATGAAACAGCTGGTAAAAATTTAGCTGGGAGTAAATATCACAATCATTTTTTTTTTTTTTTTGCTTTTTTTTGCGTTGCAGTTCTACATGGCTGTAGTATGTGTATGAACACCAGAATTGCCTGTAGGGTTGTACAAAAAAAAAAAAAAAAAACGTTAAATTTTGGGTTTGGGTTTATTGGGCCCAATTTTTTTGGGTAAAACTGAAATAAGCCAAATACCCATAATAGTAAATATGGGTATTTGGCTTATTTCTAAATTCATTTTAAAAAACCAGGCCCATTATAGTCTATGGGGATTTTTTCCGAAGCTCCTGTGGGGGCCTTGCGGCCGTGATCTCTGCCCCCAGCCCCACCCCAAAAAGCTCCCAGTGGTGAGGAAGAGGAACCTAGCAACGCTAGCTATCCAGCGCAAGGCAGAAAAATCACAGGCTCTGATAAATGCCAGCAGGCTACCTCACACAGTGCCAACAGCCAGTAGGCTGCATCGTGAAGACCATACTTGGTGCATGGGGACAGATAGGGAGAGGTGGTCCTTTAGATTTGTGCATTTTTCTGATATTTCCGCATGTCATAATTTAGAAATGTGGCTATTGCATGAACAGTTGTTTAGCCTGCTCATTATTATGCAAATCAGTTCATTGAATTGTAGCTGCTTCTGACCCTTTTATCACAAAAGAGCGGGGACTGATAATCATTTATTGGACCAAAAAAAATCAACTACAAACGTACCTGCTGTGAAGTTCCAATATGAAATATAATTGAGATGGAAGTCTTCTAATTGTTCATTGATTAGATCCCATTAGTTTGTAAGAGCTCAAAAGCAAACAGTTAATGCCGTTGATGTACTTATTGTTCACTTGGTAAGCGTTATTCATTAAGTAAATTAGAAACTGAATTGACTTTTGATGGCACATAATTGGTTTATCTAAATGACTGACAAAAATGAAAATAAAACTAATGGTAAGTGTTTTGGAACAATCTTGGCACCACGATAAAAGATAATTAAGTGTAGGGAACAGCTTTTCTGGAGGACTGCTTTTGAAACTTATGGCCTCTTTGATATTTCAGGATTGTTGTGTGTTTTTTTTTAGTAGAAGGACAATTTTAATGGCTTAAGACAGAGAAGCAAGAGAGGATCATACAGCAGATCTTAAAGCTATACTCACTGTTGTTCATAGCCAGTGACCAGGATCTAAAGGAGAAGCATCTATGTCTGGAGGCCAAATCACAGTCTGGAGAGTCATATATTTTGGCATCCAGAACTCCATTGGAGACAAGGCAGCCATGCCTTCTCTTCTGCCCACTGGAATATCTGCCATACCCATCATCTCCCATGAAGACTGCAGATATGCCACAGCATAGGTAGGGGAATTGTTGTTGTTGGTCTCCCTCAAATTGTTGTTGGTGATGTCCCTGCTAGATAACTTTGGCAGGAGTCAGGACAGCTCATGTCTGGTCCATAGAAGGCCTGTTAAGACCAAATTGTTTTGGTGAGCATTGAGGCACATGTGAATTTTATTTCAGATTTGTGATTAAAAATAAAATAAAATGGAGCACTGCTATTATGGATTTGTCATTGTTATTTATATTATGTTATTGTTATTACAATGCATTGATTGAATTTGACCACTTTTGAATGTGATGTTGGCTTCCCTGAGGCTTTCTTGATATTTGCGGTGCGATTAAATTGACATAACTAAATCAACAAACCCACTCAAAGTGTGCAATAAGTATGATTGGCAAGCGAAGGTATGACATGACTCGACTGACAAGCAATACCATGTGAGTCAGTATGATATGATCCAGTATGATATGATCCAGTATGATCCATGATTGCTCAATCATTCGTGCAGGTCATCAAATGTACATATGTCAACTAGCCTAGAATATTTTGCACATTTTTCATGTTTCCAAATGCTATCAATATGTGTGTGTGTGTAAACTGCCATTAAGTCACAGCTGACTTATGAAGACCCGGTAGAGTTTTCAAGGCAAGAGATGTTCAGAGGTGGTTTTGCCATTCCCTTCCTCTGCAAAGTAACTCTGGTATTCCTTGGTGGTCTCCCATCCAAATACATCCCATATCTGTACTGATCCAAAAACCAGAACCTACGAGCCAACATGAAGGCAGTTCCATGCTGCCTGCTTTCAAAGTTTCCTCTCACCTAAAAATAAATAAAATACAGTGTACACTGCATCGTAGGTGGAGACTGAAAACCATTGTAAGTTTGTTGTTTGTTGTTGTTCTTGTTTAACAGCGGATACAGATATTCTGGATAGATAGTTACACCTTTGCTTTCTAATTGTTCAATGTACACAAACTTATTTAAAAATATTGTTTAAAGTTACATTCAGGTTATATGTATAAAGTGATAAAACATAAATGAATTTGGGTCCCATGCCCAAGATATCTCGTGATGTATATGCAAAATTTTCAAAATATTCCAATATACAGAAATAGCTGAAATACAGACCACTTCTGGTCCCTAGCAGTCCTGATAAGGGATACTCAACCTGTATAACCTGCTTTGCTCCCAGCTTTTTGGAAACACATGTGGCAGTCATACTTCAAACTTACTATTGTGTTCAGCACTACTTTTAATTCTGAATCTCTAAGGGCACAGCGAGCTAGTCAAAATGACATAAGTCAATATGCATGGAGTCCTGTGGCCATTTCAGCTCAGGAAAATGGTGCATTCTTCAAAAGTTACATGTGACTACAAGTCAGTGTGGGGGATCCCTGAGCAGACTCAGTTCACACATATCATCCAGAGTACATTGTGTTCTGTTTTAAATGTTTCCAGTTCCTCTTGCAAAAGGAATTGGGGGGGGGGGGCGGCGGGGGCGGCTAAGTAGTGTTTCATACTTGAGGTATCTTAAACTTTAGGGTGAATACATGGAATAGGTGAACATATCACATTTGACAGCCACAATCACCTGTGAACTGAACTTCAAATGCCTTGCTGCCATCTGACTTGAGCAACTGCCAAAAAGCTTTGCTGCTGCACAGTAACTGTGATGGTAGAGCTGCCTTGCCTTTACATCTGCCCAGTAGGTGAAACTGAAGCTGCCCTAGGGTCATGGAGGGTGAGATCAGTTAAATAAGTAGTACAGGAAGGGGAATCATGAATCCCATAAGGCCAGCAAAAATAAGGATGCATGAAATAATGTCAATTACACTGACTTTGACTAATGCCAAAAGTACAATTTTTACCCGAGCTGCTCACAAACTGCTGAACTGCTTGACCCCCCCACCAAAAAAATCCTACCTACAAATGATGAGCTGAATGTGAGTTGAACCAGCAGGTATTTGAGCATCCCTGTCTGACAGTTGAAATGCAGAATAGGGGTGTGCATTCAGTAAAGCCGAACTGAACCCCCGAATACCTTATCAATATGGGGGGGGGGGTGTTCCTCCTGAAAAAATGGTGGCGATTTAAAGGGGTCCAAAAAGCGGATCCCGAATGATGCCAATTTTTTGGCATGATTTGGGCTGCTTCAGCCTGCTGAATTTTTTTTTAATACTGGGGAGTCCCCTGTCCCCCTCCCCCCTCTCTCTTTCACTTACCTGCTGGCTGGCCAGGCTGGCATAGAACTCCACTGCCACTCCTTCGAGATTCCACATAGTGCTCAGAGGCAGCTCTGTTCCTGCCACCACTGCTGGACTCAAGATAAGTGAGGGGAGGGAGACAAGGGGAGGGGGTAAAATTCAGATTTGTGTCTAATAGAATCTTTTTTTTGGGAGGAATCTGGATATTCCAGATATGGGGAGTTGGGAATATCTGGGTATCCTGAAAAATTTCAGGCCTATTAGACTTGTATCCGAATTTTACCGAATTTTGTTTTGTTTTTGAACACCCCTAATGCAGAATATTCTGCACATGCCTGCTAACTTTAATTTTAGTGTCTCAGCTTTCAAGGGAGGTATTGCACTGCTTACTGATTTACATCTTTCCTGGATGCAGTGGGGGGAACTGAAGCTGTGCTGGGGTCACTGGCAGTGGAGGTGACAGAGGGTGGGGAAGCTGCTGCTCAGAGGGAGAAGGGAACACCCCCCCCTGCAATTATCATGGGTTCCCACTTGTGTTCTATTTCCTCCTACTTCAAACATAGCTGTTAATATCAAACAATTTAGTATATTTTGATCGCATCCTTCCCTAAACAACTTCAGAGGTGAATACAGGATTCTTTCATTTTAAAGCCTTTGTGGTAAGTTAGTAATTGGCCTTTGGTTACCAGGCATAATGGCAAAGCCATGATTTGAACTCTGTTCTCTTTGATCCTAGTCTAACTCCACTCTATTACACCAAATTGCCAGGCTCTCATTTTAACTTTTGATAAATAAAATACCCCCATGCAAGCAGAGAACAGATTCCCCCCAAGGAAGCTTGTGTGAAACACGTAGGGGTATTTTATTTATTAAATTTTATCCCCTTGCACCAGTTGTTGCCTTTTGTCTCCATTTTGTTTTGGTGCGGGCTCCTTTCTTTTTGCTTGTCTCATTTTAACTTGAAATGCCAACTTCTGTTCTGAATTCGTGCACTAGCCTTCAGTGGACTTAGGAATGGTATAACTCTGCTTAGCATTGCACTTCATAGTACATTGTAATAACGAAATGCACAATGCACTATCACTCAGTAAAGAAAAAAGAAATAAGCAAAATGCCAAATTGTTCAGTTAAACCAAAAGTTAATTATAACTTGCAAATCATGGTTAACTCCTGGTGACTGAGCCAGTCAACTAGTTCAGCTTTCATATATTTCTGCAGGTCATAGGAACATCATAATGATTGCATATTTGTGTATCAGCAACGACTATTGTGGCCTGAATGAAATCCTGGATGGTTACTGAACATCCCAAATGATGAAAGGTTCTATCGCTAAATTAATCTATTAACTGATTTTTTTTATTTTACATTTTATAGGCTCAATAAAGTTTAGCTGATCTGTTTATTTGTCTTTCTCTTATATAACATATTAATGGCAGCTCATAAAGAACGTTATGTAAATATTGGAAAAACTGGAATACTTTGGCTTTTTCAGATGTTTCCTTTTTGTTAATTTCTATACTGACACATGTAAGTCAATATGAAATTAACTAAATTATAAAACATTGTTTTCTACATATTAACACACTTTCTTAATGTAGACTATTTTTATTTCCCAAACACTCTATCCTTTTCTAATCATAATGTCATGCTTATAGACTGGTTTAATCTTTCTGAGGCCAATTCACAGTTCAAATCATAAAATTTGTTTATTTAAAAATGCAAACTTATACAATGTTCATTTACCACAACCAACACATCTCAAAATAAGCTGGAGAAGTAGGGGAAAATGATAAAGATTTGTTGTGTTTAAATTTTTATGTTTCTTCCTCTGCCTTTTCCTCTAGCTTCACCACCATCTGTGTTTGGTTTTGGTTTTGGTTTTTTGTATATGTGTTTTCCAAATTGCAGTGTACACTATGATGGTGTTTGGGTCATTTTTTATCAGTTATATCTGTGCATGCACACTCATGTCTACACACACAAACACACATATGGTGAAAAACATAAAATATAGGCTGAGATTGGCAAACTGCAATCCTTACTTTTCATTGATCTTGCCCATGTGGGCTTTTTTACATTTGTTCTGTAAGCAAAATTGATTCTCCCCAAGGGTTATGGATGGTCAGGTCAGGTACCTAAATGATGAGCAAGAGAAATCACACTTCCAATAAGGCTATAGGAGACTACAGCTGCACAGGTTGCCACACAGAGGAAGGCAATGGAGAGGTGGGACTACATGGGCTTGCCATGAGATGGTTGTGACTCTACGACATACTTTACCTTATAAGGTTAAGCAAAAATGTGAAAACAAGGTACAGCCTGCCTATCTATCTATCTATCTATCTGTCTGTCTGTCTGTCTGTCTGTCTGTCTGTCTGTCTGTCTGTCTATCTATCTTCTTCTTCTTCTTCTTCTTCATCATCATCATCATCTAGTACTGTTCATACAGCTATAACCTTGAGTAAAAACAAAGAAACAAAAAATGCCTTATGTAGTGCTTTTCTTGTGATATTAAATTATTGCCCCTATAAATTTTGCCACAGACAGAGTAACAGAATCATTTATTTCTGATAATAGCCTCATCACCTGCACCCTTGAACCACCAGATGTCTCGCTGGACATTTCAAAATTTTTAAATAAAGGAGTAATTAAACTGGCCTTCAGCTAATTAAATATCAGACACTCCATGATCATGTGTTCGATACTTTCAACTTTGTCATGTGAGCATCTACATGTTCTATTTGAGTATGGCACTTTGTTATATCTGCCTTCCAGAACCACCAAAGGAAGGGCATTCATTCTTGCCAAAGTAAAAGCTCTTCTGAGATTTGGTATTGTCAAGCAATAGAAATACTTCAGCAGTTGCTTCGGAAGGGCAACACCCAAAAAGGATGCCGAACATGCCCTATGAGCCATAAAAAATGTATTGCTAGTGTCCAATTCCTTTACTCAAGTTTTGGTGAGCCTAGTTATTTCTATGCTCTCAGTAGTCTTTACCTTGTCATTTGTAATTCCTAGACATTGCATTTTCTTTTCCAATAAACGATCCCATTGGCTAATGTGTGCATCTGTGTGAGGTACAGCCTTAATAACACAGACCTCAATTCCAAACAATGAGACTTAAAAAAAATAGTATGTATAATTACTGAATCATTTGCACTCTTTCCCTTTCTCTCTTTCTCTCTCTCTGCTAATCTATAAATTAATCTATACAATTGGCTGCTAAATGGTGTGCAGTGATGCTAGGTCTTTTTGTGGGGGATGAGAACTCTCTTTGTGGACTACCCTGTAGTGCTCATGAAAGAAGAAGGAGGAAGAGTAGGAGTAGGAGTTGGTTTTTATATGACAATTTTCTTTATCTTTCAAGGAGAATCAAACTAGCTTGCAATCTCCTTCCCTTCCTCTCCCCACAATAGACACCCTGTGAGGTAGGTAGGGCTGAGAGAGCCCAGGGTCACCCAGCTGGCCTTATGTGTAGGAGTGGGGAAACCAACCTGCTTCACAAGATTAGCATCTGCCACTCATGTGGAGGAGTGGGGAATCAAACCCTGTTCTCCAGATCAGAGTCCACCACTCTTAACCACTACACCACACTGGCTCTCCCTGCCAACCGCACTGCACTGTATTGTTCGAATGCAGGAAAAGTAGCCAGTGTGTGTAACCAGCCAAAATGGTCAAAGACTGGTGAACTGGTGAACAGAATGTGAGCTGAACTGACAGGTGTTTGAGTGTCCCTACGCTAGAGAGATGGATAGACGTCAGAGGCAAAATGAAGTTAAGCAGACCCTGTTTTACTCTATGCTCCTACCTTATTCAAGGCAAGCTACTTTTTTAACAGAAAGTGTTACCACATGCTTTGAAAATAATAACATGGCCCCTACATTGCCTTAACGAGTAGAAATTCGGTTGCTGAGAGGGAGGACAGCTAAATTGTACCCGGTTGTAAATAAGAGGCCACACAAAGAGGTGAACTCAGCAATCTGTTTCCCTAGAAGATAAGGAGAATTAACTTGCAATAAATTCCAGTACACTAGTCTTGCAAAGCCTATGCGCTAAACATAAAAAAAAAACCTGTGGGCTTAATGCAATTGTAACTTCAATAGAGAGTTATGCCAAAAGGAGGGAAAGAAAAATGTCGTATTGGAAGAAGCAGCAATCTCTTGACAGCGGTAAATATGATAAAGGCAGGTAGTTCTTTCTGATTCTACTGCTAGGACCAAAACTTTTTTGGGACACAGCACATGTTATGATTGACTGAGGCAAGGTGGGAATTGAAAATCAGGACTGTAACTAACTCCAAATATAGGGATTATGAAGGGGACACTGAATTATCGATACTGTGTTTGCCTCCAACATGCAAATCAGCAAAGGGAGGAGAATTTGCTTAGGACACATACAATTCAATCCTAAGAAGAGTTACACCATTCTAAATTCACTGACTTTGGTGGATTTAGAAGGGTGAAATTCATCTTAGGATCATACTGTTAGTAGGTAGAAGAGGGCTGTTTGTAACACTCCCCCATTTGTCATCCCCGCCCCGTGGCTACTTCTTCTTCAGCACAGCCCCTTGACCAGTGGTCTCCAAGCCATGGATCATAGGAGAAGCATCACAGAACCTCAGTTGCTGGGTTAGCATTGTTATGGGAAGTGGAATTTCTTTTTTCTGAAATTCACTTTTTAAAAAGATATTCCACAGATTCCTCTTATTTAATTAATTATATTTATTATGGTCATGGACCATCAGATAAAACAGAATATTACAAAATATATGGTAAAACACAAATATTCAGAATAAACAAAATTCAAATATTTAAAAGGAACATAGACATTACTGAAGTAATCAATACACAGAAATTCATAGGGTTGATGCAAAATAACAATCTGTAAGTTCCAAACAATATTCATCCCATACTTCCATAGCTATTGTATAGATTTGGTCCAGAACTGTCTTATTTTTATTGGTAACCAAGCAAACCTAGCAACTCCATTTGTTAAGACCTCACTTGTATCTGACAGCAATAATTTAAGGTGTTGTTTCCTCAAAGCTCCAGAACATTCTACAAGTAATGATGTTAATAATCCTGTCTGTATATGGGCATACAGCTTACATTCAAATAGCACGTTTTCGAAACTTTCAAGTTCAACTTCTTTACAAATACATTTACATGCTTCCATTGGAAGTTTATTATATTTCCCATCTAAATAAGTAGAGTGCAAAGCATTGTACCAAAGAAGCATAAAAGCTCTTTGATATTCAGAATTTGTAATATTAAACAAATAAGGCATCATATGGTAGCTGTGCTGAGAGACACAGCAGGAGCTTAGAGAAAGCTGTTGCTGAGTCAGGAAGGGTTGGTGTGGCTGAAAATTGCTCTGCTGTTGGCTTTTGATGGGTGGGGCTGAGAGTATTTAAGAAGGCTCCTTTCACCAGAGGTGCGGCTGTGGCACCTGAGCTGAGAGACACAGCAGGAACTTAGAGAAAGGTCAGTCTGCTGCTGAGTCAGGAAGGGCTGGTATGGCTGAAGTTAATTGTTCTGCTGTTGGCTGTTGAGGGGTGGGCTGAGAGTATTTAAGAAGGCTCCTCTCACCATAGGTGTGGCTGTGGCAGCTAGGCTGAGAGACACAGCAGGAGCTTAGAGAAAGGTCAGTGTAAGGTTTTTTTAGCTTTTGTTTTTCCTCAGTGGCTGGGGAGTAGTAGCTGAGGTTGTTGTGTGTGAGAGTGAGTGGGAGGTTGGAGCCTCCTGGAGAGAGGTTTCTGAGTAGTTCTCTTTGTTCTTTTATCTAGCTGTTGCTGAGTCAGGAAGGGCTAGTGTGGCTGAAGTTAATTCTGCTGTTGGGTGTTGAGAGGTGGGGCTGAGAGTATTTAAGAAGACTCTTCTCACCAGAGCTCTTGCCCTGGGGCTCTTGGCCTGGGGGCTCTGTAAGTGGCTGACAATTTTCTACATTTTATATCTGTTGAGTGTTTTTTGCTTTTCAATCTTCCATCCCCCAATTTAGGAAGAGGCATGTTCTGGTAATGCGAGATTCCCTACTGAGAGGGGTAGAGTCTAAGGTGTGCCAACCAGACTTGTCATCTCAAGAGGTCTGCTGCCTACCAGGTGTACGCATTCATGATGTGACAGAAAGGATAGGAAGACTCATCAAGCCCACAGATTATTACCCTTTCTTGCTCATTCATGTGGGAACAAATGATATTGCCCAACACAGCCCAGAACATATGAAAAGAGACTATGAAGCTCTGGGTAAGAAAGTGAAGGACCTGGGGTCACAGGTTGTGTTTTCATCAGTTCTGCCTGTCGAAGGTCATGGCTTAGGAAGGGAAAGAAAAATACTACAAATTAAAGACTGGCTGCGTAGATGGTGTCATCAAGAAAGGCTTGGATTTTTGGACTATGGCTTATGCTTTCGAAATGAAGCTCTTCTATCAGGAGATGGTTTGCACCTCGCAAGGGTAGGAAAAATGTTTTTGGTGAAAGCCTTGCCAACCTGATAAGGAGAGCTTTAAACTAAATCCTATGGAAGAGCGAGACAAGATCTTAAAGCCGAGCATGATGACAATAACTGGAGATGGGAACAATAAAGATTTGTGGGAAGTGCCATGTATGCAAGAAAACATAAACATGTGGGTAAGTTCAGAAACAAAAACCTCTGGGTACCTAAACCATTGCTCCCAATGTCTGTACACTAATGCGCAGAGTATGGGGAAAAAGTGGGAAGAGCTTGAAGCCCTAGTACAGGAAGGGGATTTTGACCTAATTGATATTACTGAAACTTGGTGGGATATCACTCACGATTGGAATATTAAGAAGGGGGAAGGAGTAGCATTGTATGTCAAAGATGTGTACACTTGTGAAGAAGTATATGAATCTGAGCATGGTAGTTCAGTCAAGAGTCTATGGGTAAAAATAAAAGGAGTAAGAAATAATCATTATATTATGGTGGGGTCTGCTATCGATCACCAAACCAGGCAGAGGACTTGGATGGGACGCTCCTAGAACAGATTACAAAGTTCTGAAAGAAAGGACACGGTGGACATGGGAGATTTTAATTACTCGGGTATCTGTTGGAAGTCCAACTCTGCTAAAAATGCAAGGTCCGATAAATTCCTGACTTGTCTTGCTGACAACTTCCTATTCCAGAAAGTGGACAGGGAAACAAGGGGATCTGCTATCTTAGAACTGATTCTTACCAACAGGGAACAACTGGTTCATGATGTTAAAGTAGTAGGCACTCTGAGTAGTAGTGTCGTGGGCCAACCCGAGCTTTCCTCCTCCTCTGAGGAAGAGGAGGAGTGGGAACCTGGGCCCGTTCCTCCAAGGACCTCACTGGAACAGCAGGAACAGGCATCAAAGCCACCAAGACCCATGACAGGGGATGAGGGCTGCTACTTCTGGCAGCAAACAGAACAGCAGGTGCAACAACAACAAGGGCAAGACTCCTCACCTGCAAGTTCTCCCAAGCTGGCTGAAAAGCAGAGAATCAGGGCCCAGGTTCAATGAAGGGAAAGAAGGCAAAATGCCAGGTGGGCCTTGAGAGAGAGAAAAGGGACAATTAAGCCTAATCAGGAAGGAGTGGAAGAAGCTGGAGCTGTTAGGCAGATAAAAGGCCAGGCAGTTTGCCTGGTTCAACACATGTTGAAGGCCACTGACTGAGAGAAGCAAACAGAAGCTCCAAGCAACGGAAGCTATCTCAGTTAACCCCGGTGTGCAAGCTGAAGTCTGATCTGGTACACAAGGAGGTTGTGCCGGTAAGTGCCCTTACTCCTTTGTCTGCTAATTACCTTCGTCTATCCTGGTCCCCGGGAAGAGAAAAGCCTGCGTCAGGCTCTGGTCAACACAGCACTCCCATTGCTGTTGTTGAAACCAGAGGCCAAGCCTCCTGCCTGGCTCCTGCCTTCATGCTACACTTTTGCCGGAGTACGACAAGTAGTGACCATGTAATCTTGGAATTTACAATCTTGGGGAAAGGAAAAACTATGTAGTAAGACATTTAGGTTGGACTTTAGGAAAGCAAGTTTTAACAAACTTATGCTGGGTAGAATCCCAAGGTCAGAAATACTTAAGGAGAAGGGAGTTCAAGAAGGGTGGGGGCTTCTTAAAAATGAAATACTGAAGGTGCAATCACAAACCATTCCTATAGAAGGAAAAAATGAGAGGGTCCTAAAGAGGCCAGGGTGGCACCATAAACAGCTTTTTAAAGGGTTGAGAAATAAAAAAGACTTCTTTAGGAAGTGGAAGGAGGGCCTTATAACCAAAGAGGAATATAAACAAATAACTAGTGCTTGTAGGGAGAGTGTTAGGAAACCTAAAGCTCAGTATGTGCTTAGGCTAGGAAGAGATGCTAAACACAATAAAAAAGGGTTCTTTTCCTATGTACAGAGTAAGAATAAGTACAAGGACAAGATAAGCCCTTTGCAGGGACTGGAAAGTGAAATTGTAACAGGAGATGAAGAGAGGACAGAACTCTTCAATTCCTACTTTTTCTCAGTCTTTTCTTGCGAGGTAAGCAGTGCTCAACATGGCTTAAACAGAGCACATGATGAGGGAAGGGATTTCCGCCAAGGATTGGCATTGGGGTAGTGCACAAACACCTAGTTTTTTAAATGAAATGAAGTCCTCAGGGCCAGATGAATTGCATCCAAGGGTACTCAAATAACTTGCAGATGTAATTTCTGAGCCTCTTACCATTATTTTTGAGAATTCTTGGAGAACAGGTGAGGTGCCAGAAGACTGGAGGCAGGTAAATGTTGCCCTCATCTTCAAGAAGGAGAAAAAGGAGGATCCGGGTAACTACCGGCCCATCAGCTTGACATCTTTATCGGGAAAAGATTTTGAACAAATCATCAAACAGTCAGTCCTTGAGCATTTAGAAAGGATGGACCTGATCACTAAGAGGCAGCACAGGTCTCTCAAGAACAAGTCATGTCAGACTAATCTTACCTCCTGTTTTGAGAAAGTTACTACCTTGCTGGATCAGGGGAATGCTGTAGACATAGTTTATTTTGATTTCATTAAGTCTTTTGATAAGGTTCCACATAGTATTATTGTGGACAAATTAGGAAAATGTGGTTTAGATCCTGTTACCAGGTGGATTTTAAACTGGTTGACAGAGCACACCCAAAGAATGCTTGTTAATGGTTCCTCATCCATTTGGAGATAGGTGACTAGTGGAGTGACTCAGGGATCTGTCCTGCGCCATGTATTGTTCAACATCTTTATACATGATTTGGATGAAGGAATAGGTAAGGTAAAGGTCCCCTGTGCAAGCACCGGGTCATTCCTGACCCATGGGGTGACGTCACATCCCGATGTTTCCTAGGCAGACTTTGTTTACGGGGTGGTTTGTCAGTGCTTTCCCCAGGCATCTTCCCTTTACCCCCAGCAAGCTGGGTACTCATTTTATCAACCTCGGAAGGATGGAAGGCTGAGTCGACCTTGAGCCTGCTATCTGAGACCAATTTCCGTTGGGATCGAACTCAGGTCGTGAGCAGCGTTTGGACTGCAGTAATGCAGCTTACCACTCTGTGCCACGGGGCTCCTAATAGAAGAAATAGAGGGGATGCTTATTCAATTTGCAGATGATACTAAATTGGGAGGGGTAGCAAATACGGTATAAGACAGAGCCAAGATACAGGATGATCTTGACAGGCTAGAGAATTGGGCTAAAACTAATAAAATGCACTTCAACAAAGATAAATTTAAAATTCTGCATTTAGGTAGGAAAAATCAAATACATAATTATAGGATGGGGGAGGTTTGTCTGAGCAGTAGTGTGTGCGAAAAGGATCTTGGGGTCTTAGTAGATCAAACACTGAACATGAGTCAGCAGTGTGATGCGGAGAGGGAGAGAGGGGGAGAGAGAGGGAGAGAGATGAACCTCCCTGGGTAGTAGAGTTCCACCCTCCAGGTGGCACCTGGAGATCTCCTGCTATTACAACTGATCTCCAGAAGACCAAGATGAGTTCTCCTGGAGAGCATGGCTGATTCGGAAGGTGGACTCTGTGGCATTATACCCTCCCCTCCTCAAGTCCTCCCCTCCCCAAAATCTCCAGGTTATTTCTCAACCCAGAACTGGCAAACCTACTGGGGAGGCAATTCCAAAGTTTTGGCACCACAGCTGAGACAACCCTTTATCGAGCTAAAGCCCATCTAGCCTCAGATGGGAGAGGCACCTGAAGCAGAGGCTCCAAAGATAACAGAAGTGGACGAGCAGGTTCATATGGGAGTGGTGGCAGTAGTAGGCTGGGGAAGCCTTGTGAGGTACGATCTAAGGTGGGGAAAAATAATATATCAGTCTTTAGGTCAATTTTATATGACTGAACAGTCAATTTCATATGACTATTCCCTCTCAATTTGTTCCCTCTCAATTTGTCAACCATTGTAAATGTGCAATTAACAATCCAGGCCTAATTCAAATATAACTTTCCTCTGGCTCTTAAGATAAAAGGGTAATCAGTAAGTTCCCTCGGCTTTGTTGTACTGTTTTGTTCTTCTCAGCACTAAAGAAGAAATACAATGAGCAGCCTTCCATATTTTTGCTTTTCCAGAGAGTGCTCTAGAAAGTAATTTGTCTTCCAGGGCTTATGATTAACAACTTAAACATGACAACAATCATAAGAGTACATTTCTGCTTTACGGTTTTATAAGGAAACAAGATCTATTCTTCCCTAACTTATGCAAAATGAAATTCGTAGTTCTGAGCACCATGTAAAAGGGAAGTTGGGAACAATAAACTGCAGTGTGAATGAGGGAGATCCAGAGCGATGCATCATATCCAAAACTTAAAACCTGCTCATCAAACTACTGTACAATCCCACACAACACACTGAATATCTTTGCCTTGTATATAAACTCGAGTAATTTTTTTAAAAAAATGTCATTCATATCCCCAGTGGCAAAACTGAGGGAAGGAGAATGGTTCCTTCTTTCCCACTATTTACAGGGCTCAAGCTTGCTGTCTGTGAGTGTGAATTAGGGTTGCCAACCGCCAGGTGGCAGCTGAAGATCTCCCACTATTACATCTGACCTCCAGGCAATAGAGATCTGTTCAGATGGAGAAAAGGATGGCAAATGACATCTTGTAAACAGTCCTTTATTATGGTCATCAAAAAATCTGATTTCAAGAGATGGTCACGGTGCAGGGAAATGAAGCCTCTACTGGAGGTGACCTTCACTTTCAGAGCATGTTGGGTGGTGGTGGGGGAGATGAGATTGGAACCAGCCAAAGTCATGACCAAGGCAGCTCTTGTGAAGGAGGTGTGGGTTAGCAGACTTCTTCAAAAGCCCAATAAGTAATTGTAGTAGAACCTGGTGTTTTTTAGTTGGGGTGGGGGGTAAATTCCTCCGGATGGGACTGGGTGAGCCTTGTCTTTTAAAGTGTAGATCAGCCCACCACCTGGTTGGGCAGACCAAATTGGCTCTGATTACATGACCCCATCCTCAAAAGGGCACAACTATGGGGCCCTAACAAAACCAGTCAAAAAATAGAAAAATGAAAAAAAAAAGGTTTATTTTCAGTTTAGATTTATTGATATGCACAACCCTAGGGTTAGCTCATCCTCATTGTGTAACCCTAAGGTGATTGAATCAACAAGCAAACCAGTAATTTCCCTATCTTCACTCATCCCGGCACTCAATCACTATTCAAGAGAATAGTCCAGGTATTCTCTTGCGTCCCCCCTTGCGTTCTGACATTCTCTTGTGTTCTGACGACTCATCAAACCTCTCCTATCTTTTTGTTTAGACCCCAGAAATTCAATAAATTAATTGTCTTTGGCTTTCCTTGCCAGCTTACCTCATACCACCTCAAGACCCATTTTGGGGTATAAATATTGTTCCTTTGGCCATTCATAGTATGTGTGAGTTCTGGATCTGTGCATGCATCCCACTTCCAGGTTGACTCTTCCCCCCCCCCTTGTAAATGCTGGTTGTTTTCCTCTTCAGTGCTGCTTTCCCTGGACTTCCCTTCAAAACTGGTAACTATCACCCATCCTAGAAACCCTATCCGATTTCTTCCCTTTTTTCTTAATCAGTTCTTGTAAGCTTCATATGTTTATGCTAATTGCTTGAGATATATTTGTTGTTTTTATTACTTCATTCTTTAATAAAACCCATTTCAACTGTACAACTGCCTGCTCATTTAAGAGTTTTACCCAGGACTACCCTGGTATACATAGGTTATTGATTCCAAATTAACTGGAGACTGCCTACTTAAGGTAACAGTGTCAGGGGAGAAGTCAGAGGTGGAGCTGAGGAGGGGGAACATGGGATTTCCTTACTTCCACAAGTCTTCATGGGTACTACTTATACACTACAGATCCTATCTTATACAATTTCATCACATTTCCAGGTAATATATTGGATCCTTCAGAAAATACTGCCAAAATATTGCCACTTGGTAGTCACAAACCATATTTCTCCTAATTTGTTCTCTACCAGCAAAAATCCCAAGAGACCTCTTAAAGGGAGGGATCTATAAATGCACCCTTCATTCATAGTATTATTTTAACACATGAGCTGATTTATTCCTAAACTTTCCCTTTATAGCCAAATAGCTTTAGGTTTCCTTTTTCAGACCAAATTGCAAAATAATGAGGAGTTCCTGATTTGTTCATAAACATTTTTGGTTTTAAATATCCATATTTATATGTATGTGTGCTGATGTAAAAACACTATACTGTTCCAGGTAATGATATACTCATATTTTTCAAATTGTCTTTCTTGTGACGGGAGTCATTACATTGGTTACTTTTGTGGAATTAGAATACTTATTTCAGTTGTAATCATGAGCTGGAATATTACAGAGGCTTCCCTCCCCCTTTCTTTTTTGTAGCTATACCACATAAATGTCTTTAACGTTTCTTCCCTAAGAATCTGAGCAAATGTACAAATTAACATCCAAGTTCAACATTGCACTTTGACAGTCAATTGACCATGTTTTCGAAGCCAGGGATCATTACCCCAGGGTGGAGGAGGAGGAGGAGGAAAAGGAGGAGGAAGAAGAAGAGTTGGTTTTAATACCCTGCTTGCCTCTACCTTTACGGAGTCTCAAAGCAGCTTACAATCACCTCCCCCCCCCCACAACAGGCACCTTATAAGGTGGGTGGGGCTGAGAGAGTCCTTAGAGAACTGTGACTGGCCCAAGGTCACCCAGCAGACTTCATGTGAAAGAGTGGGGAATCAAACCTGACCAGAGCATCTATTAAAAGCAGGAGTTAGAAAAAAACTGGATACATTAGATGTTATTCATGTTATTAATAGAGCAAATGCTCATGTTTTTCCTTGATGCTACTGATTTCTTGAGCAATGGCATTTTCCCTTTCCAGTCAGATCCTTGCAAGGAAAGTGCACAGAGCACTTACAGCCAATCACTTTTGGAGACAAGCAGAGAGTCACAGTTCTTCACAGGTGGCAGAACCCCCACACCCTTTTTAAGTGCTATGGCTGGAAAAATAGAGGGCTGGTGCAGTTTTTAAAGATCTTGTGGAATGTATCCCTTTGGTCAAATTTGCTTGAAACTTGGGGGTTCTTTAATAGACAGCACACAATAATTTTGGGGTTATTTTGTTGTAAAACAGCCACTCCACCCCCTCCCCCAAAAAGCTCCTGATAGGGCATAATGGAGGGATGTACTAAAATGAAATACAGGAAGGTCCATTGGGAACAATGGGGGATGCTTGAAGGTACATTGAATATAATGGGAGCCAGGCACCATTGAAATACATCACAGCACATAGAAGTTGCAATGAAAATGTGGAACAGATTACAAGAAACCTGCCCTGGGTTTGGAATGACAGCTTCAAGAATGGAATGATGGTCCCTGGAAGTAGACTGACAGTCCCTGGACCCAGATAAAATGTTCTGGGACTGGAATGAGCTCCCCCACACCAGAGTGGAACAACGGACCCTGGCCAAGGCTGTTGCTCAACCGCCATTTTAGGAATCAGAAGAGCGAAGTCTGGTTGCTGAAAGAGTCACCTAATTTGGGGGGGGGGTCTGTCAAATCAAAACCCTTCATTCAATCTCCTTGAAAATTAGGGAATCTTTAGATTATAGAGAGAACTGGATTCTGTGCAAATTTGGTGTTTGAGTGTCTTGAACACAGGGGTGTAATGCTGTTTAGGACGGCACTGTCATACATTGGTTTTATCATCTGCTACAAGAAATGTTGAAATAAAGACAATGGGCTGGATTCAACAAGCTTTTCTGCTGGCAAAAAAAGAGAGGGGCCTGCCTTTGACCTCCCAAAAGGCTATGTGTGTGTGTGTTAAGTGTCGTCAAGTCATTTCCGACTCCTGGCGACCCTCTGAATCAGTGTCCTCCAAAGTGTCCTATCCTTAACAATCTTGCTCTGACCTTGCAAATTGAGGGCTGTGGCTTCCTTTATAGAGTCAACCCATCTCTTGTTGGGTCTTCCTCTTTTTCTGCTGCCTTCAACTTTTCCTAGCATGATTGTCTTTTCCAGTGACTCTTGTCTTCTCATAATATGTCCAAAGTACAACAGCCTCAGTTTAGTCATTTTAGCTTCTAGGGTCAGTTATGGCTTGATTTGATCTAAAACCCACTGATTTGTTTTTTTTTTTTTTTGTGGTCCAACACCACATTTCAAAGGAATCTACTTTCTTCCTCTCAGCTTTCTTCATTGTCCAGCTTTCACACCCATACATAGTGAATACAAAGGCATGAATTAACCTGATCTTGGTTGCCAGTGACACATCCTTACACTTCAAAATATTTTCTAGCTCCTTCATGGCTGCCCTTCCCAGTCTCAATCTCCTTCTAATTTCTTGGCTGCAGTCTCCCTTTTGGTTGATGATGGAACCAAGGAATAGAAAGTCTTCAACAATTTCAATTTCCTCATTGTCAACCTTAAAGTTGTGTAATTCTCCTGTAGTCATTACTTTTGTCTTCTTGATGTTCAGCTGCAGTCCTGCTTTGGCACTTTCTCTTTTAACTTTCAGCAGTAGTCACTTCAAGACTTCGCTATTTTCTGCCAGTAATGTAGTATCATCGGCATATCTCAAATTGTTAATGCTCCTCCCTCCAATTTTTACTCCACCTTCCTCTAAATCTAATCCAGCTTTCCTAATGATATGTTCTGCATACAGATTGAAGAGGTAGGGAGATAAAATACATCCTTATCTAACACCTTTGCCAATCGGAAACCATTCTGTTTCTCCATATTCTGTCCTAACCATGGCCTCTTGTCCAGAATACAGGTTGCACATCAAAACGATCAGATGTTGTGGCACACCCATTTTTTTAAAACCAGCCACAGCTTTTCATGATCCACACAGTCAAAAGCTTTGCTGTAATCTGTGAAACACAAGCTGATTTTCTTCTGAAATTCTCTCGTATGCTCCACTAACCAATGTAAGTTTGCAATATGATCTCTAGTGCCTCTTCCTCTTCTGAATCCAGCTTGAACATCAGGCACTGCTTTTGAATGAAAGGATTTGCTCTAAAAAGAAAGGAGCTTTGTAGTTTTGCACTGTTTGGATCGTTTCCTCTGTTATGATTTTCATTTGCACTCTCTCTTTCATGCCTTGTTAATTTAGGGAGCAATCTTAAACAGGTCTACTCAAGACAAAATTTATTCAGTGGGGCTTTCTCCCAGAAAAGTATCCTTAGGATTGCAACCATAACATGCTAGTTTTAATTATTAGCAGCCAATTATTCACATTCCCAAAACCATCTTCAAAGGCAGTCCCACATAGCACACATTACAGTAATCTAACCAATGAGTGGTCAAGGCAAACTGAAACTGTAGATGGTAGAATTAAAAAAAAAATTAAACAAGGACATGGTCAAACTACATACATCATCATGTTTCTTTGTTTCAGGATTAAGCATAATTGGAAATGACAAAGAGGGCTTTCAGGGATCTGTGCCCCCAAAGAACACTTGCAAATATATGGAAGTTTCATTCTCATGTGGAAGATGCACCCCTAAGGGGGAAAAAAAGGAAAAGACCAAACCAACCAGGATTTTGAAAAGTCAATTTTTCTAGATCTATTTCTCTTTCATTCATTTTTATTCTGTGATCATTCTGGGAGAGTGCAGCTTAAATTCCCCCAAAATAAAAATGAAGTGTTTTCGCTCTTTGTCTCTTCTTTATGTGAGGCCTTTTGCTTTCATTGTGCTTGGCAAGGAAAGAGGAGAAGTAAAGCATTACTGATGAAAAAAGAAAGCAAACTATGCTTGAGATGCCAAGGGGCTTCTTCCTTCCAGTCTCAGTCTCCACAGCTCACTGACATGAAACTTGGGGGACCCTCCAAAGTGACATTACATTAAGTGTGATGGGTGACCACTGGAAGGGAAAATCAAGAACTGCTTATGTGCGTGCAGAAGCACATGTGCAAAGGTCTTTGGGGGACCTGACCAGTGACTTCACATTTTTTGTTCTTACTGAGGACTATTTTTCTCCCTATATCTCCCTATATATTTGGTATCTGAAGAAGTGAGCTGTGGTTCATGAAAGCTCATGCCCTGCCAGAAATTTTGTTAGTCTTTAAGGTGGTGCTAGAAATTTGCTCTTTTCTCCCTATAGTATGCTTCAGCAGTAGGATTGCTAGGTGCAGGAGACTTTTGTGGGTGGTGCAAGGGAAAAAGACAGTGCAAAGACAGTGCTCAATGTGGGGATGTCACTTCTGGATGAAGATCCAGAAGTGACCACATTCCATCATGCAACACTCTAGGATTTTCCTGGATCTCTATGTTAAAGACCATAGATACCCAGGAAAGTCTTAGAGCATCGTTCAACCTGGAAGTGATGTTGCCATGTAGAGCAACATCCCCCCCCCCATTTTCTTCTTGCTGGTCCAGTAAATGTTGGTGGGGGGGTGGGAGGCATTTTATGGAGTTTGTCAGTTGGGAAAATGGCATGCCCGATCAGCAGAAACTACAAACCAGGGTTTGTGATTGCATGAGTAATAGTGCAACCCTGAGCAGAGTCACACCTTCTAAGTCTATTGAAACCATTGGATGTAATTCTGCTTGGGACTGCACTGCTAGCCACAGAAATCCTTAGGCTCAAGCATTCCTCCTTTCCTTTCCTTTTCCTTTTCCTTTCCTTTCCTTCTTCATGCATAGGATTGCAAGCTCCAGGTTGGGAAATACCTGGAGATTTTGGGGGTGAAGCCTGAGAAGGGTTTGGAGAGGGGACGGACTTCACTGCCATAGAGTCAAAGTCCATAATAAATTGAAATTAAATTAAATTGCCATAGAGTCCAATTGCCAAAGTGCCCATTTTCTCCAGATGAATTGATCTCTGACACCTGGAGATCAGTTGTAATAGTGGGAGATCTCCAACTGGAGGTTGGCAGCCCTATTCACGCAGCACAACATGGAACTTCCAGTCTATCATGTTGCAAATACCTAACCAGGGGTTTTGCCTTCTCAGGGCCTGCAGGGGAAGGAATAAAACCTTGGGCAAGGGACCAGAATCATGAGGGTAGATGCTTTCTCTGCTAGACTTGAGATTTTCCCCTGCTCACTCCATCCTGGAGGAACCAGCCACCGAGAGATGGTTTCCTAACTTGCAGCCTCAGTACTCCCTTTTAGCTCTGAGGTTCTGTCAAGTGAACTGTCGGTGCTGAACCTCAGGAGATGCAACATCGCAACATGCAAGCAAGAAAAAAAAAAGTAGCCATAATACTGAAAGCAGGAGTAGGGTTAGGACAGATGGCAGAACGAGGGAAAGCTGGCCGATTCTCAAATAAGGGAATGCTTTCCGTAGCCTAAACTAACCTCTATTCTCAGCGGCCAACAGTTGCCGGCAGTTGTGACAGGGGCAACACAGAATGCCTATGCAGAAGCCTGGAAAACTCCCATATGGCTGGTTTAATACACTTCTGGCCTTCCCCCTCCCACTTTGCAAGCAGGAACAGACAAGAAGAGCAAAAGGATTACCAGGACATCTGCTGGACTTGTTTACAAGAACTCGCGGCCCTGACAGGCAGCTCACGTTCCAGCCCAAACCCATCACAACTTCCAAAAGACACTATTAAAGCCCATACAGTTCAGCGCTGTCACTTGGAAGTCCCAACGCTATTATTAAAGTCACTGGACTGATAGCAAACCAAGTCATAGTTAGAGTCTTCGAAAGAGATGCAGGAAATTTTCCAATTCAAAACATGCCACTCAGGTGGGAAAATAAACCTCACCCTCCCTTTTAATTTTAGCTGTTTTTATTGCTGTTGAAAAGCTTTTCTTTAATTATTATGATGGACAGCCATTTCCTATTCTAGCACTAATGTTTTGGCCTACCAAAAACAGCTGGCCCTTAGTTAATTGCCAACGGTCAATGATATGCTTCCATTAAAAGTAGCTAGCATATTAATAGGTAGAGCATTCACTGAAAAACATATGATGCCTCTTACACGAACAAAACCTGTGTAACATCTTTCTTAAGATCCCCCCAAATAGGGTGAGCCCCGTGGCGCAGAGTGGTAAGCTGCAGTACTGCAGTCCAAGCTCTGCTCATAACCTGAGTTCGATCCCAACGGAAGTTGGTTTCATGTAGCTGGCTCAAGGTTGACTCAGTCTTCCATCCTTCCAAGGTTGGTAAAATGAGTACCCAGCTTTCTGGGGGTAAAGGGAAGATGACTGAGGAAGGCACTGGCAAACCACTCCGTAAACAAAGTCTGCCTAGAAAACATCGGGATGTGACGTCACCCCATGGGTCAGGAATGACCCGGTGCTTGCACAGGGGACCTTTACCTTTTTAAATAGGACAAAGTGTGCATCATAAAACACCACACACAATTTGGAGTTCTCTAGTATTCCTAAATTGGATTTTCAGTATTAAAAAAGGGGGGGGGATAAATTGATTCACTGCATGCTAGCAAAACCCCAAATCTACAGCTTTATTTTAACAATGAATCCAGGATATGCTACAGGGATTATATAGTGCTGGAAACAGAACAGGTTTTCAAATTGCTCCAAATCTAATTTCATTTTTCCTTCATTGGAAACAATGGAGAGTGGATGAGGCACCCTTTGGGGGGGCATAACATTGAACCCCCTGATCCAATCTTTACCAATCATGGGGGGTTATAAGAAGAGTCACCAGTAGCTGTGCTGAAAATTTGGTGCCAATATCTAAAAAAAATAAAATAAAAACAGCCTCCAAAAGCCCAATAAAGATTCACCTCAGGCTATAATGGGGCCAAATTTTCTCAGACCTTCCCCCCAAATAATAATAATAATAATAATAATAATAATAATAAAAGTTGGTTTTTATATGCTGACTTTCTCTACCACTTAAGGAAGAATCAGACTGGCTTACAATCACCTTCCCTTCCCCTCCCCACAACAGACACCATGTGAGGTAGATGAGACTGAGAGAGTGCGACTAGCCCAAGGTCACCCGGCTGGCTTCATGTGTAGGAGTGGGGAAACCAACCCGGTTCACCAGTTTAGCATCTGCCACTCATCTGGAGGAGTGTGGAATCAAACCTGATTCTCCAGATTAGAGTCCACCTCTCCAAACCTCCACTCTTAACCACTATACCACGCTGGCTCTCTTTCCTCATCAAATCATCCTTCAATTCTCCTGTTTGTTTGTCAAGCACAATGAAAGCGCAATAACCCTGAAAAAATATATATACTGGTACAGGGATTTTGGAATATTCGGGAATCCTGAAAATTTTCAGGGCCAATACACCCAAATATGCACACCCCTAATGCTGATTTATTTATTTACATCATTTGGTTTATTTATTTCACTTTCTCCCCAGTGGGGATCCAAAGTGGCTTACAACATTTTTCACTTCTCCATTTTATCCTCACAGCAACCCTCTGACGAAAGTTAGGCTGAGAGCAGGTGCCTGGCAGAAGTTCACCCAGCTACTTTCCATGGCAGAATGGGGTACCCCAGATCCTAGTCTGAAACTCTGTTACCCCACAATGCCATGTGTCAACATGTTCATCATCTCCAGAAAGTCAAGCAGACTCAGATAATCTGTGGTCCCAGGTGCTGCTTTCTCCCTCTCCCCATTTTCATGTTACAGCAACGGTGTGAGGTAAACTATGCTGACTAGTTCAAGATCATCCTTTGAACACAGGTCTAAGTTGGTCAAAATCCAGTACTCTAACCACCATGCTGCGCTAGTTTTCCAACAGGGGGTTCCAAGGTGAAAATTTCCCAGCATCTCTGTAGCTTTTTTATTTTGCTTAAATTTAATTACCCAAGCAGAATGGAAATTTTAATACATATAAAACAATGGTGGAGAGTCTACAGGTAAGCATCTTTAAAAGATTTCCAAATATCTGAAAATAAGTCAATGGGCAGTTGTTGTCTATATGCCGTACATTCAAATGTTAATAAGGTTATAAGGTCCTCAATCCATTGGATTACTGGAGGTGGGCTTTTACCAGTGTTGTAATATAAGTAATATAAGTATTTTAGCAACAAGGAAGGGCATGAAGGGTCCATTTTTTGTTGACCAGTTAGTCTCCAGGAGACAGGCAATAGTTGAAAAGTACATGAACCTCCTCATTGCTAATTTTGTAATGTGTGGAAGTGCGATTGTGCAGAGTGAGGCGTTGACATTGCTGCAGCAGTTAGACCAACTTGCCAGGCAGTTATGCTAATGTGCTGTTGCTTTTGCATACAAACAGTTGAAATGTGAGGGCAGAAGTGCAACCACTTAAACCATATATCCCAGTTTCCAGTTCCCCCTGCTATTGTGGCATTTGCAATTTTTTGTAGAATGCTAGGCGAATGGTTCCATTTCCCTCAGTTTATGGACTTCAGCTTTATTTGTACATCTCCATTCCCACTTGTCGGCATAGCAGTCGCTATGGTTATGTTACGAGCATAATTTCATTTGTGGAGCCAAAGCAATTTGATGCAACAGCCACACTCCCAAAAGGTAATGCGGAAAATGGCAGCTTTGGAATCCAGCATACTCACTCAACCATGTACAACCAGGAATGCCCCTTTGGGAGCCCAACAACATGAGCCCAAACATTCCCTGTTCAAAATTCATTTCAGCTCAAAGCTCACTAACAGTGCAATCCTAAACTGAGAAGATGATTGAAAATCAGTGGGCTTTGAAGACCGTAACTGCTTTAGGATGGCACTGGAAGTGACCCTAGACAAACTGCTGTTTTCTCAGCTACGGGCTTTAAAAAACCTTAGAACATAGGATGAGCCATGCTCGATCACAGTCAGCTGGGCTCTGAGAAGGAGGGAGGAATAGAGCTGCTGGAGTGCTGATTGAACCTAATTGCAGAAGGTGAGTGCAGCTGATTGTTGCTGCTTGGGGAGGGTTTGCTTTCCCAACCCAGAGTGGGCAACCCTACCTATAGTCCATGAATCTGTCTAATCCCCCTTTAGAACCATCTGTGTCCCTGGCCATCATTATATCTTTAGGCAGGGTTTCCTTTTGTCTTTCCGGAATCTATTCATTTGCCTTTGCAGGGGTAATAATTGGTTAATGTTGAGTCACAATAGGATTAACTGGGAGAGGCCTTCTTGAACATTGTTACCTATTTAAAAGAGCAAATTTTACAGTGAATATTGAACCCCATGAAACTGTGTCATAACACTGGTAATAATAAGAATATGAACACTCCAAAAGGAACTTATATGTATTATTGTTGTCAAAGACAGAGACTGCAGGTAGTGGATCTACACGTGTTTCTGTCTCAGTCTATTGGCTTGTTTTCCTCCACCTACATTAGCAAGTGTTTGTCATAGTGCAGAAAGCTGAAACATTCAGTGGAAGAGTTAAAAACACTACACAGTCCTGCTTAAGAATGTTCTTGTGTTTGTCTCCAATCTGATTGGAGCATTTTGAGGGTACATCACCTGAATGACTGTGCTCGGTAGCTCATCCTTTGATGCATGGCTGCTTGAATGTGGGAATCAGTGTGAGTTGTGTCTACATGCAGTGGTAAAATCCTGAGGTAATAGAAAGGACTGTACCACTTCAGAATGCAGATGGGGAGAAGTTGCACTTTTCGTGCTCCGCCACGCAAAAGCTCCCTGCAAGTTAAGCATTAGCACATCATGAAGAAAGGGTATGGTCTAGCTAGCCCTTTGCATGCGTGGCTGCTAAGTTCCCATTTGCCCAGTTATTCCAGACAATTGCCCACCAACTAACAGGGCTGCCCATCGACCTTCAGCTAGTCGGTGGGTGGAAGCAGGCCCGGGGAAGACAGGGGGAGCAATCGGCATCATCTATTTGATGACATCACTTCCAGTTTATGCAGAAGTGCCGGCATCATGCTGGGCAGACTCTCTAGCACTCACAAAAAAAGCTCTATGGAAACCATAGAGGGTTTTTTTTTTTTTTTGCTAGAGCATCCCCTCAGTGCAATGCTGGCCATTCCGCATAAACCAGAAGTGATGTCATCAAATAGATGACACCAATCACCACCCCCAACCCCACCTCCCTAAACCTCCTGCCAGTTCTGAGGAGGCACCTGGCAACCCTAATCACTGCCTTTCTGCTTAATGGGAATGATTCGTGTAGGATACCAACTCGAGCATGGCATCTAGTCCACAGCATCTCCCTAAGTCAAACCTGCCGTGCCTTCCACAATCTCATTGGAGCAGGAAATTCTTCAGATCCCAGGAATCTCTCAATACTTTGTGACTGGCAGTAGCTGCCCTGGCAGCTATTTTGTGGTTGGCTCTGTGTCCCCTGGCAGACATTTTGTGATGGTTCTCAGTACCTGTTCTCTGAACTACAATAATGGTCACAGGCTCAACAAGGTTGGGGACCTCTGAGGTACAGAAACATTAAAAAAAAAAAAAAAAAGAATCCCAGCAATCTGAAGTGGCACAATCTATTCTAGCACCTTAGCATTCTCCCAGCTTATTCAGGTTCATGTGTAGACAGGGTTGCCAGCCAGCAGCTGGTATGTGACAGAAGACTGGGGAGGGAGATAGGGGACACCATCACGTCAGCAGCATGACATCATTTCCAGGGCAAGCCCAGAAGTGATGTCATGTGGTTCTAGGATTCAACGGAAAATCTGTGGTAAACCTATTCAGAATAAGAGGTCTGCTGAATCCTAGATATGACATCACTTCCAAGTTGGCCCCAGAAATAATGTCATGTCGTTGATGTGCCTGTCATTTATGCTTTAGCTGGAGGTCTGACAATAGGGATGCCAGCCTCCAGGTGGGACCTGGGAATCCTCTGGAATTACAGCATCTCTAGACTACAGAGATCAGTTCCCCTGGAGAAAATGGCTGCTTTGGAAGGTGCATTGTACCCCACTGATGTCCCTGTTCTTCCCAGGTTCCACCCCCATATCTCCAGGAAATTCCCAACCTGGATCAGGCAACCCTACTCCCCATCCCCCACCAGTGGCCAGAGAGAACCTGGCAACCCTACCTGACAACCATATGTATAGTCCAGGCCTGATACAATGTGAGAGAATGTTCTATTTGTGGTGTCAAACATACGACCCATTCATATGCTCATGTCATTATGTGATAATGCAGTCACCCAGTGATGAGAATGCTTGTGAGGACCAGCCCTTGTCTCGTGGAAGGATGGGGCTGCTAACCTCCAGGTGTCAGCTGGAGATCTCCCGCTTTACAACTGATCTCCAGCCGACTGAGATCAGTTCACCTGGAAAAAATGGCCACTTTGGCAATTGGACTCTATGGCATTGAAGTCCCTCCCCTCCCCAAACTCCGCCTTCCTCAGGCTCAACCCCCAAAATCTCCAGGTACTTCCCAACCCAGAGCTGGCAACCCTATGATAGGAAGCAATTTTCTACTTGTTTTTCATAAGTGAATCAGGTCTTTAATTATTACTACCTGAATTAAAATGGTGAAATTAACAAAGAAGCAGAAAAATCGCTTATCAGGCATCCAATTCCCTGTGGTTATATGACATAGGAGAAACATGTTCATTCTGTGGATGTCTTCTTTACTTTTATTTTTTTCCGAAAGCTGAAGACATAACAGATTTGATAGCAATAAAAAAAAATGCTAATCATACCCTTCAAAAAAGAAAAACAAATAAATGACTCCTCTTGGCCACCTCAGGAAAAACAAACAGATACAAGAACTGTATATTAAAAAGAGAACTATTGCTTAGTAACTCTGTTGAATAAAACAACATGAATAACATACAAAGATAGTGGTGCAATAGGAAGTACGTCTTCTCTTTTTTAACTTGGTTTTCTCCCAGTGAACCAGCAAAATAATCAAATTAAGGGTGCTGTTATTAAATAATGCATAATCTGACATTGTGACAGCAAGCAAACTACCGTAAGTGTCATATGGGTATGTTTTATTTTGAGCAGGCTGTTTCGTGGCATATGTTTAAAGGAGTAGCCACAGTTACAGGAGTCTATCTTTTGCCATCCTTGTGTGGTTTCAATCTATGTAGGTGAGTTTCTCCATTAAAAGGGAATATAAGGGTTGAGCTGAGAACTAAAAATTCTTTAAAAATATATTTCTAAATTTATTAGGTGTACACAATATAATGGATAAAAACACTGGTCCTGGGCATATAAAATCACAAGTATAAACTGTTACAAAAATAATCAACACCACTGATGATATGTAAAATAAAAAGGGAAAATAGACCATATGCGTTTTGGCCGAATAGGCAATTCCCAAAAAGCCTAATAGATATTCGGCTTTTTCGGGTTTTGGCTATTTGCCTTTGCTTAGATGCACAGCTCTGTGCTTTCACACATTTTTGCCCCATTTTTGACTTGTTTTGTTAGGGCCCCATAATTGGGGCCCTTTTGAGGTAGGGGTCATGTAATCAAAATCAACTTGGTCTGACCAAACTATCCATCACCATTCAGTGGGTTGATCTGGATCAGGTTAGTCTGGAGGCAGAAGGGCCATTTAAAAGATGGGGCTCACCCAGTCCCGTCCGGATATACCAACTAAAAAGCACCAGCTTCAACAACTGCTGAACAAGCTTCATTCTGAAGAAGACTGGTCACCCACGTGGATGACCAATCTCCTTCACAGGAACTGCCTTAGTCATGACTTTGGCTGGCTCCAATATCATGACACCGTCCCCCCCAAAAAACTGCTGTCAAACTGAAGGTTGCCCCGAGTAGAGGCTTTGTTTCCCCACACCATGACCATCTCTTGAAGTCAGATTTTTGATTACTATAATAAAGGCTAAAATGAAGCTAAAATGACTAAACTGAAGCTGTCGTATTTTGGTCACGTCATGAGACGACAAGAGTCACTGGAAAAGACCGTCATGATAGGAAAAGTTGAGGGCAGCAGGAAAAGAGGAAGACCCAACAAGAGATGGATTGACTCAATAAAGGAAGCCACAGCCTTCAATTTGCAAGATCTGAGCAAGGCTGTCAAAGATAGGACATTTTGGAGGACTTTCATTCATAGGGTCGCCATGAGTCGGAAGCGACTTGACGGCACTTAACACACACACATAATAAAGGACTCTTCACAGGATGTCATTTGCCATCAAAAGAAATGTTTTCCATGCCTTATTTTTCTTGTATTCAATTTCCCCCCTCTGTTTGGAAGCTAATTTGCATTTTAAGATATGAAGGGAGCCCCCAGACAATTAGATGCCAGCCTGCCAATTGGCTCTTTCCACCAGTCCTCAGCAAGGCTGAACTTCTGAACTTGAAAACCAATGGACAGCTCAACTCGCAAATGCCTGGAGGATGGGGGGGACCCATTTGTGGGCCCATAAAATTATACCCCGTCCCAATGTTCACCAAACTTGTCTGTCTAAGGAGATCCCTTACAGCTATGCTGCAAATTTGTTGAGTCTACCTCCAAAAATGCCCCGACAGGCACTTTAAAAAAATCCCCATAGAGTATAACGGACCCGAATTTTTTTTTTGTAAACCCGGAAATAAAGCCGAAATACCCCTTTACCACAATGGAGATTCACCTTATTCCAGGTTTATCCCCCCAAAATGGCCCCAGTAAACCCAAACCAGAAATTAACCAATTTTTTTTGGCACGACCCTACTAGGCAACCTCACAGAGACTCTCCAGACACCCACCCCTCCCCAACGGCAGTGTTCATAAAGCAGCTACTTTGTAGAATTCTCATTTGGCTGCCGCGAGAAAACTAGTTTATGAGCCAAGAGTTAGTTATATTCTTCCAAGAGATGTAGAAAGCTGGCTTTTAAAACGAGATTCAAAGCCCTCTGTCAGTTTCACTGGAAGACAAAGAGGTTAATGTTCCCATGTCTTAGGAGTTACCAATGGTTTTGAACTATTTTTTCTAATTATCTCAAGATTTCACCTAAAGCAGACAATATTGAACTTTGCCATATACCATCTTCCACCTTTCCGGTGCAATTTCAACCCCATTTTGAAGATGAAGGAGTCTGAAAACTCTGAAACAACAAGAGCCATTTTAAAGACTTATGGGTGAGGCAAGTCTTTCAAAATTGTTATCAACCAAGAAAAAAAACCCTTTTGCTGTACAGTAAAATACATCCCAAGTGTCAAGAAACTTGAAAACTGCTACAGAGGATAGTGCTGCTTGATGGTGAAAGCCAAAGTGGTGTAGTGGTTAACAGCGGTAGTTTGGAATGAAGGACTCTAATCTGGAGAACTAGCTTTGATTCCCCACTCCTCCACATGAGTGTGTGTGTGCGCGTGCGTAAAGTGACTTCAAGTCACAGCCAACTTAAGGCGACCCCTTTTGGGGTTTTCATGGCAAGAGACTAACAGAGGTGGTTTGCCAGTGCCTTCCTCTGCACAGCAATCCTGGTATTCCTTGGTGGTCTCCCACCCAAATAATAACCAGGGCTGACCCTTCTTAGCTTCTGAGATCTGACGAGATCAGGCTAGCCTGGGCCATCCAGGTCAGGGCTCCACATGAGTGGAGGATGCTAATCCAGTGAACTAGGTTGGTTTCCCCATACCTACACATGACGCCTGCTCTGAACTCTCTCAGCCCTACCTACCTCACAGGTTGTCTGTTGTGGGGAGGGAAGGGAAGGTGACTGTAAGATGGTTTGATTCTTCCTTAAGTGGTAGAGAAAACTCCCCCTCTTCCTCCTCCTCCTCCTTCTTCTTGATCCTGTTGTACCCTTCAGAAATCCTTAACATGCATAGTGGCACTGTCATCTCCCCATCTGTCAGCCAGGCAAGTGCTGGCCACTGGCTGGAAGTGGGAGGCATCAAGTCACCATCGATCTGATGACATGAAGTCACTTTCAACACCACCTTGGAAGTAATGTCATAGCATTGGCCCGATGCCCTAGAATTCCATCAAAACTCTATGGTTTTGCCATAGTGATTGCAGTCGAACTCTACACTGTCTCCCTGATGTGATGATATTACTTTTGGAGTTGTGCTAAAAGTGACATCATACTGTTGTAGAGATAATATCTTAGCTTTCTTTTTTAAAAAAAAAAACCCAGAAGTTTCTAATCCCTACGCCTAGGACAATGTGCTTGAAAGTAATAGACAATGTATGTAGAAAACTCAAAAGGCATAATAGTGGCTAAATTAGACTAACAGCAGTTGGTAGCAGAGTTTTGTGGCCTATATAGCTCCATATGCTCCCACTGGTTGGGTCTAGCCAAAGCAGACTATTCATAGTAATAAAAATTACAGAATAAATGTTGCAAAGCAATAGGACATCTTTCAAATTGTTCCATTTACATAATGTAAGGCAGCAGAATTCAGATTTCTTAGAGCAGGATATTGATTGTCCAGGTGGAGAGTTATTTTTAGTTTGTTCATAGGGCATACAAAGTTGTCAGTATACACAAAGGATTTAAAGTTAGGCCATAATCCCTCAACAGCTTTACAGATCTACAAGGACACCCAACAACCTGACGCAGGGTTGCCAATTCCAGTTTTGGAAATTCCTGGAGATTTGGTGGAGGAGGGTGTGGTTTGGGGAGAGGGAGTACCTTAGCAGGGTGTAATGCCATAGAGCCCAACCTCCAAAACTACAATTTTCTCCAGGGGAACTGACCTCCATAGTCTAGAGATCAGTTGTAATTCCAGGAGATCTCCAGGCCCCATTTGGAGTTTGGCAGCCCTACTGAAGAAACATTGACACCTGGTTTCTTGCCTTGCTCTTTTCCTAGTAGGGTTGCCAACCTCCAGGTACTAGCCGCTAGAGATCAGTTCACCTGGAGAAAATGGCAGCTTTTGCAATTGGACTCTATGGCATTGAAGTCAAAAGGAGCCCTCCCCTCCCCAAACCATGTCCTCCTCAGGTTCTGCCCCCAAAATCTCCAGGTATTCCCCAATCTGGAGCTGACAACCCTATGTGGAGGAGTGGGGAATCAAACCCGGTTCTCCGGATTAGAGTCCACTGCACTTAACCTTCAGCCTAAAATAGGATATTGCTCATGAGCATTTTTGAAATCTAATGTTGACAATTATGAATGAACTGACACAGGCAATTGGACTCTATGGCATTTAAGTCCCTCCCTTCCCTCCTCAGCCCCTCCCCCAACATCTCCAGGTATTTCCCAACCCGGAGCCGGCAACCGTATCTCCCAGGCTGCCAAGCTTCATTCAGTTCTCTGGACATCCTCTGCTTCTTTGCTTGCTTTCTATCTTCATGACTGTTTCTGTCTTTTAATGCCTTTCAGCTTGACTGAATGTGTTTATTGGAAAATATGCAGTTATCCAGCCATGAGAAGATCAGACTCTAGTCCTCTGGCATCCTCACCTTATTGTTGCTGAACTCTCACAGTTGCCTACTTCACTCACCTCTTACCCTTTTTCAGAAACTTTGTTGCTGTGACTCTCTTGTTCACCCAGCAAGTCATCCAAATGTCACCATCTCCCCCTCCCCTTACAAACGCCCCCCACAAGGGATTTGTGCCTTTGGCATGCATGTCACTGATCTGGTAAGACTGTGATGTTTAGGAGGGCTTTTAATTTGATTCATAATGATCTCAGCCTCTGCCTCCTAACCCTGCTGCTGCACAAACCAGACTGTTTTATTTGGCTGTTTTCTCTGAGTTTGATTTTGCTGTTGCAAAACATTTCAATGTAATGTTTAAACCATTTCATGTTTTTATACTGTTGATTATTGTTGGTCCTTCATGTGTACTTCAAAGGAGTTTTTTTTTTTTAATTGCTCTGTACATTGCTTTATAGAGTCCATTCAAACCAAGGAGTGGGGTATAAATGTTTAAATAATTATATGAATAATAACCAGAGCACGCACTCATTTGTTTATAGCAATAGTCTGTGTTGGTTGAAGGAGCTTTGTTAATAAAAGAAAGCAATAGTTCATGCATACAGCCAATTATCTGGTCACATAAAGAAGAAGAGTTGGTTTTTATATGCCAACTTTCTCTATCTTTTAAGGAGAATCAAACCGGTTTATAATCTCCTTCTGTTCCTCTCCCCACAACAGACAACTTGTGAGGTAGGTGGGGCTGAGAGAGTTTGGAGAGAACTGTGATTAGCCCAGGGTCACCCAACAGGCTTCATGTGTAGGAATGGGGAAACCAACCCAGTTCACCAGTTTAGCATCCACTGCTCATGTGGAGGAGTGGGGAATCAAACCCAGTTCTCCAGATTAGAGTCCACCGCTCCTAACCGCTACACCATAGTGGCTCCTAAGATGCTTCTTAGGAAACATCGCATGTAGTCTGAAGAAGGGGAGGAGTGTTGTCCTTCAAGCAATAGCTAAGGACAGGATTTGAATTTCCAGACAGTGTGGCCTGTAGTGATATTATCATTCAGGTTTCTAGAATAGCTTCATCTCCCAATTTTGAATTCCTGTACAAGGCAAATTAATGCTGGCAAGAAATGTTTGGGATTTCGTAGAAGCTTTATTTCTTGTGCATTCTGCTGAGTGCATGATTTGGGACATGATGATGATGATGTGTGTGTGTGTGTGTGTGTATGTATGTGTTTCTGCCTCTTCTCCCACTGATCCCAGTGGGAGTTGGGATGATCATCAAGGTTCTTCAGCAAAAACTCAGCAGTTTGGAAGCCCGGACTATTAAAATGCCTACAGATCCCATAATTAATCACTGGTGTAGGCTACAGCATTTCTGGAATGAAATCCTCTCAGGGTATAAATACATGCAACGTCAGCTTAACACAGAATTCCAAAGAGAGAGTGCTGGTGATGCTCCTCTGGTGATTGTGGTATGCAAGAAAATGAAAAGGTCCACAGCAGAGATTTTTCACAAAGTTTCCTAAAATGGCAGAAGACATTTCATGGCATTGCCTTGAAGAAGAAGAAAAGAGGTGGGGAGAAAATTTCCCCCATGACCCAGTGTCATTTTCACAACCCATCTGCTCAGGGTGACCTTGTAACCATGGATAAGCATCAGTGCTGGATAACTGCAACGTAATCTCAGAAATGTATGTAAACATTGCCCAAGAAATTTTGTTTTAAGTGGCAGCATCTTCCAGGGACCACCCAAGACCAGCAAGGAACCACTGTTCTTACTGTGACTCCTTTCTCACTATGCATGGAGCATCCATAAACCCAGAGGTAGCATGAGAGAATTCTCAGGTTTCTATACTTCACCTCTTCCATGATTTTGAGGGGTCACAAAGGATGCTCAAAAGCCTGCAAAATCAGGAGGTAGCTCTTCACTCTTGAGTCCGGGACATTTGTAAACTAAGAGCCAGAGATTCCCTAAAACTCTTCTTGGGCAACTCTTGTGAGTAAAGGTATGATGACCCCTTCCTTCCTATTTCTCAGTAATCAGTTTTTTGCACTGAGGGAGAGAGAGGGATCGCCTACTTGCTGTTTGCCAGAAGATGTTATATGGAGATTATTTTTCTCCTTCTTCTTACTCCCCTTTACCTTTGTTTACCTCAGAAGAGAAATGAAACACCAGAGGCTTTTTAAAGTTAACAGAGAAAACAGAGAGCTCATATTTGGCTTAGATGTTACACGATTTACATTCCTTCAGTTTTTTTGTTCACAAACTTAGTTCTGTTCCCCAGAACTGCTATAGATGTTGTTTCACAGACTCTGCTGCCTAGTTACCAGGGAAAGGAGAGACCTTTCAATCTCTATTCCCCAGAGAAATGCAGAAATATGGAGATTTACCCAAATCTCTGTTCCCGTTCTCACGAATGAACTACTCCACACCAGTGGCAGTAATCCCTTCACACTACCCTGTATCTAGAATAGCTCCTTCCCAGAGCCCATTCCCTCTGTGTGACCTGAGAAAGGGCCCTTTTCCTCCCAATCTCAGTTCTGCCACTCCACAGGTTATGTGTTTCTGTTGAGATAGATTGTGATAAATCGTGATCTTGTGGATCATAAATTTGACACACACACAAAGTTCAAGACACATTGCTTCCTTTCAGTAAATATAGAGATTTACTATATCAAAAAGAGGATAAACTTGGAATATAAATTAGTAACTCATATCTACAATTCGTTTCCTAAACTCTTGCCAGCATGCGGCTAACAGGCTCTAAGGCTTAAAACACACTAAAGAATATAGTTAACATTATCTACTAGAGGAAGAAGTGAAAAGAAGTAAGTCTCTTCTTAACCAAAACGGCAGCTCAACTGAAGCTTCTAGTATTGCACCAAAATGTCCCATGGCCAATAGCTCTTGATCTGACCAATCAACACTTGCCAAGTGTCTAGCACCACCACCCCTGAGTCACTGTGAATGAAACACAAACATTTAACTCTTTTTGTAATCCTGGCAGAGACAAAACCCACAGACTAATTCCCAACAGTTTCTCAGAGTTGTTTACAGCTTCTCCACACACATGTTACTGATGTGCCTCCCCATTAGCGTAGAGTCCAATGGAGCAATGAGGGCAAGAGGAGGCTGGTGTGAGCTTACGGCTTGCTTTATTGGCCAAGACGTCATTACCAGGTGAGCCAGGTGTAGCCTAACGGGTTGCCAATCTCCTGGACTGGTCATGGCAACCCCGACAGATGTGTGCAGCAGCCTCTCCAGACCAAGTGGCAAGCCTGTGCCGCCATGGAAAGGACTTCTCTTCATCCCTCGAAACCAGCAGTCAAAGAGCAGCAGCCAAAGTAGTCCCTCCAGCAAACCAGAGGGCAACCATGTTCCTGTGTATCCTGCTCTAGTGAAAGCCATATTGTAGGGAATATGTCCAGGCATGTAGCCTGCACCAGCACCCCCCCCCCTTGCAACATCGGACTAGTTCAGCAAAGCCATTCAGCAGACATTAAGATAACAATGACTCGCTCTTCAGCAACGATCTCCAGACATTAGCAGTGATCGCACCTTTTGTTTCAAGCCATTAAGCCAATCAGTGAGACTCCTGACTTCTCCTGGGATTGCAAAAGCCATTGGAATTATAATAGATTTCCAAATTTTCACTACCCCACAGCTTAATCCTTTGTCACCTTTTTGCCACCTGGGAACCTAGGAGGAGTTCTCCCCGCCCCCAGAAAAACAGTATAACTGCAATGCTCCCAGCCCACGCACTCTCTCTCTTGGGCCTTCCCCTCCATACTGCCTGGCACTCTGCCAGAGTGGGTGTTCATGCTTGGACACCTAGCCCCCCCCCCGGTCCCCTTTTTATCCCCCAAAGCTGCATGGAATTCAGGACGAACAACTACTCTGAAGAGAGGTGCAGTATATTTCCTCCTCTGCCTGCCACATGGCAAAAGTCTCTTTGTTCCTCTTTTTGATTCCTAGACTCTGTATGTTGTGTGATGTGTATGTGTAGTTTTGTATGTGCGTGTGAACATATAATCTGAGTAAATTCCTTTTAACCTAATTCCATTGCTTCTGCCTCTTTACTGGTCATGGTATGGACTCTGGTAGATACAGGTTGCGTCCCAGTTCAAGTTATGCCCATTGCCGGTTATTGATTCGCTAATTTCCCCATATAACAATTCATAACCGGGCATTTTGGCTAACAGATTACTGGTGGAGAAAGCGGGGCAACCCTGTGAGCATTTCAGGCACACAGACGTAGGAGAAAGTCCATGACCTTGTAAATTTGGCAAGGAAGCGTGTGTGTGTATGTGTGTGTGGCTCTAGAGAGCACTATTTTGTGGGTTGGCTTTTCCCCCCTTCATCTCTGCCCACCACTTGTCTCAGCCGCCCGCCGGGCCACCTTACCGGCAATGCAAGGGAGACGGGTGAGTGTCGCCCTGGGAACCACATCTCTCTCTTGAGATTCCTCATTTTGAATGGCTATCTGGGATGGGAATTGCAGAGTAGGACTCACACGTAGACACCCTGCACCCACACGTAGGCATGCATAAAATCCCCTCTTCATAGGAAACTCTCCCCCCATTTTGCTGGGGTTAAAATACCTGCCCCCAGTTTCTTTTAAGCGGCCAGGAGAGCCCAGATTCTAAACAGCACAGAATCTGCCCAGTGGAAGCCTGCTTAGTAAATAAAGCAGGAGTCCATTTCAAACTGACCAGGAGAGCCAGGAGAGCAGTTTGAATTGTCAGGGACCCTTAACTGAAGGAGATAGGCAAGGCTACCCCTTTTAAATTGCCAGAGAGCCTGAGTAGTTGTTCTGTTTTGTGCTGGCTAGGTGCCAAGGAAATAGTCTCTAGGGCTGAGCCAAGGATATAACTCAGAACCCCTTTGTAGAGACTTTGCAGAAAGGGCTAAGCAAAGGATATAGCTTATGCCCCCACCCACAGACTAAAATAGCCTTGCCCAACTCAGGTAGGAATCCTGGTGGGTGGCAAGACTTTCCAGAGAGTGCAGTTAGTCTTTTCAGGACTGGAGTCTTGTGTGAGTTAAAGCACCCGGGGGAAGGAACACCCCTATCAAGGAGAGGACCGCGTAGGGTCAAACCTGACACAAACCGGGAGAGAGCCGCGATAGGCAGAGCCCATTCAGCATCAGGGGAGGACCGAGGTTAGGTTGATCCTGAAAAATAGAAAGCCAGGGGAGGACCACGTAGGTCGAACCTGAGAGAAACGGGGAGAGGACCGAAGACAGGTCGATCCCAAACCTAAGCCAGGGGAGGACCGCGTAGGTCGAACCTGAAATACCCGGGACTAGCATGAACGTGCCCCACAGGAACGTTCACAGCCCATCCCGAGACTCCGCTCTCAGTCAGGGGCACTAGGACCCAGGGGAACCACGGTTAGGTTGAATGGTTCCTAGTGACCTGTAAGTGAGCACCCAACCCAAGAAGAACGCTATCTCTTGCTTTTAAAAGTAAAAAGAGCCAAAGTGCAGTTGTCCCAGACATGAAAGGAAAGAAAGGAAAAATGTACAAAACACAGTCCAGCCTCCCACGTGTGGCAAGGTGGCTTGCTAAGAAAGGAGATTGTCCGTGGCAAGAGAAGAGCTTTTGCACTGAAAACCCAATTGAAACCCTACACAATGCGGTCAATGCCTTCTGTGAGAAGGACAAGCCATCCTCCTCTAAGAAAGATAAATATATAGCCTGGGGACTGTACACAGCCCTCCAAGACTGTGCATCCATGCTGAGGGAGGCCAGGACAGTCTTTGACAAGGCAGAGCAACTCTCTGCCAAGGTTCAGCAACTAAACGCTGAAGTCCTTAGCCTCTCCCTTGCCAAACAAACAGCCAATGCAGCCGCCATAAAGTTAGGGCAGGAGAATGAAAATCTTGTCCAACAAAACCTACAGCTCACTCAGAAACTACAGGAGACCCAAGAAAAGCTAGATCTAGCAGCTAAAGCCGCCAACTACTTGGCCGAGCAAAATAAAAAGGAATATGAAGCCGTCTCCCACGAGGCGTGCCATGAGGAAATAGCCGCACTTAAGGCTAAACTGGATCTCCAGAGTGCATTGATTTGCACTGTACATCCGGAGACTTTAGAGAAAATGCCCTTGTACCCAGTAATCCCAGAGAAAAGTGCTGCAAAAGCCACCCCCCGACACCCTATTAAGCCGGTACTGGCCAAAACGGTCCAAGTTACCACAGGAGAAGAAGAGACAGTTAAGAAAGCCATCCTTGAAACCAGGCGATGGAATGTAGAGGAGTTAAAAGCAATATTCTCACATATGGGACCGTTCAATAGAGAAACTGCCATTCAATGGCTTGCATCAGTCTCTTCCACCTATCCTACGGCTGATAGTATTGACCTCACCTCCCTGGCACTTCAATGCACCCCATTGCAGGAGCAAGCCAGGCTCAGCTCATTTCTTTCCACAAGGAAACTGAGCGGTAAGGGAGCTGTTAAATGGATGACAGAAGTGATCGAATTCATGAAATCAGGGCAGTCCATTCAGGCTCTCTTTTGGGAAGAGCACCAAGCCACAGGAGAGGATGCAGGGGCATATATGATACGCAAACAGCTGCTAGCTCATTTAGCCGGAATAGTTAATGATCAACAAGGGAGCCCGGACTTCAACAATAAGAAATTCACAGGTCCCCTAGTAGCCAGTCTAGACCCTGATACTAAAATTGCGGCTGGTCTGCTATCTGCAGGTGATGCAGCTTGGGGAGACCTAGAACAGAAGATTTGGGAGGCTGCTAACCTTCTGAGAACAAAACAAGCCCGAAGTGCCGAGAGAGAAAAGCTCCCTCCAGAACAAGTCCAGGCAGTCACCTATTCCAATGACAGCCCCCACTCTCAATTCAGCCCAGATCAGGCTCCGCAGAGTTCACAAAGGAGAGGTTGGAACCAAGTTCAGGAAAAAGAGGCAAGCCGAGGCTGGAGAGAAAGAGGCTCACGTTTTAAACACTCGCAGCCTTCTTCCTTCCATTCTCGGAAACCCTACCCCACAGGCGACTCTCGCCCAGCCAACTCCCTTCCAAACGCTCCCTCCTTGCCTGCAGAGACAGGGCACAAAGCAGAATTCCCACAGCAACGCAGGTCTTCTGTGTATAAGCCCTCCTCCGCTGCAGGTCAGGATCCCCTTCGATCAATGGCATGGGGTCGCTTGCGAAGCAGAGGGGCAAACATGGAGAGCTTTTGCATGCAGCCCACAGCGGTCTTACTCCGCGCTCTTTCTGATCTAGACAGCCCCGCTCCAACTACTGACCCTACCACTAAAGGTCTTCCCCTTAAGGGAATGGACAGAATCAAAAGACTAATTCAAACCCAGAACCAGCTAAAAACCTTAATGGAAGTGAACAAGGCTCTGAAATTGGAACTAGCCCATAGGGAAAATACAATACAGGAATTGACAAAGTTTAACAAGGAACGAGATTTGGAGACTGAGAGTCTCCCCAAGAAGAATCAGGAATCAGAAGCTGCTCTTAAAACCAAGCAACTCCAGACTGACTTTGGCAAAATGAACCTCCAACTAGAAAGGAACAGAGTGGAGACTAACAATTTAAAATCACAACTGCAAAGTGTTCTGGAGTGCCATAGAACCAGAGGCTAGATTACAAACTCTAGAGAAATCCTACTTGGAAATGGAGTCAAAAATGTTACAAGGTGGCAAAGCAAAAGCAGGATTTCCAGTGGCAGAGGTAGTCCTGAAAGAAACAGGACTGCCTGCCAAATCTCAGGCAGGCTCCTCACTTCCAAGTGCCCTGGAAAAGAAAATTAAGTGCAAACCAGCCATTCAGTCAGACCAGAATTCTGACTCAAGTCAGCCTCTTCCTCTTCCCAACCTTACAAGCCTAAATGGGAGAGGATGCAAAGTGGAACCTTCAAGGACCAACACAAAAACTATGCCTCAGAGCCTCCCAGGACTGAAGCAGCATATTTGGGAGAGCTATTCACCCTTAGTGCAAGAGAAAGGCTGGAAGGCACAGGTCCAGAACACCCCTTTTTGCCTACTGGACCTACTCAATACATGGAAAGGACCACAGCCCTGGTGGAAGAAGCCACCACAAACATGGCAAAGTCTTGCATTTGTGTTTTATTTAACCCTTGCTTTACAGAATTCACTTGGATATACACAGGCTCCTCTGCCTGTCTTCTAAAAGGAACTCTGTATATGCACAGAGGTGCCACCTCATTAGGAATATAGTTCGTGTGTCATGATTTTATGGTCCTTATATACATGGATGTTCTGATAGAGCTAATACAATGTGTTGTAGTTTGCTTTAATCCTTTTACTTTGAGTCTAACGTTTTAAATTCATTCTAAGTTATTGTTGATAGTTCAAATGTTTTCAACTTTGTTTTGCAGCAAACAAATTTATAGAGCTGTTCTAAACAAGCACCCTAGTGGAACAGCTTCTTGGTTTCTCTAATTTTGTGTTTCTTTCCTAAGTGTGTAACTTTCTTGAAAGTGTGATTGTGTTATTTTGACCTAATTGATCTAGTTTGTGTTATTGCTAGCAATCTGCAGATATTTCTTATAATCAGGTACCCCATGGTGATCACCTTTAGTTTAATGATTTTTCTATTTGAAGATTTTGCAGTTTTCTTGTATGTCATGATGTCCAGTTGTAATGAAACCTCCCTGGGTCAAAGAAGTCTATCTGCCACAGGAAAATAATAATTATGTAACGTGTTTTTCTCCTACAGGAAATAGAGTTGTGTATGTGGTAAATATGATAAATCAATATTTAGGGTACATGCTTTTGTGAAGATCCGGCCAATCTCACAGAAACATCTGCCTTGGTTCCCCAAAAGTACAATGCGGTTTGCGCAAAATTGGCATGGGGCACCAAATGGAAATATGCAAGGGAGTGCGCTCCCCCAAGTGCCTGTATGTTTGCAAGTGAAACTAGTATGTGTGTGTGTCAATGCCCCTTCCCACGGTACCTGGGAAAAGGCAAGGAAACCATTTCAGTGTACACATAGGATAAGTTATAAATATAAGGTTAATTTTACTGCGCAGTAAAAATCTCCTGTTTAGTAAATGGTAGTATATTTGTAAACCTAGATTCTGCCTTTTGTAAATATGTGAAAAGTGAATAATGAAGGGGAGAGGCCCGCGTGCTCTGCCCCTCCCCCCAAAGCTCCCGGCCCCTCTTCATTCAGTTTTATAGCTTTTATTACTGTGTTGGAGAAACATGAAGGTGAAAGTATGTTGACCTGGTGTGAGGAAAGAAGGTGTTTAGCATATAATAGATAAAAGGATGGCTAATGCTTTGGGACTGCAGCCCATAAGCAGCAGCCAAAAAGGATTGTATTGTTATAAGAAGGTCAGTGAAAATTTTTGAAGTGAACATGAATAAGATGGTCTCGAGAGTGGTAACTAAAAATAAGGTGGGGCTGCAATCCTAAATGATGCAGCAGCTGAATGAGTTCATCCAACATGGTAATAATCTGTAATCCAAGCAATAGGATTCCCCCCCCCCATTTTATTTTTATTTTTGTTCCTCTAAAATGTTAGGGTTGTTTCCAGGAAAACGGCAACCCGGGTTCTCTCTAGCCCCCTGAAGCAGCCCCCAAGCTCTCATTTTAGTTGCACGTTTTGGTTCTGGCCTGTCATGGCAGATCCCATTAATGCAGCTCAATGTACATAGTGCGCTCTGCACAAGCACCAAGGCACCATCGCCTTGTGTCCCTTTTTTGGATTCCTCCCCCTGCAGGAACCTTGTGATTTGCTCAGTTTTAGCAAACTCACACCAGGACCTCACTAAACGAGAAAGCCAGGTGCTCTATTTTTAAAAGATGGATTTTTGCTTTAATTTGGTAAACAGTTTTGAATTCGATTTTTTGTGTGGATAACCCCTGAGTATCAAGACTCACCAAAATCTCATTAGGAACAGGGGAAGCCCCATTGCTCTCCCTCCCCTCGCTCTTTAGACAAACTGGAACCCACCCCAGCTTTCAAAGTACACTCTTCACATGCCCAGTGGTGCCGCAAAGCCTTCTGGCACGGGGTGCACCTCATGGAAACAATCCTTTCCTCCTCATGCATTCAGAGGAAAGGAGGGCGGGAGAAGATATCCAATCTACTTTTTATTTTTGAACCACTGTTATTTTTTTGAACTTGGAACTCTTTAAAGGAAAGAAATATAACTCTTTAAAGGAAAGAAATATAATCATTTTTTTTAATTTTGAAGCTGAGAAATTTTGAAGTTTTTATGCCTGATTTCAAGTCGAGTTGAAGTTTTTACTCGATTTGGAGTTGATTTGAAGTTTGTGAATTTGGAGTTTTTTTTAAAGAGAGAAACATCAGATTTTGAGCTGGGTTCATTTTCTTTTGAATTGTATGATTTTGATCTTTTTTCTGTTTTTCAGTTATTTTTGAGAATTTTGAAAAGCCCTGATTTTTGTTTGTTTCAACCTAGCTCCTTCATTCCCTGGTATGCTAACAAGGCTATCTGGGATATGAAGGGGAGGTTGGAGAAGCAAACCGCCAATGGAAGGGTCTCTTATCATACCATACATTGCATGGTATTCATTAACAGTCTTGTTTTCTGATCCATGCCAACCAACCAGGAGAGTAACCCCCTCACACCAATTTTGTTCTGTTTACAGTGTTCAACTTTCTTTCCTTTAAGAAACCTCAATGCTTTATGCTTACTACAATGTGTGTACTGTCTTTGGTTATTAATGGCAGCCTACAGAAGGCTGCTCCCTGATATTTTCTAACATGTTCCTAACAACACTTGTCTCTATCATATGAATACCTGCCTGCTTTGTAAGAAACCTGATAGCAACCAGGTACTCTCTCTCTCCTTGGGAAACAAGGGGAAGAGGAACAAAATGTCTTCATGCTCTATTTTAGCTTTGCAACACTCCTCTCAGCAGCAGCTGCTGGATACTGTATGGATGCCTGCTAGCCCCTTTTGACTAGATTTCTCCCTGCAAGGGCCCCTTCTACCGGAAGAGCTGACTGCATTCAGCTCTCTCCGCCCCAATGATTTTTTTTATTTTTTTTTATTGTTTGCCTTGCTGTAAGGTGCAATGCTAGCGCAAAGCACCTCCCAAGCCATCAATGTGTCTAAGTAATATTGTTAAGTATGCAAGCCTCTGCTCCCGAGCACCCGCAACTACTGCTTGAACTCCCTGCTGCATGCTCCTCCTTTGTTCCTCTATGCCACCTCCAGGCAGGAGACTCCTGGTTAGCAACAATCCTACTGCAGCCAGCCTGTGGGCAAGGTGCCCCAAAGGTCGCCAAAGGAGGGAGGGTAGTCAACAATGGGCTTGCGAGAATGCACAGGGAAGGGAACAACTAAGAAATCTTTCCTTGCTAACCAGGCATGATTAAAAAAAACTGGATCTCTGCGTAAAAACCAAGTGTCTCCCCCTCCTATATAACCAGGGTAGCAGTCAGTTTCTGTGTAACCCTCATATCTATGCATTGCTGTAACTGGTTCAAGTGGGACCCTGTGTTGATATTTATATCCAGGGCTCTCTCTTGGGCCAACCTCCTGGACAGACCTGGACATGCCCCAAAGAAAACATCCAAGATCCAGCGGCCACTGCTTTCATTGCTCTCGCCAAGGAGGGAGAGGGTGTGATCTTCCATGTATTGTCAATGTACCATAAGGCTGCAAGGGACTGCCCTTTGGAGCCACTATGTTTGTTTTGCCTAGTTTAAGTCTGTGAATCTCCCATATGTTTTTATATCATTGTGTAGTAACCTTTCAAGCATAAGACCCTAGTCCCCTACATCTAGAGACATGCACTTTCCGTGTGAATTTTCTTTGAGGTTTAAGTCTTTATTTTTTCCAAATAAAATCGTTTTCTATCTGCCTTGAGAAGAAGAGCCAATTCCAGCCGGCTGAAAGCAACCATTAAGATTTTGTTTAACCCTTCCCTGACTGTAGAACTTTGAGCTCTTTTTGGACTCCAGGGGGGTGATGTTTTGGTTTGTTCTTTCCTTTTCCAAGGCACCTTCAGCAAATCACCAGCGGTCTATCTCAGTATTTTAGTTTCATAGTTTAGAAATGTAATTTGAGTTTAGTAAGAGCATTGCTTTATTTGCTGTTTATCTGTATTGAATGTATTGAAGATTGAACCTGCTGCATTGAGCCATCCAATGTAGTTGTTTTAAATATGCTTGCAAATTCAAGAATTCATATTCCTCTCTAAAGTGTACTGAGTTCCATAGGCAGTCCCCTTTTTAACCTGGCCTGGTTTTAGATTAGTCAAATGGTTCCCAGACCCCTTTGGCTTGTGCATCTCAGGTTTATGCATTTTCAATCAAGGTCTTCAAGCAAGTATCCAGGTCGTCTTCTCCAGTTGTGTTGACATCTCCACTAGAAGTGTCGACGTCAACAAGGGGGGGAACTGTAGCCTAACGGGTTGCCAATCTCCTGGACTGGTCATGGCAACCCCGACAGATGTGTGCAGCAGCCTCTCCAGACCAAGTGGCAAGCCTGTGCCGCCATGGAAAGGACTTCTCTTCATCCCTCGAAACCAGCAGTCAAAGAGCAGCAGCCAAAGTAGTCCCTCCAGCAAACCAGAGGGCAACCATGTTCCTGTGTATCCTGCTCTAGTGAAAGCCATATTGTAGGGAATATGTCCAGGCATGTAGCCTGCACCAGCACCCCCCCCCCTTGCAACATCGGACTAGTTCAGCAAAGCCATTCAGCAGACATTAAGATAACAATGACTCGCTCTTCAGCAACGATCTCCAGACATTAGCAGTGATCGCACCTTTTGTTTCAAGCCATTAAGCCAATCAGTGAGACTCCTGACTTCTCCTGGGATTGCAAAAGCCATTGGAATTATAATAGATTTCCAAATTCTCACTACCCCACAGCTTAATCCTTTGTCACCTTTTTGCCACCTGGGAACCTAGGAGGAGTTCTCCCCGCCCCCAGAAAAACAGTATAACTGCAATGCTCCCAGCCCACGCACTCTCTCTCTTGGGCCTTCCCCTCCATACTGCCTGGCACTCTGCCAGAGTGGGTGTTCATGCTTGGACACCTAGCCCCCCCCCCCGGTCCCCTTTTTATCCCCCAAAGCTGCATGGAATTCAGGACGAACAACTACTCTGAAGAGAGGTGCAGTATATTTCCTCCTCTGCCTGCCACATGGCAAAAGTCTCTTTGTTCCTCTTTTTGATTCCTAGACTCTGTATGTTGTGTGATGTGTATGTGTAGTTTTGTATGTGCGTGTGAACATATAATCTGAGTAAATTCCTTTTAACCTAATTCCATTGCTTCTGCCTCTTTACTGGTCATGGTATGGACTCTGGTAGATACAGGTTGCGTCCCAGTTCAAGTTATGCCCATTGCCGGTTATTGATTCGCTAATTTCCCCATATAACAATTCATAACCGGGCATTTTGGCTAACACAGGACCCAGACAAACAGCTCTGCAATCCTGTCACACGGAGAGAGGGGCGATGCAAGAGATTTTATAGACATTTGACATTCCAATAACATCCGATGTTAGCTTGTCAATGCAACGTCATTAGTTTCTACAGTGCCTGCGTGAGCTACATTAATGAATGGTCAGAGTGTTCCTTTGCAGGTTGAAGTTAAAGTATCAGAAAGGGGGAATAGGTGGGAGGGAGGCGGTTCCCTTATGTGAGAGGAAAGATTCCAGCTTTTGGCATGTGTGTGTGTGCCTACTTGCTTGATGCTAAAGCAGTGGTTCTCAACCTTCCTAATGCCGCGACCCTTTAATACAGTTCCTCATGTTGTGGTGACCCCCAACCATAAAATTATTTTCATTGCTACTTCATACCTGTAATTTTGCTACTGTTATGAATCGTAATGTAAAAATCTGATATGCAGGATGTATTTTCATCACATAGGGAGACATTTTAGATGTTTCGTTAGGTTTGCGTAAGGCAGCTAATTGTGCTCATGAACATTCAGCCATTCAGGGGAACCATATGCTCCATCTGGGATCATTGGAGAAGCCAATACAGTAAATAAAAACAAAATACACCAGTAGGAAAGAAACACCCAACCCCAATTCGTTCACAATCAAAATCTCCCTGCCCTTGGAAGGAGTGAGCCGTGAAGAAGGTGAGCTGTGACTCACGAAAGCCCATATACCCTGCCAGAAATGTTGTTAGTCTTTAAGGTGCTAGATTCTTGCTCTTTTCTACTGCTACAGACAGACTAAGACTCATCCCGATCTATCTCCTTGGAAATTTTGCAAACGCACAAAGCTGCCTTCTACTGAAACAGATCCTCAGTATTGTCCACTCAGACTGGAAGCGGCTCTCCAGGGTCTTATGTCAAGGCCTTTCACATCACCAAAATTCTGATCCTTTAACTCAGCTGTTTCCTAACTGTGCTCCATGGAGAACTTGGTGCTCCATGAAACATCTCCTAGTGCTCCGTGAAGAGACTGGAAAGAAGTGAGCTGTGGCTCACGAAAGCTCATACCCTGCCAGAAAATATTGTTGTTAGTCTTTAAGGTGCTACTGGACTCTTGCTCTTTTCTACTGTTTTCACCACTGCTTGTTTTCCCCAGTCAAAAGGAAAGTAGGGTTGTCTTCGTTGCATAATAAACCAGCTTGACAGGCAAATTTAATCACCTGTGGTCACGGTTGGCCTTGACTTCACTAGAATCCTCCAAAGAACCTGAGATGCTCAGACCTACTCAATAGCATGGAGCCGAGAGTAACATAACCTACCATGGTGGGTTAGAATGAATCGCTTGATTTAAACTGGAAGTTCATAGGAGGTGCTTGCTGGATTAGACAAAAAGTCCATCCAGGACAGCACCTCTTCCCCAACCAGATGTCTTCAAGTAGGCCACAAGCACAACATTAAGACTGTAACTTTTCCAGCTGGTTCCTCTCCAGCAAATGTGATTCACAGCCACATTGGGGCTTATAACTTTGGTAGATCTCTCTGAGATCCATTCCATCTCCTTTGAAAGCTTAGTCTTAGCAGGTCACCTGCCACGGGATGAGACCTCCGGGCCTCTGCCAGCTTTCCCTACTGCCAGCTTTCACCACTGTCTGGAAAGAAAAATGCTACTGTCATTGCTAGGTGAAAATTAATGACTAATTTCTCTCCTGAAAAGTGCTCCATGATGCAAAAGGTTTGGGAACCACTGCTTTAACTGAAGATGCCAGGGATTGAACCTGGGACCTTCTGCATGCCAAGCAGATGCTCTACCACTGAGCCATGTTTTTGCTCTTCCTTCCTGAAGTACTGAGACTTTAAACAGAATGCCCTGAGGGGTTGCAACGTCCCCTTTTGTGAATGCTGCCATCGCCCCCCACCCCCCAAGGCAGTTTTCAATGCAGAAGCCGCGGAAGGGAAGAGAAGGCAGAAACCAAGCACAAAAGCTGAGCCCGACCTAAGCCTCTCTCACAGAGCCGGCAACGGCTCCCCCTCAGACAAGAGCCCCTGGGGAAGGGGAGGAAACGCCGGAGGGCTCCAATTTGCCCGTCTGAGCCGCCTCAGGGGGCGAAACTCATCCCCGGCGTCCCCAGCGCAGAGCAGCCTCCCGTCCCCCACGCTGCGTGAGGAAGAAGCCACCGCGGCTCCCGCCAACTGCGCGGGAGGGGACCGGGGAGGGAAGGGGGGGAAGGAACGTTGGCCTCACGTGACGCGGCGTGGCCAATGGCGAGGTGGGTTTTGGGCCTGGTGGGGCGGGAGGGGGAAAGAGTGAGAGAGCGAGTTGCTGACTGAGGGGGCTTCCTCCCTTTCCTCATCTGGGGAGCCTGAGAAGGAGGGATGGGAGGGGGAAGAGCCCCGCGCGGGGTCTGAGGGAGTTTCCCGATGGTCTTAGGCGACCCCTGTGAAAGGGTCGTTCGACCCCCAAAGGGGTCGCGACCCACAGGTTGAGTACCGCTGTGCTAAAGGAAAGGGGGAGCCACTGGGCAGTGGCCTCTGTGAGTTCTGTTTGTAAGCAGTTTATGCGTGTAGCTTGCATGTCTGAATGTGATTACTCAGGCACAACATTACCAATCTTCAAATCCTCTCTTTCTCTCAGAACTCCGCCCACTCCTTGTCTCTCAGCTTCTACTGAAGAGTAACCCTTCGTCCATCACAAAAGGCTTTTTGGTAACAGGACCCAAGCTTGTTCTCTCATCCACAGCTCAAAGAGAAAGGGTGAATAGTAGGGCTGCCAACCTCCAGGTGGTGGCTGGAGATTTCTCACTATTACAACTGATCTCCAAGGTGATAGAAATCAATTCCCCTGGAGAAAATGTACACTTTGGCAATTGGACTCTATGGCACTGAAGTCCCTCCCTCTCCAAACTCCACCCTCCTCATACCTGGAGTTTTTGGGGGTGGAGTATTTCCCATCCTGGAGCTGGCAACCCTAGTGAATGGGCGGGATCCAAGCAGCTTCTCTGCTGGTGAAGGAAAGGAACAGGGGATTCCTTTTATGTATGTATTTATTTCAAACATTTATTAGCTGCCTTATGAATGAGATGCTATAAAAAAAATAAAAACAACATAAACCCCATCAAATAACACTTTGTAAATTCTAATTTGGACTGCTGATAAGAAAAGCTTATCAATCAAAATGTGGTCCTAAATAAAATTGTCTTCAACTGTGTTCTGTAGATTGACAATAAAGGGGCCAGGCACACCTCCTTTTGGAGGTTGTTCTTTAATTGTGCCTTTTGCACATGCAGGGACAAAAGGCATGTATGATGAGGGCTGTAGTAAGGAGGGCAGTTAGGAAAGATTGAGTGAGAAAGTGGCTAGATCTAACCTCATGTTTTCTTTAATCCCCTGTCTTGGGTAGGTATAGCATTTATTCCTCAAGAGCACCTGCAATACTTTTTCGCTGTCAAGTCACAGCTGATTTATGGTGACCTCTGGTAGGGTTTTCAGTGCAAGAGACATTTAATGCAAGAGATAGATCTCAGCCATATGTTCAGTGAGGTCCCTGTGCCAAATAACTAGGGTTGCGAGCCCTGCCAAGCCCCAGGGGTGTTTGGGAGGTGGAGCTTGGGGGGAGGGAAAACAGCACTGGTGCTGTCACTTCTGTCATGAGTCAGCCTGCTGGGCCTTCCTTGGATGATGACGACCTTGAAGCTGAATGCTATGAAAGAGAGGAGCTGCAGCAGGCTGAGCAGGCAGAGAAGCTTCAGACAGATGACTCCTCCCCATGTCTGCAGCCACCCAGCACAGGAGACTCACCTGTGTCAGAGGTCCAGCCACAGGCAGTACCACCAGAAAAAGCCCCCCAAATCTGCTGGATCTGAGGTGCAGGAGACTCAGGGCACAGCTACATGAGTGAAGGAGTGCTCGACTTCAGGCCCAGTGAGGAGCACTCCCTGCTGACAGTGATAAGATTAAAGAGCTTCACCAGGCAGAGAATGCTGAGATGGGATAACAAGCAACAGCTGGTTCCCCCCAGGCCTACTTAAGTCATCAAGCAGGCTTGGCTGTTGTGCAAGCAACTTGTCACCAACCTCCCTGTGTATTGACCTGTTCCACTTCATTTTCCTGGTATCCTGACTTCTTGGGCTGACCCTGACTCACATCTTGATCTGCCCTTGTCTGTAATGGTATCTTGGACTCTATCTGAATTGTGTATGACCTTGGACTGCTTCCCAGACTATGCTTTGAGCTTCTGGTTCTCGCTCTCTGCCTGCAGCATGACAACTTCCAGGAAAGCACCCAGAAGTAATGTCATGGCATTTGCAATGAATCCCCCAATTTCAACAGTAAAGACCATAGAGATTTGGGGGCATTTCCTAGAACAAAGAGGATTACTTCAGACCCCACCCTTATTATAAACTGAGGCTGTCAGAGTTAACAGACTCACAACAGAGATGGAACTATAGGTTGGGGGTGGCACTGAGATAGAGGAAAGTTGTATATTTCCCTGCAACTGAAGCTCTCCAAATTCCACGGAGGAATTCAGATGTGGGAAATTTCAGAAGCATTCTGATTTCCAGCAATTTCTTTTTCCATGCTGGAAGGTTGCTGGGCTTTGTTATATTCTAGCAGTTGCGTTCAGCAGCCAGTTTTGCCAGAGGCAAAAGACCATTTGTAGTCTGGAGAGAAAGGTCCCAAGCTCCACCCTTCAAAGTTGCTCGCCTGAAGTTCCCATTATTACAAGTGTGGTATTCTGCATATCCTTCTTTCACCTCTGAGTCAGCAATGGCTGGGAAGGCATTGCCTCTGAAGCACAGCCAGTCTCCCTACAACTGTTGGCAAAGTATTCAAAGTATGAAGTGTCTCTTGACTGCCAGTGCTTCTGAGTTTCTCTGTCTAGCTTTGTGATTATGCAAATGTTGACCAGATGAAATGAAACCTCAGACCCTGTTTCCAGCCCTTTAAAAATTTCATTTGCCATGACATTTCACGAGGCATAATCTACACATCTAAAAATGGTCAACGGTGTAAGTTCTCAGCACTTTGGGGAAAGGGGGAATTGTATTATGTTTCTTGCTTTTGATGGCTTGCCATTTTAAAGTGCAAGGCCATTAACACCGGATGGTGCAGTCTCATAAGCCTTGTGGATCTCCTTGAATACGTGCCATTGCTTAGGTGCAAAGTAAGGCTACGTTGCTGGAACAACGGCATTCAGAATTAATTAGCTGGTAAAGCTCTTTTTAATTAACTTGAAACTGGTTGTGTGAAGTCTGATACTACCAATATTCAGGGCCAAATCTACATTTTTTGAATGGGGGCAAAAGTACAAAATTATGCCCCCCATATACAATATACATGTTTTTCTTTATATATATGTATATAATCAATGTGTATAATCAACAACTCTTTTAAATGATAGCCTGAATTATGTTGACCTCTATGAATGGTTAATGAATAATTACACTTTTACATTATTTTATCTATCTACCGGTATGATGTTTTAATATTCCCTCAACCCCTCTGCACACATAAAAACCCAACCTAAGGAGAAAGTTTTTCAGTCTAGCTTTCCTGGACTTTCCCCCAGACTTTTTAAAATACAACACACATAATTTTGACATGGGAAACACCAAATACACTTCCCGCTTTTTCGTAGGCTGATAAAGTACAGCCCATGAAAAGCTTTATCTGGCAATTATGCTGCTAGAAGCTAAAATGACTGGAGCTACTGTACTGGAGGTATGCTAGGAAACACTGAAGACAGTAGGAAAAGAAGAAGACCCACCATGAGATGGATTGATTCAGCAAAAGAAGCCACGGCCATCAGTTTGCAAGACCTGAGCAAGGTTGTTAACGAGAAGACGTTTTGTAGATAATCATCAATTCATCAGTCAGAAGTGACTTTATAGCATATGATGCACATGAACAAGCCCTTCATTCTTGTCCCCCCCCCCCACATTTCCTAAGGTGTAAAATCTGGAGGGTAGCCAACCTCCAGGTACTAGCTGGAGATCTCCTGCTATTACAAGTGATCTCTAGCCAATAGAGATCAGTTCCCCTGGAGAAAATGGCTGCTTTGGCAATTGGACTCTATGGCATTGAAGTCCCTCCCCACCCCAAACCCTGCCCTCCTCATGCTCCGCCGGTGGCAAAGAGGGACCCGGCAATCCTAAAAATCAGGCTCTTTGTGGAAGGCCAAGCCTGCCAAATGAGGGGGAACATCTACTCGTGGCCTCTGGCAAAGCCAAACATAGCTCCCAGTTTTAAAGTGGGGGGGGCAAGAGACGAGCCAGTCATCTTCTCCTCTACCCCATTTGACTCTAGGCTGCTCCAAGGCTTGCTGTGCCTCAGCAGAGCAGAAGGCAGAGGGGTGGGAAAGAGGGGTGCATCAGGCATTCTAAACCCTTAATGGTCACCATTCCCCAAAACTGTTCTCCCCCATGAGTGTTTAGAACATGCCCTAAGACCCCCGCCGCCGAAGTCATGCTCCCAAAGCCTACCACAGCCACTGTCAACATGCGGTCCTTGAAAGGGGGGCGGAAGACAAGGAATTGGAAGGTCCTGTATGTGGAAGAGCGAAGCGTGCCTTGGTAGAGGGAAGGAAGGAGATTAGCGAGGCCAAGGAAGGGTCCCTGGGGGTCTATGTCTCCCACTGCATATAACTGAACATCTTTGAACATCTCCTTAGGAAACTTTAGCGCCTCGTTCTCTTCGCTTGCCATAGCCTCGCCCAACTAACAGCTACAGATTCTGCCTTACCAAGGGCTGCGACTCCCCTCTGAGGCCTGGGGTCGTCCTCTCCCTCCCCCAACTCCTAGCAGCAGCCTAATTGGGGAAGGGGCATGCACTGCAGATTGAGCTATCTCTTCTGTGCAATTGAGCTTCCCCCACCTCCTAACCGCAGCTTAATAGGGGGAACAAGGCATGCACACTGCAGAATGAGCCATCTCTTCGGTGCAATTGAGGCTCCCCCACCTCCAAGCAGCAGCCTAATCTGGGGAACAGGTATGCATGCTTCAGAATTAGCCTCCCCCACCTACTAGAACCAGCCTAACTAGGGGAAGGCTACACACATGCTGCAGAATGAGTAATCTCTTTTGTGCAGATGAGCCTCCCCCACCTCTTAACAGCACTCTAATCAGTGGAATGGGCCACGTGTGCTGCACAATGAGCCATCTCTTCCATGCAATTGAGCTTCCCCCACTTCCTAGCAGTAGCCATATTAGGGGAAGGGGTGCACGTTCTAAAGAACGAGCCATCTCTTCTGTGCAATTGAGCCTCCCCCACCTTCTGCGGCCTCCCCCTCTCTGCCCACCACCTGGGGCACATGCCCCTCCTCGCCCCTATATTCAGCCCTGCAATTATTAGGAATAATTGTTTATTTTAAAGACTTTTGATGATTAAAGTTATAAATTAAGGCAGGAGTCTTAACGAAGCCCTGCTCTAAGGCTTTGGGTTTCTGAATTCTAATTTATTTCAATTATTTTTTCCCATTTCACCAGCTCAGCTGTTCAGAACCACACAGAAAGACCATTTGTGTGTGTGTGTATATGTGTATATATGTATGTATGTATGTATTTTCCCCTTGCATTTTAAATAGCATACCTGGCTCTACTCATTAAGTAGCCACAAGTTTCCATTTTCATGGACATAAGATTGCACAATTTCCATAAAACACTTGCTGAGCAACCATCTGCTTGTTTTCTTTAGCTCTCTCAATGAGAGGCAAAACTCTCAAAACTGATAGTTTGCTTTAAATATTTGATGTCACATGCTGATAATCCTCAAGATGGTGTCTGTTTGAACATATCACAATAGCATTATTTGCAAGTTAAATACAGTTGAAAGTGAAATGTTCCTAGTCCTCAAAGACAATATTTGCTCCTTATATTCTTTTTGTTGATGTTATTTTGCATTTCTGTTTAACAATACCCTTGATAGATCTTTTTAAATTGCTTACAGACTTGATGAAATAGTCGACTTGAGTACAGGCATCTTTTGCAGCAAAGCAAATTATTAAACTTAATATGAACGTGCTGGAAAATTGAGCAGATATGAACAAGAGGCAGATCAACATGCATAAGTGTACAGTTACATCTGGGTAACAAAAATTAGAGATATGCATACTGAATGGGGGATATGGCTTAAATGCAAGAAAAATCAGGCATGGAAAACATTTCTTTTGGTGGCAAATGACATCCTGTGAACAGTCCTTTATTGTGGTCATCAAAAATCTGATTTCAAGAGATGGTCACAGTGCAGGAAAACAAAGCCTCTACTTGGGATGACCTTCAGTCTCTGAGCAGGGGTTTTTGGGGGGTTGAAATCAGAGCCAGCCGAAGTCATGACCAAGGCTGCTCTTATGAAGGAGATTGCTCATCTGCATGGGTTATCAATTTTCTTAAGAAGCCTGGTGGTAGCAGCAGTCAAAGCTGGTATTTTTAAGATGGAGGGTATATCCCTCGGGATGGGACTGGGTAATCCCTGTCTTTTAAAAAACCCTGATTCTTGATCCATATCAATCCACTGAATGGTTGGACAGACCAAGCTGGCTCCAATTACCCGACCCCAACCTCAAAAAGGTCCCAACTATGGAGTCCAAACAAAACCAGTCAAAAAAGACTGGGAAAAAGCAGAGTCGTGCTGTCACAGGCTTTGACATGTAGAGCACATGAATATGGTATTGGTGTTGTACATATGTAGAATTATTCAGAATATAGCACCACAAACACAACATACAGAAAATATATTTCCTTTTAAAATACTTAAATGTATTTCTTTTTAAAAGGAAGAGAATGCTCTTATGCAAAAGGCTTTCTGTCTCTTACATTTACATTTCACTGTTCACATTCTTACAGACACCTTAATAAGTTCAAGTAACTTATCAAGTAACTTTCACTGCCTACTGGAGAACTTCCAGTCTATCATGACCTACTGGAGAAATTCCAGTCTATCATTACCAATGGCCTACTGGAGAAATTCCAGCTTGGATAATAGAATCAGTACTGGCTACTGGAATATCCATTAATAGCATACTGCTAGAATTCCAGTAGGATCACAGATGTTGAATGTTATGACATCATGGACAGGTGTACAAGTGCACTGCCCAAATTATACAAATATTGTAATGTGAACTATATTATGTTTTATGATTTATATATGGATACTAGGCTTCTAGAAATTAATGCATAGGCTCAAATGAAAGCTATTTTTCTATAGATGATAATGATACTAAATATGAATATGTAGAGTAATGATAAAGCTTAAAACTGATTGTTTATAGTTAGCAATACAGTCTCCTGCCTTGAGAAATTCCAGCATGTTTAGGGAATAGGTGACTTGAAATATGGAAGGCTGCTTAAAATAGAGCAGTAACACACAGCCTCAAGGTAACTGAAATAGTATAAATATAGACCCAGTGAGACTGGTACTTGAGACTTCTCTCTTAGAGAGTTTCAGAAAAGGCTGATTGGTATGTATGGCTTTACTAATATATTATTCTAGAATTTGAATTAGATACTTTAACCTAAATCAGTGGATTTTGACTGTTATATTTGAAATGTTGGATTAAGATTTTTATTAGTATGTAGAACTTGCTTAACAGTATACATTGTTACATACATTGTTGCTGCATATACAAACATTGTTAAATACATTGTTATTGAACATAAATCTTTATAAATTGCATTTACACATATTTACTGGAAGTATATCAATAAAAAGACTTGCTTTTTAAAAAGTAGGTAAAGTAGTTGAGTCCTGCTTAGTAGGTGACTGGCTGAATAAGATAACATATCCCTTTTCAGGAAGGGGTCGCTTCTAAGAGCCTAATCTCTTGAAAGGCACTGACCCGCTTCAGTGCCTCTGAGCAAAGGCGAATAGACAAACCCAAAAAAGCCGAATATTTATTCAGTTTTTATTTATTTGATCAGCTGTTTTCAGGAATTGCCTATTCAGCCTCAGGGAGATCCCCAGGTTTTGGAGTTCAGTAGACCCACACCCAAAACCCGAATATTTTTATTTTTATTTTTGGTTCGGGTTTATCGATATGCACAACCCTTTCCAGATGGAACTGGAAAGTTGAGGGTAACTAGCAGTGGAGCTTTCTATGCCTGGCAGCTGGTTGCATAGCATCCTCTGTAGTACAAATGTCCCTTTTCATCCTGCAGGCAGTCTGGTTTAGGCATGCTGGGAAATATCAGGAGCAATTCTTCCATCTGTGAACTGTCCATCACTGTGCTTTGGAGGCAAGAAACTTAGGATGTGTATAAGCCTATAAAATCCTGTTTGTCTTAAAAAGACTTCAGTTAAACAAATCCTTTTAGATGAAGAAGAAGAAAAAGATAAGGCTGAGAGAATAAAGAGAGAACTATGACTAGCCCAAGGTCACCCAGCAGGCTTCGTGTGGAAGAGTGGGGAAACAAATCCAGTTCACTAGATTAGAGTTTGCCACTCATGTGATAATCCTGGCACTTTTTTAATGTTTCTGAGACAGACAGACAGACACCTTTCAGTGCAAATTTGAAGATGGGCAAAGACACAATTGGAACATCTGCCAGAAGTCCACAACTTCCTTTCATACCCATCTATCCTGTGGGTGTTTCCTCTTGGTTAGTTTCTCTAGGGTGAGCAACAGACCGTGGGCAGAACTAGGATGAACTATTGCTATTAACGGAGTCAGAATACGGTCCATTAAAAGGCATTGGTATGTGTGCGGTTAGGGAGGGAAGCACAACTCTTTCTACACCTCATTCAGATGATGAATGAAAATGCGGAACCATTTCTCCAAGACAGATGAGCATTCACAGCTTGCAAAAGGTTGTCTGGGCAGAACACGTCGATAAAACTTGCCGTTATGAAGGATGACTGCAGAACCTTTCTGTATGAGTATTAATGATGCTTAAAATATAGTCCTGATTATACACATCTGCTTACAGATATAGATAGATATAAAGAGTACACCATGCTCTCAGACTCTTTCCTTTAAGAAATCAACTAGTGTGAATGGCTGCCAAAGTTCAGCTTAATAACTTTACATATATAAATTGGGGTGGGGGGAGTTTGGTTATCGTTTGACAAATGTTCTTGTCTGCCTCTGAACCACAGTATTTTTTATCTAGAGATGTGCACTGCTGAAGTACCAGCGTATAATTTGGGCATCTGGCAGACTGTAGCTTCTACTCGCTTCTCAACAAAAACCATTGCATATTGTCTCTGCTTCTTTTCACACTGATAACTTTTGGGCGGAAAATTGCTGTCCTCACTGTGATAGTATCCATCCTTTGAATAGGATTTTTATTTACTTTGTAATACAGTGTCCTATTGTGAGATGTGGAATAATAGATATTAACACTGGATTGTCACATGAAATCGATGCCAGTGCAGGACAAATTGATCTCTTCATGTGACAAACCTGGATCAATGTCAGTATTTAGCAATATTACTTAGTAAGGTAGGGATTGTGGATTGACTGTGTATATATGTGTCATCAAGTTGCACCTGATTTACGGAAATCCCAGCAGGGACTTTCAAAGCAAGTGAGAAGCAGAGATTGTTTACCATTGCCTTCCTCTGCAGAGTGTTCCTTGGTGGTTCCCCATCCAAGTACCAACCCTGCTTAGCTTCCAAAATCTGATGGGATTGGATTATACCATTACATTCCACAGCTGTGGATTAACTGCTGGGGCTGGATTTTTGAGCATGTGGAGGATAAACCCTCTTCCTTTCCTTGTTCATTCTGATAACCCCAGAATCAAGCACCCATCCATTTGCCAAGTTCTATTCTGTTTCTTGGTCAAACTGGAGTATACCAGAATGTCAGGAACTGACTTGGTGAGCAATTTATCTAGCCAGTGTGATGTAGTGGTTAAGAGCAGTGGATTCTAATCAGGAGAACTGGGTTTGATTCCCCACTCCTCCACATGAGTGTCAGACTCTAATCTGGTGAACCGGGTTGGTTTCCCCACTCCTATACATGAAGCCAGCTAGGTGACATTGGGCTAGTCACAGTTCTCTTAGAGCTCTCTCAGCCTCACCTACCTCACAACGTAGGAAGGGAAGAGGAAGAAGGGAGGAAGATTGATTGTAAGGTGGTTTGATTCTCCTTAAAAGGCAAAGAAAATCAGCATATAAAAACCAACTCTTCTCCTTCTCCTCCACCTCCTCCTCCTTCTTGCAGCCATGATCACACAGTCATTTTGGATGGTTATTTATTTCCCATTTGATTAATATTTTCCTGAACACCAGGAGCGCTGCCTGAGTATGCCCAGACTCCTGTCTTGCATGTGAGTGGCACTGTTTTGTTGCTTTCATGATTGTCACAGGGTCCAACCATTAGATAGCATCCTTTTTTCAGATGTTATATCCAGACATACTGGGAGCGCAGCAGCCATAGATAGATCCTTCCGATATGCATGGTCACCATGCTGTCTGAATGGCATATCTGAATGGCATACAGTTTTGCTATGCACAAACCAACCACTGGATTTTTCTATTGTTTGCACATACTGAAGCTGTACATACATGCAAAATATGCACCGTCTCCTGTTCCAATAACAGGACGACCATGCGTATTGGGAGCATAGTGTACTTCCTGGGCTCCTGCTTAGGTTGCCAGGTCCATCTTCACCACTGGCAGGAGTTTTTTTGGGTGGAGCCTGAGGAGGGCGGGGTTTGGGGAGGGGAGGGACTTCAATGTCATAGAGTCCAATTGCCAAAACACCCATTTTCTCCAGGTAAGCTGATCTTTATTGGCTGAAGATCAGTTTTAATAGCAGGAGATCTCCAGCTAGTACCTGGAGTTTGGAAACCCTAGCTCCTGCTCTGCATGAACATAACATGTGAAAAGGGCATGACAACGCAATCTGTGTATATTAATCTTTACAGCATGGTAGTCGAAAATTTTGTCAAGTCACTGCCAACTTATGGCAACCTATTAGGGTTTTCAAGGCAAGAGACAAACCAAGGTGGTTTGACATCATCTGCCTCTGTATAGCAACCTTGGACTTCCTTGGAGGTCTCCCATCCAATTACTAACCAGAGCAGAACCTGCTTAGCAGCCAAAATCTGATGAGAGTAATATATGCAAGAAGAAGAAAAAGAAAAAGAAGAGTTGGTTTTATATCCCAAATTTCTCTACCACTTAAGGAAGAATCAAACCAGCTTACAATCATCTTCCCTTCCCCTCCCCACAACAGACACCCTGTGAGGTAGGTGAGGCTGAGAGAGCTCTAAGAGAGCTGTGACTAACCCAAGGTCACCCAGCAGACTTCATGTGGAGGAGTAGGGAAACCAACCCGGTTCACCAGATTAGCGTCCGGTACTCATGTGGAGGAGTGGGGAATGAAACCTGGTTCTCCAGATAAGAGTACACCGCTCCAAACCACCGATCTTAACCACTACACCACACTGTCTCTCAAGGAGAGGGGGTCTCTTCTACAGTGAACTTACAAATGAAATTTTGACTGTCTGTGGTGAAAGACAACCGAGAGAATAGAAAAGGTAAGTCTCCCATGGCTAATTGAGTTCATACAGTGAAGGGCTAACAGCTGTACAAAATAGTGAAGTGGATGCAATATTTCCCTTTCCGTGCCCTATTGGTATTCTCGACCTTGACCCAAAAAGATTAGTACCACTACACATGCATAATTCAGCATTTATTTAAAGACTTTTCCCATTTTCTTCCACTGGCCTCTATTGATTTTCCACTTCTTGCAATTTGTGGGAGCTCGCCGAGTGTCACCAATTTCATTGCAAATTGGTAACACCACATAGGACCATCTAAGAAACATTTTAATTTGTCAGAACACATCATGGGCTTTGGTACTGCACAACAGAAAATGCATGCCATTTGAAATCCTGCTAAATACTTTCCTCACTATAGTTTAGCTTGGCTAATCTGCCTCTTAAAAGTAATTGCTTTTAAATATGTACTAACCTGCACGTTGAGAGTTGGTGAGGCATAGCAGCTAAGGAGGAACTGAGTGCTAGGAAGGACCTGATTGAAGGCTTACCTTAGCTTGCAGCTATCAAAATGGCCTTAGGTGAGCTAACATCAGCCCCCCGTTTTGCATTCTCGGGTGAATAAGAGCTAAACTAGTTGTTACATCTAACTTGGATATGCCATGGGGACTTGCAGCTGCAACCTCCCTGTGGTAACTCAGTTCCGATGGCCTACCGGTAGGGTTGCCAGGTCCCCTCCTCTTCTGGCGGGAGCAGAGCTGAGGCAGGGATCATGTGCGCGTGGCCGTGTCGATGCAATCACATCATTTCTGGTTTACATCCAGAAGTGCCACATTGCAATGGGCCTTTTACCACTCAAACTAGGAGTTTAACTGGTAAAAGTCCTGTTGCAATGCGGCACTTCCGGGTGTAAACTGGAAGTGATGCGATCGCTTTGGGTGTAAACTGGAAGTGATGCGATCGCGGCCACACATGCATGCATACCCCACTTCTGAGCTGGGCAATGGATTGGCAGGCAGTTGCTCCCCAGTCTAAGCATCCTAGCAACCCTAGCTCCAGGGCCTGGTCTGGATTGGGGTGATGATGCAAGGAGAATAGGGGTTTCAGTTTTTCACCCCTGCACTGTCTTCCCAACCACAAAATAGCCCTCCAGGGCCTATCCTTTCCCCCATTTGGGGGTGCATATGCAACTATTTATATACTGTATTCACCCGGATGCACATAACGCCTCCCTGGGCATGGAGAAATGGCATGTGAGACAAGCTCCCTCACCTCCATGTCATAGTCCTGATCCAGATTTGGCCCCTGTAGCATGTTGATGTTGTGTATTGGTATTGTTGATGGGTCATAATTTATTTTATTCTTGGCAAAATTGTACATGTTTACTTTAATGCTTAATTTTATTCTGATAGTTGACCACCGGCAATTTCTCCTGCAAATGTAGTGACAGAATCTCCCATATTGAGAAAGCAAGAGGACAGCTTTGGTTTGGAGCATGAGCTCAGGGCATACAGAATCTTTTGGGATTAGGGTTGCCGACCTCCAGGTGGTGGCTGGAGACCTCCTGCTATTACGACTGATCTTCAGGTGACAGAGATCAGTTCTCCTGGATAAAATGGCTGCTTTGGCAATTGGACTCTATGGCATTGGAGTCTCTCCCCTCTCCAAACCCCACCTTTCTCAGGCTCCACTCCCAAAATATCCAGGTATTTCCCAACCCGGAACTGGCAACCCTAGCTGGGATGGTAACAATGTCTGCATCTGACAAAGTTAGACCATCAGCTGAAGTAACAGCCAGGGTTGATTCTGAGACTGAAATCAGTGCAGGTTAGGGATGGCAACCTCCAGGTGGGACCTGGGGATCCCCCGGAATCACGCCTCATCTCCGGACTACAGAGGTCAGTTACAGTGGAGAAAATGGATACTTTGAAGGGTGGATTCTCTGGCATTGTACCCCACTGAGGTCCTTATCCTTCCCAGGCTTTGCCCCCAAATCTCCAGGGGTTTCCCAACCTGGATCTAGCAAGCCTACCCACCCGACCTCCGCTGGTGGCCAAGGGGGGACCTGGCAACCAAGGCGCAGAAGTGGTTGGAGATGCACTTTTAGCCAGTCTGTACATTTTTGTCTACTTCAAGACTTATAAGAAGATTTTGGTCTCCTTTTCTACTTTGGAAGAGACAGCCATTGCTCAAGTTGGATGGTGAAGTGTTTGGTCACCCACTCCAGCAGACAGGGTGGACTGAGCTAGACCTTCAGAAATCGAGACAGCAGGCCGAGACATGGCAGAATGGCCCTTTCTCATCAGGGGGCTGTGGAGGCAACAGGCCCTGTTTTTCCATGCCTGTTTTATGAACTTCTGACAGTGTGGACAGGAATCCACTTGGTGATATTTGTCCAAATGCACAAGACATAAAATTGCCAGCTCTGGATTAGGAAATACCTGGAGATTTGGGGGATGGGACGTAGGGAGGGTAGGGTTTGGGGAGGGGGAGGGACCTCAGCAGATGATCTCTGTCATCTGGTGATGAATTATAATGGAGGGAGATCTCCAGGTGCCACCTGGAGGTTGGCAACCCTAACAAGACAATGATCGTGGCATCATCCCCTCCACAGATTACTTTTCTTGAGAATGATTAGAACTTCCATTGGCATGAAACACTACTTAAATGAGAGAAGAAACTCCAACAATGATATATTTTTCAGCCAAAGAAATAATGTTAAAAATGCATAAATATCATGGGGGAAATTCAGTGCAAGAAAAATAGCATGAAAATCTAGAAGCACAAGATTCGATTCACAAGCGGGATAAGCAAAGTCAAAATGGGGATCTGGGGGATGAAATGGCAGGAGTGATCAAGTTGAAACTATTCCTAAATGGATCCCCACCATAACAAGCCGTTTGTCACAGAGGTACTGTGGGGAAGACTTAATAAAATCCAATCTGATTTAAATTAGGGATTTGCATTTGGAATAAATTAATCAAAATCTGACTTGAATTCTCCCTGTTCTGTATTCTCGGAACTAACCCTTACATAGTCACCTCTGGATCTAAACCAACTGGGCCACATTGTTATCTGGTGGCGTTGCAATATCTGTGGCTGTCCTCTGCTTTTAAGTTTTCATTTTCTCGCCCTGTACATATCATTTCCCTCCATCAGGTTGCAAGATCAATGGCTTGGGGAGGTGTCTCGTTCTCCCTAAGCATTAGGCTCCTTGCCAGAGCCGTTACCACTATAAGGCATTAGCCTGATTGCGGGAGATGACAAATGTTTTGCTCACACCTGCTTCTAAGAAGACAAGAGGGGGAAATAAAGGCAGAGGTTTCAAGTTGCCAGTTTGCCGTTCCTCAAGCCCCATTTGCCCTATTGGCCCCTGCTGAACTGTAACTCAATAGCTTAATTAACATGGATTATTGAGACGTGATGCTCAAAATATGCACATAAAAATCTGGCACTGCAACTTGCCTCCAGCTGGAGAGCTAGTGGAGATCTTCCTCCTGGTCTATACTTACCCTGGTCTTGGGAGAATTGCCATGTCCAGCCACCACCTGGAGGTTGGCAACCCTACTGAATAGACTACACATAAAACAAGGTTCAGTTAACAATGGAAATTGTACAGTTAGAGTGGGTTTGGATACTCTGGGAAGGAACTGGCAAAGTAAGATGAATCTTAGAATGTGGGGCAATGCCGTGCCTAGGCGTAAGAGACATGGCAATTGAAAGTGGAATTAAAGTTCATTATTTAGCATGTGTGAAAGTACCCATAGAGTCCAGATGGTGTATTAGTTCTGTCTTCTGGTCTGCATGGGTTACAACTGACATCCAAATCCAAGCATGTTCTTGATATTTTATCAGCGAATAACATGGCACAGGTATCACAGCTAATTGTCTCTTCCTGAGAAAACAGAGGCTCAGATTTTGGCAATTTCTTCAGCATCTCAATTTGGTCGTAAGCATGGGTGATGGTTATATTGATAGGCTTTCCCTGAAGTCTGATTGATATTATTCAGTCAGACTTTGCATTATAGCCCCCGATTGCTGGTGCTACATCTCACCTCACTATTAGATCCATTTCTTCTCTGTTTGTCTTTTCCATAGTGAAACACTTTGTAATGTTCTGGCTGAAAATGTCCTAATACAATCCACTTTAGGTCACTCACTCCCAGGATTGCGATTTTTAAACGTTCCATTTCTCATTTACAATTTTGAGTTTATCTTGATCCATACGTCTCACATTCCGTGTTGCTGTTATATGTGTTGAACAGCTCTGGGCTTTCTTTTTGCATCCATTCACATCAACAACTAGACGTCCTTTCAGCTTTAGACACATGAACACATGAAACTGCCTTATACTGAATCAGACCCTTGGTCCATCAAAATCGGTATTGTCTACTCAGACCGGCAGCAGCTCTCCAGAGTCTCAGGCAGAGGTCTTAAGCATCACCTAGTTGCCTAGTCCCTTTAACTGGAGATGCCGGAGATTGAACCTGGGACCTTCTGCATGCCAAGCAGATGCTCTACCACTGAGCACGGCCCCTCCAGTTACATCATCAAGAATAGTGCCATTCATACTTGTCCTCTCCTCTTCCCCAGTAGGTAATTGAGCGCCATCCAACCTGAGAGTTCCATCTTCCAGCACTATATCTCCTTTTGTTTTGGGTAGTCTCAACATAGGGTTTTTGATGTATGAGATGGTCAGAAGGGGTTTACCATTGCCTCCTTCTGAGCTAACCTGTTAGTTGAAATGTCACTGCCATTGTCTACAAAAGATTTTCTGCCAGTGTCACCTTCCACTACTGCTGCTGCCCAATAGCCACTCTTCATGGATTCATCTGCCCCCATCACCATCAGAACTGTCTATTCTCTTCTGGTGATGTGGCCATTGATTCCTGGAGGGTCTGAATATATCTTAATCTGGTGTCTCACCTATGACCATTCTGCCTTGGAATGAAACTGCTAGGAGTTTAGTCTCTTGACAGAGTCTACACTCCTTCTGGAATTGCTCTCAACTTGCTGACACACTTAAATCCCCTCACAACATTAAGGTATGCATCCAAGAGAGGAGTGATAAAACATCCTTAGTCTTTATTAGTGCCTAAAGACTTTTTTCTTGTATTGGCTGCAATAGTGCTGCCTTTCCACATTTGTAAGCAACACTTCCCTGATTTTCTGACAACAATATGGGCATGTTCAGAAAAAAAAACATCTTCAATACTATGGACACTATGGTAAGGCCCATTCACCAGTGTTTTCTGCCTGCACCACCTCTTGCTAAGAAAAGGTAGCTAGAGAGCCAGCTTGGTGTAGTGGTTAAGAGCAGAGGTTTGGAGTGATAGACTCTGATCTGGAGAACCGGGTTTGATTCCCCACTCCTCCACATGAGTGGCAGAAGCTAATCTGGTGAACTGGGTTTGTTTCCCCACTCCTAGACATGAAGCCAGCTGGGTGACCTTGGGCTAGTCACACACTCTCAGCCTCACCCACCTCACAGGGTGTGAGTTCTGGGGAGAAGAAGGGAAGGTGATTGTAAGCTGGTTTGATTCTTCCTTAAGTGGTAGAGAACGTTGGCATATAAAAAACAACTCTTCTTCCTCTTCTTCTTCTTCTTCAAATATTGTCTCTTCAGCTAGCAACCATGAGCCAAGACAAAAACTCAACTGGGCATCATAACTGCATTCATTCATTCATTCATAAACCTTTAATGGCATATATCATAACTGCAAACCATCTTTCAAACTAGGGAAGCTGATTTCCAATCCCTTCCCCAGTTCTGAATTATAGCACTGTCTCTGGTTTGTTTGCCAACACCATTTGCTGGGCCATCATGCTGCAATGGGGCACATGCTTGCAAGGTAAGTCTCATTAACATTACTGAACAAGGCTTCCTTAAATAGGATGAGAAATAACAATTCCGTTTGTGTCCCTTCAATGTGGCATATTAATGTACTCATTACAGCAGCTGCAGAAATGTGAATGTCAAGAAGCTGAGTCCCTTAATGCAGTTTCTTGTTCTTTCAAACATTGGTTCAGGCTTTGGCCTATAAAACTTAAAGATGGGTAATAAATGTGCTGTTGCTTGAAATTCAGCAAGCTGTGACCTTTTGCAACCAAGATAACACTCCAGGTGCTCAGAGGAGGGCAGTTTCTATCTTGACTGACTCCCTCTTAGGTCTCCAAGGTCAAGAACAGCAGAGCCACATTCCATGTAATTAGTGGAAAATAATGACCCTTGTCACATCTAGAAGAAGACTTGGATTTTTATACCCTGCTTTTCTCTACCTTTAAGGAGTCTCAAGCTGGTTTACAATCACCTTCCCTTCCTCTCCCCACAGCAGACACTTTGTGAGATAGGTGGGGCTGAGAGAGTTTTGAGAGAACTGTGACTAGCCCAAGGTCACCCAGCTGGCTTCCTGTGGAGTAGTGGGGAAACCAACCTGGTTCATCAAATTAGAATCCACTACTCATGTGGAGGAGTGGGGAATCAAACCCAGTTTTCCAGATTAGAGTCCACCGCTCCTAACCACTACACCATTCTGTGAGAAATGGGAGAGCTTAGCCTGCAGATAAGCCCCACCACATAAAAAAATTAAAGTTTTACAATCCACAAATTTAACATATAAACATAAAACATAAGCAATCATATTCATACAATTTATGTGGAGCTTACTTTTTAAATTTACATTTTAGTAGTTTACTTTTAATAGTTCACTTCTTTTTAAGTTGCATTAGTCTAGCTTCTCAATATATCTTCATATCAAATAACATATTTATTGTAAAACATATATTATCTAAATCTTTCTTCTCTTTTGATTTTATTTTATTCTTAATTTTCAACTATATAATTTAAAGACATTCATTTTCTCCTGAAATTCTGAAAATGGTCTATTATGTATAAAGGATGTCTGTTTTGCCCTAGTTGCACATTCACTTTATCACACTTTGACCCTCTGGATCACCTGGCTAATAACAAGGTTACCTAGTTAATTGAGATCATCAGCCATGGATCTGATTGGTCAATGCACTCAGGCCAACTCAGATCCTATGGGCATAAAATATTCACATTTTCAATTTGGTGTTGTTCTCGGAGCTACCGGTATATTCATGGCTCCTTGATCCAACTTTAGACCTCTTGATTTCATGCTTGCTGTATGGGTCAGACACCCTATCTGTCCATGCTGACGCTGGAAAGAGTGGACTTTGACTGCTGGAGGATTTCAGCTTGAATGGTAGCATCTGGTAAACAGAACTAACGTTATTACTGCTAATTAGTCCTTTTAATCTAGTTTTGTCATTTTAATTCCTCACTGCTCACTGTTCTCTTTTTAGAAATATTATTGCACAATTTTAATAAATCACTTTAATGATATCTTTGTCTCCAGGTGGCTTCAGTCTAATTCTAGCACCTAGGCCAACATGGCTACACCTGCCAGGTTAATTGTTCCATGAAACTCACGTTGCAAGTGGTCTACCTTGCAGGGATGAATGTCTTGACTTTAATCCCAAAAAGGTTGGAAGCTTGCCCCTTGGTTTCTGGCTGTTTGCGTAGAAAAGGGGCTAATGGCAGCTACTAAGACTGAGGCATGAGGACTCATACCCCAGGGCTTTGTAAGTTTGTGTTTTGCTGACCCACCCCAAGAGAATAATGGTGAAAAAGACAGATTTATGTGAAAGATCAAGTGCGGACAAGGCTCTGTCCAACCAAAAAACTGCTTTTTGCTTCCACTCTGCTCTCTTGTTCCTGCTATGTCTGATCATCCAAGAAAGAGAGAAATGAGAGGGCACAGGGCATTTCACATTTATTTTCCATGTATACAAGGTAATGACTTGAAGCAGCTGATTTATCACATAGAATGTTGGTTAGTGGGAGGAAGTACGATTGAAGTATGAAAGCTTAAATGAAAAAGGGGCGATGAATTAGCCAATAAAATATTATACACAGATAGCCTTTTCTGGATTATTGGATGGGATGAGGAGGAAGCCTTAAAAAAAAAAAAAAAAGGACAGATGATACGTGGACTACCCATAAAATAATATCAGGAAAGCGGTAAAGGCAAAATTCTTCCATTTCCGTGTCAGATGACGTAGAGCTGGTTGACATGATGTATCTTCTGCCTTACTGAAACAAAAATGTGTGCATGTTGAGCAGTAGAATGTAGAATAATTATATTGATGAAAGGCCTACCCCAGTTTCAGTGAGCATAGGCGGAGCATCAGAAATTCTTTGCAGTGCCCTTCCATCACCAAGTAATTCAAACTGGAAACCGAGGGAGGTGAGTTTCTATCTCTCTCCTGATTGTTCTCACACTCTTTAGTTACACCTTGCCCCAGACCTCAAAGATGTATCTCATTGGTGGTAGCTAAGTGAGTAGGTGTGGACAGTGGAACTTATTCCTAAGGAACCATGGGGTTTGGGTTTTTAGTCCCATAATGTAGCAACTGCCAACCACCAGCCAGCATGGTGTAGTGGTTAAGAGTGGCAGACTCCAATCTGGTGAACTGGGTTGGTTCCCCCACTCCTCCACATGAAGCCTGCTGGGTGACCTTGCGCTAGTCACAGTTCTCTCAGGACTCTGTCAGCCTCCACCTACCAAATAAGGTGTCTGTTGTGGGGAGGGGAAGGGAAGGTGATTGTAAGCTGCTTTGAGACTCCTTTAAGGTAGAGACACAGTGGGGTATAAAAACCAATTCTTGTTCTTCTAAATGTTAAAGAAATTGAATGGTTTGCTCACTGGGATTTGTAGGCTAACGTTCTAGATGGCATGGCAGAATTACATATAAGTGAGCCTGGTAAGTAAGATTTCTACTTCTTATTTTTAGAGGACTATCATGATTATTTTGTAGGTGATAAACAACAGAATGGTCCAGCAAGAACTAATAGCTTCCTGCTCATGTCAGTCAAAGAGTCTTACAACTGTTAATTGCATCACTGAGCAATCCCTTGATTCATGAACACTTTATCACCAGTGAAACCCTCAGTAGAGAGAAAGCCTACAGGTGTGATCCTGTACACAGTATGGCTGCTTAAATCTCATTGACTTCAATAGGCTTTAATGAGCTTAACCACACAGGATGGCTATTTAAGTATAGACTGTAGTCATCCTGTAGAAATCCATTAGAAATGTTTGTGTATATCTATAACTATCTATATAAATTAGCCCTTTAAATTGCTGATGTCATTTCTCTATCATTAAGTTTTCTTTCTGGTTTTCTTGTTGCTTGCTTTTATAGGTTCTATCCGCTGTGTGGATGGAGGAAAAACTCAAAAGTCCTTGCATTTGCCACAATAACACTTTATGTGGCTCTTGGCTGCACCTGGGATGATGGCATACATTCGGGATTCTGGACTATCTAAAAAGAGAGGACATGTTCCTGTGTTGTAAATGGAAGTCTTCAATTCCCTGTGACTTCTAGATCTTTTTCTCAAATGTTCTTGCCCATTAAAAGCCAACCATACTGTCAAACGTATACCCCCAATTAGGGATGAGCAACCCTCCCCACCCTCTCTGAGAAAATTCTGCTAGTCTTAATGAAACATGTTTTGCTTTCCTTAAAATTCCTTGACTATTGTGCCTGAAGAAAAACCTGTGTCAAGTCTTTTCTCAGCGACAAACTCCCTGAGTGGCCTTAATAATGAAAACCATTATCCTCTGAAAAATTTCCCAGTATTCACCATTCATTGTTGCTAGTATTGGATTTACAGTTGGCCTTAAAGGAGGAATTGTAGGAGCAAATATTCCTTCCCTTGCTTGCTACCGCTTCCTTCTGCTACAGTTAGGAAAACTCCATGTAGGTGGGTGACTAACAGCCCATTCCTGATCTGAAAGGATGATAGTCCTTTGGAGGCCAGAAATGGGCTGCATCAGCATAAGTGGCATGGCTGGCAGTGTCCATGCCACTTACGCCATCCAGGTTGGCATGGATGCTGGCAGGGGGACCCGGATGCAGGTCTCCCGGTGCTGCCATGGCAGCACCACCCAGGGACACCAGTTGGGCCTTCCGCCAGCGTCCCACTGATGCAAAGCCCCACGCAGGCATCCCTGGGTGTCTTCCTGGGGCATGCTGGGGGCAGAGCTGCCAGTAAGCAGCTTCCTGTCCCCTTAAAGCCTGAGTATGCCAATGGGGAGAACAGTGTTGCCATGCCAGCTTTTTGTTGGTGCAGCCTCACTGTTCTCATTTGGGCAAAATGCCCCATTCAAAAAAATAAGCCTCTGAAAGGCTTTTTAAAGCCTTTCGGTGGCCAGGGAATGGCTTTGGAAGTGCCACAGCGGTGCCTCGGCCTTGCTGTCCCCGGCCGCCGCAGGCTCAGGAATGGGCTGCCCATTGGAAATTTCCCCATCCCAGGCATTTAGATGTAGGGTGCTTTCTTTCTTTGGGAGCTTTGCAGGGGTGTGGCTGGCGACCATGATCAGGGTGCATGCACGCCCATGCGACACACCAACATCACTTTTCAGTTTACCTGGAAGTGACACACATGATCTAGCAATCACCTCCAAAACTCTAGTTTCAGAGGCGATTGCTAAAGCATCCATATCACTTCCGGGTGAACCCAAAAGTGATGTTGGCACATTGCACAGGTCACACACATGCTGATTGTGAGCCCCTTCGTCCGCTGGGCCTCTTCTGCCCACTCACCAGCTGATGGTCAGTGAGCAGCGTTTGCCCGCCCCCACCGGACAGTTGGCAAGCCTATGTTGGTGGCCCATGGCAGCCATTTTGTGATTGTGCCGATTCCCCATTTTCAACATTCCACGTGTACCCATAGGTTCAACAAGGCTTGGGACCTATGGTATAAGATACTATTAAGACTTTTTAGAGTTTTAAAAGCAGCCACACCTTGAATGAAAGTATTATCTATTGCTCTGGAATGTTTAATTGGTTAACATAGCTGAAATGTATGTACTGAAATGTAAGTATGTTCTATGAACCAATATTCGTTTTTTTCATATTTATTTCAAGATTTTTAACTGCAACATGGTGTTTCTCCGCCCCCCCCCCCATACATTACTGAATTTTCTCTTACTTATGAGCTCAGGAAATACTTGTTAAACATAGATTTAAAAGAAACCTTTTCTTGTAAATTAGCAACCTTGGCACTAAATTATCATTTGTCTCTGTGTTGTCGCAATACAGTTTTTGCTGGCAAAATATGCAAAAAAAGCTTAATCATTTTATGCATGGTGAGAACAGCCCATATAATTATCTAAACAGCAATCATAATAAAATGCACACTGGAAAGCGACTTGGGGTTATGCTGAATCTCAGATGTCCATTTTCAGTCGCAAAAGGAACATTAACTGCAGATGTTCAACATGAAGAGGGGAAAATGCAGTTATTTTTATCAAAAGGTGGGCACAAGAAAATATATTGAAAAACTGTAAAATAATGTGCCTGCTCACAGATTTTTCTCATCTGCGGATGCTGGTGGTAGTGAAAGGTTACTGTGATATCTGTACAATATTGGAGCATGACCTTTCTTCACAGAAGTTCTAGTTGGGTGGTCACACTGATTAACAGAAGCTTAACAACAAAAGGAGTTTCACATGAACAGAAGTGAGCCATGGCTCATGAAAGCTCATACCCTGCCAGACATTGTGTTAGTCTTTAAGGTGCTACTGGACTCTTGCTCGTCTTTACTGCTGTTGACAAACTAACACAGCTACCCAACGAGAACATAGGGAGTAATCCTACATAGATCTCCTCAGACAGAAGTCTCATTTTATTTAATGGGGCTTACCCATAGGAAAGTGTTCTTAGCATTTCAGCCAGAAGAACATAAGAGCCCTGCTGGATCAGGCCAGTAGTCCATCTAGGTCAGTATCCTGTTTCACACAGTGTCCCTGGAGGGCCAACAACAGGGCATAGAGGCTGCCTTTCCCTGATGCTGTCTGCAAGCACAGGTATTCTGAGCTTTCCTGCCTCTGAATGTGGAGGTTCCCTTTAGTCATCATGGCTGGTAGGATTTAAGCTTGAAATGGCACCTCTAGTTATTTGCAGATTGTCCTCTAAGAAGCCACCATCCAGGGTTCAGAAATCCTTGTACAATTATATGTTGTGTAGCTGGTGTAGGCACCCCCCCCCTTTCAGATAGTCTTTTCTTGTACTAAATTACTTCTGAATATCTCCAGACCGCCAATGGGTCCATGAGAAATAAAAATGTGTTTATTGCTTTATCACACTGTTGTGTACGAATAACCTGTGTGTCTGTGCAATATGTAAATACTGCCTTCCTTTAACAGTACAGCTCCTAGCCAATAGGCTGTGAGCTAACTACACTGAACTGCTGGGCAGAAAATTTAACATTATTTTATTTGATATAATTTATTTATTTGTATATATGTTCTTTATCCTTGTGTCTCTTAAATTCAAATAAACCCAAAATAAATTTCACTACTGGAACTGCGACAGCTGCGACACCCAGCCGAAATTGTAGCTTATTAGCTACAGGCATGTCTATATCAGGAATTAATGGATTGATCAGCTGTGTTCTTAAATGCTTTTATCTTCTACAATCAAATAAGACATGCTCCATGGTTTCGAGAGAGCCAGTTCCACATCCACATTGACACTCAGAGTAGGGATTTTTTGAATAGCGCCCACTCAAAACAGATGTGGGTAATACACTGAATCTTGCTAAAAAGAAAACTCTTCTGGAAAGTGGGATGGATTTAAATGCTGCAACAAAGCTCCCCCTCCCCAAAAGGTTTCCTTTACAACTAGGTGTGTGACAGATTCCCTCCCCTCCTCCTCACTATGCCATTCATCAGCACAGACCAGAGGCTCAGAGCAATTTTGGTCTCTTCTCATGTCCCAAGGGTCCCAGTTTAGATTATCACTTCTGCCAGCTGGACTGTGCCAGGAACACTATGTACCTGACACACCATCTTGATGAGCCACTCTTGATTGGCTATGCAAATACTCATTCTTATGCAGGTGATGTGGGGAAGGAGAGCATTGTCCTACACAATGACCCTTCCTGTAAGAGGAGACAGCTTCTTAGTTCTACAAACAGATAAGATTTCATACTGATGAACCATACTTTTCTCCGCTAGGCCTTCTGATAAAGAAAGGAATCCTACGAAGCATTCCATATGCATTTTTGTAATATACCTTTTCACTGAGAAGAGCATGTAGTCTTCTCAGGTTTCAGAAAAAGGCCTGCAGCAATATGAGATGGAAGAAATATTCATTCCACTGTATCTTTGGGGAAGGGAAAATAGAGGACATTGCTCATTATGTATTTGAATGGCCTGTATATGAAAGTGAGTGTATATTTCACACACATTTCTCAAAAAAGAAAAAAAAAGAAAAACCTCTTGGTTCTTCCCCCCATGCAGAAGGCAAATACTATGATGGATCTCTATGCTAAGGCAAAGTGGAAGCAAAATTACTCTGATCGTACGAATGTAGTAGACTATTATCTGGACTCCTGAATATACATGATAATGCTATGAGTCTGGGATTTGCTTGGAATTTGTAAATGGCTCTGTCCTATATTCTTGGCCTCTGATCACTGTGGCCATTTATGCAGGTTTCCCTGGAGTCACCCCCACTGACTGTTTTGGGGCTTCCTTTTGATTATGTGTGCCTTTTCCACCTGTCAGAGGTCACCTCCTTGCCTCTTACTCAAAATTCCAATAGGGCCCACAGGTTCAGCAAGGTTGGTGATCCCTGGTATAGGAGGGAAAGATTACCCCTGTCCTCAGCACTGCACTCACAATCCAGTTTGCCTTCTTACCCAGAGTTGGGGATTCCAGTCATGGGTCTCTGTGTAATCATTTGAACTTAAGATCAGGATCTTTATACATAATATGTACAAGGAATGCCTGAATGTGTTAGTTAAGTGGCTAAGGGAGAACAAACTGAAGCTGAACCCAGATAAGATGGAGAAGATGCTGGCTAAGGGGGTCACTACTTTGTGTTTCTTTATAGCATTGATGTCTTCCAACTTTCACTGAAAGACACTCTTAAGTATTTAGTAGTCTTGCTGGCTCCTGTTGATAAGACAGATGTCCCTCCTCCTAGCAAAAAAGAAAAAGAAAAAAAGAATTTTCCCTGTTATATGTTGTTAGGAAGTTGGATCCCTATTTGCACATGCCTCATCTGACTATGATGATTAGAGTTGCCACATGCCCAATAATGGTGGGCAATCGCCCACCAGTTCATGTTGCTGCCTGTCGACGCTCAGCTGGTCAACAGGCTGAAGCAGGCCTGCGGAAGGGGGAAGCGATCTGCGTCCCCTGCATGATGATGTTGCTTCTAGCACTCTCCCCAAACACTCTATGGAAACTATAGAGTTTAGGGCAAATGCTAGAGTGTCCCCCTGGTGCAATGATGGTGCTTCCATGTCAAGCTGGAAGTGATGTCATCATGCAGGGAACACAGATCACCACCCTCGAACCCACCTCCCTAAATGTCCCGCTTGTTGCAAGGAGGGACCTGCCAACCCTAATGATGGTCCAAGTCTAGGGTTGCCAACTGCCAGGTAGTAGCAGGAGATCTCCTGCTAATTCAACTGATCTCCAGCCAATAGAGATCAGATCACCTGGAGAAAAATGGTCGCTTTGGCAATTGAACTTGATGGCATTGAAGTCCCTCCCCTCTCCAAACCCCGCCATCTTCAGGCGCCGCCCCCAAAATCTCCCTCCGGTTGCGAAGAGAGACCTGGCAACCCTATCCATGTTTCAGCAACACAAAGACTAGATTACTGCAATGCAGTCTACTTGGGGCTGCCGTTAAAAATGATCCGGAAACTGCAGCTGTTGCAAAATGTGGCAGCCTGTTTGTTATCAGTGGTGCAGTGACCGCCAGGGCCCACGGTTTTTGGTGGGGCCTGCTGCCCCTGAACTGCCTACCCATATACCTTCCCTGCTGTCAATCTGCTTGCCAGTCTCTTACTTGCTTGTGAACATTCTGCCATCCATGTTCCCAGCTGCATGCCCTGCTAATAGGGTTACCAGGTCTCCCCTCTCCTCCAGCAGGAGGTTTTTTGGGCGGAGCTGAGGCCGGGATCGCATGCACACGGCCAAGCCAACGCAATCACATCACTTCCAGTTTACACCAGAAGTGCCTCATCGTAACAGACTGGGAGTTTGAGTGGTAAAAGGCCCATTGTGATGCGGTGCTTCGAGGTGTAAACTGGAAGTGATGCGATCGTGTTGGTACAGCCGTGCGCATAAGCGATCCTCACTTCTGAGATGGGAAATGGATTGGCAGGCAATTGGCCACTAATCTAAGTGACCTGGCAACCCTACCTGCTAAGTGTGGTGTAGTGGTTAAGAACTGTGGTGTGGAGTGGTGGAGTCTGATCTGGAGAACCGGGTTTGATTCCCCACTCCTCCATATGAGCTGTGGAGGCTAATCTGGTGAACTGGATTTGTTTCCCCACTCCTACTCACAAAGCCATCTGGGTGACCTTGGGCAAGTCATTCTCTCTCAGCCTCACCTACCTCACAGGGTGTCTGTTGTGGGGAGGGGAAGGGAAGGGGATTGTAAGCCGCTTTGATTCTCCCTTAAGTGGCAGAGAAAGTCGGCATATAAAAACCAACTCTTCTTCTTCTTCTTCATATCATCAAGGAAAGAGCATGCAACCACAGGTGGTGTAATCATCTGTGAGTGCAGGTAGTGAGAGGGTACGTGAGGGTTTTTTTGGGGGGATGCACAAGCATGTGGATTGGTGGGTGAAAAGGGAGGCTCTAGGTACTCTGCCCAAGGCCCCCCAAAATCTGGAACTGGCCCTGACTGGTGCTAACTTTTAAAGCCCACCTGAACTTGTGGCCCTAGGGATGCCAGCCTCCAGGTGGGGTCTGGGGATCCCCCAGAATTACAGCTCATCTACAGACTACAGAGATCATTTCCCATGGGTAAAATTGATGATTTGGAGTGTGGCATCTATGGCATTATACCTCACTAAGGCTTCACCCCCAAATCTCCAGCAGTTTCCCAACTGGATCTGGCAACCCCACCCCCTAATCCCTCACTGGTAGCCATGTGGGACCTGGGAACCTTATGGGGCCCACAGACTTGAAGGACTGCCTCTCTCCCGAGGCACTTGGAAGAAAGGCAGACATATCAATGTGTTTGTTTTTTTAAAAAAAACAAAACAAAACAAAGGGAGGCAGTAAAAAGCTACACAGCTATGTCTTCTCAGCCTGATTTCAATGGCAATTGTTGCTCTTCAACTGAGAAGTCAGAACAGTGTTCGGAAGCCATTGTCTCCCAATCACTGGGAATTGCTGCATGCAGGGAACACATTTTCTGTTTGAGCATGCATGCTGGAGCCAGGTGTATTTACATTTACACAATTCTTCAAAGTTGGAAAAGAAGAAACTGGTAATTACAAACTTTGTAAAAGAGATCCCCCAAGTCATAAACATCTGAGTGTTGTTTTTTTTTTTAATTTACAGCATACAAAGGATGATACCAGAAATACTTGCTTTGTTTTCATGCAACGTTTAATCAATACGTCAGTGTGTATTCCCAGCCTTCTGGTATTTGCAGATATTGGAACACAAGCACACCAAGAAAGTTAGCAGATGTTTTCAGCATCGTTATTGTGGCTGAGCTATATTTGGAGAGAAACAATGTGTGTGGGGATTTTTTTTGTTTGCTTTTTTTTTTTGACAAGCGGTTTCTGCCTTTCAAAACGCTGCTGTTCAGCTTGGAAATGTGAAGGCTCTAAAAATATATATGAAGGGATGTCATTTCGGGTTGCCAACCTCCAGGTGGTGGCTGGAGATCTCCTGGAATTACAAAATGGCTACTTTGGAAGGTAGAAACAATGGCATTATACCCTGCTGAGGTCCCTCCTCTCCCCAAACTCCACCCTCCCCAGACTCCACCCCCAAAATCTCCAGGAGTTTCCCAAACCAGAGCTAGCTCCTTTATGCCACATATAGATGTGATATCCCCAACCCCCTGAATCCTGAGAAATGTCTTGTCTTTTTGGTTGTTGTTCTGCTTTTTTATTCTTAAAAATATCACGTATGCTCATTGTGCTATAAAATAGGAACATAAGAACTATCTTCTGGATCAGACCTGGAGACATCTTTTCCAACTAGGGCTGTTGATTCGGTTCCCCGAATCCCCTGAAGGCGCGCTGGGGCCGAATTTTCCCCCGAACTCCGAATCCCCCCGAATTTCCGGGGATCCGAAGCGGAAGAGTTCGGACTTCAGCACGGCCCGAATAAAAACGGGCCGAATTTTGCCGAAGCCGAACTATACCGAATTTGTTTTTCAACAGCCCTATTTCCAGCACCTGTACTTCTAGCAGTGGCCAGTCAATTGCGTATTTAAAAAACAATGTGTACATGGGGTGCTGATCTGTCCTTTTTTCCCCCTTCCAGCACCTGCAATTAATAGATATGCTGCCTTTGGATATGGAGGTTTTGTTGTGAGGGGCAAACATGCCAGCATCCCAGAGCTCAGCCACACTGGCAGGGAATTCCCGGAAGGGGTTTGGAAGCCGACTAACGTCAGCTCCACCCCTTGAAATGCCCTGGGAATGCACCCGCAAGCTGTGGCATGGCTATGCCACTTTTTTGGGGGGGTGGCATAGCCGTGCTCTTTTCAGTGGAGGCATTTCAAAATGCTTCTTATTTCATTTTCAGTGGCCAGGAAGCCTCTGTGGAGGCGGTGTGGTTGTGCCACTCCCGGCCACTGCCTAACTGCCCCAACTTCAGGAATGGACATATTTCCAGGGTTTGTTTGTCCTCTTTTACATTTTCATGGGGCCAATTCTGATTGGCTACACAGCATCTCATTTATTATGTGGTCCCTCATTGGCTGGGATCATGCATGCAGTTAATCCAGAAAGAAGAAAGATACAAGCAGTAACCAGAAGGGGGAAAGTAAAACAAAAACAGTAGCCAATATTGGGAAGCAATAATGTCACATAGGATTGTAAAGGCTAGATATAGTCACTATCAAAGCATTTGGGGGGAAATTTCTATTTTCCTTCCTAAAGGTAAAAGTAGTCTCCTGTGCAAGCACCGGGTCACATCCCAGCGTTTATTAGGCAGACTATATTTACGGGGTGGTTTGCCTTTGCCTTCCCCAGTCATCTGCACTTTACCCCCAGCAAGCTGGGTACTCATTTTACCAGCCTCAGAAGGATGGAAGGCTGAGTCAACTTTGAGCCGGCTATCTGAAACCTACTTCCATTGGGATTGAACTCAGGTCGTGAGCAGAGCTTTGGACTGCAATACTGCAGTTTACTACACTGCACCACGGGGCTCTATATATTTTCCTTCCTACTGCTGTTTTAATCTGAAAATGGTAAAAACTGGATATTTGGGGCACTTCTATCAATATTTGATTTTGGATTTTTCATGCCTTTTTTAACATAATGACTCTAATGTTTTGACTCTTTAATGTAGATGTTAGAAATCCCATAAAATAAAGTTGGTAAAGGCACTTTAATTTCAAAAGCTGCACTTTAATAAGCCATGCCAAATAGTGGACCAAATGTTGGTAGATGAAGGGATATCCTGTGAGATCTCTTGTTCAATCTGGTCATTCAGTTATAACAGGAGTTTCATTCTCTTTGATATGCTTTTTCTTCACTGAAGATACAGAGACATTAAGACAAGGCCTCTGTTCTCCTTTCAGATGTCAGGGTGGCCTAAATGAATAAAGCAGAGATTGCATGTTTAAAGAAATTGTTCTAAATATGATAGAAATGTCTTATGCCACTAGATTTATCTAGAGCTTTGTTCCTGTGACCCATGTACATTTCAGAACTGGATTAATGTGATATAATAGAAATGAGTTAAAAGGATTGGGTTTTTTAAAAATAAAAAATGCAGGGCACTATTCAAGATATCCTTTGTCATCTCCCATCTCAATATAACATTACAGTCTGAGGCACATAGTACCCATTATAGGGGCATGCATTTGTCTAAAGCCATGGCAGGACTTCTCTTTTGAGAAGCCATGCTGATTTTCCTTCAGCAGACTTTGCTTCTCAACATGCTTTATAATTCTCCAATAACTGTTTCTAATAATGTAGCCAAAACATATGTTGGTTAAGCGACTGGTAATTTCCTGGATCCCCAGGACCCATTTAAAAAAAAACAAAAAAAACTAGTGTGGCATTTGCTTTATTCCAGTCATCCAGTGCAGAGGCTGATTTTAGTGTCAAGTTACATATACTTTTAAGTAGATCAACAATTTCATATTTGAATTTTTAGAGAACCCTCAGGTGTATACCATCTGGACCTGCATATTTACTGATTTCTAATTTCTGTAGTAGTCCTAAAACTTCATCTCTCATCCCCTCAATTTGACTTACTTCCTCAACCTTTCTAAAAACAACAACTCTAGTGTGGTGCTGTGGTTAAGAGTGGTGGACTCTAATCTGGAGAACTGGGTTTGGTTCCCCACTCCTCCACATGAAGACTACTGGGTGACCTTGGGCTAGGGTTGCCAACCTCCAGGTAATAGCTAGAGATTTCCTGCTATTACAACTCATCTCCAGCCAATAGACATCAGTTCACCTAGAGATAGAGATCAGTTCACTTAGAGATAGGGGTGCCAACCTCCAGGTGGTGGCTGGAGATCTCCCTCTATTACAACTGATCTCCAGCCGATAGAGATCAGTTCACCTGGAGAGAATGGCCACTTTGGCAATTTGACTCTATGGCATTGAAGTCCCTCCCCTCTCAAAACCCCGCCCTCCTCAGGCTCTGCCCCCAAACTCTCCAGGTATTTCCCAACCCAGATCTGGCCACCCTACCTTGGGCCAGTCATAATTTTCTTAGAACTCTCCCAGCCTCATCTACCAAACAAGGTGTCTGTTGTAAAGAGATGAAAGGAAGATGGTTGTAAGTTGCTTTGAGACTCCTAAATGTAGAGAAAAATGGGTTATAAAAACCAACTCTCCTTTTTCCTCTTCTTCTATATACCCCACATTTTCCATAGTGAAAAGAGATGTAAATAATTAATTCAGTTTTTCAGCAATCTCCCCTTCTTCCTTTTATTCCTTTGTCATCCAGAGGCCTTACCACCTACCACTACCCTGGCTTGTTTCCTGCTTCTGATACATCTGAATAAATGCTTATCATTGCTCTTAATATTTTGAAGTATCATTCTTTCTCCAAATTACATTTTTGGGGGGAGTTAATCCAGAACCAGCCCTGAAGTTGGAACTAGGGTTGCCAGTCTCCAGGTACTAGCTGGAGAGCTCCTGTTATTACAACTGATCTCCAGCCGACAGAGATCAGATCACCTGGAGAAAATGGCCGCTTTGGCCATTGGACTATTGGCATTGAAGTCCCTCCCCTCCCATGTGAGATCAGAACATGACCCAGTCATGACACCTATGTTGGTCTGGAATTATGCAGTTCAGAATGTCATATTTGGGGATGGAAAGTTTATTTTTCAGTGCCCCCGAGCCACTGGTCCCTGCGCTCTGATGACATTACCTTAGTTTAATTTTACTAGCATTTGCTAACATCTGCTTGCCTTCTGTTTTCCCTCTCTCCCTTTTTTAGACTTAGCACAGAAGCAAGAGGATTCCACTTACAACAATAATAAATGCTTTCTTTACTGTGGCTATTAATTTCTTGTGCTTTTATTTACATTTAGCGTCAGGAATAAATGGTAGTGGAGTTCTTATTCTGTCTCATTAACTAGTGATGAACCCATTACCACTTGTTCCATGGGGGAAAAATACATTAAGGAGGTGCTTTAGGCTTGTTGAGTTTGTTGATTTAGGCCTTAATAAGGTGATAAGAACATAAAAAGATCCTGCTGGATCAGACCAGAGGTCCATCTAGTCCAGCAGAGAGTCAACGTAGAGGTTAAGAGCAGTGGTTTGGAGTGGTGGATTCTAATCTGGAGAACCGGGTTTGAATCCCCACTCCTCCACATGAGAGGTGGATGCTAATTTGTTTAACCGGGTTGGTTTCCCCACTCCTCTACATGAAGTCTGCTGGGTGACCTTGGGTTAGTCACAGCTCTCTCAGTCCCAGCTACCTCACAAAGTGTCTGTTGTGGGGAGGGGAAGGGAAGGTGATTGTAAGCTGGTTTGATTCTCCCTTAAGTGGTAGAGAAAGTCGGCATATAAAAACCAACTCTTCTTCTTCAGTCTGTTCACACAGTGGCCAACTAGGAAGCCCACAAACAAGATATCTGCAGCAGCTTCTTGCCTGTGTTCCACAGCTCCTAATATAATAGGCCTGCTTCTCTGATACTGGATGCATCATGGCTAGTATTCATTTTGACTAGTAGGTATGGAGGACACCTTCCCTAGCTAAATTCAGGAATGTGTGCAGGACCTATTCCAGAGGGCATTTGAAGGTTTTCAACAGTCTCAGCAGACAGATTTAGCTCTATGTTTGTAAATCTGTGATATTATTTTTATCTGTGAATGGACTCTGTTTCACATTGTGACCAACCAATTCTTTTGGCCTTATGGCCAAGTTTCCGGTCGGCATGCATGGTGCACAGATCTTTGCAACATAAGACTTCAAGTGCCTGTTGGACAAAGGATGGCTTCTGGTTCAGTTTTCTGGGGGGGGGGGGTGGACCAGGCAGGGGCCCGCAGTACCGACTGCTTTCTTTGCACCCATGGCAGATGACTGTGGATATCCCCTTCTCCCTTTTCTAGTGACGTGGTACCCCAAAGATGAGCTGCCTGTCTGTGCATCCTACAAACAGATAAACCACTCCAGGGAGCCCAAATGTACCGGTTCCCTGTACTCTCCATGGAACCCCAATATTTCTGGGTTACTCTGAGAGCAACATTAGCAGTGTGCCTAGACCTCCCACAAATATCTAAAGATATGTGGGGGGGGAGGGGAAGAAGAAGAAGAAGAGTTGGTTTTTATACCCCACTTTCCCTCTACCTTTAAGGATACTCAAACTGGCTTACAATTGCCTTCCATTCCCCTCCCTACAACAGACACCTTGTGAGGTAGGTGGGACTGAGAGAGTTCAGAGAGAACTGTGACTAGCCCAAGGTAACCCAACAGGCTTCATGTGCAGGAGTGGAGAAACCAACCAGATTCACCAGATTAAATCCCCTGCTCTTGGGTAAGGATGTGTGTTTCTATCTCTCTCATGATTGTTCTCATACTCTTCAATAACACCTTGCCCCAAACCTAATCTGGAGAACTGGGTTTGATTCCCTGCTCCTGAAGAAGAAGAGTTGGTTTTTATATCCCAATTTTCTCTACCTTTAAGGAGACTCAAACTGGTTTTTCCTTTCCCTACAACAGACACTTTGGGAAGTAGGTGGGGCTGAGAGAGTTTGAAAAGAACTGTGACTAGCCCAAGATCACCCAGCAGGCTTCGTGTGTTGAAAACCAACCCGATTCACCAGATTAGAGTCCGCCGCTCATGTGGAGGAGTGGGGAAACCAACCCGATTCACCAGATTAGAGTCCGCCGCTCATGTGGAGGAGTGGGGAAACCAACCTGGTTCACCAGGTTAGAGTCCGCCGCTCATGTGGAGGAGTGGGGAAACCAACCCGGTTCACCAGGTTAGAGTCCGCCGCTCATGTGGAGGAGTGGGGAAACCAACCCGATTCACCAGATTAGAGTCCGCCACTCATGTGGAGGAGTGGGGAAACCAACCTGGTTCACCAGATTAGAATCTGCTGCTCATGTGGAGGAGTGGGGAAACCAACCCGATTCACCAGATTAGAGTCCGCCGCTCATGTGGAGGAGTGGGGAAACCAACCTGGTTCACCAGGTTAGAGTCCGCCGCTCATGTGGAGGAGTGGGGAAACCAACCCGGTTCACCAGGTTAGAGTCCGCCGCTCATGTGGAGGAGTGGGGAAACCAACCCGATTCACCAGATTAGAGTCCGCCACTCATGTGGAGGAGTGGGGAAACCAACCTGGTTCACCAGATTAGAATCTGCTGCTCATGTGGAGGAGTGGGGAAACCAACCCGATTTACCAGATTAGAGTCCACCGCTCATGTGGAGGAGTGGGAAACCAACCCGGTTCACCAGATTAGAGTCCACCGCTCATGTGGAGGAGTGAGGAAACCAACCCGGTTCACCAGATTAGAGTCCACCGCTCATGTGGAGGACTGAGGAAACCAACCCGGTTCACCAGATTAGAGTCCACCGCTCATGTGGAGGAGTGGGGAAACCAACCTAGTTCACCAGTTTAGAGTCTGCCGCTCATGTGGAGGAGTGGGAAATCAAATCCTCTCCTCAGGGTTAGAATCCACCACTCCTAACTACCACACCACACCAGGGCCAGAGTTCTCCCTGTTGGATCATCACCTGGAAGAAAGCAATACAGAGACACATGCAGCAACAACAATTAGCCATGAGTGCCTTGCAGAGCACAGCCATGTCACTCTCACTCCACCAGGGACTTCACTCCCAGGCCCTTGGGGTGGAACTCGCACAGCGAACACCACTTGAAGTACATGGCTCGGTCCCAGCTAGGAAAGGAGAACAAGGGTTATATGGTGACCAACTCCACTTAGAATGGAGAGGCTTTAGCACACACTCTCTCCCAAACAATGGGCCCTGTTGGAGGGGGGAGGAAAGGATTGAGTTGACAGCCTAGGAAAGATGGAAACTTTGACTCCCCCTACCCTGCCACTTCTTCCAGGAAAGTTACCAGGGATCATCCCCCTTGAGTATGAGGGGCCATGGTGCTGGCCTGCCGAGGCTCATGCTGCCCCCACACAAATGCAATATTGTTGGGGTCAAGTGTGGGCGGCAGCGTCGCCAGAGCACCCAGCCACAAATGAGGGGAAATGGGGGAGCAGGTTTGGGAGCCATGTAGCCACCCCATAGGGTAAAAACTACAGACATGGGGTAGCAGCTAGGGTTCTGCAATGACAGAAGTTAGCCACAGATTATGGTGTTTGCTCTCCTCCTGGGGTGCTAGTGCATAGTGCTTGCCAAGAAGTGAAATTTGCACTTTCATTTATTTCCCAACCACTGAGTCTGCTGTAACTCTGCACATAGTGATGCCAGCATCCAGTTACTAGCTGGCAGGGCTGAGCAAAAAAAAAAATTGGTAAAATTTGGGTTTGGGTTTTTTGGTCCCGTTCCCTCCCCCCCCCCAAAAAAACCCTGAAAAGCCTAATTTCCCATACCAGTAAATATAGACTCTTTTGCGTTGCTTTTGAATGGAGAAGGGGGGCGGCCCTTTCCAGATCCCATAAAATCCAACCCCCTCACCCAATCTGCACCAAACTGGGGGTTCTTGCAAGGAGAGTCCCTTCAAGCTACCCTGAAAATTTGGGACCTCTACCCACAAAAGTGCCCCCCCTAAAAAACTCCATCATCTTAAATTTTCCCAGCCCATTTTCTCCTTCCCTAACAACTAATGCAATCCTTACACAGCCACCAGACAACCTCGCATCACAACCTAGCTACCTAGAAGCACAACAACCTAGCAGCATGACAAACCATGCGGAAGTCTATGGAGCTGAGACTCTTTACAAAAACCCCTAAACAGAACACACCACAACAAAATCAAAAGTGGGGGCCCTTTTGCCATCCCCTACCAAACCTACACTATGTGCAGAGCGGAGGATGGACACAGCACCCAGGCACACTCTGGCAGCACACACCCCACAAAACCCACACCCAGCCACACAATGCCAGGTAGCTGGAGGTCTGGGGGCACTGCTGCCAGCCCAGATGTGGTGCCAAACCCAATGATAACAGCAACCAGGCATGCCACAAATATACACAAACCCACATTTTCCCCATGGAAGGAAGGCCTCAGACTCTGAGAGGGAGGGGGTTCATAAATGCACCCAGATCCTCCTTTCTCTGCAGTCTCGCACACCATCACACTGCCCAGCAGGTGGAAACTGTGGCACTGCGGCTGCCTTTCATCCTCACTGGCTTTCCTATTCCCACCTCCCATCCCTGCAAACATGAAAGTTAAGGGGTACGCACTTGAACACCTTCAGTAGTCTGGTAACCACTCCGTTGGTTTCTGCGGTTTTGATGCATCTGTATCAATCTCAGCAGCATGCAAATTTGGTGTGGGTTGTGTGTGTCCAAGAGGCTGAGTGAGTGAGCCGAGAACTACCTTCAACATTCCCCTGTGGCACTTGGCCATGAAGGGTCAATGGTGGCCTTATTGTGCTTGCAGGTGTGTTGGGGAGGGGAGACTGCCAAGTGCCAATTTGACCTGCCACGTTTTTCTGATGATGAAGTCTTTTTATTCCGGGAATAAAAAGTTTCACCCAAACTTCCCAAGACACTCCCCAAGGAGATGCGGGCACAAGCATGTGCTCACCTCATTCATCCTCAAAGTCCAGGGCTGGGAAGCCAAACAGAGGCAAGTTGACCTGGAGGAAGACCAACTGCTCTGCATGCCAGGGTGCCAGGCATGAGCGATGTGGGCTGAGCACATCACACAACTGAGAAAAAAGCCACTCACTCTGGACACTCGTCGGAGGGCAAGAGAGGAGCCTCTGGGCCACTAGAGAGAGGTATCAAACTGTTGGATGTCTTCTTCTCCTCCAGGTAGCAGGCAGGAAATTATCCAATGGAAGCAGCAGGCTGTAATCCACCAGGTCAACTCAGGATAGGCAGAAGAAGCAAAAACCAAGGTTTTTGCACTGGAGCAAACTCTCATTGGCCAACGGCCAGCAGAGACTAGGGAGTATATATAGCCTTTGGCAAAACACAGAAAAGTTTGAATGGGAGAATCCAGCTTCTGTGATTGGCCAAAGAACACTCTTCTCCCAGGTCTGGCCACTTATTGGCCAATGGGAGTTGATAACCTGCACATGCATGGTTTGGCTGTCTCTGCAGCCAAGGTAGGTTGCCCCAAGGAGAGCTTTCTCCTTGCAAAGGCAGGAAAAGGTGGGGAAAGCCGAACCTGGGAAAGCCGAATTTTTCCAGCATATCCAAGAATTGCCCGATTCAGCTTGGCTATTTCCTGTCTTTTTAAAAATCCGGTAAAGCCCGAACACAGAAAAACCAAAATGGCATTTATTCGGGGGTTTTCTAGTTCGGATTTTACCGAATGCGCAGCCCTACTAGCTGAAGATCTCCTGCTATTACAAATGATCTCCAGCCAATAGAGATCAGTTCACCTTGAGAAAATGGCCGCTTTAGCAATTGGAATCAATGGCATTGAAATCCCTCCCCTCCCCAAATCCCGCCCTCCTCAGGCTCCACCCAAAAAACCTCCTGTCAGTGGTGAAACGGGAACTGGCAACCCTATTCCTCAGGCTCCACCCCCAAAATCTCTAGGTATTTCCTAGCCAGGAGTTGGCAACCCAAAAAATTAATCCCAGCGAAAACAAAAAATGTGGTAACCTCACAACACAAACCAGTGAATAACAGGATCCAGCAATGAGTAAGGAAAAGGGATGGGGAGGGAAAAGGAAGGAAGGAAACAAAAAGAGAGGGGGAGGGATGGAGGGGAGACTAGTAGGTGTAATTCATCGCAGGCCTCAACCACAGTCCCAGTGGAACATTTCCATCTTACAGGTCCTGTGAAACTAAGTCAGATCCCTCTAGGGTTGTCAACAGGGTTGCCAACCTCCAGGTAGTAACTAGGGAGAGGCGGCAGCGTGTGGCTCAGAGAATACAGAATGAAAATTAAGAAAAGCAATGCTCTTACTAGTAAATTATTGTAAGGTCTGAGTCCACCTGTCAAATCCCAAACAACAGACCATCCAGACCAATGGTTTCCAACCTTTTTTTGACCAGGGACCACTAGGACTTTTTTGTTCGGTGCATGGACCCCAAGGTTCAAAATAAAAATTCAGAGAATTTGAAAATAATCTTTAATCATAACTGTTAGTTAAACATTAAACATTAAACTTAGAATAATATTTGAATATATATTTTTATAATAGAGAACTTTTAATTGAAAATATTAATGTATTATGGGTTTATAACTTTGTTTCGTGGACCTTAATTTAGTTCTCGTGGACCCCTGGTTGGGAACCAGTCATCCAGACAGAGTCGTCTAAGAAGCAGTTTATTTGGGAAGCATAAGGTGTGTAGCAGCAACTTACAGGAAAAGGTACGAGGACTCAAGTGGGGGGAAGCGGGCAGGTTGAATCATATACATCAGAAAGGCACTGTTGGATACCAGGCTGAGCCTGGTTCCCATGATAGATTACAGTTATCGCGCCGGGGCGCAGGCCGTCATAACAAACCTCTGAGCTACTCGGCCTTGACTCCAGCTGCGCTCTCAGCCTGGAGCTCACAATTATGTTCATTTATATAACCAAACCTAAAAGACAAGTGTTCATTTCACACAATATGCCTCGCAGGGCTCAAGAACCAAAAGAAAAAAACAAAGAAAGCAAAAATATGCTAAACATTCATTGCAGCCAATAGGGCTAATACTATTTACACAGGCAAGGTAATATTTACACAGGCAAGGTGGGAATTCCAGAATGGTAAATTACATATGATCACGAAGAAGGTCAAAAGCAAAAGTTCAAAGTCAATTGCAAGGTTGAGTAGCAAAGTTGGGTAGCAAAGACGCGTTTCGAATATCTTCATCAGTTTGCTGAACCAACAATATTAAAGAAGACCATCACGGATAGATTAATCCCATTCGGGTGCAGTGTGCATCTGAAATTGATAACAATAAGCAACATGACTATCCTGAAATCAAAACCCGAGTTGAGAGAATACATACATCACCACATTCAAGGTAAGTTTAAAAAGCTTGCTCTGTCATATTTTAGAAATGTTTGGAACTCTGTGAAATCCTCCCGGTGCAATTTCTGCTACCTTGAAGCAGTGGATAAGCTAACTATGTCAGTTTCATGCTTTTTAAACTTACCTTGAATGTGGTGATGTATGTATTCTCTCAACTCGGGTTTTGATTTCAGGATAGTCATGTTGCTTAATCTATTTGTGATGGTCTTCTTTAATATCGTTGGTTCAGCAAACTGATGAAGATCTTCGAAACGCGTCTTTGCTACCCAACTTTGCTACCCAACCTTGCAATTGACTTTGAACTTTTGCTTTTGACCTTCTTCGTGATCATATGTAATTTACCTTGCCTGTGTAAATATTACCTTGCCTGTGTAAATAGTATTAGCCCTATTGGGTGCAATTAATGTTTAGCATATTTTTGCTTTCTTTGTTTTTTTCTTTTGGTTCTTACTAGTAAGAGCATTGCTTTTCTTCTTAATTTTCATTCTGTACTCACTGAGCCACGCGCTGCCTCCTCTCCCTAGTTTCTACTATTTCAGCAAAGGTTTACATATTTCTCCAACCTCCAGGTAGTAGCTAGAGATCTCCTGCTATTACAAATGATCTCCAACCAATAGACATCAATTCCCTTGGAGAAAATGGCTGCTTTGGCAATTGGACTCTATGGCATTGAAGTCCCTCCCCTCTCCAAACCCCACCCTTATCAAGCTTCACCCCCAAAATCTCCAGGTATTTCCCAGCCCGGAAGTGGCAACCCTAAGGCCTGCAGAGCCCAGATCTCATTCGACAGAGAGTTCCACCAGGCTGGAGCCAGGGCTGAAAAAGCCCTGGTTCTGGTTGAGGACAGCCAGACAAGTTTTTTTTTTTACTCCTTTCTATGACCATTGAAGTGAATGGGCTTAGACTGCAGTAACTCACCTGAGGATTGCACTGTTAGCCAGCTACCTTTGCACTCCTCCCCCCTTAAAATTTCACTGTTAGGCATTTGCGACCTGTGCCACTGTTAGTGATCATTCTAGGGTTGCCAGGTCCCTCTTCACCACTGGCGGGAGGTTTTTCGGATGGAGCTGGAGGAGGGCGGGGTTTGGTGAGGGGAGGGACTTCAATGCCATAGAGTCCAATTACCAAAGCGGACATTTTCTCCAGGTGAATTTATTTCTGTTGGCTGGAGATCAGTTGTAATAGTGGGAGATCTCCAGCTACTACCTGGAGATTTACAACCCTAGATCACTCCTTGTATATGTTTCATTAATTTTCTTCCGGAATTGTGTTCCTCTTCAGAGATGCGTGAAACTGCAGCATATGACCAGTAGGAGGAGATGGAATACGGCAGTTCTTTTTTCAGATCCACACCTGTTTAGAGCCTTCAGTATCTTATCACATTTATGACAAAAACCAAGGTTGTGTCTTCAGTGGACTAAATCAGAGCCTGGGGGAAGCAGAGGATTTATTTGTTAAGGATCGGATGTTCTTGCCTTATAGAAAGTACCCCTTAATAAAGATAAGGATTGATACTGTGGTGCTGTCTGTCTATAGCTCTCTTAATGCACAGCTGTCCATGTTTCAAGCTGGTATTATGAATGTAATTCCCTGCTCTAAACAGAAATCAGGCAGACACAATGCTCTATTCACACCTTTCAAAAGTTTTGTCAGACTCTCTGTGGCATGCTGTTATCTGTTATTAAAATCTCGGTAGTTTATAGCCTTTTTTCTGTTTTGGAAAATGTTGTTTCTGTCTTTTCTTTTGGGATGAAAAGCCTCCAGTCCTGCACAGTGATCTCCCCTCCCCCTAAGACTTCCTGTGCAAGCTGTATGATGCTTTGATGCCATGCCAGCCTTGCCTAGGGTTGCAAGGGTTGCCAACTCTGAGTTGGAAAATGCCTGGAGATTTGGGGGAGCACCCTGGGTAGGGCACCATTTGAGGAGAGGAGAGACCTCTGCAGGGTATAATGCCATGCACTCCACACTCCAAAACTGCCCTTTGCTCCATTGGAATTGATCTCTGTAGTCTGGAGATCAGTTGTGATTCCAGGAGATCTCCAGACTCCACCTAGAGGTTGGCAACCCTAGCCTGTTTCAATCCTCTTTCAGTGGTAGTGCTTTGATGTAAGGCCTCATTTACAAAGCTTTTGCCATGCTGAAAACTCATTAAGGGGGGAGAAAAGTTGAACACCCTGACGCTCGGAGCTTTCAATGCCAACCTCTTTGGTGGTCAGAACATTAGAAAAAATTGTAGTTGCCTCATTGGCTTCATTGAGGCTATTCTGCATAGTGCAGAGAAAATGGTTTGGAGACTGCTGAATTAGGGTTGCCAAACTCCAGGAAGTGCTGGAGCTCTCCTGGGATTACAACTGATCTCTAGCCGATACAGATCAGTTCACCTGGAGAAAATTGTCGCTTTGGCAACTAGACTCTATGGCACTTAAGTCCATCCCCTCTCCAAACCCCACCCTCCTCAGGCTCAGCCCCAAAATTCTTCAGATATTTCCCAACCTAGAGCTGGCAACCATACACTAAATGCTGGTTAGATTTCTGTCCTCAAAATCTTTGGGATTTCCCTGAGGCTACTCTCCCTCCCCATCTTCTTTATGGATTGGACAGTTTTAAGGGCTGTTTATTCTTGGCTAAAGAAAGCCAGTGTGGTGTAGTGGTTAAGGTGTCAGACTATAATCTGGGAAACCCAGGTTCGAATCCCCACTCTGCCATAGAAATTTGCTGGGTGACCTTGAGCCAGTCATACACTCTCAGTCTCATTCCTGGCAAGTATTTTGATGGGAGACCTCCAAGAAATATCAGGGTCATGAAAAAGAAGAGTTGGTTTTTATACCCCACTTTTATCTACCTTTAAGGAGTCTCAAACTGGCTTACAATCACCTCCCCTTCCTCTCCTCACAATAGGGTCAGCTAAGGCTTCCTGGCTTATGGCCTCTGCCCATCCCCCCCGGCATCTACACCTCAATGGAGATCTGCCCGGCTAATCATTAGTATGTTACCAGGTCCCGTGGAACAATGCCTGGGAGCCCTGGCAATCACCTAGCTATTTCACGCATTAGTTTCATTTATGGTTTTTCCTGTGAATAGTTACCGGCTGTTACCTTCTGTATTGTTTCCTTATACCTAAGCCATCAAGACAACTCTGCCTCAACTCGGCCCTTTTGTATTATGTCCTGAAACTAATCAATCTTATTGTATGTATCCTTTAAATGTACTGGTGTTTCCCCATGTCTGCATTCTAGCCTTATGTCTCAATGGACCTACTGAACTCGCTGGCTTTCTTAAATAAAACTTTTAAACTCGCGATTTTATCTGAAGTAAAGTTCCTTATGAGAGAAATGCAACGAGGTGCTGGAATCTCACAAATAGAAATTCACGCATTAAAAAAAGTTGCTGGGGCCCCTCCAGGATTAGGGGCCCTGAAGCTTAAGCTTCATTAGTTTCACAGTAGATCCACCTCTGATCATCTGCCCGCAGACTGAAGTCTGTTTTGTTACCACAGAATTATATCACCTCATTCCCATCTTCTTTTCTGAACGTAGGTGCTGACTCTTGCCTCTTAAACATTTCCCCATAATTCTCTGCAATGCAGACGGAATCAGTGTCAGGTGTTCAGGAACTCTTCAACATATTAGTTTTGGTTAAACGGGTGTCCTAAAGAGGGAGATGTTGGAAACTATTGAATGACACTATTGAAAAACAGAAAATTCCCCTGCAACTTTAAATAAAAGAACATTAAAGGCTAGGGAAGCTAACTGATTGTCTCAGTTGGATAGCAAAGGAAATAATGGGAATTTCAGTCTCCAATAAGGGCTGATAGAAAATGAAAAAAGCAAAACCTTCAACTACAGGCTGCATTCCTGAGGTGGCAGCAATTAGTACAAGGTACCAACAGTTGGAAGCAGGCCAAATAAGAGAGAGAAGTCAAACCTTGTGGACTCAGCTAAGCAAATCAACCAGCAGCTTTGCGGGTTCATCCTACACACTCAGCAGGATGAACAGTGCAGAGAGAAAGTTGTGCCAAACAGCTTTTGAGAAATGTACCTGTCAAATGACACACGGGGTGAGGATTTCAAGGTTTAAATCGCTTGCTCTCTGTTTGCGAATTCAATCTGCCTTCAGTGTTTCCCCAATCCATGCTACCACAGACATACAGAAGATTATGATGCTCAATATTTATTAATTATATAGCACCAACAATATACATGTTTCAAAATTACTGGTAGGCTAGCTGATTTTAGCTAGCAATAGCTTCAGTCTTCGAGCATTAGAGAGGGAAGAACTGACTCATACTTAGGTTGAATGACTGGCTACTGAAAGCTTGCAGTTAATAATAACATGTGGAATCCTAGAATCAGAAGGGATCTGGTGGAACATCTAGTCCAACCTATGTTCAATCCCTGACTGATGGTCCAGCCCCTGCATGAAAATTTGAAATGAAGGAGTCCTTGACCATGATTCAAGATATTTCATTGTTAGGAATTCTCACCAAATCTTCAGCCAAAATCTATAGGTTAAGCCAGTTAGATCTAGTTTTAGCCTCTGGAGCAGCAGAGGACAAGTCTTTGTTCTCTTCCATGTGACAGCCCTTTGGGAAGTTGAAAAGCATAATTATGATTCCCCCTGGTTTTCTACCATTCTTTGAAAGTTCCTTGTAAGATTTGTAGGCAGCTAAGCAGGGTCGACCCTGGTTACTACTTGGATGGGAGACTGTCAAGGAAGTCTAGGATTGCTCTGCAATGGCAAACCACTTCTGTTCATCTTGATGGCCCTGCCAGTTGGGCCACGAGCAGACTTTGTAAAGTCCCTGGTGTTCAAATGCCATTTGGCCATGAGGGCATGCTGCTGGAAAGTCCCTGTCACCCTAGCTAGTGCTGAGCCGGCTAGAATTAGAAATAGAAGCAAAGTAAACAGGAGGTGGGTAAAAGGCCGGGTTGCCTAGATTTCAGCCACTAACTGTCAAGTTTGTGAAACTACTAACTGCCAAGTAAGCAAAAACCACTGGGTTTTGGTACAGCATTGGGGTAATATTACCGAGGGACACAAAGAAACATACCTGGTGTCCACACTTATTCACTATTGCACTATGGATTGGCCAAAATATCCCTTTATAATGGGAAGAAATTGCCAGATCAGGGAATATATGATATTCCCACTATAAGGGATTTGTTTTCCTACTTGCATGACACAGGAAAGGTGGAAGAACATGATTATTTAGCCTTCTGGTGGTACGCCATGATGACCACTGGGATGCTGAGCGATTGTGGCCCCAAACCTACTAAGTCAGTAGCAATAATCATGGTAGGCCAAGACCAGGGGTATCGCCAGCTGAAAAAACCCTCATCCAGGGCCACAAGTTGGTTAGCAGAGGCATGTCCCTGCCCGGACCTCCTGGAAGAACATGTTCTCTTTGGTGACTATGGACAGGGTTGCCCACAGGACAAGGGCTTGGGAAATTGCCCTTGAGCTAATGGAACAGGGACAGGCAAGGCAGGCAGCGCTGGCGGCCAGGGCAGCAGTCACCACCACATCAGGCACCACCTTGCTGTTGGAGGGTTCTTCTCTGCCCTCCAGGGCAACTATGACCCCACTCAGGGCTCTTGACCCTCCTTCCTACACCCCTGAAACACAATCACAGGCCCATGGGAGCAAGAGTTTCTCCCTGTTGGGTTCACCAACCCCAACGAGGAGGTTCGTCAACGCCCCCTTTGAGAGGCCCCAAACCCTCAGGGTGCAGACATCACTTTTGTATATGTCCTCTTTACTAAAGTAGACCTTATTAATTGGAAACATTATTGCCTAGCTTTAGCCCCCACCACTATCCCTCAAAATAGAAGAAATTATAGCAACAAAGAAATGAAAGGGGCAAGGAAATGTATATGTTACCCAATGGAATGTGTTTGATAGGAGGGTCACCAAATATGGGCAGCACTGAAACATATAATTGCTTGGATCTTGGGAGGAAATCTTTGGAAAACTGTTCAAGCCCTGTTATGCTGCATTTCTCCCACTAGCTTTAAATAAAGAACCCTTTACCTGATCCCTGAGTCATCTCCTCCTTGGTGACTGGAACCAGAGAGGTGAGAGCCTCTTCACTATCAATCTCTTGCGTTGAAAACTCTATGAGGTCAACATAAGTGGGGTGTGACCTGATGGCACCATACATACAAATGGTCTGCCCCCACCAGAAGGTTCTTGAGGGTCAGATCAAAACACCACCTCCTACCCCGTTGCCTCTGATCCGCCCATTAATTTGTGTTGAAAATGTGTGTGCATGCACGAGGGAGTATTGGGGTCATCTGTCCCCACTCCTTTCCCTTTCTTTGTGCTGGAGCTGTCTGATTCAGCCCCATGACCCTCATCAGCATGAAACTCAAGCAGCCTGCCTCTGGGTAGGATTCTGATCTAAGAAGTTCATTCTCAACAACATAAAGATACATTTAAAAAAAAGCTTTATGGACTAAACATATATTCTACAAATCACAGATATTTGGGGACTATCTACAAGCAGTAATACAGAATACCAGGAGGAGGAAGAGGAGAAAGAGGAAGAGAAGGAGAAGAAGACATTATGGCTAACAATGCTTGTTTGGGAGTTCCCTTCCCAGTCCAATCAGAACTTGGAGTACAACTTCAAAAATTCCTTTCAAGACAATGTTTGACCATTCAAAAGCAGTCATTAAAGAAGTATTGTACACTGAATCATAGAACCATAGAGTTGAAAGGGGCCATACAGGTCATCTAATACAACCCCCTGCTTAATGCAGGATCAGCCCAGAGCATCCCTGACAAGTGTTTGTCCAGCCAGTGCTTGAAGACTGCCACTGAGGGAGAGCTCACCACCTCCCTATGCAGTCAATTCCACTGTCGAACAATTCTCACAGGGGGAAAAAAAAAAAACATTTTCCTAATATCCAGCAGGTACATTGCTGCCTGCAATTTAAACCCATTATTGCACATCCTATCGTCTGCTACCAACAGGAACAGTTCCCTGCCTTCCTCTAAGTGACAGCCCTTCAAATACATAAAGAGAGCAATCAACCACCTCTTCTCCAGACTGAACATTCCCCTCAGCCTTTCCTCGTAGAGCTTGGTCTCCAGGCCGCTGATCATTCGTTACTCAGCTCTGCACCCTCTCCTTTCTGTCCACATCCTTTTTGAAGTGAGGCCTCCAGAACTGCGCAGAATTGCATTCGTGATGTTCTGGGGAGTGGGATTTCTTTCCCCCAGATTAAATCTCTTAGATACAGCCATTGATTCTTCTTATTCTCTTTTAAAATGGGGTTCTCTTTCATTTCTCTTTTGAGAAATCAATGTAACCTTTTCTAACTTCAACCCTTTTCTAACCTCAACCTATCTGCTCTTCTTGAAGGGAGATATGCTCGTCTCCCTTATGAAGTCTTCCTCTGTCCATGTCAATCTGGAATGGTGGAAACAGTTGAGCATGTTCTTTTACACTGCCCATTTTATCAAGACATACGTAAAATGTTAATCGATCCAATTTTGTCTAGCTTCCCAGATAGAGATAGAATTAGCCATACCACTTTGTTATTAGATGATTCTGTTAAAGATATTACCTATCAGGTTGTGAGATTCTGTGCCAGGGCATGTGTAATAATGCAGAAGAAGCTGTCACAATGTCTTTTATGTTAAACTGACCATTTTACCAAGAGTTGTTGTAACTAAATTTTTGTTTTACTTGATCAAATACTAGACATTTTTTAATTATTTATGATATTTCTTTTTGTGTAAGCTGGTCGTTGACCGTAATAAATAAATGATGATGATGATGATGATGATGGGACACAGGGTGGTACACTTGCAGAAGGATGGGAAGACATTGTCTGCCTCTGAGCATCTACAGAATGAAATGCTGAAGTTGGGCAGAACCTCCCTTCCTGCTCCTCCTCTCTTCAAATTTTTCTTTGATGAAAACAGCACTGATTAAAAAATTGATTCCAAATATTAAAAAGAGAGGAAAAGAAACAGACTATTGGATTTCACAGAGGAACTGGGAAAACAGGAGTTAAGAGAATATCTCATAGTAATCCTCCTCTGCATACTAGCCATGATGCATACCTATTCTTTCCAGGATCAGAGGAGCAGGCCTATTGTATTAGGTGCTTTGGAACATAGGCAGGACAATGCTGCTGCAGTTATCTTGTTTGTGGGCTTCCTAGAGGCACCTGGTTGGCCACTGTGGGAACAGACTGCTGGAAAGCATGGCTTTTCTTATGTTCATATATTTTTATCCATCCATAAGAATAACAACGCTTTGAGATAGGTTAGCCTAAGAGAGAGTGGCACAAGTTCATCCTGTGACCTTTATGTTTGAGTGGGGATTTGAACTCAGATCATTCAAGTCCTAGTCCAGCACTATAACAACTACACCCCACTGACATTTATTATGTCTAAGTATGCTAGTATTTGCTCCAGATGTGAAATACTTCTAAAAGACTTCTTTAATATTGGATTTTCTTTCTTTTTTCAAAAAAAAGTTGGCTTTTCATTTTAAATCAAATGTTCACATTTGACTGTCAACATTAAAATTTAACATTGAAATTTGACTAGGAGATAAATGACTAAAGTTAAGCACAATGGATCCCATTGCAAATGCTGACAGACAAAAGGTACTCTCTACTGCTACTACATGTCGGTTGTCAAACATGATCAAATATTGACAGCTAACGTAAGACTTGTCAGACGCCAAAATCTCATCAGATGCCAGATGAATGGAAAATGCTCAGAAAGTATTCACGCATCCAGAGAATATCTGCTACCAAAATTGACACAGATAATTAGAGGGAAGAGGAGGATATGACAAGGAGGTAGGGGGGGATAAATCTGGGAAGTAAGTTATAGTCAGAATGGATGATAGGAGCTAGGTTTCAAACCAGATCCTCAAGAAGACAGAACATTCTGGGCTGACTGTTCAGGCTAGGTGGGATTGGAGTGGAAGGTCAGTGTCACAACACCCTTTTTTAAAGGCCCTGAGTAGTCCTAGGTGCTGCAGCCACTGCCACCTGTGAACACATGAAGTTGCTTTCTCCTGAGTAAACCCTTGATATAACAAGGTTGGTGCTGTCTACTCTGACTGGAAGCACCTCTCCAGGTTCTTAAGCAGACATCCTTCACATCCCCTTTCCTTTTAACCTGAGATGCCAGGGTTTGAATCTGGGAACCTCTGGTTCTCAAGCAGAGGTCTTTCACACTACAGTTCCTTTTAACTGGAGGTGCCAGAGGTTGGATCTGGGAACTTCTGGTTCTTAAGCAGAGGTCTTTCACATCAACCTCTCTTTTAACTGGAAGTGCCAGGGATTGTAACTGGGAACCTCTGGTTGCCAAACAGAGGTCTTTCACATCACCTTTCCTTTTAACTGGAGTTGTCAAGGACTGAATCTGGGAATGTCTGTATGACAACAACCCTCCTTTGTACTCACTGTCTCCCTGTAATCAGTATTTGGTGCGGAGGGAAAGAGAGAGGGATCACCTTACTTCTTGTTACCCAGAGGGTGCTACATGGAGATTATTTTTCTCCTTCTCCAGTCCCCACCTTATTTTACCCCAGAGAGAAATATGACACAAGAGGCTTCTTAAAGTTAACAAAGATAACAGGGAAATTTATTGAAGTGCATTCAAAATATGGATTTTGAGGGGAAACTGGATTAGTGAGAAAACACCAAAACCAAATATATATATATTTACAAGATTCACTTCAGAGATGGACAGATTGCTTTGATGGTTCAAAGTCACATTTCTTGGATAGAGTTCACAGCTTCAGTTCATTAATTAAGTTCAGTTCTTAGATTTTCCAGTAGATGTTCCTTTACCAGACTCTGCTGCGAGGCTATCAGGAAAGTTAGAGATTAAAAACCTCTCTTTCCCAGAGAATGCAGAAGTATGGAGAATCCTCCTTGACTCTCTCTTCCTTTTACTGACCGACCCCACACCAGTGGCAGTAATCCCTTCACACATCCCTGTAATTGGAATATCTCCTTCTCTAGAGCCTATTCCATCTTTGAGACCTGAGAAAGGGCCCTTCTCCTCCCAATCAAACCTGTCACACCACAGGTGTAACAACTCAGACTGTCAGCTTTTTGGCTCCACCCACTCCTTGTCTCTTAGCGTCTATTGAAGATTAACCCCTTGTCCGTCACACTCTGTTTCTCAAGGAGAGGTCTTTCGCATCACCTTTCTTTTTAACCGGTGGGACTTTCTCAGTATAATACAGATGCTGTACGACTCAGCCATGGCCCGCCTCCAAACTCCCTCAGCTCTTTGTTGCTTGCTAGCCCCTACCTGTCCATCTGAGGGAGCAATCCTACGCATGTCTACTATGAATCCTACTCAGATCTATTCGATAGGGATTACCCCCAGGAAAGTATATTTAGGACTGCATCGTATGTCTTGTTCTTTACCAGGATTCCTAGCCTCTTCTTCTTGGAGGCACACTTGCCATTATTGTTCCCTGTTCCCCCTGCTAGATCTGGAGGCTGGTGGGAAAGCAAATTCATTGGAGCTTCAGTTGAAGCCCAGATTTCAAAACCCATGCTGTGCCTATGGGTAGTTCCCAATTGCTGGTGAGCAAACTCCATCTTTGGCTGCCATCAACGCATGTAAGCAAGTCCAGCTGTGCAACTTGTAATCTGAGGCCTGCAGCCATGGCTGATTACATCAAATGCGCATTTGCTCTGCTTTTAAGGATGGCCATAATTCTTCATTTAATTTACAGCTCTTTTCATAGCTCCCTTTATCTGAGTGAGATCAAAAGTGGTCAATGTCAACACCAAGCAGGTGCTAGAAGTCTCTTCCATATGCTTAAATATGGAAAACTAGAGGGGGGAAAGTAGCTTGCAAGTGGGGGGGGTGCACTGGGAAAATCCATGTGCTTCTTTAGTTGAAAAGTTAGAAGTAAACAAACACATCTAATTGTTTTGCTGATTTATATGCTGCTCACATGCTGGAGGTGAGATCAAGGATACAAAGTAGACGGTAGAATGCTGAGCATATCTGTCATGCTGCAGGCAGAGAGTGAAAGCCAGAGGCACAAAGCATAGTCTAGGAAGCAGTCCAAGGTCATACACAATTCAGGTAGAGTCCAAGATACCAATACAGACAAGGGCAGTTCAAGGAATGACTCAGGGTCAGTCCAAGAAGTCAGGATACCAGGAATCCAAAGAATAGCCTGGAGACAAGGCCAATACGCAGAGAGGTTGGTGACAAGTTGCTTGCACAACAGCCAAGCCTACTTGATGACTTCAGTAGGCCTGGGGGGAACCAGGTATTGCTTGTTATCCTGTCTCAGCATTCCCTGCCTGGTGAAGCTCATTAATCTTATCACTGTCAACAGCGAGTGCTCCTTGCTGGGCCTGCAATCGAGCACTCCTTCTCTCATGTAGCTGTGCCCTGAGTCTCCTGCACCTCAGCCCCACCAGATTTGTGAGGCTCTTTGGTGGCACTGCCTGTGGGTGGATTTCAGACACAGGTGAGTCTCCTGTGCTGGGTGTCTGCAGACATGGAGAGGACCCATCTGCCTGACGCTCCTCTGCCTGCAGCTGCTCAGCCTGCTGCTGCTCCTCTCTTTCATTGTCTTCAGCTCCAAAGTCTTCATTGTCTGAGGAAACCCCAGCAGGCTGACCAATGACAATATCCTTTGACATACAAATAGTAAATACATTGATTTTTCATACATTCTGCTAGGCAATCTGAATTTTCTCCAATAGTAAATGAATTGGTGAAACTGTTCTTGGACTATATCAATTTAGACTGTGGGTTGCAGAATCATATGCAAGCCTTCTGTACACATAGAAAATGGGATGTCACCTCAGGCTCCCCTTCTCCCCATTATGCTAATTTTGTATGCACTGAGCATGTTTTCATGCAAAAGCATTTGACCATTCAATTCCTTCACCAGTCCAGGAAGAATGTTACCACTTTATCTGTGATGTAGGTAAGGAAGTGGAATAGTCAGCATTACATCTCTGTTCTTTCATTACTCCGTTTTTACCATTTGTAGTAACCATAACCACAAAGGGGTATGCAATTAAATCCATCCTGGTTCTCTGGGAGATATCCCAAAGCATGGTGGAAAATAATGTTAAATCACACTTGTTGCATTCTGAGACATTTGTCTGGAGGCAGAGATTGTGACTCAAAACTGTTTTCACTGAACTTGGAATATCTTCACCATAAGAAAAACAGAACATAAGAACATAAGAAAAGCCATGCTGGATCAGACCAAGGCCCATCAACTTCAGCAATCTGTTCACACAGAGGCCAACCAGGTGTCTCCAGAAAGCCCACAAACAAGAAGTCCTCAACAGCATCCTGCCTGTGTTCCACAGCACCTAATATAATAGCCATTTGGATCCTGTACATTGCTGGCTTTAGGTGCACAATGGGAATTTGTCCTTGTGCCAATGTTAAAGTAATGGATGAGGAGGCCATATTCAAAGCCCCACTCCTCCATAGATGTTTGGTAGGTGATCTTGGACCAATCTTTCTCTCCCTCTCCCCTCCCCCTCCCCCTCCCCCCTCCCTCCCCCCCTTGTAGGAATGTGGGATTTAATGTAATAGATAGATAAGAGTATACACGTTAACCTTGAAAAGGATGTGACTGTAAAATCCTGGTTCACATTGCGCACTTCTCTCTTCATCCCTATGGAAATATGGAATCTGCCAGAGGAGGAGGCTGTTTTGTGATGTGTTTCAGTTTAGTTTTTGAGTACTTCACTTAGACTAGAAGTTCTACCAAAGATTAAGAACTTTATTCTAGGGAGGAACCACTGGCGGTTCCTATCCCAAATAAAACTAAAGGGTTGCCATGCAGAGTAAGAATAAGGACAAAGTCTGAATTTAGACCAAACTAATTAGAATTAAGGACCAAGATACTGAGTGCACAGACAATGCTGCCTATTTTTCACTGATATTGTTAGACCCTGAAGTAGCAGGATGTGGTTAAAATCCGGCATCAATCAAGATTGATATGATAATTTTAACTGTGCCCTCCATATTTCAGGGACCAGCATCAATTAAAACTATTCATCAATGTGTGTATGCTGAGTATTATATTGCTGTAGTGCAAATTAATCCAGGTCATTGCTGACTGTATATCAATGCATGCCTCCAGTATGGATGTCAAATACCATCCGGGCTAGGCATAAAACCTAAAATCTTCGGTTCATCAACTTGGACATTGGACAACTGAGTTATCTGTACAGTGACTGGTACAATTCTGGCTTCAGATAAAGGTTTTCACCTGAGCAGCAAGTTAATATATGATAATGCCTTCTTTTTCGATTCTGTATAAGCAACCAAATGTAACAATGTTGCATTTCTCTCTAAAGTCACCTTTCTCTCTAAAGTCACAGCTGACTTACGACGACTCCATAAGGTTTTCAAGGCAAAAGACGTTCAGACATGGTTTGCCATTGCCTGCCTCCAGGTCACGCCCCTGCTATTCTTTGGCGGTCTCCCAGCCAAATACTAGCCAGGGTCAGGGCTGAGTGTATGTGACTGGCTCTAAGACACCCAGCAAATTTCTATGGCAGAGTGGGGATTCGAACTTGGATTTGCCAGCTCCTAGCCGGCTCAAGGTTGACTCAGCCTTCCATCCTTCCGAGGTCAGTGAAATGAGTACCCAGCTTGCTGGGGGTAAAGAGAAGATGACTGGGGAAGGCACTGGCAATCCACCCAGTAAAACAAAGTCTGCCTTGGAAACGTCAGGATGTGACGTCACCCCATGGGTCAGGAATGACCCGGTGCTTGCACAGGGGACCTTTACCTTTTACCTTTAGTCCGACACCACCAGACAACAAAGGTCATCAGTAGTGGTGGCAACCATGCAACTGGGACCAGCCCAGTGCTAGCGGTGGCCACCATGTGACCGGGACAGACTTTTCCCAGAGAGAGGCTGGTAGGGGAGGGAAGTAGGGAAAGCTAAAGACAGGTGGGCTAGTAGATGGGAAGAAGAGAAGGAAGCAGGAAAAGGGGAGAGGCTGTGGGGGCAGCCAGGGAAGGGAAAGTAGAAGTGATAAGGGAGAGGGTACAGGGGGAAATGAGTTGTCCTCCACAAGTTTCCCACTTGTACAATCATGATACCAATGCATGAATTGGATGTGGGAAAGGCAAGTATAAAGCAATTTCCAACACAGGTTATGTAATATGTTAGTCTAAACTAAGGTTATTGTTGCACATTTTAAGTGACAGTTGCAGTAACTCTTGCTTTTTCTTGTGTATTTGACCCTGATTGAAACTATAAGAGCTTTTTTTTCCCCACCACCCTTGTGACTTCTGATCTGTATTTCAGAATTTGACCTTCAAACCGTCTGTTATGAATCCCCGGTAAGCAAATGCCTTTCATATGGTAGAATATTTCAGTTCTGTCACAATTAAGAATAGTTCAGTGTAAGAGTACTGGATGTATTTATGGTGAACAGAATTTTCCAAAGTTGTGGAAAATGTAAGAAGAAATTCTCATGTGTGCAACCAATTGAAACATCCACAAATTCACCATCTCATACCTATCACAAAACACACAATCATCCCTTTAATTTCAGGCCATATCCTCTGCTAGGGTTGCCAGGTCCCGCCCTACCAGCCACTGGGGGTGGGATGGGAGGAAGTAGGGTTGCCAGATCCAGGTTGGGAAACTCCTGAAGATTTGGGGGTGGAGCCTGGGGATGACAGGGACCTCAGTGGGGCACAATGCCACAGAGTCCGCCCTCTAAAGCATACCTTTTCTCCAGGGGAACTGATCTCTGTAGTCTAGAGATGAGTTGTAATTCTGGGGGATACCCAGGTCCCACCTGGAGGCTGGCATCCTTATCCTTTGCCCTATTGCTTCTCCCTGCTTTCCCAGCATTCTTCCAAAAGTATCAAGCTGGCATAGGTGGTCCTTCCCTCCCTGCTTATACTCACAATATCCAAGTTCCCCCAGTCAGCTTTATGGTAGAGTGAAGATTGGAAATGGGGTTACCACAGCCTTAGTCTAACACTCTAACAACTGCACCAAATTGTCTCTCAAATTCTGCTTTAGGAACATCATAATAGCATTTCTAATTGTAGGTAGTGCTGTGTTGATACAGTATTCCTAAGGCCCACTGCTATAACTGCAGGCAGGATCTCATTTGAATCATAAGAACGTAAGAAAGAAAAGTCCTGCTGGATCAGACCAAGGTACATCAAGTCCAGCAGTCTGTTCACACAGTGGCCAACTAGGTGCCTCTAGGAAGCCTAGAAACATGGTGACTGCAGCAGCATCCTGCCTGTGTTCCACAGCACCTAATATAATAGGCATGCTCCTCTGATACTGGAGAGCATAGGTATGCATCATGACAAGTATTCATTTTGTCTAATAGCCATGAGTAGCCCTCTCCTCCATGAACATGTCCACTCCATTCTTCAAGCCTTCCAAGTTGGCAGCCATCACCACATCCTGGGGCAGGAAGTTTCACAATTTAACTGTGTCAGGTTTGGAAGATAGTCTGCACTGGTACACGCTAACTGCATTCCATTGGGCTTCAGAACAGGATGAGATAGAACATCACCATGAAATAAAGTGAAAGTCTCCGCTTAAATTAACACTGCCCAAAATAGTTTGCAGCTTGGTGAGAAATGTCTGAGGTCATATTTAAAAGAGTGTGAATGGGTTTCATCTTCATTATAATGAAAGAATTATGAAAATGGAGATATCTGAAAGGGCAATCAGAACTGAGACCTGGATATCGTAGTTATTCAAAGCCATTAGCGTCTCTGGGCTCTTACTTTTTAGGAAGGAAATGGAGAGCATAAGCATGCCACAATGAAATATGCACTACTCTGAAGGGAATAGAGCAGGATAATTGATACAAGATCATTTGCACGGGTGTCAAACTGAAGAGCAAGAGGGCACAAAGTTTGGCCAAGAAACGCAATTCACGCCAAAAAAATATTGCAAGGTCTATTTTGCACACTGAGCAGTTCATAAATAAAACAGCACCGTTTGAAGACAATGGCTGGAAATTTTTAGACTAGCAGTAAATCTTTTTAGGGAATAATAGCCTCATCTGAGCAATTTATTAGTTATCAAATGGCTTTCCAGGAAATGTCAGTTCCACAGAAGCTTATTGGGAGGTGGGCTCCTCAGTGAGAAGGGAAAAAGTGTTCCCAAAAGACCGTTTGCCTACTCTGTTGCATGTATGAAGTGCTGTTGAGTCTCAGGTGACTTATGGTGACCCCACAAGGGGCTTTCAAGGCAAGTGAGAAGCAGAGGTGGTGTGCCATTGCGTTCCTCTGCAGAGGCTTCCTTGGTTCTGACCCTTCCAATTTCTGACCCTGCTTAGCAGCCCAGATCTAACAAAATCAGACTGTACCATGCTGCCTTCCCTCCCTACTACATTTAGGATTGCCAACCTCCAGGTACTAGCTGGAGATCTCCTGCTATTACAACTGATCTCCAGTTCACCTGGAGAAAATGGCCACTTTGGTAATTGTACTCTATGGCATTGAAGTCCCTCCCCTCCCCACCCTCCTCAGGCTCCACCCAAAAAACTTCCCGCTGGTGGCGAAGAGGGTCCTGGCAACCCTAACTGTAAAGTGTCGTCAAGTTGCAGCTGAATTACGAGAACCCAGTAAGGTTTTCAAGGCAAGAGTCGTTCAGAGGTCAGTTGCCATTGCCTTCCTCTTAAGGTTGCCAACCTCCAGGTACTAGCTCAAGATCTCCTGCAATTATAACTGATCTCCAGCTGATAGAGATCAGTTCACCTGTAGAAAATGGGTGTTTTGGCTATTGAACTCTATGGCATTGAAGTCCCTCCCCTCCTGAAACCCCACCCTTCTCAAGCTCTGCCCCAGAAATCTCCAGGTAGTTCCCAACCTGGAACTGGCAACCCTACTTCCTCTGCATAGTGACCCTCATATTCCTTGGTGGGCTCCCACCCAAGAGCCAGTGTGGTGTAGTGGATAGGAGTGGTGGACTCTAATCTGGAGAACTGGGTTTGATTCCCCACTCCTCCATATGAGCGGCAGATTCTAATCTGGCGAACTGAGTTGGTTTCCCCACTGAGTTGGTTTCCCCACTCCTACTGCTGTGCGACCTTGAGCTAGTCCTCTCAGAACTCTCTCAGCCTCACCTACCTCACAAGGTGTCTGTTGTGGGGAGAGGAAGGGAAAGTGATTATAAGCTGGTTTGAATTTCCTTACAAGGTAGAGAAAATCAGGTATAAAAACAATTCTTCTTCTTCTTCTTCTTCTTCTAATATTCAGCCTCGGTGGGCTGTGCTCTTAATTCAAGCAACAGCAACCTGGACAGGCCAAACTAGTGGCTTGAGTTAATGGAACTGTGCCTCATAAGCAACTTAATTCTTCACAATGCATTGGGGATTCATATTAGATATGCAAGAGTTCCTTGGGAAATGGGTTTCTGAACATAATGGAAGCCGTCATAATGGAAGTTCCTTGAGCAAAAAGAAGAAGAAGATGATGATGAAGATGAAGATTTTAAGTTGCAGGTAGATATTTTGTAACGAGGAAGCAACAATGACTCACCCTTTGAAAATATAAAAGAAGGAGTTATTCAAATATGTCTGGCACTAATCGAAGCTCACAGGTCCCTTGACAGTTATAGAGTCGAAGTAAAGAAGAATCTGGTAGCAGTTATATAAGCAAATCTGAATCTGGATTTTAGATGATGCCCTAGAGATAGCTGAGTTGGGTAATATGACTTCGTGGGCAGAGTGGCATATGTTCCTCCACATTAGACAGAGTCCCAACAGTGTAGGTGGTGGAAAACCTGGATGGCAAATACTTGATTGTCTTGGAAGTTGATTAGCATTTCCAATTATCACATTTTTGAATGTCAACCTCTCTTTTTTTTTACTCGAGAGCCACATTTTCTCCATCACAATTTTTATAGTGGTATTAAACCACGTGTAATTGAAAGTGTTGGCAGGTGGAACTCCAAGGAATTGCCTGGGGAACATTTTAAAATCTGGGCTGTTCCTTTCTTTCTAACATCTTGCCTCGATGCAAAACAGCCTTCTGCCTGGAGGAAGCTTGCATACTCTGTTCCTGGTCTCATAGAAGGTCATATTTCCTCCTTCCCCACTTCTGAGAGGAGTGCAGTTACAAGGGGAAAGCTATGGGGTTTAGTTCCCTGGAGATGAGAAAGCACTGCAAACCTGTGGTATATTTGCTTAATTTACAAATCTCCAGCAGACCATGGATCCCCAGAGAGCAATTCTTCCCCAAAGGGTTAGTCCCAGTTCTTTACCTGCAGCTAGGGTTGCCAATCTCCAGGTGGAAGCTAGCGATCTTTCTGTTTTACAACTGATCTCCAGGTGACAGCAATCAGTTCCCCTGAAAAAATGGCTGCTTTGGAAGGTGGACTCTAGGGCATTATACTCCAATGAAGTCCTTCCCCTCCCCGAACCCTGCCCTACTCACACTCCACCCCCAAAATCTCCAGGTATTTCCCAACCTGGAGCTGGCAACCCTAACTGCATTTCCAACTACGGTAACATGATTGAGTAACACTGAGCTTAGCGTAAGTAGTTCCTCTTCCTCTTTTCCTTTCCAACAGTGAGGGATATTTTTTTCCTTTATTTCCTCTTCTGTCTCTTGGTCCCCTCTCCCCTAGCTGACATTATCTCTTTCAAGCTCTCACCATCAGGAGAACTTCTCTGGCCATCACCACTCATTGATGGAAGCCTCAGCTAAGTATCCTGGACACAAGCAATCAGCTGAAGAGAAGGAGGTCTGTCAGCAACTGTACAATCATAAACTTCACCATTTGTAGTATTTAAGCTGGGGGACAACAACAGAATGGATCAAGGACTCATACTGTATGGCCAAATAGACACAGTTTATTTATTATGTATATTTTTGTCCTACTTTTCTCCTCAATGGGGATCCCAAGTGGCTAAGAAGAAGAGCTGGTTTTTATATGCTGACTTTCTCTACCACTTAAGGAAGAATCAGACCGGCTTACAATCTCCTTCCCCTCCCCCTACAAAATGCACTTTAAATAAATTTACATCCAATGCAGTTTAAAAACAAATAATAACCAAATAGTCAACCAGACATCCTCAGTCGATGCCCGCCAGGTCATCTGTCTGACTAAGGACACAGACTGTGATCCATGGGCTAACAGCAAAGGGCCAAGAACCAAGGAGTAGGGTTGCCAGATCCACATTGGGAATCTCCTGGAGATTTGAGGGTGGAGGGTGGGGAGGACAGGGACCTCAGTGGGGCGCAATGCCACAGAGTCCACCCTCCCAAACATCCATTTTCTCCAGGGGAACTGATCTCTGTAGTCTGGAGATGTAATTCCAGGGGTTCCCCAGGTTCCACCTGCAGGGTGGCATCCCTAAGAGATTAAAAACACACATGCAAACTAGATTTTACACTGACAACAAGCTTCCCTCATGTTTCCCTATGGGGTTGCCAACCTCCAGGTGGTGATGGGAGATCTCCCACTATTACAACTGATCTCCAGGTGATAGAAATCAGTTCCCCTAGAGACCTCTTTGACAAGTGGACTCTATGGCATTGAAGTCCCTCCCCTCTCCAAACCCTACCCTCATCAGGCTCTGCCCCCAAAATCTCCAGGTATTTCCCAGCCTGGAGTGGACAACCCTATGTCCCTCCTGCTGAAAGACACCCTGGTCATGCCCTGGCTATAAATACCTGCAGCAGGAGAGAGAGAGAGAGAAATGGTCAGCCTAGATGTTTGAAATTGGCATCCACCTTCCCTCAGTCCCCCCTCTTACCGCTGTTGAGTTGAGGATTGACATGAGACCTAGAAAAGGAGATTTCAGTACACTGTCTGTACTTTAGTGATCTAATTCACAAAAGGAATCATCCTGCTGTGATGAAATCTGATCTGTACCTTGTGCTGTGCTTTTCGAGTGACCAACTGTATACAGCCAGAAATCAGCAGGAACAGCAAATATGTACAAGCCGGCTGCATGGAAGTAAACAGTAATTTCACTCTTCAGACTTTATGTCACATGGAGCCAATGTCCAAGTAGAAAATTAGTAAGGGGTAAAGTGGTTCTTATTCAAATTATAGTGGTTTTGAAAAGAAATCCTGGAAATATTGATCTACTAGAGGTGAAGTCCAATTTTAAAAGCCAGCATAAAGAGCTGAGATTTCATAAGAATTATAATACATATATATATCTAGACTCTAATAGGCACAGTGTTGGTGGTTAAAGGGGCAGGAGCTGAGCTGGGATTGACAAAGGAAACAAAACATGAGGTTCTCAACGTGTGCATGAACTTTCATGCAGGGAGAATATCAAAACCTCTGCAGAGACATTGGGGATAAACATTTTTAGTTGCATACCGATATCCCTGTGGTCAAGGGAGATGACACATTTTGTGGGTTTTGTTGACTTTTGTGTCAGCTTTTTCATCTCTACTGATTTCTTGAAAATGAGTGCAGAGGTCAAGCTCGTATTCAGACCTCCATTGCTTCATGTTGCCCTAGACACACACAACACATTTCGTTTTAGTATCTCCAACTGTTGTGTTTTACATTTGTCTTTTATCTTGAAATGTAGAATTGTGCTCTGAGCATGTGTCACAGTTTTATTCTGATATCTCAGTGGAATTACCTCATACTCACAAACTTCACCCCAAAATACACAAGATGATTGTGACACAAGTCAGGACACAAATAGTCACACGTAGGATCAGTGTAACTTACTTTGAAAGAGTTGTGTTGCTCCATGTGGCTCCAAACACTGTGAGATAGGGCTGCCAACTTCCAGGTGGTAAATGGGGACCTCCTGCTATTACAACTGATCTCCAGGTGACAGTGAACAATTCCCCTGGAAAAAATAGCGGCTTTGGCAATTGGACTCTATGACATTGAAGTCCCTCCCCAAACCCTGCCCTCCTCAGGCTCCACAAATAAAATCTCCAGGTATGTCCCAGCCTAGAGCTGGCAACCCTACTGTGAAGAGGTGGGAGAAGAAGAGTTGGTTTTTATACCCTGATTTTATCTACCTTTCAGGAGTCTCTAATCGGCTTACAATCTCCTTCCCTTCCTCTCCCCACAACAGACACCTTGTGAGGTAGGTGAGGCGGAGAGAGCAAAGAGAACTGTGACTGGCCAAACTAACTGAATTCCTACATGGAAAAGATATGGAAGAATTAAAAAAAAAACATGGGCAAAGGGATCAACTGGCAAAAATGGATTTTACTACTTTAATTAGTGAGTTATAGAAACTAGTTTAATACTTTTATACTTTACTGTTAATAGATATTTTTAAATGTTAAGACACTTCTTCGGAAGTCGGGTGATGGGTCACTTTTTAAGGTGGGTGGAGGGTCGAGGGGGTATCTTTTCGGATTTAATAGTTTTGTAATCATGAATGTATCAAATAGTATATATTTGTACTCTTTTGTACTTTTTATTTTAATTATTTTATTATTATTACTGTATTTGTTTTATGTTATAAAAATTAATAATATATATATATATATATATATATATATATATATATATATATATATATATATATATATATATATATATATATATATATAAAACTGTGACTGGCCCAAGGTCAACCAGCAGGAGTTCGCAGGGCCTGTAAGACAGAGCTATTCCGCCAGGATGATAGTTGAAAACAGTTGCAGGTGAGATTAAGTGAGATCAGTGCTGGCCTCCCCACTCCCCCCCCCCCGCAGTTTATGACCTATTTGAGGGTGGATAGCCGAGCCAATTATATGTTATGGTTGGCATCATCTGCTACAGTAAGCACTTATATACGGCGACCATCTTTTAAATTAATTGGGGCTCTTTTACGGTTTTATGGTTTTATATAGTTTATTGTTTTATTGTTACATTGTCAAATTTTAATGTTGTAAACCACCCTGAGCCCGGCTTGGCTGGGGGAGGGCGGGCTAGAAGTGCGAAAATAAATAAATAAATAAAAAATAAACCCACTTGGTTGTCCAGATTAGAGTCCCCCCCTCATGTGGAGGAGTGGGGACTCAAACCCGGTTCTCCAAATTAGAGTCTGCCACTCCTAACCACTGCATCCCACTGGCTTCCTTCCTGCACATGGAGACCAAGGAAGGGGCAAACAGCCTCTCCCCCCAGAACCATTTTCGCTGGGAAAAAATGGCATGGGTGGGGGACCGAAAGCCTCCCCTTCCCCCCTCACAGCATGAAGGCACCATCCATTAAGCCTCTATTAAAGAGACAGGACATTTTTCTCTAGGCCTATCATGTAATATGCCCTTTAGTCCTCAATGCAGACCATTGTTAGGTACCTTTTGGTCGCTCTCCATTTGCTGAGATATACATTTAAAACAGCATAAAAAAGAACCCATCTGATTCCCTGAGCCGAAGCTGCAACAGCTCCCAGGGGGAGATCTTTGCGTCGTTTCTGTGCCCTTCAGCATCCTCGCTGTATTGCTTCTACCACCCCAACATGTCTTTTTGACAGGCTTTGGCTAGCAAACCAGCTTTTGATGTAAGAGAAACGGTATTTTTTTTCCCCCTCTGATTCCAACTGGTTTATGACAAAGACAGATTATGGGCAGGGAGCTTTTTTTCACTGCTTCTGTGACGTTGGTCTCCTGGCTATAAAATCTGTTGTAAAACGAGCGCTCTTGCAAGAGATAAAAATAGAAGTCTTTCGTGCCGAGTCTGCAACACTTTATGATTTTCCATACTGAAGAAAGTGAGGTGCCTGTTCTAAATGATTTCTCAAGTGAGAGATGCTCGTCTCCGCAGTGAAGGAAAACAATCCATTCATAGGTACGTGATACTTTAAAAAAATGTTTTGCTGAAAGGCGATCATATCTGAAGAACTAGTAATTCTTGTGAAATATCATGGGGCCTGAATTAAACTCAAGCAACTTATTTTTGTGAATAGGTTTACTGTACGCTCTGTTACAAAATACCCATGAATTTTATTTTCCCCTCACACTGCCATGCACAGGGAGCAAGCCTATGCCTGTGACTAAACTCGAAATGCTGATTCATATCTCTGTTGACAAAAATCGGATCCAATTTTAAATAACTTTCCCATCCCTGGGCCCTCCAGGGTCTTTGCTGTGTGTTCAAATATGTAATTGCTGCCATTTTAAGGTACTACGTATAGAATTACATTACATTTTAAATGGTGGATGGAAGCAAACTTGGGGGGGGGGTTGCTCTAAGATGGTTTCCCTGGGGATTGACACCACTCCACAGGATTTTTCCAGGCACATTTTCCCACCTGTTCCACTGCAGTTTCCCAGGGATTGAATCTGGGCCTGGCGCAAAAAAACCATGCATCTCTCATAGGTGGCGTATCATGCAAAAAAAGGGGGTGTTCCCGAGCCATAATGGGTCAGAAGGCTGCCTAATGGCGGCCCCGCCCTCTTGCCGGTGCCGCGACGCCCCAGGAACACCTCCTGGGATGCCGCCGCAGCCTTTGCATCCGGCCCTGCACGCCGGCTCTGGGGCCACAAACACCGGTGTGCGTAGGGTTGCCAACTGCCAGGTAGCAGCAGGAGATCTCCTGCTAATTTAACTGATCTCCAGCCGATAGAGATCAGATCACCCGATCAGATCACTCTTGCCTTGAAAATCCTGCAGCATTTGGCTGTGACTTGATGGTACCTGTTCCACCTCTGCACAAAAATTCAGTGGAAAAGTGGGGATTTGTTTTATCTTAGCATAAAAGCATACTTTGGGCTTTGCTGAAACACTGCACACCTTCACAACAGCGTAAAGGATCCTACCTCTTGTATATATTTCACCACCGACTGTTAGCAACACAGAGTTAAGGCAATATTATCCAATTTAAATTTTAGAGGGCTGATCTTAACATGAATGTGATCTTAACTCTCTTCCCTGAAGGGAAGTACAAAAACATAACTGACTGTATATAAAATGTCAGAATTACTGTTTACTGTGTTTGTGTTGTGTATCAGCCTTAGATGTGGTATTCTAGTTATGTGTTTTAGTGTCCTCTTGGAAGGCTCCTTATGCTCAGCACCATGGGTGAATCAGCTGAGCCACTGATTTTGCTATGTTGACTTTTTAATGGTATTTTCATACAAGGTGAAATAAAGACCCAGGGATGCTGGGAATTTCAACACAATTCACTAGCCAATGCAGCTTACCAGCCATGGTATAGTGGTTAAGAGTGGCAGACTCTAATCTGGAGAACCAGGTTTGATTCCCCACTCCTCCACATGAACAGCAGACTCTAATCTGGTGAACCAGGTTGGTTTCCCCAGTCCTACACATGAAGCCAGCTGGTTGATCTTGGACTACTCACAGTTCTCTTTATGCTCTCTCAGCCTCACCTATCTCACAAGGTGTCTGTTGTGGGGAGGGGAAGGGAAGGCGATAGTAAGGCGGTTTGATTCTCCTTAAAAGGTAGAGAAAACTCTTCTTCATCATCATCTTCTTCATGAACTCAACAATATTTAACAAGAGTGCAAAAACTGAGGAGGGGACACCTGACCAGACCACTATAATATGGCTACAGCACTGTGTTCGGGATGGAAGGTCATAGATTGTGTGTTCCTGGGTTAAATAGAAGACTGGAAGAAAATCTTCCTCCACCTCTACTCTCCAGCTGGAAGAAGAGGAATGTCAAAAGGATGCAGGCAATGTCAGAGTTAGATTCGCATAATAACTATTGATTCCAGTGCTGGAAGGAGATTGGAAGCATTAGATTGCAGATGATAGGAATTAGTTTCATCTGAGATTCCATTTGTTTCATTTGGGAAGTTGATAAACATGGTAGTACTCTTGCAAGTATAGTGAAGACATTGAGCAGGGGCATATGCTTGATGTGCCCTGAGTGACATTCCTCCAGCCTCTCTCTCTCTCTCTCTCTCTCTCTCTCTCTCTCTCTCTCTCTCTCTCTCTCTCTCTCTCTTTCAATTATTGATTAATTGACACTAACGAAAATGTTCTCAGCAGAATACAAAACATTGCTGAGTGCTCAAAAACATTCACGATTGCTTTTCCAAAATGTAACACCTCCAAGTAGAAAGTGCTTTTTTAATGTAGCATAAAAATACAATTTTAATCTTTAAGCAGGTGTGACCATAATGGGAAGAAAGGGGTGTTACTTTCCCCCCATTTCACTGTCAACACTATCTATTGCTATTTTGCTGCCTGTAGACATTATTTTCCTGGTAACATTAGATCATATTCATCTGAATGCAACTAATGCAGATTTTTTAAAATTTCATGCAGATGTAATAGTGCCACATTTTGCATTAGCAAGGAAAAAAATAATGTGCATTGTGAAGCTGTTATATATCTATACTGAAATGCTTGTGCCAAAGACAGATGGTTAAACAGATGGAATGACCCTGACAATGAGATATTCCTTCAGGAGCAGAAAGTTTCCTCTTTGGTCATCTACTTAAAATCTGTGCTATATGGTGGAGAGGTGGTGAGCTCCCCCTCTCTGGCAATCTTCAAGCAGCAGTTGGATGAACACTTGTCTGGAATGCTCTAGGCTGATCCTGCATTGAACAGAGGATTGGACTAGATGTCTGTATGGCCCCTTCCAACTCTATGATTGTATGATTTCTTCATATCAATCTTCAAGGAAATCTGACAACTACACCACTTAAAAACCAGAGTGGTGTTCTGAACACAGTATCTGCCTTGTTCTAGTACAGGAGTCCCCAACCTTTCTGACCCTATGGGAACATTTGGAATTCTGATACAGCTTGATGGATGAAATGGCTGCCACTAAATGGTTGTGAATAACTGTTCTGCCAAGGAGACTGTTAGCTGGAACATGGTGGCCTCAAGATCCTACTGTTGGTATTTGGGCAACTCTGCACCAGCTCTGAGCATTACCACTGCACCTTGCTCCTTACCACATGCACACATCAAGGGTATGCAGAGGAGGCCTTCTTGGAGTAGCCAGACCACTCCCCCCCCCCAGGGTGGAGAACTTGGGTATCTCAACATGCCTTCAGGACCTCAGAGAAAATCTCCCAAAGCCATGAAGAGGCAAGAGGCTGGATTGGGAAAGTATTCCCTACATTATGATGAGGCTTCAGGGTGCTTACCAAATGGTCTTTCAGATTCCATTTTCCCATCCCCACCATCAGCATTGAACATTGCTGGTATGGCTTAATTAAAAATGACAATTTGCTGGTCCATGACATGGAAGAGCAGGGAGGAAAAAAAGGTTCCCTGCCAAATGCCAGTCTAATCAAAGAACTAAATGTCCCTACTCAAATGTTTCTGGCATATGGTTGATCCTCTGCTACCAATATCAGGTTGGTAGGAGGATTAGGGATATGTGTTTGGATATATATATATATCAAACCAAATATATATATATATAAAAATACCTTACTGTTCTTTCTTTATATATTTGAGTCTCTAGATGGTATCTGGGATTTTCTGGGGTACTGGTAAATGGGTCCTGAAAAATCCTGGAAGTATTTGGGATTAACTAGGAGCATCAGGAGCCAGTGTTTGAAGGCTCCCAGAAATGGGCTTGAAATTGGGTTGCCAGATTGATTTCTCTTAGGCCATTAACGCATAGCCTTTTTTTAAACAAAAAAATTCTCCCTCCTCAGTACCGCCTTTCAGTTATGCGTTAAAAAATTGAACACATAGACTGATAAGGCGCAAAAGCGGGGAGAGAGACCCGGGGTCTCGTCTGCCTCTGCGGGCAGAGGCAGGAAGGAGCCACCCTCTTCTGCCTTCCTCTGTCACCCTCCACCTTCAGCAGATGACCTCACATTCTGGTATTGTGTAAAAGGCAAAGGTCCCCTGTGCAAGCACTGGGTCATTCCTGACCCATGGGGTGACGTCACATCCCGAGGTTTACTAGGCTGGCTTTATTTATGGGGTGGTTTGCCAGTGCCTTCCCCAGTTGTCTTCCCTTTACACCCAGCAAGCTGGGTATTCATTTTACTGACCTCGGAAGGATGGAAGGCTGAGTCAACCTTGAGCCGGCTACCTGAAACCAACTTCTGTTGGGATCAAACTCAGGTCGTGAGCAGAGCTTGGACTGCAGAACTGCAGCTTACCACTCTGTGCCATGAAGCTCCTGGCATTATGAGAGAGGGAGAAAAGCTTCTCCCTGTCCACTCTCTCCATACCATGCATAATTTCATAGACCTCTATCATGTCTCCCCTTAACCGCCTCCTCTTCCAAGTTAAACAGCCCCAAGCGTTTTAAGCTCTCCTCATTGGGCTGTTGCTCTAGTCCTCTGATCATTTTGGTTGTTTTTTTCTGCACCTTCAAGCTCTGCAATTTCCTTTTTTAGGTGTGGTGACCAGAACTGTACACAGTATAGTACAGTATTCTCATGTACCAAAAATTGAGAACTTCTTTCACCCAGAGTTCTGGTAAAACTGAAGCTTCGGTATATTTCCAAAACTAGTGCTAGGCCTTAGTGTTTTGGTCCTTCAGTGGTTGGATCACAGGTTCTTTTAATAGCACATATGCTGCATTGTAAAGTTTTACTCCTTTTCTGTGACTTCTTATATGTAGTACCTGTAAAGGCACCTTTCTGTGGTGTTCTGAGGTGACGGGTGTTATGCTGCCTCCTTGCCTTCCTTAACATCCCTTATTTATTTTCACTGCCCCCAAAGGCTCTCGCCTTAGAATTCTTAGTTGGACATAAAGAACAGGATGGCTTTGTTATAATTAGTTGCATCACTGAATAGTCAGCATGTGGGGTTGGCTCTGAGTTTAAAAAAGGGGCCCTTATTCAAAATAAAACAGTTTTTTTCCCCCTCTCTTAAGCATACATAGAGTTTATTTAGAAGTATAACGGTGTAGTCATTACAGCATAATGTCATAAGCGGGATGGTTTCAGATAGGTGCATAAGTGTAATGGTTCAAGATAGGTGCACAGTTCTTGTTGCTCTGAAGTTCCTTTAATAGCCCTAGCCACAAAAGCTTATTATTCTCACCTGACACTTAGGCTAAAAAGTTGCAGAAAGCTTAATTTACTAATTTACCACTTAGGCTAATAACTTCCACAAAGAACACAGATTTCTCTTACTCTTCACCCACACAACTCTCTTCTACTTTCAGAGACACCAAAACTCTCTCACACACTAAGCCTCTCAGAACCAACCAGTCAACCCTCCCCTCCAGGTCTGGCTACCATCCAATCATAACACACTTCACTCATCCAGCCCCCCCTTTCTTTCTCTAAAGGCCTGTATTTTAAATTACAGCAACATACTTATAAAACTCCACATGTACACAGAAATAAAACACAGAGGGGGCTTTCACACATGCCGAACAATGCACTTTCAGTGCACTTTGCAGATGGATTTTATTGTGTGTAACGGCAAAATCCACTTGCAAACGATCATTGAAAGTGAATTGAAAGTGCATTGCTCAGCGTACGTGAAAGTGCCCAGACATAAGATTTACATAGTGAACGAATCACATCTATGTACAAGGAGTTTTATTACTAATTATGCTAAAATTTTGTTACTGCTCCTGAATCATTGGGATTAAAAACAGCAAATGGATATAAATTGCAATTCCCAGTCTTTAAATATAGATGTAAAATAATATATCTTGTATCGATGCAAGTTCAGGGCTTGAATTGCCTTCAGCTTACACATAAGCAGGGGAGGGCTGTGCAGTAACCAGAAGTGTTGCTAGTCTGCTCCATCCCCCCCAAAGTCAGCATAAAAATGCAGAGCAAACTGGTAAACATTTATATGCTCTCTCTTTTCCATCTCATCAATATGAGCATTCCATTTCTGAGAGCTGTGCAGAGGGCAAACTCAAAGGGGGGGGGAGTTTTAACTTGCTAAGTCAAAGCCCCATCCATCACAGCCAAGGTTCCCTGATGGCAGGGAGCAGTGCCGACTTTCTCGCCAAAGTGCCCCAAAATCATCTGAATCCCATGGAGAGTATATTTTATTTGCCACACGGGAAGCAAAACGGATCACTGCCTTCCTGGAATGTCTTTGTTGCTTTTGCTGGAACTTTTTAAATATTCTTGACAGAGCCAACTCACACCCTAGATGCTCTTACTGAGTATCAGAGGCAGCTAATTTTAAGCCATCACTCAGATCTGGAAGCTGTTCAGACAGAGCTTATCTTAAGCTGGGTCTGCACACGTCAGTGAGATTCCCTGCACAATGAAAACCGGCATCTCAGTTTTCTAGGCTATCCTCTTCCTGACATGTAGTTTTCTGTGTGCAGGGCAATATTTATTGTATGATAAGCAATCATGTATGTGAGCCCTCACTAGGTGCTTCTGGACTCAGATGCTTCTGGACTCAGATCTTGCTCTTCTACTGCGGGTCACCATGGCTACCCAACTAAAACTATATTAACGTTGGGATCCACTGCACATAATGCATTCACAAGTACATATGATACCACCATTTTATATATTTATTTTATTGGTCTATCTCATATACCTTTGCACAACATTCCCACAACCAGCGTAGTGTAGTGGTTAGGAGTGGTGGACTCTAATCTGGAGAACCGGGTTTGATTCCCCACTCCTCCACATGAGCGACTGACTCTAATCTGGTGAACTGGGTTGATTTCCCACCTCCTATAAATGGAGCCAGCTGGGTGACCTTAGGCTAGTCACAATGCTCTCTGAGCTCTTTCAGCCCCACACATGAACACATGAATCTGCCTTACACTGAATCAGACCCTTGCTCCATCAAAGTCAGTATTGTCTACTCAGACTGGCAGTAGCTCTCCAGGGTCTCAGGCAAAGGTCTTTCACATCACCTACTTGCATAGTCCCTTTAACTGGAGATGCCAGGGATTGAACCTGGGACCTTCTGCATGCCAAGCAGATGCTCTACCACTGAGCTATGGCCCTTCCCACCTACCTCACAGGGTGTCTGTTGTGGGGAGAGGAAGGGGATTGTAAGCTGGTTTGACTCTCCTTAAAAGGTAGAGAAAGTCAGCATATAAAAACCAACTCTTCTTCTTTAAAGTCATTTAGTACTGTTATCCTCATATTGAAAGGGAAGGGGCTCGGTGGCAGATGAGAGATCTTGGTCTGCCTAAGCTTACTGGCTGAGATTGAGGCTGACAGCATTTAGAAGGGGGGATTCCCTTTCTCACAGCACAGACTCTCAGCAGTGTTGGTTCATCATCTCTCTCACAACACTTCTACCAACCCTCCTTGAAGCACCAGTCATTCAAATAGAAAGGTAATAAATTATCATTTGTGAATTCCTAAGCTTGGTGTTCCTCCTGACAAATCAGGCAATCAAAATTCTCAGTATGAACATTTCAGAAGCGAGAGTGCACATTTGTTTAGAATTTTATTTCAATCAACAAATTGAAAGAATGTAAAAAACCTTGTGTTTTACTTGAATGAAAAAGAATGTGAGTTTTTCCATGCCTTTGGTGAGGCAATATAATAATCCTTCGCTTCGCTCCCTTCATTCACAACAAATTATCATTGGCCACTACTTTTCTTCCTTTCTTTCTCTGAAAGCTGCTTCTTCAATAAGGTTATTTTTCAATGACTGTTCTTGGTTTTAGGATTATCTTGAAATAGAATTTTTCTGTCCAGAAAGGTTTGGTGCCCTTTGGGTCAAAGGGACAAGTCAATGTAGGGATAGAGTCAGGCAGCAATCCAAAGCAACACAAAATGGCAGGCCACTGTTTTTCTGTTCAAGACAACTTATTGTGACCACCCACCAAAAAGCCCTCTGACTTCTCTTGGTCCAGAAGCTCTGAAGGGTTCCTCATAAGTTATCTTTAAGCATATAAAAACATAAGAAAAGCCATGCTGGATCAGACCAAGGTCCATCAAGTCCAGCAGTCTTTCCAAACAGTGGACAACCAGGTGCCTCTAGGAAGTCCACAAACAAGATGACTGCAGCAGCATTGTCCTTCCTTTTTTCCACAGCACCTAATATAATAGGCATGCTCCTCTGATCCTGGAGATAATAGGTATGCATCATGACTAGCAGCCATTGTTACTAGTAGCCATGGATAGTCCTATCCTCCATGAACATGCCCACTCCCCTCTTAAAGCCTTCCAAGTTGGCAGCCATCACCACCTCCTGGGGCAGGGAGTTCAACAATTTACCTATGCATTTTGTGAAGAAATACTTCCTTTTATCTGTTTTGAATCTCTCACCCTCCAGCTTCAGCTCAGCAGATGACCCTGTGTTTTAGTATTATGAGAGAGGGAGAAAAGCTTCTCCATGCCCTGTCAGCTCTGGGCTCGCCAGATAAATCCCACAAACGACCTTTAGCCATGGTCTCCATAGAAAGCTAGTTAAATGGGAAAATACACAGCAAGTTATAGAATCCAACAGGGAAGATGCAATGAGACTAATGGAGGTAGGAAGCAGAGTACAATAGATATATGGTTGCAAAAAACTTTCAGAACAACTCCAAGTTTCTACGGCAACATAAGATAACGATAACATAAGATAACATAAGATTCCCGTTCTCAGAGAACAGCAAGTCAAAACAATGTGAAACAGAAAAACAAAACAACCTTGAAAATGCCATCTGGCTTGTCCACCGTTTCCCCTGTTGGCGGGCATCAGGCCATGCCTGACATTCTGCCCCCTCTAAGGCCCCCCCTCACCTCCCAAGTTGGACGGGGAGGGTTTATCAGGGTATGACTCATGGAACTGATGGACTAGCCGGGGAGCGGAGACGTGGTGGTGAGCCACCCATTCATTGTACGCAGGACCAAAGTGTCTCCAACGAACCAGATACTGTAGCGTCCCCCTGTGGACGCAAGAATTGAGGATCTTGAACACTTCAAAGTGTTCTTCCCCTCCCACCATGCTAGGCACCTCTGGAGGACCTTCTGGGTGCCATTCGGGTGAGGACACCTGTTGTTTAAGAAGACTAACATGGAACACTGGGTGTACTTTTCTCAGAGCCTTAGGGAGGGAGTGCTTGACAGTCACTTTATTGATGATTCTTGATATGGGAAAGGGTCCTACATACTTTTCACTGAGTTTCCTGCAGGGGCGTAGGGAACATAGATTCTTGGTGGACAGATACACAAGATCCCCCACTCTGATTTCCCACCCGAGTGAATGATGTTTATCTTCTTGAATCTTGTACCTTCTTTTGGCCCGTTCCAAATTCTGTTGTAACCAGGGCCAGGTGGTTTGAATCGCCTGGACCCACTCGTCTATGTCAGCTCCTCCCTCCTCCCCTGAAACGTCAATGCTGCCTAAGGGACCAAATTCTCTCCTGTACACTGCGTAGAATGGGCTAAACCCTGTAGATTGATGCACTGCATTATTGTAAGCATACTCTGCAAAAGGAAGGAGGTCGACCCAGTTGTCTTGATGGTAATTAACATAACAACGTAGATAACATTCTAACACAGCATTTACTCGTTCGGTCTGCCCATCGGTCTGGGGATGGAATGCACTCGACAGCCCCTGCTCCACCCCCATCAATTTGAGAAAAGCCTTCCAAAATCTGGCCACATATTGAGGTCCGTGGTTGGAGACCACCTTGCGCGGAAAAGAATGGTATTTGAAGACATATGACACAAATAAGCGGGCCAATTTTGGGGCGGAGGGTAAACCTGCATAAGGAACCAAATGCACTTGCTTGGAAAATAGATCTGTAACCACCCATAGTACCGTTTTCCCCCTGCTAAGAGGGAGATCCATCATGAAATCCATGGCGATAACTTCCCATAGTCTCCAATGGCTGCAGCAATCCGGGGGGCTTTCCTGGACCCGTTTGGCAATGGCACAAGTGGGGCAATTGCGAATAAAGGCATCTAAGTCCGATCGCATTTTCGGCCACCAGAACTGCTGACGGAGCAAGTGTAGCGACTTCACGAAACCAAAATGTCCTGCAGCTTTTGCTCCATGAGCGAGACCCAACACCTCCCCCTGAAGCATTTCAGGCACATATAACTTTGTGTCTTTAAACCACAGTTCCCCCTTCTCAACAAGATTTGCAGGAAATGCATCAGTAAACTGTTCCGTTTGGCAACCCTGGGCCAATGCATCTCTGAAAGACTCAGGCAGTCCCTCCGGGAGAGAGAATGGGGGAGGGATTTCTGGAGGTTCCTCGGGAGTAGGGCTCGCTGGTTCCCCCGATGCCTCTGTCTGCGGTGCTGGAGGGAGGGGGCGAGCATTTCACTCAGGCACAGTACGTCCATAACCTCAAGGGACCGTTGTGCTTGGGCACTGGTCTGCACAGCTAACGTAGGCGTCAGACCCCTCTGTGTGGGAGTGAACAGGGACTCCGTGGGGCGCTCCAGCTTACTCTGGTATTGGGGAAGCCTGGATAAAGTGTCCGCAAGCTGGTTTTGATTCCCCGGGACATGGCGTATTATGAAATTGAACTTGGAAAAGAAATCCGCCCAACGCACCTGTTTGGTGGAGAGCTTGCAAGCCCCTGTTAAGGCTTCCAAGTTCTTGTGATCGGTACACACCTCAAAGGGGGTGTCTGCCCCCTCTAGAAAATTTCTCCACACCTTTAAAGCATGCTTTACCATGGCGGCCTCTTTTTCCCATATGGGCCAGTTCAGCTCGGATTGGGAAAACCTTTTAGAAAAGTAAGCACAGGGGTGCAGCTGGCCGTCTTCCCCCCGTTGCAGGAGGGCCCCTCCCATGGCTATCTCGGAAGCATCTACCTGAATGATGAATGGCCACCCGCAATATGGATGCTTCAGCATGGGTTCCGTTGTAAACATTCGCTTAAGAGTCTCAAAAGCCCTTTGACACTCTGGTGTCCACTCCACCTGTGCGCCTGGCAGGGATGCCGCACTCCCCTTCCCCTTGGTCTTAAGGAGGTCAGTGATGGGTAACGCAATTTGAGCAAAGTTGTTAAGGAACCCCCGGTAGAAATTTGCGAACCTCAAGAATTGCTGCACTTGTTTACAGGTGGAGGGTGGTTTCCAATCCACCACGGCTCACACCTTTTCAGGATCCATGGCCAGTCCTTGGTGCGAAATTATGTAACCTAGGAAAGTCAGTTGGTCCCAGTGAAACTCACATTTAGACACTTTAGCATAGAGTTGATTTTCTTTGAGGCGATGGAGCACTTCTTTAACCATGGCAACATGCTCCTCGGAAGTCTTGGAGTAAATAAGGATGTCATCTAAGTAAACTACCACTCCCTTGAACAACAGGTCATGAAGTATTTCATTAATCAATTGCATGAAGACTCCCGAGGCACCTTTTAACCCAAAGGGCATCACCAGGTACTCGAACATCCCAAAAGAGCTGGAAAATGCAGTTAACGGCTCATCCCCCTCCCGAATCCTCTCACAATAATATGCTTCAACCAAATCCAGTTTAGTAAAAATGTGTCCTCCCTTCAGCTGGCTCAATAAATCAGGGATCAGGGGGATGGGATAGGCATTAGTTTGGGTGACTGCACTGAGTCTGCGAAAGTCTATGCACAAGCGTAAATCACCCGTCTTTTTGCATACAAAGAATGCAGGGGCGCAACTAGGCACAGTAGAGGGTCGAATGAACCCTCAAGCCAGGTTTGTATCCAAAAAGTCCTTAAGCACAGATTTCTCTTTGGGGCTCATTGGATAGATTTTACTCTTCGGTACGTTGGCCTCCCCCACCACTTCAATGGCACAGTCTGAACTGCAGTGGGGGGGCTATACATCACACTCCTTAACATCAAAAACATCAGCAAAATCCACGTATTCAGGAGGTAGTTGGGGAGCGGTGGGGGTGTTGTCAGGATGTGCCACCATGGCGGGTGTCTTAACTGCTATTTCTTTGTGATGCCAATCACACTGCGGTTGGGTGAATTCAATCGTTCTGGCTGCCCATTCTATGGTGGGGCTGTGTCCATGCAGCCAATTTGCCCCCAACACCACTGCATACTGAATACCCGGGGCTATGGTAAAGCGCAACTGTTCCCAGTGATAGCCCACTCCCATAGCCACCCTGCTGGTGCGCCGGTTTACAGCCCCCCCCAAAGTCACTGCCATCCATTTGGGCAAACTGGATGGGTTGTGATAGGGGCACCGCCTTCACCTTTAAGGCTTTAAACATGTCTTCATTGATCAGAACGAGCACACCCGGAATCAACTAAGGCCTTTACAGAAATCTGGGGACCCCCCTTAAAATGTTGCAAAATAACATCTAGGAACATCATGTCCCCCACTTTGCTCACCATTTGTGGAGCTGCAGGTTGCACTGGAACAAGGGTCTGCGGCGGCGCTTCATTTTTTGACTGGTCGAGAGTTGGGACCAGATTCAGCGCCAGGACTTCCCAAGTTCCCTCTTCCTCTGGTAAGGCCATACTGTCCCCATTCAGGACAGTGGCATTTGTAATCCGGGGCCCAGAGGGGCCGGGTAATACAACAGTGAGATCCACTGAAGGGACTCCTGCGTCGAGATTGAGAGCTGAGGGACCCTTCCGTCCAAAGGTGGCAGTTTGTCCAGTTGCAGTGCCCCTTCGATGGCTGTCTCCTCCTGCCCGAGCCGCACTCCCAGGGCAGGGACTCAGGACCGGCCATTCCGGCTGTAATGGGCAGGCTGTGGCGAAATGGCCTACCACCCCACAAACGAAACAAGCTCCGCTTCGGAACCGTTCAGCTTGCTCAAGTTCAGGAGCTGATTTCTGTGGTGGCAGAGGGGTACCTCTGGGGTTGCCTGCGGGGTTTTTCAGGCTTGTTGTGGCCCCATCTCTTTCGCCCTGTGCCTGCAGAGGGAGAGAAGTTGTCAACGACTCTCTACCTCTCCCACCAACAGTATTCATTCTTCGAGGTTCGGCGGGTCTCTCTGCATAAGACTCCAATACAGTATTTCAGGATTCAGCCCCTCCCGGAAATACTGTTCCCGTGTGGTTTCACTCCAGTCCACAATCTTACTGTCAAGGCATTGAAACTCACTGGCATACTCTCGGACTGATTGAGCATCCTGGCGTAGTTGGAGGACGGCAGTCTTAGCCTTCTCACTTCGGAAGGGATCTTCGAAGCATCTTCGTAATGCTCGCATAAAGTCATTTAGAGTTTGCACGTATCGGGCCCGAAGGTCAAACTGTTGAATCATCCAATCTGCTGCTTCTCCTTCCAGCAGGGATGACCCATACCTAACCCGATTATCTTCCGTGGGAAAGGTGGGTCCCTGCTCTCTCATGAAACTGTCCACATGATGTAAAAAGTAAGGCAGCCTTTCCGCTGACCCGTCAAACATTGCTCGTAAGTCTCTTTGTGGGGCATATGGGAGCAGTTGCGGAGCAGGCCATACCGGCGGCGCAGGTCCCCTTGGGTTCCCTGGAACGGGGGCACCGGGCTGACCTGGGGTAGGCTGTCCCGGGCCTGGCATTCCCGGCTGGCCTGGAGCCGGCATCGGTAGTCCTGGCTGGCCGGAACCAGCGCCGGGTAAACCCAGCCCTCCAAGCTGGGGTGGTGCCGGTGCCGGTGGGAGTGGGAGTGGGATGGGGGCTGGTTGAGTCCGTCGTAACTTCCCCATCTCCCACCGCATGGCAGCCATCTGGTCCTGGACTTGAGTCAGTTGTTCCTGTAAGCCCCAATTCTGGTGTCGCAGGTACCGGACCTCATCCTCATCCCCTCTCGTCCGGCATGGAGAAACTGTCCCAGCCGGGCACATCTGGGAATCCCGGAGGGTGATCTCCCACTCTGTCTGCCGATCTACCCGCTTCCACTTTCAGAGGGAAGAATCTGAAGCTGGGAGTGGCGGCTCCACAGGCTCCATCATGCGCGCCACCCGAGCCTGCCATCCAGCCCGGCGTTGGGCAAATCGTTCGGCCCCCTCCCGGCGGCTCTGCTCATCCTCCTCCTGGATGCGGCGCTCGGCTACCGGCCCAGTGATCGTTTCGGCCTTCTCCCAGGCACGTGGGCCACCTCCTGGGCGTGCTGGGCCACCTCTCGGGTGCGCAGGGCCTGTACCTTAACCTCCTCCCGGAGGAGTTGGCGGAGTACTTCTCTGGCAGTAGCTGTTCTCGGTCTCCTTTCCTGGGACAACCTGTCCACCCCCTCTCCAGAGGGATGGGTGAATCCAGCCGCTGCCGCCATTCAGAACTTAGGAAGGAGGCTCAAGCCTCATTCCCCACAAAACCAAATAAATAAAAAAATTAAGTAAAAAAGGAAGAGTGATGATTAGTCTCATAATGTCAGCTCTGGGCTCACCAGATAAATCCCACAAACGACCTTTAGGCATGGTCTCCATAGAAAGTTAGTTTAATGGGATAATACACAGCAAGTTACAGAATCCAACAGGGAAGATGCAATGAGACTAATGGAGGTAGGAAGCAGAGTACAATAGATATATGGTTGCAAAATTTTTTCAGAACAACTCCAAGTTGCCATGGCAACATAAGATAATGACAACATAAGATAACAGAAGATTCCCGTTCTCAGAGAACAGCAAGTCAAAACAATGTGAAACAGAAAAACAAAACAACCTTGAAAATGTCATCTGGCCTGTCCACCGTTTCTCCTGTTGGCGGGCATCAGGCCGTGCCTGACATGTCCATTTTTTCCATTCCATGCATCATTTTGTAGACCTCTATCATGTCTCCCCTCAACCTCCTTCTTTCCAAGCTAAACAGCCCTAAGCACTTTAACTTCTCCTCATAGTGCAGTTGCTCTAGTCCCCTGGTCATTTTGGTTGCTCATCCTTCCCAATGCCTCTCATGCTTGCCCACACACAAAAAAGTCAACCATAATATGAAGCCACTGCAATAAAGGCTGCAAACCTATCTCTTGTGTGCTTAGTTTATTATAATGGTGTAACACTACCGTGATGTAGTTGTTTTCATCCTGTACAACTTTATCATATTGCCATTTCCAGAAAGCATTCAGGGGCCCAAATTACCATTCCCCTTCCACAATCATTCATCTCTTCTCCTTGTGTATACAAATGAATAGACAGAGCACCTCTGTAGCCTTTTCCATTATTCAGTAGCCAATATAGTTAGAGAGCAAGAGAGTAAAAAAAAAGAAAAAGAAAGAAAGAACCTTCGGTGCCATCCCGCTGCTTATCTAGATGACTTGAATGTTTATTTTAGCAGCATCCTCATTGCTGGGCAAGTAATCATTCATCAGGTATTTTTCATTCTGTTGTATAACAAAATGGGGGGGGTGACTCATAAGCAGCTGGTGTATGTTGAAGCTGGGGTGGAGAATGGCAACACATTTAATTTGGACCCCATTAAGGGATCCCTATACTTCCTTGCCTGGGCTTCTGCTGTCCTTGGGATGATAGCGGCATGCTTAAGGAAAGGCCGCCCATCTAGCTGAAGGGGGGGGGGAGAGGAGATCGGAAAAAAGAGAAGCAAATAATGCACATTCAAGTCACTTTGAGGAGATTCGGTTTCCACCTGAAATGTTAATAGAACAGAGAGAAACAGAAAGAGCGAGGAACAGAAAAAGAGAGAGCTCATTCGAGGGTGATAAACTTACCGAGCAATCAAAATATGGAATTGGGGGGAGGGCAAAAGAGAGGTATGCGAGGGGTTTTGCTAGCAAAAAAGGGCAGGTGTTTAAAGAGTACCTGCCCTTTATTTCCTTACTGTCTTTCTCCGCCTTTGTGTATTTTTCTCTTTTATGCCTCAGGGAAAAAAATTCAATTTGCTGTTATGCTAATTGGTAAGAGGAATAGACAATAAAAGCAGTGCATTTCCATTTCTTCCCCTTGCTTGGAAAAAAATGGTCTTATGCTAGGTTTGCACTCTATGTAATTCAGCCAGATGTTTTTGTTTGTAGGTGTGTTTAATGATATGTGTTTAATGATATGGTTTTGGGGAGACTTGTGTCAAGTAGAAAAGGGGCTGAGCTAACCACCAGGAAAGAGAATTGTTTAGGAGCGATCCTTTGGGGCCTCTCTTTCACGTTCTTGTTTCAAGCTTTCAGAAATGTTGAGAGTTGCAACTCAGCCTGTGATAACCGGAATAAATCAACACCCTTCTCTTGTTTGTTGCCAGTTTGCTTTTCATATTGCACATGAATGCCACTTTGTTGGTATTGCCAAAAGAAGAAAAAACTTGACATGGATAAAAGCATGGGTTTATATCAAAATGTCATTCTGCTAGCATAATGCTACTTCCACTGGCAGAAAAGGGAAGGCATGAAGGTAAGGTTACAAACTCTGGGTTGGGAAATTTCTGGAGATTTGGGGGTAGAATCTGGGGAAGACAAGGTTTGGGAAAGGAGCTCCATGGAAAACAACAACAACAACAACAATAATAATAAAAAACTTTTATTTATTTGCCACCCTCCCCCGGCCAAGCCAGGCTCAGGATGGCTGCCAACACAATCAATACAACAAACAACAAGCTACAAATTCAAAATTTAAACATTAAACATTAAAACATTCTGGCATGCTGAAATTTAAATTTCCTTCTGATTCTATCTTTGGTGCCCAGATGGATTCCAGTAGGGAGAGATGTTACAATGGTGACTGTAGGAGAAGAAGAAGAAACGAAGAGTTGGTTTTTATATGCCAACTTTCACTACCACTTAAGAAAGAATCAGCTCACCCAGCTGGTTTCATGTGTAGGAATGGGGAAACCAACCCAGTTCAATAGATTAGAGTCCACTGCTCTTAACCATTACACCACGCTGGCTCTGTAGGTTGTTCTGAATGCCGAATCACATATTTCACATGTCACGTATCTCATATCTTAGGGGGGCAATGGACCAGACTAGCAAGTTATGCATATGACAAAGTTAAGGGCAAGATTGGACAGAGCCTGGTAGGTAATAAGGGAAAGGGGGGGGCATACCATAGAGTCCACCCTCCAAAACACCATTTTCTTCAGGGGAACTGATCTCTCTAATCTGGAGATCCATTGTAATTCTGGGAGAACTCTAGGCCCCACCTGGAGACAGGCAACCCTACATGAAGGATAGGTCTGTCATATAAACCATGATAACTCAGTGGAAACTCCATATTTAGAGGCAGCATTCAGCACCTGAGCACCAGGTTCTTGGGACAAACAAGCTTACTGCTGCCAATCTTTGAGCTCCCAGGACATTTTAGTGGCTGCCAGGGGTAATCCTTAGAGTGAGACAGAACCTCTCCCTCATAGGATGAGCCCTGCACAGGCCATGGTGTGCCACATGCTATCTGTCAAGATCCCCAGAGGAGAGACCCAAGCTCCCCATGCAGCAGAACATTCTATCAAGGGAGCCAATGGAGGTTGCAAAGCAGGAATTCTCCAACTGCACCAATCTACTTCTGGAACACCCGTCACAGCATGAGACCCACAGCATCCCCAAAGGGAAGTCCAAAATTCACCATGTGTGTGTGTAAAGTGCCGTCAAGTTGCAGCTGACTTATGGCAATTCCTGATGGGGTTTTCAAGGCAAGATACTAACACAGGTGGTTTGCCAGTGCTTTCCTCTGCACAGCAACCCTGGTATTCCTTGGGGGTCGCCCATCCAAATACTAACCAGGGCTGACCCTGCTTAGCTTCCGAGGTCTGACGAGATCAGGCTATACCATGCTGCCTTCCCTCCCAAAACTCACCATAAAGCAGCATAATCTATCCAGGGAACCAATGTAAGTTATGAATCAGAAGTCTCCTAGTTGCACCCATCTACCTCCAGAACATCCACGGTACTCCCAGGACCCCCAAAATGAAAGGCTGACACAGCCAGGCAGAAGCCAGGATTAGGAGTGCACACCTGGTAGCCTAGGGAATTCAGTGACCTTGTAGTACTCAGGAGGAATGTGCAGAGAACTGGGTTATAGCAGAACCAAGGCCTCCATTCAGGCAACAGGAAGGGTTGGGCCACCGACTTTGCTGGTGTCTAATCTTTGCTGATTCAGCATTCGGCTAGACTAGTCCATATGCAGACTGGGCAGTTCATGTGTTGGGTGAGCTTTATCTCTCAAGCAGCTTGCTTACTTCCCCTAGTTCTTGATTCCTGTTGACAGCTCCAGCCCTGATCAGGTCCTGGCTACCAACCCTTAACTTCTGACTCCCTGACCCAGGTTAGGGTCCTGGCCAGTTTGAAAATGGAATAATGGCCACCATTGGAAGCAGAATATTGAGCCAAGTAGCTATTCTTAGGCCTGATCCCTCCTTTCCTGCCCCTATCCCTGTGGTCAAGAAAGTCACATCTGAATTATGGCAACCCCTGGTGGGGTTTTCAAGACAAAAGATGTTCAGAGGTGGTGTGCCATTGCCTTCCTATGTGTTGTGCCCCTGGTATTCCTTGGAGGTGTCCCATCCAAAACCTTGCCAGGTTCGACCCTGCTTAGTATTTGAGATCTGATGCAATCAGGTTAGCCTGGGCTATCCAGGTCGGGGCAATCCATCATAGCAACTCTTAAATATCTTAGGTTTGTTTGTAGATCTGCTTCAAATAGTTGCTGATCCATGTAACTCCCCGGGGTTACCGCTATCAGTCCCTTGAAGCAACCTCTATCAGTTACCTGGATAGAATATGATATTGCATGGTGAAAGGCACTTTCTCATCAGGGCAGATTGCATGATAGACTGTTTTCATGTGTGGGTGTGTAAATTGCCTTCAAGTGACAGCCAACTTCTGGCAACCCTAGCAAGGGGCTTTCAAGGCAAGGGAGAAGCAGAGGTGATTTGCCATTGCCTTCCTCTGAAGAGTCTTCTTTGGAGATCTCCCTTCCAAGTACCAACCCTGCTTAGCTTCTGAGACCTGACAAGATCAGGCTATACATGCCACCTTCCCTCCTGACCTGTTTTCATAGTTGGTCCTAAAAAAATTCTCCTTAGTCTCTTTCCTTCCAGTATGAAATGTGTGAATCTAGCATGAGACATTTTGCTGATCAGATAGACATTGTGGTTTTGAATCCTGCTATCTTCTGACCCCTGGTTTTTATTTCTCCCTTCCACCTGCATCCTGCCAAGATCTGAATCGCTCAGCTAATGGAAGCCAGAGACCTTTATGTTCAGACCAGCTAAGCCAGCCAGAAACACTTTTACTGAGGCCACCTCTCTATGACATGAGAGCAGCTCAGCCAATCCCTGTCGAGAGATCCACCCTTCTTTATTAAGGGGTACTTTCTATAAGGCGAGAACAGCCGATCCTTAACAAATAAATCCCTTGCTTCCCTCATGCACTGATTCAGTCCACTGAAGACACAACCTTGGTGTGTTCCCCCCCCCCCCATAAATGTGACAAGATACTGAAGGCTCTAAACAGGTGTGGATCTGAAAAAAGAACATGGCTAAAATGACTCACCTGTTGAACTCTACCGACATACACTCCATTGAACAAATTCAAGAGAAATGGTCACCATGGTATTTATATATTTCTAAACAATCAGAATAAGTGAATTTTCTTTATTAATTCAATACTAACTTTGATATATCTATATATACTCTTTTTTTTTTTTTACATCTCGGATTACAGAGGAGAAAAGGGAAAAATTATTCATTTGTTTCTTATGTATTTACTTAATACATTTAAAAGTATATTTATTTCATTTACGTGTATAAAATCATTTCACTAATGTATATCAGAACACTGTCTATTGCAGACGAAAGCATAACTTCCCTCCCTTTTTTCCCCTTCTGTACCCCATATAAATAAAATAATAATAAAAAAAAACTTTTAAAAAAAGAACTGCCATATTCCATCTCCTCCTACTGGTTTTATGCTGCAGTTTCAGGCCTCTCTGAAGAAGAACACAATTCAGGAAGATAATGCATGAAACACATACAAGGAGTGATCACTAACACTGGCACAGGTCGCAAATACCTAACAGTACAGTTTTAAGGGGGGAAGTGCAAAATTGTAAAGGGAGCCAGCTAACAGTGCAATCCTCAGGGGAGTTACTCCAGTATAAGGCCATTCATTTTAGTGGGCGTAGACTGGAGTAAGAAAAAACAGGGCTTTTCCAACCCTGGCCCTGGCCCGGTGGAACTCTCTGTTTAATAAGACCTGGGCTCTGCAGGACTTTGAGTTGCCAGCTCCAAGTTGGGAAATACCTAGAGATTTTTTGGGCGTAGCCTGAGGAGGATGGGGTTTGGAGAGGGGAGGGACTTCAATGCAATAGAGTCCAATTGTCAAAGCAGCCATTTTCACCACGGGAACTGATCTCTGTCACTTGGCGATCAGCTGTAATAGCAGGGAGATCTCCATCCTCCACCTGGAGGATGGCAACCTTAATCACAACCAAATTTGTAGCATATTACAAAGAGTAGAAACTTTGGAAGCAAAAGGACAAACACGGGGAGTAAAGCTGTTGAAGAGAGTGCTGGACTGGCTGGCTGCCATTCTCTAAATGGTATCTGACAAATATTAAATGGCCATTGTGGGCCAGAGTCTCAAGTCATCAGGCAAAAAAAAGGCTTCTTGATTAGTTCACACTTTCATTCATTTCCTTGATGAGGTCCCTTCCCCCGCCCCCCGCCTCCCTTCTTCCTTTCAAATTGCAATGCTTCATCATGGCTGTTTGACAAAGGATAATCTTCTGATTCATCCTTTTGCAGTTGTTCGCTCGTGAGATGTACACAACAATTTCTGCGTTTATTTTCAAGAGTGCAAACACGAATAATGAAAATGTCACAATGGGACAATCAGAGCAATTGTGTCCAATCGCAGTCTGGGTTACCTGTACTAATTTGTTGTTACCTTGATCATATCCAGGAGAAAAGGCCAATTAAACATTGGATAATGATTGATGAATAACCACCTTCAGAGTAATGCCATGGCTTGGATCTGAAACCTGGCCTCCGTTGGCAGAGCTCTCTGACTGTTGCACAAAGGGTCTTTGTGGTGGACAGGTCCAATTCCGCCACTCTTTGCAAACAGCCAATGAGAGGTGATGAAATGTGGGTGGCAGACTGGATATCGGAGCTGTTAGTCTGGTGGGAATAGGGTTGCCAGGTACCCCCTGGCAACTGGAACAGGGGTGGCGGTGGGGACTTATTGGCAGCAATCTTAGCCCTAGGCTTCTGTCACCGGCAATGTACCAACGTCACTTCTACCGCACACTAGAAGCGATGTCATCACGTTGCCAGCAACACGGGGACGCTCTGGTATTTGGGCAAAAACTCTATGGTAGAAGCCATTTTCACCATAGAGTGGTTGCCCAAATACCATAGCATCCTCACATCACCAGCGACAGGATGACATCACTTCCAGTGAGCCCCAGGAGTGACATTGATGCATCACCAGCAACAGAGGCCTAGGACTCACTATGCTGCTGGTAAATCAGTCACAAACTCTCAGCCTTGACCCTGGCAAGCATTTGGATGGGAGAACTCCAAGGAATACCAGGGACATGACATTAAGGTTGCCAGCTCTGGGTTGAGAAATATCTGGATATTTTTGGGGCGGGGCCTGAGGAGGGCGGGGTTTGGGGAGGGGAGGGATTTCAATGCCATAGCGTCCAATGGCCAAAGCAGCCATTTTCTCCAGGTGAACAGATCTCTATTGGCTGAAAGTCAGTTGTAATAACAGGAGATCTCCAGCCACCACCTGGAGGCTGGCAACCCTACATGATGTGGAGGCTGGCAATGACACAAAACCTCTGAATGCCTCTTGCCTTGAAAACCATAGCCGGTCTCCATAAATCAGCTGTGACTTGACAGCAAAAAAAAGTTCCCCCTCCAGCCAGCAAAATGATTCCAGGGGAAGGGCCCCCAAAGCTGGGGAACCCCTGCCTCCAGCAGGGGTCTGGCAACCCTAAGTGGTGATATATCTAGAGTGGAGTTGAAGGGAGGGAGAGAACTGCAGCCTAATGCTAGCTGAGGTAAAGATGCTGCAAATAGGCTTGGAAGCACAACGAGAGTTATGATTCATGTTTGATACCTTTTTCTTCTGCAGTGTTTTTCTGTCTTGATAATCCTAGTCCTATTGCATTGTTTATTAGATGTCTTATGCTGTCTGAATACCGACATGTTTTTATAGCCCATCTTTCTCCCCAATGAGGACTCAATCGGGCTTTCATCATTCTCCTCTCCTCCATTTTTCCCCTCACAACAACTCTGTGAACTAAAGAAGGCTTGGCAGGTGTCACTGACCCAGGTTTGCCCAGCATGTTTCCATGGCAGAGTGGAGATTTGAACTGGGATCGCCCAGATTCTAGTCCAACACTCTAACCACTATACAATGCGGGTTGTTTATATTGTGGGATCCACCTTGACCCTCAGTGAAAATGGCAATCAATCAATAAATAAATAAATAAATAAATTAAAAAAAAACAAATAAATAAATAATCCTTTTCATTTTAAAATATTGTCGAAGGCTTTCACGGTCAGAGTTCATTGGTTCTTGTAGGTTATCCGGGCTGTGTAACCGTGGTCTTGGAATTTTCTTTCCTGACGTTTCGCCAGCAGCTGTGGCAGGCATCTTCAGAGTAGTAACACTGAAGGACAGTGTCTCTCAGTGTCAAGGGTGTAGGAAGAGTAATATATAGTCAGAAAGGGGTTGGGTTTGAGCTGAGTATTGTCCTGCAAAAGTATTGTCCTGTAAGTATCAAGATAATGTGCTAATGAGGGTATGGTATGTTAATATGGAACCATTGTATCCTGAAGTGATCTGTTAATGTGTGTAATCCAAAACTAATCTGTATGGCTATTGTTGAATGTTGTCTTTGTCTGGAGGTTTTTCAGGGCAGGAAGCCAAGCCTTATTCATTCTTATACTCTCCTCTTTTCTGTTAAAGTTGTGCTGATGTTTGTGAATTTCAATGGCTTCTCTGTGCAATCTGACAAAATAGTTGGTAGAATTGTCCAGTCTTTCAGTGTCTTGGAATAAGACCCTGTGACTGTTTGTGTCAGTCCATGTTCAGCCACTGCTGATTTCTCAGGTTGGCCCAGTCTGCAGTATCTTTCATGTTCTTTTATCCTTGTTTGTATGCTGCGTTTTGTGGTCCCGATGTAAACTTCTCCACAGCTGCAAGGTATACGATATACTCCTGCAGAGGTGAGGGGGTCTCTTTTGTCTTTTGCTGATCGTAGCATTTGTTGTATTTTCTTGGTGGGTTTAAACACTGTTTGTAGGTTATGTTTTTTCAAAAGTTTCTCCATCCTATCAGTGACTCCTTTAATAAATGGCAAGAAAACCTTTCCTATGGGAGACTGTTTTTCTTGAGTTTTCTGATTTTTGTTTGGTTCAATGGCCCTTCTGATTTCATTCTTGGAGTAGCCGTTTGCTAGCAGTGCGTGATTTAGATGGTTAGTTTCTTCCTTGAGAAACTGTGGTTCACAGATCCGTCTTGCACGGTCCATTAATGTTTTGATTATTCCTCTTTTCTGTCGGGGGTGGTGGTTGGAGTTTTTCTGCCAACAGGAACAGCTACTTACACAAAAACTCCAACCACCACCCCCGACAGAAAAGAGGAATAATCAAAACATTAATGGACCGTGCAAGACGGATCTGTGAACCACAGTTTCTCAAGGAAGAAACTAATCATCTAAATCACGCACTGCTAGCAAACGGCTACTCCAAGAATGAAATCAGAAGGGCCATTGAACCAAACAAAAATCAGAAAACTCAAGAAAAACAGTCTCCCATAGGAAAGGTATTCTTGCCATTTATTAAAGGAGTCACTGATAGGATGGAGAAACTTTTTAAAAAACATAACCTACAAACAGTGTTTAAACCCACCAAGAAAATAGAACAAATGCTACGATCAGCAAAAGACAAAAGAGACCCCCTCACCTCTGCAGGAGTATATCGTATACCTTGCAGCTGTGGAGAAGTTTACATCGGGACCACAAAACGCAGCATACAAACAAGGATAAAAGAACATGAAAGATACTGCAGACTTGGCCAACCTGAGAAATCAGCAGTGGCTGAACATGGACTGACACAAACAGGACACAGGGTCTTATTCCAAGACACTGAAAGACTGGACAATTCTACCAACTATTTTGTCAGATTGCACAGAGAAGCCATTGAAATTCATAAACATCAGCACAACTTTAACAGAAAAGAGGAGAGTTTAAGAATGAATAAGGCTTGGCTTCCTGCCCTGAAAAACCTCCAGACAAAGACAACATTCAACAATAGCCATACAGATTAGTTTTGGATTACACACATTAACAGATCACTTCAGGATACAATGGTTCCATATTAACATACCATACCCTCATTAGCACATTATCTTGATACTTACAGGACAATACTTTTGCAGGACAATACTCAGCTCAAACCCAACCCCTTTCTGACTATATATTACTCTTCCTACACCCTTGACACTGAGAGACACTGTCCTTCAGTGTTACTACTCTGAAGATGCCTGCCACAGTTGCTGGCGAAACGTCAGGAAAGAAAATTCCAAGACCACGGTTACACAGCCCGGATAACCTACAAGAACCTTTTCATTTTAATTTGGAGCTTTATCTAGGAATGCAATTGTAATGATAAAATGAGTATATATTTGAAGGTATTCTTGTAGCATACCCAGAATATTCTTTGAAATGTAACTGCAAAAATGCACTTGACATCTTGGCCTCAGTCTGATATAAATCGATCTCCCACTAGAGCATAACTCAATTGTATAAAGCCAGTTAATCACAAAAAAGCCTTTTTTTCTTCATACCAAGTTATTTCCTTATTCAGTCCTCCATATCAATAAGTAGCACATAGCTCATGCTGTAATCATTCCATTGGGAAGGGAGTAGCCCTATAGGGTACATGTGGCCACTCACCCCACAATACTCCCAATATGACTTGAAGATTTGCTTGCCATATTGTTTGTCTTCATGCATAGAAGTACATTTGAAATATGGTAGATTTATACTGCATTCTAATGGACAGTTACACCACTCTAACATTTCAACGAAAGAAGAAGAGTTGGATTTTATACCCTGATTTTTTCTACCTTTAAGGAGTCTCAAACCAGCTTACAATCACTTTCCCTTCCTCTCCCCACAACAGACAACTTGTGTGGTCAGTGGGGCTGAGAGAGCTCAAGGAGAACTGTGAGTAGCCCAAGATCACCCAGCTGGTTTCATGTGTAGGAGTGGGGAATCAAACCCGGTTCTCTAGATTGGACTCCACCACTCTTAACCACTACACCAGACTGGACTTACAAGAGAGTAAGGTTTGTAATGACAGAAATTGTTTCCACCATCTTATTGCTTTCAATAGAAAAATGCATCTCAAGAGCTGTACTCGTAATGGGGAAATGGCCTCCAGAACAATGTTGATTGTGATCCTCCCATATATATATATATATATATATATATATATATATATATATATATATATATATATATATATATATATATATATATATATATATATATATATATTGCCCATCAAGTCACAGCTGACTTATGGCGACCCCATAGGATTTTCAAGGCAAGAGATGGTTTGCCATTGCCTGCCTTTGCATCACAACCCTGGTATTCCTTATAGGTCTCTCCTCCAAATACGAGCCAGGGTCAGGGCTGAGAGTGTGTGACTGGGCCAAGGTCACCCAGCAAGTTTCCATGGTAGAGTGGGGATTCGAACCCGGGTTTCCCAGATCTTAGTCCAACACTTTAACCACTGCACCATGCTGACTATCTGTGATCTTTCTAGGAGATATGAAAATTTGATTTGCATGTAATGAAATGCAGAAGAAATGCAAGGGGTTGGATCCATACAGTTTTACTGCTGTTGAAAAGGGAAGGCCCTTTGACCTCCCAAAAAGGTTATACTGGGACCTGCATGAACCAAAACCATGTGAAATTAGGGCTGTTAAGGGGAGACATGATAGAGGTCTATACAATTATGCATGGTATGGAGAGTATGGACTGGAAGAAGCTTTTCTCCCTCTCTCCTAATATAAGAATATGGGATCATCTGCTGAAGCTGGAGGGTGAGAGATTCAAAACAGATAAAAGGAAGTATTTCTTCACACAACGCATTGTTAAATTGTGGAACTCTCTGCCCCAGGAGGTGGTGGTGGCTGCCAACTTGGAAGGCTTTAAGAGGGGAGTGGACATGTTCATGGAGGATAGGACTATCCATGGCTGCTAGTCAAAATAAATACTTGTCATGATGCATAACTATGCTCTCTAGTATCAGAGGAGCATGCCTATTATATTAGGTGTTGTGAAACTCAGGCAGGATGCTGCTGCAGTCATCTTGTTTGTGGGCTTCCTGGAGGCACCTAGTTGGCCACTGTATGAACAGACTGCTGGACTTGATGGGCCTTGATCTGATCCAGCAGGGCTTTTCTTACGTTCTTATGAGATAGGAGCTATAGAAATGAAGGGCATTAGGTGAGATTGAGTGGGAAATCTGCCTCACATCCTGATGTCTTTTATGTCTATGCAATGTCCGTTGCTGCTCAGGTTTTGATTAATGGGGAATAAGAACACAACCTGTCTCTGTGTGATATCAAGTATGTGTGGGAGAGAGCTAAATTAATAATTGTTGTAATAGCATCATCATTTTTATTAGCAATCATATTGTTCTGTGCCCGGTTTCTCTAGTCATCGTAGAATACGGGAGGTTATTTGGGAAAGGTCACCCACCACAGCTGAAAAATGTTAGACTCATTCATCATTTTTAGATTCAATAAAAAAAGTTTCCAGATGTGTACTTATTAGTTAATAGAGAACCAATATTTCTGTCTTTTCCTTTATGCTGGGATTTATTTAACCATTTCTGAGAACCATCGATATAATTTATTCTTTGTCACTGTAAACCCAGAAGATGCTTTATCTTATTTAAGCTCAACAAGACTTGCAAAATTTCACATCCTTCTTCCTGAGAAGAGGAGGGGGCAGACATTGCAAACAGATTGTTCATGACATTTACCTTTCTTGTAGGTGGATCCTAAAGATTCATAGTCTTAGCAGAACAATCTTCATTAGATGGAAAGGAAGCCAGTGAAATGTCTTTTGGCTTTTACATCAGTAGCTGCATATTTTGCAACAGAACATAAAATACTATTATGTATGGATGCTTGTTAATGAATTTATGCTCCATGTATACATAAAATCATAGAGTTGGAAGGGGCCATACAGGCCATCTAGTCCAATCCCCTGCTTAATGCAGGATCAGCCTAGAGCATCCCTGACAAGTGTTTGTCCAGCCTCTGCTTAAAGACTGCCAGTGAGAGGGATCTCACCACCTCCCTAGGTAGCTGATTCCACTGTCAAACAACTCTTACTGTAAAAACTTTTCCCCTAATATCCACCTGGTACCTTTCCACCTGCAATTTAAACCCATTATTGTGAGTCCTATTCTCTGCTGCCAACAAGAACAACTCCCTGTTCTCCTCTAAGTGACCGCCCTTCAAATACTTATAGAGAGCAATCATGTCCCCCCTCAACCTCCTCTTCTCCAGACTGAACATTCTCAACTCCCTCAACCTTTTCTCATAGGGCTTGGTCTTCAGGCCCCTGATCATCCTCATTGCTCATCATGTTCAGGGGTGGCGGCGGGGAGGGGGGGTTTCACCCAATCGTAGGCTGATCACATTCTAATTAATTTAAAAAGTGAATTCTTGAAAAATGTTGTCTGAAGACCAATGGGGGATCCTCTCCTGCTGTTCTCACAAGATTTTCCATGGAAGAACTAGTGGGGAAAGCAGCAACATTTCTGTGTTTTAGGCATAGTCCTGAATTTCTGTTGTGTTCTGTTTTTGAAGAAAATGTAGCATGCTAGGAGTGGATGAAGTGGCTTGCATATCTAAGAGTTGCCCACAGAGCACATATGCATTTTTCTATTATTGGGCAGGCTTTTAAACAGTCTGTTCAGAAGGGTTTGGGCATTTCAGCTTGAACCAGAAAAAAATTGAGGAGGTAGTATGTTGTGGTATCACCGTTTGGTTAATATACAGAATGTTTCCAACCCATCTCTATCCCGTGTTCAGAAATGTTTAGCAACTATCTTTCAAATGCTTGTGATCATTTGGGTAAGATGAAATATGTCAGGATGTTTGTATAAACAAATATGTATTTGGATCTGGGTGTTTTTCTTTGAGATTCCAATATTGTTTGGCTCCATTATTCCCTATGGCAAATCTTTTTGGAGGTCTGGAGGGGTTGTTTGTTTATTTATTTGTTTGTTTTGAGCAAATGGCACCAAAATTTCAGTGGAGCTGCTGGTGCCTGTTCATTAAATAACCCGCACGTTTCGAGTAAATTGGACTAAGAGGTCCAATTCTATGGGCTCCTTAACAAGCTGCTGCCAGACTTCCTCCATTTTTCCTATGGGAAAAACATCTCATGTTTTCTCCAGGGCAAAGAATAGTCAAAGACAAATGAGTAAGCAAAACAACCACTGGCCAAAAGTCTCTCAAAGCAGACTTGTGCCCAATGTGCCCAAAACAGGCTTGTGCCCAATGTGCCCAAAGAGCCAATGCAGAACCATGGAATCCCAGAAAAAGTGTGGGACAGCATGGCAATCCTAATCCAACAAATGCAGAACATGAGAATCCAATACAATGTCAAACCAGAGAATTGGAACATTGTTGCAAACTCAACAAATGCCAAATTATAGAATCCAAGCCAATGTACCACCCAAGAATCTAAGGCAATGTCAAAACAGAGAATTCACCATATGCCGCAAACCTGACACAAACCAACTCGAACAATAGTGCAAGACTCATAGAACTAATCTCAAAGCACATAATCAAAACCATATCAATCTGGCAAGCTGATACCAAGCCCTGGAAAGAAGACACTGACACATAGCAAAATTCAAGTAAAAAACAGTCCTGACAGCCTTAAAATAGCTGCTCCTTATATTCCCGCTTACTCCCAAATATTTCCAGGATTTTTTGAAACCCATTTCCTAGTATCCCTAAAAATTCTGGATATCATCCAGAGACCTAAATATATCTGGAAAATACCAATAAGATATTTTTTGTATATATATTTGGACAGGATATATCCAAACGCACATCCCTAGTATCTTATACTCATTTCAGTTGGGGTTGGTGGGTTACAGATTCATTTTCACTTTGCAATTTGTACAGTAACTCTTGCCAAATTTGTAGAATAACTCTTGCATTTGAACTGAACACCCATAACACTCTAACATTCTTTCAGATGTGGCCTGTCATTCTAGCTAACTGTTAGATATATTGTCCTTATACCAGAATTTTCAAAGGGCACTTCAAATAATTAGACACAGCAGGGGTGTAAAAAGAGGTATTAGACTGTACTCACAGTTTACTTTCTCTTTTTGTATAAACACCATTGCATAGTCAGTAAAAGTTATTGGTCTGTGTGCGTCTATGTGTATTTCTACTGTCTAGCTAATTGATTGCTATGCTATATGGTAAAGAGTTCAGAGCATTCTCTGATGTTGCCACTTCTCTTATTTCTTTTTGTATCCTGAGATCCAAGAACCCTTTGGGAAAGAACTGAAAATGAAATAAGCATGAATTATAACACACTTGAATAATTCTTGCCATGAAATCCTGCCCTGCTCAGTTAAATGCAGCCCAAAGCCATGAATAAGCTTGAGAAATATTCAGGTTTTGCAACACCAAAGCAGAGGATTTATCAATCCAATAGGAGGTCCGTTGATACCCAATCAGCTCCATGGTTTTCAAGATGAGCAGTCCTGGTTTGCGTTGTCTTCATGTATACAATACTATACAGAGTTAGGTTTGACTTGGGTGGGGATTCAAGTCATCATCATGGAATACATCTGAAGGGAGAAGGGGATTCAGTGCATTTATTGGAGGCCATCAAGAAGTGGCAGTGGAGGCACTAGAGCAGATGTTGCAGCATGAACAATAATGGGCATGGACAGCAGAACCAGTAGCCAGAAAGTCACGTCATCACCTTCACACCCTCATGTTCACTCAGCGGTTGTGCACCTGCATGGTGCCGCAGCAGCATTCTTGGTGTCTCCATTGCCACCTCTTCACAACACCTCACCTGGTAAAGACACCAAATCTCTTCCTCTCCCCGTTCATCAATGCTTGGTGATTTAGATCCAGCTAGTTTTTTCACTAGAGAGACAGCATGCTGTAGTGGTTAAGAGCAGTGGGCTCTAATCTGGAGAATCAGATTTGATTCCCCATTCCTCCACGTGAGTGGCAGACTCTAATCTGGTGGACCAGGTTGGTTTCCCCACTCCTATACACGAAGAAGAAGAAGAAGAAGAAGAAGAAGAGTTTACAATCACCTTCCTTTCCCCTCCCCACAACAGACACCTTGTGAGATAGGTGGGACTGAGATTGTTGTGACTAGCCCAAGGTCACCCAGCTGGCTTCATGTGTAGGAATGGGGAACCAAATCCAGTCCACCAGATTAGCCTCTGCCGCTCATGTGGAGGAGGGGGGAATCAAACCCAGTTCTCCAGTTTAGAGTCCACCACTCCAAACCTCTGCTCTTAACCACTGTACCACACTGGCTCTCCAGCCTTCTGGGTGACCTTGGGCTAGTCACAGTTATCTCCGAACTCTCCCCTCCCCACCTACCTCACAAGATGTCTGTTGTGGAGAGAGGAAGACAAGGCAATTGTAAGCCAGTTTGAGATTCCTTAAAGGTAGAGACAATTGGGATATAAAACCCAACTCTTCTTCTTCTCCTCCACACGAAGCCTACTGGGTGATTTTGGGCCAGTCACAGTTCTCTCAGAACTCTCAGGCCACGTGGAGGCAGGCATTGGCAAACCACCTCCAAATGTCTCTTGCCTTGACTACCCTATCAGGTCGCCACAAGTCAGTTGCGAGTTGACAGCAAAATCACACACACCGCTTTTTCACTCACTTTTCCCCAGTTGTGCCCCCCCATTACAGCTTCTGCCTGACAAATCTCATGATCCACAACACAGCCTTTTAGGTGGGGAATGGGGCTGTCCTGCTCACCTTCTTACTGGTGGAAAACCTCAGTAGTAGTACCTAGAGTCTAATCTGTGAATCATTGCATAAACTATGCTTAAGAACATAAGAACATAAGAACTGCCCTGCTGGATCAGACCAAGGCCCATCAAGTCCAGCAGTCTGTTCACACAGTGGCCAACCAGGTGCCTCTAGGAAGCCACTAACAAGACAAGTGCAGCAGCACCATCCTGCCTGTGTTCCACCGCACCCAAAATAATAGGCATGCTCCTCTGATATTAGAGAGAATAGGTATGCAGCATGACTAGTATCCATTCTAACTAATAGCCATGAATACCCCTCTCCTCCATGCTTGTATGCAGTTCTGTTAGCCATGTCTCAAAAATGATATCATATTGCTGGAGAAGTTACCAAAAAGCCCAACAGCAGTGACTGGATAGGGTAAGCCTCTTTTCTGTGAAGAAAAGCTTGATTGGTATATTTCAGGGTTTCTTTTTTTTAAGGACTATATCAGGTTTTGTCCAGTAGGAGAACATTAACCATGCTTGACTCAACCATCAATGAGCCCTAAAAGTACTTAACTTTGTCTGAATCAATCTGTTTTCCAAAAAGGTAATAATAGCTAGAAAAGGCTGCCCCAATCCACCAAAATTTAGTGGCATTATATCCCACTGAAATCAATGGGACTTGAGTTAGCTAGCCTGATCTATAGATTTCTATGAGACTTAAGCATGATTAGTGTTCAATTTATTGAGGCCAGAATGTCTTCTGAAATTCAGTTGGAAATCCTTCCTTCCTTGGTTTTTATTATTTTTATTCATTACTCTTAGTCTTTTAATGGGGCCTTGAAGCCTCCCTCCAGCATGTTTTCTTCTCATCCACAATACACAGGATAGGGTGGGTGATCTGAGTCAGATAATTTACAATACATTGCTCAAGCAGATGACTGGGGAAAAAATAAAGCTTGTATAGCATGAAATACAGTTGACCTATCTGTGGGATTAGGTAGAAAATATTCAGTGCAATGGAAGTCAAGTATCTAAATCCTTTGGATTATCTGTAAGGAAATCCACCTTCAAGATAGTGGTAAGTGGCCATGTTAGGCTGCTAACTCCAGTTTGGGAAATTCCTTGAGAATGCGGGGGGCGGGATCTGGGGAGGGTGGAGTATGAGGAAGGACTTCAGCAGGATGCTGCACCATAGAGTCCACTCTCCAAAAGAGTCCTGTTCTCTGGAGCAACTGATCTCTGTAGTCTGGAGATCAGTTGCAATTCCAGGAGGTCTCCAGCCCCACCTGGAGGTTGTCAGCCCTAGTCCATGCGCATAAAGACACCAACATAAGGAAAGAAGAGTCTTTCCCACCTCTGACATTTTCAGCAAATTAAGCCATCTTCTCACAATCATGGGTTTCTCAAAGCCCTGGTGAGCTCCCATCTCTGTGGGCTAAGCCTCTAATTGAATTATCAGTGGAAGGACTTTGGAACACTCATTCCCTTGCCATTTGCTCTGCATTATCGCCTTGATTATAGGTTCCCCTAATTGCTTCTTGGTGTAATGAGGAGACACAATGTGTCACAGAAGCTTGAAACAAGCAGGCTTTTGACCTATAATTGCCACTGCATCATGACAACTGAGACAAATGCAGTCATAGGGATGCATCCTGTAAACTCCTCATAGTGACATTCAGTGAGATAAACAATGGAGAATGATTTCAAGTAAGCCAAGTCCTGACCCAAAATGATTAAAACCATGTTGGTTCATCTCTGGTTGATTGGCCTTCAGATTTTGTTAAATACCACCATGATGTCATTGGCAGTCTTATTTGGGAGATACAAACCATTATGTAGTTTTATTCCATGTGTTTCAATCCTGCTTGTCCTGTAAAGAATTCAGAGGGATGGTAATACACCCAGTGCATCCTCACACCATTGGTTTTACTGCGACTTGTCTATGGTTATTGATCCTCATAGCTAATTTGAATGCAAGTCTCCATGGCCTAAATCCATTGTCTCTTCTAAGAAAGCACTGCATCCCACCTTTAAGGCAAGAACTCAGAGTTTGAAAATGTTGAGTTTTTTTAAAAGGACTTTGCCTCCAGCTACAGATTTAATTAATATCCCTGAATTCCATACAATGAGTTCATATGTACATATTTCAAGTAGTCCTCTTTAGGACTGAGACAAATATTCTCTAGCTTTGATTTTGGATCAAAACAGAAATATCACACACACACACACACACACACACACATGGTGTAATGGTTAAGGGTGGTGGTTTGGAGCAGTGGACTCTGATCTTCCAGCTCTTCTTGCTATCTGTTATCCCCCCCAAAAAAAGCTGTGAACGCTAGACACATCTAAATTATGCCTCTGTCAATCCTTTATCTATGCACACTTGAGCCATTCTCCCAGGAATGAACTGTCTAAGCGGCTTACAAATTCAAGCTCAATCTTGATTTGTGCTTCTCACACTCCATTCATCAAACAGCACGCTTGAGCCTAATGAAACCTCTGAACATTTATTCAGGGCCTGGGCCTTTCAGGTCTGGGTATCACAGGCAAAAAGCAGATCATAGCAGAAGAAAGTGGAAGAATTGAGGAGGTGATTTTCCAAACTTCTCTTCATTTGACTGGTTGGTTTTATGTGGCCTTATCATGGAGGAGAGGTTGATCCAGCATGGCTTAAAATATCTCAAGGCTTTCCCCAATGTGTTCCTTTATGTGGCTGGCTAAATTCTCAGAACAAGCTTCCTCCCTTTCCAGAGAAATAATGATGCATATATTGCATACACAACAGGGTATCAGGACTGGCTACCAAGCAAAGATTTTTAAAGTGCTGAGTTCTGAGAAATAAAAATAGTCATTCCTGACTCCAGTTCATTGTTTATGTGGTGTGAGATAAGAAACATCTGACCCAAGATGCACAGAATGCTGTGCTGGGCAAAACTGGAGTGAGTCTTCTGCAAGGACATTTATGCTCTGCCTTGGAAATCACTGTGCAAGGAGACATTCATTTTCTTCCACTGATGTGTACCTCCAGTTCATGATTCTCCAGGCAGCTTCTTGCTACCTTTTTCTCAAATGTAAAATAATACTCCATTTGATTTCCAAGAAAATATCTGCCGAAATGAACAATTTCTCATTTTGCCAAATCAAAAAGTGCCAAGTTTAATATTGCAAAGTACAACAGTGTGTTGGCGCTAAGCTATCAAAATTCCCACATGGGATTCTGACCCTCTATGTCAGTGTTTTACAGGTCTGCCTGGTGTCTCTGGTTCTACCAGGCTTGAAATTAGTTCTGTAGGACTGGCCACAATGGCTTGTGGTTCTGCTGGTATTCTTTGGTTCTGCAATATTTCTTTGGGCATATTGGTTCTGACTGCTTTCAGAGGGTTTTGGCCTGTAGTTGCTTTGCTTGCTCTTGAGTGTTTGGTGAAAGTTTGGAGCCCCCCATTAAAAAATGGAAGGTGGCTAGGGGGTAGTCCAATTAATGTGAACTGTGAAGGACAGGCATTAGTAGCTCCACTGCAATTTTGGTGCCATTTGCTAAAAAAACCCCAGCCCTTCTAGCCCTCCAGAAAGATTCCCCATAGGGAATAATGGAGCCAAATAATATCAGAATCCGGGGGGGGGGGGGATCCAAAATTGAAATACCAAACTGTTATTTGTAGCTGTGACAAGCCTAATTTTTCCCACTTAGGGTACGCACACAGCCTCCTGCATGGTGTAATGGTTAAGGGTGGTGGTTTGGAGCAGTGGACTCTGATCTGGAGAACCGGGTTTGATTTCCCCACTCCTCCACATGAGCGGAGGACACTAATCTGGAGAACTAGATTTGTTTCCCCACTCCTCCACATGAAGCCAGCTGGGAGACCTTGGGTTAGTCACTCTCAACCCCACCTACCTAACAGGGTGTCTGTTGGGAGGGGAAGGGAAGGTGCTTGTAAACTGGTTAGATTCTTCCTTAAGTGGTAGAGAAAGTTGGCAATCATATAAAACCCAACTCTTCTTCTTCTTCCTAAGATTCTCTGGGATCTAAAGTTGCTTTAACCTAGAAACCTTCCCCTCATGGTGTTCTGAAGGTAGCATTTGCATAGGTTTTGAGTTTGCTGCTGTGCGGTAAATATATGTAGTGCGCAAGTAGTTTATGGAGATCACTGAGGGAGGTTTTGAACAGAAACAACAAAGAAGATTTATTTATTTACAAGATAGTTTCAAGGAATAGAACAGCGGCACAGGTCTCCGGGCACACAGAGGAGAAACCTGGCTGAGGCACATAAATTTAAATCAGTTATGGCTTTAAAGAGTAGTTGGGATTTTCCTGAATGCTTTCAGACACAAACAGGCCATTACTGGTTAGCCACTAGGTTGGATCTTCTCAAACGTACTTGGACTCACACCAGCCTGCCCTTTTGCAAGAGTCAGACTATAAGGTACAAGGAGTGCTCATCACCAGAGACAGGCCTAATAAACGGGGTAATCTATTCCATCCGAGACATAGAGCTCAACCGCTCTGCCACACAACCTGCCAGAACTACCCCTCACTCTGTCTGCTCTTTTTCCCAAGCTAGATCTGAGCTGTGACTGCCTCCTCTGTCTAGGGTTGCCAGCACCGGGTTGGGAAATACCTGGAGATTTTCGGGGCAGAGCCTAAGGAGGGTGGGGTTTGGGGAGGGGAAGGATTTCATTGCCATAGAGTCAAATTGCCAAAGTGGCCATTTTCTCCAGGTGAACTGATCTCTATCAGTTGGGAGATCTCCAGCTAGTACCTGGAGGTTGGCAACCCTATCTCTGTCCCAGGCAGAACTCCTTCCTCCTGTGCTTTCCCTCCAAAGCCGATTGGATGCTGGAACCGCATTCCTAGGGCTCCTCTGAGTGGCTGTTTCTCCTTTCAAGGGCAGGACAGCTTCCTGTCCATCACAAGCACCCAGGTAACCTGGAATACCAATATTTTTCTGCTCCGATATCCAGATCCAAAAATTCTGATTTTTTTTAGGTACACACACCTAATCTGCCTAGCAGGTGTTTATTTAGTATATGTCACTGTTAGCTGCAATGAGCTCCCAAGATAAGGCTGAATGACGTCAGTGTATAATCATTTAATTTCTACTACTAGACTTTATTTTATGTGATAACGAACAATGAAGTAGAACAACGGAAACAAACTTTAGTAGAAAGGATTAAGAGTAATGCAGTAGGCAATTAAAGGTTTACTGTACATTTTTTAAAATGGTCATCTCCAGCACTCCTTTCATTATCACACACTTATCCATATCCTATCTGGTGTGGTGATACGTGTGATAATATGTGGTCAAAGGCTACATATTGTGTGTATAAAGTGCCCTCATGTCACAGCTGACCTTGTAGGGTTTTCAAGGCAAGAGATATTCAGAGGTGGTTTGCCATTGCCTGCCTCCGTGTGTGTGGAGTTCTGAGATAACTGTGATTGGCCCACAGTCACTCAGCAGGCGTCTCATGGAGGAGTGGGGAATCAAACCTGGTTCTCCAAATAAGAGTTCAGTTTGCTGCTCTTAACCACTACTCCATGTTGGCTCTCAAAGTCTACATATTGCCATCTCTTTTAACACATCTGGTTGCCATGACAGCACTTTACACACACACAATAAAACATCACATCTAATTTTCAGAATGTGAACACATATGAAGCTTCCTTATACTGAATCAGATCCTTGATTCATCAAAGTCAGTATTGTCTACTCAGATTGGTGGCAGCTCTCCAGGGTCTCAGGCAGAGATCTTCCACATCACCTGTTGTCAGATCTTTTAACTGGAGATGCCAGGGATTCATAGAATCATAGAATCATGGAGTTGGAAGGGACCACCATGGTCATCAAGTCCAACCCCCTGCACAATGCAGGAAATTCACAACTACCTCTCCCCCACACCTAGTGACCAGAAGATGGCCAAGATGGCCTCCCTCTCATCATCTGCCTAAGATCACAGAATCAGCATTGCTGACAGATGGCCATCTAACCTCTTCTTAAAATCCTCCAGGGAAGGAGAGCTTACCACCTCCCGAGGAAGCCTGTTCCACTGAGGAACCGCTCTAACTGTTAGAAAATTCTTCCTAATGTCTAGACGGAAACTCTTTTGATTTAATTTCAACCCGTTGGTTCTGGTCCGACCTTCTTGGGCAACAGAAAACAACTCAGCACCCTCCTCTATATGACAGCCCCTCAAGTACTTGAACATGGTTATCATATTGCCTCTCAGTCTTCTCCTCTTCAGGCTAAACATACCCAGCACCTTCAACCTTTCCTCATAGGACTTGTTCTCCAGACACCTCACCATCTTTCTTGCCCTCCTCTGGACAAGTTCCAGCTTGTCTACATCTTTTTTAAATTGTGGTGCCCAAAACTGAACACAGTACTCTAGTTGAGGTCTAACCAGAGTGGAGTAAAGCGATACCATCACTTCACGTGATCTAGACACTATACTTTTGTTTAGGGCTGTTGGAAAAAAAAATCGGTATAGTTCGGATTCAGCCGATTTCGGCCCATCTGGATTTGGGATATGCCGAAGTCGGAACTCCCCTGCTTCGGGTCCGTGCAATTCGGCATGAATTCAAAGTTCAGGAAAAAAATTCAGCCGAATAAAGCCACTAAAAACACAACCGTGCTTTCCGCGGCTCCGGGGGGGCATTTATGGGGGTAGAGGTTTTAAACTTTCAGCGGAGCTTCAAAGGACCCTTCTTGCAAGACCCCCCAAGTTTTGTAAAGTTTGGGTCAGGGGGGGCTGAGATATGGACCCCGAAAGGGGTCCCCCCACCCTTAATGTGCATCTCTGAGCAGAGCTTGCCGCCCAAGCACAAAGCTCCCAGCCCCGACAAACAGCTGAGCTGTGGGGACCAAGGGCGGGGCAGGTGCGAAGAAGTTTGCAAAGCAACACAACCATGCAAAGCAACACGTTTGCAACCATGCAGAGCAACACCTGACACCTGGGAGTTTGCAAACCATGGAAAGGGACAGAGGCAGCTAGCTATGCATAATGAGCAGGAGCGGGTGGAATTTCTCCTTTTGCATCGGACTCGGGACCAGGCAGATGCATTCTTTAAGTCACCATTTGAAAACCAGTTTTGAGCAAGCATCAAAATAGACCTAACCGATCTTATGAATGAGGGAAAACCTGAGGACACACAACTGAAGACCCCCCCTCAAACCAGGGAGAGAGAGACTCGAGGGGGCACACAAACCCCAGGCAGAATGGGCAAAAGCCCCCTTTGGCTTCCCCCACCCACCCACAGAAACTGCTCCCTCCCCACACACACACAGACTCTGCTTCCCCCACACACACACACACAGGAGAAAAATTATAGATTAAAGCCCCCAAAGGGGTCTTACTGTGGCTGTCTTCTGTTCCATCAGGAGGGGCTGGGAGGACTGGGTAATCCAATATGATTCTATTTAAGCACGGGAGGTTTTGCCTTGGATTTGCCACTCTGGAGATGCATACAGGATCGGGTGATCCATTCATCCCAATAGGGAAAAGGGAAAGCCCATATCTCGGGACCCCCTGACCCAATGTTTACAAAACTTGGGGGGTCTCTTAAGAAGGCTCGTCTGAAGTTCCGCTGAAAGTTTGGGGTCTCTACCCCCAAAAATGTGCCCCCTGCAGCCATGGAAAGGAGCGAATGTGCACACACACACACCCCACGAGGATTTCTCTCTCTTTCTCTCTATGGCCGGGCTGCGCAGCAGCTGATTCCTCCAGTACTCAGTCCTGACTGATTGGCCAGAAGAAGACCCAGCTTGGCCACCGATTGGCCGGGGGAGAATGCTGCTTACTGACGGTTGTGCTGCTGCACCCCGAATTTGCCGAATTTATTCGTGAACTCCCGAACTCACTGAATTCGCCCCCCCCCCGTTTCCCCGCCATTTTTTAGTTTGGTTCGTCCCGAACTAAAAACTGCCGAATCAGGGGAAATTCGGCTGTTTTTTGGTTCGGGCCGAACCGAATCGACAGCCCTACTTCTGTTGATTGAACCTAGGACCTTCTGCATACCAAGCAGATGCTCTATCACTGAGCCACAGCACCTTCTCCAACATTCGGCTCCACCACTGAGTTCAGAGAGGCTGTCCCTCATTCAGCTGAACACAGGTAGGCATTGACTGGTTTTCACACACACACACACAGTGAACACAGTTAGAATTGGCTGCCTGGTTTCATCCCTCCCCCCAATTTTGTAGTTTACAGGGTTAGAAGTGACATGTCCGTTCCACTGGTGGTGGTTCATTCCTCCAGCACTAAAAGTCTTCTCCAACACAAGCCTCTTGCATTTGGGCAGAATCTACTTGCATTGGAAGAAAGAGCCATCACTGGAAGAGGAGCTGTGACTCAGTGGGAGAGCATCTGCTTGGTATGCAGAAGGTCCCAGGTTCAATCCCTGACATCTCCAGTTAAAGGGACTAGGCAAGTAGGTGATGTGAAAGACCTCTGCCTGAGACCCTGGAGAGCTGCTGCCAGTCTGAGTAGACAATACTGACTTTGATGGGCCAAGGGTCTGATTCAGTAGAAGGCAGCTTCATATGACCCATCCCAAGGTATAAAGTGAAACCATGAGATTTCTTGAACCTCTAATGGCTGCCATACAATTAGCCTGAGCTGTGGCTTGGTGGGCTATTAAGCTACGCAATTATGTAAAGTGTTCTAGAAACTGGTCTCTGAGAACACAGCTCAAAAGTTTTTAGCTTTTGAAAAGTAAAATTAAATTAGTGACAGCAGCTATTGATTTGGCACTTTGATAGCTAATTCCACACTGACTGTGAGCATCTTTATTGCTCTTATTAGTTTTCCTTCATAGATCAGTAGTTTTATTTACTTTAAAGAACAACAAGGACAGTGCAATTTCCCAATCTCTCTTCTGTTTCTGAACTCTTCCTTATGTGTGTGTGTGTGTGTTGTTGTTGTTGTTTTTTTAAAAAAAACCTCATGCTGCTTTTATTCCTTCCTGAAGATACTAAGTTATAGGGTGGATTTCAAGCACTGATACCTTCTTTTTTATTTGGGGCCATAAGTGTTTGTGTAATTATGTCCCTTTCCTGGGAGCTTTATGACTCACCTTGTTTCATTATTCTCAATTTGCCTACTAACGAATGTTACACAAATAATTTATGGTTGTTACAGTTTTGCCGGTGGTTGTTTCACTTGAAGCCAATTAAATATATATGCTGGTGGAAAGTATCACTAAGTCACAGCCAACTTATGATGACTCTATAGGTTTTTAAGGCAAGAGATGTTCAGAAGTGGATAGGAGGGTGGCATGTCAGTATCTCATGCTCCCCACAATCCTCCTACCTACTACCAACACCCATTGTTCCAGCTACTGCTTATCCACATCTTCCTTGAGCTGCAGGTGAGATCAAGAATGCATTTAGGGAGGCAAATATTTGCCAGGGGGCACTGCTGTTGACTTCCAATTAAATGGTGTGGCAAAAATGCCTGGAGCAGATTTTGTACCATCTCGTCTAATCTCAGTCTGTGATAAGGGTGTGTCTTTTATTGCCCTAGGCATTGTCTGCTTGGTGTCCATCAGAGTCTCGGCTGAACACATCTATCACAGGCGCCTTGGACCTTCTCCATATGCTGGAGTTACTCCTGATTTTCTTGTGAGTAGATCCACAAGCACTGGAATTGGTTTGGGCAGGGTTCTTCTGTACATCTCCCCCCCCCCCCCGTGCATTGTTACAGTTGTGGAGTCACATTACTTTCTTCCACAGGTGGCTTAAATAATGAGAATTTTTCAAGGAAGGGCACTGTCATCATTGGTGTTATCGGTAGCGTCAAAGCACACACACCCCATATTTTTTTTAAAATGGCCCTAAAATATTGATATAATGCTGTAGTGTTGTAATGATAGTTCAAGGAGGTTATCTGAATTTCCTATGGAAATAGATCCTCCTCTTGTGGAAATAAAGGGAAGGAGTTAGAGACATTTAAAAAAAATGAAAGATGGGAATTCAGAAAAACATGCTTGAACTATTGCTACAACACTATAATATTATATCGATATTTTAGGGCCTTTAATAAAAACATGAAATCACTTGTCTTGGAGGGAGGGGAATGGTTTAACAATGATGACAGTCCCGTCATTGGAAAGTGGGCTGGAGGTGGGTGGGAGTGGGTAGAAACAGTACACACTAGGAGAAAGCCAACACAAAAAAGGCTTCCAGAAAAACATCAGCATGAAAGTGGTCTCAAAAGAGCTGGGGGGAAACCATGGGAAAACTAACAAAAAAAAAATGAAGTGAAAACAAAAGGCACAAAAGTGTGTGCAGAAATTAGTGAATAAACTGAAGCAGTATGGGCCAGGAACTGATGGGGGGGGGGGGAACCATGTGGAAAAGCCCCTGGTTGCACCACTGATTTTGGTTTTCCATAGTATACCATAAAACATTATAAAAATCAATGGGCAGCCCATTCCAGAAGGCAGGCGAAGCTCCTTTGGAGCTGATGTGACCCCGTCCCCGTGTCAGCATAGGTGTCACCTTATCACGGAATAAGGTGTAACCTACGCCGGTGTGGAGGGGGCATTCCCAGGGGAGGAGCTGCCTTCAGGAAACTTAAACAGACCTTTCGCCGCGGGAATGCCCCCTTGAGTGGCGGCGGGGCTGCGCCACCTTTTTTGGTGGCACAGCCTTGCTGTTTTCAATGGAGCCTTTCCCTTCTTTTTCTTTAGTTTTATTTTTGAAAAGGTTTTTGTGTGTGTGTGTTCATGGTGGCCAGGAAGCCTCTGAGGAGATGGCACAACTCCACTGCTCCCGGCTGCCACAGATCTACTTCCCCTTCAGGATTATGCTCAAAAACTAATTTGACAATAGGTCATGAGAAGCACACAGGGGGGTGGGAGGGATATACGTTGCCGCCCCCAGCCTCTGGAAAGCTTTCATCTGTGTAAGGTTTTAGAGAGTGTGATGAAATACCGGGTATGAGACATTCTTCCCAATAATAAGTGCTGCTAAATATACACCGTGTGACCCTCCTGATGTGTGAAAGGATACAAGGATTTAATGACTCTAATCCCTCTTGTCTAATTATGAAAAAGCAAAGGGTTTTTTTTTTTACTCCTGTGCCTGGTCCTTTTTTCCCCACAAGGAAGTACTTCAACAATGAAATAACTTACATTTGTAATTCCAAACAATAGGAAAAAAACAATTATCAAAAATGCAGAAGGATGCTTGGGCAAAAACAACTGATCTATTATGGATTATTAAAAACAAATAAAGAATTCTCAGCTAGGTTTTATTTTAGTAAATTAGCCAGTGTATAGTTGAAATAACCTTGCAAATGAACAGAGTCACTGGCCAACCATAAACTTATATGAGTCTGCCTGTCCATGCAAACATATATAATTCATTTAAGGCATGATGAGTTCATGGAAGGAAAGTAAATTCCACTGACACGGAAGCTTCCTGTCATCCCCGCCTGGTTGTCTGTAGGCAGGTCTTACTTACCACAATTCTTCTTCTTCTTCTTCTTCTTCTTCTTCTTCTTCTTCTTCTTCTTCTTCTTCTTCTTCTTCTTCTTCTTCTTCTTCTTCTTCTTCTTCTTCTTCTTCTTCTTTGGTGTGGTCTATCTAATAGTGGGTGTCCATGGTCATGAGTAGAAAAGGGTTTTATCTGACTAGTTACCAGATATCCTTTACCAGGAGATGTCAGTAACCAAACTTGTGAGCTTCTACAGAAAAAACTTGTGCTCTGTCACTTAGCTATGGCCCCAACATTAACTCTAGCTTCCCCCCCTCTTTAGTCACCACTTCAGAACATTGAATTCTGAACAGATTTTTTTTTTAAGTCTAGCCATGCTAATTTAATGGTACTAAGTTCTTTACAATCTTTTGTTGCCAATGACGCTTGTCAAAATGACACCATTAACTTAGCTTCCTGACTGGTAAAACTTTTGTGGGGATACTTGTGTGGAAAACTATTAAGCAGCTGTGAATATACAGAAAGGCTTTTAAGCAAGGGAGCAAATGTGGTTGGTGAGCACATATTCATTATGCTATTTATAATAGCAATGCAGTCTATTTTCATTAACCTTATCAACCCCTATTTGCATGCAGCAAACCAAATAAAACTCTTTGGCACAGAAATTTTTGCAGCGTTCTGTTCTTTGCGCTCTTGAAGACCACTATGATTTTTAACTGGTTCTGCATTTCTTATCAATCCTCACCAAGTGTTCAAATCAGGTGTGATATCTGCTTTATCTTAATCAGTAGATTTAGTTTTTACAGTGTAGACTACAATGCATAACACATCACGCAAGATGCTTTTTCTATGCCACTGAGAAAAAAAAGCATGCTCTCAGATTTTAATTGCCAGCCTTAATTTGAAAATAATTGTTCACAGCAATTAAGTAAATGCCCCAATTTCATTAACAGACTTCCTAATTAGAACCTACAACATAAAACCGCCAATGTTTGCTTCATTAGCTTTGATTTACTGTATCTAATACCTTTATAAAAAAAAAAACCTCTATCCTATTAGTTTTATCATGCACTAGTGCATTTTAGTTAATGCTTGGTCCTGGATTTGTGACGTGTCCAGCAGAAGTTTTAATAATCAGATGATTCTACTTGAATTTTGCAAGCCGTTCCTTGTATAATATGAGTCTGAAAGCTAGAAAGTAATGCATTTACTGTGATTGTAATTTCCACAATTGGGCAGAATTGCATGTTACAGAGTTGCTGTTAAAAATGGCACCCTCATATCTAGTTTTGACCTCCTTATCAGTAATGTCTAGCTGAGGGATCCCCAACATTTTTGAGCCTGTGAGCATCTTTGGAATTCTGGTGGGTGGAGCCACAAGATGGCTGCCGCAGGAGGTGGAGCCATCCACAAAATGGCTTACCTTCAGTCACACAATGAAGATCTTGTGCTGTGGAGGCAGTTGTTGCCAAAGCAATATCTTTAAAAATCTGCACACCCAAACATGACACTAGTGTGTAATCATGGGTCTTTCATGCACGGGCATTCTCACAGAGCCTGATGATAGTTCCACTTTCCTCTTGACCCACAGACCTTTGTCACTCAACAACCAATGCTACAAATAAACAGTGAGTGAATCTCTAAGTCAACCAGTGATTATAAATACTCAGTCTTTTAAGAAGATCTTACAATTTGGTGTTTAAGTCTTTGTGATCTGCACAATGAGCAATTTTGCACAGCCATATGGGATGCATGGTTTCCTTCTCACATCATTTAATGATCTGACCTGACCATCCATGACCATGGGTAGAATTGATCTTCCCTATTGCATAAATGCCCTGACCTGGATGGCCCAGGCTAGCCTGATCTCGTCAGATCTCAGAAGCTAAGCAGGGTCAGCCCTGGTTAGTATTTGGATGGGAGACCACCAAGGAATACCAGGGTTGCTGTGCAGAGGAAAGCACTGGCAAACCTCTTCTGTTTTCATGGCAAGAGAGGACTCTTGCCATGAAAACCCCAAAAGGGGTCGCCATAAGTCGGCTGCGATTTGAAGGAACTTTACACACACACACATTGCATAAATACCCTGGCCTGGATGGCAGTCAGGCTAGCCTGATCTTTAGGGTTGCCAACCTCCAGGTGGTAAAGAGAAATTATACACCTGTGCTGAATTGGGAAGTAAGGAAAAGAAAGCAGCACACAGCTCCACGTAATTACAAGGTCAATGACTCTACACAATCTATTTCTTGTGATAATAATCACTATATTAATTATGAAACATGCTTGTAAAAAACACTGATATAACCATAACCAATAAAATGGTATATAAATACATTACTAGCAATAGAATGGGACAATGAGACTCTCTGTGCCCCAACTTTAAGTGAGTTTGCAAAAGTACAGATGGATCCGACAATATGTTGCACCGACAGAGTGGTAAGCCTATAGAGTATGGCCACGGTTGTGGCTGAGCGATAATCAGGCAGATGTCCCAAATGATGATGAGAAAGTCTCACGCACAGCTGCTGCAGGAGCTGGCAAAAAAACCCGGTGAAAGCTGGCAGAGCGATAAACCTGCAATGGAAAAGGTGTGCGCGGCTGCTGGCAAACCAATAATGAAGACTCCAAGGGGATTCATGATTAATATAGTATTATTATCACAAGAAATAGATTGTGTAGAGTCATTGACCTTGTAATTACGTGGAGCTGTGTGCTGCTTTGTATTCCTAACCTCCAGGTGATAGCTGGAGTTCTCCCGCTATTACAACTGATCTCCAGGTGACAGAGATTCACCTGCAGAAAATGGCTGCTTTGGAAGGTGGACTCTATGGCATTATGCCTCACTGGATGAATGCAAAACCACCCATAAGGCAAGAAAGTGAAACTCCTCCATCACAAGGAAACAAAACTCCACCACCACAGTTATGGCATAGATGCAAAGTTTCTTGATACCCACTATGATGGTCAATGGGCAGGTGCACAGATCAGTTGTTCAGCTGGCAAGTGATTGCAGTTGTCCAACAAGGTATGTTCAACTACCAAATGTGTTCGCTGAAATATTCACAGTTATTTCCTACAGAATTTTGGGTAACATCAGAACAGGTCCTTGGAGTAACCTGAAATAAAGTTAAGTGATATTACTTAATAAACTAAAGAGTGGACATTGTGCTTTCCAAGAAGTAAGTCCCATTTCTCAGTTTTAGGATTGTGAAAAAAATAAAATTCAGTAAATTTCGGGTTCAAGTTTATTGGGCCCATTTTTTTCAGTGAACCTGGAAAACAAACGAATACCCATACCAGTAAAGGGCTTTATTTCTGGGGCCATTTTAGTCTATGAGGATTATTTTTGAAGCTCCTGTGAGGGCACTTTTGAGGTAGAGTTCCCAGATTTTCAGAGTAGCTTCAAGGTACTCTCCTTGCACAACCCCAAAGTTTGGGGTCTTGAAGGGGTCACCCACCTCCACAGAAAAGCATGTTAAAGTTTACAATGCTTTTCTATGGAGGAGGGGATCGACCCTATAAAATTGGACCCCCTGACCCAAACTTTACCAAACTTTGGGTTTCATGCAGCTACGCTGTAAATTTGTTGGCTGTACCTCAAAAAATGCCCTCCCAGGAGAATTTTAAAAGTACTTGCTTTTCATAGTCTGTAATGACCACTTCCTCACCAAAGAAACGTGGGAAAACTCAGTTTCCCATGAATGCTTGAAATGGGCCTGCTCAAATAGCTCAGAAAACTGAGTTTTCTCACAAGTCCTTGGTGGGAAAGCAGCCATTACAGACTATGAAAAGCAACTATTTTTAAAATTCTCCCAGGGGGCATGCTTCAAGGTAGAGTCACCAAATTCGCAGCATAGCTGCAAGAGACTCTCCCTGCATGAACCCAGAAGTTTGAAAAAGTTTAGGTCAGGGGGTCCAATTGTATGGGGTCCCGAAGGAGTTGACCACCTCCTCCATAGAAAAGCATTGCATACTTTACCATGCTTTTCTATGGAACCCCTTTGGGACCCCATAAAATTGGACACCCTGATCCAATCTTTATTTTGAAGTTCATGCAAGGAGAAGCTACCCTGAAAATTTGGAAACTCTACCTCCAAAAATGTTTCCCCTAGAGCTCATTTAAAAATTTCCATAGGGAAAACCCTGGGGAAAGCTGAAGCTGAAAAAAACCGAATACCTATTTTGCTGATTCGGCAATTGGCTATCCAGCTTTGGCTTTATTCCTAGTTTTAATATTCAGGTTAAATTAAACACGAAAGAAGCTGAAAAGGCCTTTTCCAGGTTTATTTTCAGTTCGGGTTATCAATATACACAGCCCTACTCAGTTTAGTGAGGAACTTTCTGAGCCTCCTCCAAAGAAGATGAGCATTTCTGGCCAAGGTAGCTGTACATTTGCATTCCAAACCCCATTGAAGTGAGAGAGTGCTTGAAGCCTAGCATCTGAAAATGGGTCTCCTGTGAATTTACTGAGGAGAGTTGCAACATGACCCTTGCCTGCATGTTCAGTAATTGACCAGACCCTTATACTCTCCCTCCCCACAAACATTTTTTTTTCCAGCTAACTATATTTTTCTATAATTTATGCCACTCGCTTACAATGGAGAAAACATTGTGCAGTCTCTCAATTCCCCTACATCCTGCAACACTAAAAGAAAAACCAGTGGAACTTCATCCTCCATCGATAATTACACATTTACTATTCAGAAAGTACATTTACTATACTACCCCACCCCACTCTGGCAGATCTCTGTGTACTGCTGTATACAGGTTGAGTATCCCTTTACTGAAACACTTGGGACCAGAAGTGTTTCGGATTTCATATTGTTTTAGATTTTGGAATAATGAGATATCTTAGGGAGGGAACTGGACGAAGAATGGAGAAAATCCCTCTGAATGATCATTGGCTGACCACCCATCCCGGCAAATGTCACTTTCCCAGGGGAGCGATAGAAGGGACCTTTTGGTCTCCATGGCAACAGCAGGAAGCCCTCCCACCCTGAGAAAAGAACAATTACCCAGCCTAAGTTGCTCAACCGCGAGACAGGGCCTCCTCATGAGGAATAATTACCCAGCTTAAGCCGCTCAAGCATGAGACATGGCCTCTTACGAGGAAGCTGCTTTCCTCCCCTCATATACGCGGTTTCTTTCTTTCTCGATCTGGAGCCGCAGAAGCACCGAGCCAGACCTAGAGCATGACGCCAAGTCCTCCTGGCAAACAACAAATCACAGGCTCAAACCCCAGATCTTCAGCCCCCAACCTGGAGCTGGCATCCTTACCCCCCACCAGCAGCCGGGGGGGCTGGCAACTCTAGGGAGGATAACACTGGCTAGCGCACTGGTTAGGTATGGAGCATGGATGGAGATGCCCAAAATCTGGGTAGTCACAGCTGCAATCCACCCTAAAAGTTAAGTGTTTATAGATCAGCCATTTAAATGAATCTAGTATAACCCAAACATGATTGTCTTACGTCCTTTTGTGACAAAGAGTTACTCTTTGAGAGAAGCTCAGAGAAAGGGAATAGGCAGAGCTAAGGAGATCACTCTCTCTGTTCTGAAGAAATGAATTGTATTCAGATTTTGGTAACCTGCATATTCAGTAGCTTTGGTTCAGATTTGCCGAAGCTGGTGTGAAACAAATTCTGTGGAGTTACTGGCAGAGATTGGGAGGAAATAGACCCTTTCTCAGGTCACTGGAAGGGAATAGCCTCTGGGAGATATTCCAGATATAGGGTTTTGTTAAGGGATTACTGCCTCTGAGGTGGGGTAGATCTATGGTGAGAACGGGAAGAGAAATTTGAGGAGAAATCTCCATACTTCTGTGTTTCTCTGTGGAAGAGAGATTGTATGGTCTCTAACTTCCCTGTTAGCTAGGCAGCAGAGTCTGAATAGAAACATCTATAAGAAGTTCTGGGAACTGAACTGAAGTTGCAAACTGAAACTTGGAAGGGTAAAGCTGTACCAACTAAACCATCTAAGATCTATGCCTTCTCTGAAGTGAAACTTATAAAACAGCTCTGGGTCCATGCTTTTCCTACATACAGTTTTCCCTCCAAATCCATCCCTTGCACAGTGTTTAATCAATCTCTGTTACTTGAAAACTTGAAAAAGCCTCTGGTTGTCTCATTTCTACTGAGGTAAAATAAGGAAAGGGGACTAAGGAGGAAAATTAAAACTCCAATCAAACATTTTGACTAGCAGTCTCCCTCTCCCTCAACACACACAGGGGATCGTGACACCTTTCTTGGAGGGTACTGAAACAGGTTCCCTCTGTGGCCCTGGACAATTCAGTGTAAGTGTACACCCTGCCTTGAACTCATGAAAAGAAAGCACAATGTAACTGTGTTTCCAGCCATCAACAAGAGAGGAAGCAAATGTCAAATGCCTGCCCCCACCCCCATGGATGTTTTCCTCAATGAAACCTCAATGAAACCCTCGTTACTCATCGTATTTCATCTGCCTTATTATCCCCTAATCATTAATGCATTTGACATTGCCACCAGCTTAATAGCGTGATAACTGTTGCACCGCTCTGTGATTCACTCATCATTAATAAGTTTATGGCACCATTTAAAAGCTGCTGCCGAGATGGAGCCCAGCAGCTCCCCAGCCACATGCGATCTCCGAGATGAGATCAGCACCTGCAGCTGCAAAGAAGCGGTGGCGACTCTAAAATGAGCACATTGTATGGTGATCTCTTTAAAAAAAAATCCCGTGGCAGATTGCAGGGACTTCACCTTTCTTTACGGCACTAGGAATTATCACCATGGGAGTAATGAAACAAGGGGAATTAGAAGAATCTGGATGATGGAAGATTTGATGGACTATTCTCCCATTAGGGTATTTGGTAGTTTTTTTTTTTTAATTTAGTGGAGAACAACAATAACAATAACAATAAATGATAACAGCGACTGAAAGAAGCAGAAAAAAAATGACAATCTTCATGATTTAAAATACAATATGTCTATTTATAAGAACAACAGGATTCCTATGTTACAGCTTATTTCTTCATAGTCACTGTTCCATCCTGACTGAGCGGAACACATTCCCCTTTCTCGCCCTTATTTATGAAATTCTCTATTTTATTTATAGTTTGTGAAGGTATTTGGTAGCTTGTTAATAGCAAATCGGAGTCTGGGACATCTGCAATGCTGCGACAGAAGGGGGTCATTTGTAGTGAAGAAGTCCTGAACAAACACCGGTGTGGTGTAGTGGTTTAGACTGAGTGGCTGACTCTAATTTGGTGAACTGGGTTGGTTTCCCCACTCCTACAAATGAAGCCTGCTGGGTGACCTTGAGCTCGTCACAGTTTTCTTAGAACTCTCTCAGCTCCACCTACCTCACAAGGTGCCATCTAACATTTCTTGGCTAGTTTTTTTTCCCCTTAGGCATTCTCAATTATTACTTTTTAAAAATCTCTCGTTTTCTCTTCCTTGCCCTTAACAATGTTTTCCAACTATTAACATATCTTTACTAAGACTATTGTGAGAAACCTTAATTTATGAGCATTAGCTTTTTTATACCTGTTTTCCTACCTACCCCTATCTCACTATCAAATCCTAAAGCCTAACAGTTTAGCATATTAAAATTTACCATGCTTATAATAAGCTTACCTAGACCAGTTATTATAAGTCATTAACTATCACACTTAACTATTGAGTAAAAATAACAGAATTTTTTTAACGGGCAGCCCATTCCTGAAGAAGGGAATGAAGCTCCTTTGCAGCCGGTGTGACCCAGCACTGGAGTAGGTGCCACCTTATCAAGGAATAAGGTGGCATCTACACCAGCATGGAGGCAAACACGCCAGTGGGACATTCCCAGGGTGTTCCCGGAGGTGGAGCTGCTCTTAGGCAGCTTCCACAGCCCTTTTGCCCCAGGAATGCTCCCTTGAGCAGTGGCAGGGCTGCAACACCTTTTTTGGTGGCACAGCCTCACTGTTTTCAATGTGGCATTCCCCCCCCCTTTCCCCTTTTTATTTTTATTTTTAATTTACCCTCCGTGGCAGCCGGTAAGCCTCTGAGGAGGCAGCTTCGCCACTCCTGGCCAGCACGGATCTACCCACCTTCAGGATTGTGTAAGAGCACAAGAGAAACTTATCAGCCCAAAGAATCCGGCTTCCTGTTGTAACAGGATCTTGTCCACCTTTTGCCTCGCAAACTCTTTGTGTTGGAGCTGCCGCGCTACAAAAAATGGGGAGTCAGAACCGGAGTGCTTTAATTGGTTGAAAAGCTGAACCAAGGGGGCTTCCATAGCCTCCTGGTATTAGCTGGAGATCTCCTGCTTTTACAACTGATCTCCAGCCGACAGCGATCGATTCCCCTGGAGAAAATGGCCACTTTGGCCATTGGACTTTATGGCATTGAAGTCCCTCCCCTCCCCAAACTCCACCCTCCTCAGGCTCCGCCCCAAAAATCTCGAAGTCTTTCCCCACCAGGAGCTGGCAACCCTGTTCACCCCCCTCCTTCAGGTTTGCAGCTTTAGGTGACTTGTGTGCCAGATTTCTGCTTTCTCCTTATTCTAGAAATACTCTGAAATGTTGATGGATAGTGTTAGTGTATTTGTATTTGTACAACCCTACATGAACAAAATGGTTGGAGTTTTAGGTTGTCATCCATGGGTATGTGGGCATGCATGGTGTGTTATTCTAGTTCCTGTTCAGCATTTCCATCATCACCACTCAAACCTGATTTTCAAATTAAACGATTGAATTAAAAGACAGTGTCGAGATTCGGCAGAGTAAGTAGAAATTCTGCCATGGTTATGAGAATGTCATTGTGCTTAATTGTGAGTCCTGTCTCTTAGGATGATGAAATTAAAAAAAAAATTAAGTGAGAAATACAATGGCTTGCTTGTTGAAACATTTCCTGAATTTGATGAGATTTGATGCCAATTTTTTAATATATGACACTGAAGCTGGACAGCTTTTTCAAAATACTGATTTCCCCTGGAGTTACAAATGAGAATGGGGAATTTTCTTATGTTACCATTCCCACAATGGATGGAGACATTTTAATGAATTTGACAATTGAATAGTGGGTAGAAAAAGAATGACATGAATGCAGACTTTTTGTGTCATCCAGAACAAAATTATAATCATAAAGTTCTTTTTACAAATGTTGAAATTCAATTAAATTAAATACAAAGCATTCTTAATAGAAACTTATCTTACTTTCTGTTAATTTTTTTGTGATCCAGAAATAGTCTGAAGCTTTTCAATCTGAACACTTACTGTCTGGACTGTGTCCTGTCTTGTGACAAGGAATGTTTTCCAAGTAATGCCACCTGTCCTTTAAAACCCCTTGTAGCTCTTGCCATAAAGGTTAACTCCAAAATCATATGTCTTGTTTCTTTAGACTGCTAATAATTAGTTGGTTTCACTTTTAGTGAGGGACAGGGAAACAAATATTTACTGGGTTTAACAATAGAGATTGCATTTGTTAAGTTCCCATACAATTAGCAAGGAAAGTTATAAAGACATGTAACTGCATTACTATAAAAGAACCTAAACTATTTTCCCTTTTGAGTTTCAGACAAGAGAACTTTTCAAGAGAAGCTAATAATGTGCAAAATTTAAAATGGTAACTGACCATGGGGTGGGAATAGATATGAAAACATAGGCTTCAAGATAGTCAGCCTAGCTATCAGCCCTGGAATTCTTTCTCAGGGGTTTTGGCCCCTCTTTTATTTAACTAATCCAACGTAGTATGGTGGCAGATAAGGATAGGGTTGCCAATTCCAGTTTGGGAAAGTTCTGGAAATTTGTGGGTGGTGCCTGAAGAGGGAAGAGATGGGGGAGAGGAAGGAACTCAGTGTGGATGTGCCATGGAGTTTAACCTCTGATGCTGCCATTTTCTTCCAGGGAACCTTTTATCTGTAGTCTGGAAATCAGTTGTACTCCTGGGAGAATCCCAGGTCCCACAAAGTGGCTGAAGATCTCATGCTATTACCACTGATGTCCAGCCAATAGCAATCAGTTCACCTGGAGAAAATGGCCGCTTTGGCACTTGGACTCTATGGCATTGAAGTCCCTCCCCTCTGCAAATAGGGTTGCCAACCTCCAGCTGGCGATCTCCTCCTATTACAACTGATCTCCAGCCAACAGAGATCAGTTCACCTGGAGAAAATGGCCATTTTGACAGTTTGCCCCTATAGCACTGAAGTCCCTCCCCAAAACCCGCTCTCCTCAGGCTTTGCCCCAAAAACCTCCTGCTCGTGGTAAAGAGGGACCTGGCAACCCTATCTCCAAACCCTATACTCCTCAGGCTCTGCCCCCAAAATCTCCAGGTATTTCCCAACCCAGAGCTAACAACCCTACAAGCCCAGGATCTGGAAGATCTGCAAAACCCAAAACCAAGAACAAAATCCATGTAAAACATTTTATGAGGACCAGCCAATACAAAACATTGTGCAAGCTTTTGAGCTCAACAGAACTATTCATCATGCTGGATGTTACAACATTTTAAAAGACAGAAGGCTGTGAGGCAGAAGATTTTTCAGGCTGTTATGGTAAGGTTCAATCTAGCATGCATCCTCAGCGAGATGCAAGCAGGCAATTAGGTGAACTTTATGGCTGAGCTGTTGAATAACAGCATGCTGTGTGGAAAGTAAATATTTGGTACATGCCTACCTCTCTTTGTCCTCTCACTGAAATATAGAGACCAGTCACACCAGCCACATTCCTTCGCCTAACCTATCTCACACATTTGTTGTGAGGACAAAATGGAGGAGGGGCAAATGACGTTGTATGCCACTTTGGGTCCCTCCTGGGGAGAAAAATAAATATCTACTTAAATAATGCCTTGGGCCTCATGCCTTTCATCACTTTCTTTCCAGTGAGGTGCTCACTGATGTCCCAGCTTTCCCAAGGCCTCACCATCACTCAGTTGTATCTCCAAAAGGTGCCTATGCTAGCCATTGCTCATGCCCATGTTTATTCTGAATCCTTTGACCCTAAGTCTTTGAAGCATGCCAATCCCCTAGTATAAGGTTGCTAGACATGCACGTAGGGTTTCGAACCTCCAGGTACTAGCTGTCAGGATCAGGCGTCTGTCCCTAGCATCCCATAAGCAAACTCATCCAGGCAGGTATTCCTGAAGCAGCGATACTTTATTAGGAGCAAAAAGACAGATTAAAGGACTGACTGCCTAGAGGCAGGTGAGGCTAGTAATGGTGAAACATAGGCAGGTTACATGTTTAAAAGCAATACAGGCTGTGAAAGTAAACATGGGCAAGCAGCCCCGAGATAAGCGGTTCCCAGGAAGGGAGACCAAACATCAGCACAGCTGTGGAAAACAGGACAAGCGAAACTGTACACAGACACTTACAGGCATGGGAACCAGGACTTGACGTGTAGCCAGAAACTGGCCTAACTCATGTCAAGAGCCTTTACTCCTGCTACAGGGAGCAAGGCCTGACATTCTGCTCCCCGTAATCGGGTTAGACTCTATGGCATTGAAATCCCTCCCCAAACTCCACCCTCTTCAAGCTCCACCCCAAAACCCTCCCACTGATGGCTAAGAGGGGCCTGGCAACCCTACATGCACGTAACTTTGAGAAGACTGGAGACATGACTGCCACTATCACAAATCCTTTGTGGAAAAGGTACTGATGAGCCCCTGAAGAGAGACTCTTCCCTTGTGAGTACTAAGAAAGGAGGGCTCTTCCGGTTCCCATTTAAGAGATATCCACCCACCCCACCAGCTAGAATTTCAAGAGAAGATGATAAACATATAAAAAGTCTTGGAGACTGATGGGCTGGGGTTGCCATCTCAGGGTGGGGAACTGCCTGGAGATTTTGGGAGTGGAGCCTGAGGACAGCGGGCTTTGGAGAGGAGAGGGACCTCAATGCCATAGAGTCCACCTTCCAAAGTGGCCGTTTTCTCCAGGTGAAGTTATCTCTTTCGCCTGGAGATCGGTTTTAATAGTGGGAGATCTCCAGCCACAGCCTGGCGTTTGAAGGATTCCACAAGCATCCCGTTTAGAAGATTTCATGGTAAAACCAGGAAGGGAGCCTATCACTCACGGAGAAAATGTATTCTTTAATGTCCAAATTGATCTTCTGAGGAAGACAATATGTTGAAACAGGAGTAAAGAAATAAAGAATAAAGAAAAGAAATTAAGAATAAGAAAACAACTAAAAGAACGTATGTTTACAGTATTATGAAGACATTCTCTTTGGACGTTAATGTGTATATACATGTGTAATAATTATTGTGGAGAACACAAGTGAGACTATCTATGATGAAGATGTATTAAGACCACCTGTATTGGAAATATGTTCTACCTACATGTACAAAAATACTGTTTCCATGAGTGTAAAATTGTATTGTTATATGGAACACTGTTGTTGTGTTCAGTGGTATATAGTAAGAAACATTGTAATTGTGTAAATTTTGGAATATAGTTCTATGAATTGCTTTTTTTGGTATTTTAACAGCCTGGAGTTTGGCCTGGAGTTTGGCAACCCTGGATGTTAGGATAGAAGATCCAGAACAGCCATTTCCTATTTCCCTTTCTGAAAAATAAGTGTTAAAGAATGTAAATGATGAGGTAGGAGGAAATGGTTTTCCAGGTTCCTTTTTCCAAGCTACCTCACAAGGTGCAAAATCCGCATTTTTTTCTGCCATGGCATTTTCCGTCATGGTACTTAGCTCCAGCAGCAGCCTTCAGAGCTTGACCTTTTCCGAGCTCTCAGTGTGCGACTATTCCTGTGCCTCTGTGAATGCTATTCTTTTTGGTAACAGGCCAGGAGGGTCTTTGTACAAGCCCATCTGCCCCGTGCTGAGTTCACTCCCATCAGGAGGCTTGTCGAAATCTTTGTGCCTTCCCATAGATCTCGCCGGCTAATTATTTTAGCTTAAATGTTTATCTTTCTGACTCTTGCCTTTTGTGCCTTTCTTTTTTCTTTGCTGCCTTTCCCCTCTAAACATGCTGAAAAGTTGGTTCACACTGTGTCGCGGTAGTAGGTCTGTGATTGCAGCAAATATTCAATATGGATAGAGAATGCCATCTTAGCCCACTCAGTGACCCTTACAGAACCTAAAATTATAGCTTTTATCTTTCCCTAAGGCTGTTTTCAGAGCTTTTATCCCCTCCCTTCAGTTTCCAGTTCTCATTGCTCAGATTTTAGGTCTACAAAGAAACTTGACTAATAAGTAGGTGCTTTGAAGAATCAGGGCCCCACAACTTACAAGGAAAGAGAGAGAGAGAGAGACAGACAGACAGACAGACAGACAGACAGAGAGAATGTTCTAAGCATTTTTGACAATAGTATTTTGGTGAGCAACATCACAAAAATGAAAGTCTAGGAGAAGTTTTGGCTACGTTTAATGAAAAAGTATAGATTTTTCACATCTACATCACTTCATAAGCAAGAGAGGAAAGGGGAAAATGTTGAAAACCTCCTTGGGATATGTGAGTAGAAAATTACATGGTATTTAAACATACATTAATACAAAATGGATCCGAATCTAATCAGCTTTTCCTAAGTTCTTGTCTGATTTGCATGAAATTTCAATTCAGGGGTTGGGAAAATATTTTATGATTAACTTTTTTGACAGGCAGATCGTTTGTCATCTGTGTGATGTTGAGGCATTTTCTTGAATTATTACTATTTTTTTTCCCTCCCAAATCTAAAGCTGTTCAAGATTTTGATAAACCGTAAATTAATCTTTTGGAAAGGAACAAAATGAAACCTTAATGCTGGTTGTAGAAAGCTTACCTCGGAAGCTCACATTGGGAATAAGATATGCTCACCGATTATCTAAGGCCTGCTAATACATTTTATTTTATTTCATTTATACCCAACTTTTTACCCAATGGGGACCCACAGTTTCTTACAACATTCTGCACTTCTCTGTGTTATTTTCACAACAGCCCTATAAGGTTGGCTAGGCTGAAAGTCACCCAGCAAGCTTCCATGGCAGAGTACAGATTCAAACCTACGTTTGCCCAGATCCTAGTCTGAGAAGCTAACCACTTACATCATGCTGGGTCTCGCATGTAGACACAGTGAATTCCTTTTTTAAAAATTTTTTTTATTGTTTTCCTTCATTTAATACATCCATGTAAAAATCAACATTTGACACTAACAGTTAATAAAAGTAATAAGAAATCTGTAATAAACATATAGTGACTTCCCCCTCACTCTCTTCCATCTACAAATAAAGTGTATATACTTTTGCTGATTGAGCTAATCCCCATATTAATTAATGAGTATATATTTATCTTATCTTATCTAATGTTATTCATTCAATACCTTAATATATAATCGTGATAGAGAGGATATATGAGAGATTATCCTTAGCATGTATACTCAGAAGTAAATATCACTGAGTTCAATGAGATTTATTCCCTGGTAAATGTGCTCAGGAATGCAGCCTCATAATGCAATCCTAAGCAAAGTCACACCTTTGAATTCAATGCAGTTGGAATTAGTTTAGGATTGTACTCATAAAGGAATAATTGGATGGAAAAAAGACTGTGCTGTGTTGAGATGAGATGACAGTTCTCTTTGTGATTTTGTTCTCTTACTGCTCATTCACACATCCAACATAACAATTAGCAATACAATCTATTCACTCAGTGGACTCAGAAGAGTATAACCCTACTTAGGACTGCACTACTAGTAGTGTGCGTCCCCATGTTTACTAATGTTAGTAGAAGTACACCTCTCTAATTAGCAGTATTATACCATGTCAGCAGAATTATTTCCTGATGGTTGAATTGATGGCCACAGCAACTAGTTTGGAGGGAGGGTGACAACCAGTGCTATGTGTTCCATCAACTGCAACGAAGCAGTGTACTCATATGAAATGGGATCTCCAGATTTGTTCAGATGCATCTGCACAGGTTCCCTGCTCAAAACTGAAGTATCCGTTCCCTGCTCACAACAAGTATCTGTACCCTGCTCACAATTGAAGAGCAAGAGGTGAGCAGAACTGGTAGTTGGTTGAACTCACTGCCTCTCTTGCTACCCTTCCTTCATCTTACACAAAGGTGAAAAGCAACCAAAGATACCAAAATAATGGTCATTCTGGAGATTGTTGGATTTCTGTGTTAGCTATTGAGTTAGCTATGTTAAAATATTAAATGACAGAGGGGAGTGAGTTCATATGTTGGTCAATTGACATCCAAACGTACATCCCTAATACATTCCCCTGAAAATATCAAATTTCATTCATCATAGTATGACATAAAGCGATATGGCCATTTCTATCATATGTTTTTGGATTTTGGCATTGATTATTCAATCCCTGTACTTGGCCCTTTTGGTTGGCTACATAGTCCAGAAACATGAATCCACATGAATCCAGATGGATATGAATTTCTGGTATAAATGATAATTTAATTGATCTCTATATATGTACGTATCTAAATTCGGTTACTGCTCAGGTTACTGTAGTCCTTTCCTTTTATTTATTTCTTTTGATGGAATTGGTAGTAGGTTTTAATCAAGTCTCAAATAAAAAGAAAAGAGGGACAGTAACGGTTGGAAAGACAAACCTTCCATTTATGAGTGGATTTTTTCTTTTAGCTTGAAAAAACATTTGCCTGGGCTGTGATGCAAGAAACAGACCCTTCTCAACAGTTTTATCATTCCCTCTGTGCTCTTTGGTGGAAATGCAACATGTCTCAGCTTTATCTGTGTGAGCTGGAGTGTAATCTATAACACTTGTCGTTATGGCTGTAAGCAGACAATTCCAAGGGAGGATTTGGAGATCCAGCTATAAGTAACCATTCTCCATCTGTACAAAACCAATATATTCCTAGGAACAGCTAAAACTATTTTAAACTCTAATATTATTGCAAACTAACAGAATGTAAGCTACCTCCAGTAGGAAAAGAAAGCTTTCCCTGTGTGTTGTGTTACCACTTAGAATCTCCTTTAGTGACCCAGGCCCACACACTGCTCTGTTCTTGTTGTTGCTAACTGCATTTATGCCTCATCTATCTCACTGAGACTCAAGTACAGGTGGTGGGGGAATCACCCACCCCAAGCTCCCATTACCTGCCACCACTACAAGCAGCAGCGTGGGGGATAGAAAAACAATGGTATGGTTGTGGAAATGACGATGTCACTCCTGGGGAAATCCAAAAGTCATGAAGGGGGCTCTAGGAATCACTACAAACCCTATGGTTTTACCAGCAATTCCTAGAGCTATGCACTGTCACCTCTGGGGTTTCCCTGAAAGTGATACCATCACACCCGCAGCAATGCCTCCCAACCTTGTCCCTACACCCAACGTTCCTGCTGGTTACAGGCCCAGCCTAGCAACCCTAGACTCAAGGCAGAGTACAAAATATGAGAATATATAAGTAGACATGCTTAGGGTTGCTCCTTCTGTGTGCTTCTGATGTTTCTGCTGTATGATCATGAATCTGCTTCCCCCTATGTTTACTGATGTTGGTGGAAATATACCTGAGTAATTCTCCCCACCCTAGGTTGAGCTGATTAGTCCTATTACTCCATGCCTCCCAGGAATATTGCCTAATTTTTAGGAGTGGCAATTTTAAAAATAGCAAAGAGTGGCAATTTTAACAAATATAGACAATTGCATTGGAACAGCAAGACTTAGCCCATTGGAATAAGTAGTTATTGTGCTACTCAACATGAATTTGGACAAGGACCATCAAGGCAACTGAATCAGGCTTTTGCATCTATTCAAGGGAGCCGAGCAAAGTAAGCTCAGCTCAAAATGGTTTTGGTTGGTTGGGGGGTTTTTATATGCCAACTTAAGGGAGACTCAAACCCACTTACAATCACCTTCCCTTCCCTCCCCACAACAGACATCCTGTGAGGTAGGTGGTGCTGAGAGAGCTCTTAATAGAACTGGAACTTGCCCAAGGTCACCCAGCTGGCTTCATGTGCAGGAGTGGGGAAACAAATCCAGTTCATGTCAAAGTTTGTAGTAACCCTAATCTTTCCAGAAAGGTATAGTGGTTAAGAGTGGTGGACTCTTACCTGGAGAAGTGGATGCGATTCCCTGTTCCTCCACATGAGCAGTGGATTCTAATCTGGGGAACCAGGTTTGATTTCGCCACTTCTTCACGTGAAGCCTGCTGGGTGACCTTGGGCTACTCGCAGTTCTCTCAGAACTCTGTCAGCCCCACCTACCTCACAAGGTGCCTGTGGTTTGGAGGGGAAGATTGTAAGCTGTTTTGAGACTCGTTAATGGCAGAGAGGTATAAAAATGGCAGAGGATATAAAAACAACTCTTCTTCTTTTTCTTCTGGTAGGATGATAATTTAATAACTCAACTTCAACAGGATGTAAGCTACGTCCGATGTGAAACAGAAAAGCTTCCACATCATCTCCCTTTTGATAACGTGGAAATCCCCTGAGGTGATTTCCTCACTTCTATGTGGAACTGGTAACTCTGCCCTCCGCTGTATTTCCCTCATTTCATAATTAAACATTTCTTTCTCGTCTTCCATCCTAGCTTCCCGCTCTTTTTCTTTATCTTCTGCGTGGATAGACCATTCAATCTCTATTCCCCAGAGAAATGCAGACGTATGGAGATTAACCTAAATCTCCCTTCTTGGTCTCACTAGTGAACTACCCCACACCAATGGCAGTAATCCCTCCACACTGCCCTGTATCTGGAATAGCTCCTTCCCAGAGACTAATCTCTCTTTGTGACCTGAGAAAGGGCCTTTCCCCTCTCAATCCTGTCACTCCACAGGTTGTGTGTTTCACTAGCGTAGGCCAAACTGAACCGTCAGGTTCACAGAGTCATTCACAGCTTCTTCACATGCAGGTTACCAATCTTTGAATCCTTTCTTTCTTTCAGAACTCAAAGAGTGAATCCTTTGGCTCTGCCCACTCCTTGTCTTTCAGCTTCTACTGAAGAGTAACCCTTTCTCTGTCACACCAGGACTATCCTTTTGACCCCAAGTAGAACCTGACAAGATCTCGACTCTCAACACTCTCCTCTTGTTCATGCTGAAGATGCACAGCTCTGGCTGCGTGGTGCACCTCTGCTAATTTCTCCAGTCTCTTTTCCAAGCTGGCAAGCCTGGGACAGTCCTGCCAATCAATGCCAATGTCAGACTGCGTCCCTGTAGGCCCAGTTCACAGATGGAAGCCTCCTGGCTACCCTCAAAGGCATCTGTCAGCTCTGCTGGCTGGAAATCCCAAGCAACAGTGTCACCCAAAAAGTGAAGCCGCTTCCTCTGTGGCTGCAGTCAGCTCTCCTGCAGCTGGCTGTATGCCATCCAAGCACCTGAGAATTAAAGGGTCATCACTTATTCCAGCCTCAGTTGCCATCCTCCATGAACTTCTGCAGCCAAAGCCCCATGGCTCCCCTGTTTGCCTGCCCCCGCCAATGGGAGATACAAGGGGGGTGCCACATACAAACATGAAGGGGGTAACTGTCAAAAACATGTGATCTGGTTTGAGAGTTTCTATTGATGAGACTCTCACACTTAGCCTCAACCATTTGTACATAGCTAGGGTCATGGAGCCGCCTTGTGTGTTCTTTTGACTGTTATTTGATATTGCCAATTAATATTGAACTGCTTTATTGATTTATTATGTGTTTATATGCTTTGATTTATTCTATCATTTACAAATAGTCATTAATTATTTTATGGTTCGTTAGGGAATCCCTTTCTCATACCCACGGTCAGTGAAAACAGCAGTTGACTTCAACCTCACCATCTTTAGTCGGCTCACTGTTTTTTGTTTTTTCCCGCAAAGAATCCAGATCAGATTGCTTTTCCACTCTTTCCCTCATCCACTCTCCCCTCTCCCATCTTTCCTCCACCCCCTGCCAGAGTCGCCTTCTAATAGCTTACATCCAGCTCATCTCTTGGGTAATCCCAGTGATTGATTAGCGGTCTGTTATGCGGTCTGTGTGAACAAAGCCATACATTGGTGCCATATGTCTTCATTGATGGGGAATTGTAAGCAATTGGACCCCTCCTCCCACTAAGGGGTGTCATGGAGGCATGGGGGCCAAAGGCTCAGTGGTTGGCCACTGTGTGAACAGACTGCTGAACTTGATGGACCTTGGTCTGATCCAGCATGACTTTCCTTATGTCCTTATATTCTTCTGACTTTCATAGAAGCAAGACACTGCTCTCCACAAAATGGATGCCTCTCAGAGAGTTTTGGGATCCATCTTGTGTGTCAAGCTTGAGCAGGAAGGAGGTTGGCAGCTGAACTTTTTCCCTCGCCCTAAGTTGTGCCGGGCTGATCAATGAGGCTAGCTAATCCCGATTGTGTCACCTTAAGGTGATTTAATCAGCGAGCAGATCCCTACTTGCCCTGTCAGCACCCATCCCAGCAATCAATCAGTATTAATGAGAGTAGCTCAGGCATTATCTTGTGTCCTGGCGACTCACCAAACCTCTCCTATCTTTTTGTTGGATCCCCAGAAAAGCAATCCATTATTTGTCTCTGGCTTTCCTGCCAGCTTACCTCATACCACCCCAGGACCCATTTGGGGATATAAATATTGGTCCTTTGGCCATTCATAGTGTGTGTGTGTTTGTACTGGATTTGTATATCTACCCCCACTTGCTAGTGGGCTCTTCCTTTTGCTCTTAGAAGTGCTGGTCATTTTCCTCCTCAGCACTGCTTTCCCTGGACATTTCTTCAAGACTGGTAAATATCGTCCATCTCTGAAACTTTATCCAATGTCTTCCCTTTTCTCTTAGCCAACTCTTGTATGCGTTGTGTGTGTGTCCATTGTTTAAAACATATTTCTTGTTTTCATTATTTTTAATTCTTTAATAAAACCCATTTCAATTATACAACCACCTGTTTATTTAAGAGTTTTCACCAGGGACGATCCTGGTATACATAGGTTATTGATCCCCATTACCCCCTCTCGCTCTGTCTCCCCAGCAAATTCCCCCAAACTTAAACGGAGACTGCCTGCTTAGGGTAACACTGTAATATATACATTGTGTATCAATGGCTCATAAAGTATAAACAGCAAAAAATGGCATGGAAATAGCAATAAAGAAACAAATTATTTGGGAACCCCAGCAATAAAAAGGACGAAGGCAATAAAAAAATTACATCTTTCACACATAAAAGAGTGGTAGCTGTGCATTTTAGAAATGTACAAAGGAACCTAGTGGGATGCACAGCAAAATATGTGTACTTCCAACATGGAATTTCTGTAATGATTAGCAGAAGGAGAAGGAACAGAGTGCTTGGCACATCACATATGTGGAAGACTGACAGGACAGAACAGAAAAGAACAGAACAGAGGGAATCCATCCAATGGTATTAATTTGTCCCAATCTCTCAGCTAGTTCATTTCTATTTTTTGGATACAGGCACACAGATTAAATGAAAACAGAAAAGCAAATCTCTTTACTTGAGCATCTGTCTTCATTTGCCATAGCAATCATATCATGTCCAAGTTCTACTTAGCTCCCTGCTTTCAGCTGTTACACACTGATTCTGAGTACCGTATATACTCGGGTATAAGCCGACCCGAGTATAAGCCGACCCCCCAAATTTGAGGCAAGAAAAGGGAATTTCTTATTGACCCGCGTATAAGCCAAGGGTCAATAAGAAATTCCCTTTACCGGCAATGCTGCGCTCTAAAATGGCGGCTGCCATTTTAGAGCGCAGGGCCCCTGCCCCAGGTCGCCCTCCCGCCGGCCTCCCAGGCCCTCCCACCCCACCCCACCCGACCCCCAGTGCCATCCAAGGGGGGGAAGGGGAAGAGCCCCTGAACCCCCTACTTACCGGGAGACGTGGCGAATCGGCGGCGTGGCCTTCCTGGGCCGGCAGGAGGCCTTTCCAGGCCCCTGCCGGCCGGAGGAAGGCGCTTGGGCGCGTGGGTGGCGGCGGCGCAGCCGGCAGGGGCCTCCTGCCGGCCAAGGAAGGTCCCTGCCGGCAGAAGAAAGGCGCCCGGGCACCTGGGCGGCGGCGGAGCAGCCGGCAGGGACCTCCTGCCAGCCCCTCCAGGACCCTGCCGGCAGAAGAAAGGCTCCCGGGCACCTGGGCGGCGGCAGAGCGGCCGGCAGGGACCTTCTGCCGGCCAAGGAAGGACCCTGCCGGCAGGAGAAAGGTGCCCGAGCGCCTGGGGGGCGGCGGAGCGGCCAGCAGGGACCTCCTGCCGGCCCCTCCAGGCCCCTGCCGGCAGGAAAAAGGCTCCCGGGCGAGGCGGCGATGGCAGCGGTAAGTTCCTCCCTCCTCCCTCCTCCCCCTCCCCTCTCCTACCGTATTGACCCGTGTATAAGCCGAGTTCGGCTTTTTCAGCCCTTTTTTTGGGCTGAAAAACTCAGCTTATACACGAGTATATACGGTATGTTTACACAACACCATACCCTCTTCCTTGGAATGATATAACACAATTAAAAATGCAAACAAGGTCAATATTATACAAAGAACATTAACATATTTAGTGAATAAGCTCAACCTCTGATCTTTATGAAAATGGAAAGTATTTCTGGAGTATATAGTTGTTAACTGGTAAAATAATAGAATGTTAAAATTTAAGTAAGAAATACATCATTGAATATCCAATTATAACATTCAAAGAAGGTATAATACAATAGAAATTATAGAGTAAGTTCCATTATAATGTAAGAATTTGATGTGTATGTTTATATGTTTGCATGTTTGTATGTCTTGTAATATCCGTTTGGCAAATAAAAAACTTCAAAAAATATTATACAAACAGCAAACAATACAATGATACTGGACTGCAAGATTAAGAACAGGACACTCCTAATGATATAGACTATACAATGAACAACGCCAGGAACTGCCTACAGTTTCAGTTACTAGTACAGGCACTCAGACATTACTACCATATGACATTACTCAAGGTAGACATTACTACCTTGCATTGACTTATCATTTCCTAGGTGATGGAGGGAGGGCTATGCTTTTCAGGCATCTCAGTCCATCAGAAAAAGCCAGGTCATCCACTTTAAAAAGTTGGAGTAAGTATGGAGAACAGCCATACGCCTATCACACAAGAGTTTCCCAAGTAGCAATATACTTTGTGCCATAAGAGAAAACTGTAATAACGGTGTTCATTGCAGATACCATTGGGGTAGCAATAAAACTCATTAACTGACTCTACAGTCCACAATTCTTGTCAAAGAAGGTAGATCTTCACATCTTCAACCTTACCAAGAACCAAGAAGCATTCTGACTGCTGACTGGCTGGAACAACTACGTTACTCCTGTCCTCAAAGAAGTGCACTTGGTTGAGATAATCTGAGTAAGTTCCGAAGTGTGGCATGTGACCATGAGATCAAAGACCTTTTTGGCTGTGGCATCCCTGTGATGTGCTGGGGCATCATCAGCCCACCATCTTGCAACCACCTCTCCCCTACATGTGCTGGAGCCCTATTCTATGGCCTGAGATGATGATGATTATTTATTTATTTATTTATTTATTTATTTATTTGCAGCTTTTGCCAGGACATAGAATACAACTACCATCTTAAAAAGAATTTTACAAAGGTAGGTATCAAATCAAAAGTATCTCCATAGCTTAACATAAATACATTAAAATGCTAAAATAGTTGCAATAAATATATTATACTAAAATTTACCTAAAAGTTAGTTGTGACCAATATTAACATTACCATTAGCGGTCTCTCTCAAACGGGCCTTAATAGCCACTGAGCAAAATTTAGCAACTTGGGAAAGACTAAAGGTGTCCCCTTCCCACAGCAGAAATTTCATTTCCTCTTCTTCTGAATCATACTCCCTTAGGTTCACCAGTGGATGAATCAACTTTTGTCTAATGTCCTTATAATAATTACATCTAAGAATAACATGGCCAGAGTCTTCAATTTCTCTGGCCCCACAAGGACATTCCCACTGAGCTCTTGGGAGTTTTCTAAATTTTCCCTCCAAAGCTGCTGAGGGAAGTACAGAACCTCTAGCAAGGGTTAGAGCTCGCCTTTGCTGGTTTACTTCTATAGTATGAATATACTGAGCAGGAGCCAGCTGGTATCTTACCTTGGAGGGAGTAAGGTAAATTGGGGAGCACCTAAGATTATGGCCTGAGATTGGAAAGGGAAGGAGGTTACACATATCCTTGCTTTTCTCCACCCAGTGGTCCCCATTCCTCACAGCCTGGGGCAGATGGCTGAACATGGCTTTATAGGTTACCTGCCAGGACCATTTCAAGAAAGTACAGCAGGCTGCAGATGGCCACTCATGATATCCAGTCTTCTGTGAAAATTATCCTTTTCTTGGGAAGAAGAAGAAGAAAAAGAGTTGGTTTTTATATCCCAATTTTCTCTACCTTTTTAAGGAGAATAAAACCGGCTTACAATCTCCTTCCCTTCCTCTCCCCACATCAGACACCTTGTGAGGTAGGTGAGGCTGAGAGAGCTCTATGAGAATTGTGACTGGCTTCACCTGGCTGGCTTCATATGGAAGAAAGGGGATCAAACCTGGTTCTCCAGATTAGAGTCCACCGCTCTTAACCACTACACCACACTGGCTCTTAACCACTACAACATGCTGGAAGTTAGGAGATGCTGTAGGCTCCAAGACATTAACCTCAGAGTGACATGCTTCACCTGGCAATCAGGTGAACCACTAAAATGCATTTGTATGTATTTATTTACATCCATGTATTTATTTATATCCACTTTTCTGACTTGGATGTAAGGCGGATTACACAGTGAGTCAATATAATCAACAGGATGGGACATTAAATAAACAATACAATGGGATTAGGGTTCTAGAACCAACCAGAAATCTAAAAACAGAACTGAAGGAAAGCATAAAGATTAACATGACACGTTAAATGAGGCAAAATGACATAGTAGGATCCTAGTTTCAGTAAGCTGAAGACAGTACCATAGACCACAGTCCTTACTAATTTATCTAAGTAAGTTATCTGGGCTGTGTAACCGTGGTCTTGGTATTTTCTTTCCTGACGTTTCGCCAGCAGCTGTGGCAGGCATCTTCAGAGGAGTAACACTGAAGGACAGCGTCTCTTCAGTGTGATTCCTCTGAAGATGCCTGCCACAGCTGCTGGCGAAACGTCAGGAAAGAAAATACCAAGACCACGGTTACACAGCCCGGATAACCTACAAGAACCAATGAACTCTGACCGTGAAACTATCTAAGTAACTTTGTGAATTGTTCAATACAGTCTAGCTTGGTTGCCTGGGTAGAAACCCTCTCTTGAATAATTCAGTTTTACATAGTTTGCAGAAATCCAGGAGAGTGGGAGCCTTCCTGACCTCTTCAAGGAGGCCATTTCAAAAGGTGCAGACAACAGTCTTTAAATGATGGTCCATTTCTGAAGTCATAGAACAGTACCGATCCTTCTTAAGATAGCCGTTTTATGATTTACTGTTTTCTGATTTTACTGTTTTGTGTGTTTGTCTCTTGGGTATAAGCATTTACACCCAGACTTGGGGCACGTTCACCCATGCCGAAAAATGCACTTTCAATCCACTTTCAATGCACTTTAACGACAGTTTGCAAGTGGGTTTTTCCATTTCACACAGTAAAATCCAGCAGCAAAGTGGATTGAAAGTGCATTATTTGGCATGTGTGAAAGTTCCCATATTTTCCCCTCGAAGTTTTCTGTTGCTCTTGGAGATCTTGGAGTCTTTCATATCCCCAACAGGAAGTATATAGTTTCTATTGTATGTGCAAACCAAACCCAGTTTTCACATCACACAGAAATGCATTTGTACAGTCCAATGTGTCAAACTCCTTGCAATCTGTCATACTGCAGATTGAGGTTAAACAAAGTAAGGCCATTGTGGAAGAAATACATTGATTTAAAAATCTGGAGCCCTAACACAGCCGGAGGTGGGGGGGAAACCAAGCCCAAGTTCTATTCCCACAACAGGAGTACCTATTCTCACAATTTAGATCCTGCACATTTACAATGAATGTCATGTGTCAGACAGGGTATTAAGGCAACCAAGCACCAGAATTGTTTTCTTCAAGTTATCCTATCAAACACAGGTAAGGTTGTGTAAACTGTGCACTTTGGAACTACATTCTACGTAGAACCACTCTGGCTTGAGTGAAAAGGTGAAGCAAGCATTATAAGGGGAAAACAAAAGAAGAGGCAAGAAAAGGGAGGAAAAGACCTGGAGCGATGTGCTCAGAATCTCTGCACACTTTCAAACATGAGCATTACACACCTGAATTTTTTTCCAACTCAGATTATATATTTGAGCCAGAGACAAAGTCATAGAATCGTAGAGTTGGAAGGGGCCACACAGGACATCTAGTCCAATCCCCTGCTCAATTAGGGTTGCCAGCTCCTGGCTGGGAAATACCTGGAGATTTTGGGGGCAGAGCTTGAGGAGGGCAGGGTTTGTGGAGGGGAGGGACTTCAATGACATAGAGTCCAATTGCCAAAGTGGCTATTTTCTCCAGGGGAACTGATCTCTATCGACTAGAGATCAATTGTAATAACAGGAGATCTCCAGCTACTACCTGGAGGTTGACGAACTCAAATAATGAATCAAACTGTATAAACAGTGATTGTAACCAAAGCAACAGCTGAGGCGATTTAACTATTAGAGACGTAGATAGTTCAAACATTCAAGGAAGCAAAATAAATGCAAACGAGCAAGGTAAAAATACCAATTTCCCAAATAATGACACTTATCCAAGTGAATTTCAATGGTTACAACAGTTACATCCCAAGTAACATTCATTGAACATAGGTGTAGTTCAGTAGTAACAATGAAAAATTAGCAGAAAAATAATGTGATTATACAGCTCATACAATATTTCCATGTTGTACAGTGTCATGAAACATCAATGAGTATTATATAGGGCAGAACAGGTTCCCGGTTAGAATAATCCTGTTTCAGTTCCTTCATCAGCTGCCCCGATACACGGAGTGCTTGGAATGATGTATGAAAAAGCCTTTTGATTTCTGGCTTTTGCCATTCTACACGCTAGTGCACAACTCTGGTTTCTGTAAATAACTGTTCAACTAAGATACAATATTTCATATATATAAAAAGTGGGTATTATAACTTGCCCTTATTCATACCTTAATTAAGGATCCTTTGGATGTAACCATTGAAATACACTTGGATAAGGGTCATTATATGGGAAATTGGTATTTTTACCTTGCTCATTTGCATTTATTTTGCTTCCTTGAATGTTTGAACTATCTACGTCTGTAATAGTTAAATAGACTCAGCTGTTGCTTTGGTTACTACCTGGAGGTTGGCAACCCTATGCTCAGTGCAGGATTAGCCTAAAGTATCCCTGACAAGGGTTCATCCAGCCCCTGACTGAAGACTGCCAGTGAGGGGGAGCTCACCACCTTCCTGGATAGTCCATTCCACTGCTGAACAACTCTCCCTGTAAAAAAATTCCTAATGTCCAGCCAGTATCTTTCCGCCCATGATTTATGCCCATTATTGCAAGTCCTATCCTTTGCTGCCAACAGGAACAGCTCCCTGCCCTCCTCTAAGTGACAGCCTTTCAGATTCTTCTAGAGAGCAATCATGTCTCCTCTGAACTTCCTCTTTTTCAGAATGAACATTCCCAGTTCCATCAGCCTTTCCTCGTAGAGCTTGGTCTCCAGGCCCCTCATTGCTCTCCTCTGCACCCTCTCTGTTCTGTCCACATCCTTTTTGAAGTGAGGCCTCCCTCTCTCCACAGCTGTGCATACTGTGATGTGGCTGCAGCTGCTGGGCCAGTTAGCCAACCAATCAGCAGGCAGTAAAAAAAGAGAATCTTTCACACTCCCTGCATCCCTCCGTGCACCCTGGGAAGTGAAGTCCTCAGAACAGTGGGCCATAGACACCACTGGAATGGCACCTGTGGAGCTGAGGAAGGAGAACTATGGAGAGATTCTTCCTTCCATTGACTACTCCCTCATCCTATTCCATTGCCTGTGAGATAGCTCATGCTATCTGATTCCATTGTCTTAATGTTGCCAGGTCCCCCTTGGCCATTGGTGGGGGATGGGGGGCTAGGGTTGCAAGATCCAGGTTGGGAAACTCCTGGAGATGGGGGGATTGAGTGTGGGGAGGACAGGGACCTCAGTGGGGTACAATGCCGCAGAATCTACCCTCCAAAGCATCAACCAGAGGATCTGATCTCTGTAGTCAGGCAATGACCATCCCTAATTGTCTTATGCTGTATAATCCTCCTTGGGTCTCAGCAAGCGAAGCGATTGTAACTAAATAAATTAAAAGATACCTACCATGGGTCTCTCCGTCAGCAGCCTCTGCAATCACAGTACACAAGGTTATGGAAGTGGAAGGAAAAGCTGAGGGGAAACTGTAGAAGTTTTCCGAGTTCTGAATCCAGCCTGGAAATGAACAAGTTATTTTCTGAGGACATTGTCTGCCATTTGTTTTGTTGATGGGGAAAAATATATATATGATCTCGCCAGAGATAAACGGATCACAGTATACTTCCAAGTGGGGACCTAACATAAAGCAAGAGATAGTCACAAAGCTATTGGTTGATACTGATCCAAATGTAATCCTCGCCGTGGCAAAATTTTTATCTATGGCTTTTAATGATACTTCTTTTTAACTGTAAACCTTAGATTTAGTATTTCTTTTCTTTTTTGTCATTGAATTTTATCTTTCTATTATATAAAACAGAAACACAAACAGAACTGAGGTTACTGCAAATGAAGTAGAAGGACTCGTGGAGGATTCCTATGAAGGTAACATAGTAAACGTAATATATAATGGGAAGCATATCATTACTTGGAAAATGTTAGAGAATTCAGTAGTCAATACAAGAATAAACAATATGTGATAAGCTAGATGAGTAAATTATACAAATTGCCAAACAATTCCTGTTTATGCCTATATGTAGATGAATTCTCATGTGGTTTGAGTAAATAAGGATGATATAATGAGAAGTTATATTTCTACTATAAGTTCAAAGATCTAATATGACTTTGCAATAATTCAGATTTTGTATTTCTGTATATTTGATTTTTGTATTACAAAATTTAGTGAATTTGTTTTGCTTATGATCTATTGGTCCATGAGCATAAATAACAGAAACAAAGGAATAAAGGAAAAGGTTATGTTCTGAGTTGTTGTCCCTTCCCCCTGAAACCAGACCTCATGTGAGACTGGGTGTGTGTGCATGCCTATCTTTAACTGGAAGACCATTTATTTCCAAGTCACCTAACGTGTTTCCAGTATAAACCCTTCCAGCAGAACCCTTCTCATTATTTAATCCTTTCAGAAAGCGGGGCCTCTTGAATGCTTTCCTGCCAATGCAGTGTTGTCCAAGTTTGTAATTATGACCTGGTTTGAAAGACAAATTAGCCTTTCCTGTGAGGCATGGGGTGCGTTTCGAATCAAATGTCATTTCCCTGAGAAGTTCTGCTGCAGCTTGGCAGGTAAAACCAGATTTTCTGCACATATTTAGAATTGTCTATTTTTCTTGTCAAAGTCATTGACAGTAAGCACAGCTCAGAGCTAAGCAAATTCCTTCAAAAGGGGATTTTTCAAGGCTGCAATAAACTCTGGGTAAACCGAGGGGAGCTCTGAAACCTTGGGGAAATCCACAAGTTTGAAGAAGAAGAAAAGTTGTTGTTTTTATATACCCCTGTTTTCTCAAAGCGACTTACAATGACCTTCCCTTCCCCTTCCCACAACAGACACCTTGTGAGGTAGGTGGGTCTAAGAGAGTTCAGAGAGAACCATGACTAGCCCAAGATCACCCAGCAGGCTTCATGTGGAGGAGTGGGAAATCAAACCCGGTTCTCCAGATTAGAGTCCACCACTCTTAACCACTACACCATGCTGGCTCTCTGGACCATACTCCAGAAAGTTCCCCAGCCTGAACTGCCAATCATTTCTGCATGCACCTTTGATATATTCTCTGTTCACTCCCTTCCTCTAGCCTCTTTGCTTGATTTTCTTCCCTGGCATTTAATGCAATCAATGGATGAGCACTCTCCAATGGTGACTGGTTGTTGCCCCCCCCCCCCAACTTAATTCTGAACAGAGTTGAGGAGAGGTGACCCATCATTATCCTAGATCTGGCCAGAACAATTAGTGCTCACCATGTTGAGTGTGAGAGCTAGTGTGGTGTAGTGGTTGAGGTGTCAGACAAGGACTTGGGAAACCCAGGTTCAAATTCCCACTCGCGCCATGGAAGCCATGGTGGGTGACCTTGGGCCAGTCACATACATTCAGCTCTGATCCTGTTTGGTATTTGGATGGGAGACCTCCAAGGAATACCATTTTCCAAAAAGCATGATTCTTTCCTCCTGAATGGATACCCCAGAATTTTGTTGTCTGCTCTACACTAAGCTACATCAAAAGTTGCGTACTTATTACTGAATGTCTATCCTAATAGCAATTGTGCTTTAAAAACTTGAGCACTTCTTTAGAAAATGGGCACTCCATCTTTCTTTTCATGTGCATGGCCACACTTGCTGGCACACAAGGAGATAATTACAATACTAATTATAGTCACACATATACACACTCCCAAAATATCCATGACCTTATTTTGAACTTAAGCACTGATTAGTATGGTGGCTGAATGGAAGAAGCCATAAAGTATAAACCTATTAAAAGACTGTAGGAATTAGCCCAAACTCACTGTAATATATGTGTGCAATTACCAAAGCAGGGGGAACAAGTAAGAATTTGATGTTGAACACATTATCAGAAAGCATTAATACCATAACAAAATGAAAGGAATTGCTTTAATTATAAATGGTGTGCTTAAGTCAAAGACCTCAGTGTTTCTAATAAAAACAGAAATTCTGATTGTGGAGGTGGTTCCCAGTGCAATTAAAGGTGAAAACTCCAGAGGCATTATTACAACCTTTCCTGCCCTGAGTATTTTGGAGATTTCTAGTTTAGAAAAAGAAAAACCGAGAGGTGTGCGCAAGAGGTTGAGAAGCTTACAAACACAGCAGAGAACAGAAAGAAGGAAGCTTTTTCTTACTCTGCTAGAATTATATAATTTGGGGATCACCTAACAAGGATGCTTTGGCATAGAGCCAGGACTAACCAAAGAAAATATTTACCCACCTGATCTGTTGCTATCTTATGGAATTCACTTCCATGAGACATAGGAATGGACCACTAGCTTAGACGTTATTTTAGAAAGCACTAGACAACTTGAACATACTGGAATCTGGCTACTGGTCCATTTAGCTTGGGATTGTCTGCTCTGAACGGCAGTGACTCTCCAGCAGATAAAGTTCTTTCTCAGCAATTGACACCTGAGATTCTATAGCTGTAGAGTCTAGGGAGTGAATGGGGGCCCTTTGGCTTGCAAACCATGTGCTCTACTGCTGAGGCTGAGCCAGAGTCCTTACCCTGGTGGGCAGGCCTTTCAGCAGCTATTACCCAGAACAGCTACATAAAACCACCATGTAGACAAGCAGTATATCCTGAACTCCAGATGGTTGAGCATTCCAAATGTCTCTGTTTCCCAGGACCAGGACCCAGTTTTGGTTACCTGCCCCTGGTAAATCATTGCCCCCTTTCTTTCCATTTTGGGATGCCTTGTTAAAATGCTATTGAGAGCCAGCTTGGTGAAGTGGTTAAGAATGGTAGACTCTAATCTGGAGAACAGGGTTCAGTTCCCTATTCCTACACATGAAGCCTGCTGGGTGACCTTGGGCTAGTCACAGTTCTCTCAGAACTCTCTCAGCCTCACCTACCTCAGAAAGTGCCTGTTCCCCTGGAAAAAATGGATACTTTAGAGTGTGGGCTCTATGGCATTGTACTCTACTGAGGTCCTTGTCCTCCCCAGTCACCACCCCCAAATCTCCAGGGGTTTCTCAACCTGGATCTGGCAACCCTACTAATTCACCAAAGCATGTGCTGTGTTCTTTGATGGCTCCTCTCCATTCCTTGAATGCATTAGGGTTTGTCTCCATACATTTCCCAAAACCCTTCCTTTTTCTTACTTAAACTGTGACCAGCGGCATTGATCATCTGTTGAGAGCCAGAGTGGTGTAGTGGTTAAGAGCGGTGGTTTGGAGCGGTGGAGTCTGATCTGGAGAACCGGGTTTGATTCCCCACTCCTCCACATGAGTGGCGGAGGCTAATCTGGTGAACTGGGTTTGTTTCCCCAATCCTCCACATGAAGTCAGCTGGGTGACCTTGGACTAGTCACTGTACTCTCAGAGCTCTCTCAGCCCCACCTACCTCACAAGGAGTCTGTTGTGGGGAGGGGAAGAACACTGTAAGCCAGTTTGAGTCTTCCTTAAGTGGTAGAGAAAGTCAGCATATAAAAACCAATGCTTCTTCTTTTTCAAAATGCTGTGAAACCCCATCTCCTCAGAGAGAAAGGGCTAAACTCAATAAGCTCATTTTGGTCAACGCTCTTCAAAAACTATGCTATCATGATTACCATTATCATTAAGGGGAAGAATTGCAGTAGTAAAAATGATGGTATTACCTAAGATGCTTTATCTATTTCAAAATTTACCAATTTTAAAAGGATCAAAAAAATTTAAAGCTTGGAAAAAGGAAATATTGAATTTTTTATGGGGGAAAGATAGACACAGGATAGCATATAATAATTTAATAGAATTATCAGAAACAGGAGGCCTGGGTCTGCCAGAATTGAAAATGTATTATGAAGCATCCTGTTTTGTATGGTTAAAAAACTGGATTTTATTAGAAAATCCCAGATTACTCGAATTGGAAGGATTTAATTTACGATTTGGCTGGCATGCGTATTTATGGTATGAAAAACATAAAGTAAATAAATACTTTAATTATCATATTATTAGAGCTAGTTTATTTCAAGTCTGGAAAAAAATATAAGAAATCTTTGGAAGTTAGAACTCCTGGATGGATAAATCCAGTAGAAGTGTTTATGAAGAGAGGTAAACAGCTTAATTTAGATATAGGTAACTATAGACAAATTACAGTGAAGGGGAGTGGTCCCTTAAACTTAGAGAAGAGCTTAATATTAAAGATTGGTTTATGTATTATAAATTAAAGGATATATTTAACAAAGATAAATTAGTGGGATTTAATGGGAATAAATCTAAGTTGGAATTAGTACTAAATAAAGGAAATAAAGGTATGATAGCGAGGGTATATAAACTGTTAATAGAAATACATTTAGAACAAGAAAGGATAAAACCAGTAATGGTAAAATGGATGAAGGACTTAGGTTATAATATTAATTTGGAGATATGGGAGAGGCTTTGGAAAAAAGAATTTAAATTTACAATGACTAATGAAATAAGAGAGAATTTATATGAGATGTTTTATAGATGGTATATTACACCAGTGATGATAAGTAAAATGAAATTAGGAATGACGGATTTATGTTGGAAATTTGAAATGGAAAAAGGAACATTTATGCATGCCTGGTGGGTATGTAAAAAGATCAAACAATTTTGGAGAAAAGTATTGAAAGAGACTTCTAATTTGATTAACACTAAAGTAAAAATGGAACCTGCTTTTTGTTTATTGGGAATCCCCAAGGAAAATATGAATAAAAGTGATAGAGTCATATGTCAATATAGTTTCGCTGCAGCAAGAATTACAATAGCTAAATCCTGGAAGCAAGTAAATAGACCTTTAATTAAAGATTGGAGAGAGAAATTATGGATATATACGCGGATGGCCAAACTAACAGATTCCCTTCATGGGAAGGATTTGGAAGAATTGAAAAAGACATGGTCAAAGGCCGCTGTAAATTGGGATAAAATGGCAAAAATGAATTTTACTAATATAGTGAACAAGTTATAGATATAAGTTTGAAAAATAAATTGTTGAAAATTATGTTATTTTAAACTGCTTAGACACTTCTCCGGAAGTCGACCACAATGGTGATGGGACACATGTTAAGGTGGGTGTTTTTTTAAAAAAAATGATATCTTGATTAATCAATTATATAATGAAATTTTACTATGTATATTGAAGGTATCAGTTTGTATTTTTCTTTTTTTTTGGTTTGTTTTATGCTATAAAAATAATAAAAAATATTTAAAAAAAACCTATGCTATCAGCTTATAACTCAGTCTGTTGGGATGACAGCATATTAAGAAATATCTTTCCCCCCTCCCATCTTTCCCCCCTCCCCCCCTCCCATATAATAACATGATGATGGTAAGGAATACTGGCATGCAGCATCGCTCATATTTAGAATACTTTAATAATTCTCTTTCAAGTGAAATAGAAAATTTTCTATCTTATTAAAGTATGGTCTTTGAAATCAGGTATTTTGCACCAAGTAATTCTTCCCAAATGCCTATTCTTCTGTTTCAATTGCAGAGTGTTTTACAGATAACTCTATAAAGCTGTTTGCTGTTAATGGGGGTACCTGCTTAAGAAAAAGTTTTTTCTAAGAATCAAAATTCTCAATATTTAGCAGTGGGATGACAAAAACTTTTCCTCATTAAATTGCTTTGTCATCATCTATGCTGAAGTACTTTACTTAGAGTACAGATATACTATAAGTATAAATATACTTTAAGTACAAAAGAAGAAGTAACAGAATCATCCTAGCCAAGGTGAGTGAAAGATAGGGTTTCCAGGTCCCTCTTTGCCACTGGTGGGAGGTTTTTTTTGGGTGGAGCCTGAAGAGGGCGGGGTTTGGAGAGAGGAGGGACTTCAATGCCATAGAGTCCAATTGACAAAGCAGCCATTTTCTCCAGGTGAATTGATGTTAACTGGCTGGAGATCAGTTGTAATAGCACAAGTTCTCCATCTGGAGGTTGGCAACCCTAGTGAAGGATGACATTTATGATTACTGGTACTCCACTGTGAAGACCCCCATACTTCGTGGTCAAACTCTCACCCTTGGTCACTTCTCCAGGTGGTTGTCACCACTCCCCAGTGGCCTTGGTAAAAGAAGGCAGTCAAATCACCTCCTCCTCCTCCTTCCCCTGGGAAGTTCTACTGCTCAGCCTCACATCTGAGCCCAGATGGAACATCTTCCATGTCCTCCAGGGTTGCCAACCTCCAGGTGGTGGCTGGAGATCTCCTGCTATTACAACTGATCTCCAGCCAATAGAGATCAGTTCACCTGGAGAAAATGGTCACTTTGACAATTGGACTCTATGGCATTGAAGTCCTTCCCCTCCTCAAACCCCGCCCTCCTTAGGCTTTGCCCCATAAATCTCTAGGTATTTCCTGACCTGGAGCTAGCAATCCTAAATTTCCATCCCTCTGCTCCCATCACCTCCTTCTGAGCTCTGCTCCCTAACCCTAACCCTACCACCTTCTCCCACCTAGCCATTCACCTAAAGTGGCCATGAATCCCCAGGGCCTTGCTATGTATGGTGCCAGCTGATGTCATCGCAGCAGCTTTGTCTGAGCCTTGCTCGCCATGATAGCTGTCTTCAGCTTGCCCCAGATTTCTTTGCCTCCGCAGGCATGGTGTGGCCCTCCAGTGCCTCTCAGCCCTTACTGGGTTCCTGACCTTCCCAATGGGGTGAGTAACCCCCCCTTGGGCTTGGCTTGATCATCTCATGCAGATAGGGTTGCCAATTTCCAGGTAGTAACTGGAGATCTCGTGCTGTTACAACTGATCTCCAGCTGATAGAGATCTGTTCACCTGGAGAAAATGGCTGCTTCAGACATTGGACTCAATGTCATTGAAGTCCCTTTCCTCTCCAAACCCCACCCTCATCTGGCTCCGCCCCATAATCTCCAGGTATTTCCCAACCAGAGCTGGCAATTCTACATGCAGAGTCGAATCGTGGGAGGTCTCCAGCTCCTGACATCAATAAACCAGGTATTTTTGTGATTTGTGCGGGCCAGATTTGTACAAGCCAGTTGGGGAGGGGCAGTGGCTCAGTGGTAGAGCATCTGCTTGGCATGCAGAGAGTCCCAGGTTCAATCCCCGGCTTCTCCAGTTAAAGGGACTAGGCAAGTAGGTGATGTGAATAGACCTCTACCTGAGACCCTGGAGAGCCGCTGCCAGTCTGAGTAGACAATACTGACTTGGATGGACCAAGGGTCTGATTCAGTATAAGGCAGCTTCATGTGTTCATGTGTTCATATTTGTTGTTGGTTCAGTTGATCTCTCCCAGAAAGCTACATTATTTCATTACATCCCCTTATTTACCAGTTCTGAACATGGTCCACAGTGTCAGGGACTCTGGGGCTTGAAACATGAACCTTGGGGTCTAAAGATAGCGTGTAGACTGCTAAGCTATCTGGACAGGCAAGGAGAGAGAATTCAGTCTTCAACAACTCTCACTGCAATGGTGACAGTGACCTTTGGCCAGGTCAGGAATAAATACTAGAACCCTGGATTTCTAACATTATTTGGGCAACCAAATACTATATCAGGATCATATCGCTGCAGCTCCCAGCTCCAGCAACTGACCTTAGGGACTCTATGATGGAGAACATACTTATCCAGATGTTGCACTTAGCAGAACTCTGCTGAGTAGGCAGCTGTGCTGCAGGCTCTTTTCAAAATTCTAGTGAGACCCAGGCCAACTACGCCAGGTTAGATTTAGGAATCAAAGCAAAATATTGTGATGCACTGTGTGTGTAACACGCCGTCAAGTCGCAGCCAACTTATGGTGACCCCTTATGGGATCTTCAAGGCAAGAGACTAACAGAAGTGGTTTGCCATTGCCTTCCTCTGCATACTAGCCCTGGTATTCTTTGTTGTTCTCCCATCCAAATACTAACCAGGGCTGACCCTGCTTAGCTTCTGAGATCTGACAAGATTGGGCAATACCATGCTGCCTTCCCTCCCGCACACTACACTAGCAACAGCAAATAATCAGGTTGAAGCATACAAAACACATCATATTACCTCACCCACGGGAATTAAGGATCCCAACTGAAGCTACAGGTGACCAACCAATGACTTCGGTGATCAACAGCATGTCTGGTCATCTCAGGGATGGCAATGAAACAGCCTTGACGAGTTTAACCACAAATTTCTCAACCTCTCATTTCTCTGACTTTCTGATACTTCCTGGAGGGTCTTTCATTAACTGGCTCTAGCCGGTTCCTAACCTCAACTTAGCAAATCACCTTTATGACACGCAGGCCTCTTTACAGCTAGAAATCTTCCTTTTTTCTCAGCAATTGCTGCTGAAATTTTAATTCCTTAGCTAATATTTTAACTCAGGTCAGGGGTAGCAGTTCTTGGACCCTCAATTCTAGGGTTCCCCCATTACACAGGTCTAAATTTGGATCCAACTACCTATAGCTGTGCGCCAACATTTACAGAGAAAGCCTGTATATATACAACTTAACAGAACAATTTTCTTTACATTTTTTTAGTCTGAACCTGTTAGGAATAAAACATACTTAATAACTGATTTGGTTTACTGCTGAACTAGCATTGCTTCTAATTGCTTTCTAGAGACAATTGCTTTTCTGCCATGATAGGAAAAGCGCACATTTATTCTATTAGAGTCTTGGTTGACCAAAATCTTCCTCTCTTTCTATATAAACTGCAGGATGGGAAAAACGAGACCACTGGAGACATGCTCATGTAGACTAATGGCTGCTTAGACTGTATTATCTGGCTCTCGTGCTTCAAGAGTATCTGATCCCAATTTAAGACCCTTGATCTGATCAGGGTTTGTTACATCACAGAGCTATTACCTTCGCTTGAAGGATTTACTCTGTTTATATTAGAAATAGAGACGTTGCCAGGCACATCACAGTAGAGATTGACCCTATACTGGGATAGAAGTGGATTTTTCTATTAATATTCTCTTTGGGAAAGTAGTTCTGGTTTTTTTCACCAGTTTTATTGATAAGAAATCTCACCCTTAAACATTTCTAATAGCAGGAATCAGCAGGATTGCCAGCTCAGGGTTCAGAAGATTTGGAGATTTGAGAAAGGAGCCTGGGAGAGTGAAGTTTAGGAAGGGGAGGGACCTTGGTAGCTAGGGTTGCCAGGTCCCTCTTCATCACCGGTGGGAGGTTTTTGGGGTGGAGCCTGAGGGGGGTGGGATTTGGGGAGGGGAGGGACTTCAGTGCCATAGAGTCCAATTGCCAAATGGGCCATTTTCTCCAGTTGAACTGATCTCTATCGGCTGGAGATCAGTTGTAATAGCAGGGGTTCTCCAGCTAGTACCTGGAGGTTGGCAACCCTATCGGTAGGGTAAAATGCCATGCAGTCCACCTTCCAGAGCAGCCATTGCCTCCAGGAGAAGTGGAATGAATGTTTTAAATAAATAAATAGCAACTAAATAAGTGATTTTTGCAGTCTGGACATCAGCTGTAATTCCAGGAGATCTCCAGCCCCCAGTTTTGATTTATCCAGTTTCTTATGATAGATTTTTGTAGTCAGCGTATCGGATATAGAATTTTTTGTATATGTCTGTATATTTTTGTATAATGAGTGCTTAACATCTGATTCTATATTTTAAGCAATTATTGATGGTAACAGCTATTTGTAATTCTTAATTGATTCTCGCCTGTTCTGGTGATTATAAAGACGGCTTCAGCTGTATACGATTACATGGGTTCCCTTTATATCAGGAACAGTAGTTACTGTGTTCAGATGATGCAGATTCGCCATCCATCTGTATGAAGCGGCTATGTGCCTGTGATTTGGGTATGTAAAAATATTCTTTTCATGTATGTCGTAAGTTTTGTGCTTGTGTAACTCCTTGGATTTTTCTTGTCATATTTATGAGCACTTACATTTTTGCAGAACATATGTTCTGAAGAAATATTACGTGGATTGCCAATGATGAAAAAGCGAATGCGAAATAGGAACTTACCGGAGACCTATTTTGGCTTTTACCATCTAGCTTGACAACAGGAGATATTGTGATAAGTACATCAGTTTGTGCTTTTGGAATATATGTTACTGTTTGTGCTTGTGCATAATACACAGTTTTCTTAATTGCATTATAGTGTTTGTTTTTGCCATAAGTGCCTGTAATTTTCCAGTACCCACCTGGAGACTGGCAATTCCTATAGAAAATCAGGAACAGCAGTAGCGTGGTATGTTTTTATTAGGCCCGACTAAAATGGCATAAAGAGTGAGCAAGTGTTTGGGTCCCCCACAACTCTTCAACAGATACAACCATTGATTAACACACTAATTAATTAATTAAAACATTTATACCCCCCTTTCTTCATTGATAAAGGCATCAGCATCATGTTCAGGAACTGCGGGGGAGGGGGGGTTGAAAAGCTTCCTTACCATTATGTGATATTTTGGTTCAGCGTAATAAAAAAGGTATTTTGCTGCTGTTGTTTCCGGATTTTTTTAAAAAAATATTTTGATTTGGAGGAGTAGGGGGGAAAGGAATAAAATAAATAATTGTTGATGGTTAAGTCAATAGCTTTAATGAATAGTGACTTTATGAATCAAAATTCATACAAATATAGCAGAAGGTCGGACCAGAACCAACAGGTTGAAATTAAATCAAAAGAGTTTTCAGTGAAACATTAGGAAGAACAGTTGGAGCAATTCCTCAGTGGAGCAGGCTTCTTCAGGAGGTGGTGTGCTCTCCTTCTTTGGAGGTTTTTTAAGCAGAGGCTAGATGGCCATCTGTCAGCAATGCTGAGTCTGTGAACTTAGGCAGATCATGAGAGGGAGGGCAGGAAGGGTTGTGTCAGTGCTTGACTCTCATGGCCCTTTCTTACACGCCCAGGGTAATCTCAATCACCACTTTGGGGTCAGGAAGGAATATGGCCACATTGGCCAGGGATCTGGGAGGGTTTGGGGTTTTTTTTGCCTTCCTCTGGGCATAAAGCAGGAGTCACTGGGGGAGTGAGGGGAGGTATTTGCAAATTTCCTGCATTGTGCAGGAGGTTGGACTAAATGACTCTTGAGGTCATTTCCAGCTTTGTGTTTCTATGCATGTTCTATAAAATCAAATTAAAAGATCCATTAATGAAAAATAATAACTCTAAATTCAGTTTATGATTTTGGAAAATTTAATTCGCTTTTATCTCTTAGGAAATTGTTCATACTAGAAAACATTTCTCCATCCAAAGTGCAGGAAGGAAGAATGGCACACAAGACTAATTATTTTAAAAGAAAAATAAGCACAGGAGAAAGTCAGAGAATAAATTAAAGGCAAATGGTACGATGCACACTTGTTCAAACGCCCTCTTTTGAGGTTATATTTCCAAGGTTCATATAACACTATGATTCTCTCAATCAGGCATTTAATATGAAAAGGAATTAAATTCCACAGTGATATTCGATATACAAACTGGCAATAGCAACAGAAGAAGATTAAATACATGTTTTTAAAAGCACACTAGGTTCTGTCTAAGTAACGCATTTAAATAAAGAAGAAAATGTGCTTGCTTGCACTAAAATCTCTGATGTATATTTTATACTGATTTCAGAAAACACTGAGAATGTAGGGCAGCCAGTGACTTAAAGGCAAAGAGTGCAAAACTAAAGCAGAGTTACACCCTTGTAAGCCTATTGACTTGGATGGACTTCAAATGGAGTAAATCTGCATATACTTAATAGAGTAACCTATCCAATGGACAATCACATTCATCAATTGAACTAAGGCTAGCAGTGTGATGGATTGCATTTGACGATTAACCTGGGACCGATCTTTGACAGGGGCAGGGCCACAACCACTATGTCAATGCAACCAGCAACAGTCAGGGATTGTATTCATACAATGTCATTTCCTGAAGGTGAAATTGCAGAGCCAATTTCATGCTGCGGGACTGGATTAAATACCTGGAAGGAACCCAACGAAATAGGAACCAGGTGTAGGCAATTGCCTTTGTATTTCTGAGGAATAATAATCAACACCTGTCCACCTTCCAGTGTCCATAATGTTCATGCCATTTCTGAATAACGAGTTTGAAATCTGGGACAAGCTATAGTTCTTTCCCACATTGCATCCAGAGAAGACTAGAATGTCATGTTGGCACTAAGGTGACTACCATTAATACATTTTTATGCTTTGTTCATATTTCAGTAGCTTTGTCCGTGATAAGCAGCACACTTATAATGGATGGTGCTTGTCTACATTTTCTCATCAGATAATGAAACTGCAGTTGCCTACAGTAAATGTCAACTGGCAAACCACCCCGGAAACAAAGTCTGCCTAGGAAACATCGGGATGTGACGTCACCCCTTGGGTCAGGAATGACCCGGTGCTTGCACAGGGGACCTTTACCTTTTTTTTTTACAGTAAATGTCACATGTATATTTACTCCTTTGGGAGATTGAATTAAATGCTTAAGGTACACAAACATTATGGCTTGGTAAGTATGCTGAAAAACTCCCTCTGAGAGATCCCTAGGTCCCTCGCAGAACTATAGCTCTCAGGGTTGTATGGGGAGAAGAACGTAGAGCCAGCTTAGTGTAGTGATTAAGAGCAGCAGACTCCAATGTAGAGAACTGGGTTTGATTCCCCACTCCTCCACATGAAGCACCTTGGGCCAGTCTCAGTTCTCTCCGAACTCTCTCAGTCCCAACTACCTCACAAGGTGCCTGTTGTGGAGAGAGGAAGGGAGTGCCTGTTGTGGGGGGAGGAAGAGAATAGTGAGGTATAAAAACCTACTCTTCTCTTCTAAATCAGTTCCAATTGTAGTGAAGATTTAGAAAGTGGGCAGGGCGAGGTGTGGCTTTTGCCCAGAATGGCCATTGGAGAGCTGGTTGTGGGACCTGAAGCAATTATTCAGGGCCCGTAAGACTGAGATGTTCCTCCAGGCCTACAGTTGAAGGCAGTGATGGGGGCCCATCCCCTCCGCCCTACCTCCCTTTCCTTCCTTTTTACTAGTCACCTATCCTGTCTATAGGGTTGCCAGCTCCGGGTTGGGAAATACCTGGAGATTTTTGAGGCAGAGCCTGAGGAGGGCAGGGTTTAGGGATGGGAGGGACTTAAATGCCATAGAGTCCAATGGCCAAAGTGGCCATTTTCTCCAGGTGAACTGATCTCTATCAGCTGGAGATCAGTTTTAATGGCGGGAGATCTCCAGCCTCCTAGTCTGAGGTTTTATGGGAGGCTAGCTTCATCCATGTTGCCTTTTGGGAGGCCCTGTAAGACATTTCTTTCTTTCAAAGGGTTTTCCGTTAATATATTAAATAATTAGTGTTGGTTTGCTATTCTGTGAAGTTGGTTGCACTAGTTTTTTGAGAAGGGAAATGTTGTTTTATGAGTATTTTGTTTGTTTGATTGGATTTTTATTTCTTTTTTAATCTAATAATGAGTTTGGATAGTTTAGATAGATTAGATTTCTGTTTTTAGCATACCAATGTTTTAAAATAAATACATTAATACATTCACTGAGGCTTTGCCATCAGTTCTTTGGTTGGACAATATGGCCTTTGCTGTTCTCTTGTAACTCTGTGCACTTTTTATAAGCTTCACAGTCTCTCTAGCACCAGCAGATAAAGTTTATGAGGTTCTTTAATCAGGCTAGCTTGAAGGAACACCAAACATCTGTGTCTGGGAGTTTGAGGCCTACCTTGAACGTGTAGTTGAGAAGAATGGTGTGGGGAAATGACTTTTTTTCCCATTGAACACTGAAGTGTATTATGATCCTCTTTCAGTTTTCAAGGATAAGAGAAGGCATGGCAAAACGCTAGGATTTTAAGCTTGTGTTCTCAATAGGGTTGCCAACTCCATGATTAGGGTTGCCAACCTCCAGGTGATAGCTGGAGATTTCTTGCTATTACAACTGATCTCCAGTCGATAGAGATCACTTCAACGGGAGTAAATGGCCTACTTTGGCAACTGGACTTTATGGCATTGAAGTCCCTCCCCTCTCCAAACCCCACCTTCCTTAGGCTCCACCCCCAACATCTCCAGATATTTCCCAATCAGGAGCTGGCCACCCTATCCATAATAGGAAATACCTGGAGATGTTGTGGGTGGAGCCTGAGGAGGGTGGGATTTGAGGAGGGGAGGGACTTCAGTGGGGTATAATGCCATATAGCCCACCTTCCAAACAGCCATTTTCTCCAGGTTAACTGATCTCTATCACCTGGAAATCAGTTGTAATCCCAGGAGATCTCCAGCCACCACCTGGAGGTTAACAAACAACAACAAACACTGATGGCACACAACTTATATAATGGTATAGGTCCCATACAATATATAACGATGTACAAAACAACCATATAGTCCCAAAAAAATCTGTAAGGGTTTACAGAGAACGTGGTGCTGCGCCAGATGGTGACGCGGCTCCAGTCAAAGCGAAGGCAAAACGGCGCTCCATAGAAGGTAGGTGGAAAACCCGGACAAGAGTTCCGTAGTGCAGAACACAGAGGAGCTTGTGTCAGCACGTTCAATGATGTGGAATTCATTTGAATGAGCTGCAATTATGGCATAATTTTACTTCATCCCGAGATGGGAGACCGGTAAAACCCATTTCGCCGTGGCTTTATCCATCGGGGAAGTATGACATAGCGAGAGATGACTATCTATCTCTATAATAACAAAATACAATTATAATGGGACTCATAAATACTTATCACTAAACTTATTGATGCTAATATTGAGAAGGAGTGAGTATTACATACCAAACGCTGAGAAGCATGTAGCCTACAGATCGAGGGATGGTTAATAGCGATCTTACAACAGTAACATTGTTACCTAGTTCTCAACTGTTGGCAAAAATGGAATTTAAAACTCTATGGCTTTAATTGCTATAATTATTGAACTGTATATGTCCATACCTTCAGGAATATATTGTTTTTCTATGGGAGGGACTTTTGTAACAGAATTGATAAAAAGCCCACCTTGCATTTCATTGGCATGTACACAAGATGGTCAGGGCTGGCCATTTATGTTTTACTGTAAATTTGTACTACAGTTAATTTATGAAACCAGGATTCAGTCCATAGACAATCACTCAAATCTCGGTTTGTTTCAATAAACTGGGCTTTCATTTCCTTCTTTCTTTAGACCGGGGCTGTGTCACCAGAGAGAACAAGCCTAGATTAAACGAGGATTAAGCCAGGATATCTGTATTCAGACACAACACAGTTAGTGGTGTGACCCACATTCAAATAATCACATTATCCACAGACAGTTTAATTTAAACAATGATTTTGTTCAAAGTCTGGAGGGAGTCTTGTGTAAACTAAGTAAATAATAAATCTTTAAGAAATCAGACCAAGTAAACCATTTAAGTACCAATCCAAGAACCAGTAATCTAATTGTTATTTTTCCCTGCCATGGAAGCGCACAGTTGTCAAATAGTAAAGCATCAAGAGTACCAGCACACAATAGTCCCACATAGGGTCGTGCAAAAATAATAATAAAAAAATCAGTAAATTTTGGGATTATTGCGCCCAATTTATTTTGGTAAACCCAGAATAAACCAAATACCCATACTGGTAAAGGGGTATTTCGGCTTTATTTCCGGGTTTTCAAGGGTGGGGGGGAATCGGGTCCATAATAGTCTATGGAGATTTTTTTGAAACTCCTGTGGGGGCATTTTTGGAGATAGTCACCAATTTTGCAGCATGGCTGCAAGAGACTCTCCTTAGATGGTCACCGAAGCTTGGTGAACTTTGGGACAGGGGATCCAATTTTATGGGCCAGGGAAGGGGTCACCCCCTTCCTCAAGGCATTTGCTAGCCGAGCTGTCAATTGGTTTTCAGGTTCAGAAGTTCAGCATTGCCAAGGAAAGAGCCAATTGGCAGGCTGGCACCTCAAAGTCTGGGGGCTCCCTTCGTATTTGGCACACATAGCATGATGTCCATGCAAATTAACTTCCAAACTGAGGAAAAAGGCTTAAATGCAAGAAAAATAAGGCACAGAAAACATTACTTTTGGTGGCAATGACATCCTGTGAACTATTCTTTATTATAGTAATCAAAAATCTGATACCAAAAGATGGTCACGGTGCCAGGGAAATGGAGCCTTTACTCAGGGTGACCTTCTGTTTGATATGCACAACACTAGTCCCACAGTATACCTCATTGGTCAGGCTGCACCTGGAGTACTTTGTGCAGTTCTGGAGGACTCACTTCAAAAAGGATGTGGACAGAATGGAGCAGGTGCAGAAGAGAGCAGTGAGGATGATCAGGGGCCTGGAGACCAAGCCCTAAGAAACAAGGGTGAGGGTTGGGAATGTTCAGTTGGGGGAAGAGGAGGTTGAGGAGGGACACGATTGCTCTCTTTAATACTGGAAAGGCTGTCAGTTAGAGGAGTACCCTGCTGAGGTCCCTCCCCTGCCCAAATCCCACCCTCCTCAGGCTCCATGCCTAACATCTCCAGGTATTTCGTTACCCAATCTCCCATGCAGAATCCTTAGGGGATAAAATGAGTGCAGAACTTTGCTACTTGTCTGATTACTAACTGGCCTGGCAGTCATGGGGTGAAAACGCATGGTCGCTTTATCCTCCTTTAATCCCTGTTTTAACCAGGATCGAACGCACATTAAGCGAAAAGCATGCGTTCGATCCTGGCTGAATCCTGGCTGAAACAGGGATTAAAGGAGGATAAAGTGACCGTGCGTTCTCACCCATGGTGTTATTCTTATTCAGTGCTCACATTTCTTTTTATTCAGTGCTCACATTTCTTTTTAATGATGTATTCCTTAGAGCCGGCATATTTTAAAAACTAAGGGAGTGGCCCTACTGGGTTTATTTTACCCGGCTTCAACTGATTGTTCAGTTTGCCTAAGGCTTATTGTGTAGCAGAGGTATTCAACAACTGGCACAAAACATTAATATGAAATGGTGCCCAAGTAATAGGCAGCTTCAGGCAGGCTTTCCAGAAAAATCTGACTGCTTCATTCATTCCTCATGATTTTTGATTAAAATTTTTTTGCCTCCTTTTGTTAGCAAGCACACACTGCATAAAATCAGTCATCCCGTGACACAAAATTATGCTATCCTAAGGCTGATTTGGACTGTGGCATAGTACAAAAATTGTTCCAATTAAAAAAAAAAAAACCTTCCCAGACTAATATAAACCCATACATTTTCTCTGTCTTTATAAGACACTTGATGTTGGGTCAGACTGTCTACTGTCTCATTCTGGAAATGACTACTCATGGAAGTCCCAACAACAAGTTTCTCTCAGAAACTGCCACTAGACCCCTGTGAGTAATGCTAATGTGATCTTGGGATGCATCAACAGAGGCGTCATATCCAAATCGCAAGATGTCGCAGTTTTACTGTACACAGCATTGGTCAGGCCACACCTGGAGTATTGTGTGCAGTTCTGGAGACCCCACTTCAAAAAGGATGTGGACAGAATAGAACGGGTTCATTGGAGAATGAGGAGGATGATCGGGGGCCTGGAGACCAAGCCATACGAGGAAAGGATGGGGGAGTTGAGAATGTTCAGTCTGGAGAAGAGGAGTTTGAGGGGGGATATGATTGCTCTTTAAGTAGTTGAAGGGCTGTCAGTTAGAGGAGGGCAGGGAGCTGATCCTGTTGACAGCAGAGGATAGGACTTTCAATAATGGATTTAAATTGTTTTTATCATTCTAGTCCTTTTTATTTATTATCTTACATCATACATACTAAACTAAACTAAACAGTAGTCCCAAGTGTCTGAGCTGTTTTCCTTTTTTATGCCTTTTGCTGCTTGGCCTTATGCAAGGAACCTTTTCTAGCTCCGCTATATCCTGTACTTTATGGATCCAATGTCAAATTATTCAGCCTTTCGGAAATTTCCAATTCCTTGCCGCACATAATTTAGCTGCTCCTAACAAGTAGTTCCTTATGGGACAAGAAAGGAATGTTTTCCCACCACTGTTTAATAGAATTAATTGAAAAGTCCATCATCTGTAAGTAACATTCCTCTGATCATTTGGATTTATTGCTTGTGCAAGGAAGTACTCATGTTAATGAGCCAGTGGCTAAATCAGAACTCTCTCTCTCAGATGATCGAAGAAAACCAAAAGTTCAACATGTTAATATTAATAGGATGTGTTTATCCTGCATTGCCGCTGGGTTTCCTTATTCAGAAGGTGAATGATCTGTTTTGATCTTGTGCTCTTTGACTATATCAATTCCATCGACCCGTGTGAAACTTAGTTACTACTTCTTCCCCTAGGAAATACCCCATACTCTCCCATGAATTCGTTATTTTCCTTAACCTTGCTACATTCTTGCATTCTGGGACCATACAAATCTCCAAGCAGCAAGGGGTTAACCAAAAATCAATCTGGCAATAGAAAGTGTCACTTGATGGGGGGAGGGAAGGGCAACTTTATCATATTAACCTGCTCAAGAAGCAATTGTGTTTCCTCAGAACTAATTACTCTGCATTTCCCAAAACACTGGAAAACCAAAGCCTTCGTTCAGACAGAAGAGGATAAAAAGTCAATTGAATTTGTATATACAGGCTTTTAAAAAGAGTTTCATCTTTCCATATGACATTCTTCATTTCTATACTTTCGCATTTATTGTAAGTGATATCACTTGATGTTTACAGAGCCTGTTGACTCTTTTTTGAATATATTATAGGGTCCAAATATCATGACAGAACAAGGACAGGTAGGCATGCTGAAACTCGAACACAAAAAGGATGTGGACAGAATGGAGCAGGTGCAGAGGAGAGCGACGAGGATGATCAGGGGGCGAGAGTAGGGCTGTTGAAAAAAATTAAGAAAAGTTTGGCTTCGGCAAAATTCGGCCCGTTTAAATTCAGGACGTGCCCAAGTCCGAACTCCCCCGCTTTGGATCCGCGAACTTGTGGGCCTTCACGGGGCTTCCCTGAAGGCATGCGGGGGGGGGGGAACAGATCTGCGCCTCCCGGCTGAAAGGCACAGAGCTCTTTAAAGAGCCCCCCGCATGCCTTCAGGGAAGCCCCGTGAAGATGCGCGCGGGGGGGGGGGGGAAACAGATTTGTGCCTCCCAGCCAGGAGGCACAAATCTCTTTAAAGAGCCCCCCATGCGCCTTCACGGGGCTTCCATGAAGGCGCGTGGGGGGCTCTTTAAAGAGATCTGAGCCTCCCAGCTGGGAGGCACAGATCTGTTTAAAGAGCCCCCCGCACGCCTTCAGGGAAGCCCTGTGAAGGCGCGCGGGGGAGCGAACCCTGAATCTGCCGAATTTATTCACCGAACACCCCGAAGTCAGCAAATTCGGCTCCCCCGTTTTCCGCCTTTTTTTGAGTTCAGTACATCCCGAACTAAAAACCACCGAATCGGGGGAAATTCGGCTGTTTTTTGGTTTGGGACGAACCGAATCGACAGCCCTAGGCTAGAGACCAAACCCTACGAGGAAAGGCTGAGGGAGTTGGGTAGAGTTGCCAGGTCCCTCTTCACCACTGGTGGGAGATTTTTGGGGTGGACCCTGAAGAAGGTGGGGTTTGGAGAAGGGAGGGGCTTCAATGCCATAGAGTCCAATTGCCAAAGCAGCCATTTTCTCCAGGTGAACTGATCTCTATCGACTGGAGATCAGTTGTAATAGCAGGAGATCTCCAGCTAGTACCTGGAGGTTGGCAATGTTCAGACTGGAGAAGAGGAGGTTGAGGGGGGACATGATTGCTCTCTTTAAGTAGTTGAAGGGCTGTCAGTTAGAGAAGGGCAGGGAGCTGTTCCTGTTGACAGCAGAGGACAGGACTCGCAATAATGGATTTAAATTGTGGGCTGAGAAGTACCCACTGGATATTAGGGGGAAGTTTTTTACAGTAATAGTTATTCGACAGTGGAATCAGCTACCTATGAAGGGATGTCACTTAGAGGAGGGCAGGGAGCTGTTCCTGTTGACAGCAGAGGATAGGACTCATAATAATGGGTATAAATTATGGGCAGATTTTTTTTTTACAGTAAGAGTAATTCAGCAGTGGAATCGGTTACCAAGGGAAGTGGTGAGCTCCCCCTCACTGGCAGTCTTTAAGCAGAGGCTGGACGAACACTTGTCAGGGATGCTCTAGGCTGATCCTGCATTGAGCAGAGGGTTGGACTAGATGGCCTGTATGGCCCCTTCCAACTCTATGATAGTAAGATTTGTTGATATTGATATTATTTTTCACAAGCTGTGATTTTCAGTGTGGAAGTTGCCTGGGGGAGGAGGGCAAAAGAGTCCATAACAAGCCATACTTTTCACGCTGGCTCTCAGGAGAAGAAGGCCCAAGTTAGAGGTCCCCCCCCCGCCCCCACTTGATCTCTCTGAGCAAAGAAAGACAACACTTATACTCTAGGATGAAGATTCCAAATTGACTATTTTGGCAACATTGTCCAACTTGTTCTGTACAAGCAGATGGAATCACTGCAAAGAATCCTTTTTCCTCCACGCAACACCAACACATTTATATTCAAGACAATACATGGGACCCATTGCTATTTGGAAATGTTTCTAATTAACTTATTCTCTGGCTCCAAGATCATATTAAGTAAACAGAAACTAATTATGAGTTTGTTATGACAGAATTAATCTTGCCCGTTTTGTTTAAAGCTCTTCTGTCTCACAGACTGACTTGCTGTTAGGCAACAAAGATCTCCCCGTAAAAATGACCCTCCTTGCATAAACCTTCAAGGACAAGGTCACTTTTTCTCCCTCTACATTTCACAAGGAATCACTTTGAATCTCATATTTCTTGGGAAAAGGCAATTTGTGCATTTTATATTGCAGGCTTGCTGTTCTAACATTAAATTTTGTTTCTGTTCTCTGAAGAACCTTATCCTGCCACACAGATTTAAACAAAACAGTATGCATATTTTTTCTGCCATTAAGTCACAGCCGACTTACTTGTGTCCCCAGGTGGGGTTTTCAAGGTAAGAGACAATCAGAGGTGGTTTGCCATTGCCTGCCTCCACGTCATGACCCTGGTATTCCTTGGAGGTCTACCATCCAAATACTAGCCAGGGCCAACCCTGCTTAACTTCTGAGATCTGATGAGATCAGGCTAGCCTGGGCTATCCAGGTCAGGGAAGTATGCCTAATACCAACACTGAAATACACATTATTTTTCTAATAATTTTTCTGAGCCCAGCTTTGATTGGGGATGAGGATGGAATATAAAACCAATAAATGTATAAATAAATAATAACAAATATGCAGCAGCCACAAATTGATCTTAAATTCATATATGATTTAGTTCCAGATTGTTCATAATTGAAATTCCATATATGACTCTTGCAACTGCTTTATCAAATTCTTCGTCTTCCCTGCTTATATCATCATCATAAACAAATGCACCCTGTCCTAAGCTCTATTTTACCCAAAACATATACAAAGCGACAACCAGGATAGCATAGTCCTTGGGGTTGCTGGACTAGGTGTTGAGAGACACATGAAGCTGCCTTATACTGAATCAGACCCCAGGTCCATCAAGGTCAGTATTGCCTACTCTGACAGGCAGTGGCTCTCCAGGGTCTCAGGCAGAGGTCTTTCACATCACCTGCTTGCCTAGTCCCTTTAACTGGAGAAGCCGGAGTTGAACCTGGGACCTTCTGCATGCCAAGCAGATGCTCTACCAGGTTCATATCCCTGTTCTGTCATGGAAGCTTTCTGGGGAACCTTGACTACTGGGTAACCCAACCACTATGGCTTCAGAGGCTTCAGGTGCCCCTGCCATCTGTGGCTAGAGAGATGACAACCTGAGCAATGGCCTTCTTGGTCATGGTACCAAAATTCTGGAACTCCAGCCACAGGAAGATTTGTCTGTTTCCCTCTATTGGTGTCTTCTGCCAGTGAGAGAAGATGTTTGTTTTGTTTGGCATTTCATCAATGGCCCTAATCCCTGATGGTGTGCCTTTATGTTTATATATTTCATTCAATAGGTTTAAATAGTCTATAGATATTTAGGTTATTTTTAACATTTTGATTGATTGCCACTTTGAGGGTTGTGAGTTGAAAGGAAAGGCAGCAGGCAAAAGTTTTAAATAAAAATAAGTAAACAAACAAATGAAATTTAAAACATTGTCGAAGGCTTTCACGGTCAGAGTTCAGTGTCTTGGGCCAACCTGAGAAATCAGCAGTGGCTGAACATGGATTGACACAAACAGGACACAGGGTGTTATTCCAAGACACTGAAAGACTGGACAATTCTACCAACTACTTTGTCAGATTGCACAGAGAAGCCATTGAAATTCATAAACATCAGCACAACTTTAACAGAAAAGAAGAGAGTTTAAAAATGAATAAGGCTTGGCTTCCTTTCTTGAAAACCTCCAGACTAACAAAGACTACAGTCAACAATAGCCATGCAGATTAGCTTTGGATTTCACACATTAACAGATCACTTCAGGATACAATGCTCCATATCAACATACCACACCGTCATTAGCACATTATTTTGATACTTACAGGACAATGGTTAGCACATTACCTTATTACTTTTTGCAGGACAATGATTTAGCTCAAACCCAACCCCTTTATGACTATATATTACTCTTCCTACACACTTGACACTGAGAGACACTGTCCTTCAGTGTTACTCCTCTGAAGATGCCTGCCACAGCTGCTGGCGAAACATCAGGAAAGAAAATATCAAGACCACAGTTACACAGCCCGGATAACCTACAAGAACCAATGAAATTTAAAACCTTGGCTAAATGCTCTCTCTTAGCCTAATCTAACCTACCTTACAAGATAGTTGTTGTGAAGTAATTTTCTGGGTGATAAGAAAAGGAGTGTCACATCAAGAACAGAGTGAAAAATCAGAGACAATTGGTACAGTGGAGAAATTAATTTTAATTAATTTTAATTCACTCTGAGACCCCTATTGTGACTGTAGCCTCTCATACCCCACTTCCCCTGGCACACATGAACTAGTGTGCAGGACTAAAAGATTATGCAGAGAGCCACCAACACAGCAAGCCAAGGAATGGAAGAGACCCAGCCACTACCCTGACCTAGGACCCTGCAGATGGCAAGCAGTGCTATGGGCCCAGGAAAGGAAGTGGCCTGAACTCCATCTTGGATGTAGCTGCACAATACTGGAAGAAAAGACTGTTTCCAGCCTCACCTGAAACCCCCCCCCCGAGCCATGGAAAAGCTGCTTCCTTCCAGACAATGAACAGGATATTGTAATGCCTTCATAACTATCAATGTGGCTGCTCTATCAAGATCAGCCTGAAGACCAGAGCGAGAGATAATGGCGCTCCCCTTTCGCACCTTGAATTCCTTTTCCTGGGATAGCCTGGTATCAGGCTAATCCCATCTTCTAATTCATCCTCTTCCTCTCACACTCTCCAGCTCCTGACAGCTGTCTGATATCAATAATTTCTCAATACTTGCCAGCCATCAATAAGCCCATCACTTTCTGAATGGCTTAGTTCCCATCCTTTCGCCCTACAACACCTCAATACTTGAGAAGCAATCTTACCATTGTGCACCCAAGACCACCTGTTCGGTGAGTCACCCTGCCTCAGGGCAGGATTTTTGTATAAATATTGCCACCCTTGCCATGGCACCCTGCTACTTGTTTCTCCTGGATCCAAAACGACTGCCCTGTGCCATAGTAAGGTCTCCTTATTGCTAAGCGCTGGTCGCTGAGCGATTTTATTCTGCTGCAGCCTCTCTTCTTGACCTCCTCTGAAGACCTTGGAGGTAGGGTTGCCAGGTCCCTCTTCCCCACCGGTGGAAGATTTTTGGGGCGAAGCCTGAGGAGGGTGGGGTTTGGGGAGGGACTTCAATGCCATAGAGTTCAATTGCCAAAGCGGCAATTTTTCTCCAGGTGAACTGATCTCTATCAGCTTGAGATCAGTTGAATTAGCAGGAGATCTCCTGCTACTACCTGACAGTTAAAGGGAAAAACAGCACCAGCTCCAATTAACAATAATCAAACTGAATTTTATAATGATTACTCAAAAATAATTCAGTATTGGTGTACTATTCTGTACATTTGTCAGTGATATAATCAAAACAGTCACAACCAAGGTGTCACAGGTTACCCCACCAATGAAAAATAAAAGTATTATAAACATCAAAATGAAATAGAGTCCAAAATGTACAATTCGAGTTCAAATCAAAGTCCAATACTGAGTCCTCTTAAGAGAAAATGAACTGGTTCCGGGAAGATCCAGAAACCATCTGGTATGAAACTTGTATTAATGACGGTGCATCAAGGTCCAAAGTCCAACAAATCCAAGACAACACCTCCGGATTTGAGTGTGTTTCGCCTGGAAAGAGCTTCTTCAGTTGATTAATCAATTTTCATAAGGGTACAACGACCTCAACTTCTTCAGTTGATTAATCAATTTTCATAAGGGTACAACGACCTCTCAATTTTCATAAGGGTACAACGACCTCTGTAATAAATAAATATATCCAACAGAACCATATTGTATCCAAATTCCAATTAAGAAAATTATTATTAATAAAGAACCACATATATATACATACCAATGACCAGCGGCCCCACGGGCTCTCCCAGCTTAATGCTGGTAGTGTTGGCTCAAAAGTAAACACTAATTATAGACAGAAACCAGCTGAAACTAATTGCAGAGGCAAGTGGAGAAGGAAAGAGCAGGAATGAGAACTAATGAGTCTTAAAGAGATGCCTTATAGGAAACAACTTAGATCAAATTCATTGTTTAGACCTGCGGGAGAGAGAGTTTTGAATAAATATATAAACTGCATTTCACGTCTATGAAGAATCTTTGTTATGTCTTCTTGTTGAAACCTACGTGGTCTATATTGCCATAATGCAAAAAAACGGAGGTCTGTGTCGGAGTGGCCCTTCTCAAGGAAGTGGGCTGTGAGCGGTGCCTCCAGGGTCTTAGAGCGTATCCTTGTTTTATGCTCCCCAATACGCAATTTTAATTGGCGGCGTGTTGACCCTATGTAAATTAAAAAACAGGGGCAAGTGACCGCATAGATAACATTGTTAGACAGGCAATTAGTAAATTGTCGCAAGGTGTATTTAAAATTGGTGCCTGTTGCACTGACTTCCTTAATGGGAAGGCTCTGGGGACAGAATACACATGTCCCGCATTTGTAATGTCCCGGGGCTTTAACTCCTTCTTGCCTAGGCAATCTATCAGACCTCACAAGAACATTGCGTAGGGATTGTGTTTTTCTCAAACCAAAAATTGGAAAATCAGAGCAGCCTGGTATATTATACAAAATATGCCAATGACGGCGAATAATTTTTTGAATTTCATGAGTAAGATGATTATACTCAAGAGAAGAGTAAACCCGAGAGGGTTTCTGTGTCACATTAGGCTTTGGGTGGAGTAAGTTTCCTCTTTCTTGAAGTGCCACTTTGGACATGGCATGAGAGATAATTGAAGGCTCATATCCTCTTCTAAGTAAATTGGTATTAAAATTCAAAGCTGCGTCAGTGAAGTCACATTCAAAAGTAGAATTTCGTTTCAATCTAAGAAGCTGACTGTAAGGTAAGTTCCGTTTTAAATGAAGTGGATGATTGGACAGAAAATGTAATCCTGCTCCCACATCTGTGGGCTTTTTGTAAGGTCTTACGGCTATCCGTTGCTCCGGGGTCCTAAAGACCTCCACATCCAGAAAAGAAATGGACTGGCTATTCATGTTGCCTGTGAACTGTAAATTAGGATTTAAGGAATTAATCCAAATCAAGAAGTCATCATAAATAGAAGAATTATCTAGAATACAGAACAAATCATCAATATATCTGAAATAAAGAGCTACATGCTCTTGAAAAATATGATGGGGAAAAAGAAAATCAGTTTCAAATGAATTCATATAAATGTTGGCTACTGAAGGGGCACAGGTGGAACCCATCGCTACCCCCTTTATCTGAAGAAAAAAAGATTCTAAATACCTAAAAAAATTATTTTCAAAGACAATGTCGATCAGAGACATTAAGAAATGAGTGGGAGGAGTAATCTCCTGTCTGGTGTCTAACAGCTTCTCAATAATAAATCTGACATCATCTAATGGAATATTAGTGTATAACGATGCCACGTCTAAGGTGACAAAAACTGCTTGAGAGTGTATGGGTGAGTTCTCAATCTTCCCAATAAAATCTCTTGTATCCTTGATATATGATCTGGTGTTTTTAGCAAAAGGTTGCAAGAAGGCATCAATGAAACGGGAGATAGGTTCAAGCACACTGCCCACAGCCGAGATAATCGGGCGGCCAGGAGGATTCACAAGTGTCTTATGTATTTTAGGTAGGGAGTAGAAGATGGGAACTCTGGGAAATTTGGCCATCAAAAAATCAGAAGTATTTTTATCAATATAATTTAAAGTTAGTCCTTCAAAGACCACAGTTCTGATAGTATTCATGACTCTAGAAGTAGGATCACTCATCAGAGGTTTATAAAAATTCCGGTCATGCAATTGTCTTTTATTTTCAAAGTCATAAGCGTGAGCATCAAGGAAAACTATAGCCCCACCTTTATCAGCTGGTAAACATACAATGGATGTATCATCTGCAATATTCTTAATTAAATTCAATGTGGAAACAGAAATATTAGTATCTGTAGGTTGCCATCTTCTCCTCTTTTCTAACTTATCTATATCCCTCAAAACTAAGGTTTGAAATGTGTTAATTTGGAATCCTGGATTTTTAGGTAAAAAGGTAGATTTCAAACGAAATTGACTAAACGAAGTCATAGGTCTTTGCTGTCCTTTAAAAAATTCTTTTAACTTAATACTCCGGAAAAGTTTAAATAAATCAACTCGGGTTTGAAAACCCGAGTACTTCGGAGTAGGGACAAAACCTAGACCCAATTCTAATGCTTTTGTTTCTTCAGGCGTGAATATGCGAGAGGATAAGTTAACTACGAGACTTGGTTGGGTCTTCGAAATCAGAACTGTGGTCTTTGAAGGACTAACTTTAAATTATATTGATAAAAATACTTCTGATTTTTTGATGGCCAAATTTCCCAGAGTTCCCATCTTCTACTCCCTACCTAAAATACATAAGACACTTGTGAATCCTCCTGGCCGCCCGATTATCTCGGCTGTGGGCAGTGTGCTTGAACCTATCTCCCGTTTCATTGATGCCTTCTTGCAACCTTTTGCTAAAAACACCAGATCATATATCAAGGATACAAGAGATTTTATTGGGAAGATTGAGAACTCACCCATACACTCTCAAGCAGTTTTTGTCACCTTAGACGTGGCATCGTTATACACTAATATTCCATTAGATGATGTCAGATTTATTATTGAGAAGCTGTTAGACACCAGACAGGAGATTACTCCTCCCACTCATTTCTTAATGTCTCTGATCGACATTGTCTTTGAAAATAATTTTTTTAGGTATTTAGAATCTTTTTTTCTTCAGATAAAGGGGGTAGCGATGGGTTCCACCTGTGCCCCTTCAGTAGCCAACATTTATATGAATTCATTTGAAACTGATTTTCTTTTTCCCCATCATATTTTTCAAGAGCATGTAGCTCTTTATTTCAGATATATTGATGATTTGTTCTGTATTCTAGATAATTCTTCTATTTATGATGACTTCTTGATTTGGATTAATTCCTTAAATCCTAATTTACAGTTCACAGGCAACATGAATAGCCAGTCCATTTCTTTTCTGGATGTGGAGGTCTTTAGGACCCCGGAGCAACGGATAGCCGTAAGACCTTACAAAAAGCCCACAGATGTGGGAGCAGGATTACATTTTCTGTCCAATCATCCACTTCATTTAAAACGGAACTTACCTTACAGTCAGCTTCTTAGATTGAAACGAAATTCTACTTTTGAATGTGACTTCACTGACGCAGCTTTGAATTTTAATACCAATTTACTTAGAAGAGGATATGAGCCTTCAATTATCTCTCATGCCATGTCCAAAGTGGCACTTCAAGAAAGAGGAAACTTACTCCACCCAAAGCCTAATGTGACACAGAAACCCTCTCGGGTTTACTCTTCTCTTGAGTATAATCATCTTACTCATGAAATTCAAAAAATTATTCGCCGTCATTGGCATATTTTGTATAATATACCAGGCTGCTCTGATTTTCCAATTTTTGGTTTGAGAAAAACACAATCCCTACGCAATGTTCTTGTGAGGTCTGATAGATTGCCTAGGCAAGAAGGAGTTAAAGCCCCGGGACATTACAAATGCGGGACATGTGTATTCTGTCCCCAGAGCCTTCCCATTAAGGAAGTCAGTGAAACAGGCACCAATTTTAAATACACCTTGCGACAATTTACTAATTGCCTGTCTAACAATGTTATCTATGTGGTCACTTGCCCCTGTTTTTTAATTTACATAGGGTCAACATGCCGCCAATTAAAATTGCGTATTGGGGAGCATAAAACAAGGATACGCTCTAAGACCCTGGAGGCACCGCTCACAGCCCACTTCCTTGAGAAGGGCCACTCCGACACAGACCTCCGTTTTTTTGCATTATGGCAATATAGACCACGTAGGTTTCAACAAGAAGACATAACAAAGATTCTTCATAGACGTGAAATGCAGTTTATATATTTATTCAAAACTCTCTCTCCCGCAGGTCTAAACAATGAATTTGATCTAAGTTGTTTCCTATAAGGCATCTCTTTAAGACTCATTAGTTCTCATTCCTGCTCTTTCCTTCTCCACTTGCCTCTGCAATTAGTTTCAGCTGGTTTCTGTCTATAATTAGTGTTTACTTTTGAGCCAACACTACCAGCATTAAGCTAGGAGAGCCCGTGGGGCCGCTGGTCATTGGTATGTATATATATGTGGTTCTTTATTAATAATAATTTTCTTAATTGGAATTTGGATACAATATGGTTCTGTTGGATATATTTATTTATTACAGAGGTCGTTGTACCCTTATGAAAATTGAGAGGTCGTTGTACCCTTATGAAAATTGATTAATCAACTGAAGAAGTTGAGGTCGTTGTACCCTTATGAAAATTGATTAATCAACTGAAGAAGCTCTTTCCAGGCGAAACACACTCAAATCCGGAGGTGTTGTCTTGGATTTGTTGGACTTTGGACCTTGATGCACCGTCATTAATACAAGTTTCATACCAGATGGTTTCTGGATCTTCCCGGAACCAGTTCATTTTCTCTTAAGAGGACTCAGTATTGGACTTTGATTTGAACTCGAATTGTACATTTTGGACTCTATTTCATTTTGATGTTTATAATACTTTTATTTTTCATTGGTGGGGTAACCTGTGACACCTTGGTTGTGACTGTTTTGATTATATCACTGACAAATGTACAGAATAGTACACCAATACTGAATTATTTTTGAGTAATCATTATAAAATTCAGTTTGATTATTGTTAATTGGAGCTGGTGCTGTTTTTCCCTTTAACCAGTGTTTTCTCAGCACACGTTGTGATTGATTGAGATTTAACTACCTGACAGTTGGCAACCCTACTCGGAGGGTAGCTAGAAAATCCAATTTGCCCTATCCCTATTAGGCTTCTCTGTGTGTGATTGTATTGCTTTGTCACATTGTGTGACAATCCCCCAAATAAAGACAACCTGTTTTACTGTTTAAATTGCTTAAATTAGTCTCCAGTAAGCTAATTCACCCACTTTATTATTGGAGACCCCCAGCATTCCCCGTAACACTATGTGTTTCTCATATGCTTCATTGTGGAATCTGTAAAATATCATAGTCTGAATCAGACTTTTTTGGGGGGGGGGCTCCATTTTCTGGGTGAAACAGCAATGAGGAAAAATTCCCTAGGGAATACTCAAATGATAATACTTATTTATGAAGTATTTAACTGATATCCAAAAATAAACATAAAGATAAGCCCTCAATTCTAAAAGATAAAGGGTTGGAGCCAGTGTGCTTTAGTGGCTAAGAGCGGTGGACTGTAATCTGGAGAACCGGGTTTGATTCCCCACTCCTTCACGTGAAGCCTTCTGGGTGATCTTGGGCTAGTCACAGTTCTCTCAGAACTCTCTCAGACCCATCTACCTCACAAGGTGTTGGTATGGGGAGAGGAAGGGAAGGAGATTGTAAACTTGTTTGATTCTCCTTAAGAGGTAAAGTCGGCATGTAAAAGCAACTCTTCTTCTTCCCGGAGATCCATTCTGCGAGCAGGTTATGTGGAAGTAGGAGGTGATGCGAAATACCTCCACCTGAAATCCTGGAGAGCAGCTACCCATCAAGTAGATGATACTGATAGGATTGCCAGGTCCTTCCTGGCCATTGGCAGGGGGTGAGGGGGTAGGGTTTCCAGATCGGGAAACTTTTGGAGATTTGGGGGTGGAGCCTGGAGAGGACAGGGACCTCAGTGGGGTACAAGGACATAGAGTCCACCCTCCAAAGCAGCCATTTTCTCCAGGGGAATGGATCTCTGTAGTCTGGAGATGAGGTGTAATTCCAGGGGATCCCCAGGTGCTACCTGGAGGATGGCATCCCTAAGTAAATGATATTTACCTTGATAGACCAATGGGGGTGGCTCTCAGTATAAAGCTACCTCATGTGTTCTTAATGGATAAGATACAAGGATTTTAAAAAATCCAGACAGAATTCCTTGACTCTTCTTCATTGGCATATTTTCACATGGCCTGTGAATGGATAGAGTGGCCTAATTACTGAAGGTAAAATGTTCCGTGAACCAAATTCTCCATCTGTTCAGGTACTAAGAATTATTGGAACTATATCTAATGTCCTCACCTCATTTAGCACTCTGAGTGGCCCTCCTAGACAATTAAACACCCCGTATGTGTGTCTGTCAGTTCTCATTTCTCACAAAGAATGAAAATGTCACAGATGGCCAAACACCTCCAGGAACTATAGGACTCATTTCTTACAGGGGGAAAAAGTTGGACTGGGGCAATGGATTAGGCTTGCCAACCTCCAGGTGGTGGCTGAAGATCTCCTGCTATTACAACTGAGCTTCGGGCAACCGAGATCAGTTCCCCTGGAGAAAATGTCCACAGCTAAACACTTTGAATTCCCACTGATTTCCAGGGGAGAGATTTAAGCAGGCACGTGTCTCTCCCAATAAAAGCAGTAGGGCTTGCAAATACTTCACTTGGCTGGATTGTGTCCTACACCAGCATGGTGTAATGATTAAGAGCGGCAAACTCTAATCTGGTGAAGCAGGTTGGTTTCCCCACTCCTCCCCATGAAGCCTGCTGGGTGACCTTGTGCTAGTCACAGTTCTGTCTGAACTCTCTCAGCCTCACCTACCTCACATACTACTAGTTATATTTCTGGGCTGTGTTAGCCTTCCATGCAAGGTGTGCATGCCAGTATCAACCAGATGTCCTTAGACAGATCATGAGAAGGAGGGCAGGAAGGTTTGCATCAGTGTTTGGCTCTCGTGGCCCTTTCTTGCATGCCCAGGGTAATGCTGATTTATTTTAAAACAATGTATTTTAAAACAATTCTTTGGTATACATATAATTTTACCATTTACTGTTGCCAAATTTTTCACGACCCCTACAGTCCAATTCTACTGCATTGCTCTCAGCATAGGCTGCCTACTCTTAAGGAGTTTCCAAGAAAGAACATATGGAAAACGTTGTTTGGAGAGCAAGCAACTGATGAAGCTAACAGCATAAATGGAGCACAGGTTTCATCTGGAGAGCCCGTCTTCTTGATCTTGATCTACTTCTTTCCGGGGGTCTTCTGGAGACTATGGCCATTGATGCATGGCCATAATCGAATTTGTTTGTCCCTGGTGTATCTCACTTTTTATGTTCCCGCATTCAAAAAATTGAACCCATGGGGACATAAAACAGGGACAAACAAATTCAGCTGCTTTCCCCGCCAGGTAGAAGTCACTGCCCGGCCTTGGCCAGGAAAGCAGCGGCGGCACCTTTTCCTACCCTACCCCACCCCACCCCCCTCTCCCCCCTCCGGCCGGCGTTTGAAGCTCACCTCTAAGCAGCCTGCTGTCTGGATCCCCACTGTCAGAGGGGAAGCGGCGGCAGCCCCTTCCGGCACGCCAGGTCCGTGCACTTCCCGCCGCCACAAACCTCCACCGGGCAGGCTGCTCGGAGGTGAGCTTCAAATGCCGGAGGGGGGGGGGCAGCGCAGGGAGAGGGGAGAGAGAGGCAGGGATGGGGTGGGGTGGGGTGAGGGAGGAACAGGTGCCGCCGCTGCTGCTCTCCCCGCCGGGGCTGGGTAGTGCCTTCCTCCCGGCAGGGAAAGGAGCCGCCGCAGCTGTTGCCGGGGCCCAGAAGTCTCCCGGTGGGGAGTCGATCCGGGCGCCAGGCACACATGGGTGAGCTCCTTCCTCTTTTGCCCGACTTTCATTTAAGTCGCAATAACAGAGGAATTAGAATGTAGCGAAAGACAGAGGGGTCAACGCGCGCTTGTGGAAAGCATGTGTGTGGAGACCTTGCCAATTCGCTGCATTCCTGGGAGAAAAGAGGGAGAAAGCACCCATGCGTTAATGGCCAATATGTTCCTGACCTTCTTGGATTTTTTTGTCCCTTGACAGAAGAACATAAAAACATAAGAAAGGCCCTGCTTGATCAGACCCAGGCCCATCAAGTCCAGCAGTCTGTTCACACCGTGGCCAACCAGGTGCCTCTAGGAAGCCCACAAGGAAGACGACTGCAGCAGCACCATCCTGCCTGTGTTCCACCGCACCCAAAATAATAGGCATGCTCCTCTGCTACTAGAGAGAATAGGTATGCAGCATGACTAGTATCCATTCTAACTAATAGCCATGAATACCCCTCTCCTCCATGAATATGTCCACTCCCCTCTTAAAGCCCTCCAAGCTGGCAGCCATCACCACATCCTGGGGCAGGGAGTTCCACAATTTAACTATGTGTTGTGTGAAAAAATACTTCCTTTTATCTGTTTTGAATCTCTCACCCCCCAGCTTTAGCAGATGACCCCGCATTCTAGTATTATGGGAGAGGGAGAAAAACTTCTTCCTGTCCACTCTCTCCAAACCATGCGTAATTTTATAGACCTCTATCATGTCTCCCCTCAGTCGCCTTCTTTCCAAGCTAAACATCCCTAAGCGTCCTAACCGCTCCCCATAGGACAGTTGCTCTAGTCCCCTAATCATTTTGGTTGCTCTTTTCTGCACCTTCTCAAGCTCTGTAATATTCTTTTTTAGGTGTGGTGACCAGAACTTTACACAGTATTCCAAGTGTGGTCTCACCATAGATTTGTACAAGGGCAGTATGGTATCAGCAGTTTTATTCTCTAGTCCTCGTCTAATTATGGCCAGCATGGAATTTGCCTTCTTTACAGCAGCCGCACACTTGGTTGTCATCTTCATTGAGCTATCCACTACCACACCAAGATCCCTTTCTTGGTCTGTTGCTGCCAGCACAGATCCCATCAGTGTATATGTGAAGTTGGGATTTTTTGACCCAATATTCATCACTTTACACTTGCTCACATTGAATCTCATTTGCCATTTTAATGCCCATTCTTCCAATATGCAGAGATCCTTCTGGAGCTCTTCACAGTCCGATTTTGTTTTAACCACCCTAAATAATTTGGTGTCATCTGCAAACTTGGCTACTTCACTGTTTAACCCCAACTCCAGGTCATTGATGAACAGGTTGAAAAGCACTGGTCCCAACACAGATCCCTGAGGCACCCCACTGCTCACATCCCGCCATTGGGAGAACTGACCATTGATTCCTACTCTCTGCTTCCTATTTTTCAACCAGCTCTCAATCCATAAGAGGACTTGTCCTCTTATCCCATGACTATGAAGTTTGCTTAGCAGTCTTTGGTGGGGGACTTTGTCAAAAGCTTTTTGGAAATCCAAATACACAATATCCACAGGCTCATTCCTGTCCACATGCCTATTGACACTTTCAAAAACTCTAATAGGTTAGTGAGGCAGGACCTACCCTTACAGAAGCCATGTTGGGTTTTGCCCAGCAGACCTTGCCCTTCTATATGCTTGACAATTTTATCTTTAATAATGCTTTCCACTAATTTACCGGAACAGACGTTAAGCTAACTGGCCTGTAATTTCCTGGGTCCCCCCTGGAACCTTTTTTATAAATGGGTGTTACATTGGCCATTCTCCAGTCCTCTGGTACAGAGGCTGATCGAAGGGACATATTACATATCTTTGTTAGAAGTTCAGCAATTTCCCATTTGAGTTCTTGAAGAACTCTAGGATGAATACCATCTGGTCCCTGTGACTTGTTAGTTTGCAGTTTGTCTAGACGTTCCAGGACTTCCTGCCTTGTTACCACTATTTGTTACCACTATCTATCCCTAGATAGATAGTGGTAACAAATAGTTAACACTATTTGTTACCACTATGTATCCCTTTACAACATAAACACGGACTTACCTGTTGAACTCTTGGGTTCACTTTCACCTCCGTTGGGGGTTGGGTTTTTGCACTGTTGCCTTTATTATCTGTATATTGTATGCAATTTGCTTTCTTGTCAAATTGATTGTCATCCATTGTGAATATAGCTCATGAAAATAAACACAACTTACCTCCTATGTTTATCATCAATGTGCCATATGGCTGCAACTCTAACCAGACATATTCTCATGTCTCTGAATAGATAAAATAGTCTTACCAAACATATCAAGCTAACAAGCTCACAAATTAGCAAGCTTCAGGTGGAGTTAGAGAGAGGCTAGGAATGGAATGTACTGAAGGCATGTGAGTGTGTCTCTTAAAGGAAACATGACAGATCATGATCTGTGTTGAGTCCATTTGGGGATAGTGTATTTAACAGAAATATGAATTTAGCCTCCTTTTGGAGGAGGACCATTTCAACATGTTCATGGCTGAAATTATGTGGTCGATAACGCCACAAGACAAAAAACAAATCTGATTCAGAATGTTTTCGACTCAAAAATGGCTAATAAGAGGAGCATCCAGGTTGTGGGTGCGAATCCTGAAGCAATGTTCTATAATGTAGGCTCTAACTGATCTGGTACTGATCCTTATATATAAAAGATTACAGGGACACTTATCACACAATCACAAATCTATTATCATACAATAAAATAAAAATAATCCTCTAAAACTAAAAGTGCTCTCTGTTGGGATACCTAGACAAGTTCCTTCTTTGCAGGCTCCAGGGCTCTTAGCAGCAGAGCCAACTCTCCTCTGAGTGTTTAGCATGCCTCTGCACATTCTATGACATCACAGCAACTCGGACAATGGCATGAGGGTTTCATGAATATTGTTGTTGTTGTCGTTGTTGTTGTTACGAGAGAGCTGGTGTGGTTAGAATGTTGGAGTAGGATCTGGGAGACCCAGTTTCAAACCCTGGCTTTGCCATGGAAGCTTGCTGAGTAACCTTGGGCCAATCACACATGTTCAGACTTAACCCACTTAACAGGGTTGTTGTGAGGATAAAATGGAGGAGAAGAGAATTATGTAAGCTGCCTTGGGTCCCTATTGAGAAGAAAGGCAGGGTATAAATGAAGTAAATAAATAAAGGAAAAACACCCTCTCAGGCAGGTTTATAATATATGAAATGCAGTACTCTTCAGCAACTCTGTTTCATACCAGGCTCAGCAAACTTTGCTGGAATACTGTGATGTTATTACACTCTCAGGCTGACTTCCTATGAACACTTTTCTGGGAGTAAGCCCCATTAAATAACATTGGACTTATTTCAGAATTAACTTGCTTAGATCTGCAACCTCAGTTATCCAGACAGCAGTACTTAACCAAGGACCTGATCTCTCTCCAGATCTTGAATTCACATGTCTGGTACAACGACTCCTCCCTCCCTCCTAACTTCCATCCCCCAAAACTTAACTAGCCCTCCCAAGGGTCAGGTCTTAACCTGTCACTCAGACCACAACTCCTATTAGTTGGTTGAGAGCATTATTCTCATGGGTTCCTGCATTGCTGTGGTATGTTTCTGCACTCTACCTGTCACAATAAGCATCAATGAAAGGGATAAAACTTAAGAAACAGAACTGAGAACAGACCATCACTGACAGGAGGGAACACAAAAGCATATAAACAAACCAGGAGAGAAAGATCCAGAGGATCTTTACACATGAAGATTACACATGGGACAGTTACCATCACAGGAATCAAGAAAACTGCTTTGTTCTCCTTCTTCCATTAGCAGCTTATATCAACAAGGAGGAAGAAGGAGATTGTACCTAATTCCCTTGAATTGCTGCAGTACTTTGTACTAGGGTGCATTTTTTCTTTCTGATGCTCTCCTGACCCTCCAAGAGGATTTTCAGAGCAAACCGCAGACTGCTTGAGAAGGGAAAGATTCACTCTGCAGGGAAAGATTCACTCTGCCATCTCCTTCCATGAACCTATCGTGAAAAGTGATCCTTTGTTTTTTCTTGTTTTGCCATCAAGTCACAGCTGACCTATGACAACCCAGTAGGGTTTTCAAGACAAGAGACTAACAGAGGTGGTTTGCCATTGCCGGTCTCTGCAACGGTGCCCAGGTATTCCTTGGAGGTCGTCCATCCAAATACTGACCAGGGCCAACCTTGCTTAGCTTCTGAGATCTGATGAGTTGGGGCTAGCCTGGGTTATTCAGGTCAAGGCAAAAGTGATTCATACTTGCCACTAATCCTATGGAAGAGGGGAATACCTGAACAGAGAAAGCCGACACAGTGCTGGATGAGGCTCTTGGAGATACAAATTAAAAACTCTGCTCGGAAGCTCAGTTGCTGTCCTTGGGTCAGTCATTCTCTCTCTCAGACTAACCTACCTCACAGGGTTGTTGTGAGGATAAAATGGGAAGCGGATAATCATGTATGCTTCTCTGAGCTCTTTGGAGGAAGGATAGGATAAAAATGTACCAAATATGCCTTATGATGGGGGGAACACACTGTGAAGGAAGCAGAGTTTATTTGGGGTGATACATTTTGCGCTGGATTCCATTGATTGGGCAGAAAGAAATTAGATTCCCAGACAGAAGAATGGCATGGCATGGTGAAGCAAATCTGTCTCTTTTCTATCTTTTCCAGAATTTTGGTATTTCATTTTTACAGGGGAGGGGCACTCAGCAAATTGGATATCTAAAGCCCTCTCTTCAAGGGGGGACAGGATTATTTTAATGACTGTTACTATCTCTTTAATGAAAACCCAGTAAATATTGCCAGGAGAGAAGATAAACGATAACAATCATGCCAAATGCTTGTTCTTTACTAATCTTTCAATTAGCAATAATTCTTAGGATTATTAGGGATTATTTAAGATACAGGTGGCACTGATGGCTGTTAATTAAGACCTGCTGGTTATTAATCCCGAGAAATTTCCCTGCTTTGAGATTTTTATTGATACTGATTAAATAGTTTACAAGAAATGTAGAGAGTTTTTACTAAACCAGGAATGGCAAACTTCTGTACTTTAAAGGATCCTACCCCCCTTGCAGGAAACTAACCATAGTATATAAGGACTGTATCCAGACCTTACATAGGCCATTTATTCAGGGCTGTTTCACCACGGTCATTCCCACCAACTGCTCCAGTATTTCATTTTGATTATGCATGCCTTTCCCGACCACCAGAGGTTGCCTCCCTCTCCCACAAGTTTCTCAGCGTTTTGCCCACATTTTTTTGGATTCTCTCTTAAACAGCATCTGCAAAACGCGGGCAAAATGCACAGAAATGTGTGGGGAGAGCGAGGTGACCTCTGATGGTTGGGAAAGGCATGCATAATCAAAACGAAGCACCGGAGCAGTCGGCAGGGTGACCGTGAGGGAAACAGCCTTGCATAAATGGCCGTATAAAACAAAGTCAATTCAGGTGGCTTATTTTGGGTTGTGCAATAGTGACAGACTGCTCTATCTATACTTACCCAATCCCTGCACCCTGGTTGCCAGATGCTTTGATAGCACATTAGCACCCCAGGTGGTATAGTTAATTTAGTACTACTGTACAGGGAGTGCTTTATGATGGTTGTAATATCATCAGCAACTCCCAGACCTTAAAACTGTTCAGACTCCAAGACTCTCAGATTACTCCAGCATCAATATATCTCTGGGGTATTAATTGAGAAGGCATGCCTGGGGAGGATTAATTTGAGCATTAAACGAAGGCATGGGGGAGACATGGAATATGTTTTTGTCTAGGAAGGCAATAGAGGAGTTCTGCTTTATTTCACAATCATTTATGTCCCATTATATAATGTCTGCTGAATGAATAATGGTTAGATCTCTTTTTGTAATTTTTGCAAAGTGTAAATTACCATTCAGTGCCTCAGATAACAGTTCTTAATTGCTTTTAATAAAGCATGTGTTATTTTATACCGACTTGGAGGACATAACAATTTTTACATTGATCCATCTAAGCCTTGTGATGAAGTGAATGTTGACATAATATTAAGACTATTTAAGAGTTGCTTAAATAGATCTTGTAATATGAGGCATGTCATGTCATTCCGGGAGGAAGAAACAGTGTAGAAATGGGTGTTAATTCAGGATTTAGTAGATTTACTCTTGAAGATCCAACCTGAATCTCATCTCTGATGATTTTTTTTTTAAAGTTCTTGTAGGTTATCCGGGCTGTGTGACCGTGGTCTTGATATCTCCCAACCCAGAGCTGGAAATCCTACCTACAAGTGAGGGCAGCTGTGGTTTTCCATCAGCACTGGCCTCCCCCTCCCTTCCCCCTCTTCTCCTTTGTTGAGCTATTACCAACTAAAATATGGGGGTGGTGGGGACTGTTTTATCAGGCACTGCAGCAGTCTGTGTGCCTCAATAATGAGTGCCATTTATCTGTTTTGTTTAATTCAATATTTTATGGGGCTGTTTAATTGCCTTTTATTCTTCTATAATGTAATTTTGTTGTATTTATTGTATTTTATTGTATTGCATGTCATGTTGTAAGCTGCCCTGAGCCAGGCCTCGGCTGGGGAGTGAGGGCGGGATAAAAATCGAATAAATAAATGAAAATGTAAATAAATGTGCAAGCGCAACCTGGTCGGATTATGTTGTGCATTCCTAGTCATCTGTTTCAGGTAGGGTTGCCAAGGTCTCTCTTTGCCACCAGCAGGAGGTTTTGGAGGTGGAGCCTGGGGAGGGCAGGGTTTGGGGAACACTTCTAGTAACGCTTTAAATTGTTACATCGGTGCTAAGGAGTTTTTGCCCACATACCAAAGCGTCCCCACATTTTGTCCAGTGAACGCTGGAGATGACATTGCCACGTTGCCGACAACAGAGACCTTGGCCTATGGTTGAAGCTCTGGGTTGGGAAATACCCAGAGATTTTGGGAGTGGAGCCTGAGGGTGGGGTTTGGGGTGGGGAGGGACTTCAGTGCCATAGAGTCCAATTGCCAAAGCAGCTATTTTCTCCAGGTGAACTGATCTCTGTCGGCTGGAGATCAGTTGTAATAGTAGGAGATCTCCAGCCAACAAATGGAGGTTGGAAACCCTACCTAGGCAATTTGCTCTAGTAAATCCCCCCCACCCCCTACTGGTTGCCAGGGGGCACCTGGCTATTTGAATTCCATGCATACAGCCTCACCAACTGGATCAGGGAAAAGAACACAGCATCCATTTTCCCATATGGTCCTTCATCCAGTAATGCACAGAAACATGCTTCCATGTATTTGTGGCCCATAGTTAGATACAACAAACAATGATGCTGGAAGTAATGGGTGGGATCCAGGCTACATTTCCCACTCATGTAAGGCACTGCTGTTAACGGTATAGACCGTTCCTGCCTTTCCACTCTCCCACTGCAGCCCACTAAACTCTCCCAAATGTTGCTCCTGGGAGACTGGGGTTTGTAACAGGAAGAAGGAATTGGAGTAAGTTTTACATCACCCCTTGCATTAGCAGAAAGTTTAGTCTGGATCCAACCCAGTGTGAGGGAACTTGGAAGTTCTGTCTTGTGTGATGTTCTGTCAGCTGGTGCAGTGGTTTGGAGCGGTAGACTCTGATTTGGAGAACTGGGTTTGATTCCCCACTCCTCCACATTATTCTAATCTGGAGAATTAATCTAATTATCCCTTTATTCTAGTTTTTAATCATCACTACATTTTTATCTTTTGTATTATCAGTTCATAACTATTTATGTATGTATATGATTACAATTTTTTGGGGGACCACCTTTTAAGTAAAAGTCCACAAGTGCATTTACAACCCAATAAAATTCCATAAATTAATCTAGTGGATGCTAATCTGGTGAACTGGGTTGGTTTCCCCACTCTACACATGAACCTAGCTACGTGACTTTGGGCTAGTCACAGCTCTCTTAGAGCTCTCTCAGCCCCACCTGCTTCACAGGGTGTCTGTTGTGGGGAGGGGAAGGGAAGATGATTGTAAACTGGTTGATTCTTCTTTAAGTGGTAGAGAAAGTTGGCATATAAAAACCAACTCTTCTTCTTCTTCTGTATGTGGTGGCCCATTCATACCTCCAAGTTGCCACTGGAGTCTATGAGTGTGCATGTGTGAATGTAAGAGATTATAACACACACAAGCTAATGGAAATGCAATTAATAACATCTCTTAGCATTTGGATGTGCCTCTTTGCAGAGCTCAGCGCAATGAGCATGATGACCAAGAGGGCCACGATGTGCTTTAATTCTGTTTATTTTAATTACCTTAATTTTGCTTAAAGCTGCACTGGACTGCAGCCCAAATTTTTTTCCAGTAAGTAAAATGTTTCCATCCAAATAATGTGCGTATGCGTTGGAAATATGAAAAATCGTTGTGCGGTGTTTTTTTATTTCGAAGCATGGCATCCCAACTTGAAAAATAAAAAGATTATGGTACTTTCTCTGAAGAAGGATTTTTTTGTTTTGTTTTTTAGCGAGGAAATAAAATATATGTCCTCTTTGGGAGATAAATAAGGAAGGATGGATGACATTGTTGTCATGAATTTTTAGCATTTGCTGCATTTTTTTGGGTTGTGAAAAGAGATATTTGTATCACAGAAACAGGCAATTTCACTGTGTTTGTATACCTGGGATGGACAGAAAATAGGTTCTTCCACGGGGAGCTTTGTAAGTGTAGTGCATTGTCTTAAGGGTGTATTCAGAGAAGAGCCAATGAGTCTATTGTGTGCTGTCTGGCTCCTTTTCAGGAATCCTGGGACCAGCTTGATTTATAACACTGAATAAGATCATGTGGATCAAAACCCAGCCTGACCTATTCTAATGGGGAGAAAAATCTAAAAGCACTTCTTTGGTGACATTACTAATTCATTGGTATCTCTAGGATAGGAGAGTAATAATTCAGTGGCACATGGAGCCGATGACCTTTGCAGCAGTGTGTGGGATCAGTGGTACTTCCATTCCATTTTACTCCCTTCCACCTACACAATCAGGGCTTAAATATTCAGCAAAAGTTCCAGCAACATTCACTCTCTACTTCGGAAAGAGGACAAAGATCAACAGAGTGAAAAAGTTACTCTCCACCTAGCCATTGGGCTTATACCTAACAAGCTGAAAGAAGATGTATTATTGTTCTTCTGGTTGGATCCCATCCTTCCTCCAAGGGTATAGGGCAGTGGTGGCGAACCTATGGCACGCGTGCCAGAGAGGGCACGCACAGCCCTCTCTGTGGGCACGCGCGCTGTCACCCCAGCACAGAAAAGCAGCCCCAGCAGCAGCAGGAGAGGCGGCGGGAGGGATCCCCCGAGCTGCCTCATGATGGCGACCCCTGCCCGCAGCCCCGGCTCTTGCACCGGGCAGCCTCTCTCCTCTTCTTCTTTTGGCAGCCACGAGGGGAGGGGGGGAGAAAGTTGAGCTCCCCAGGTCCTCTCGCCATTTCTAGGGCGCCTGCGAGCTTCCCCCCAGGTGCGGGACCGGCTGGGATGGCTGGCGGCATGTCCAGGCTCTCCTTGAGTGGGAGTCGCTGTGCCGCTCCTGCTTTGCGCCGCCAGCATCTGTCCTGCACGGTGTGAGCGGTGGAGCTAGCTCCGGCAGCCTGCGCAGCCCCCGGCCCTGCCCTCGGAGGAGGAGTCCCGCCGGGGCAACCTCCACCCTCGCTTCTCACCCAGAACTGCTGCTGCTTGCGCGGCCTGGCCAACTTTCCCGAGGCTGCAGTAAGTGGGCGATCCTGAGGTAACACGGCGATGTCGCGTTGCTTTCCTGCCATTTCAGGGATTCCTCCCCTGGTACGATTGCCAAAGATAGGACTTTTTGGAGGACTTTGATTCATAGGCACTTAACACACACACACACACACGATTGCCAACCTCCAGTTGGGGCCTGGGAATCTCCCGGAATTACAACCGACTGCCGCTCTACACAAATCAGTTCCCCTGGAGAAAATGGCAGCTTTGGAGGGTGGACTCTATGGCATTATGCCCCACTGAAATTCCTCCCCAAACTCCGCTGTCCCTCAGATCTCCAGGAATTTCCCGGCCTGGAGTTAGCAACCGTATCCCCAGGTCATACTCCTTACAAGCACAGTGAGGTTTTCCCAGGAGAAAACTGTTCCAAAACCTCAGTATTCAGATTAAATTGCCATTTTGGCACTTTGTGATAAATAAGTGGGTTTTGGGTTGCAGTTTGGGCACTCGGTCTCTAAAAGGTTCGCCATCACTGGTATAGGGATTTGAAATAGGCCTCCCCTGTGGTAACAGGCAACAAAGGTTCCTACGGCTTAGTTCCAGCCAATGTTTGTACTAAATTTCATTAAGAAGAAGAGGAAGAGTAGGAGGAGGAAGAAGAAGAGTTGGTTCTTACAATCACCTTTCGTCTCCCCACAACAGACACCTTGTGAGGTAGGTGGGGCTGAGAGAGTTCAGACAGACCTGTGACTAGCCCAATAGGCTACATGTGTAGAAGTGGGAAAACCAACCCAGTTCACCAGATTAGAGCCCGCAGCTCATGTGGAGGAGTGGGGAATCAAACCCAGTTCTCCAGATTAGAGTCCACCACTCCTAACCACTACACCATGCTGGCTCTCTTAATTCCCTTCCTTACTACAACCACCATCTCACAGGCCTGTTGCTCACACATGTCCCATGATCCCCACCTCAGCCATTAGAAGGTAAAAGGGACCCTTAACTCAAATTTTCATGAGCCAAAAAGCTTCTTGGATACAACTCAAGCTAACCTATTACTTCATATTCCCACCCATGCCTGGCAAGACAAGATACCGTGGTTAGTGGCCACTGAGATAACCAGGACAATCAATGAGGTCACTTACCCCTACCCATCTCCCAGTAAAGACCATTCCTGGTACAACCAAGGCAATTTCGCCCTGAAATCTGGACCTGCAGCTACCCTGAATGCTTCTCAGCCCATTTATGTGATCCCCTTTCAACAGCCAAAACTAGACTATTATGAAGAGGAGGGGGAGGAAGTGGAGGGGAGGAGAAAAAGAAGAAGAGTTGGTTTTTATACCTCACTTTTCTCTACCTTTAAGGAGTCTCAAAGTGGCTTTCAATCATCTTCCCTTCCTCTCCCCACATTAGATACCTTGTGAGGTTTGGGGGCTGAGAGAGTTCTGAGAGGACTTTGACTAGTCCAAGGTCACCCAGCTGGTTTCATGCAGAGGTGCAGAGAAACAAACCCGGTTCTCCAGATTAGAACCTGCAGCTTTTAACTACTACACCATGCTGGCTCACTGTTTAGGGTGTTTATTCATTGTTCTCTATTCAGAAGCACAACTCAGGCTATTGACTGCTCTGGGTTGGGAAATACCTAGAGTTGCCAGGTGCCCGCTGGTGGCGGTCAAACCCCCGGTAAAATGCCCCTCTGCCCGTCGACCAGCTGAGGGTCAGCAGGCAATCGTGCACATGCAGGCCCGAGTGCCAGCCAGGAAGCCTCTCCTCTCCCTCCCTCCCCGGGGCGAGCAGGCCGTCCACTGCAGGCCCACGCACCAGCCGGGAACCTTTCCTTGCCCTCCGCGGGGCGAGTGGGCTGCCCTCTGCAGACCCGCACGCCATCCGGGAAGCCTCTCCTCTCCCTCCCCGGGGTGAGCGTGCCATCAGCTGCAGCCCCATGCACCAGGCCGCGCTTGCGGTTTACAACTGGAAGTGCCACATCGGCGCACGAGCACATGCACACAACAAACCGGAAACCTCCCGCTGAAGGTTAGTGGGGACCTGGCAACCCTAGAAATACCTGGAGGGTGGAGTCAGAGGAGGGTAGGGTTTGGAGAGAGGAGGGACTTCAATGCCATAGAGTCCAATTGCCAAAGCAGCCATTTTCTCCAGGGGAAATGATCTCTGTCGGCTGGAGATCAGTTGTAATAACAGGAGGCCTCCAGCCACCACCTGGAGGTTGGCGAGCCTAACCTTCAAAAACATGGACCTAAGTAGTTGACGATAGACCTTAGTCATTTTTGCACGTGGCACACACATAATTACGCATTAACTCATGCAAGAAGTCAGTATTTTCTCCCCTGGATCCATCATCACTATCCACAACCTTGTTTGGGACACTGACTTATTTCTATAAATATGCAGTTTCCACACAAGAGTGGAAAATGACTGTTGCATCCTGAGTTGTGTACCCTGGGGGAATGTTCAAGGCACCTGCTTGCAACATTAAAAACTGACTAAAAACAGAACTATCAAACCAAAAGGAACAGTCAATGCAACAGAATACAACAGTTCTTAATAGTGGTTTCCAAGCAGCGTGAAAACCAATGTGAGAAGTAAATCGTTTATGAAAGGTACAGATAGAGTTGCCAGCCTCCAGGTGGTCACTGGAAACTTCCTGGGATTACAACTGATCTGCAGGTGGTAGATATCAGTTCCCCTGGAGAAAATGGCCACCTTGGAAGGTGGATTCTATGGCATTATACCCCATTGAAGTCCCTCTCCTCCACAAACCCTCCCCTCCTTATGCTCCACTCCACAAATCCCTAGGTATTTCCCAGCCTGGAGCTGGCAACCCTAGATACAGATCAGTGGCTTCTATCCTAGCTCTGTGCTCAGACTGGTTTGAAGCCTATCTCTGGCCTCTTCCGGTCATCTCATTCATCCAATGCCTTGACTAGGTTTGCCAACCTCCAGGTACTGGATAGAAAAATAAGAACAGCATGAAAGAGCAATTTCATACCAACATACAATATACTGTCATTAAACAATGTTCAATAAATAATGCTATAAATGTCCATCTTTACATCATAACATCCATGAGTTCCAACAAACCAATGTTCCATGGTAAATGTCCATTGTAATAATACTTGCTGGTAAGACCAGCGTGAAATGACATCAACCCCATCTGTGCAGTGAGCTCCCAATGCCGCGCATGAGCATGAGCTCACCGAGGATGAATGCAGGCACGAAGTTCAGCGTGGGAGAAGCAACGCAAGCCTGCAAAGCAGGCAGGGACGCAGGGCAGCCGCCCTACGTGCGAGTAGGGAACACTCCTTCTGGAATTGTGTCCCGCGTTTTTGCTAACACATAACTTAGTCAGCCCAGAGGTTATTCTCAGTCAAAGTTTCAGAACAATGACAATGTCAAGTAATCAGAGCTGCAACCTATCCACCTAAATGGTTGGCTGGAGATCTGCTATTACAACTGCTATTACAACTGATAGAGATCAGTTCCCCTGGAGAAAAGGGCCGCTATGACAATTGGACTCTATGGCATTGAAGCCCCTCCCCAAACCCTGCTGTCCTCAGGCTCCACCTCAAAAACCTCCCACCAGTGGCCAAGAGGGACCTGGCAACCCTAGCCTTCGTCAAGGAACACTCTGGCAGCCAGTGCTACTTAGCCTCACTGTAATGCAGCATCTCTAAGACGCAACAAGGAAATTGTGTTCCAACAATGATTTTCTTGTTGCTACCATGAGTCGGAAGTGACTTGATGGCACTTAAAACACACACACCAGCAAAACCCAGGGTTATACAATTCTGCTTTTCCAAGGGGAGTGAAAGGTGAAAGTTCTCTCCTTGGTTGAAGAGTGGGGTGGTGAAAGGGTAAAAAGTGGGGTTCTTAAGGGTTGACTAGCTAGAACGTCTCTAGGACTAACAGCTACTACAGATCCAGGGAGGATTATTTCCATGTGACACCTTCTTTAGAAGCAAGTGGGCATCGAAGGCCTGGATTCAAACTCTGGCCTTGCTCCCTGTTTGTAAAATGGAGATTTCTTTGGGCTACTTCAAAGAAATAGCTCTGGAGGCAAATCTGTTTGCAAATTGCTTTGCATATTCAAATGCTGTAAAATGATTAGCAATAATCATTCCCAACATATGTACGGGATTGGAATGGGTAGAGGCCTGAGCAGATAGATGCGCCATTTAAACTGAAGCAGCTTACAAAGTAACATAAGAAAGAGGAGAGGTTTTTATATCCAATTAGTTTTCTAAGATGCAGAGGAATACTAAACAGCTCGTTTTAGTGTTTCTTCGGAGCAAAAGATAAAATCCAAAATATTATTTTAGTACTCCACATTTCCATCATTTGGCTCCTGGGTATTGTGCTTTTCTTGTCTGGGGAAATGATTGTGTGGATTCCAAATTAGGATTTAGCTGCTTTCATCTGAGAGTCTTCAAGATTTTTTTTTTCTTTTTTGGCAAATCTGATGTTATAGTAGAATAGGCTTTTTTAAAAAAATACGTAGAAAGCAAGAGACACAAATATATTACCTAAAATATAAAGGTACAAGCCTTTTTTGCCTCCAGTGGACTGAACCAATAAGATAAATAGGCTCCTGGAGCCAGGTAAATCAATTACTGGCTGTGATTGCTTGGGCAGCCCTGTGAGTTGGATTGCCGGCTCTGGGCTGGGGAACACTTGGAGATTTTGGGGGTGGAACCTGAAGAAGGCAGGGGAGGGACCTCAGCAGCGTATAAATGCCATAGAGCCCACCTTCCACAATGGCCATTTTCTCCAGGTGAACTGATCTCTGCCAACTGGAGATCAGTTGTAATAGCGGGAGATCTCCAGCTACCTCCTGAAGGTTAGCAAACCTAAAATATACAAAAAATTACCTATGCTGTACAATGGATATTTTCAATAAGAAACAACAGCACCAGGCTCATATGCAATGTTAAAGTCTTAACTTTACTCTTGAGTAGACCACAATTTTTACATTAGTCTTATCTTTACTCTTGAGTAAAGGAAATTCTTAAGGAGTTTTAAATAAATTTAAGGAAAACCAGAAGGAAGTTAAAGGAAAGTTAGAGAAAACATGTCAAAATCAGTGTTCAGACCGGCGGGCACTAAAGTTTTAAAAAGGAAGATATATTTCATTTCCTGTCTAAGAAGGATCTTCCGTATGTCCTTTCGACAGAACAGACGTGGTCTGTATTGCCAAATTACGAAAAAATGCATGTCATTTTCAGTATGTCCCTTCTCAAGATAGTGTGCTGTGAGGGGCACGTCCATGACTTAAGAATTTCCTTAAAACTCCTTAAGAGTATCCTCATCCCCGTTGAGAAGATTGTAAATAATAATTTTGTAAATAATAACTTTCCAAATTAATCAAAATAGAATGAAGGTACTATTGGCATGCTGAATGGCTGTTCCTTTAAATGAAATAACCTGACTCATGCACTAGGTGTGTGACTGCAGCTGACAGTGGTTTGCCACCAACAGCATTAAATTGGATCCATAGCAATGAGACCACTGAACCTTAGGACAAAGAAAGGGAACCCATTGAAGTTTTGGTGGTCTGAATCTTATGGTAAGCATGATGATTTGCTTTTCTGATGCTCCTTTAATAATAATGATTTAAGAGGGACTTACGTTATAGTAAAAAAATATATTTTTTGTAGAGGTGCTTCTCACCCTTTGAAGTGGTTTAATACTGGCAATTCGCCGTGAAAACTGTGTCGCATGTTGGCAATTTGCCAGGAAATTATACAGAGACCAGCTTACTGATGAAGCAGTCTCTTTGGCGAAACACACACTAATCTAGATGTGGCGTCTGGATGTTGGACTCCTCCGATTCTATCCAAGTCTTCTCTTTTCGACATACCATCTTTGCAGGGGCACAGGGCTCCGTGCTCCTTAATTAAGCCATATGAGAATTTTTCCTGCATTAAGTTTTGCAGTTATTTCATATTGTGTTTGGAGAGATTTGATTATATGTGTGTATTGAATCTTGTTTGTACATAGTCATCAATTGTATATTATTCCATGCAAAGGAGTGTAATGAATTAATTACATGTAAAAGTGTGGTCTACTCTAGAGTAAAGAATGGTGGTCTACTCAAGAGTAAAGATAGGACTTTAACATTGCATGTGAGCCTCGTTCTGTTGTTTCTTATTGAAAACCTCCTGAAGGTTGGCAACTCTACCTGTGAGGCCCAAGCAGCCTGACCAGAAGAAAACATGAGCAGGCTGTTGGGGGCAGGCAGGCGCTGATGTAGGGATGGGGTCCACATCCATAAGCCACACATTTAACACAGCTACCCATCGTGATCTATCTCCTTTTCCTGGGTCACTCTGTGATCAGGATCATGATACTGAACAAAGGAACCTCCATGTGGATTGGGGGGCATGAAGTGAGAAGGATAAGGAAGTGAAATGGCTTTTCCATCCTCTTCCTCAAGCACAGTTCCACTGAGAAAAGGGACTGATTTTATCACATCCTTCCTCACTGACCCTAATGGCTTTTCCTCTGATCTTGCAAACCAAAGAGTGATTGTTCTGTAGGGTTGTCAGCCTGCAGGTGGGGCCTGGAGATCTCCTGGAATTCTAACTGATATCCAGACTACTAGGGTTGCCATCCTCCAGGTGGTGTTTGAAGATTGCCCACTATTACAACTGATCTCCAGGAGACAGAGATCAGTTCACCTGGAGGAAAAATGGCCGCTTTGGCAATTGGATTCTATGGCATTCAAGTCTCTCCCCTTCCCAAACCCCACCCTCTTCAGGCTCCACTCTCACAGTCTCCAGATATTTCCCAACCCGGAGCTGGCAAACCTACTCAGGAGAAGCCCTAAGAATTGCTGCACTCCCCAATTAACTAGTCTACTGGCATGGTTGGTGTGATATATGTATTTGTGTATGCCTTTAATTAGGGATGCCAGGTCGCTCTTCACCATCGGTGGGAGGTTTTTGGGGCAGAGCCTGAGGAGGGTGGGGTTTGGGGAGGGGAGGGACTTCAATGCCATAGAGTCCAATGGCCAAAGTGGCCATTTTTCTCCAGGTGAACTGAGCTCTATCAGCTGGAGATCAGTTGTAATAGCAGGAGATCTCCAACTAGTACCTGGAGGTTGGCAACCCTACAAGCTGTTTCCATTTCACATTTCTAGGCCTTGGTCTGTATGTGTAGGTTGTAGTTCCAAGTGTGTGTGAAGCAATAAAGAACCAAGTTGTTGAAGCTAACAGTCTCCAGTGTGCTAGATGGATAGGAAAGTTTAACCCCACCATCAGATCCCAGAGGGTACTACAGTAGGGTTGCCAGGTCTCCCCTGGCCACCAGTGGGGGATGGGACGTAGGGTGGCCAGATCCAGGCTGGGAAACTCCTAGAGATTTGGGGGTGGAGCCTGGGGAGGACAGGGACCTCAGTGGGGCACAGTGCCATAGATTCCACCCTCCAAAGCAGCCCTTTCCTCCATGTCTCCATCTCTCTAGTCTGGAGGTGAGCTGTAATTCTGAGGGATCCCCAGGATGGGACTGCCCTGGAGATTGGCATCTGTATACTACAGTGGGCCCGATTTAAAAGAAAGGGGAAGCCTTCTGCTTCCAGCTTTGTAGGGAAGGACTTGTTTGTCTGCAGCAATGAACTGAACAAAAACACGACAGAAATTGACTGCATAGCTGGCAGTCTGCATCTCTTGGACTTTCTGCTAAGGTCACTAAGAATGAGGCAAGAGTAGGCTGGTGGTGAATTATGATCTTGAAAGTGCCTCCATGTTAACAAAACTCTGGTATTAGAAAACTTAAGGTGGTAGCCCAGCTTTTGCGCAGTTTTGTTGTTATTTTGTTAGCAATGATTTTGTAACGTTGGGGCTCATTCAGAAATGTGATTCATGGAGGATAAAGAAAACCTTCCCATTCAGAGACAGAGTAGTTCACAGATCAGTAGGGTTGCCAGGTCCGTCTTCACCATCAGCGGGAGGTTTTTGGGGCAGAGCCTGAGGAGGGCAGAGTTTGGGGAGGGGAGGGACTTCAATGCCAAAGCGGCCATTTTCTCCAGAGGAATTGGCTGGAGATCAGTTGTAATAGCAGGAGATCTCCAGTTAGTACTTGGAGGTTGGCAACTCTACAGATCAGGGATTGAGAAGTCAAGGCACTCATAGGGTTTCCAACCTCAAAGTGGGTCCTGGAGTTGGACAATTTTGCTGGTATTTTGTTAGCAATGATTTTTTTAACGTAGGGGCTCATTCAGAAATGTGATTCATGAAGGATAGGTCCACCAGTGGCTACTAACCATAATGAGTAAAGGGAACCTCCCCATTCAGATACAGAGTCATTCACAGATCAGGGATTGAGAAGTCAAGGCACTCGTAGGGTTTCCAACCTCCAGATGGGTCCTGGAGTTCTCCCATAATTACAACTGAGAAATCAGTTCCCCTGGAGGAAACAGCAGCTTCAGAAGGTAGAGTCCGTGGCACCACATCCCCACTAAGCAACCTCTCCCTTCCCCCCAAGCCAAACCCTAGGAATTTCCCAAGTTGGCAACCCTAGGACTCTTTCACAGTTCTTGCAAAAGGGTACATTTGCAGTGAAGAAGGAGAGCGGGTTTTTATATCCCACTTTACCTTGAGGAGTCTCAAAGTGGCTTACAATCGCCTTCCCTTCCCCTCCCCACAACAGACACCTTGTGAGGTAGGTGGGGCTGAGAGAGTTCGGAGAGAACTGTGATTAGGCCAAGGTCACCCAGCAGGCTTAATCTGGAGGAGTGGGGAAACCAACCTGGTTCACCAAAATAGAGTCCACTGTTGATGGGGGGGGGGATCAAACCCAGTTCTCCATATTAGAGTCTGCCCCTCTTAGCCACTACACCACACTAGCTGTAAGCTACATGCTAACCTCCGGCCAGTTTCTTTGCAAAGTTGTGCTCTCAGTGATGTTCCAGATGTTCATTTTATGACATATGCTTAGCATTTGGAACATATCTTTGTCATAAACAGAACTCATTTCCAGGATTACTTTTCCATCATTACCACCATATACCTCTTTAAAAACCAAAAATGATGTGTTCTTCATATTTATCTAGCCTTGTTTCCTTGGTTAAATACTGAAAGCAAGTTAGACTCATTTTAAAATTCCATAAACCCATGGAATATGATTTTAAAAACAAACAGACCGACAGCAGTAATTGAGAGCAGCCCACGTCCATAGGTCCGATGGTGTACAAATGGACTGGCAAAAGTATTGCGCCCACTTCCCTGAGCAGGTGGGAATGCAAAGGGTAATTAGTGCCGTTTGAGTGTGGCCAGAGTGAGCTGTGAGCCAACTGAGCTTTAGAGATGATACGGAATACAGATGCTTGCAGAGTTCTCCCCCACCCAATTCCCTCCCTCATTTTTGGAGCTCCAAACTAGCCAATCTTTCTTCTGGAGTTGCACCAATATCAGCCATCTGCCAGTCTTCCAGTCTTTATTTCGAAACTTTCTTCAAAGTGCTGTGCAGATGGTTTTTATATATTTAGCTGTTTAAACCTGGCATTGTTCATAAGAACATAAGAAAAGCCATGATGGATCAGACCAAGGCCCATCAAGTCCAGCAGTCTGTTCACACAGTGGCCAACCAGATGACTCTAGAAAGCCCTCAAACAAGACAACTGCAGCAGCATTATCCTGCCTGTGTTCCACAGCACCTAATATCATAGGCATGCTCCAAAGATACTGGAGAGAATAGGTAAGCTTCATGACTAGTATTCATTTTGACTAGTAGCCATGGATGACCCTATCCTCCATGAGCATGGATAGCCCTTTCCCCCAATGGGCACCCCAAAAAACTTACAGTATTATTCCCCTCTCCTCTGTTTTATCCTCACAACAACAACCCTGTGCAGTAGGTTAGGCTGAGAGGATGTCTGGCCCAAGGTCACCCAGCAAACCTCCTGGGCAGAGTAGGGATTGAAACCCGAGTCTCCCAGATTCTGGTCGCACACTGTAACCACCACACCATACTAGCTTCTCTGCAGTATACTTTAGTTCTGATCTTTTTTCCCATATGGGTTTCTATTGTTTCTTCAGAGCATAAAGGACTCTCGATGCAATTGTGTAGTTGCATCAAGCATTCCTTTGTGCTCTGACTGAATAAAGTCCCCTCACTACATGGGTACACACATGCATTTCTTAAAGAACACTGTAAAAAGCAATCCTGATTTGACCCTGAATCATATTAAAATACATTTTTTGTGCTATGATTTGATCAACGTCCATATTTATGGGGACACATCAGGATACCATAAGGGGGGCATTTGTGCAGAAAACTGGAGCATCCCAGAATTAATTCTAGCAATTTCCAGTTTAAACTGAAAGGTTGGTAGAGCAAAATGAAGGGAATGAAATAATAATGGCACAGGATACTGGAGATCTGCTCATCCTTAACAAAATTTAGTTCACAGATTTCTGGCTGGAAGCAGCAGAAGAAGAAGAGTTGGTTTTATATGTCAACTTTCTCTCCCACTAAGGAAGAATCAAACCAGTTTACAGTCTCCTTTCCTTCCTCTCCCTACAAAAGACACCTTGTGAGGTTGGTTCAGAGAACTGTGACTAGCCCAAGGTCACCCAGCTGGCTTCATGTGTAGGAGTGGGGAAACCAACCTGGTTCACCAGATTAGCCTCCTCCGCTCATGTGTAGGAGTGGGGAATCAAGCCCGGTTCTCCAGATTAGAGTCCACCACTCCAAACCACCACTCTTAGCCACTACACCATGCTGGCTTTCAGCAGCTAGCATAAGGTTAACCCAATCTGAGTATATGCCTGCGTGCTTCCTACCAGCTCACATTCTGTATTTATAGATAACTAGATCACAAAACACCTTTGAAGTCTCCCATACTTTCCTCCAAAGCCAACAAATCTCAGTGAAAGGAAGAGCGTGAAACAATATTAAGTTTTGTGAAAGTGTTACTAGCCTCCTAAAGCTCAGTGTCAGGTTTCTCTGCCGTGGGATTTAGAAATGGCAAGTTTATCAGAGGTTCCCGAAGGAAAGGTTTTCAGGAGGGAGAAGAGCGATTGCTTGAACTCTTTATTTTGTCTCTATGAACGGCACTGCCTGAGCCCAGCTCTGTGTGTGCACATGCTTGATCCTGCTCTAATAATGGCCCAAAATGGAACCTCTTTCTGTCATGGTGGATTTTAGCATTCAACTGTTTTAAAGTGGTTCTGGCAGCCTCTGAATCTTAAGGGAAGGACAAATGCTCACTGCCTCTCATGCTTGGTAATGCCGTATGTGAGAAAGCACACTCCTGTTCTCACATGCACACAGCTCTCATACACAGCAAACAATTGAAAGAGGACACTGGTCATTTCCAAGCAGACAAAAGTATTGAATATGGTGTGTGTACATGACAGAGCTGCCTCTGAAATTTCATTGAAGTAGAAGATGAAGAAGAAGTAGAAGAGGAGGAGGGAGGGAGGGAGGGAGGAGGAGGAGTTGGTTTTTATATGCCAACTTTCTCTACCACTTAAGGGACAATCAAACCGTCTTACAATCACCTTCCCTTCCCGTCCCCCAACAGACACCTTGTGAGGTAGGTGGGGTTGAAAGGGCTGTAAGAGCTGTGACTAGCCTAATGTCACCCAGCTGGATTCATGTGGAGAAGTGGGGAAACCAAGATTAGAGTCCACCACTCATGTGGAGGAGTAGGGAATCAAACTCTGTTCTACAAATTAAAGTCCACTGCTCCAAACCACTGCTCTTAACCACTACACCACTCTATCTAGATAGAAGAATTGATTTTTACATGCTGATTTTCTCTTCCTTTTCAGGAGAATCAAACCAGCTGACAATATCCTTCCCTTCCCCAATGTGAGGGTCTCTGTCTATGTGTCTCTGCTTCCCATCACCTGCTTTGTTATCAGTGAACTCGTAAAAGCAGTTCACACCTTCTGGTCTCAGGCGCCAGGCCTGATTGCCCCAAGTATCTTCCCCCCCGCTGTTCTTCCTGTCAGTACTCCCTCAGGCCGATGCGGCCTTGGAAGTGTGATAGCTTCACCAGACTTCCTGGGACTCGTCTGATGTTTTGTATTATGCCAAGCTTGTAACTTCCCATAACAATAAGTGTGAACCCCAGTGCCCCAGTGCCCTGGAGTCAATATATTCTGTAAACCCGAATAGCCCCTCACTTGCAACTTTCTACCTGTGCCTGTCTCACCTCCTGATGTCTTCAATAAATCCTTTGTTTCTTTACCACCGTCTGAACATTTGATTTGGAGAAGCAAACTCAGAGAGAGGGGATCTCTCACATTAAGTTGCAAGTCATTGCCTCTCGGACTGCTGCTGTACCTTTTGGGACAGAATGCAAGGCGACGAGGAAAACACCCCTACTACCCCTGTGGCACCGAAGGAACCGGTGGTGCCGGAGAAGCCGGACCCCAAGGAGGAGGGTGCCAAGCCAAAGAAACCTAGGGATCCCATCCCCGACCAAGGCCGGGACGGACGTCCCCGAGGACTTTTCAACAATTGGCTGGACTCCCCCAAGGGTTGGTCTCTCTCCCGAACCGCGGCGAAGGATCGCCGATTAGCCTTCCCCAGCACGGGACTCGAAGGGGACCCGGCACGCAAGGAGGCCCTGATGGAGGAAGAACGCAAGCAGTGGCAGGAGGATCGCCAAGCTATGCAGGAGCAGATGGAGACCATGCAGCGTGTGATGGGTGAGATGGCAGCGGCCCTTGACGCACTGAAAGTGCAACCGCCCGCCGGCAATCTCCCGGACGGGGCACCGGCAGCCCCTCCCGCGCCTCCTAGCCTCCCGTCCCGTCGGGACCTGAAAGTCACGTATGACGGTTCAGGGGACCAGTTGACCTTTTTCATGGTCCAAGTGGACATTTTTATGCGAGAACAAGGCCGAACCTTCACTTCTGAGGAGTCCCGGGTGCAGTACGTGGCTTCCTTACTGCAAGGGGAGGCGGCCGCCTGGATGGTGTTGCAGTATGAACTCCGCTCGCCGGTGCTGCGAACCCTGGACGAGTTTATGGTAGCACTCCGAAACCGCTTTGAGGACCCGACTCTGGGTGAGCGGGCTAAAGCCTCCCTGATGCAACTGCGCCAAGGGACCAAGTCGGTGGCGCAGTATGCAAGTGAGTTCCAGTCACTGGCCAGCCGAATCCTGGACTGGAGTGAGGCCACTTTGGTACAGTGTTTCAGGGAGGGCCTCAACCCGGACCTCCAACATTGGGCCTTTATGCAAGGGAACCCCCCGGATGTGGAAGGTTGGGTTCGCCACGCTGCCGACATCGAGAATCGCAAACAACTTCTGACCTTGTCCAAACAACGCATCGGACGAGACCCGAGACCCCGGAGCGACCGGGGCCGAGACTTCCGACTGGGGGGCAGCGGGGGTCCCTCGGCCGCTGAACGCCGCAAGCGTTTGAGACCGGTGTCTGCCTGACCTGCGGAGGTAAGGGACACTTTGCGTCGCAATGCCCCTCTCGTTCGGGCCGTCCCAACCCCCCACGCCAAGCCCCGACCGAACCACAGAAGGCGGCTGCCGAGGACCAGCCCCGCCACAGGAGCGGACCACCGGGCCGACGTTCCGGCGCACCCTCCGCTCTCCATGCGCGCCCCCAGGACGGGGTCTCCACTTCTACTGGCCCAACGGGGTCCCGGATTACAAGTACTACTTTTGATTCGGACGGGTCCCCGACCGCCACCACTCCTTCCCCCTCTTCCAGCGAGGAGGAGGAGTGGGAACAGCCGGCAAAAAACGCCGTCGGTCTGCTGTAGAGGGGGCTCCGCAGCAGACCGCCCCTGTCGTTGTGCAAGGAGCTCCACCGATGGTAAGCGCCCAAGAGGACAATGTATATGTGCGTGTTCACCTATCCCTACCAAAAGGGGGTCCCAGGTTAGAATTCCCCGCTTTGGTTGACTCGGGGTGTGCCCGCACCATGATTAGTGAGGACACTGCCAAGAAACTGGGAGTCCGGCGCAAGCGGCTTCCGGGACCTCTCCCAAATGGACGGGAGTGATTTTAAACGGGGCCCGGTGACCCACAGAACTGCAGCCGTGATTATGTCCGTGGGGGAACATTGGGAACGCTTGTATTTTACCATCGCCCCTATTGTAACCCCTGTGGTGTTAGGGATGAACTGGCTACGGGGACACAACCCATCCATCGACTGGGTTGAACGGGTGCTCTCGTTTCCCGAAAACCCCTGTAGGTTACATGACAAGGAACGGGTTGTCCGGTCTCCGGCCGCCGCTGTGGTAGGGTTCCCCCCCCAGCCACCGTTCCTCCTCAACTGCCCACTGAATACTCGCAGTTTGCGGACGTCTTTGATGTTAGGGAATGTGACGAACTACCCCCCCACAGAGAGACGGACTGCGCCATCGAAATTGTGGGGGAAGGCAAACTGTCTAAAGGGAAGATCTACCCCATGAGCCCTAGTGAAAAGGCGGTGTTACGGGACTATCTGGATGCCAACTTGGCGAGGGGTTTCATACGCCCTTCCAAGGCTCCTTATTCGGCCCCAGCCTTCTTTGTGAAGAAAAAGACGGGAGATTTAAGACTGTGCATTGACTTTCGTAGGCTAAACGCCGTCACCCAGTCTAACGCTTACCCTCTCCCTCTTATTCCCGACCTTCTAGCACAATTAAAGGAGGGCCGAATCTTCACCAAACTGGACTTAGTGGAAGCATACCACCGCATTCGCATTAAAGAAGGAGACGAGTCCAAAACAGCCTTTTCCAGCTGTTTTGGAATGTTTGAGTACCTAGTCATGCCTTTCGGACTTTCGGGGGCTCCCAGTGTGTTTATGCAATTAATTAATGAGGTTTTACATGATTTGCTGTTTCGGGGGGTGGTGGTATTTCTCGATGACATCCTTATTTACTCTGAAACCATGGAAGAACATGTGCGCCTAGTGCGAGAAGTGCTCCAGCGGCTGCGGGAGCACAAACTGTATGCTAAGGTGTCCAAATGTGAGTTCCACCAACCTTCCATTACATTTCTTGGGTACGTGATTTCCCACCAAGGGTTAGAAATGGACCCCGCAAAGGTCCAGGCGGTGCGGGATTGGGAACCCCCCACTACCCGCCGCCAGCTTCAGCAGTTTTTGGGATTCGCTAACTTTTACCGAAACTTCATTCCCAACTTTGCCCAAGTTGCGCTTCCTCTCACTGCCCTGTTGCGTACCAAGGACAAGGGGGCTAGCGCCGCGCTTCCCTCAGCCCGTTTGCAATGGTCCCCCCAGTGCCAGCAAGCTTTTGAACGTTTAAAGCTGCTTTTTTCATCCGAACCCGTTTTGGCTCACCCGGATTGCACCAAGCCTTTTGTGGTGCAAGTGGATGCCTCGGATGTGGCCATGGGCGGGGCCCTATTGCAGAGGGATGAAGGGGGGCGGTTGAGGCCATGCGCCTACTTCTCCAAGAAGTTTTCCCAGTCCGAAATCAACTGGGCTATTTGGGAGAAGGAGGCGGCGGCGGTCAAACATGCCCTCACCATATGGAGGCACTTTTTAGAAGGTGCCGAACTGCCGTTTGAAGTGTGTACCGATCACAAGAATCTCGAGGCTCTCAAGGGAGCTAGAAAGCTCAACGCCAAACAAATTTGGTGGGCCCAATTCTTCGCAAAATTCCGGTTCACCCTCAAGCATGTCCCTGGCAAAGAAAATGCCCTAGCCGACGCTTTGTCACGACTTCCCCAGTATCGCAACGATTTCGATCGCCCAGTCGACTCCCTGTTCACTCCCGAGCAGCGAGGGGAGGTTCCAAGCTTAGCCGTCACTACCCGGTCCCAAGCCCAACAACCAGAGACCCCCCCCTACGCTCAAAGGTATCCCGGAAGCCTTCCAACAGCGGCTCCGGGACGCCTCCTTACAGGAGGAGGAGCACCATCTCCTCCCCACTGGCTTGGAACGAACCAACACCTGGTGGGTGCAAGGGGGAAAACTATATGTCCCATCCTCCCTTCGTAAAGAGGTATTGGGACTTGTACATGGTGCCAGGTTGGCGGGTCATTTTGGTTTCATAAAAACTCTTCACCTGGTACGGAGGCAGTTCTGGTGGCCCGGTATGAGATCCGATGTAGAGCTGTATGTGCGCAGCTGCCCCACTTGCGCCACAGCTAAAAGACGGGTGGGAAAACCCCCAGGGCTTCTCAAACCGCTTGAGAACCCCTCCCGTCCCTGGGAAGTCATCGCCATGGATTTTATCACCGACCTACCTCCAAGTCGGGGAAAGACGGTTCTCTGGGTAATCACGGACCTCTTTTCCAAACAGGTCCATTTCGTTCCATGTGCAGGTCTTCCTTCAGCCCAGGGCTTGGCTAAACTGTTCGTCACACACGTCCTCAGGCTACACTCGATCCCGAGGAAGGTCCTCTCCGACCGGGGGGTCCAGTTTGTTGCCAAATTTTGGCGAGCCTTCCTAAAGCTAATGGGGGTGGAGGAACAGGGCCTTTCTTCCGCCTATCACCCCCAGACGGATGGTCAAACTGAACGAGTAAACGCGGTGGTAGAATGTTATTTGCGTTGCTATGTAAATTTCCACCAGGACGACTGGGTCGACCTGCTGCCATTTGCCGAATATGCGTACAACAATGCGCCTCATTCCTCTACCGGCTTTAGTCCCTTCCAAGTAATATACGGGACGGAATTCGGTCCTTTCGGTTCCGCCCCCGTCACGCCGGATCTCCAGTCCACCCCTGATCTTCAGGAGTGGATTCAGGTAGTCAAATCTACCTGGCCATGGCTGCTCAAGAATCTTGAGAGGGCAAAAAGCAAGTACAAGGAACAGGCAGACAAACACCGGTCTCCGGGATGGGAACTTAAGGTGGGGGAGCAAGTCTATCTGTCCACTAAAAACCTCCGCTCTCTTCGTCCCTGCAAAAAACTGAGCGACCGTTATGTGGGACCTTTCCCCATTACCAGAGTAATCAACGAGGTTACCGTGGAACTGGAACTCCCAAAGACCCTCAAGGGGGTCCATCCAGTCTTTCATATAAGCCTCCTCAAACCTTATGTGGCAGCTCCCCAGTTCCACCCCCCTCCCGCACACGAGATTCCTACCGTGGTAGGGGGGGATACCCATTTGGAAATATCCAAGGTTTTAGATTCCAAATGGAAGAAAGGGAAACTGTTTTACTTTGTTCGTTGGAAAAACCTTGGGTCCGCTCACGACGAGTGGGTGGCCGCACCCCACATGGCGGCCCCTCGCTTGATCCGAGAATTCCACCTCGCTTATCCCGATAAGCCTCGCCCTCTCGAGGACCCTGGAGGGGGGCCTTAAGGGGGGCAGAATGTGAGGGTCTCTGTCTATGTGTCTCTGCTTCCCATCACCTGCTTTGTTATCAGTGAACTCGTAAAAGCAGTTCACACCTTCTGGTCTCAGGCGCCAGGCCTGATTGCCCCAAGTATCTTCCCCCCCGCTGTTCTTCCTGTCAGTACTCCCTCAGGCCGATGCGGCCTTGGAAGTGTGATAGCTTCACCAGACTTCCTGGGACTCGTCTGATGTTTTGTATTATGCCAAGCTTGTAACTTCCCATAACAATAAGTGTGAACCCCAGTGCCCCAGTGCCCTGGAGTCAATATATTCTGTAAACCCGAATAGCCCCTCACTTGCAACTTTCTACCTGTGCCTGTCTCACCTCCTGATGTCTTCAATAAATCCTTTGTTTCTTTACCACCGTCTGAACATTTGATTTGGAGAAGCAAACTCAGAGAGAGGGGATCTCTCACACCCACAACAGACACCTTGTGAGGTAGGTGGAGCTGAGAGAGCTCTAAGAGAGCTGTGACTAGCCCAAGGTCACCCAGATGGCTTCCTGTGAAGGAGTGAGGAAACCAACCGAGTTCACCAGATTAGAGTCCGCCACTCATGTGGAGGAGTGGGGAATCAAACCTGGTTCTCTGGATTAGATTGAACCGCTCTTAACTACTACACTATGCTGTAGCATGAAGCATATCTTGAACTTCAGGTAAAATATTTTAGAGCGATCTCAAAGACAATCCCGTATAGCAAATTTTCAAGAAGGGTTCTGCACGTGCCTGGGTTTCCACTGGATTATGCTTTCAATAATACATACAGCAGATTTGGGGGGTTCCTCCTGTGAAATGAATTCATTCATGCATTCATTTGACATATTTATATCCCTCCTTCACTCCTTAGACTGAAGGCAGTGAACAAAGCAACAGCACCTTGCAAAAACTCACAAAGAACAATATATCTTCCTTTAATTACTACGTTTTTATCCCATCCTTCCTCCAAGGAGCTCAAGGTGGTATACATTGGTCTCCTTCATCCTGTTTACCCTTACAACAATGCCATGAGGTAGGTTAGACAGTAGGATTGCCAACCTCCAGCTGGGGCCTAGGGATCTCCTGGAATTACAACTGGTTTCCAGACCTCAGAGATCAGTGCCCTGGAGAAAATGGCTGCTTTGGAGGACAGACTCTATGGCATTTGAAGACTTTGACCATAAAATCTGGCCACCACCCTTGGGCATCTTCTGTTGGGTGCAGCAGAAGCCTCATGCCTTTTTTGTGTATGTGTTGTTGTGGCGCTGATCTTGTAGAACAAATAGCCAGAAGAAATTCAGAGGGTATCCTGTGTAATAACATTCCTTATGGCCTTAAATGCAGTTCTTTTTTGTAGGACTTTTTTAGGCTGACTACCTTTATGATTTACTTGTTTACTTGTCCGTTATGACACCTGCACTCCATCTTTTTGTATTAAAAGACTCAAGGTGGGTTACAACATATAATTTTTTTTTAAAAAAAATCAGAGAACAGAAGAAGAAGAAGAGTTGGTTTTTATATGCAGACTTTCTCTACCACTTAAGGAAGAATCCAACTGGCTTATAATGACCTTCCCCTCCCCACAACAGACGCCCTGTGAGTTAGGTGGGGCTGAGAGAATGTGACTAGCCCAAGGTCACCCAGCTGGCTTCATGCGTAGGAGTGGGGAAACAAATCCAGTTCACTGGATTAGTGTCTGCCGCTCATGTGGAAAAGGGGGGATTCAAACCCGGTTCTCCAGATCAGAGTCCACCGCTCCAAACCACCACTCCTAACCTCTACGCTACACTCTTAACTACTACACCACAGATGACTCCGATATCAGCATCACACCAAGCCTGGAATTCTTATAAGCCTTCTGATTTCAACCTCCTATGTTGGATTGCCAAGCTCAGCCTGGCAATCATCAAGAGATACTGGTGAGGGGGGCATGGAGCATGGCTGTTAGCAATGGTGTGATGTCACTTCCAGGGAGAAACCCAGAAGTGATGTCAGTCCAATCTAGGAATCAGCAAAAATCGTAGGTGATTCCTAGAGCCTTAAGTGGTAGAGAAAGTCGGCATATAAAAACAAACACTTCTTCTCCTCCTCCTCCTCCTCCTTCTCCTCCTCCAAACTGGGCACTCCTGAAGAGACTGAGAGGTAGACTAGGCAACTCTAATCTAAATCTGCCTGATTTTGCCCAAAGCAAAATCATGAGGCTCCTTCTTGGGCAAAATCTCAGAAGAATTTATTTATATTTAATTCATTCATACCCCTTCCTTTCTTCCCAGTGGGGACCCAATGAGGCTTACATCACTCTCCTCTGTTTTTATCCTCACAACAGCCCTGTGAGGTAGGTTATACTGAGACTGGCCCAAGGTTGCCCAGTGGGCTTCCAAGGACTTGCCTGGGACTTGCCCTTGACAAGTCATTCTCTCAAGAACCTTTACCAGCAAACCGATCTATCAAGTTCATGGGGCCGTTGAGAAGACAGAGAGGAAGGATATAAAAATACCTCCCACAGTAAGATACTGAGCAAATAAATGGCATTTGCTATGAACTGTGGAGGTAAATATAACTTGGCAAAACAAAATTCCAGAGGGAGAGTTAACTTGGTATAATTATCCCAGTTAATTATACCATTGCCAGGAGCAGGCCATGAGGATGGTATGCAGTACTGCGATTGTGCTGCTTCCAGGTGCTGTTGTGCTATTCTGTCCAAGGCCAGTCTATGCCCCGTGTTTAGTCTTCATAGATTCCCATACTTTGGGAATCGCCAAGTACTCCTTCCTGCCTCTGGCAGGGGGGTTGCCTGGGTTACCAGTTATCTCCTCTTGCTCTTCCATATATGCTATGTACCTTGTCCCTTACTGGTGTCCTTTTCAATATGGCTTCTGAAACCTGTCGATTCTAACCAATAAAACTGTTTCATGGATTTGCCGTCTGCTGAAATCTGTTTATGGGTTTGCAAGAAGGGCTAGAGCTTACAACCATAAATTATTCAACAAACATGAAAGCTCGAACTGAACACAGGTGACAGTTGGAATGATTTAATTAAGATGCTGTGTCTTGATTAACAAAGGCAAGGTGTGCTCAGCGAGTGACGCGCAACCCCCGTAAAGCTAAGCAAACCTGTTTACTGCTTCTCATCTTGCTAGGGCTGTCGATTTGGTTCGTCCTGAACCAAAAAACCGCCGAATTTCCCCTGATTCGGCGGTTTTTAGTTCAGGATGAACCGAACTCAAAAATGGCGGGAAAACGGGGGAGCCAAATTCAGCGAGTTCGGGAGTTCACGAATAAATTAGGAAAATTCGGGGCACAGCAGCATAACAGTCAGTAAGCAGCATTCTCCCCCGGCCAATCGGTGGCCAAGCTGGGTCTTCTTCTGGCCAATCAGTCAGGATTGAGTACTGGAGGAATCAGCTGCTGCGCGGCCCGGCCGGGGAGAGAAAGAGAGAGAAATCCTCATGGGGGGGGGTGCGTGTGCACATTCGCTCCTTTCCGTGGCTGCAGGGGGCACATTTTTGGGGGTAGAGATCCCAAACTTTCAGGGGAGCTTCAGACAAGCCTTCTTAAGAGACCTAAATAGACCTAACCGATCTTATGAATGAGGGAAAACCTGAGGACGCACAACTGAAGCCCCCCCCCTCAAACCAGGGAGAGAGAGACTCGAGGGGGCACACACCCCAGGCAGAATGGGTGAAAGCCCCCTTTGGCTCCCCCCCACCCACAGAAACTGCCCCCTCCCCACACACACACAGACTCTGCTCCCCCCCACACACACACAGGAGAAAAATTATAGATTAAAGCCCCCAAAGGGGTCTTACTGTGGCTGTCTTCTGTTCCATCAGGAGGGGCTGGGAGGACTGAGTAATCCAATACGATTCTATTTAAGCACGGGAGGTTTTGCCTTGGATTTGCTGCGCTGGAGATGCATACAGGATTGGGTGATCCATTCATCCCAATAGGGAAAAGGCGAAAGCCCATATCTCGGGACCCCCTGACCCAATGTTTACAAAACTTGGGGGTCTCTTAAGAAGGCTCGTCTGAAGCTATGCTGAATGTTTGGGGGCTGCACCCCCAAAAATGCGCCCTCTGCAGCCACGGAAAGAGAAAAGGGGGGAGCCCATATTTCTGCCCCCACTGGACCCATCTTTACAAAACATGGGGGGTCTCTTAAGAAGGCTCATCTGAATCTATGCTAAATGTTTGGGAGCTGCACCCCCAAAAAAGCACCCCCTGCAGCCATGGAAATGGAAAAGGGGGGAGGGGAAAGGGGTGGAGCCCATATCTCGGGACCCCCTGACCCAATGTTTACAAAACTTGGGGGTTCTTGCAATAAGGGTCCTCTGAAGCTATGCTGAAAGTTTGGAGGCTCTACCCCCAAAAATGCACCCCCTGCAGCCACAGAATGGCTCGAATGTGCACATGCCACCCCCCAAGGGGGATCTCTCTCACACACAAACAGATACTCTCTCTTTCTGTCCCCGGGCTGCGCAGCAGCTCGGCTCATGCACTCAATCACGACTGATTGGCCAGAAGAAGACCCAGCTTGGCCACCGATTGGCCGCGGGAGAATGCTGCTTACTAACTGACGGTTATGCTGCTGCACCAAACCCCAAATTTGCTGAATTTATTTGCCGAACACTCCGAACTCGCTGAATTCGGCTCCCCATTTTCCCACCTTTTTTGAGTTCGTTTCCATCCGAACTAAAAACTGCTGAATCAGGGGAAATTCAGCTGTTTTTCGACAGCCCTAGTTCATTGGGACAACACAGGCCATTTATGCAAGGCTGTTTCCCCATGGTCACCCCCGCCGACTGCTCCAATGCTTTGTTATGATTATGCATGCCTTTCCTGAGTGTGTGAGGTCGCCTCGCTCTCCTCGTGCATTTCTACATGTTTTGCCCGTGTTTTCTGGATTGTCTCTGAAACAGCATCTGGAAAGAACATAGAACATGAGAAAGGCCCTGCTGGATCAGACCAAGGTCCATCAAGTCCAGCAGTGGCCCACCAGGTGCCTCTAGGAAGCCCACAAACAAGATGACAGCAGCTCAGCAGCATTGTTTTACCTGTGTTCCAAAGCACCTAAAGTAATAGGCACACTCCTCTGATCCTGGAGAGAATATGTATGCATCATGACCAGCATCCATTTTTACTAGCAGCCATGGGTAGCCCTCTCCTCCATGAACATGTCCACTCCCCTCTTAAAGTGTTCCAAGTTGGCAGCCATCACCACATACTGGGGCAGGGAGTTCCATAATTTAACTAAGTGTTGTGTGAAGAAAAACATGGGCAAAACGTGTGGAAATGCACAGGGAGAGCGAGGCGACCTTTGACAGTTGAGAAAGTATCAGAGCTGTCAGCGGGGTGACCACGAGGGAAACAGCCCTACATAAATGGCCACAGATATCACAAATCACTATGATCTTAAAGAAGAATATAAATGACAACTGAATAAAAAATGGGTGTTTCTGTCTTTGCCTTTCCACACAGGCGGACTCTCTGATCGATTGACTGTCTAAGAATCAGCCAAATAATTCATTGAGTGGTAAGGCATTATGTCTGGCCAAGAAGAAAAGTCTTTGAAAGGTTGGAGTAGTTAGAACCCTCTGAAATCATTCATGCCTCCCTGAATGCAGAAAGTGAAGACGTGTTCCATACCCTCTCTGGTAATCCGTTCCAAAGGAGTGTTCCAACCAAAGAAAAGCCTATAGCCTGAATATTGCTGGGCAAACAATTCTAAGAAAGGATACCACAAGGAAAGGTGGTCCGAAGTGTGCAACTGATGCATGGGAATATATCAGGACATGCGGTTTGTAAGTACAAAGACTCCAGACCATAGGAGTTCATGGATGGTAATCCATGAAGAGGCTACTGCTATAGTTCCCCAACCTTTTTGGGCCTGCAGGCACCTTTGGAATTCTGAGGCAGGGTGGTGGGCGCAACCACAAAATGGGTGCCACAGGAGGCGGGGAGTAAGGTTATGCATAACTTTAAAAGTAACTTTTCAGGCAGACACTCTACTTAACATAGGGTTGACATCCTCCAGGTGGTAGCTCCCAGTTTGATCTCCCACCATTACAAATTATCTCCAGATGACCAAGATCAGTTCCCCTGGAGGAAATGGCTGCTTTGGACTGTGAACTCTACAACATACCCCACTGAAATCCTTCCCCTCCCTAAATCCTGCTCTCCCCAGGCTCCACCCCCAAAATCTCCAGGTACTTCCCAACATAGAGCTGGTGACTCTAGCTAAACAGAATGTCTTTTAAAATGGAAACGTTGCTTTAAAAATATGTTCTTGCATACACACAGCTTACCTTCAGTCACACAGTGAAGATTCTGGTGCTGCGGTGGCCGTTACTGCCAGAGCAATGTTTTTAAAGCCAATAAAATCTCCCACGGCCCATCAGCAGCCCTACTGGGCAAAATCCCCATCTGTGGCCCGCTTTCTAACACCACTTAGAAAGCACCAGGAAAAATGTCAGTGGGTGCCATGGCACCACCGATTGATGTCCCATTAGGGACTCCAGGGGCAAGGTACTCCTAAGGTTCATGAGAAAAGATTGACTCATGCCATTTAGTGTTTTAAGGGTTAAAATCAGCACTTTAAATGGAACCCAGGAACAAACTGGGAGCCAGCACAGTTGTTTCAGAACTGATGAGAGGTGTTCAGACTTTGAAAAAACTCCAAGCAAGTTTCTCACTCTAAGGGCACTTTCACACATGCCGAATAATGCACTTTCAATCCACTTTCAGTGCTCTTTGCAGCTGGATGTTATGTGAAACAACAAAATCCACTTGCAAACAATCTTTAAAGTGCATTGAAAGTGGACTGAAAGTGCATTATTCGGTATGTGTGAAAGCACCCTAAAAGTTTATTCCAATGGAGAAACGCATATCTCAGATTGCTTTTTATCCAAAAAGTTATCTTTGCTTAGTAGTCTAAGTTTCTTCAGCAAATTTCAGCCCCATAACAATCAAAAGACCATGTAATTGTTCTCCCATAATTCTAGAACTCTAAGAAAAAAAGTAAATGTGGTTAAGTACAAAAATGGTGCATAAAAGATAATATAGAGAATATTACTCCTTATATCACTAAAACAACCAAGGAAAGTTTATGGAGCAGATATAGCAGTTTTTTGTGAATGTGAAAATTTAAACCTATATAACAGCTCAGATATTTTGCTAACATTATTTCACACTTCTTGTCCTTCAATTTTGGAGATCTCATAACAGGCAGTTTGTATCTTTTCTTATGCAAAGAAGAACACATTTTAAAATATCAAGGGCATATCTATGTCATAGCTTTAAACTGGCTTAACGGTTGTACTCTGTCCACTAGGAATTGGTGTAGTTCTGGCACCGGAGACTACGGATCACTAACAAATTATCAGTACTGTCATCAAACTACCATTATCAAGATTCCTTGGAGAAATTTATGACTGTTAGAGTGTGATAAAACCAACATGTTTGTAGTATAGATATGCTCCTACCGAAACCTTGTACTATGAATACTGCGAAGTGATGGTTTAAGTCTATTTTGTTACTATTACTTATTTATCTAATGAAGAAAAATCAACAAAAAGCTTTACAAAAAGGAAGTCTTTGTCTAGTGCAGGAGTCTCCATCATGGTGCCGGTGGGTGCTATGGTGCCCTCCAACACCTTTTCTGGTGCCCGCCAAGCATATTTAGGAAGTGGGTGGGGCCAGATTGTTTTTAAATGTTGCTTTGGCAGTAGCTGCCACCACAGCACAAGAAACCGAGGTGTATTACTGAAGTTAAACTGTGGCAATAATTTTGTGGCTGCCTGCAGCAGCCATTTTCTACCTGTGCCCATCATGCTTTCAACAGTGGGAAGGTTTGTTGGGCTCCTCCATAGAGAAGCATAGTAAAGTTCACAATAGGGAATCTGACCATGGCCACTTCACTATTTCTTCTCTATGGAGGAGGGTGGGGTGATCCCTTCCAGACCCCTTAAAACTGGATCCCCTGAGCCAATCTTCACCAAACTTGGGAGCTCAGACATGGAGAGTCCCTTGCATAAACACTGCAAATTTGGGGTCTCTACCTCAAAAAATGCCCACTAGGAGCTTCGCAAAACCTGGGGAAAGCCAAACTACAAAAGCTGAATAAAACCCAGTTTTTTTTCAGGAGTGGCCAATTTGGCTTGGGCTTTCCTGCCAGGTTCTGGCATTTGGTAAACCCGAACCCAAAATTTACTGCAATTGCTTTTTTTGGGGGGGAGGGGGGCTCAGTTTGGGTTTGTCAAAATGCACAGCCCTATTCCCCACTCCTTCACATGAGCAGTGGATGCTAATCTGGTGAACAGGGCTGGTTTCCCCACTCCTCCACATGAAGCCAGCTGGGTGACCTTGGACTAGTCACAGTTCTCTTCAAGCTCTCTCAGCCCCACCTACCTCACAATGTGTCTGTTGTAAAGAGAAGAAGGTGATTGTAAGCTTGTTTGATTCTTCCTTAAGTGGTAGAGAAAGTCGGCATCTAAAAACCAAGTCCTCTTCTTCTTCTTTTCGATCTAGTTCCTAAACACAGAAACACTTGGTGCTAACTGCACATTATAGGGAGGGATCTCCAGAGCCAAGACACCACCAAGAAGACTTTTTCCAGTAGCTACACATTAGTGTAGTTATTGGGAATGGAATTTATTTTTGTCTGAAAGTCACTGTTTTAGATATAGCCATGGATTCCTCTTATTTTCTTTTTTTCTTCTTTAAAAGAGGAGTTACTCTTTCATTTGCCCCCCCCCCCAATCTGCTGGCACTTCACCTGTTCTCCAAGACTTCTCAAAAATAATGGACAGAGGCTCAGAAATTACATCTGCAATTTCTTTGAGTACCCTTGGATGCAGTTCATCTGGCCCTGAGGGCTTTGTTTCATTTAAATAAACTAGGTGTTTCTGCACTACCCCAATGTCAATCCTTGGCTGCAAATCCCTTCCCTCATCATGTGTTCTGTTCATGCCAGGTTGAGCACCTCTTCCCTCACAAGAAAAGACTGAGGAAAAGTAGGAATTGAGCAGTTCTGCCCTCTCTTCATCTCCTGTTATAATTTCACTTTCAGGTCCCCGCAATGGGCTTATCTTGTCCTTGTTCTTATTCTTACTCTGTACATAGGAAAAAAACTTTTTTTGATGTGTTTAGGATCTCTCGCTAGCCTAAGCTCATACTGAGCTTTAGCTTTCCTAACTCTCCCTACAAGCATTAGTTATTTATATTCTTTTGTTGTTGTTGTTATAAGACCCTCCTTCCACTTCCTAAATGAGTTTTATTTCTCAAATCTTTAAAAAGCTCTTTAGACTCCTCCCATTTTTCCTTATCATAGGAATCGTTTGTGATTGTGCCTTCAGTATTTCATTTTTAAGTAACTCCAACCCTACTTGAACTCCCTTTTCATTAAGTATTTCTGACCATGGGATTATACCCAGCATAAGTTTAAGTTTGTTAAAATTTGCTCTCCTAAAGTCCAACCTATATGTCTGACCACATACAGTTTTTCCTTTCCCCAAAATTGTAAATTCCAAGAGTACATGGTCACTACTACCCAGTGGTATGACTTAGACCAACACTAAAAAGTAGGATTTAGTTGAAACTCAGGATTTATTTATGACTGATTTTGATGTATTTTGATTTTGACTTGTGAATGTTCTAATTGTCTATTTAAACAATTGCCTGCTGAGCGAAACAGTTATGGAACAAGGATGGGGTGGAGAGAACATGCATTGTACTGCATGGTAAGGAAGGAATACAGTGAAGCAACTTGTTGAATACCTCCAAAGAGACTGATGAACTAGAGTTGTGCAAAAAAAAAAAAAAAAAAATCGGTAAATTTTGTGTTTGGGTTTATTGGCATGAATTTTTCAGTAAACTCAAAATAAAATACCAACATTGGTAAATGGGTATTTCAGCTTTATTTCTGGGCTTCCCCAAAAAATTTTTGGATCCATTATAGTCTATGGGGATTTATTTCCAAAACTCCTGTGGGGGCATTTATAGAGGTAGAGTCACCAAATTTGCAGCATCGCTGCAAGGGACTCTCCCTAGATGGACACCAAAGTTTGGGGCAGTTTGGGACAGGGGGTCCAATTTTATGGGCTTGCAAAGGGGTCACCCCATCTTCCAGGCATTTGCAAGCCAAGCTGTCCATTGGTTTTCAGGTTTAGAAGTTTAGTGTTGCTGAGGACTGGTGGAAAGAGCCAAGTGGCAGGCTGGCTCCTCAAAGTCTGAGGGCCCTATTCACATCTGGGGTGCATAGCATGATGTCCATACAAATTAGCTTCCAAACTGAGAAAAACAGCTTAAATGCAAGAGAAATATGGCACAGAAAACATTTCTTTTGGTGGCAAATGGCATCCTGTGAACTGTCCTGTATTATAGTAATCAAAAATCTGATTTCAAGACATGGTCACAGTGCGGGGAAATGAAGCCACTATTTAGGGCAACCTTCAGTTTGATAGCAGGTTTTCATTGGGGGCCTGATATCAGAGCCAGCCAAAGTCATGACCAAGGCAGCTCTTGTGAAGAAGATTTCTCATCTGTGTGGGTGCGGAGTTTTCTTCAAATTCCTGGTAAGCAGCTGTAGAAGTGGTCATTTTTAGTTGGAGGGTATATCCCTCTGGATGGGACTGGGTGAGCCCCATCTTTTAAAATGACTCTTCCAGACTAGTTTGGTCAGACCAAGTTGGCTCCGATTACATGACCCCTACCTCAAAAGTTGGGGCCCTAACATAACCAGTCAAAGATAGAAAAATGGGAGAAAGCACAGAGCTGTGCATGAGAGCAAAGGCGAATAGCCAAAACATGAAAAAGCTGAATATCTATTCAGCTTTTTGGGAATCGTCTATTCAGCTTCAGGTAGATTCCCAGGTTTGGGTATTTGGCTGAAATGAAAATTAAATATTGCCGAAATGGGTAATTTTGTTTTATTTTCAATTCGGGTTTATCAATGTGTACAGCCCTATAATGGATTATTGAACCAAGCAATAAAAAGGCTTCTATTTGCAGTGGACAAACAGGACACAAACCAAGCCAACAAATGTTTTAAGCATCCAAATGTGGGAGAAAATGGCCCTATGTGTACTCCAGTTCCAGAACATTTAGGGCTTTAGAAGTCATAATCAGCTCTTTGAACAGTCCAAGAAGGAAATCAGTAGGCGCTGGATTTATTTCAAAATCAGCAAGATGTTTTCCCTATAGGAAACTGAAGCTCCCAAGCAGTTGTCAGAACAGCTCTTCATATAGCACATTGAACTAATCTAATCATTAAGTAATGAGAATGTGGTTAACTTTGGCCAGATCATGGGGAGAGGCCAAGGCTGAGGGTAGGGTTGCCAGCTCTGAGATGGGAAATTCTCAGAGATTTGGAGGTAGACTCTGGGGAGGGTGAGATTTGATGAGGGGTGGCACCTCAGCAGCTTAGAATACCACAGAGTCCACCCTCCTAATCATCAGGGGATATCTGTAGTCTGAAGATCAGTTGTAATCACAGGAGATCTCCAGGCCCAACCTGGAGATTGGCAACCCTAGCTCAGGGGTAGAGAATCTGTTTTGCATATAGAAGGTCCAGTTCAGGTCCCAGAGTCTCATGTTAAAAGGTCATATAGTAGGTGATGTGAAAGACCTTTATAGGAGACCCCCTGCTATAAATTGCCAGACATCTCCTGTTAAGAGTGCCATGAATGGCACGGGGACCAAAGGCTGACAGGAAGAGCAAGACACTGCTTCCCAGAAAATGGATGCCTGTCAGGGAATTTTGGGATTCATCTTGTGTGTATAACTTAGGCAGGAAGGCAGTTGACTACTTCATTTCCCCACATGCCAAAGGTGACAATGGGGCTGGCTAGTCTCCATTGTATCACCTTAAGGTGATTTAATCAGTGCTCTGACATGACCATTAATTACCCTAGCTGCACCTATCCTGGGCAATCAATCAGTATTCAGAAGAATAGCCCAGGCATTCTCCTGCATCCTGATGACTCAGCAAACCTCTCCTATCTTTTTGTTTGGACCTCGGAAAAGCAATCAATTATTTTGTTGAAGGCTTTCACGGTCAGAGTTCATCAGTTCTTGTAGGTTATCCAGGCTGTGTGACCGTGGTCTTGGTTTTTTCTTTCCTGACGTTTCGCCAGCAGCTGTGGCAGGCATCTTTAGAGGAGTAACACTGAAGGACAGTGTCTCTCAGTGCCAGGTGTGTTGGAAGAGTAATATATATAGTCAGAAGGGGGTTGGGTTTGAGCTGAGTCATTGAGTCAATAAGGCTTGGCTTCCTGTCCTGAAAAACTCCAGAGTAACAAAGACTACAGTCCACGATAGCCATGCAGATTAGCTTTGGATTCCACATGTTAACAGATCACTTCAGGATACAATGGTTCCATATTAACATACCACATACATAACATACGATTAGCACATTACCTTTGATACTTTTGCAGGACAATGATGTCAGGAAAGAAAATACCAAGACCACGGTCACACAGCCCAGATAACCTACAAGAACCAATCAATTATTTGTCCCTGGCTTTCCTGCCAGCTTAGCTCGTACTGCCTCAGGACCCATTTTGAGGTATAAATATCAGTCCTTTGGACATCCATAGTGTGTATCTTGGATCTATGCATGCACCCCCACTTGCATGGGGCTCCTTTTTTTTCACTCCGAGAAATGGTGGCTGTTTCCTCACCACTGCTTGCTCTGGAAGTCTCTTCTGGACTGATAAACATCCTCCATCCCTGAACTATTCCAACTTTCCACCCATTCTTAACTCTTGTATGATTTATGTGTGTATGTCCATTGTTTGAAAGGTATGTTCTTTTATATTTTATTCTTTAATAAAAAAAACCTTTTGATTTTTACAACTGCCTCATTATTTGAGAGTTTCCCCCAGGATCAATTCTGGTATATATAGGTTATAGATCCCAGTTATCCCCTATGACTTTCTCTGTCTCCTCAGCTAATTCCCCCAACTAAAGAGGCGACTGCCTAATTCAGATAACACTGTGAGCTGCTACCAGTCAGAATAGAGAATATTGACCTTTATGGACCAACAGTTTGACTCAGAATAAGGCAGCTGGGTCTGTTCATCATCCACATGGTTATGCAAATTGTGTAGTCAAGTACCATTCCTCTATGTTTGACAACTTTGAAAGGGATTGGAAGGATTTGTATGACTCCATTCAACTGAAATCAAAGAACTTAAAAGTCTTGGCTAATTTATGCCCGGTATAGGATATTATTTAAAATTATTCTATTCATGAAGTTTTCTTCACGTACAATTATTTTTTAGTGTTCCATTTATTACACAGAATATATATGTGCACATTAGACTATTTCATGAAAACAAACTTACATAATGGGACAACTTTATAGCTGTTCTTGTGATCTCTAATCTCCCTTGAAGTAATTTGCTCTACTTTCCATTAACTTCAATCATTGCCGCTAAAATCAGATTTTTTTTAAAAACAAGTTAGTCCAGTGTGGTCTGCTCCACATTTAGCTTAAACAAGGCATGAAATAAATAAATAAATAATACTTTTCCGACCCTTTAAACTGTTTGCTGTGTAGATTAAAAACCATGAACTTGATCACTTGATATATCAATTTAATGCTGCTCTTTGAGTGTTATGGTCTCCTGTTCTAATTTGTTTTCCTTAGCCCTAATTGACTAGCACTTAGAGAAATATGCAGTCTTTTAAATTTGTAAATCGCATATTGAGGCACAAAGAGGAAAACAAGAACAGGGACAGGCACATTCAGAAAAAAAATTGTACTTTTTCTGCACATTATGCAGAATATTGTTAACCTACAAAATTAAGCCATACGTCATAGTGGTGTTCTTGCACATTTTTAAATTCAGAATTTTTTGTGAGTGATGAAGAAAATGTTGTGGGGGGAAATTATCTTCCAAAATGGAGGCATTGCTAAAGCAGCTTCAAATGGAATGGAAATGTGAGCGGAGGAGTATGAACAAGCAGTACATGCTTCTGTTTCATTACTTAACTCTTTTATAGAATTTTTCACATCTCTCCCTGGAAGTCTGTACCTGTTCCCATGGCTTAGAGCTGCAAAAGTTCTTTTTTTTTTTTCAAATTAGATGGAAACAAGCAGGAGACCCTCAAGGACATGCAGGGGGCATCTCTTTTTTCCCTCCTATTATTTAGTCTTCCCTTTCCTGAAAGCTCCCATAGCATCTCTTCTTTCCCTGCTTCCTTCTCTCCTTCTCATCCACTGGCCAACCTACTTTTATCTCCCCCCTCCTGTAGGTTTCCCTCCCCGGCAGACTCTCCCTGGGAAAACTCTAGCCAAGTTGTGTGGTGCCATCCAGGCCAGGCTAGGCCCAGTTATATGGTAAGTAACCTGCAAGGACTTGATGGGGGCACTTCACATTTCACTCTATCCCCCCCTATCCCACCCTATATCCTCCTGGGAGCCACCGTAGCCTCAACTTTCTCTGCTTCCTTGTTTCTATCCCATGCACCAACCAATCTGCCTTCTTTCTGCCTTCCCATCTGAGTCTCCACAATCCTGAACTGAAAGACTGATTTCTATACCACACTGACTTTTGTGGGGTGGCTGCTATTGAACTGTAGCAAGCAGCTGGGCCCAGATGAATCATGAAAGTCAAGTGGCAGGAAGTCACCCAGTGATTGCTTCCAGGTGTGGCCCTGATAAGTCCTCCCTCAAAGGCCAAAACAGCTTTAGAAAGGGCCTTGTCCCTCCCCCTGCCTTCTATTGACAAAACCTAAGGCTTGAAGGCTGGCAATATTGTTGTGGTTGCTTAGCAACAGCCACTGAGGGCATTTATTTCTTAAAACTACAGGTATTGTTTTAATTATTTTGGTAAGTTAATTTGCCAATGGTTTTTTTTTTTTTTTTTTTTTTAGATTTCAGGTTAGTTTACAAAATTGGGACTGTTCTCTGGTTTGTAGAAAGATCTGGTTTTTGATTGTTGTTTTGTTGTCAATGACCTATCTCCGAATTACAGTATCCACAGATGTAGCCATCTGAATAACTCCACCCTGCTGTTTAAAGTTATAAAATCCTGGTTTTGTTTTCACGTTTTAATTTTGAAAATTGGATCCACAAGTTTTAGTTTCACAAACAATGTTCCCCACTAATTGTATCAATATTATGTTTGCATTACTTTGCTGTAGATATGGTATGTATTCTGTAAAGGCATGAAATGCTGTAAAATGGCATTAAAAAAAGAAAACACTTGGGAATTCTAGCAGTAATAGAGGGGGAAAATGAAAAGGTTCACAACAACAACCCACACACACAAAAAAAAGTGTGAAATGGCAGATGAATAGCCAATGGCTGTTAAATCTAGGGAAAGGAAAAAGACCTCATCATTCCTCCTGATTATGGAGGAAAGTAGCAAGAACCATTTGCTCTCCCATTACAAGTGCTGCAAATTTTGTCATGTTTGATTGGTGAACATACTTTGTTCGACAGCTGCAGTCACTCAAATGTCTGAAATAGTCACTTGTCTGCCATCTACTTTGAGCAGCTGTCAAACAGCTTCGTTGCTGCATAGCAACTGTGGTGGCAGAGTTTTCTTTCATGGTGGTATTAGAGTTGCATTCCCTTCCTCTGCAGGAACTTCTGCATCTGTGTAGAAGGTGAGATAATTCTCATCCAAGGTCATGGATGGTCAGGTCAGGTCAAGTAATTACATGGTGTAAGGGGGGAAACTATGCTTTCCTGTAAGGCTTTCCAAAAACGCACATGTGTGAAATAACCTCAGTGACACAGCAACACTAATGCCAAATCCTAACACTTTTTTAATGCAGTTTTTATCATCACAGGCCAACTGATTTTCCTCACTATTTGTTTAGATGATTGGTGGCTGGGCTTTAAGCAGCAACCAGAGGTTTGAGAAGAACGTAGGACTAATCAGGCTGTCTGTTGCGTACAGGCAGGGACCAGGCAGAGGTGCTTGGCTTCTGACTCCACTCCCAGCAATGGAGAGAGTACTGGGGGGAGCAGAACCTGTCACGGTTTACTCTTCCTGGTAGTGTGGGTGGACTGAGTGTGTAACCAAGGCAGCACTCTAAACAAGGAACAGGTCTACTCACCAGAACGAGCTCCTTTGAATCAAGGACTAGGCTCGGTCCTCCCAGGTTCTGCAGGGATACCAGAAGGGCAGGAGCTGGTAGCTGGCACCTACACGAGATAATACTGAGCACAGAGATCTCAGCAGGAGCAGCAGCGTTTGCAGTAATTAGCAAAGTTGTTCCCACACTGACTGACTGGCCAGCCTAAGATTTATGGCTGTTCCTCCTCACTCCCTTCCCGGACCAGCTGTTCTGCATCACTCGCTGGTGTTGACTCCTGCAAACACCTACGACCAATTGCCTGCAATCTCGCGCTGCGACGCCTCTCCTGCAAACTAAGCCGAACCTTTGATCTTTGACGGCTAACTGGGCTGGGCGAGTCTGGAGGTGATAACCTTCTCTGTTCCTCTGCTCCTTCCCAATATGTACCACCTTCTTCTGCAACTGCCGTCTTTGCTGGTTCAGACCTATGGTCCAGTCGCCCTGGTAAGACTTCCACTGGTGCATCACCCTTCTCTGCCACTCCTTCCTCCTCTTCTTCCGAGGAGAGTTCAGGCTGACTCATGACACTGTCTGAGAATGGGCATACATAAAATGCTTCCAATTGCACTGCTGTACTGTACTGTTTGAATACATACATACCGAACAAACAGGCTCAAACCATTCATGAAGCCAAACCGTTCATTGAAAAAACTGGCTACCTGTTCATGAGCAGCAAGCAAGCTGTGAGATGAACCAGCAGGTGTTTGAACATCCCTGTTCCCCAGTTATCTGTAATGCCCAAATCTGCTCTAAATTAGTGGATGTGGAGAAATGGAATCGTTCTTATGGCTACATTGTGAGGGTCTGTACGCCTTGCCTTGGGTAAGGCCTTTGCCTTGTATGTTTCCCCCCCCTCCCTGGACTCGTAAAAGCAGACCAGGTCTCTTGCCTTTCCTTGGTTCAGGCGCAGCGTCTGACAGGCCCCAGGTTGGAATGTCTCTTCCCTCTTCCCACGTTTCTCCCTTGCTCTCACTGACTCCCTTCCACCACTATGGCCTTGGTGGATAGATAGTACTAACAAGCTCTGAGTTCTTTGATGTAGGGCTGTCAAAAAAAAAATTCGGTACAGTTCGGATTCGGCCGAATTTGGCCCTTGTGGGTTCGGTACATGCCGAAGTCCGAACTCTCCCACTTCGGATCCGTTCAATTCGGCGGGAATTCAAAGTTCGGAAAAAAAATTCGGCCGAATAAAGCCATTAAAAACACAACCGCGCCTTTCCGCGGCTCTGGGGGGGGGGCATTTTTGGGCTTAGAGGTCCCAAACTTTCAGCAGAGCTTCAAAGGACGTATATTGAAAGACTCCCCAAGTTTTGTAAAGATTGGGTCAGGGGGGGCTGAGATATGGGCCCTGAAAGGGGTCCCCCCCCACCCTTAATGTGTATCTCTCAGCAGAGCTTGCAGCCCACGCACAAAGCTCCCGGCCCCGACAATCAGCTGATGAGAGCAAGGGCGGGGCAGGTGCTAAGAACTTTGCAAAGCAACACAACTGAAAGCAACACCTTTGCAAACATGCAAAGGGCGGGGCAGGTGTGAAGAATTTTGCAAAACAATACAACTGCAAAGCAACACAAGCACGCAATGCAACACCTTTGCAACAGTGCAAAGCAACACCTGACACCTGGGAGTTTGCATACCATGGAAAGGGACAGAGGCAGCTAGCTATGCATAATGAGCAGGAGGGGGTGGAATTTCTCCTTTTGCATTGGACTTGGGACCAGGAAGATGCATTCTTTAAGTCACCATTTGAAAACCAGTTTTGAGCAAGCATCAAAATAACCTAACTGATCTTATGAATGAGGAAAATCCTGAAGAATAAAAATGAAGCCCCCCCTCAAACCAGGGAGAGAGAGACTGGAGGGGGAACACACACCCCAGGCAGAACCGGCAAAAGCCCCCTTTGGCTTCCCCCCCCACCCACAGAAACTGCTCCCTCCCCACACACACACACAGACTCTGCTTTCCCCCCCCCACACACACAGAAAAGAAAAAATATAGATTAAAGCCCCCAAAGGGGTCTTACTGTGGCTGTCTTCTGTTCCAGCAGGAGGGGCTGGGAGGCTGGGTAATCCAATATGATTCCATTTGTATCCAATATAAGATCCATATGTATGCATCTCTCGAGGGTGATCCATTCATCCCAATAGGGGAAAGGGGAAAGCCCATATCTCGGGGGGCCCTGACCCAATGTTTACAAAACTTGGGTGGTCTCTTAAAAAGCCTTGACTGAAGCTCCGCTGAAAGTCTGGGGTCGGCACACCCAAAAATGCGCCCCCTGCAGACACGGAAAGAGAAAAGGGGAGCCGATATTTCAGCCCCCACTGAACCCATCTTTACAAAACTTGGGTGGTCTCTTAAGAGGGATTCTCTGAAGCTATGACAAAAGTTTGGGGGCTGCACCTCCAAAAAAGCGCCCCCTGCAGCCACGAAAATGGAAAAGGGGGGAGAGGAAAAAGGGGTGGAGCCCATATCTCGGGGGGCCCTGACCCAATGTTTACAAAACTTGGGGGGTATCTTAAGAAGCCTTGTCTGATGCTCCGCTGAAAGTTTGGGGTCGTCACACCCAAAAATGCGCCCTCTGCAGCCATGGAAAGAAAAAGGGGGGAGCCCATATCTCGGGACCCCCTGACCCAATGTTTACAAAACTTGGGTGGTCTCTTAAGAAAACATGTCTGAATATCCCCTGAAAGTTTGGGGTCGGTACCCCAAAAAATGCGCCCCCTGCAGCCACGGAAAGGAGCGAATGTGCACAAGCACCCCCTCACACACACATGAGGATTTCCCTCTCTCTCTCTCTTTCCCCGGCCGGCCGCACATCAGCTGATTCCTCCAGTACTCAATCCTGACTGATTGGCCAGAAGAAGACCCAGCTTGGCCACCGATTGGCCGGGGGAGGAGAATGCTGCTTACTGAAGGTTATGCTGCTTACTGACGGCCCTGAATTGGCCGAATTTATTCGCAAACTCCCGAACTCGCTGAATTCGGCCCCCCCGGTTGCCCACCAGTTTTGAGTTCAGTTCCTCCCGAACTAAAAACCGCCGAATCAAGGGAAATTCGGCTGATTTTCAGTTCGGGCCAAACCGAATTGACAGCCCTACTTTGATGTTTTGTACCATGCACAATTATCTCGTAGATTCCCATAACATACGTTTAACATCTGCTTCCCTGTAGGGGTTATAATTCTGTCTTTGTGAATCTGTATTCACTTGCAACTTTACCAGTGTACGGCCTATACTTCTCTGAAGCTTCCAATAAAGTTCTTGTTTCTGCATGACCGTCTGAGCAAGTGATTTTATGGAGTTTGCACAGGGAGGTTGGGAACCCTCACATTAAGTTGCAAGTCTATTGCCTCGTTGTCCTGCTCCTGTACCGTTCTTGGACAGCTATGGCAGGCAACGGGGATGTCGACGACAAGAAGGACGACGCTGTACTCAAACAGCCCAACCTGGCCCCTTCGGAAGGGAAGTCGACTGGGAAGGCGCCCAGTGGAGCTGACTCAGGATCGGGTTTGGGTGCAAAGCCCAAGCCCACCCGCTTGGAGACCTGGCTGGAATCTCCCCGAAATTGGTCGCTCCCGCAGAGCGACGCGCAGTCAAGACGGACTGTGGTTCACGGGTTGGGGTTCGAGGACGATCCCGCCCGAAAGGAAGCCCTGCTGCTTCACCAGATGGATGAGGAGCGGCAGCGCTGGCAGTCAGAGCGCCAGGAGTTACTGGACCGGATGGATGCCATGAACGCAGTGATGCTGGACATGGCCCAAGCCATGGACGACCTGAAGGTTCAGACTCCACCCGTGGCTCCGGCGGACAGAGGGCAACAACCAGGCCCACCCGTGGTCCCCGCACCTCCCATCCGTCCCGCTCCACCGGCCCGCCGAGATCTGAAGATCACGTATGACGGGTCGAGTGACCAACTGACGTTTTTTATGGTGCAAGTGGACATTTTTATGCGTGAACAGGCCCAGACTTTCACCTCGGAAGAATCCCGGGTCCAATACGTGGCGTCCCTCCTACTAGGAGAGGCGGCCGCCTGGATGGTACAGCAGTATGAGCTTCGCTCCCCGGTCTTGCGAAGTCTCGATGACTTCATGGTCGCTCTTCGACACCGTTTCGAGGACCCGCATTTGGGTGAGCGGGCAAAAACTGCCTTGCAACAACTGCGCCAAGGGACTAAATCTGTCACGCAGTATGCAAGCGAATTTCAGTCGCTCTCGAGTCGAATTTTGGACTGGAGTGAAGCTACCAGGGTGCAGTGTTTCCGCGAAGGTTTGAACCCGGAATTGCAACACTGGGCTTTTATGCAAGGTAACCCTCCCGATGTTGAAGGGTGGGTCCGTCACGCCGCAGACATCGAAAACCGAAAGCAACTGTTGCTCCTGTCCCGACAACGCACCGGACGGGAGACCAAGACCCGTAGAGACAGGCCCGGTGGTCCGAAGGACTCTCGTCCCCCCTCAGGGGGAGGACCCTCCGCGACCGAACGCCGCAAACGCTTTGAGAGCGGGGTCTGTCTCGTTTGCGGGGGGAAAGGACACTTTGCTTCTCAATGCCCTTCACGACCCGGACGTCCGGGACCGTCTCGTCTGGCAACGGCCGAACCTGAGAAGCCCCCTCCCGAGGGGCAACCTCGCCGCCGAAGCGGCGCACCGAGCCGATGGAGCACACCCTCGGCCTTGCAAGCACGCGCCGAGGTCGAAGCCTCGGGCTCTTCCGGCCCATCGGGGCCATGGATTACAAATGAAGACTTTGACTCATCGGAGTCACGGATTACAAATACCACAGCTGCTTCCTCCAGCGAGGAGGAGGACTGGGACGTGCCGCAAAAAACGCCGTCGGTCTGCTGTAAAGGGGGCTCCTCAGCAGACCGCTCCGAACGTTGTGCAAGGAGCTCCACTGATGGTAAGTGCTCAGGAAGACAATGTGTATGTAAAGGTCAATCTCTCACTGCCTAAAGGGGGGCCCACGTTAGAATTTACAGCCCTAGTTGACTCGGGTTGTGCCCGCACTCTGATAAGCGAAGAGGCTGCCCTACAATTGCGCGTTAAGCGAAAGCGGCTGCCTGAACCCATCCGCTTTTCCCAGATGGATGGCAGTGACTTTAAAAAAGGACCTGTAACTCACCGCACCACCGCAGTCGTCATGGCTATAGGGGAGCATTGGGAACGACTTTATTTTACCATTGCCCCCATCACTGCACCCATTGTGTTAGGGATGCATTGGTTGCTGGGGCACAATCCCTCCATAGACTGGGTTGAGCGGACGCTCACCTTTCCCCGCAACCCGTGTGAACTTCATGATAAAGACCGAGTACTGCACACTCCCGCAGTCGCCCTCGTAGGGGCCCCTTCTATCAGGACTCCGCTGCCCCAGCTTCCAAACGAGTATTCCCAGTTTGCCGATGTGTTTGACGTGCGGGAATGCGACGAACTGCCCCCCCACCGGGAAACGGACTGTGCGATCGAGATAGTGGGGGACGGCAAATTGTCCAAGGGGAAGGTCTACCCCATGAGTCCTAATGAGAAGGCGGTGTTGCGAGACTATTTGGACACCAATTTGGTGTGGGGCTTTATCCGCCCGTCTAAGGCTCCATACTCGGCCCCCGCTTTCTTTGTCAAGAAAAAGACGGGAGACTTAAGACTGTGTATTGATTTCCGTAGACTGAATGCTGTCACTCAGTCTAATGCATACCCCCTCCCTCTCATTCCAGACCTTCTTGCACAATTGAAAGAGGGCCGAATCTTCACCAAATTGGATTTGGTGGAGGCTTACCACCGAGTCCGCATACGAGAAGGGGACGAACCAAAGACTGCCTTCTCCAGTTGTTTTGGAATGTTTGAGTATTTAGTGATGCCGTTCGGACTTTCGGGGGCTCCGAGTGTGTTCATGCAATTAATTAATGAAGTGCTTCATGATTTATTGTTCCGCGGGGTGGTGGTTTTCTTGGACGATATTCTCATTTATACGGAAACCATGGAGGAGCACGTACAACTGGTGCGCGAAGTGCTGCAGCGGCTGCGCGAGCACAAACTGTTTGCTAAGGTTTCTAAATGTGATTTCCATCAACCCTCCATCACCTTTCTGGGGTATGTGATTTCTCATCAAGGCTTAGAGATGGATCCCGAGAAGGTACGGGTGGTAATGGAGTGGGACCCCCCCACCACGCGCAGACATTTACAGCAGTTTTGGGGCTTTGCTAACATTTACCGAAACTTCATCCCTAACTTTGCCCAGGTAGCGCTCCCTCTCACTTCGCTCCTGCGCACAAAAGGGAAAGGGGCGGGAGCCGCCTTGCCCTCTGCTCGGTTGCAATGGACTTCGGACTGCCAGCAGGCTTTCGATACGCTCAAGCTGCTTTTCTCGTCCGAACCCGTTCTCGCGCACCCCGATTGTGAAAAACCTTTCGTGGTCCAGGTCGATGCCTCTGACGTTGCCATGGGGGGGGGGCTCTTGCAACGGGACGAGAACGGTCAGCTGAAACCTTGTGCCTATTTTTCAAAAAAATTCTCCCAATCTGAAATCAACTGGGCCATTTGGGAGAAGGAAGCCGCTGCTGTTAAACATGCCCTCACCATTTGGAGGCATTTTCTGGAAGGGGCAGAGATCCCTTTTGAGGTTTGCAGCGACCACAAGAACCTAGAGGCTTTAAAAGGGGCTAGAAAGCTCACCACGAAACAGATTCGTTGGGCCCAGTTTTTTGCCAAATTCCGCTTTGTCCTGAAGCATGTGCCAGGGAAGGACAATGCGTTAGCGGATGCTCTTTCTAGGCTTCCCCAATACCGCAATGACGTTGACCGGCCGGTGGATTCCTTGTTTACCCCTGAACAGAGAGGGGAAGTTTGCACAGGGAGGTTGGGAACCCTCACATACATGTGTGTTTCCAGGAGCTCGTATGCACTGTCATTGTTTATATGCTGGGCATAATCCAGGTACATATTTTCCTATGTGTATGCTTCACATTTCCTGAGGATTTTCCAGTCCTGGTGCAGCTTTGGAGTATTGATGTGAGATAGGAACACTCTACAGGCTGAGTATCCCTTAACCGAACACCTGAAAACCTGAATGATCCGAAAACCGGACTTCTAAGACAAACAATTGTTAATGTGGCAGGAATCATTTTTAAAAGCCATCCGGTAGAATGCCTCCTCATCCCTAGAGGATCCACTTCCTGGTCCCTCAGCCGCTTCTGATGTTTCTTCTCACCTAAAAAAAAAAAAAATGCAGTGTACACAGAATCATGGGTGGAGACTGAAAGCTTGCCATTGTTAGTTTGTTTATTGTTTGTTGTTGCTCTTGTTTAACAGCTGATACAGGCATTCTGGTGAGATAGTTACATCTTTGCTTTCTGATGGTTCAATGTACACAAAATTACCATATTAAAAATATTGCTTAAAATTACTTTCAGGCTATGTGTATAAAGTGTATATAGAACATAAATGAATTTTGTGTTTACACTTGGGTCCCATCCCAAAGATATCTGAAATATTTCAAGTATATGCAAATATTCCAAAATATGGAAAGATCTGAAACACAGAACTCTTCTGGTCCCAAGCATTCTGGATAAGGAATACCCAACCTGTATTACTGCTCGCAAATTATTTTCCTCTCTGTGTATCTCTCATTTTCCCTTGACAACAGTAAGTCTTTGAGAGGTGGTAGAAATGCTGAAGAGCTCCTTGCCCGAGGTGACTAATGATCTATATTGAAACCAGGTTTCCCAATAAAAAGAGCTGATTAAGAATCTCTAGATCATCCTAGTGTTCTTATCACTCTTTTTAGTGGGGATATATAAGTATGTCTTGTTATATTTACGGTGTCGCTTTTTAAGATTAATGAGGGCCACTTCATTGCAAACTATGTCTTTTAACTTGTGGAAACTGTGGCTCTTCTCACTCTAATTATTCTCTAGGCACCAAATTAATTACAAAAAAGCATCCGCCATTAGAAGACATTTAATTAACAAGCCAACGTGAGGAATCATGTAAACTGTGTTAACTACAGAGAAGGATGGCTGATTACTGAATAAAACATTGGGCTTACGTTTATTGGACAACTGATTAAAAGACTGCAGTTAGGTTGCAGAAGATCATGTTGCTGGAGAAAGTAGCAGGAACGCCTTCTTCACAGGGCTGGATAAATCTGGTGATTCATTATCACTTCCTGAAGTTGCACATTATCTGTGTGACTCTAACCACTTTGGCTCCACTCATTTGGCCTCAATTTGCAAAAGTGTAAAAGTGTAAATCACAGCGTTGAATTGAACTGCATGGCTATCTAATAGAATGGTTTTCAAACTATGCTCCAGGGAACTCTGGGGTTCCTTGATAGGTTCCACAATGAGCAATTCAGAAATGGCAGAGAAGTCTCCCTGAAAGATCTGACACTCCTTACCTTTCCTATAGAGCTACATGGGAATGTTTATATATGCACTCCAGGATGTGCTCTCAGTTCCCATGGGGTCAATGGTGATTCACAACAGACCTGGCCAGTGAACTGTCAGTATGCACTGGAATCTGCCCCAGAATTTATTGGACAACTGAGAGAAAGCATGGTGTAGTGGTTAAGAGTGGTGGACTCTAATCTGGAGAACTGGGTTTATCCCGCACTCCTCCTCATGAGCGGTGGACTCTAATCTGGTGAATCGGGTTGGTTTCTCCACTCCTGCACATGAAGCCTGCTGGGTGACCTTGGCCTAGTCTAGGGTTGCCAACCTCCAGGTGGTGACTGGAGATCTCCCGCTATTTCAACTGATCTCCAGGCAACAGAGATGCCTGGAGAAAATGGCCACTTTAGCGATTGCACTCTATGACATTGAAGTCCCTCCCCTCTCCAAACCCTGCCCTCCTCAAATTCCACCCCCAAATCTCCAGGTATTCCTCAACCCAGAGCTGGCAACCCTAGGCTAGTCACAGTTGTCTCTGAGCTCTCTCAGCCACACCTACCTCACAAGGCATCTGTTGTGGGGAGAGGAAGGGAAGGTGATTGTAAGCCGGTTTGATTCTTCCCTAAGTGGTAGAGAAAAGTCAGCAAATAAAAACCACCTCTTCTTCCTCTTCTTCTGCTGCTTCTAAAATACTGCAGTTAGACTTCCTGTAGAGCGTTTGGTCCGAGCGCCATTGTTTCCTGGGGGCTCCCAAGAGACACCAAGAGTCGTTTAGATTTGGAGTGCAAAAAGCACTCCAACTCGGTCCTAAATAGTGGATCGGGAAGCAGGAAATTCCCCTGCAGCCTTCAAGAGCGGTTTGGACTCCCATATTCTCTGAGAGAGCTTTTATTAAGCCTCTCGTAGAGTTGGAAGTTGTCCCCGCCGGCACATAGGGGCTACCATTGCCACGGACGACTCTTTGGATTATAGGCTTTGACCTCCTCTATACATTAACATCAAATAATCTATGAAAAGAACAAGAAGCCTCACCTTTGGAAGTCAGAGTGAGTAAAAAGACACTTTTTGCCTTTATCTTGATTGAGAAGACCTGAATGACGATAAAAACACCTACGAAAACCGGCGACTCCCTGCCCAGCGTAACGAGACTTTTAAAATAAACAAATGCCATTAAATGAACTGACTAAGACCTTATCAACTTGATCAGTGAGTAGACGCAATAAAAGGGACTTTTGAATGACTTTACAACTACCAATTAAATGCTTTGAGGGGAGGGAGGGAGACGAAAACCTTCCCCCCCCCACTTCCGGCTCTCTTTGATTCAATGTCCAGCCACGTCGCCTCTTAAGACCGGAAGATAATAAGAAGGTCTTTGTTACCATCGAAAAGACAGGGCAGATTGGAAGACTTGAAGTGAATCTCCCCGGTGTAACCATCAAATCGTTCCTACCACTTAACCACCGAGAGGAGACGACGCAGGGTCTATGATACTGCAGTTTCCTGTCTACTTTCTTTTCTTTATCTGTGCTGCTTTGAAGCGTAATTGAGGATATCTTGAAAATTACAAAGCCTGCTTCTATATAAGAATACAAGCAAATATGTCAAACAAGAGGATGGAAGAGATGTTACTCAAACAAATGGACATGTTTGCAGTGCAACAAGATTTAGTCTTTGAAAAACAACAAGCGCTCTCACATCAAGTATTTCAACTAGCTGAGGTGATGAATATCCTATTTAAATCAATTAATGGAAAACTGGACACAATTATTGAGGAGATCCACGATATGAAGACCCAAGATATGACAAAAATCATGTCAATGGAAAAAAAAGATTCTACTAAGGAGATGACGATTGAATGCTATGTGGAAATGGTGATAAAATCTGGAAAAAATGACAATGAATTAGAACAATTTTTTTTAAAGAGGTAGCTGCAAGTGATCAGCTGGCAATGAGAGAGAGCAACATGAGAGAACTCAATACCTCTACAATCTACTTGTCTGAGTTACTGCTGACAGGAGGAACATTATTATCCCAAGAAAACACTTCCTGGCAGCCAGCGATGGAGGGAGACATGACGAAGGATTTTACCAAGAAGCTGCTGGAAATTTTAACAAGAAGCCAATGGATACAATCACTGGGTTCTTCTTTTACATTTTCAGAGGCCAGAATTGCAGCTACTATATTGAAAAACGGGGGGTGGGGATTGGGAAATAAAGAAGGACTGGCAGATCCCCTCCCAAAACAAGATAATGGCTAAAATGATGCTTACTTTTGGGGTGTAAGGGAGCCATGGTGGATTTACTTTGATGAATTTCTAATGGGAAAATTTGTTTATGTATTGATCTAATCCCTTTATCATAGAATAATAGAATGTTATATAGAGACAATGATGATAATATTATAACTAGGTAGGACTTGAAATTGCTTATAGAAGTAGTATAGATAGCTTAAAGCAAGTCTGTATGAGAGAAAATAAGGATTAGAAATTAATTTGAAATGCAAAAGTGTTAACCAGTAGAATTAGTGACTGAAGAAGATGCGGGGAAGTCACATATAGCAGATAGCATTGAATATTATAGATAACATATTCTCAGTAATAGCAATGAACTTTTTTTGTTACAAGCAGTTACAACTGAATATATTGTTGAGATATGTTTATTTTTGTTGAATTGTAGAAAATAATAAAAATAATTTAAAAATAAAATAAAATACTGCAGTTAAGTTGCAGAAGATCATGATGTTGGAGAAAGTACCAGGGGCACCTGATTCACAGCTGTAATTCTGGGGGATCCCCAGGTCCCACTTGGAGTCTTGCATCCCTAGTTATGGTTCCAGTTCTGCTGGGACTTGCACTTCAGTTCTCATATAATCAGCTACCACCCATGAACTCCCTTACTGTCTCCCAAAAGGAATTTGAAATAATGGTGGCCATTAGTTTACAATGCTTTCCTGTGGAGATGACCCCTTTGGCATCCCATAAAATTGGACCCCCTATCCCAAACTTTACCAAACTTTGTGGTTCATGCAAGCAGAGTCCTGGCAGCTATGCTGCAAATTTGGTGACTCTACTTCAAAAAATGCCCCCCCGCCAAGCTCATTAAAAATTCCCATAGGAAAAAGCCTGGGGAAACCCAGAGCCAAAAAAAGCCAAATACCTATTAAACTTTTTTGGCGATCAGCTATCCAGCTTAGGCTTGATTCCCAGTTTTACTATTCAGCTGAAAAGGCCTTTTTGGGGTTTATTTTCAGTTCAGTACACCCGATATGCACACCCCTAGTGATCGTGTGATTTGCCTCTTGGAACCTAAAGGAGTTTTTTGCCCACTCAATTTTACACAAGCCTGATTGTACCACAGGACAGATTTTGTGGGGGAGGCTTTAAAAAACATGAAATAAACACTTCTTCTCTCCTGAACAGCTCTGATTTCATTGTGGGCTTTACATTTTTGGATGGCTTTATTGACATTTAATGAATGTTGGCTCTAATAAATCTCTGACACCTTTCAGTCAGCAAAAACAACAATAAAAAGGAGAGGGCAGGGGAAATGATCACATCGGCGCCTGGCATGGCCTGGCCTTGCCATATGTAGGCTGCAAATGTTTCAAAAGCAGCGAATGTTCTGTCAGGAGTTCTCAGAGATGTTTTGATGGGATTGCTCTGTTATCTCAGCAAATATGCCAAAGCGAAGCACCTGGATCGACCAACCTGTAGCATGAGGAAGAAAACCAATGCATGCAGTGGCAAGCTATCTGTCATTGGAAGATAGATGCTGAATAGGTTATGATGGATTCTCGGGTGTGCATATGTTTTTCGATGACTCCTGTGTGGGGGGAGGTGGACTTTTTAAAGCTCCATTCACCTTGTGTCCTTGAAAATGAAGAGTCACAGCTCGCTCAATGCTGCAGAAGATTCGCACAGGAAACAATGGCCTTCTCAATAATTTCTTGAGACGTTTTCTGGGGGAATATGAAGCTAGCTGGCAGACAAGGATGATAAGACTGGAGGCAGACAACAGTTTTGTTCAGAGAGCTGAATGCACTGGAAAGGATGCTTCAGAACCAGCCTTTGCGGAAAGTGCTATTGAGACCACTGGCTCCATAGGCACCCATGATCAACAAGATGATGTATATTCACAAAGCCTAAAGGTCAAGAAAAAATCAACATTCAAGGCCAACAGTTATACAATATAAAGGTTATGTCAATATAAAATATGTACATATTTATTACAGGCTAAAATCAATAACATATATAAGGCCCTGCAATAGCCTATCAAACATGCTCATGTAAACATACAACATAAAATCACAAAATTAGATTTTGACCAGACCAAATGCATTTTGGCCAAAGGGCCTTCTTCAGTGGTGAAAACTATCACAATTCCAGTCTACAAATATACATAACTTTCTGAAAGTCTTTCTGGCTGTAAATACATTGTATTCTTAAAAAATAAATAAAAAGATATTAAAAATTAATTAAACAATTATCTTGTATACATCAGTTATATAAAAAATTTAAACAATTAAGGCTCCAGGCTTACTGCAGGATAACAATTAATATTCATAACTGCAAAACTTTCTCATCTGTTTTAGGCTTCCATACAAATGGGAAACTAGTCCCCGTGTGTGTTTCTCTCATAAACAAGATGTTATATTTCAGTCTAAAAAACAGTAGAAGGATTATTACCAAGTAATCCAAAATAAATGCAAAAATAAAAATAAAAACTACAGTCCACCTGTCCTACCTACCATAAATAAAACTGTCAAAATATCATAGCCATAAAAAATGTCTCAAAGTCTGGAGTAGTTTTAAAGTATTAGGGTCTAGGGTACATTTAACATTTCCTCTATATACTTCCCCTTTGTTGGCGGTGTATTCGCAAAGCCTATGCATGGAGCAATTAAATCAGCATTGGTTCGATATCAATAATTAGGAAAGCTGAAACTGCGCACACGTTGATTCTGTGCCCACTTTGCGGTGAATCATGTAGGCAGAGTGGCTGGCTGGTGGTGGCTGGAGGTCCAGCACTCATGAACTGAACATGAACAAGACATGACTGAGCAGTGGGAAAACACGGTAGTGTGGAATAACCCCCCAAGGAAGTAAAAAACTGTGCAAGTCTCTTTTACGCTATTTCCTAAAAAAGAAAAAGAAAAAGGTTTGTAGGTTTGCCAACCTCCAGGTGGTAACTGGAAATCTCCAGCTATTACAACTGATCTCCAGGTAACAGGGATCAGTTCACCCAGAGAAAATGGCTGCTTTGGAAGGTGGACTTCATGACATTATACACTATTGAAGTCCCTCCTCTCCTCCAAACCCTGCCCTCCTCAGGCTCCACCCACAAAATCTCCTCTTATTTCCCAGACTGGAGCTGGCAACCTACCAATTTAAAGTGAAAAGCCATTCAGAGAATATACAGAGGACTGTCAGAGAGAATCTCCCATTTCATATACATTGCCCCAAAAGTTTCACAAGAAATATTCCCGCTGCCTTCAATGTTCTGGAGTGCCCTGTTTAATGTACGCAAGATAGTGCTCCACTTTGGTGCATCTCTGGGTCTTGAGTATTCCTGTCCTAGTGTCAGTGACAGTGATGTATAAGGAGGTGTGATTTATAAGGAACTTAATTTCTTACAATGTTGAATTTTGAATGTGACTGATGTTGGGGCGAAAACCTACCATAATTAACAGGAAACTTTTCCTTCTTCCTTCACCGCACCAGGGTTAATGGCAGGTAGATCTTTCGTGAGTGGAACACACTTCAGAAACACAGCAAGTATTTTCCCTCTTTTATTACTTGACGTGGTCTATGGCTGAAATTTTCAGGTTTTGACAGGCCCAACCCTGATGAACCCAGTTTAGATGAAAGTGTGTTAACATATGGATGTTTGATATCTGGTTAGTATTGCATAGTACTTCCCTTGAATAACCTGTTTCCTTGTTGTTGGGTATCTGCCCCCATATTGTCCTTGCGTTCATCAACTTTGAAGAGGAGAAGGCATAGGTGTTGGGAAGAGTGGACTGCAGACCTGCCTCCCCCTAGGGTTGCCACTCTCCAGGCACTAGCTGGAGAGCTCCTGCTAGTACATCTGATCTCCAGCCGATAGAGATCAGTTCCCTGGGAGAAAATGGCTGCTTTGGCAATTGGACTCTATGACATTGAAGTCCCTCCCCTCCACAAACCCTGCCCTCCTCAGGCTCTGCCCCCAAAATCTCCTGGTATTTCTCAACCCAGAGCTGGCAACCCTACTTCCCCCCTTTTTGAGTGCTGCTTCATATACCCCTTCTCTTTCCTGCCCTCCCATGGGAACCACCTAGGTTCTGTGTTCTGCTCCCCCCTTCTTATCCTAGGGTTGCCAGGTCCTCCTTTGCCGCGGGTGGGAGGATTCTGGGGCAAAGCCTGAAGAGGGCGGGGTTTGGGGAGGGGAGGGACTTCAATGCCATAGAGTCCAATTGCCAAAGTGGCCATTTTCTCCAGGTGAACTCATCTCTATCAGCTGGAGATCAGCTGTAATATCAGGAGATCTCCAACTATTACCTGGAGGTTGGTAACCCTGTTTTATTCTAAGTTCTTAAGGGCCCAGGCTATTGTGGGTGGAGTCTTGGGGTATGCCCTTCCTTGCAGTTCCTGGTCGTCAGGAGAGATGGAAATCCCACTCCCTGACACTTGCATGGAAGGCAGAGAGAAGAAGATTCACTATGAGAAGTCTCCCTTGAGTAAAGAAAAGCCTAAGGCAGGGCCTCTATGATCATAACTCCATGGTTGTTAAATTCTTCCATATCCTTCCCTTGTAAGGAATCTGTTAATTTGGCCATCCGCATATACATCCATAATTTCTTTCTCCAGTCTTTGATTAGAGGTTTATTTACTTGTTTAAAAAACATGGTCAAAGGCCGCCGCATATTGGGACAAACGGGTGAAAATTTCGTGAATGAGTTATAGACACGATTTTCAGTATTTTGAATACATTATTAAAACTGAATAATTTAAATATGTTAAGACACTTCTCTGGAAGTCCATTAGGGTGGTGGTGGGACACTATTTTAAGGTGGGTGGTGGGTTTTAAGGGTATTTTGAATAATGTAAGATTACTGTATCACAAAGTTTTATTAATTTGTATGTACCCTTTTGTATTGTTTCATTTTTTGTTGTTTTGTTTTTTGTTATAAAAATAAAATAAAAATTTATAAAAATAAAAAAATAAAAAAAATAACTCCATGGTTGTTCACAGGGGCCTCAACATCACCTCACAAAGCCTACAGCAATTTTTTAAACTTCGGACCATCAAGAATTACAATCTTCGTAAAGAAAATGTGCCTAATGTAGCATGCTCCACTCTTACAATTTTTTCTCTCCTCCGATGCTGAGAAATATAGACCTTAAGTTCTTTAGGCCTTCCGAGCAATAGTTTTCTTGATTTAAATTCACTTGTGTTGCCAACCAACTGTTTAAGAATGGAATACTTAGGTGCATTCTTCAGTTTCTGAAACAAGTTTGAAAAGCTGCATAACTTCTGTGGAAAGTTTCTGAGCAAAATAAACATACCGGCAGTGCAGATCTCCCCCCCCCCCACTGACTCTTTAATTCAATTATATCATGAAAGCTCACTATGTACTTCAAAAATAAATTAACTCAAGATGTTACCCTAGTCTCCATCTGCTGCAGTGCCTTAAATGTTTTCCATGTGCTTTTGTGTTACTTTACATGATTTCCCCATCAAAATCCACAAATTCTTTTGTTGGTTGGGAAGGAGAAGGCCCTTCTTTGGCAACATCTTTGTTTCGAGAAATTACCTCATCAACCATGTGAAAGTTTTTCGGGGGGTGTTTGTCCCCACACAAAAGAAAATTTAATTTGTTGTGTACCTTCTAGGTTTTCCCTTTGATTTGGATTTAGCAACTTTTTTTCCCCATTTTCTTTTACTCAAGAGGGCCTTCTCTCTGGAAAAGATTAGACAAACGACAACGTGCAGGCACATCTGCTTCTTCATGTAGAAGGAAGCCTGCATTTTCACACTGGCTTACAGATTTACTGAACCCAAATTATCTTGTTGCAAAAAGGAATGATGACCTGAAATCAGGAAAGTGCATTTGGGACATAACTCATCAAAATCCTCTCCCAACGTGACCAGTTACTAATATTGGAAAGGTCACTAATCCAAATGAAATTACTTGCGATTTTCAGTAGGGATTCTGACATCATTTAGATCAATGTTGTGTTGTCTGTGGTTACAGCCTGTTTCAGCTTCCATTTTTGTTTGCCATCTTTACTTCAGGATTGCCAGCTTCCAGGTGCTAGCTGGGGAGCCAGAGTGGTGTAGTGGTTAAGAGTGGTGGTTTGGCGTGTTGGACTCTGATCTGGTGAACTGAGTTTGATTCCCCACTCCTCCACATGAGTGGTGGACAATAATCTGGTGAACTGGATTTATTTCCCCACTCCTACACATGAAGCCACCTGGGTGATCTTGGGCTAGTCACAAACTCTCAGCTCCACCTACCTCCCAGGGTGTCTGTTGTGGGGAGGGGAAGGGAAGCTGATTGTAAGCCAATTTGATTCTTCCTTAAGTGGTAGAGAAAGTCGGCATATAAAGCCCATCTCTTTTCTTCTTCTTTTTCTTCTTCTTCTATTACAACTGTACTCCAGCCGATAGAGATCAGTTCACCTGGAGAAAATGGCCTCTTTGACAATTGGACTGTATGGGATGGAAGTCCCTCCCCAAACCCCACCCTCCTCAGGCTCCCCCCAAAAAAACCTCCCACCTGTGGTGAAGAGGGAACTGGCAATCCTACTTTACTTCCTCTGGTGCAGTGAAGAGAAAGGAAATGGTAGCAAGTTAGGGTTACCACCCTCAAGGAGGGACCTGTAGTTCTCCTTGTATTTCTCTAGACTACAGTCTGAGATCAGCTCCCCTGGGGGAAATGGCAATTTTGCAAGGAAAACTCTATGGCATCACATATTTCTCCAAACTCTGCCCTCCCCAAGCACCAGCCCTCAAAACTCCAGGAATTTCCCCACCTGGAGTTGGCAACCCTTGATAACTGCAGTTGTGCAGATGTGTTAGTCTGTCACAGAAAAATGATACAAGAGTCCAGTGGCTCTGCATTTCATGAGTCAGAGCTCACTTCATCAGATGCATTGGAGCATAAATCCATTAGGTTAATGATTTTACATTTACAACAGAAAGTAGAGAGTGATATAAACAAAGGATGGATTAAAACAAGATCCCCCAAATGAGTAATCAGTTCACTCAGAGTGGTGATGGTCACCATCAGGTGCTATTAGAGAGACAAAGTAGGGTCAACATAACATCTACTGCTAGACAACCAAATAAAAAAAGGAAGTTGCAGAGGCATGGCTGAATTAATAGGCACCCATAAGGGTTGAGATATGCAAGTCATTAGTGCCTACAGAGAGTGAGGAATTCCTCATCCCTTTTAAGACCTGATGGGTAAAAAGAAAAAGAGTTGTTTTTTATATGCCTATTTTCTCTACCTTTTATGAAGAATCAAACTAGCTCACAATCTCCTTCCCTTCCCCTCCCCATACGGACACCTTGTGAGGTAGGTAAGGCTGAGAGAGATCAAAGAGAACTGCGACTAGCCCAAGATCACCCAGATGGCTTCATGTGCAGGAGTAGGGAAGCCAACCTGGTTCTCCAGATTAGAATCTGCCACTTATGTTTTAGTTTGGTTTATTGCTCATTAACAAAGCCATAAGCAAATACACAAGCAAATACATATAAACTTATAAGATACCTAAAATTCATAAATACATAAAATACATACAATAAAATTATACAAGTTTAACAATACCTTTTGGAGTGAAATACTTGTATCATTTAGTAGGACAGTTTCAAAGCCATTACTTGAGTTAAATATTTTGCCACCTGATAAATTCTCTCAGTATCCACCTCTAGATCTGATAAGAGAAAAGGGACGATCCAGAGTTCTAGAGGAAGATTATACTTTGTTACAATGGGAATAATCCACCTGGTTCTCTCCTTATTCCATTTTTTACAAAAAACGAAGTAGATGCCCTAGGGTTTCAATTTCACCAACTCCACAGTCACACAGGTGGTTGCTGATTGGGATTTTTACAAAGCGGCCATTTAAAACCTGTGTGGGGAAAGCATTTAGTCTTGCTGGGGTGAAAGCACATCTTTGGGTTGGGGGAAGTTAAGAGATTAAAGTATATGGGGAGAACTTCTGGTAGAAGAATTCCCATTGTAACAGTGGAACAGAGTCTACACACTCTACACTGAGTACTACCAAAATCCAAGTTTAAAAGTCTTCTCCTTATTTCACTGCTGAATTTTTGCTTACTGGAACTAATCAGAGGTTCCCGGGGAAGACCTAGAAAGTTTAATTTACTATTTATTAGGTGTTCCCAGGAGCTGGTGTAATTGTCTTTGGCAGTCAGGTGTAGGAAGCCACACTGTGCATTGGGATCGGTATAAAAAAACAATTTAATCCTCATTTTTAGAGCCTCAAGCCAAGCTTTAGCTTCCAGGGAGCGCTGTGCGAATTTACTTCTGGCCACTCATGCGGAGGAGTGGGGAATCAAACCCAATTCTCCAGATTAGAGTCCAGCTCATCTCCAGAATACAGAGATCAGTTATTCTGGAGTAAATGGATTCTTTGGAAGGTGGACTCGATGGCACTGTACCCCACTGAGGTCCCTGTCCTCCCCAGGCTCCACCTCCAAATCTCCAGGAGTTCCTCAACCTGGAACTGGCAACCTTACTTCCCCGCACCCCCGGCCAGCAACCAGGAGGGACCTGGGCCTGGCAACCCTACTTTCATTCTAATGGGGACCCAAAGTGGTTTACACCATTCTCCTTCATGTTATCCTCACAACAACTTTGCGAAGTAGGTTAGGTTGAGAATGTGTGACTGGACCAATATTTCCCTGCAAGCTTCCATGGAACAGTGAGGATTTGAACCTGGGGCTTCCAAATCCTAATCCAATACTCTAACTGCTATACCGCCTCATGAGCGTTTACTTTCTGAGGTCAGTAACAATAATATTTATTAGCTGGGGGAAGGGGGGTAGCCTCACTGTTTGCTGTGTAGGTTGCCTGAAGAAGTCTTCAAGTTTATTTTATTATTGGATTTCATAATCTGAGTGTGATCCCAAAAGAAGTTGGTTTCAGGTAGCCGGCTCAAGGTTGACTCAGCCTTCCATCCTTCCAAGGATGGTAAAAATAGAACCCAGCATGCTGTGTAGATGACTGGGGAAGCTAAAGTGTAGATGACTGGGGAAGGCAATGGCAAACCACCCTGTAGACAAAGTCCGCCTAGTAAACTTGGTGATGTGACTGCACCCCATGAGTCTGTAATGACCCGGTCCTTGCATAGGGGACTCCCTTTACCTTTATTTTACTTTAGGCAGGTATCATTTGACAGACAGCTTTTCAGATAAAGCTGGTGATCGTTGCTTATGACAATGTAAAGTATACAATATTGAAAGATGGAAAGCTACAGAGCACATTTCAAGTGTCTCGGCCTCTTTGTGCTCTCTTGTTACTGTGATGTACCGGGTGAGATAATTGTCACGATTCTTTCCCCCCCTCTCCTGCAATCCTGCATCTCCTCAGTATTGAATGCGTCTTTAAAGACATGTGGATTGGCTCCCAGAGCAACGAAATCTGCCAACATTCCTTCTGCGTTGCCAAATAAATGAACGAGGAACACATTTTGACATGTCTGACATATTTTAACTTTCGAAACGTTGCTGCCAACTTTCCTCACTTTAAAAAAAGAAAGAAAGAAGCCAACCTGCTGTACTGACAGATTTGGCATTTACATCCTTGCCTTTCCCTGTACCCGAAGAGGACAATATTTCAAGGAGAATATATGTATGAGCAGACCTTTTGCATTTGTTTTGCTTCAGTTATTTATTTATTTATTTTTTAAGGACAGGTCTCTACAAATTTAAACAAGTTTAAGAGGAAGTGTCTCTTCCTGCAGATTTTTGGGGACTGGGGTTTTGCAGGGGAAGAGCAGTAATCTCTCAGAATTCTCGGCACCCTTAGTACTCTGTAGCTTCCAAACTACTACTACAAGCTACAATTCCCAGAAATGGTTATGAGTAGCCAGGAGACTTCTAAAATCTCCTCCTGTATCCCACTGCGAGCGAGCCGAGTCCCACAATTTGTTGGTGTGTTAGGCATTCACTTCAGACCCAGCCAATGTTGGCAGAAGTCCAGGAGACAATTAGGAGAATCATTCATGCAAATTGCCTCCTCCTCTTTTGCAGTCAGCTTGGGGAAAGCTAAGTCCTACCCCATGTGTTGATGCCCTTTTTATGAGGCAGGAGTGGCCGTGGCTCAGTGGTAGAGCATCTGATTGGCATGCAGAAGGCCCCAGGTTCAATCCGTGGCATCTCCAGTTAAAGGGACTGATGTGAAAGACCCCTGCCTGAGACCCTGGAGAGCCGCTGCCGGTCTTTGTAGACAGTACTGACTTTGATGGACCGAGGGTCTGATTCAGTATAAGGCAGCTTCATGGGTTCATGTGAGTGCAGGATACATTGATTAACCCATAGGGAGGCCATGATCACAGGGGGGGAAAACATTTCTTGGGGATGAAGCAATAAGAAATTCTTTCCCCGGGATGCAGCAATAAACTCCTCAGTGTTTCATGCTGAGAAGTGATGAGCTTCCTTGATGAAGACAATGAGGCAGGATAGAGCTGACCATTTACATACCTACCAGTAAGGAGCAAGATACATGGCTATTTGGATATCCTGCCTTGGGCCAGAAAGGTTTTGGGATATGTGACTTGATTTGATTGGAGAAAAGTTGCAGAGCATTACACGTGAGAACCCAAAACCCAAGTTCATGATAGGTCAAACCCTTCCAGATGGGAAAGGAAGGATTAAACATCAGAGGGGCAGAAGCCAAGGACCGGAGAACAATAGGGGCAACAAAGTGAAGTCTGTCTTGACCAGCCTCTATTTTCAAAGTTGCTCTGGACTTGTGGACATTCCAGTAGGTTTGCCAACCTCCAGGTACTAGCTGGAGATCTCTTGCTATTACAACTGATCTCCAGCCAACAGAAATCAGTTCACCTGGAGAAAATGTCCGCTTTAGCAATTGGACTCTATGGCATTTAAGGCCCACCCCTCGCCAAACCTCGCCCTCCTCAAGCTCCGCCCCCAAAACCTCCCACCAGTGGCAAGGAGGGTCCAGGCAACCCTACATTCCAGGGAAGGGGATGCCAAGGAAACACCAGTGACTGTGCAACCTACTTAACCTCCTGTGTTTATTTCTCTTCTTATTGCTGTAATGTTTTGATTGGTGTCAGGCTACTGACATCATTTCCAAAGGCAGAAAATTACAAGAATGGATTTACATGCCAGTTATTTGATACCTAAATATCAAGTATTTTATAGATTGCAGTTCAATCCCAAATACATTTAGTAGGAAATTGTTCCTCTGACTTCAGCAAGACCATTAATCTCTTTAACACTGAACTCTTCATATTGCACAGTAACGTATGCTGCTCTAAAACAGTTTACACTTCCAAGTATTTTTGTAACTTCATTAATACCCCCAGCTTTCTTCTCAATGGGGATCCAAAGCAGCTGACATAATTCTCCTCTTCTCCATTTTATCTTCACAACAACCCTGTGAGGTGGATTCAGTGCAGAGTGTGTGGCTGGTCAAGGTCACCCAGCAGCAGGATTGTCAGGTCCCTCTTCACCACTGGTGGGAGGTTTTTGGGGCGGAGCCTAAGGAGGGCAGGGTTTGGGGGAGGGGAGGGACTTCAATGCCATAGAGTCCAATGGCCAAAGCGGCCATTTTTCCACATAAACTGACCTCTATTGGCTGGAGATTAGTTGTAGTAGCAGATCTCCAGCTAGTACCTGGAGGCTGGCAACCTTACCCATCAGGTCTCCATGGCAGAGAAGGGCTTTGAACCCAGGACTCTTCGATCCTAGTCTGACACTCTAACAGCTACACCACATTGGCTCATGTCTATGGCCTCAATATGTTATCAGGCTCAATAATATGAATGATCCCATATGTCACAGAAATAAGACGTACCTTTTCAGACTATATTTTCAGAAGATAGGTGTGGTCATTCAGAAATTAGTAATGCGGCAACTTTTTAAACATGTTCAGCCAAAATATTGAATAAAGCCACAAGGAGGTTTCTACAGTAGTTTCCACACATCTTAAGGTTGACATCTATGCAAAATTTGATGTGAATATAGAGGTTCCCCCACAGTTGAAGCATCAGACAGAATTCAAGAGAAGCATTAAACTAGTAACCTTTCTTGGGAGTAGGGAAAACCATTACCCGTCCCTACTGACGACTCTACTTTGAACACAACAACACCCAGGTAAGAGCCAGGAATCTGGAGCTAGTGTGAGTGCTTGGAATGCAGCACTAAGAATTAATCTGGACAATTATTTATCACCTTGAACTATTATGACTAATATAGTTTTCTCCACTAGTTCACACCAGAGCAGAAACTTAGAAGATTGCAACTAATTTTGATTCATATTTAGTGCCTTCAGAGACATACCAGATTGATATGATACACAGTTAATAATCCTAAACATACTTCCTCCATTGAGAGTGGTGCCATTAACTGACTCATAAGTGTGTTTAGGAATGAGAATAGAGAATTATGAATATATAATTTCTTATAATCTTTCTTTCTTGTGACATATCACATTTTCTCCCTGCAACTCATTTCCGCGTCGTAAATCTAAAGCCTTTTTTATTCCTCCTTCAGCTGAAATCCCTACATTTAAATCTCCAGTCCCCCCTTATCAACTTCCTAAGCATGGATTTTTTATTTTAATGCTTCAACTTTAGTGTCAATTGACATACGCTTTTAACACATTTTTTTTTACTTGATAAAAGCATTAATGCATGGCTCTAAGTCTTAAGTCGTATGTGTCATGCACATAAAATCCACGGGAAACCTATGTATGGCTAGATACTCTACGTGCTCCCTTTTTCATTCATATTATCTACATAATGAAAGAGGTTGAAGCCTGTCAGAATAAAGGGGCTGACCCTTGAACAAATGAACTAACATTAATGTTCTGGACAGGGAGTCGTGTTCCAGTGGCAGAGCACATGATTTGAGTACAGAAGGTTTTAGGTTTGTTACTGGACACCTCCAGATCAAAGATAAAAGATCGGCAGTTGGAGAAAGAGATTTTCTGCCAGAGATTTGGGATAATCATTGCCAAACAAAGAAATAGAACTAAATGTTCATCTGTATATTGATGGTACCACAGTCCATATCTCTGGAGAGCTTCAACCAGTGGTATTGTAAAGACATTATATATATATATATCACATGAGACAAAATGGATCTGGTGTCACCTAGGAAACCAAAGTCCATGAGGTACATCAACAACCTCCCAGCATAACCTTCTGAAACCCACCCTCAAGGAAGGATCGGAGCCACTTTGAAGCAACTGCTGCAGTGTTTAAACCAGACCATCATCTCAGTTGTATCATGATAGCTGGAGTGCAATACAGAGCGACAGCAGAGAGAGAGAGAGAGAGAGAGAGAGAGAGAGAGAGAGAGAGAGAGAGAGAGAGAGAGAGAGAGAGAGAGAGAGAGAGAGAGAGAGAGAGGACACAGTTGGGCATCTGTATTAAACACCTTGGGATTCCCTGCTTTCTGCAAACAACAGGTTTGATTCAAGATAAAAGCCCTGGATAAACACCCTCTAACACAAGGTCACCCAACTTTTTTCATGTGGAGGAGCTGTAGCAGGACCTCTGTATACCCAGCATTCCTGGCACCCACAAATCAGTGCTCAGAACTGGAGCAGTACCATCCAGAAGGCAAGCTGCGCTGGAAAAGGACCCAGAGTTTCTGGCACACATGGACTGAGGTACAGGACTGGACAGAAAGAAGTGTGCAGGACTGAAGTGAAACCTTTCCATAGGCATGCAGTGCTGGATGTCAAGGACAGGAAGTGCCCTGGACTCCATCTTAGAAGAAGTTTCACTCCACTGGAGAAAAGAAACCCTTGCCACCCCCAGAGCTGTGGAAGGAGGACACCTGCTCAAACAATAGAAGGACTTTGCTACGTTTTGCATAGCCATCAAATCGGCTCCTCTATCAAGATCTGCCTGACAACTGGAGAGAGAACAATGACCCCCCCCCCCCCGTCACACCTTGCATTCCTTTCCTGGGACAGGTTGACAGCTGGCTAATCCCATCTTGCAGATCCTCTCCACCCCTTACTTGCAGGCAGCTAATTAATGGCTGCTATCAACTGGCCATGATCAAACCTCTATTCCTCCTGTATTGCCCTAGCTCCCCTCTTTTCTTTCTATAATATTCCAATACTTGAGAAGCAATCAAACCTTTGTTGGAGGGGCAATGGCCAGTCATTTTCAGCCCTCACCAGGCATTGCCAACTGCAGGGAGACCATACCTGCTCCTATATATATATATACATACATACACACACACACACACACCGATAACTGAAGTGATATCTCATTTTGTCACAGTAGCTGGCTGCCATTTACACAACATGTAAGCTCTACACCTGGAGTGCAGAGTCCCTTTTCCCCGTCCCCTCGTGCAGCTGCCATTCTGGATCTTATTCTGCAGGAAGGTAACTATGACCCACTTGGGAATCTCAAACCTTTACTTTCTTAGCTCTGTGTGTGTTGGGAATTGTTTGTTTGTGTGTGTGTTGTTGTTTTTACCATATTTGATTACTTTTAATAAAACCCTTAAAATTCCTAAAAGCCTCCTCATTATTGGGTTGCTCTCCAACTGGCCAGCTCACCTAGGGGCGGAATTGGTTAAAAGGTCCCCACGCCAGCCTCTTGCAAAGCTCTATCTATTCTCCAGCTAATTTCCCACAATAAAAGAGACACCCCCCACACACTGTGTCTGGCGTAACAGAGCAGGGAATCAAACTCAGTTCACTAGATTAGAGTCCGCAACTCATGTGGCGGAGTGGGGAATCAAACCCAGTTCTCCAGATTAGTGTCCACCGCTCTTAACCACGACACCACGCTGGCTCTAGACAGTAGATCACATTTGCGCTTTGTGTGATTTTCCCAGTTCTTTTGCTTTGTCAATTCCATTCCTGTCTTTTTTTTTTTTTTAGTTTTATATCGGGCGGAGCTCAGAAGAAATACCACAGCTACAGTAATTTGTCTCGGTGCTAGATTTGATTTTGTAAATACACAAATTTATTTTCCTTAATGTTTCCAAACATTATGACATAAGGAGGCGGGAATATGATGCTATCACTTTACAGTTTGCTATACTATGCTTGAAAAACTTTTAAGTGTCTGGTATTGTAATACTGCTGCAATATGTTCCATCTGTGCCAGCCTGAAATTACTTTTAAGGGGGCTCCATGACTCTCCAACATAAATCTGGGGTGTGCATTCGTTTTTTAAAATAAAAAAACCAACAATGAAAACTGAAACAAAAAGACCTTGTCATCATTTGTTTTACAGTGAAAACAAATGGAAATCAAACATGCTTAAGTTTAGATTTTAGAAAGAGTTTAAGGCAGGAATCCCCAACCTTTTCAAGCTGAGAGCAAGCATGGTGTAGTGGTTCAGAGCGGTGGTTTGGAGCGGTGGACTCTGATCTGGAGAACCGGCTTGGTTTCCCCACTCCTCCACATGAAGCCAGCTGGGTGACCTTGGGCTAGTCACAGTTCTCTTAGTGCTCCCTCAGCCCCACCTACCTCACAGGGTGTCTGTTGTGAGGAGGGGAAGGTGATTGTAAGTCGGTTTGATACTTCCTTAAGTGGTAAAGAAAGTTGGCATATAAAAACCAACTCTTCTTCTCCTTCTCTGGAAGTACTGTAGGGAGCCTTGGTGGCTTTTGCTTATGTTGCACTGTAATCTGGTTGAAACTTATTTTAAATGACACCACAACTGACACAGCTAGTGTAGGATAAGGGGTGGTAGGATTAAGTAAGGTACATTGGTAAGCATCAATGGTTTCCCCATTCCCCCTCATGAGGCCAGCTTAGTGACCTTGGGATAGTCACAGTTCTCTCCAAACTCTCTCAGCCTCACCTCTCTCAGAACCAACCCGGTTCATCAGATTAGAGTCTGCCACTCATGTGGAGGAGTGGGGAATCAAACCTGGCTCTCCAGATCAGAGTCCACAGCCCCAAACTACCGCACTTAACCACTACACCATGCTGGCGGCAGACTCTATTCTGGAGAACCGGGTTTGATTCTCTGCTCCTCCACATGAAGCCAGCTGGGTGATCTTGGGCTAGCCACAGTTCTCTCAGAACTCTCTCAGCCCCACCTACTTCACAAGGTGTTTGTTGTGGGAAGAGGAAGGGAAGGAGATTGTAAGCCACTTTTAGACTCCTTAAAGGTTGAGAAAAGCGGGGTATAAAACCCAACTCTTCTTCTTCTTCACAGTGGAATGGTTGCCCCTGGGAATAGCAGATATGTTCTGGGCCTGCAATGACAGTCCCCAGGGGTGAATGACAGCTCCTGGGAGTACCATGAGTGTTCTGGGACTGGAATGACAGCTCCTCAGAGTGGAATGATGGCCCGATGATTGAAATCAGTTTAACGTATTTCATTCCACTCCAAGGTTTGTGATTACAGGTGCAAGGTACTGATTTCAGTGACAGGGACTGTCCTTCCGTTCTTGGACTGTGATTCCAGGCCCAAAATAATTTTTTCAATGGCTTAGCTTTTAATTGTATATTTCTTGCCCCGGTTATACTCTACAAAAGCCTAGAACCAGCCCTGGGATGGAGAATGATGCTGTATGCCATGTTGGGTCCCCACTGGAGTGAAAAGCAAGATCTATGTATCAAAAAATAAATAAATGAATGAATGAATTCTCTTCCAGCCGTTTTTTTTTTTTAAACTTATTCAGACCCAGAAGGCAACTGACTTATCCCACAGTGCAATAATCTAGAAAGTGCAAGTGCATACCAAGCTGAGCTATGCCCATGAAGGTATAGCTTGAGAGCCGGCATGGTGTGGTGGTTAGGAGTGGTGGACTCTAATCTGAGAATCCGGGTTTGATTCCCCACTCCTCCACACGAGGGCGGACTCCAGGTTTGTTTCCCCACTCTTACACATGAAACCAGCTGGGTGACCTTGGGCTAGTCACAGTTCTCTCCGAGCTCTCTCAGCCCCCCACTGCCTCACAAGGTGTCTGTTGTGGGGAAAGGGGATTGTAAACTGGTTTGATTCTCCTTTTAAAAGGTAGAGAAAATCGACATATAAAAAACTACTCTTCTCCTCCTCCCTCCTCCTCCTCCCAGTTCTCTCATTTCCAGATCTATGTCCATGGATGTAGGTCTTCCAGTTCTCTTGTACCCTTCTCCCATCAGCTGGCCCATATATGGTAGTCAGTTTGACAAAACCATAACCTGCCTCCTTGTCTCTTTTACCCTCAACAGACCTACATGCAGCCACCAATAATGCAGAAGAAGAGGGGAAAAACTTACTAGATAACTTGGAGGAATATCTTCAAATGTGAACTTTAGCCCACACTTAGAACAATACTATCCTGTACTGTGTATCTTCAGTTATGGTGGGAAACAAAATGGTTGATGAAATAAATACTGACTGTCGATTTAATGATCCAAATGAACCACAGGAGGCCCAAAAGGAAACCCAATTATATTCTACAGCAAAGTCACAACAAGCAATTTACCCTTTCTGACAGTCAAATCTATGGTTCAATAGTAAATTAGAAAGAGACGTTCTTTTTTAAAAATCATAGGCAGAGAATAATGGGCAACTTGGGTGCTTGGGATTTCCACCTCCTCCCCTCAGTTTCCAACAGTTGAAGATATCTGAACATTTGTTGGCTGTGGAACTGCATGTGTGATAAAGCAGACAATTGGAATTTTGAAAGTGTGATGAATAGAAGAAATGTATTATTCACAAGCAGAAGGGGGATTTTCTTGGGAAGCAGACCAAACACAACACAAGCGCTCTCCAGCCACCATTCACATTCAGGGGGAAAAAACAAAGAGAAGCAAGTGATAAGCAGATAAATATTTATGTTTCACTCCTATTGTTGCCAGTTCTCTGATGAAATTAAAGTACGCTGCAAATTTATCACATAGTCTTTCTTAATTAAAACATCTGTTCAGATTCCCAGACAATCCATGAATGATTCATTGGTTACATATAATATGGTGTTATTATTTTTTCCCTTTTTGGGTCAATATAATGTCGTTGGTATGATTATATTTGCACTTGTTAAAATGAATACAAAATCCATATTTATGTGGTAAAATAGAAAGACACCACAGTGCAAAAATGAGAAGGAATGGATCCACATTGCTAGACATTATATGTGACACAAAACAGCTGCACCGTAGGCAACTGCTTATGTTGGGCAATACAGGATGTATGGATGTCCGTTAGTAAGTTGCACATAATAATCTTAAAATGATTCCAGAATTCATTTCAGCCTCTTACTTGTTGGCACGGTGAGGGTTGAATTAAAGGTTCTTGCCATGGGGCAGTCCCTGGAGAATGGGTCCTCCTCAGAGGAGGAACTCCACCAGGAGAATTCAGCCCCACTGGAGCTGCCTGTGACCTCGCAGCCTGAAGTGGGGCCTGACTCAGCACAGCCTTGTGAGGAGGCTGACAGCCCTGAAGCTGGTGGCTCTCCAGAGCATGCATACGACTTGCCGTCAGAAGTCATGGCAGAACCAACCCCGTCCTGCTCAGAGCCTGGACCCAGTGGCCCAGCTGTGAGCCCTCAAGCTACTGAGGCAGCATCAAAGGCTGACAGGTGGAGGCAACAGCAGAGAAAGGCACTGCTGGCTAAAAGACATCGTGCCCGGCTGGAACTGCAGCAGAACAGCGAGTCCTCGCAGGAGAAGGACTGATGTGGAATCATTATGCCAGAAAATATGCTAGAAGTCTGGATAATGATATGTTGATTAATAAACCATACAGTTTCAGCGGCCCAAACTATGCTTGTCGTGACTCCTTTATTATGAAGTGGCAAACACAAGTAATAAATATACAGACAAAGCCTCTTTCCCTTCTGAACTGGAGAGATCCGTCTAGTCCAGGGGTGGGGAACCTCAGGCCCGGGGGCCGTATGCGGCCCCCGAGGACATTTTTTGTGGCCCTCGGGAGCTCCGGGAACCCTGCCGCAGAGGCGGGGCGCAGGGTGGCCCTCCCTGAGGGTGTTCCTGGGGCCACGGCTTACAGCGCCCTTGTAGCGCCCTTTGGACCTCCTCTCACCGACTGTCGGTTGTTGGTCGGCGAGAGGGGAGGGGGAGGGACGCTTCCCCCAAGGCTGCCCCCTACAGCTGTGGTGTGCAGGAACGCTGCGGCACATTGTAAGCCCCTCTCGCTGCCTGTTGACTGTTGAGCAGTAGGGGGGGAAGAGGCCGGCGGCTCCCGGCTGCAGAGCATGCATGCGGGAGCTGATTTGGCTGGGGGGGGGGTTTGGACTCTGGGGGGGGAGTGCATGGAGACTGGGGCCCAGTTGCTTGGTGCTCTGTGCGCCGCCGGGTGTGTGTGTGTGGGCGGGGGAGGTGGGGTGGCTGGGGCCCGGTCGCGCAGGCCGGCATGCGTGTGTGTGTGTGGGGGGAGGCTTTTCTCTCTTTTCTTCCTCTTTTTCTGTCACTCTTTCTCCTTTCTCTCCCTCTCTTCCTCCCTCTTTTTCTGTCTCTTTCTTTGTCTACCTCCGTTCTTTTTTTTTCTTTCCCTCCGTCCTTTTCTTTCTTTCTCCCCCTCTCTCCATTTCTTTCTCCCTCCCTCCCTTTTCCTCTTTCTCTGTTTTCCTTCCTCCCTTGCCAATCGACTGTGGGCTGCGCCCCCCCCCCCGCCGCCTCGTTTTCTGGGGCCCACCGCTGGCTGCCCTCCCACCTGGGAGGGGGAGGGGGCGCCCTGCAGGCCTTCTCTGGCTGGCCTCCCCTGGAGTTGCCAACCTCCAGGTGGTGGCTGGAGACCTGGCAACCCTAGCCTCTCCCCCCCACCGGGAGATCTACACCTGGTGTGGCCCCCAAAAGATGTTATAAATGTGCGAATGGCCCTTGGCAGGAAAAAGGTTCCCCACCCCTGGTCTAGTCATTAAGAAGAATTTTCTAGCAGTGTGGTTCTTCAGTGGAACAGGCTTCCTTGGGAGGTTGTGAGCTCTCCTTCCCTTGAGGTTTTTAAGCAGAGGCTAGATGGCCATCTGTCAGCAATGCTTAGGTGGATCGTGAGAGGGAGGGCATCTTGGCCATCATCCCGGCATGGAGTAGAGGTCACTGGGGGTGTGTGGGGGAGGTAGTTGTGAATTTCCTGCATTGTGCAGGGGGTTGGAGTAGATGACCCTGGTGGTCCCTTCTAACTCTATGATTCTATGATCCTATTGAAAGTGTCTCTGAGCTATCTGAGGTTTGGTAGATGGCCTTCAGCTTTCAATCGTTGCATCCCAGTTGTGATGCTCAGGAAAGCCCCCCGAGCCACCTCTCTTTCCCATTTTAGTTGAACATGGGCTGGAAACTTTTTAGACTTGTCCATTAAAGAGCAAATCACAAATTACAGGAAGAATAAATCAAAGAACTTGGCCACTGTATCTTGGATTGTTCTCTAATTGAATGTTAATCTTCTTCTGCTATGTCATTCACGTGCCAAAAGCTCCCCTTTGCCATCCTTTCTCTCTAATTTAATATTTTCTTATTATGTTAAATCACTTCATCCATTTCAAAACTGATTGTAATTCATTAGGTAATGTAGATTGGGTGGGAACTGGAGGAAGAGAAGGGCTTCACGCAGAGTGGCTAAAACTCTTATCTTTTCATGATGGGTATTCTTGTATTGAAATCTTTGTTAATTGTCTGTTAAATATTAACAACAAAATGGTTTGTTTGTATTCCAACAGATGATGAACGGATTACAGTTTTCTAGAAATGCATTCCTAACTGTATCACTACTCATCGGCTATTGGCTAATGACATAAACTTGCCCATGAACGTTGCATGCCAAACCTGTATATTCAACAGTTGAAACTGGTGAACTTACACTGTTGGGGGGGGGGGTCATTTATACACCATGGCTGCCATGAGCCTCAGGGGAAACAATAGTCACTGAAGCACTAGCAGGAAGTCCATCAGTTCTGTACAGACGGCATTCGGACAACATTTGCCCACCAGGATATCTGTGTGCATGTGTGTGTAATGCAAATGTATTGTATTTTGATAGTCATACAGGGTGAAGAGGTAAAAATATTTAGTAAACAATTTGTAAATTGTGGCATAAAACATAGAATTATAGAGTTGGAAGGGGCTGTATAGGTCATCTAGTCCAACCCCCTCAGAACCAGCATGATGTACCATGCATTTCTGAGGGGGGGGGTGAATCCTCTCAGGAGGCAGAGTGATTTCACTGCCAGCATAAGTGCATCTTATCACAGGACAAGACGAACTTATGCTGGTGGCAAGGGCAGTTCCGTCAGCGCCCGAGTGCTGCGGAGCAACATCTCTCCGCCGGTGCAGTGTCCCCGTGGGGCAGGCCACGGCAGAGACTTGTGGCGCTGGTGTGGGGGGCATTCCCAAGGGTGCCAGGGGGCAGAGCTGCTGTTAGGCAGCTTGCTATGCCCTTTCGGCCCCATTGAAAATGAAAAAAGTCTTTTAAAGGCTTTTTTCATCCTGGCGGCTACGGGAAACGGCTTAGGAGGAGGCGAGGCTGTGCCCCACCATCCCCGCATGCCGGCATCTAAGGAATGCACAGGTAGTGGTTAGGAGCAGTAGACTCCAATTTGGAGAACAGGGTTTGATTTCCCACTCCTCCACATGAGCGGCAGGCTCTAATCTGGTGATCTGGGTTCGTTTCCACACTCCTCCACATGAAGCCAGCTGGGTGACCTTGGGCTAGTCACAGTTCTTTTTGATCTCTCACAGCCTCAACTACCTCACAAGGTGTCTGTTGTGGGGCAAGGAAGGGAAGGAGATTATAAGCTGATTTGATTCTCCTTAAAAGGTAGAGAAAATCAGCATATAAAACCCAACTCTTCTTCTTCAATGCAGGATCAGCCTAAAGCATCCATGACAAATATTCATCCAACTGCTGCTTGAAGACTCCCAGTTGAGGGAGCTCACCACCTCCCTAGGCAGCCGATTCCACTGCTGAACTACTCTTATTGTAAAAAAATTAATTAAAAAAAAATCCTAATATCAAGTCAGTATATTTCCACCTGTAATTTACACCCATTATAGAATCATAGAATCATAGGTTGGAAGGGACATCCAGGTCATCTACAATGCAGGAAATTCACAACTACCTTCCCCCAACACTCCCAGTGACCCCCTACTCCATACGCAGAAGATGGCCACACACACAAAAAAAAACTTCTATGATAGCTGGCCAATCTGGCCTCGAGGAAAATTGCTTCCTGACCCAAAAGTGGCGATCAGCATTACCCTGGGCATGTAAGAAAGGGCCGCGAGAGCCAAGTACTGACACAACCCTTCCTGCCCTCCTTCTCATGATCTGCTTAAGTTCACTGAATCAGCATTGATCTCAGACGGCCATCTAGCCTCTGCTTAAAAACCTCCAAAGAAGGAGAGCCCACCACCTCCCGAAGAAGTTTGTTCCACTGAGGAACAGCTCTTTCAGAAAGTTCTTCCTAATGTTTAGCTGAAAACTCTTTTGATTTAATTTCATGTGTTGGTTCTAGTCCAAACTTCTGGGGCAACAGAAAGCAACTCCACACCATCCTCTATATGACGGCCCTTCAAATACTTGAAGATGGTTGCCGGGCTAGTGCCTAATTGTGTGGGGCGCTCTAGCGGGACCCGGCCCATTAAGAGTAAGAACCCAGCCATACCCCAGCAGAGTGACCCAAAGATGACATACAACCAGCTTGGAGGAATGGCACAACTTTATTGTTTGCAGCAGCAAGGCATTGGCATCGCATGGGAGCGTTATCCTACCATCGGCCTGCCACCATTGCAGGCCGATGAAAATACCCAGCCATGCAAGGGCCACTTTTGAGATGGCAGTTCCTGGGACACATGAGGGCGGCAGCCAGCTGTGTGGTCCCCCGCCACTTGGAAGGAGGCCATTTGACAGCACATGGCAAGGCATGCCCCCTGACAGCCCCGCCGGGTTGTTCATGGCAGCCTTCCATCTTGGCCTGTCCCCTTCCGGCCTCCCCCAAAATCCCTTATTGGGATCCTCCCTGTTGGGGAAAAAGGCACGCAGGCCAGTTTCTCCCCCAAACTGGATCCGGCCCCCATGCCAAACCGCACAAAGTTGTGACGAAAGAGCAAGAACAAATTAAACAAACCTCAAATAGTATGATACAGCGGTGGGTGGGAGGGACAATTGGAAGCTGACTGAGGGCTGCCCTGAGCGCGGCCTCTTTAAATGCCGGGAAGCCGGACCCGAGTGAAAAACTCAGGTCCGGCTGCTCAGAGGCCAGCTCCCCCCCCCCCCGTTGGGAGCCCAAGCCTGATTGGCTCGTTCAAACTGGCTCCCTCCAATGACGGGCGGGCAGGCACGCAGCTGCAAAAGCAGCTGCAAAAGCAGCGCTTTCCCACATCCAGCTGCCTGAGGAGTGGAGGAGCCCGCGCCGGCCAGAAGCCCCGGGCTCCCCCTGTTCAGCGGCCGCCCGCCCTCGGAGCGGGGGGGGGGGTCCGGTTCGCTTGCGCCCGCCACAGCCCAGCCCAGCAACCTTGGGCTCTGCGGGTAAGTCGGAGCCCAGTTTATCATATCACCTCTCAGTCATCTCCTCTCCAGGCTAAACATACCGAGCTCCTTCAATCCTTCCTCATAGGACTTGGTCTCCAGACCTCTCACCATCTTTTTTGCCCTCCTCTGGACACGTTCCAGCTTGTCTACATCTTTCTTAAATTGCTGTGCCCAAAACTGAACACAGTACTCTAGGTGAGGTCTAACCAGAGCAAAGCGTTTCCATCACTTTGTGTAATCTGGACACTACACTTCTGTTGATACAGCCCAAAATCGCATTTGCCTTTTTAGATACTTCATCACACTGCTGACTTGTGTTCCTGTATGGTGTACTAAGACCCCTAAATCCTTTTTACACATACTAATGCCAAGATAAATCTCCCCATCTTATAATTATGCATTTGATTTTTCCCACCCAAATGCAGAACTTTACATTTATCTCTGTTGAAATTCATATATTTTTTTAGCCCAATTCTCCATTCTGTCAAGATAATCCTTTATCCTGGCTCTGTCTTCTACCATTTTTGCTGCCCCTCCCAATTAGTATCATCTGCAAATTTAATAAGCACCCCCTCTGTTCCTTCATCCAAATAATTTATAACGATGTCGAACAACACAGGGCCCAGGACAGATCCCTGAGGCACTCCATTTGTCACTCCTCTCCAAGAGGATGAAGAACCATTAACAAGCACTCTTTTGGTGCGATCTGCCAACCAATTACAGATCCACCTAACAGTAATAGGTTCTAAACCACATGTTACCAACTTGCCAACAAGAATATTATGTGGAGCCTTACTGAAAACAAGATAAATTATGTGCACAGCATTCCCCTGATTCAGCAAGTTAGTAACTTTCTCAATAAAAGAGATAAGGTTAGTTTGACATGACTTGCTCTTGAGAAAACCATGATATGTCTTAGTAATCTCAGCAATCCTTTCTTAATGCTCAAGGATTGACTGCTTGATTATTTCTTCTAAAACCTTTCCAGGTATAGAAGTCAAGCTGATGGGTTGGTAGTTACCCAGATCCTCCTCCCCCCCCCCCCCGCTTCTTGAAGATGGGGACAACATTTGCCCATTTCCAATCTTCTGGCACATCACCTGTCCTCCAAGAATTCTCAAAAATAATGGACAGAGGCTCAGAAATTTCATTTGCGATTTCTTTCAGAACCCTTGGATACAATTCATCTGGCCTTGAGGTCTTAGTTTCATTTAAAGAAACTAGGTGTTTGTGCACTACTACAATGCCAATCCTAGGCTGCAATTCCTTCCCTTATCTGTTTTTGCCATGTTGAACACCATTTCCCTTGCAAGAGAAGGCTGAGGAAAAGTAGGAATTGAGCAGTTCTGCCCTCTCTTCATCAACTGTTAAAATTTCACTTTCCTGTCTCCGCAGTAGGGTTACCATGTCCTTGTTCTTTTTTCTTACTCTGAACATAATGAAATAACCTTTTTTGTTGTGTCTAGCATCTCTTGCTAGCCTAAATTCATACTGAGCTATAGTTTTTCTGCATTATTGCGAGTCCTGTCCTCTGCTGCCAACAGCAACAGCTCCCTGCCCTCCTCTAAGTGACAGCTTGTCAAATACTTAAAGAGAGCAATCATGTCCCCCCTTAACTTCCTCTCCTCTAGATTGAACATTCCCAAGTCCCTCAGCCTTTCCTAGTAGTGCTTGGTCTCCAGGCCTCTGGACATCCTTGTCGGTCTCCACTGCACCTGCTCCTTTCTGTCCACATTATTTTTTGAAGCGAGGCCTCCAGAACTGCACACAGTGCTCCAGGTGTAGCCTGACCAATGCAGTGTGCAGTGGGACTATGACATCTTAAGATTTGGATGTTATGCCTCTTTTGGTACATCCCAAGACCTCATTAGCCTTTTTTGCCTCTTCATCACATTGACTGCTCATGTTTAGCTTACAGTCCACCCATACCCCAAGAAATTGTTCATACACACTGCTACTCAGAGGTGTATCCCCCATCCAGTATGCACACTTCTCATTTTTGTTACCCTGGTGTGGAATTCTGCACTTATCCTTGTCGAACTGCAAACTCAGCACTTATCCTTGTTGAATTGCAACATGCATGCGGAAACTATCACAACCATCTTTTCCTCCTCCTCCTCTCTGTCCAGCAATGTGTTATAAAACAACATGCATTGTTCCAGGAAGTGCCATAGCTCAGTGGAAAAGCTTAGCATGCAGAAGGCCCCAGGTTTGGTCCCTAGAATCTCCATTTCAAAGGATCAAGTAGTAGGAGATATGACATACCTTGACCTGAGACCCTAGAGAGACTGCCTGTTGCCAGTCCCCATAGACTTTGGATTTTTATTCATGGCTGTTTCACTCACCGTCACCCCTCTAATGACTTCAGGTCTTTGTGTTGACTACGCATGCTGTTTCCGACCATCAGAGGTCACCTTGCTCTCCCCCGTATTTCCCCATGTTTTGCCTATGTTTTCAAATTTGAGATAAAATAGGTCTCTAAAAATGTGGGCAAAAAGTGGGGAAATGCAGGGGGAGAGCAAGGTGACCTCTGATGATCGGAATCTACATGCACAGTCAACACAAAGACTCGAAGTCATTGGAGGGGTGACGACAAATGTAACAGTCATGTATAAAAGACCTTTTGATAGACCTAAGTCAGCATCGTGTGCTCTTGGGATGCCATCATGCCTGTGCTTCCCAACCACTGCTTATTTAATTAACATTCCCAGTCACAGCTGTGTTCAGGAAAAGCAGGTGTATGAACATGTCCTCCAACTCTTTTCCTACAGAGAGTCAATGGTTGCCATGGCTGGGTTTAATCACCTGGTTCTTACAGCTCCACTTAGCTCTATTTTCCTGCATGCCAGCAGGAAAGGTGCACACGCTGCGGCAGCCATTGCTTGTCTTGTCTCTATTTCTGCTGCGTGTCTTTGGGCACCTGCCACCACCACTGGAATGGAATCTGTTTTAACAGAGGCTCCAAACCCGGGGAGTGGAGGTGCTTAGTGCATGGATGAGAAGGTCTTGCACAGCTCTCCTTTTCTTGGCAGCTCTGCTCGTCTATTTCTGTGGGTTACTGCTGAGTGAATAGGTCCTTCTAGGGTTGTATAGCTGCATGTGTTGCTAATGAATTCTCATGCTTTGTGCTCTGAAAAGCCAGCTGTTTTTAGAGAGCTTTCTTTTTTTGGGGGGTGGGGGTTCTCTGTTTTCACTACTTGGGGGGATGAATAATATAACCATAGAATTACAGAGTTGGAAGGGACCACCAGGGTCATTTAGTCCAGCCCCATGCACAATGCAGGAAATTCACAACTACCGCCCACACACACATCCAGTGGCCCCTACTCTATGCCCAGAAGATGGCTAAGATGCCTTCCCTCTCATGATCTGCCTAAGGTCACAAAATCAGCATTGCTGACAGATGGCCATCTAGCCTCTGCTTAAAAACTTCCAGGGAAGGAGAGCTCACCACCTCCCGGGGAAGCTTGTTCCACTGAGGAACTGCTCAAACTGTTAGAAAATTCTTCCTAAAGTATAGACAGAAACTCTTTTGATTTAATTTCAACCTTTTGGTTCTGGTCCGACCTTCTGAGGCAGCAGAAAACAACTCTGCACCATCCTCTATATAACGGCCCTTCAAGTACTTGAAGATGGTTATCATATCCCCTCTCAGTCTTTTCCTCTTCAGGCTAAACATACCCGCTCCTTCAACCTTTTCTCATAGGACTTGGTCTCCAGACTCCCTCGAGAGAGTTTTGAAGACTGAGCACTGCTTCTGTTCCAAACAGACCAGCATTTCCATCAGCACCCGTCTCTACATTGTGAATGCTCATCCTTAGTGGTGATTAGGGCCGTCAGGTTCATCTTTGTAACCGGTGGGAGGTATTTGGGGTGGAGCCTGAGGAGGGTGGGGTTTGGGGAGGGGAGGGACTTCAATGCCATAGAGTCCAATTGCCAAAGAGGCCATTTTCTCCAGGGGAACTGATCTCTATCAGCTGGAGATCAGTTGTAATAGCGGGAGATCTCCAGCTAGTACCTGGAGGTTGGCAACTCTATTCATCACTCACCTCACCTCTCACATCTCCCAGCTTCTCTCAATCAAAGGAAGGGTTCACTTTTCCTTCTGCCTGCTGAAGTAAAAACTCTCCCCTCTCAATAAAGAGACTGAGTTTTATGATGCTCATCTATCAGCCTGTCTTTGGCAGGTAGGCGAAATGGTGGATTTTCAGGCTGAACCCGTTTTCTGTTTCTCATGACTTCCCCCACTTGGGAAAATAAACAGTTGCTATGGGGTCAGGAACCACTGATCATAACAGAATTAACCCTGTGTAGTTCAGATACTGGTTATCTAGACTCCACTCCCTTTGATCCTTTTCTGAGTGGATCCAGACTTTTCGGGGGATCCTGACTTCTCAGTAATGGAGGCCACATGTGAACACATGTGGAGTGGAGACAAGTACCTGTAATGTGGGTGCAGGTGTTGGCATCACCTTCTGGCACCAGGTTCCATTAATTCCATATCTACGACCCACTCCAATCAACATCCAGGCTGCAGCATTCTGTACCAGTTGAGGCCTGGGTCCAAGAACACACCCTGACTATGGAACTGTTCTTTCAAGGGGAGTGCAATCCCATCCAGAAGAGGTGACACCTTAAATCCCTGGTCAGACCTTCCTCTCAGCAGTAGCAGTTCCATCTTGTTGGGATTAAACCTCAGAGGAGGAGGAGAGTTGGTTTTTATACGCTGACTTTCTCTACCACTTAAGGAAGACTCAAACTGGCTTATAATCACCTTCCCGTCCCCACAACAGACACCCTGTGAGGTAGGTTGGGCTGAGAGAGCTCTAAGGGGAATAGCCCAAGGTCACCCAGCCCAAGGTCACCCAACATCCATAGTGTTAGCCCATGGCTAGTGCCTTGTAGTCTTGGACAAGCTGGCCCACTGGACTCAAGACAGGCCCAAGATACAGTTGGCTATTCTTGTTAGTATGTATTTTTAAATGGGGGGTTGCATTTTTGTTGTTATAAACTCCTTTGGGTTTCTTTGGGAAGAAAAGCAGCAAATTAATATCAGTATATCTAATTCTCAATGTGGCCCCATTTGTGGATACTTAAATCCGGAGACTGAAGCCATAAACAGACAAGACATACCTTTCTACCCCCTGAGAAAAGGCCCAGATTTGTAGAAAAATCTGAAATCTAAAAAAAACCCACCACAAAATAAGAGAATTAGCACTTGTACCTTTAAGAAATGGATGTCCTCTGAGATATCAGTGAGCATTGTCAGGGTTCCTAGACAACTAAAACAATATTGCCAGCCTTCAAATCTTGGTTTCTGTCAGTTAAAGACAGGGAGAGGAGGCAGGGCCCTTTCCAGGGCTATTTTGGCCTAGTCAGGCCCTGCTCCCCTCCCTCTGTCATTGGGGCCAGGCCAAGCAGCAACCACCAAACAACTTACTACCATGTAATTTGCACAACTCACTCAGGTGTTGCAGTGGCTGACTTGGTGCAACACAATTTGCCTGGACCCAGCAATGGCCTCCACACAACTTGCATGACTTGTCCAGTCTCATCAGCGGTCACCATACAGCTCACCTAACAAGTTGCTACTGCACAACTTTTGCAACTTGGCCAGATGTTTTCCAGGGAGAGGCTGCCAGGGGAGGGAAGGAGCTGAGTTCCAGTGTGGTATAGAAGAAGAAGAGTTGGTTTTTATATGCCGATTTTCTCTACCACTTAAGGAAGAATCAAACCAGCTTACAATCATCTTAACCACTACACCACGCTGGCTAGAGCATCAGAATAGGATCTGGTAATAGGTGGTGTGAAAGACCTTTCAGACTTTGGAGAGCTGCTGCCAGTCAGAGTAGACAATATTGACTTTGATAGACAATGGTTGGATTCAGTACAAAGCAGCTTTATGTGCTCAACATCCCAGCCTAGTTTCAACAGACCAATTAGAATCTAGTTGGAAGGTAAAGTTCTTTTTCTTAGCAAACAGAAATCCTACAATGCTGAATTATGTGTTACAACACACCATTGGTTTCATTAGTGTGCAACTGCAAATGGCTTGCTAGGGACTTTCACCTGTAGGCTACCCTCCAGTACTCTGCCCATGTGGAAAAGTCCGCAGTTTTTACTGGAAAGAAAAAGTATGGTCCATATATATGCAGACATTGGCCACTAAATGCATTGTCTTCTATGAGACGCATTGAGCATACACAACCCTGCATGCAATCACAACCTTTAAAACACAGTCGAAGTTCTTTTTTTGTTTGTAAGCAACAGTAAGACAAAAAACAAACAGTGTCTGTTTATTACTCAAACTATCAATTCCTTATTTGATTTCCTTGTGATATCTGAAGGATATACCTTCCTCATTACGAGATGGTTTCACAAAGATTTATGCATGTGAACAGTCTTTATATTTTCATTTTGGCAGCGAGTCATGCATCGTAATTTAGAAAGGAACTTGAACAGCCAGAAGCTCCACACACACAAAAATTAACCAAGTGCAGAAATTATAACAGGATCAAAATTAATAAGATGCCTAAACAATGAAATACCTGCGTAATTACAGATACCTATCATTGAAGCAGTTCAGCCATTAATCTTTACCTAATCTATGGCCTCATTTAGGAAATTTCCCTAACATTGTCTTAACAGGATTTTAAAATGGAAGGATTTGTTTCTCAAGTGTTGCTTTGGCGGTATAAGGATACTGCTGCTTATTTACTTGGATATATTGTTAAACCGATCATAACTGATATTGTTTTAAAGCCATAGAGCTCTTTGAAAATTGATTCTGAAAGGCAGTAGAGAATCATATTGGGTTGCATCTCACCACCTTTTCCACCATCATCCCCCCAAAAAATCATGGGACCTGCATGGAAAAAAGGCATATGGGATGTGGGTTTTAGTAAAGTAATGAATGATGTGAGATTGAGTGATAAACCTGGCTGATCCAACTCATTCAGTATTTTTTAATTGCTTGTCGCTCAGCATTTGGAATGATGAAGGTAGAGGCTTGCAATTAATTCATTAAGAGTTTTTTTAAATAAGGTATATTAAAAATTAGATGCTTGTGCACACAATTCTAGGTCCAAATATAGGCATGCCTTTGAGATATTAAGGGTTCGGCTCCAGACCACTGGAATAAAGGAAATATTGCAATGATGTGAATCACACAGTTTTTTTGGTTTTCATATAAAAGTTATGTAGTCTGTTAAGTGTGCAATAGCATTATGTCTAAAAAAATGTAGTTTATTAAGTGTAAAGTGGCACCGATAGACTTACTCGACACAGGGTTGCCACAAACCTTCAATTTGTTAAAAAACACAATATCTGTGATGCGCAATAAAGCGAAACACAGTAAAACGAGGTATGCCTGTATGCAGAGTTGTCTTGCAAATTTAGGTTTATCAATTCAACGCATTCATTCAGAGGAAGAACTCTAAAAGAGGGGAGCATTTCACTAGCAAGGGTATTTGTCTCATGAAAAGCAAAGAGGTGTTTGATTTGTTTACCTGGCTTTTACTGCTCAATTCTACAGCACAGTGTTCTCGACCTGTCCCCCAACGGCATCTAAAAGCTAGACACATCCTTCAGAGATAAAGATCTATAAATTAACTGGTTCATGTTTTACAAGAAAAGAAGTATTGGCTCAGCATAGCAAAAACGGCACGGAGTAATGCACCAAGCCCACTGTTCGACTACCTGAACGTGGCATGAAATATAGCAATAAAACACCACGTATTTGATTAAATCAACAGCTTGTAAGCGTCCTGGATTTCAGCTCTGATGGTGTAATACATTGGACACTGGTATAGCTTAATATAATTGACTTTCACCAAAATATATAGAACTTGGTGGCATCTTTTATCTGCAGATTTAGGTGCCTTGAGACTGCAGCCGCTGCGCTGCGTGGGGAGGAGGATCAGAATTCACATTGCAATTCTAATAACTCACTGGACTCACTGTACCATGACGCCTGAACTTTCTGCTGAGCAGGACCAGGAAGTGTGATTGATTGGTAGGAACGTGCCATGTTGCATTATTACCGGAGGGTCACATGAAAAGCAGGAGAAAAGTCTCTGCATTTTAATAAGTGACCGGGATTAGAATGTCATTGTTATTCAAAACAGTAAAAATAATTTAACGGTCAGGTTCTCTTTCGAGGACTTGCCTATAGCACCCACTTGCAAGGAAAAGTACAGGGCCCATTTCTTCCTTCTGCTGCTATAATCCCAACTTCTAATTAATGGATGGTGATTCTTAGGAAAATGTTAGAAGTGGGATTTAAATGAATTAAAATAAAATAGAATAGAATAAATGTAATGCTGCAAATTCCATGAATAGAACTTCCAGGGAATGTGTGGTTTTCCCCAAATAGTGCACATACCCACACTTTCCTGGGACTTTGAAAAGTACACTGGGGAAAAGCTGAAGTCCCTTCTCCAGATGTAGACAAACAAAAAAGGGGGAAAGAACTCAACCAGAAAAGTACAGGGAACCTAAGGGTTGAGCTGGTAGCTCTAAATTCTTATTAAAAATATATTTGTTAGGTGTACACAATAAAATGGATAAAAACACTGGCCCACGTATGATATCAGAAATTTATAAACCTTGTATCCTGGGTGGCTAGATGTAAATTAATAACACCAATCATAGGTCTTTCAGCATGGTAATATGCTCACATAAGTGTCTGGTGCAAAAAAAATTGTTTCCAGATGTGTTGTAACATCAACAAGTGACAAAATATAATACCTTGTAAAGTGCATTTCTGGATGTGTTTTTAATAATCCCTTTTGGTATAATTTGACCACTGAGGAAGGCCCAAGAGGCCAAAATTCATATGGTATATTGGTCATTTATTTTTTGTGCATCATCAACGTTGATTATTTTTGTAACTGATTATACTGGTGGTTTTATAGGTAACCTGCATTCAGGCCCAGTGTTTTTATTCACCTTCTACAGTTGTGCCATGGTCCTGATCCTAATGAAGTGACAAACTGAGTGGAACCTTCAACTCCCATGTGGCTGTGCTGATCTGATGCAGAGTAGGGACACAGATCTGATGCAGAGTAGGTTGTGCAAAAAAAAAAATCGGTAAATTTCAAGTTCGGATTTATCAGGCCTAATTTTTTTGGGTAAACCCGAATAAGCAGAATACCCATAATAGTAAAGGGGTATTTTGGCTTTATTTCCAGGCTTACCGAAAAAAAATTGGGACCATTATAGTCTATGGTTTTGTTTTTTTTTGAAGTTCCTGTGGGGGCATTTTTGGAGGTAGAGTTCCCAAATTTTCAGAGTAGCTTCAAGGGACTCTCTTTGCATGAACTTTACCATACTTATCTATGAAGGAGAGGGTAACCCCTCACTTTTGTAATGGCTGCCTGCTTCTTACCCAAGAATCGTGGGAACACACAGTTTCTCATGAATGCTTGCAATTAATGGGAAACTGAGATGGCAAGCTTTGCAAGCATTCATGGGAAACTGAGTTTTCCCATGATTCTTGGGTGAGAAGGAGGTAGTCATTACAAACTAGGAGCTAGGAAGATGATGTGTGGCCAACACCATTTAAATCTGACTACACTATTGTGGGATTAATTCATGGTGACTTCCATGTTATGGTTGTAATAACTAGCCTGGAAACCTTGCTTCTGATCCAAATCTGTAAAGTCCATAAGTGCATGGACCTAGAGTTCTCTCTTTATCATGTAAAGCCTTGCCAAAAAGCAGAGAGAGAGAGAAAGAGAGAGAGAGAGAGAGAGAAGTCAGGATGCTTGGAGACAGTGAATTAAACCACATCTGGCAAGCAGCTAAGTTTTCTTGGCTTCCGAACATTGACATAGAAAAAAATTAATATATATGTAATGAAAGACAATTTTCTGTGCCGACTTGCATTTATTCTGGTGGGATTTACCTATTTGCAAGGCAATGCATACATAAATCTTGCTTTATTCCACTTTCTATATTTGCCTATGAATAATGTGAAATCTTCAGTTCTCAGACTCACAAATGGAATCACCCATGACAAAGATGCAGAGCTTTCGGAATGGAAGTCTGCACCTTAACACTACATTTCCTTCCTTTGCTGACTGGAGAATTAATGTTGAGGGGATAAATTGTAATGGAATTATGTTGAGTTCTTTCTTCCTTCCTCACCTGCCCCCATTTTGTTGGCAATCCATTCCATCAGGGATGAGCAAACCTGGTTCTGTCTTTGAGGCAGATATTTCCTCCTTCCCATACACTACCATCGCTTTTTTGGGACACTCACGAACAAAAGAACAAATGTGATTTTTCACTATGACAATTCCAATAATTGTTATGTGTTTTATGTGTAGTATCATCCACAACTGTGCACCATCAGCCCATTCCTGAGGGGGAGGCCTGAGCCAGTGGCTGGAGGCAGCACAGCTGCACCACCTCCAAAAGAGGATTCGAACCCACCCCACCCCCGAAGCTGGCACTTAGCCCCTACCTGCGAGCCCCTTGGAACAGCTCCATAATGTTCCTCAGGGCTACACTACCTAAAAATATGGCATAACTCCAGGTAAGGGCAAAAGGGGAGTTCCCAGCCTGAAAAGGGGTTAGGAAGCTGCCTAAAGGTGACTCTGCCCCAGAACGCCCTAGGGACGGCCCCTGGGATGACGGTGCACGGGGGTGTGCCATCAAGATGCCAGCAGGAGCCTGAGCTGGTGTCCCAGGGCTGTGCTGCCATGGCAGCATAGGAAGGCTGGCATGAGCACCCCAACACTGGCGTCTGTGCCACTCTCAACGGTGCCACTCTGAAAGGGCCGGCACAGGCCCTTGCGCACCTCCTGAGGACTTGCGCCCTCCCAGCTCAGGAATGGGCTGCATGTTGCCTCTTCAAAAGCAGTACAAATCTGAATAAGTGCTGAACTTCACAAACAGAATTGCCTTCCCCACCTTCCCTACTGCAGAGTTGCTCTAATTCTCCCCCTTAATCCAGCTGTGAATCGAAGTTACACACGGCATACATGACTGCTTTTGTACCGACCGTTCGTCCAATCAAGCAACCACTATTTTGCTTATCAGCCAGTAGAGTTCACAGATCTGGTGTCTGTTCAGGATAGATACGGATGATGGACAGAGCCAAGGCCATCCCTGTTTTTTTTTTCTTCCAGTCCCTTCTGTACCCTGGTGGTCTGGAAAGAAAGCCAGCAATGGCCGGTCAAGTCCTTTGGAACCTTTGGAGCAAGAAGGGAGAAGGAAGAGCAGAGGAATAAAAAAGAACCATTTAGCAGCTGTTTGACATCTTGCTCTGTCTCCAGTCGCTTCATGTGGAAACTGCAGTTTGGTGTGGTGGTCTTGCCTACTGTGGCAAGCCCTGGTTGATGTTTCTCATGGTCATTCAGGGTGGTGGAGCCAGCGTGGTGTAGTGGTTAAGAGTGGTGGACTCTACTCTGGAGAACCGGGTTTGATTCCCCACTCCTCCACATGAGCGGTGGACTCTAATCTGGTGAACCAGGTTTGTTTTCACTCTCCTCCACAGGCATAGGGTTGCTACCCTCCAGGTAGGAGCTGGAGATCTCCTGCTATTACAACTGGCCTCCAGCTAATTCCCTCAATTTAAGTGGAGACTGCTTGCTCAATAGGGTTGCCAACCTCCAGGTAATAGCTGGCGATCTCCTCCCACTCCTCCACATGAGCAGCAGATTCTAATCTGGTGAACCGGATTTGATTCCCCACTCCTCCACATGAGCGGTGGACTCCAATCTGGTGAACCAGGTTTGTTTTCCCCTTCCTCCACATGCATAGGGTTGCTAACCTCCAGGTAGGAGCTGGAGATCTCCTGCTATTACAACTGACCTCCAGCCGATAGAGATCAGTTCCCCTGGAGAAAATGGCCATTTTGGCAATTGGACTCTATGGCACTAAAGTGCCTCCCCTCCCCAAACCCCACCCTGCTCAGGCTCCACCCAAAATACCTCCCACTGGTGGCAAAGAGGGACTTGGCAAACCTACACATGCAGCCTGCTGGGTGACCTTGCGCTAGTCACAGCTCTCTTAGAGCTCTCTCAGCCCCACCTACCTCACAAAGTGTCTGTTGTGGGGAGAGGAAGGAAAGGTGATTGTAAGCTGGTTTGATTCTCATTAAAAGGTAGAGAAAGTCAGCATATAAAAACCAGCTTATTCTTTGGAATCTATAGGGCAAGTGGAGGTCTGTGGTGTAAAAAGGCTCTTGTATAATCTAAAAGGGTAGGACACCTGTGGAAGTACCAGTTTTTACAGTCCACTGCAGTAAGGCTGTTACTGGCATTCTCTGCACTCTGACATATTTTAAATATATCTCTCTGTTATCTATTGTCCACCTTTCTCACTGAGACTCAAGGCAGATTGCATAATGTAAGTCAGTACAATCGAAAGGATGAGGAAACATCTGAACATCCCCAGTTTACTTTCCCTTCACTGTAAAATAAATCTTTATCTTGTTGTGTTGGGTCCCCATCAGGGACAAAAGGGGAGTATAAATTAATTTTAAAACAAGCAGGAACTACAAAGATCACTGCACTTTGCAGGGAAACAAGTCAACTCAATCCACACTAAGATCCGTTTTTAAAGCTTCCCAAAAATGATTTGGCACCTCATTTTTACTACAGTTGTATTCCACTTTTGCCAAGCTGTATAACTACAGTGGTATATATTTCTTCTCTCCTTCCTCCATTTGACCCTGGTAACAACTCTGTGAGGTTGGCTTGGTGAGAAACAATGTCAGCTTAAGGGCACTGACAGGACAATCGTATAGAAAGTTATTCCAGTCTAAGCCCATTGATTTCACTGGATTTCAGCTGAAATAACTCTGCGTAGGACTGCACTGTTAGGAAACCTCAAGGTTGAATGAAAATTTCAACCCAAGTCTCTCCAGTAGGGTTGACTGTTAATGGTGGGAAATTGCCCACCAATTAGCAGACCTAACAGGCCAGCTAAAGGGGGGGGGGGCGATCTGCCCGTGTGCGTGGTGGTGCATGGCAAAATAATGTCCCTTCCAGGTTTACCCTGAAAGTGATGGGGACACTCTAGCATGTCCCTAAAACAACTTGGGGGTGGGGGAGGCAACCATACTCTCCAATCCAAGTTCAATATTCTACCCACTATTCCTTGGTCTTGAACCATAAATATGAGGATCATCTCTAGTCTGAACACTCTAGTCTGAACCCAGTATTTATTTTTAATCCAAAGATTTCATGTTCGATACAAAAGGAGTGAATCTAACCGTGACCTTTTCCACCTGTATTATTTTCTTTGGGCACAATGCTGTTGGAAGTGGATTTCCCCCCTGCTTTCTCACAGCAAGGAAGTGCATTTGTGCACCTCCCAGGGTTTCCCAGTTTTTCTCCAAACTTTTCCAAAACTGCTTTGGTGTGAAGCACTAGATAGCTGCTGTGTGGGTGGGAAAGTCTGGATTTTCCAGGACCAGCCCACAAGGTAGCCCTTTTCCCTGTCCCCATCCTGGTGGCTGCCATGTCCTCCCCCAGCCACCAGAGAGATTGTATGTTGTGTTTTAGTCTGTGATTTCATTTAGCAATCTGTATATCAGGTTATCCAAATTCCCAACTTTCAATTTCAATTAAAAAATGAAAGCTGAGAATTCAAAGAACTTGAAACAGTGATGGTTATAACAACATTAAGTTGCTGATTTTTTAAAGGCACTGAAAAAGCCCTGGTGGTGCAGGATGGTTGCTGCTGGGGAAGTGAGGCTGGGAAACTATGGTAGTGTTGCCAGCTCCAGGTTGGGAAATACCTGGAGATATTTGGGGGGTGGAGCCTGAGGAGGGTGGGGATTGGAGAGGGGAGGGACTTCAATGTCATAGAGTCCAATTGCCAAAGCATCCGTTTTCTCCAGGGGAAGTGATCTCTTTTGTCTGGAGATGAGCTGTAGTTCCTGGGGTTTCCCAGGTCCCACCTGGAGGCTGCTGGCATCCCTAGTGCTGTTCCCACTTGTGAAACCTCCTTAAGTGTCCAAGACAGAAACATTAAGCAAAAGTATGATGTTAGGTGCTGATAAAATGAATTGGTAACTCAATTACTGCCGCCACACATCCTTAATTTAATGTGAATCTATCACTTGTATATCCTACCTCCTTCAAGAAGTTCAGGTGATTCCTTTCCATTTTATCCTCACAACAACCCTAAGAGGTAGATTAAGGCGAGAGAGAGAGTGGCTGGCTGAAGGCTGCCCGGTGAACTTCATGTGACTCAATCAGGATTTGATCCTGGGTTATCCAGATCCTACTCCAACACTTCAACCAGTACACCACACCAACTCATTTGGACAACTGCTGCTTTTTAAAGATATCCTTTGTTTGCTAAACGCTGCTCATCCTAACTTGAAGTTTCAAAGTCAGATATTGTCCTGAAGATTAGACTTTTGGTTTATTTTCTTTTTCCAATGGCCTCTGTTTAATACAACTATAAAAAAACAAGCAGGCTCTCTTTCATGGGAAAGGCTACTAAACGGGAGGGATGTTACACTGAGTTTGAGTAGAAAGACTACTCCTGATAATGTGTGTGTCTCTCTACGGCACCACAACATATGAACAGATAATGTAGTTTGAAGTGTAAACGGCCAGCATATACTGCACTTGCGTTTCAAAAAAAAAACAAGTGGCAAGTTGAAGAATTACCCTGAGTAAATAGACGACATGCAGTCACTTAATCCCACTTTGATTTTAGCAGCTCTCCCTAATTGACAAACAGATTCCTCGGATCAAATTCATGCTCCAAACACATTCTGTGGCATGGTTTTAAATGTCGGCTATAAAAACCAGGAGGCTCTGCTGCATCTGTAACAATTTAGGACTCTTTTATGGCCTCCTGCTCAGAAGAGATTAAAAAAAAAACCCAGCCCAAACGACTCCATCCTTTTCTTCTTAAATGCTGGTGCTCTTTGATGTGAAGAATGCCTCACAGATCCCCTCTCGCTCATGCCTCTTTCTGTCCGGTTTCCTTCAATGGTCAGCTTTGTGCCCACGTCTGACCAATTCTCTGGAACAGCCAGCTTCTTAGAGCACTGGCGTTTCTAAGCATTCAGTATTTATTAAAACTATGCCTGAGGATGTGAATGCCACATATGTACGTTTTGCTGTCCTGGATTGCGGTATCATGGCAAGGCATTCATTCAACACAATCATCAATGCCAACAACATACGAAAGAGAATATTGAAGTGGGTGGTTGTAGATAATGATTTAACCATAAATCTTCCCCTAAAATATGGAACTATTTCCTTTTCTTCTTCTTCAGATGGACTGAAAAGCAAAGGAGAAAAGACATGGGTGTCAAAGGTAAGGCCCAGGGGGCAGATCAGGCCCTTTGAGGGTTGTTATCCAGCCGGTGAGCTGAGCAGCCACCCCGCCTCCCCCACCCCCAATTCTGGGCTGCCGGGGCCTTCTGATCCACGTGGAGGTCCCAGCCTGCAGGCAGCAGAGATCAGAAGATGGGGGCTCCAGCCCATGCTTGGATCGCCCTCCCCCACCATCCCCAAAGTCGGGGCAGTGGGGGAGGATGATGGATGTGCTGGGTTTGCCAGCCAAGGAAGCCACACACTTACACACGTTCCTCATCTGGGCTGGCAAGCATGCTGCAGACTTGCTACAGATGCAGCCCCCACCCCCACTCCAGTTCCAATCTGGGCTGGTACACGTGGTTGATTTGGCTGGTATACATGGCCGGCCTCACCAAATGACATTTATGTCAAATCCGGCCCTCATAACAAATGAGTTTGACACCTCTGCAGCGGTGGACTCTGATCTGGAGTCTAATCTGGTGAACCAGGTTGGTTTCCCCACTCCTAAACCTGAAGCCACCTGGGTGACCTTGGGCTAGTCACTCTCTCAGCCCCACCTACCAGGGTGTTTGATGTGGGAAGGGAAGGTGATTGTTAGCCAGGTTGATTCTCCCTTAAGTGGTAGAGAAAGTCGGCATATAAAAACCAACTCTTCTTCTTCTTCTTTGCCTGGCTATGCGATTAACTGGACAAAATGAGTTGGGGACCCCGGTGTAGAGAAAGTAGACAGAGATACGTTTTTCTCCCTCTCCAGCTCTTTTCAGACATTACACTGTGCATACTAAATGACTATAAACCTCCTGATATGCACAGTCACCATGTAGTGTGAACAAGTGCAACACAGGTATTTACAATGTGTGTCCAGCTTCAGAACACAAAAACTGATTCATATACTTATGTATCAAAGCTGTGTGCACATGGTCAATATGTATGTTGCTCCGATTCACAAAACATGGTGACTGAACATATTGGGAGAATCATGGGAAGTGCATACTTCAGCTGGGGATTGTGGGCGGGGTAGAGATCTAATTAATTAATTAATTAAACAATACCCCCAAATACATTAGGGAAGCTCCTTGAACATGCAATTGTAGCCTCAAAAAGTGCTTTTATAACTCTAGATCTCAGCGCACCCGGTGAGATTGATTGGAAGTAGATTCAAGATAGAGAAAACCTTTCACAAAATGCGTAGCTCACTTGCAGAATTCACTACCAAGGGAAGTAGGGTTGCCAGGTCCCTCTTTGCCAGTGGTGCACAAGCGCTGCAGTCGCCACACCAAAGTCAATTTTACAACAATGTAAAACATGTGCAGACAATATTGATAGGAAGGAATTACTTACCCACAAACCAGAAATAAATAAAAATAAAAGAACAGGAATCACCACAGCATTACAATACAGCCATAAAACCAGAGAGATACAAAAAAATTATTACTAAACACTGGCATTTAGTCAGGGATATTCTGGGTCGCTCCCTACCTCCGCGATTTGGGCTATGCAGAACGGGCTCTTTAAGAGGCAAATTAACTAAATCTGAGTGCACTATCCCACAGTCCTATGTCCACACTGTCGGCCATTTTAGGTGTGGCGACTGCAGCGCTTGTGAGCAGGCGCTGCAAGTAAAGGAGTTTTGGGACTAGAAAACAGGTTTTAAGTTTACATTAAGAAACTTCACTAATTGTAATAGTAAATATGTTATTTATGTTATTAGATGCCCGTGTGGCCTTCCCTATGTGGGTAAAACCAAGGGAGCGATTAAAATTAGAATCCAAGAACATAGGTCCCGTATACGGAACCGAAATTTGGAGGCGCCATTAACCGCTCACTATCTAGAAAAGAAGCATCAGGGTTTTGAGATGCAGTTCTTTGTTGTATGGCAGTATAAGGGCAAGTCCTTTTCTATTACTGATATAGACCGACTCATGTCCCAACAAGAGTCCCGATTTATATTTATGTTTAATTCCCTAATACCTAATGGACTCAATACATTTATGGACCTGTCTAGTTATTTATAACAACATTTATGCAACTTTCACTTTAAAAGACGTGGCACTTTAGAAGGCAGGGTGCTACTTTTTGTGATAATACGGTAATGAGTATGCTTGCTCTGAGACCCTTCTTAATGATGTGGCTCATTGAATGAATTATACTTTGCTGTCCAAATACACAGGAAAGGTACACTCCTTTATGCATTGAATGGTATGTTATTTTAACTATTTATCTATTTATTCTATTCATCAGCATTTTATAACGGATGGCATGTTACAGAGTTATGCATTTTTCCACAGAATAGTGCACGGAAAGACTGAAGGGTTGAGAAAGTTTACACGAAATGGAATTATACCGGATCACCATTGTATCACGTCTTGTTTCCGTTGCCTACTGGTGCAATATTTATGGACTCTTTTGAAACAGACTGAATAAGAATTGAGCCTTTGAGCCTTTATATTTTCACATTGTAACACTTTATGTTATGAATTGGGGTCTTTTTTAGACCAATTGTTACATATTTTCTGCTCAAGAAGTGTGACTGTATGATAATTGTTCTAATATATTTACCTAAAAGGAAGATTTGCATATTTGCCTTTTTGTTTTCCTAATTTTGGAAAAAATTGTCTTGTGCCATATTTTGAATTCCATACTACCTGGAGGTTGGCAACCCTAAAGGGAAGTAGTGATGGCCAATGGCCTAGATGTTGGCAGAGTAATTAGCACAGCAAAACTGCACAACCTGATTAAAGTGTAAATAAAGTTTATTAGGGAATGATCATACTTGATAGCGAAGAGGGGAGACAGTGTCCTCACTACATCACTAGCTGAGAGAGAGAGACAGATGGGCAGCCCATTCCTAAAGGGGGGGGGGTAGATCCATGGTGGCCTCCTCTGAGGCGTCCCAGCTGCCAAGGAGGGGGAAAAGGGTCGTTAAAAATAGGAAAAACAGGGGGAAGTTCCCCATTGAAAACAGTGATGCTGCACCACCAAAAAAGGTGGCTCAGCCCCACCGCTCAAAGGAGTGTTCCTGGGTGAAGGGTGTTAAAAGGTTGCCAAAAGACAGCTCTGCCCCCGGGAACACCCTGGGAACACCTCTCCCATGCTGGCATGGCCGTTCTCTTCCAGGATATGATTGCCCCTGCACCGGCGTGTTCTCTACTTTGTCATGTGATAAAGTGGCACCTACTCTGGCATGGGGTCATGGTGGCTCCTATAGAGATTCGCGCTCCCCCTTCATGATTGCAGCCTAAGTGGGGAACTTATAAGAAAGGAGGATATTGCCCTAAGAGTAGCAATTTGGAGACAGCCAAGGAATGACACTTAACAAGAGATGAGCTGCTGACTTCAGTATATTATCTAATTTTCGTCTTGTTGCTCCCCTGCAGGGTCTTCTCTTCTTTATACTCCACACATTGCCTATTCCAACCCTAGATAGACTTAAAAAGATGTAGACCGGACAAATGGAGGACAGGTCTATTACTGCCTATTAGCCATAATAGCCAAATGAAACCTCTGATACCTTTGATGCTCAGATGCTGAGGAGCTGTCATCTTAAGGGGCTGCTTGTGCCCTTCCCTGTGACATCGGACTGACCAGTGCTGGAAACCGGATGCTGGATTAGATGGCCCACTGCTGTGATCCAGCACGGCTGCTCTTTTTCTTGTGGGAAAGCGCTTACACTAGGGTTGTGCATAGCAATAAACCTGAACCAAAAATAAACCTGAAATTATCCTTTTGGTACATTTCAGGTTTGGGGTTTACTGAATTCCAAAAGCTGGGGATAAAGCTAAAGCCAAATAACCAATTCCTGAAAAAGCTGAATAGATATTTGGCTTTTCAGGTTCGGCTATTCACCTTTGCTGAGAGGCATGGCTCTGTGCTTTCTCCCCTTTTTGTTTCCTTTTTTAATTTATCCCCTTTTGAGATGGGGATCATGTAATCAGAGCCAACTTGGTCTGACCAACTTTCCAGGTATATCACCCAACAGAAGACTAGTCTGCAAGCAGAAGAGTAATTAAAAGGTGGAGCTCACCCAGTCCCATCTGGAGGGATAAACCCTCCAAATAAAAAGAACCAACTTCAACAGCTGATGACACTACCAGGCTTCTGAAGGAGATTTTTTCATCCACGTGGATGAGCAATCTCCTTCAGACAGCTCCCATGGTTGAAACTTTAGCTGGCTCCGATCTCACCACCACCCCTGAAAACCTGCTGTGAAACTGAACGTTGCCCTGAGTAGACTCTTCATTTCCCCATACCGTGACCATCTCTTGGAATCAGATTTTTCATGACCATAATAAAGGACTGCTCACAGGATGTCATTTGCCACCAAAATAAATGTTTTCTGTGCCTTATTTCTCTTGCATTTAAACCTTTCCCCCCCATTTGGAAGCTAATTTGGATGGAAATCATGCAGTGATCTAGAAACGAAGGCAGACCCCAGACTTTGAGGTGCCAGCCTGGAATCAGCTCTTTCCACCAGTCCTTGGCAACGCTGAACTTTTGAACCTGAACATCGATGGACAGCTCGGCTTGCAAATGCCTGCAGGATGGGGGCAACCCCTATGTGGGCCCATAAAATTGGACCCCCTGTCCCAAAGTTCGCCAAACTTTGGTGGCTATCGAAGGAGAGATCCTTTCAGCCACACTGCAAATTTGGGGACTGTACCTTCAAAAATGCCTCCCCCCAGGAGCTTACAAAAATCTCCATTGACTATAATGGGCCTGAATTTTTCAGGAAACTTGAAAATAAGCCAAATGCTGATATTTATGGGTATGGGTATTCAGCTTATTCAGAGGTAATGGAAAAACTGAGTTGAAAAAACATGAACCTGAAATTTACTGATTTGTTTTTTTGTTTTTTGTTTTTGCACAACCCTAGTTTGCCCATAAACACACTCCCCACATGAAAAACCGGGCAGATTCATTATTTCAGGGTGAATGTGTTAAGTGACTCTCTGACAGCCATCATAGCAGAAGATTGACACCAGTAGACCACCTCACTTTCAAGGAAGTATATCTACCTTTACCAGTCTTCTCACAGTAAAAAAGAGCAAGAGTCTAGTAGCACCTTAAAGGCTAACAAAATTTCTGGCAGGGTAGGTCCTTTCTTTTTATTTGAAGAAGTGAGCTCACAAAAACTCATAACCTGCCAGTAATTTTGTTAATCTTTAAGGTGCTACTGAACTCTTGTTCTTTTCTGCTGATCTTCTCACAGAAAAAGAAAATTAAGCTTCCAAGGAACCCCAAGGTACTCTGGAACTAGAGTTGCCAGCTCCACATTAGGAAATACCGGGAGATTTGCGAGGTGAAGCCTGCGGAGGGCAGAGTTTGGAGAGGGGAGGGACTTCAGTGGACTATAATGCCATAGGGTCCACCTTCGAAAGCGGCCATTTTCTCCAGGCGAACTGATCTCTGCCGCCTGGAGATGAGTTGTAAATCCCGGAGATCTCCATCTGAGAACTGGAGTTTGGCAACCCTATCTGGAACACAGTTTGGAAGCAACTGAGATTGGTAAAAGTGCTACAGACACAAAATGCTACAGACACATAGAATGTTTTTGGATCCACAGTGGTGATGATTCATATGCAACCATGCAACTGACAGGCACAGGGAACAAAAGAGCTGCACGTGTCAGCATAACAACTGGTTCTTTTGGCTCTTCCACTGCTTCCCTTTTCTCCAGGTTCTTAGGTACCCCAGAGAAGAATTTGAGAAAGGGATTTGAAGAATGACAATGGAATAGCCCTGCCAATAATCACAAGGAGCCCCTGCCATGCTATGGCAAGCAGGGTCAAATCATGGAAATGTACAATTCTGCCTAAAATTTTTTTTAATAAGGCAGTAACAATCCCCACAGAAAGATTATATTAATGATGGAAAATAAATAAGGGCAGATTTATTCCAAAGCTGAATAAAAGTCTCCTCCTAATTCCATAACAGAAAGGAGGGGGAGAGATTTGAAGCAAAATGTTGATCATTTCAGCATTTTCGGAGACATTCTAGAAAATTCACTGCTGGATACGATTTGTGTGAGGTCTAAACAAAAAAGAGAAAGAAATGGAATGAATAATACTGGGGTGCCAATTAAACTAGTTAATGGTCTCTGCATAAATCTTCTTCCTAGAGCTAAGGCTCGTCCCAGGAACTTCTCAAATGTTCTTGCCATCCCTACACTCTGGCACACACACCCCCCAAGAGCTTTACGCTCAATGAACAACAATTTACAGGGCTTTCTCAGCCCTGGCCCCAGCGTGGTGGAACGGTCTACCAAGTAACATCGGGGCCCTGCGGGACCTAAATGAGTTCCGCAAGGCCTGCAAAACAGAACTGTTACACCAGGCCTACACCTGAGGACAGCTGTGATTCTTTCATTTTCTGGCTTCCCCATCTTTCCCCCAACCTGGCTTGGGGGTCCACTGCCAATCGGGCCTGTCCAGCGGCCGCAATTTGGAATTAAATGCCATCTTGTTTTATTGTAATATGAAATGCGGGGTTTTAAAGTATGTTTTAATTGTTGTTTTAAGATTATGTTGTGACCCGCTCTGAGCCTGGCTTGCCAGGAATGAGGGCGGGATATAAATGCAACAAATTAAATAAATAAATAAATAAATATCGTCTGACTTCATCCGCTTCCCTACAGCCGTGGAAACTGACCAAAGGGCAGCCCGGTCTTTCACATAGTCAAGCATCCTTATTACAAGCTCTCTCCACAACAAAGTCTGCAAGCTGGATCCACTCAGCTTACACAGAGGAAAGCCTAAATGCCTTTAGTGGAAGAGAGTTAATGGGCCCTGCCCCCAGCTTAAAACTGAGCACCCGAGTCCTTTCCCCAACCTATGGGTATTTGCCCAAATGTTGGCATGACAACCCACATGCATATACACTGTGTGCATACAAGTTGTATGTGGAGAGGTTCTGTCCCCACCACTGGTAATGCTGCTTTTTGAGCCCTGCACACATGATGGCCAGAACGGGAGGGGGAGCTTGTGTACTACATCATGATGACTGAGCACATTGGTTTTGCTGACCGTGAATGGGTACAATGCTTTTTGAGCATGCCTAAAACTGGGGGTGGAGCTAGGCTTACCAGGTCCCCCTTCTCCATCAGTGGGAGGTTTTTGGGGGTGAGGCGATTTGGGGGTTTGAGTGCTAATGTGGCCGTGGTGATTTGGTGCTTCTAGGTGAAAACCCGGAAGTGACATAATCGTGTCACACACAGCCACATGCATGTGCAATCCCTGCTCTGGAGCAGCCTGGTGGATTGGTGGGCAATTGCTCACCAAAAAACTCATCTGGCAACCCTAGATGGAGGCTTTGTACATACAATTTGCTTCCACATTTGCACAAACACACATGTGAGAGGCAGAGACAGCAATGCCTGGTGGTGAATGGGGATGGGCAAAACATCATTGTCCCTACACCCCCTCTACTTGTATTGGCCTGTCCCTGTATCTGGCATGGGGAGAGGGCATTGAGCATTCCTGATTATGGCAAACGGAGCCCACATGCATACAGTTTGCACAAAGGTCAATCCTGAGCCCACATTCAGGCAAAAGCGCATAAGAGAGGTGCATCCAGCACACTCACACACACCCTCCATGTGCAGTTGCATGGGTTCATTGAAAAAGCAGGGTCATTGGGTCTTCTTTTCTCCTATGAAAGTCCCTGCATTTCTCCCTGCCCTCTCTCAACCACCACAACTGGAACAGGGTCCATTCCAATCCTCCCTTTCAAAGGCCAGTCCCAGCATTCTGCCACCCATGACTAGGGTTGTGCATATTAATATACCTAAACTGAAAACAAACACAAAATTAGTCGTTTCAGCAATATTTGGGTTCTGGGTAGACCGAATACCAAAACCTGAGAATCTGTCTGAAGCCGAATAGACAATTCCCGAAAAAGCTGAAAAATTATTCAGCTTTTTTGGGTTCAGCTATTCACCTTTGCTCAGATGCACAGCTCTGTGCTTTCTCCCATTTTCCTATCTTTGACTGGTTTTGATAGGGCCCCATAGTTGGTGTGCTCATCTGGTGTAGAAATTGGTTGAAAGATCCCCATGCCAGCCTCTTCCAAAGCTCTGCTAGCCTCCAGCTAATTCCCCCCAATAAAAGGAGACCCCTTTGCTTGGGGTAACAGGGAAGGCAATTGTAAGCCAGTTTGAGTCTCCTTAAAACGGTAGAGAGTGGGGTATAAAAACCAACTTTTCTTCTTCCACCACCACCACCACCACCACCACCACCACCACCACCACCACCACCACCACCACCACCACCACCTGGATACTTTTGGTGTTTACCAGATCCTTCAATAATAGTAATATGTCTCATGTCTTGAGTGATGTCATTACCACATAACTACTTTTAAAATGGTCCTGTCCCCCCCTTCACCAAACTGTAAGGAATTAGAATGTTACCAAGAGATCACTGATATTTCCAGTATTTCATTTGAAGAAGCTGATAAATAGCTTATGTGATTAAGCATTCTTCAGACAAATAGTTTCATATTTGTTTAGTTAAATTAATAGTCCTCATTTTAATGTGCAAAATGCAGAGGCGTTTATCCTCATAAAAGCAGCATCTTATTTCATGCAATAAAAATATTGTCATAAATGGATATGTGTTCCAATATGTATAAATTGTATATGTAGACAATAAGTATAAATTGTCTATATGTATAAATTGGGTGTATTCTATATTTTATTCAGTTTATATATGTGTATACTGCATAATGCACTCAGGCAAAACTAGGGTCGCCCTTTTCCCACTGGTAAAACTAGGGTTGCCATTTCCCCCCAGTTGGCTCTTCCTGCCACTGCTCAGCTGGGCAGCAGGAGAAAAATGGTGGTGAAATTGCCTGCATCCCAACCCACTGGCGTCACTTCTTGTGTGACCAGAAGTGATCTCAGTATATCACTGGTGATGCTCCAGCTTTCATTCAAAACTCCAAATGCTAGAGCATCACCAGTGATGTGCTGATGTCACTTCCGGTAACACAGGAAATGGCACCAGTCACTATGTCATCTGCAAGGCACCCACCATCACCAGTTACCAGTCTTATGCCAGCAACCCTAGCCAAAATTCAGTTCTGATGGGGGGGAGGGGACAGCCTTAGTTATGACAATTCAATTTTTCACGTGAAATACAGCGGAAATTGGAATTGCTGCATTTTTTATACCCAAAGTAACTCCTGAATTCTTGCTTCTAGTTTAACCAAGTTTAAACCTGTCCTCCTTTTTCTCTTAGGTCATTTATGCATGGGAGTTTTACCTGAGGTTCGTTGCTCGCTGGACCCGCACTTTCCTAATGGGAATCTATGCACCAGCAGTCTCCAAGCTCAAATCAAGTCCCCGCCCATTTGAATGCTGCTTTGTAATTGGATTACTTTGTAGAACTTACTGTGAGAGAAAATCCCCCCAAACCCAATTGATGTATAAAAAAGCATTTTAAGAACAAAAAACAAACAAAATGTAGCAATCTGAAATGAGGGGGGGATCTAAGCCTCAGTTTTAAAAAGCCTTTCTGCTGTTCAGAAAGAGGAAGCAGGAAGCATTTGAATCCCCACCTTTTTACATGCTGCTATGTAACTGGCTGTGAGAGAAAGCAAGCTTGCATGTTCTGAGCTTTGCCTTATGCATGGGGATTAGGGCTGTCGATTTGGTTCATTCCAAACCGAAAAACAGCCGAATTTTCCCCAATTCGGTGGTTTCCAATTAGGATAGAGCCGAAGTCAAAAAAGGCGAGAAAACGAGGAACTGAATTCGGTGAGCTGGGGCGGACGCCAGATAAATTCATACAAGTTCGGGGGGCCCAAAGCAGCATTCTCCTGCGGCCAATCGGTGGCCAAGCTGGGTCTTCTTCTGGCCAGTCGTGGATGAGTGCGTGAGCCCAGCTGCTGTGTGGCCTGGGGGGAAAGAGAGAGAGAGAGAGAGAGAGAGAGAGAGAGAGAGAGAGAGAGAGAGAGAGAGAGAGAGAGAGTTGGTGATTTGGGGAGGACCCCTTCCGGGCCCCATATCTTGGGACCCCCTGAACCAATGTTTACAAAACATGGGGGTTCTTGCAAGAAGGATCTCCTCAAGCTACACTGAAGGTTTGGGCTGTCTACCTCCAAAAATGCCCCCCCCCAGAGCCGTGGAAAGCCGTGAATGTGTTTTAATGGCTTTATTCCAATTGGCGATTTTGGGGGGGATCCCTTCCGGGCCCCATATCTCAGGACCCCCTGACCCAATCTTTACAAATCTTGGGGGTTCTTGCAAGAAGGGCCTCCTCAAGCTACACTGAAAGTTTTGTACCTCTACCTCCAAAAATGCCCCCCCCCGGAGCCATGGAAAGCCATGAATGTGTTTTAATGCCTTTATTCCAATTGGCGATTTTGGGGGGGACCCCTTCCGGGCCCTATATCTCGGGACCCCCTGACCCAATCTTTACAAATCTTGGGGGTTCTTGCAAGAAGGGCCTCCTCAAGCTACACTGAAAGTTTTGTACCTCTACCTCCAAAAATGCCCCCCCCCGGAGCCATGGAAAGCCATGAATGTGTTTTAATGCCTTTATTCCAATTGGCGATTTTGGGGGGGACCCCTTCCGGGCCCTATATCTCGGGACCCCCTGACTCAATCTTTACAAAACATGGGGGTTCTTGCAAGAAGGGTCCCCTCAAGCTACACTGACCTCTATCTCCAAAAATTCCCCCCTGGTGCCGCGGAAAGGGGCGAATGTGTTTTTAATGGCTTTAAATGGCCGAATTTATTTGCGAACTCTTAACTTAGTGCCGAATTCCATGGATCTCAATTGGGAGAGTTTGGACTTTGGCATTTCCCAAATAAAAACGAGCCAAATTTTGCCAAATCCGAATTTTACCAAAAAAATTTCAACCGCCCTAACGAGGATTGTACCTGGGCTCAGCTCAGGGGAGAGGGAAGAATTGGGTTAAAGGAACAGGAAGTCCCGGGATTTGTGAGGGCTGGCAGCGAGGTCATCTCTAATGGACAGGAAACTCATGCGTAACTCCAAGGAACAACCAAGACAGACCGGGGGCGAATGTGACTGAAAGTACCCATGCATAAATGACCTTACCCAGCTCTTGTATGCCTTGTGTATGTATGTTCATTGGCTGAAATATACTTCTTGTTTTACGATTATTATTCTTTAATAAAACTAATTTTAATTATGCAACTGCCTGCTCATTTATCAGTTTTCACCTGGACTATCCTGGTATACATAGGTTATCGATCCCAGTTACCTACTCTTGCTCTCTGTCTCCAGCTAATTCCCTCAACTTTAGTGGAGACTTCCTGCTCAATAGGGTTGCCAACGTCCAGGTAATTACAACACAGGTAATTACAAACACAGACACAATTCTTATATATGCAAAAAATGAATGTATAACAAAACCTATACAATTATAACTATAACTGCATTCTAATCAATATACACCAACCAGTGAGCCATATAACATCCGATCAAGTAACTATAACAGGTAAGTACAAAATCTTTCTGTTCTTATTCCAATATCATATCCTGGTAGGATTAATGGCGGGGCCAAAGTGGCCCGAATGCTGCAGAAAATTTTGGCATTATTCAGATCAGCTTTTTTGGCTCCATTTATTGCCACCATTATTTTGACCAGTATTATATTGACCCCCCCTCCCTGAAAAATACTGAAAAGTACTTTTTGAGGGGGTTTTGGTTCAGGGTAAGCCGAATGCACACTCCTAGAGGATATTGCCAAAGATACTTACCATTGTGAAAGCCTGAAAAGGAGTTTGCCTGCAGCTGCCTTATGCGGAATGGTCCATTACAGTTGGCATTGTCTATTCCAGAGTTTCCCAAACTTTTTGAGTCATGGAACACTTTTAAAGAGAAAAATTCATCATGGAGCACTAATTTTCACCTAGCACCTATATACTAAACTGAATGACAGTAGTATTTTTCTTTCCAATCTCTTCATGGAGCACTAGGAGATGTTTCACGGAGCACCAAGTGCTCCTCGGAGCATAGTTTGGGAACCTCTGGTCTATTCAGACAGGCAGTGGCTCTCCAGGGTCTGAGGCAAGGAGGTCTTTCACATCCTACTTTGGATTACTTTGTAACAATTCCTCTAATGTTTTTAAGAGGGAAACACACACAAGGATTAGTTTTCCTTGTGGATGGAAGCCTAAAATGGAGGAAGAAGTTTTGCAGTTATATATTTTAATTGTTACCTTGCAGGAAGTGTTAAATCTTAATTGCAAAAAAAGTAATACAATTGATACATACAGTATAATTTATTTTACATTTCTATATCTTTTAATTTCCCCAAAAAAACAATGCACACATAGTCCTATAGATTTTTTAATATATATCTTTGAGTCTGGAATGTTGATTGCTTAGACTGAAAAAGGCTGTATGGCCGAAACACATATGGTCAGAGTCTAATTGTGTGATTTTATGTCTTGTTGTGTTATGAGCATGTCCATTTGGTAGGCTTTTGCTGGGCCCTATGTTTTATATGTGGTATTAGATTTTGTCCTGAAATTAATATATACATATTTTGTACTTACATAATTTTTAGATTGTATAACCTTTGGCCTTGGACGTGTATTTATTTTTTCTTGACCTTTTTGGTACTTAATTAGGTCTTTCACATCAACCTACTAATTGATTTTTTACACTGGAGATGCTGCAGATTGAACCTGGGACCTCCTCTACCAATGAACCATGCCCCCTCCTCTAGTTCATAATAGTGCTGTTTTTTTGCCATCAAGTTCCAATTGACTTATGGTGACCCCGTAAGGTTTCCAAGGCAAGAGACATTCAGAGGCAGTTTGCCATTACCCACCTTTGTGTCAAGCCCCTAGTATTCCTTGGAGGTCTCCCATCCAAATACTTGCCAGGCTGAAAGTGTGCGACTGGCCCAAGGTCACCCAGCAAGTTTCCATGGTGCAAGTGGGGATTCGAACCTGGGTTCTCCAGATCCTGGTCCAACACTTTAACCACTATGCCATACTGGCTCTCATAATAGTGTGGACAGATTAAAACGAGAGAGCAGACTGCCTAGATTTTATATCACCTGAGGCTGAATTTGTAGGCAGAGTCAAGGTGGGCAGAGTTTATTTAAAATCTAGCATGCTTTTTAAAATGGCAGCTGATAAGTGTTATATACCAACTAGAAATGTAGATTGTTGCTTTTTAAAAAAGGTAAGCCATAGAATAACAATCTTTTTTTCATGCTAATTAAATCCAACATACCTGGAAGTATCAATAAACATTTTGAGAGGAATGTCTTTTGTCGTTCTCGGTGGCATAAGGCTATTACACTCTGTGTGTCAAGCATATTATTAACAAACATTCCTTTCGTAATTGCCTTTGTTTGAACACCTCTTTAAAGGGCTGAATATGCATATCTCCCAATGTGCTTGTTACTATGAGATTAGAATGCTGGAAAGCAATCATGTGCATTCATCCTAAACCTAACAGAACAGTTTCCGGACAGAGAAGTTTCTGCCATACAAATGTCTTATAACAAACAAAAAAAAGAGAGAGAGCCTTGAGCAAATACTGCAGTGCTTGAGATAGTGAGTCCTTGAGAAAGTTTTTCATCCAAATCAGAGCTTGCTGCTCAGGACATCAGCAGTTGTTCTAGAATTTGATCAGCGGAAAGGAAGTGATTCTTAAGATCAGGATGATCAGCTCTGAGAGATGCCTCCAGGCCTACAAATCAAGATCAGCCACCTTTCTGTAAGTAGCAACTTAATGGCACTGGTCACAGCAGCTCTTTGAAAACTTTATCCTGGATCTTAGCCACTACACACATTATGCTTTTTAGACGCACACCTACATAGGGTTGCCAAGACTGGCTTGTGAAGTTCCTAAAGATCTGGGAGTGGTGTTTGAGGAAAGTAGAGATGGGGGGAGGCCAGCAGAGTTGTGATGTTTTATGAATGTAAATCTATGATGTTAGCCGCCCTGAGTCTGGTTTCGCCGGGGGAGGGTGGGGTATAAATGAAATTTCTATTCCATTCTAACTTCAGTTTCTTCTAGGCTCTGTGGTATATCTTAGAGTCCAACCTCCAAAGTCACCCTTTCTTCCATGGGAACTAGGGTTGCCAGTCTCCAGATGGTAGCTGGAGATCTGCTAATACAACTGATCCCTAAGCACAGAGATCAGTTCACCTGGAGAAAATGGTTGTTTTGACAATTGAACTCTATGGCATTGAAGTCCCTCTCTTCCCCAAATCCCACCCTCCTCAGGCTCCGCCTCAAAAACCTCCCACCAGAGGCCCAGAGGGACCTGGCAACTCTAACTTTGTGGCATTATACCTCAGTAAAGTCCCTCCCCTCCCCAAACCCCACTATTCACAGTCTCCAACCCCAAAATCTCCAGGTATATCCCAACCTGGAACTGGCAACATTAAAGGGAACAGATCTCTTGTTGTCTGGAAATGAGCTGTAATTCTGGGAGAACTCCAGAAACCACCTTACATGACACCAGGGGGTGGTAGGCACTTCTCCCAAATATTCCCCAACCCCATACCATCTTTTATTAATTACTGACATAATTACTTGACATTTTAGGAACGCTTTACATGTTTATATGACCCTCATTCTCTCATTACCATACCCCACCCTAACAGGAATCAAAAGCCCTAACTGCTCTATCCAGGTCAGGTAAACCCCTGTTTATCTCTCCTTGGCCAAGCCCAACTTAAGCATGGCTTGGCATGCAAGTTAGGGTTTCCAATTCTGGGATGAGAAATAACTGGAGATTTTTGGGGTGGTGCCTGAGGAGGGTGGGGTTTGGGGAAGGGAGGGTCTTTTGGTATTTTTCGGGTTTGAGTATATTAAACCTAAAAATTTTCAGACAATCCAAAAAATCTGAATTTTCTGAAAATTTTCAGGTTTAATAAATAGGGTTGCCAGGCCACTCTTCACCACCTGTGGGAGGTTTTTGGGATAGAGTATGAGGAGGATGGGTTTTGGAGAGGGGGGGGACTTCAGTGCCATAGACTTCAATTGGCAAAGCGGCCATTTTCTCCAGGTGAACTGATCTCTATCGGCTGGAGATCAGTTGTAATAGTGAGAGCTCTCCAGCTACTACCTGGAGGTTGGCAACCCTATTAATAAACCCAACTTTGAAAATGCCATAAAATTCAGCAGGGGGGGGTACTAGCTTTGCTGCCTGCCAGCTCTGACTCCACAGAGACAGCAGACCGTAGGGCTAGTAGGAATGTCCCCGCCTCCCTTTCCAAGCTGCATGCCTGATTGGGCCTCCCCGTGGTCCAGAGAGAAGGCCAGCAGTGTGGATCTGTCAGCAAATAGGTAAGTAAAGGGAGGAAGGGTGGAAATGTCAGAGAAGGGGAGGGAGGGAGCGGGAAGGAGAGGGAATGGTGTGGGGGGGGGGGCAGAAGCGGCCTGAATAATGTCAAATAAATTCGGCATTATTTGGGCCCACATTTTCAGCCCCATTTTTTTTGCCCCCATTTTTGCCAGAAAAATGAAAATCCTCCGAAAAATAGCAGAAAGTTTTTTTTTTTAATTTGGCATATCAATATGCACAACCCTGCTGCTTGACTGAATCTGTGCACAGAGCAGGAATCTTCACTCTTGTTTGCACCTGGAGAATTTTGAAAATGAGGAATGGGTACCACCCAAAATGTCTACCATGGAATGCTGGGGCCAGTCACAAAATGTTGGCGAGGGATTGCAAGGTGGAGGCAGCTGTTTCAGAGTTAGGGTTGCCTGGTCACTCTTTGCTACCGGCAGGAGGTTTTTGGGGTGGAGCCTAAGGAGGGCGGGGTTTGGGGAGGGGAGGGACTTCAATGCCATAGAGTCCAATTGCCAAAGTGGCCATTTTCTCCAGGTGAACTGATCTCTGTCGGCTGGAGATCAGTTGTAATAGCAGATTTCCAGCTAGTAGCTGGAGGTTGGCAACCCTATTCAGAGTAGTTGTTCCCTGTGGACACAAAGGTGATGTCTCCTTGGTTCTTCTGAACCATCTTCTGCTTCAAGAAGGTGGAGGAAAGCCAGGACTATCTATGTGCTCTGGAGAAAGGATGCCTTAAGAAAGAATAAAATAGGCACAGAGATACCCATCAGCAGATGGCATGGTATCCATGCATCCCACATGGGGAAATCACTAGTATAGACTTCAAGCTGCCAATCATCAGGTGGTGCCTGGTGTTCTCCCAGAATTACAACTGATCTCCAGACTACAGAGATCAGTTTCCCTGGTGGAAATGGCAGTTTTGCAGGGTGGACTGTACCACATCACATCCCTGCTGAGCTCCCTCCCTCCTCAACTCCCTTCTCCCCAGGTGTTGCCCCCAAATCTCCAGGGATCCTCCAAGCTGGTATTGGCAATCCTACATAGACCAACTATAACTTTACATCAAACAACTGGACTAGCTTTGCATTTTCTTTCGGGCACAAACATCAAATCTATTACTTTTTGTTACAAAGTAATAATGTTGGCTTTAAATTGTTTTCTTCCCTGGAGCAAAATTGAAACCATTGCTATATTTTCAATAGTTACACATGCATTGAAGTAGATTTTAAAGGTTAATTTGGAAACTGCATTAATTTTATGCATGACTGATAATGCTGCAAGGCACATGCATATATGTCAATCAATATTTTATTCAACATAAAGTATGTTTGGTGTCCCATAACACAGAGCTAGATAATTTTGCCATTATCTGAATTGATTGTAAAGTCTCGAAAAATCATTGGCGAATGTTGTTGGTATTCATCAAACACTATAAAAATGTCCATATATAATATATTCATAAAAGCCCCTATCCCACCCTGTGTAAATGCTATATTACGGCTTAATAAGAGGGGTCAAAACAAAGTTGCTGTGTCGCTTATTTTTCAGCCTCTGCTTCAAAACCACCAGGAAAGGAGGGCTCATGAACTCATGAGGAAGCCTGTTCCACTGAGGAACCACTCGAACTGTTGGAAAATTCTTCCTAATGTTTAGCCAGAAACTCTATGGATTTAATTTCAACCCGTTGATGCTGGTCTGACCTTCCGAGGCAACAGAAAACAACTCAGCCACATCCTCTATAGGACAGCTCTTTTAATAACTGAAGATGTTTATCATATCACCTCTCCAGTCGTCTTCTCTCCACTTCAGTGGGTGACTTGGACAACGCCTCCACAAAAGGTCTCACTTTGCTTCGCTCTCTTCCCTCCCGACCTGTCAGTCTAGTGCAGCCACCCCCACCTCTCAGTCTTCCACATACACTTTCGGCATGAAATCCCCCTGGTGAGGCCATAATTTGGGCTCCTCCTCTTCCTGTCATGTTACTTTATGATCCTATGACTTCCTGTTACATGTTTGCAATGCAGTGGGCCCTGCACTACTATCTGCAGGCACAGCTTGTCAGCTGGGGAAAGGTTTTCTACCATCATTCTAGATGATTTAACAGACTATGTTCCACCGTACATACAAGGATTTTAACAAAAAAGGTTTCCCATCCCCAGGCGAAGAGCATGGCAGCAGCAGACCTGAGAGGTATGTCTACAGGAGCCTGCATCTAAGAGAGGAAGGAAACCATAGCTCTGCAACATGTATCCAGTGTATTATGCTCTAATAAAAAGACCTCATTCTTGGTAAGAACATAAAGAACGTTAAAGGAAACATTATTAGCCGTAAATAACCAAGCGGACTGTAATGGCTCTGTTATCTTAATAAGATCCGACTTTAATAGGAAGCAGTAGCCAATATATAATTTGAGGCCGGGGTGCCCAATAAAGCTTCTCAGTATCTATAAAATGTGTACTCATAGGTCTCGTAGTAGACAACCCAAGGGAGTGTATTTTCTTCACATGATGATTCATTTATCCGTTCCGCTTGCCCTCTTGCTCCACATAAAAACGACGCAGAAGGTAATGCACAAGTCAGACTTCTTAATCAAATCAAGAAACACAATGCTAGTTGTAATCCTCACCAGGATACACAGAGGTGATATAGGCGAGGTGCGCAATTCAAAAGTAATTATTATCTTCTCCTTCCTTTGCATGCTGATGGGGCTCTTCCAGTGCTCAGTCAGTCAGTGCATTTCACAGCTCTATCTATTGCATGAAGAAATAGTGAGCCAAGTTGCTTTTTGTATGGGGAACAATCAGCAAAAGCCCACCACCTTGCAAAATGGCAATTGGGTTTTAAAATAAAGAAAAGACATAAAAAGGCAGGTCTTCAAAACACAGGTGCAAACAGAACATAAACACTGAGACCTCCAGTTGTCACCTGGTAAAACACAGACAGAGGCAAACAGCTCTGACCTGGTATAAAACAAACAACAGAAAGCCATACCAGGCGAGATGATCTTTTAAATGTGGTAAATGTGGAAGAAGCAGCAGCAGAAGAAGAAGAAGAGGAGGAGGAGGAGGAGGTTTTTATACTCCAATTTTCTCTACCTTAAGGAGTCTCAAACCAGCTTACAATCACCTTCCCTTCCCCTCCCCACTGCAGACACCTTGTGAGGTAAGTGAGGCTGAGAGAGTTCTGAGAGAACCGTGACTAGCTCAAGATCACTCAGCATGTGATCTTTATATTTAGGAGTGGGGGAATCAAACCTGATTCTCCAGTTTAGAGTCCACCACTCTTAACCACTACACCACACTGGCTGTCAATATATATATACTAATATTCATAACAAATGACAACCAAAACTTCAAAAACCTTATGGTCAGTGACTACCAAGGACAATCTCAGCATGCTAATCCAACATCAAGGGTTGGATCCTACCATCTGTTTATTTGGCACAAGTGGGAGGAGGGGCAAAACCCCTCCTTGCTGCAGGGGGTCCTCAGCTTTTTGTCTACTAGTGCTCTGTCATCTCTCACGCAGCCTTTTCAGAGATCAAAACAAGCATCTCTTCCAACTTGCATCAGTGAAAAAACTGGTAGGATCCAACCCATAGTTCTGTGAAATTTCCTACCCTGATGTAGTGAACAGCCTCCACCAGACACCAACACATTTCATCTGTTAATTGGAGAACAGAGGTTGACTCCATACAAACTGTCAAGGATATTAATTTAATTATCTTTCATATTTTTGAACAAACCGTTCCGTTTTTGACAGCAGTGGTCACACTTTCCAATGTCTGCCATATGTTATTCTTGCAGCTACTGGCAGGTTTACTACCATGTCAGACATTTATCCCAGCACTTCATGCTTTATCAAATTTAAAAGACAAACCAATGAGTCAAAAATTGGGCTATTCACGTATCATTGCCTTAATTTCTTCATTTATCATCTTCCAATATTTCTGAGCCACTTTGCATTTACACCTCTTGGGAAAATATTATTATAGTATAGTTTTTTTCTTATTATAATACATAGATTTTATGACTCTCCTGTGTTGTAGGATACCACTGTGTTGCCATTTTGAGATAATTGCCTCTTAGCTTTGAATAATCAGAGTAGAGGCATTCCATCAGTAATACTTCATTGCAGATCTTTCTGTTTTTTCATCCTGTAATATTCCATCAATATCTTGAATGTTCTGAACTTTGCAAATATTTTCCTGACTGCTGTACGTAGTGGGTTGGACCTAACAACTCCCCCTTGCTAGGTGGGAAGTTTTCCTTCATTCAGAAGGCATCCTTTGTTGAATGAAACCTCTTCCCTTACCAAAGTGGAATTATTGGATCTCTATCTATATATCTATTTATCATGTGTGCCCCCTGTCAGCAGACAGCTAAATCCACAGATAGGGGGTACACTTAATCCAACAGGTTTTTCTGCAGATTCGGGGGACCCCATGGGTCTGCAAAAAAAACCAAAAAGTTTTTTAATGGGGGGCTTAAATCCCCCCCAGTAAGAAAGTCCTCTGCACAACCCCCCAAAATAAGAAAGTTCTCTGCACAACCACAGATAATACACTTGACTCAGTCTGTCACTGGCAGTGGTACAGCCCAGGAGCTGTGCTGGGCCTGGCGGTGGGGGCTCCCACTGAGAGAGAGAAAGAAAGAAGAGAGGGAGAGAAAAGTGGCCCCTGGCAGGGGCCTCAGCACACCCACCCACCAAGAGGGAGAGAAGGAGAGAGAGAGGGAAAGGTGGATCTGCTGCAGCTAGGGTTCCCAGATCCTTCTTCAAGAACAGCAGGGAGATTTTTGGGGCGGAGCCTGAGGAGGGGAGGGTTTGGGGAGGGGAAGGACTTCAATGCCATAGAGCCCAATTGCCGAAGTGGCCATTTACTCCAGTTGAACTGATCTCTATCGGCTGGAGATCAGTTGTAATGGCAGGAGATCTCCAGCTAGTACCTGGAGTTTGGCAACCCTACCTATCAGCGGGAGGTCTGGCAACCCTAGGGTGCATCATGCCCATCAGTGAAGCATTACACGCTACCTACAGACCTACCAACGTGTATGACCACTATTTTCTGTGAACAAGGCAATGTACATACTTTCAGGCTTTGGCAGACATAAACTGAATCCTGGATTTTACAGTGTCCATGCTTGTATGTACCAAAGCTGTGCATGTATAGAAAAATGCGCAGCCCTACATGAATCAGGAGACTCACAGGTGACTTATCCAACAATACGAAGAAAGGTCCAACAATACCAAGAAAGCCGGAAGGCTTGCTCTGGGATGTTAGAAAGGGCAACGGGTAAGGAAATGTCCAAAGCAAGGGTGTCAAGCATAAGGCCCAGGGACTGGATCTGGCCTCTTGAGGGCTCTTATCTGGCCCATCAGCCAGCTGAGGCATGGTTGTTTTCCCCACTGGGTGACCTTGGGTTGGTCACACTCTCTCAGCCCCACCTACCTCACAGGGTGTCTGTTGTGGGGAAGAGAGGGGAAGGTGATTGTAAGCTGGTTTGATTCTTCCTTGTGGTAGAGAAAGTCGGCATATAAAAACCACCTTCACCACCACCACCACCACATCCTTCTCCTCCTCCTCCTCCTCCGCTTCTTCTTTTTCTTCTTCTTCTTCTTCTTCCAGGGGTGTCTGGCCTCTTGAGAGCTCTTATCCGGCCCTCGAGCAAGCCGAGGCAGTTACCTTCCCACTCTCAATCTGGGCTGGCAAGGCATGGCCCAGCCCGACCAAGTGACATTTATGTCATATCTAGCCCTCATAACAATTGAATTTGACACCCTGGCCTAAAGCTTTCATTGATGGTTACCATCAAAAGCTTTAACAGTTTTTTTGTTTAGGCACCTGGGCTGGTTGCACAAGGTATCTGCAACACTGGCTATCAAGAATATGTTGGAACTGGAACTGAGAATCGAAGAATGTTCAAGGGGTTAGAAGAGGGGGCGTTACCATATATATAAAATCAAGATTCTATTTATGGAAGAATTCATACTTTTTATTTTCACCATCTCTTTTTAGCTTTCTTGTGGAGCTATTTAACAGTATGACTAAGGTTGTCATGGAATGTTAAGCAAGTCACCTTTCATGTTCGATGAAAGGATCTCATTAAATGTGTATTAGTGGCTTTGCGAAGCGCCTCATTGGTTCATTGCAGTGAAGGTTTTACGTTGTTGGAGTGTTGTGTGTGTGTTTGGGGGGGGAGTTGTGGCAGTCTATTGCCTAGTTTCTATTATGCAAGGCAGACTTGGTTCAAAACTTCAAAGAGGATCTTTTGGGTGATGTTAATGCAATATATCGAAGAATGATTGCTCCCCTTTGTTGCATCCCTTCTTAGAATTGCTGTTCTCATGAGTTGCAGCTGGGGTGTTTTAAGGCAATAGGACACATGAACACATGCAGCTGCCTTATACTGAATCAGACCCTCGGTGCATCAAAGTCAGTATTGTCTGCTCAGACCTGCAATAGCTCCACAGGCTCTCCAGGGTCTCAGGTGGAGGTCTTTCACATCACCAACCTACCTAGTCCCTTTAACTGGATAAACTGGGGATTGAACCTGAGACCTTCTGCATGCCAAGCAGATGCTCTACCACTGAGCCATAATAAGATTGTTTCAAGTGGGCATCCATGTTGGTCTGTAGTACAACAGCAAGATTCAAGTCCAGTAGCACCTTAAAGACCAACGAGATCTCCAGGGTGTAAGCTTTCGAGAGCCAAAACTCCCCCCATGAATCAAACTGGCTTTCAATCACCTTCCCTTCCCCTCCCCACAGCAGACACCCTGTGAGGTTGGTGGGGCTGAGAGAGTTCTAGGAGGGCTAGAGGTCACCAAGCTGCCTTCATATGTAGAAGCGGGGAAACCAATCCGGTTCACCAGATTAGCATCCCTCGCTCATGTGGAGGAGTGGAGAATCAAACCCAGTTCTCCAGACTAGGTGTTTAAACAAAGCATGGCAAGTTTGGAGTATGAACAAAAAAATAAAAAATATTGAATGTAGCTATACATGTGGGAATGCATGAAATCACTCCTTGAGAGTTTGCTGGTCTTGAAACTAGCAATCCAATGAAACTCCTTTGATTTCCCTTAAGATTCGTCAGCTTTGCTTCCTGAGCAGAAACTTTCCAATGTACCTCAAATTTCACATTACATGATATTTTTAAAGCAGCACAAGATATTTCACTGGATATTTTGTAGGTGTGATTGAAGTTTCCCTTGAAATCCCTTAGATACTCAGCACTGGAGGGAATGTCTGTCCAGTGTGGTGCAGTGGTTAACAGTAGTGGTTGGGAGTGGAGAACTGGATTTGATTCCCCATTCCTCCACATGAGTGGTGGAGGCTAATCTGGTGAACTGGGTTGATTTCCCCACACCTACACATGAAGGCAGTTGGGTGACCTTGGGCTAGTCACAGTTCTCTCCGAACTCTCTCAGCCTCACCTACCTCACAGGGTGTCTGTTGCGGAGAGCGGAAGGGAAGGTGATTGTAAGCTGGTTTGATTCTTCCTTAAGTGGTAGAGAAGGTTGGTATGTAAAAGCCAACTCTTCTTCTTCACCTTGAGTTTCACTTGAAGCAGGATGTAGTAGTAATTTCTCTTGCATATTTGTGTTCAGGGCTGTTTTCAGGCAGACACTTAAATGGTGAAGGTTCCCCCTATTGTGTGCTGTGAAGTTGCAGACTTACTGACAACCCAGTAGGGTTTTCAAGGCATGAGAGTAACACAGATGGTTTGCCTTTGCCTTCTTCTGCATAGTGACCCTGGAATTTCTTAGCGGTCTCTCATAGGGCTGTTGATTCGGTTCGGTCCGAACTGAAAAACAGCCTAATTTCTCCCAATTCGGCGGTTTTTCGGTTCGGACGAACCGAACTCAAAAAGGGGGGGAAACCGGAGAGCTGAATTCGCCGAGTTCGGGGTGTTCCCGAATAAATTTGGTGAATTCGGCCCCTTTAAACAGATCTGCGCCTTCCAGCTGGGGGTAAAGTGTAGATGACTGGGGAAGGCAATGGCAAACCACCCCATAAACATAGTCTGCCTAGTGAATGTTGGGATGTGACGTCACCCCATGGGTCAGTAATGAACTGCTGCTTGCGCAGGAGACTACCTTTTCCTTTTAAATTAATTTACTTAAATATTTCTACCCTGCCTTTGCCCTGACCAGGATGGCCCAGGCCACTCCAGTCTCATGAGATTTTGGAAGCAAAGTAAGGTCAGCCCTGGTTAGTACTACTTGGATGGGAGACCATCAAGGAAGTCCAGGGTTGCTACTCAGAGGCAGGCAAAGGCAAACCACTTCTTTTCATCTCTTGCCTTAAAAACCCTGTGGGGTGGCCATGAGTCAGCTGTGACTTGGAAGCACTTTCTACCACACCCTGTCTTTTCTCTTTGGGCAATTGCCCACCAATCAAAGAAACTAAGCAACCCTAAATAGTGTACATAGTTAAGTAAAAAGCATCAGACCTATTAACCAATATATAATATGATTGTACAAAACCCATGCAAGGATTGTAGATCCATACCAGCTGGGGATGCATGTGTACCCACCCACCGACCCACAGGCCTCAGATTGAGAGGGAAGGAGATGTCCATCACCCTGGTTCTTCACCTCTCCCCAACCCTGCTCCTTTCAGCCTCAGGAGTCGGAGTCAGTGTGTCCTCTCTGACCTAGTCCCTCTGCATAATGGATAGGGTTGCCAACCTCCAGGTGGTGGCTGGAGATCTCCCACTATTACAACTGATCTCCAGGTGACAGAGATCAGTTCACCTGGAGAAAATGACCACTTTGGAAGGTGAACTCTATGGCATTATACCTCATTGAAGTCCCTCCCCAAACCCCACCCTCCTCAGCCTCCACACCCAAAATCTCCGGGTATTTCCCAACCCGGAGCAGGCAACCCTACTGATGGAGGGCCTGGCTAGTCCTGGGGCCAGCCCCTTTGGAGGCTCCATGTTGAAGTAATTAGTAACATAATACAGATCCAAGAAACAGTCCCTGTGAAGTTAAAAGCATTGTAGCATTCTGCCTTGCTCCTTTAAAATGCCCAAGGTTTGTAAATTACTGCTGGACTTCTCATACCATCTCTTGCCAGATGTTTTGTTTTAACACATCCCTAAAATATTGACTAAGGAGAGAGGATCAAAGCAGTTTTGGTATTCACTTTGTTCTGAATTACCATCCCAAAGTTCAAATGCTGTCTTTGAAGCTCTGTAGCAGCTCAGCTTGGCTCTGGAAATTAAAATGGAAGTCCCAAGAGAAGCAGTTCTTGGGAGACTTCCAGGAGCGTTATTGTATTCTCTCTCTCTCTCTCTGTCTCTCTCTCTCTCTTTTGTATAGATGGAAATAATAATATTGGCTTCTTTCCTCTTGTGTTATCAGTTATTTTAAAGGGCCTAAGGGATGCAAGATGAGCACAACCTTATTAAAATGTAAACAGAGTGGGTGATAGGCAACCCTAATGTCCCTGGCAATCAGTTGGGGCTGGGAAGGATGTCAGCAGGAAAACTAGGCCCAGGCCTCTGTCGCTGGCAATGCGGTGACATTAGGGTTGCCGGGTCCCTCTTCGCCATCGGCAAGAGGTTTTGGGGGTGGAGCCTGAGGAGGGCAGGGTTTGGGGAGGGGAGGGACTTCAATGCCATAGAGTCCAAATGCCAAAGTGACCATTTTCTCCAGGGGAACTGATCTCAATTGGCTGGAGATCCTTTGTAATAGCAGGAGATCCCAGCTAGTACCTGGAGGTTGGCAACCCTGGGCGACATCACTTCCAGTGGACACCGGAAGTCATTTCATCACATTGCCAATGACGCAGGAATACTCTGGTATTCAAGCAAAAACTCTATGGTAGAAGTCATTTACCATAGAGTTTTTGCCCAAATGCGAGGGTGCCCCTGCGACATCAGCGATGTCATGGCATCACTTCTGGTGCATGCCGGAAGTGATATTGCCACATTGCCAATGATGCAGGCCTAGGCCTAGTTTTCCTGCCTGTAAGTCCTCCACTGGCCAGCTGATCAGCACCAGGAGGAAGGGGCCCCAGATCAGGGTTCCCCCAGCAACGTAGCTGTTTCCTCAAGAAATGAGATTTTAAAAAAGAGGTTCTACAGCTGCTTAACCAACTTCTGGAGCAGGCCCTGCCAATCCCAAAGTGAGTTAATTTATTATTTCTGAAGAAGACTCTGCGAAACAGGAAGAGTACCAGATCCCTGTCGAGTAATGAATTTAGGGTTGCCAGTAGGGTTGCCAACCTCCAGGTAGTAGCTGGAGATCTCCTGCTATTACAACTGATCTCCAGCCGATAGAGATCAGTTCACCTGGAGAAAATGGCCGCTTTGGCAATTGGACTCTATGGCATTGAAGTCCCTCCCCTTCCCAAACCCCGCCCTCCTCAGGTTCCGCCCCAAAAACCTCCCGCAGGTGGCGAAGAGGGACCTGGCAACCCTGTTTATGCTTGATAGGGGAGGTGTAAACTACAGAGCACATGCTTCTGAGATGTCCATATTATAAGGAGGCCAGATTAAAATATCTTCAGCCAGTTTCAGATGGATTTCATGATGAATCCGATGAAGCTAAATTGGAATATCTGTTGCACAATAAAAACCACTGGGTATCCAGACAAGTAGCTAAATTCTGTCTTGGGACATGTAAGACACGGGGAAACGATACTAAAGTTGATGCAGAGTATCAAACCTTTTGATTAGTTCAAATGATCATGTAGCCACTTTTTTGTTGTATTAAACTATTGTTATTTTAATGATGTTTTAACTCTGTAATACTGGTCAAAGACCACAATATATTATTATACGGGTAACCCTAGGGTCTGGCCTATTGCATTATGTTACCCCTCCCTTTAAAACTCCTCTTTGGCTTTTAGTGAGTCTCATCTGGAAGTCAATATTTTCATTCTAAGCTCATAACATTCTCTCTTTTTTAAAAATCTTAAACACCCTGTTTATCTCTTAGACCTCTTGCGACTAGACATCCCCAGCTGTTCCCTCAGATAAGCAACTGCAGGGTATCTGATACATCCATAATATGGATTGAAGTCCTTGGGGTTCTCAGCTTTGAACAGCACTACTTGGCTTATGTGGCATCAGTATCCCGCTGAGGTTTCAGGTTGTGCAGTGACTTCAGCATTTACCATTCAAATTAGGAACATATTTTAATTCTTTGTTTTGCTTTTAATATTTTTTATTATTTCAAACAAAACAAACAGAACAAGCAGAACAACAACATGCACACAACATTACAATATCATATTCATATGTGTGGCTCCTTATCGAAAACATACTAGAACAAGTTCTTTATTGGCATCCTGATAAGCAAAAATACCATATTTTATAACATTATATCCCCCCTTATACAAAATTAACCATATGATTATACTTTGAAGTATGTCAGCTACTAAATCAACTACTTTAAAGCCGGACAAATAATGAATTGTACATATATAATATTCTTCATGAAAGAACAAATCATCACTTTCATCTGTTCATAAGCTACTTAAGATCTTGCTATAATAACAAGAGCTTCCCTTCTGTGGGCATGTTTCATGGCGGTTGGTTGGACACATATTCATAATATGGTCTCCAACTCCCTCGAAATTCCTCCATTGGTCTTTTATTGACAATGTTAATCAGTCTGGTCAATTCTTTGTTGTTGCTTATAATTCTTTGTACAGATTTTTGTAGTTATTTTAAAACAACACAAAGCATGCCAGGTCAATGATTAAATATATAGTCCATTTTACATTAGCAAGATAGCAAGGTTGAAAAAGCTATGGTACCTTTGGGTATTGTTGTATTTTGACCTTGCTTTACAAAAATCTCTAATGATCTCATTTTCTGTCTTCTTTATTGCTGTAGCTCTGTGTAGTTGTTTTAAATGGAAGCTAAATGAAATCAAACTCTTGGATTTCCCCCCCAGCACTGTGAGAGTATTCACTGTAGAAAATTTTATTTCAGTCCTATATGAGCCTTGAAAACAACCTTTCTTGCTGACAAGTATATTCTTTAAAGAAGGCAATGCCTTCTGAAACATTCTTATCCTCATGTTAGAGCTCTACCCTGTGGTGTGCACAATGCAGGAAATTCACAACTACCTCCCCCACACCCCACCAGTGCCCCCTACTCCATGCCCAGAAGATGCCCTCCCTCTCATGATCTGCCTAAGGTCATAGGATCAGCATTGCTGACAGATGGCCATCTAGCCTCTGCTTTAAAACCTTCAGGGAAGGAGAGCTCACCACCTCCTGAGGAAGTCTGTTCCCCTGAGGAACCACTCTATTAGAAAGTTCTTCCTAATGTCTAGATGAGGATAAGAATGTTTCAGAAGGCATTGTCTGCCTCTGAGCATCTACAGAATGAAATTCTAACGTTTTGCAGAACTTCCCTTCTTGCTCTTCCTCTGCAAATTTCTCGTGGATCAAAAAGGAAATGATTTGAAACAGACTCCAAGTTCCTAAAAAAGAGAAAAAGGAACAGATTGTTGAATTTCAAGAAAGAATTGAGTAACTATGCTCATTTCAATACTGAATATATTGAGGAGTAGGCTTAGGATTGCCAACCTTCAGGTACTAGCTGGCGATCTCTTGCTATTACAACTGATCTCCAGCTGCTAGAGATCAGTTCACCTGGAGAAAATGGCAGCTTTGACAATTGGACTCCATGGCATTGAAGTCCCTCCCCAAACCCCGCCCTCCTCAGGCTCTGCCCCCAAAACCTCCCGCTGGTGGCAAAGAGGGACCTGGCAACCCTAAAGAGGGGACCTTCCCACTTTGCTGTGAATCTAAAAATCCCTGCCTACTGAAAACACTTGTCCAAAATAAAAGCTGAAATAGCCATTTGGCTGATGTAATTAAAACTCTGACCTAAGTCCGAGTGATTTTATTTACATTGCATATGTATTTCCAGTAAGTTCAGGGCAGGATGGGAGATGAGAATAATACAGAATAATATAATAGAATTGCAACTAAAATCCTCTTGGCTCACACTGATGTAGCAAAAAATAGTTCTGTTCTTCCTCCCGGTTTTGATGCCAGTAGGATCTTCCAAGCCTTCTGTATTTTATTTGGAAGGTCTCCTTTTTCATCCTCTGTGTGTGAAATGCCTGTACTTTGATGCATCAGTTGGCATTGGTATTGAATGCTATAACAATACAGGTAGGATTCTCTCCCCCACCTGTCCATAACTCTGGGGTCCCTACCATTCTGTTTCTTGTCAAATTCGGTTGCTGCGTTTAACTACAATCTTCCTACAGCTTTGTGGGAAAGACAACTGAACGACTTGGCAAGTTAGCAATAGCAGGCGAGGAAACATCAGCCGCTTCTAAATCAGAGCTTTGAAAATACGTCATCGGCATAAACACGAGAGCTTGAGCGAAAAACACACGTTAACAGAGCAATACATAACAGGCTTAATTTTCCTTGCAGATATTTGCGTTTTAATCCCATAAAACCTCTGTCTGCTTGTGTTTATAGCTGAAAAACCTATGCATCTAATAAGCTTTCCCAAGTAAATGATTTTCTGTGTGGCTGTTGCCAGCCCCAAGCTACTTACGATACCTGACGAATTAATAACAGCATTGAAACAGGTCAACTAAGGCACTGCCAGATTTCTCTATCTCAAGGAGAGACTCTATAAACGCAGTCACTCCAGCTTGAGTGAGGTTATATTGTATCTGGGGATAATGATGGTTGTTAAGTGCTAGCAAAGCAGGGTGTTGTGAGGAAGACACTCAACCAGAAATATAGCTAATGGCAAATAGCGGGAGCATGGCAAATTAAAGCAACTGTTTCATTAGCACAGAAACGTTGAGTGTTGTAATAAAGCCATTTTGAAGTCAAAGGGTTAGAATGGGTCAAAGAGCTTGTTCACAGATAACGGTAAGGTAGCAAGCAAATCATAGCCGATAGTTACACTGTGGTCTCATGGACATTCTTTCCAGGTAGGGTTGCCTGGTTCCTCTTCGCCACCGGCAGGAGGATTTGGGGGGGGGGTGGAGTCTGAGGAGGGCGGGGTTTGGGGAGGGGAGGGGCTTCAATGCCAAAAAAGTCCAATTAGCAAAGCTGCCGTTTTCTCCAGGGGAACTGATCTCTATCAGCTGGAGATCAGTTGTAATAGCAGGAGATCTCCAGCTAGTATGGAGGTTGACAACCCTATTTCCAGGGTGTGGCAGAAACCTCAGCATTTTCCAGGACTCTGGTATGCCTTTGTCCTTGGGTGCTGTGTGTTATTTACAGGGGGATTGCTGCAAAGCCAACAAAATATATCATGATGATTATATTGTAAATTAATAACTGTCCCTCTTTTTATCCCAGGCCTTTTATGCAGGGACATTTCCCTGCGGTCACCCCCACCGACTGCTTTGGAACTTACTTTTGATTATGCATGCCTTTTCCACCTGCCAGAGGTCGCCTCGCTCTCCCCAGGCATTTTGCCCGCATTTTCCAAATTCTGGCTAAAACAGCATCTGGAAAACATGGGCAAAACATGCAGAAAGAGCAAGGCGACCTCTGATGGGTGGAAAAGGCATGCACTATGAAAAGGAAGGCCCAAAGCAGTTAGCAGGGGTGACAACGAGGAAACATCCCTGCATAAAAGGCCCTGGTCTTTTTCCAAGATCCTCAGACAACCTATGTGGTTCTACTTACCCCCATTTTATCCTCATATCAACCTTGTGAAGCTGTTTAGTCTGAAAAAGAGTGTGACTGGCCCAAGGTCATCCAATAAACTTCACCCGTCAATGTATTTCTTGGTAGCCACTTGGTTCCTCTCCCAAAAAATCTCCACAGGTTTGATTTGTGCAAGGGAGAAGGAAATTCAAAAGGGGGGTTCTGGTCAAAACTGCAGAGCTGAGAAATCTGAAAATCTCATTTCCTAAGGCCGGCTGGTTGTATACCCAGAGCATTATGACCAATTAAGACTGCATTCATAAGCATTCCTACCATGCAATAAGTACCATTAAATTCAGTGGGATTTACATCTGAGTATACATGCGTAGGATTGCATGGCAAATGCGCTAAAGGTGTGTACATGCCACTGCTCCGCTGGCACTTGTCCCAGTGGCCTTTGTGGCTAATCTGCCCCTGCTGGTATTCAGAAGATGCATAGATCAGAGTGCCTGTTTTCACACAAGTTGAATGCCTAACATGTTCAGTTAAAAGGATCAGGTAGTAGGGGATGAGAGACCTCTGCCTGAGACCCTCTGCTGGGCAGACTCAGTGTTACTCCTCTGAAGATGCCTGGCCACAGCTGCTGGTGAAACGTCAGGAAAGAAAATACCAAGACCATGGTCACACAGCCCGGATAACCTACAAGAACTGATAAACTCTGACCGTGAAAGCCTTTGACAATATTTTGCCTTTCTTTAAAATTCCAGATGGAACTCTGGCAATAGAGTGAAAAAGTAATGCAAGAAGCAGGACAGGAAGCCTGAGAAGGTGAAAGTATCATCTAGTGGTGTAGTGCCAGCATGGTGTAGTGGTTCAGAGTGGCAGACTCTAATCTGGCGAGCCTGGTTTGATTCTCCACTCCTCCACATGAGCAGTGGACTCTAATCTGGAGAAGTGGGTTGGTTTCCCCTCTCCTCCACATGAGCGGTGGACTCACACTAGGTTTGATTCCCACTCTTTCACATAAGCAGCGGACTCTAATCTGGAGAACTGGGTTGGGTTCCCCACTCCTCCACATGAGTGGTGGACTCTAATCTGGTGAACCATGTTGGTTTCCCCACTCCTACACCTGAAGCTGAAACGGGTCAGTGCCTTTCATTTGACTATGCTCTTAGAATTGATCCCTTCTTGAGAAGTGGTATGTTATCTTATTTAGTTAGTCACCTACTAAGCAGGACTCACAAAAGTAAGTATTTTTATTGAATAGCTTCAATGTTATATATGTGTATGTGAAAGTATTACAAAGTCTTAAAAGTGTTAACAGTGTATACAAGAATACAAGCAAGTTCTACATACTATTAAGTTTTAAAATCCAATACTTAAAATATAACAGTTAAAGAAGTCTGATTTAGTTAAAAGAATCTGATTCACACTATCAAGAATAGCATATAAGTAAGTTCATACATACCAAAGCCAATATCTTCTGAGATTCTCTTAGTCCAAAGACTTAGAGAGATCTAACTTTCTAGCCTTTCCCTGCATGTATTTATACTGTCTAAAATAAACTACATATGACTTGGTTTCTCTGAGATGCCCACAACTACACATCCACTTCAACTGTGCTCCTTCAGCTGCATACTCCCTGGATACTGCCATACAGGGAGTTCCTCTTTCAGCAGGGTCATCTGCTGGTCACAGCCATATACTAAACAGTCAGTTTTTAGCTTTGTTATCCATCTATAAAGGTTAATTTTACTAACATCATCTCCTAAAGAACATGATAAAAATGAATATATTTTCAACATTCTACTAAAACTCTATTACATATAAATCTTTTTAAAAAATATTTTATTGATGGGTTTTGGGGTACAGAAATTAAAAGGGAAGTTGGGGAAAGGGGAATGAAAAAAATAATTAAGTTTCAATATCCAAATTCGGTTCATGAAAATTTTACAGTATACAAAAAAAAACCAAATTAATCTATTATGCATCCAGTCAAACGATAGCTCATCTAGTAATCATTACTTAGATCTACAAAAATATTTACACTAATGGTATATATTAATTATTGTGTCTTATTAAGCCTTCTTGCCCTACTAAATACAATTAATTGATTTTAATCATGCATATTTATAAAAGAATTGCCATTTATGCCAAAAATCATCTAATGGTTGCTTATTTAACAAACAGGTCAGTTTAGACATCGTAGCAAATTCAAATAGTTTGCGGATCCATTCAGTCTTTGTTGGAATCTTAGAGTTCTTCCAATAGGAGGCATACAGAATTCTTGCGGCTGTGGTGGCATATTGAAAAAATATCACATATAAATCTTAAACCCAGTATGACACATATAATATAAATGTTTTGGCAAGTTATCATAGAGTCTTTTGTAGCTGATCAAGGGCAACACTCTAAGGTCACTAAACTTTAAAGTTGTTATGAGTTGCTAGAGATATGCTTTGAAGTCACTATAAGCTATAAGCGAGGTAGCAGCTACAGAGCACTTCCTCTAACAACAACCTTGGCACATCATTTGCTTACATTCCATATTCAGGGTCTTTCCAGTGTTCAGTCACAATGACAGCAGTAACTGCTTCTCTGTAAGCTAGAACAACATAGACCTATTTCTTGAATAGAAAAAAAGAGTCTCTTGCCCAGGCATGTCCAAGCTTGTCCAGCTTAAAGGGAATCAAGCTTCTAATGGCTTTTTATGAACATTATGATTTTACATAGGGAATTCTGTCCATGCACAACACTAATACATCAGTTCATATGTTCTATATATTAAAACCTGTAAGAAAGCCTGCTGGATGACCTTGGGCTAGTCACAGTTCTCTCTGAACTCTCAGCCCCACCTACTTCACAGGGTGTCTGTTGTGGGTAGGTGAAGGGAAGGTGATTGTAAACCGCATTGAGGGGGTTACCGCACTTTGTATTCCCAGCGAGTTTGAAAATGTTATAAAAAACATCACTTTAAAAGGGTTTTTGGATACCATGGATTATAAATGGTTGGAAGACGTCTTCACAGCTAAAGGGGCCAAACAAAGTGCGAACAGTATTTTTTATAACGTTTTCAAACTCTTAACACATCGGTTCTTGTAGGTTATCCGGGCTGTGTGACCGTGGTCTTGGTATTTTCTTTCCTGACGTTTTGCCAGCAGCTGTGGCAGGCATCTTCAGAGGAGTAACACTGAAGGACAGTGTCTCTTCAGGAGTAACACTGTCCTTCAGTGTTACTGGCGAAACGTCAGGAAAGAAAATACCATGACCACGGTCACACAGCCCGGATAACCGACAAGAACCAATGAACTCTGACCGTGAAAGCCTTCGACAATATCTTAATACATCGGTAGGAATACATAGAAAGTGCGAACAGTATTTTTTATAACATTTTCAAACTTATAAGACATCGCTGGGAATACAAGTGCGGTAACCCGAGACTCCTCAAAGGTAGAGAAAAGCGGAGTATAAAAACCAACATCTGCTGCTTCTTCATGCTTAGCACAACAAGTGTTAAAGCTAGGGGTTTAGAAAATAACAAGGACAGATTAACATGGGGAGGAGGTGTAATTAAAGTAGAAGATAACTGGCAGTCATCTGTTCGCTATTTCAAATGTTTGGCAAAGCTTGCAATCAGCTTTTTGAAGCATAAATTTGCGTTATCATGGTTGCAATTAATTTAACACTAAAAATTAAAAACCTAATTGATTCAGTGTCTTTCAGCCTTGACGTTGGGACTTGACCTTTCCAAAGCGGCATTTGATTTTTGACAATAAATTCAGCGGCCAAAAGGCACGCCTCATTGCGTTGACGGCAGTGCAAACTGTAAAGTTTAATAGATGTGATGTATCTAAGAAGATAAACATTCACCACCACCAATCAGAATTACAGTCGGTCTGCAGCAGGAAGAATGAGGTGGTAGAATTCTGGACCATACCCATTCAGGCTTCTGATGGGGTCTTAGGGTGCCAACTTCCTGGTGGTGTCTGGCGTTTTCCCACTATTACAACTGATCTCCAGGCGATCAGTTCCCCTGGAGAAAATGGCTGCTTTGGCAATTAGACTCTTTGGCATTGAAGTCCCTCCCCAAACCCCACCCTCCTCAGGCTCTGCCCCAAAAACCTCCCACCGGTGGCAAAGAGGGACCTGGCAACCCTAACCAGGATCCATTTCCATATGAAATTTTATATCTACCCAGGTTTCAGCTGCTGAAAGAAGTGTTACCCATATGGCCTACCTGTATGTGATCCCCTTGTGGATTAAGAGCACACACGCATATCTAAAAAAGGTAAAATTAAATTAGGGACCACTGCCTATGTATTCCGAGGTCCAGAATTTTGGTAGTAGCACTGCACTAGAAAGGCAGGAAGGATTCAGACAGCTGCAGTCTCTCACTCACTCACTCGCTCACATATACCCACCAACACAGAGAGCAAACCTTAACTCTAGACAATCTAACACCTAAGCAATAAAAGCATGCAATATAGGGGGCCAAATGTTTTCATTGTTGTAGCCTGAAGAAACAATAGGCTTAAGATAGGGATGATTGCTAGGGATGCTAGTCTCAGGTTGGGAATTACCTGGAGATATTGGGGGTGGAGCCTGAGGAGGATGGGGGTTGGGGAGGGGATGGACCTCAGTGAGGTATAATGCCATAGTCCACCTTCCAAAGAAGCCATTTTTTCCAGGTGAACTGATCTCTGCTGCTTGGAGATATTTGTATCCCAGGAGATCCCCAGTAACTACCTGGAGACTCACCAAAAGGTCTTAACACTTCATTGGACCTTGCATGTTTTTGGTAGTACATGTTGAATCCCCACACCCGGCAATGTTATTGTGGTCCTCTACCTGCACGCAATTCATGACACAGCTAATTTGCTGCTTCCAGGAAGTCTGTGAATGTACATCCCTGGGTGAGTTTCATGTAGTTTTCTTGTTATGGTTACAAGTTTCATCGGTGTAAACTGTATTATGTCATTGTTTGTTCATTGCTGTAGAGTTAAAATTTAACACGGTACTGAGGAAGAAGACACAAAACAGGGTTATTACCGGATTCCTGTCTGCTCTTCATTCTTCAACGTCTCTTCTACATTCTTCAGTCTCCTTCAGTTGGAGACTTACATCAGTTCACCTGGAGTTTAGACTATTGAGAGTGCATCAATCGTTATTATTTTCACAAGAACTTGGCAATTATTGAGTTTAGAATACAAGCGTGTGTATTTGACATCTTCAGATTGTTATATCGTATTTGAAGACATTTCTGTTTATGTGTTGATGCTATACAAGGTGATTTTCTTATTTTCCAGTTTTATATTTATATACATTTATATTTATATTATATTTATATACATTTATAGTGCATATGAGTATTATTCTTTATAACTTTTGGCAGTAGTTGCTGTGATTTTTTTATATACTACCTGGAGACTGGCCTAGTGATTGCTGACTGGACCCTTCCATGTATTAAGGGTGTGCTATCATCGCTAATCATTGAAACATCGCCTACATTTTTGAGTGGAGAAGAGACTAATTTGCTTAACTCCCATGCAGAACTATTCAGGCTGTTTCCCTTTTATGTCAAGAAGTGTTTTAGACGGAGTAGAATTTGGATTTAAAGCTGCTTCCCTAGTGTCATTCTTGGAAATGCCTTGGTGGAACCCCATCTGAATTTGACTGGAATATGGGGGTTCCTTTATGGATGTCTCTATTGTCTGGTATCAACAAAAGATACCATCCGCCCCAGGATCCTGTCCTTCTCTGGGATTACCGGTTCCCCTCAAGAACTAATATAGCATGGGTTTGTTTGTTTGTTTGTTTTGTAAACAAAAAGGTGCTAGTACTCATATACAAGGTTGTGCTGATTTCCAGCAATTTCACCCTCAGTGATAAAAGGTGGCGGTACTTGGTACCATTGAGTATAGTCACAACAAAGCCCCAATTATAGCAAAGTCACTGGTGGCCAGTCACTAATTTACTATGAGTCCCACCTGGAGGCTGGCATCCCTAGTAACTGGTACCCATTATAGTTTGAATTTTGGCCTGCATCACTCCTCAAAGCAGTGGGAAGGTACAGGTGGTTGATATTTTTTAATGCCCTCCCACCTAAAAATTCCCTGTGTGTTAGGGTTGCCAACCACCAGGTGCTAGCTGGAGATCTTCTGCTATTACAACTGATAGCCAACTGATAAAAGTTGCTTTAACTATAGAGTTTTGCCCAAATACCAGAGTGTCCCCATGGTCATCGGTGACATGATGACATCACTTCCAATGCATGCTGGAAGTGACATCATCACATTGCTGACGACAGAGAACTAGGCCTAAGGTTGCTGCCGGTAAGTTCCCCTCCAGCTGCCTGAACAGCACTGGGGAGGGGCTGCAAAAAGGGGGATCCCCCTCCCTCAGCAGGGGTCTGGGAACCATAGTTGTAAATCTGGGATATTACCAAATCCCATCTGGAGGTTAGCAACTCTAGTCAGAAGAGGGCTCTGAGATCTGAACACACATTGTCCTGAGAAGCCCACTAAGTTAGGCCCTGCCTTTGGTTTTGTTATTCCTCTTTAAGATCACAGAATCCCTGTCACTTTGCACCAGACAGTGCCAACAAAGGAAATCTAATCGAAGCCAACATGCAAGAGCTATGCCATGTTCTTCGAATTACAAGACGTGCGCTGCTACTTGAAATGACAGTCATGTAGTACATGTGCCTTCCATCCGTATCTGTGCTGATCTCTCTCTTATTCAAGAGATTCGCTTGATTTAGGAGTATGTGCTGTAAATCTGCAGCCTTGACAGAAACCTATTCATAAAGCATGGAGATTTTTTCCATACATTTTAGAGGAAAGTCAATGTTGCAAAGTGAAGTGTAAAATTATTCCTGTCTCAATGTTATTTTTGAGTCATATATCTCTGCCTTTTATGAACAGCCAGCATATTTGGAAGAATTATGTCTGAGTCATAAATCCCTATTTGTTCAGGACATGACTAATAGGTGTCTTTAACACAGTAAAATGATATTACTGTCTTATCTTGCAGATTTTTTTTAACCTCTGAAACACTCAGGACAAAATGAAATTTAAACAGCTTGACAAGAATTAATACATTCTCTGTCTGGAAATAGTCACATCCCTTCTTTTTGCAGTCTCGTAAACGGATACTATAATTTACCTATGAGGGCTTCCAAAATGTACCCTTTTAATATTTAGCAAGCCAAATTGTCCTGGTTGCTTCTTGGTTGTTAAGCAGCTGCAATAAATATGGAACAGTTGGACCAAAGGTGACAAGGAAGAGGTACTCAGTGAGGCTTGACTTCTACAAGATTCAGTATGACTCCACCGAGTTCAATCAGACTTACTTCCAAGCATGTGAGCATAGCCGTTTCTGACCCTGCTTTGAGTTATGCATTGGTAAGTCTCTCTGACTGCTGTGAGACAATGCATATGGAACTAGAGAGAGATCAGATTGCAGTGTACATTCCTTTTCATAAATCACTGAGGGAAGTAGCCATGGGGAGAAGGAAAAAAAGTTCTCTCCTAGGGTTGCCAACACCCAGGCAGGGCCTGGAGATCTCCTGGAATTATAACATCTCCAGGCTAGGGATGCCAGCCTCCAGGCGGGACCTGGGGATCACCTGGAATTACAGGTCATCTCCATACTAAAGAGATCAGTTCCCCTGAAGAAAATGGATGCTTTGGAGTATATGGCATTGTACTCCACTGAGGTCCCTGTCCTCCCCAGGCATCCACCCCGCACCCAACAAGTTCAAGGCCATCCACAGTGCCCCTCCGCCACAGTGCAAGCAGGAACTCCAGTCGTTCCTGAGACTTCTTAATTTCTACCATGCCTTCCTGCCCAACAAGGCATTGGTTGTGGAGCCGCTGCACCGTCTCCTCGACAAGGCTACCCCGTGGTCTTGGGGCAAACTGCAACAGAGGGCGTTTGAGGCCGCCAAGGGCCTCTTGTCGTCTTCTAGCCTATTGGTCCACTTCGACGAGCGCCTGCCAGTGGTGTTGACCTGCGATGACTCGCCCTATGGCATCGGAGCCGTCCTCAACCACCTGCTGCCGGACGGTCGGGAGGCCCCGATCACGTTCAACTCCCGGACTCTCTCCTCAGCAGAGCGAAACTACGCCCAGATTGACCGGGAGGCTCTCGCCGTCGTGGCCGGCATCAAGAAATTCCACGACTACGTGTACTGCCATCCCTTCACCGTCGTGATGGACCACAAGCCAAAGCTGGGCCTGTTCATGCCGGATCGCCAGACTCCGCAGATCCTGTCCCCCCACATGGTCCGCTGGTCGATCTTCCTGAATGCATATGACTGCAGGCTCCTGCATCGTCCTGGCAAAAGCATCGCGAACGCTGATGCCCTCAGCCGCCTGCTGCTCGAGTGTTCCAACCCCGACCCCTCTCCGGCCCATGACATCCTGCTGATTGAGACCCTGCCGGAGCTGCCCCTGCAAGCGTCAGACATCGCTGCCCACCTGGCTAAGGACTGAACCCTTGCCCGGGTTCTCAACTGGGTGGGGAAGGGGTGGCCGGCAGCCCGTCTGGACTGGGAGTTCACGCTGTTCACCACCCGCCAGCATGAACTGTCCCTCCACAAGGGCTGCCTTCTCTGGAGGAGCCGGGTTGTGGTTCCGGCCAAACTCCGCACGAGGATCCTAGAGGCACTCCACGTCTGCCATCCCGGAATCGTGCACATGAAGGCCCTGGCCCAGAGCTACGTGTGGTGCCGGGCATCGACGCCGCAGTAGAAGAGTGGGTCAAGTGTTGCCACCGCTGCCAGGAGTCGCGTCCAGAAATGCCGCGCGCACCGACCCAACACTGGGAGTCAACGCGCACGCCCCGTTCCCACATCCACATTGACTTCGCGGTGCCTTTCCAGGGTAAGACATTCCTGATTGTCATTGACTCCTACTCCAAGTGGCTGGAGGTGATAGATGTTGGGTTAATGACCACACGAGTAGTCGTCCAGGAGCTGCGCCTGCTCTTTGCGACCCACCGCTTGCCGGACACCGTGGTCTCCGACAATGGGGCCCAATTCACCTCGGGCTAATTCCAAGGGTTCCTGACCAACAACATAATCCGCCACGTGACCTCGGCCCCATTCCATCCCGCCACCAACGGCCAGGTGGAACGAATGGTCCGAACAACGAAGGAGGCTTTAGGGTGCATGGATCGGGGGGACTGGGACGTGCGGCTGGCTGACTTCCTACTGGTCCAACACATCACCCCAAACTCTGCAACTGGCAGGAGCCCAGCCGAGCTCCTCATGGGCCACCGCCCGAAGACCCTGCTCGACAGGCTGCACCCCGATCTGGCACCGAGTGCCCAGCCCACAAGGACTCTACCACAACCCCTAGGGTTGTTGAGCAGGACGACCTGGTCTATGCCCGCAACTACAGGGCAGGACCGGCCTGGATTCCCGCCACCGTCCAGGAAGCAACAGGCCCAGTGTCATACAGGGTCGCCACCCCAGAAGGGTGAGTACTTCGGTGGCACATAGACCAGCTCCGCCGCCACCCCGCAGACCTGCCCGATGCTGTCCCTGGCCCGGTGACACCGGTGCGTTCCAGTGCCGTGGACCGAGAGCAAGTTGCGGCTCCGGAAATCCAACAGCCGGAGGACCTGCTCCTGGCCAGCGAGACAGGCCCCACCGACTGCTCGATGAAGACATTCCCTCCGATGAGGGCGTGTCCGATCCTGCTTCGACGACACCACCAGCAACCCCCGTCCCGGCGCCCCAGCGCTCGCAATGAGTACAAGCACGACCGGGCTACCTCAAGGACTCTGACTGCTCCTGCATTGTCCGGACTTAGGGGGGAGGGGTACATAGTTAGGCAATATGCAGGAGGAAACTTAGGAGCTTGAGTCTCGGACGAAAGATCCTAGACCCTGCACGTGCCATTTGTCCAAACCGGCATGCGTCATTGGCCCTAAGCCGGCACATGCCATTGACGACCCGGGGTTGTTCCCCCTATCACGGATCAGGGGGAGTGGCCGCGGGTAGCCAGGGGGGCATATAAGTAGGGCTGTTTGCACTGTGTTCTTTAGTTCTGTTCTTCACTACAATAAAGCGTTGTTGTTGGAACTCTGTCTCGACCTCGTGTGTCCTCCCCACGCGGACTTAACAAGTATGTCTCCGGTTCATCCTTCTCTTGCCTCACACTTTTTTATCCCAAGATTGGAAAACCTTATGCATGGTGTGGTTTGTTGTGAAGAAAGTCCTGACAGTCTCATGAGCACTGCATAATCACTAGCAAAAATCCCAAAGCATCTGAGTATCCACCCCTTGAAAATGCTGCTTTGTAATTGTCTGTAGTGCTTACTGTGATAAAAATGTCACCCCTCCCCTCTCTCTCCCCAGTGAGTGGCCATTTCACAACCCATTTCGGAAAAAATGGAGTACTGCAGAATCACCAGCCAAAATCCATAAACACCTGAGTCTCTGCCCCTTGCAACCCAGTTCTACTCAGAAAAGAAAAAGAGGGGAGGGAGATTCTCTGCTGGTCCATGAGTCTGGGAACACTTCACTGTTGAAACTGATGAGAAAGAACGCTATGTGGGGGGGGGGGGAGTTCTCCATCCATGCCCAAGTCTGTGAACACTTCCTAAAACTGACTAGAGTCAGGAGGAGGAGTTTGAGAACGGGGGCATATTGGGGCATGGGAAGATTGACCCGCGACTTGACTATGCACCTTCTGGTAACTGAGATAAGCTCGGAACAAAACTTAATAGCGTGATAAAACAGGGAATGGAAAACCAGGGAAGTTGCAGGATGGAAGTGAGCTGAGATTCCCAGGGAGGAGAACATCATGTATAACCCCAACAGAGAACCGAGACAATTGTGGGAGAATCGTAAGACAAAGGCCGTTTACACATGGCTGTAATAAAATTTGTTTGTCCCTGTCCTGTCTCATGTTTATCACCCCACATTAAAAAAACTGAACATATAGGGACAGGGACTAACAAATGGGGCAGCAGCAGCAGCGGCTCCTTTCTGCCCCCGGACCCATACTTCTCTCTCCCCCTCTCCCCCCACCCACTCTTGCACCCTCCTCTGCCCTCTCAGCACCAGCCGTGAGTCTCAGCCCACCTCAGAGCAGCCTGCAACCTGCTGCCCAGACCCCACCGTCAGAGGTGAAGCAGCTGCGGCAGCTCCTTCCAGCACCAGGGCTGTGCACTTCCAGCCGCTGCAAACCTTTTGCTGGTTGGAGGCTGCGGTGGCTGGAAGTGTGCAGTCTTGGCGCTGGAAGAGGCCGCTACCACTGCTTCGCCTCTGATGGCGGGTCTCCAGGCAGCAGGCTGAAGGCTGCTCTGAAGTGAGCTGAAATGCCAGCTGATGCTGGGGGGGGCGCAGGAGGGCAGAGGAGCAGGGGAGAGGGGGACAGAGAGGCATGGGTCAGCGGGGAGGAACCGCTGCTGCTGCTGCCCCCACAGAGGCCAGGTGGTTGCTACAGCCACGGGAGTTTACTGGCATTCTGGAGTGCACTGGCAAACTCCCGTGGCTGTAGCCAAACACCCATTTAAATCAGGACAAAGCAGGACTTTGAAAACCTGCCGAAGTCCCAGAAATGGGTGGGCTGATCCCGCAGCCGGGCACCGACCATGTGTGCTTACTTTGCAGATTCACTACATTCGCAGGAGAAAAAGGAAACAGGATGGCCATGCATAAATGGCCAAAGTAACCATGCATAAAAGGCCAATGTCACACAGTCAGTTTTATTTGGTATCAAAGCTGATCATATAGAATGTAACTAAGTTTTTCTCCAGTATGCTCTTGCAACTTTTTTTTTTGGGGGGGGACGGGGAGTTCAAATGATTTGGCAGTCAGAATGAGCCTATCTTGACTACAAAGAATTCATACTGGAGATCTTTGAAATAAGCAGGTTGCTTTTTGTGCAACACTGGATACTCAAGCATGTTCTAAGTGTATAAGTAGTGTTACATACAAGCTGGAGACGGCCAATGGGTGAAAGGACATCCTGCAACTGTATGCATTTATTTTATGATTTAATAATGATGCAACAGCATGTTAGCACACTAACACTGATGTATTGCCATTTTAGTGTGTGTTTTTAGATATATGAGTATAACTACATTAATATTGTAACATGCATTATTGTTAACTCATTCTAATTCTGTGGGCATATATATAGGTTACTGAATTATGTTTATGTATAAATGTATCATTTGACAAACTGAAACTCCCCATGGACTTTGCTGATAATCTCTATCTCAGAAGAGAGACTATTACAAAGATATTGCTCGCCCTCAAATTCCATGCCCACCTGCCAGTGTGATGGGCCATCTCCAGCCAACCCTACCTGCCACAGATTATTCTTCTATGACCATTTGGCATGCAAGCAGCAACCCTGGATACATGCAGCCCATTCCTGAAGGTGGGGGGGGGGTAGATGCACGGCACCTGGAAGCGGTGAAGCCGCACTGTCTCCTCCGAAGCTTCCCGACTGCTGAAGAGAATAAAAAAGCCTTTTTAAAAATAAAAAGACGAAAATGGGAGAAATGCCCCCATTGAACAAAGCAAGGCTTCACCACCAAAAAAGTAGTGCAGCCATGCCACAGCTCAAGGGGGTGTTCCTGGGGCAAACGGAGTTAGGAAGCTACCCAAAGGCAGCTCTGCCCCGGGAACGTCTCCCCCACAACTGCGCAGGTGTCCTCTTCCAGGATTTAGTTCCTGGAGTGGCTGTGCTGGCAGAAGGGACCACCAGAGCCCCATGGCTCCCAGATGCTGGAGCGTTTGCCCCCACGCCAGTGTCGGTGCTACTTTTTCTGTGATAAAGTGGCACCTACACCAGTGCAGGGTCATGCTGGCTCCCAAGGAGATTCCCCACCCACCCCTCAGGACTGCAGCCATGGTATTTTTTGCAGTCCCCTATTTTTCCTGCCCACCGGCAAGAGTCTTTAATGTGCCACTTCCTGACAGCCCTATCTACCAAGGATTATCCATTGTGCTTCTCCAGTTCTTTTTGACATCCATAACACTTACCATGAATGATAAATATGATAACCGAATGCCTTCTTGGGGAAAGGGAGTTTTTTGCTTCTATTGTTGCGGGGCCAAGGATCTTTGATAAAGTGATTGGTGGGACATAAGATACAAAAGGTTAAGAACCACTACTCTAAAAGATGTGGGTATTCTAGGAATTGTGATGAGATCTATACTATGCATAATACTTCTTGCCACCTTTACTAATAGTAAGGAAAAATACTTTCACCATTTCTGGCCTTTGTATTCTAATCTTCGGATTTATTAGTTTTTTCCATTTTCCAAAGTGTTGCCTGGGCACATTTCAACCTGTTTAATGGGTAGAGCTGGCTTGGGGCGGGGGGAGAGAATTAATTGCCCTGGATAAATTAAAATTCCATCATGGCTCCAGCCCTGTGGAATTGGCTCCCTGAAGAGGCGAGAGGGGCCCTCCTTGGAGATCTTCAGGAGGCACAGCTTGTTTGCCAGGGCTTTGGAAGGGGTTTTAATGGTTTGTATTTTTTAAGGGGCAGAAGGAGGGGGAAACTTGTTATTTTATTCTGGTTTTAACTATTATTGTAAGCTGTCTTGAACCACAAGGAAAGTGTGTGTGTGTGTGTGTGTGTGTGTGTGTGTATATATATATATATATATATATATATATATATATATAATATTTATATAATATATTTTATTATATATATAATAAAATATCAAACTAAATAAGATATTTGATCTGACCAGAAAGGTACTAAGCCACCATTATATGCCCTCAAAAAACACAGGCTGTAACTCACCATATTTACATAGCTGAGGCAAATGTTCCTGCAATTTCAGTACAGTGCAGAATGTTTTTTTCTGTGTGTCTGACCAGGCCCTGTTGGTAGGGGAAACTCAGGTGCTTTTAGGTCAGTTACCATGGAAATCTCCCCATCTGTACTGGTAAATTACACTGATGGTGTCATTATTATATAATGTATTTGTGCAAAGCTATTGCCTTAAATTAAACATTCCATCTCATTTTCATTGCCTATATTATTTTTTGGCCAAGATTATTACCTCAAAACCACTGGGATTAAAAATAAGTTCTTTTCTACACATCTGCTTCTTGCTTTTAAATTTTGTATTGCAGGTGTTTAGTCACTCTTAGTGCATCTCGTTGCTCTGTAAGTTTGTCTCCAATTTGACTTTTGGTGATGTTCTGTAACAACTTGAGTATCTCCTGAGCAGTTCTAGCACCCTAACAGAAAAAGCAAAGTGTGGTGTAGTGGTTAAGAGTGGTGGTTTTGAGCAGTGGACTCTGACCTGGAGAACCAGGTTTGGTTTCCCACTCCTCCACATAAGCAGTGGAGGCTAATCTGGTGAACTGGATTTGTTTCCCCACTCCTACACATGAAGCCAGCTGGGTGACCTTGGGCTAGTAACACTCTCTCAGCCCCACCTACTTTACAGGGTGTCTGTTGTGGGGAGGGGAAGGGAAGGTGATTGTAAGCTGGTTTGATTCTCCCTTTGCATATAAAAACCAACTCTTCCGCTGCTGCTGCTGCTTCTTCTCTATATCTGTGTTGACATACCAAGCCACAACAATTACAAAGATGAACATGAGTTAACAATGAGATATGGCTGCAAAAAAAAAAAAAAAAAAAAAATTAGGAAAAACAAATGTGATTTTATGTTCATAGAAGCATTACATTGGACCCAACCAAGGTTGGAAAAGGGAGAAGATCCCATTTGGCCACCCAAAAAGACTATGCTGTGGATCATGTATGTACAAAAGGCAAGGGTGGTGGGGGCTGTATTAAGGAGGAAAATTAAGTAAAATTGAGTGTAAAAGTTGGGTGGATCCAACCTATAGTACCAGTATCACAAGAAGTAGTAGATCCACTCTGCTCCAGGCAAATTGGATCTCACCTGGGGTACTGTGTCCAGTTCTCAGCACTATACTTTAAAGAATACACAGACAAAATGGAACCAGTGCAGAGGAGGGCAGTGAGTATGGTTGAAGGTATGGAAGTTCAGAGTGAAGGAACTGAATATGTCTAGCTGGAGAAAAGACAACTGAAGGGCTATCACAGGGAAGAGGGCAAAGACTTGCTGTCTTCTGCTCCAGGTGGCAAGATTAAATTAAATTATAGGAGGATAGAAGTCTGTTGAATATTAGGAGAGCAGTTCAACAATAAAACCAATTAGCGGGAGGTCCTCTTCCTCACTGGAAGTCTTCAAGCAGAATTTGGAGAGCCAATGTTACAGCTTTAGATTTCCTGCTCTGAGGAAAAAGTCAGACAACGTGGCCAATAAGGGCCCTTCACCTCTAGGATGCTATGATGAATAAAGGAGTATTTGGGAGCTGAATTTCTGATGAAAGCACTGAAAAAGAAAGAAAATCTGTAGAAAAAAATGTGATAATGACTTGCGTACTAGGCTGCCAGATGGGAGAATCTCTGCCCTGGACCCTCTGTTCCCTGCTGCCACTCTGCAGGGTGTTGGAAGGACATGGGGGTGGGGGATTCAGTGTCATGCCAATGCCACAACGTCACTTCTGGTGTAAACGGGAAGTGATGCCATCACACTGGCACGATTCTAGGAGTCACCCAAATATCTACGGTGTTTGGTAAATCCTGGAGCATCATGCTGATGCAGTGATGTCACTTCCTGTTCATGCCAGCAGCGACATCACAGCACTGGCATGATGCCAATCAGGTAAATCCCCCCCCCCCATGCATTCTCCCATTGGGTACCAGTGGCAGGCTGGCAACCCTAATGTCTACAGAAAAACAACACATTAAGAGACTTCTTAGTTTCTGTTGCAGACGATAATCAAGTTTTGTGTAAAAATTCGAGGGTTTGTCTACCTCTGATTTTACTGTTCTTCCTTGGGTTGAAATAACTGTTCAGGAAACAACACTGAGAAATCTAGAACAGGAGAAGTGAAAAATGTACAAAACTCTTTGACACTTTTAAAGAATGTTCATTATTTCTCCAGATCTAGCCTGCTCATTTAGTTGAATGTCTATGAGGAAAAGCCACATTTTTAATACACAGAAACAAAACCAGTTTGTAATATCTTGTGCTCCAAATGAATTAGGAGGAGGAAGAGGAGGAGGAGGAGAAGAAGAGTTGGTTTTTATACCCCGCTTTTCTCTACCTTTAAGGAGTCTCAAACCAGCTTACAATCTCCTTCCCTTCCTCTCCCCACAACAGACACCTTGTGAGGTAGGTGGGGCTGAAAGAGCTCTAAAACAATTGGGACTAGCCCAATGTCACTTAGCAGGCTTCATGTGGAGGAGTGGGAGAAACCAGCTCAGTTCACCAGCTTTGAGTCCGCTGCTCATGTGGAGGAGTGGGGAATCAAACCCAGTTCTCCAGAGTCCACCACTCTTAACCACTACACCACACTGGCTCTGAAGAGTGTATAGGAAAAGAAACAGCAAACTGAAGTGATAGGCATTTTGCCTCTTGGCTTGTGAAGCCCGGGCATGGGAGGGGGGGGAAATCACATTTTATCCCTCCCCCATGCTATGGAGACCGTCATTTTTCTAATCTAAGCAACAAACAAATACTACATTACTTCTCAGGAGTTTTAATTACATGGAAAATTTCACACAATGAAACCCTCCTGAGCAATTCCAGGAGCTCTCTTAGCTTCACGTAGAATTCCTGCAATGTTTCCCTTCAGCTGGAAACTCCAAATATGGCTCACAATTTCGATTTCGGCAGTGTTCAGTGGCTCTGTGTTGCGATACATGAAGTCTACATCTGGAGGAAATCTTCAGAGGGCGTTTGTCTTCTCTCACGAGAGCTTTTGAGACCTAGTGCCGCCTAAGAGCAATTCTGTCGCACTCCCTTCCATCCCTTCTGCTTCAACATCTGTGCAGGTAGGGAGAGGACCTCCCCTTGTGAGTGGCTACCTGCTGTGAATTCTGCTGCTGCTTCAGGAAAAAAGAGTACTGTACAAATTACTGAAACTGAGTTATTTATTTCCGACTTTCCTACTGCACACTGGGTAGAAGGCCACAAAAATGCCACCACAAATCCTGACTCCACAAAACCCTTTCCCTTCTTCCTTCTCTTTCACTCTCTCAGAAACACAAACATAAACATTCTACAAATACTGTGGGCCAGCAAAAATAAATGTGCATTTGATATATGCACATATTAGATCAGTGATCTCTCATGTGGTGCCCAAGAGTGCAGTGGTACCCACCAATGTGATTTCAGGTGTCCACTTGATTTTCCTGCAACGCATCTCTTCCCTCAAAGCCAGTGTGAGAGCTGGTGTGGTATAATGGAGAAGAAGAAGGAGTAGGAGGAGAAGAAGAAGAAGAGTTGGTTTTTATATGCCAACTTTCTCTACCACTTAAGGGAGAATCAAACCGACTTACAATCACCTTCCCTTCCCCACCCCACAACAGGCACCCTATGAGGTAGGTGGGGCTGAGAGTGTGACTAACCCAAGGTCCCCCAGCTGGCTTCATGTGGAGGAGTGGGGAAACAAATCCAGTTCACCAGATTAGCCTCCGCCGCTCAAGTGGAGGAGTGGGGAATCAGGTTCTCCAGAACAGACTCCACAGCTCCAAACCACCGTTCTTAACCACTACACCATGCTGGATCTCTAAGAGTGCTGGACTACTATCTGGAAGACCCAGGTGCAACTCACTACTTGCTGGGTGATCTTGGGCCATTCACACACTCTTAGTTGTATATTTTAATCTTGATGCTATATATATGGTATATTGTATTTGTTATGTTGGAAGCCGCCCTGAGCCCGGCAGTGCCGGGGAGGTTGGGGCACAAACCAAATCAGTCAATCAATAAAATAAACCTACCTCACAGGGGTGGTATGAGCATACAATGGAGAAGAGGAGAAGCACGTAAGCTGTTTCAGGTCCCCATTGGGGAGAAAGGTGGAGTATGAATTAAATAAATAAACAAATAAATAAAAGCCAAGAGCCAATACTAGGTTTATTTATTTATTTATTATCTCACTGGAGTGGGGGGGGGGTGCTTTAAAAGAACTCAGGGCAGCACCATTCAGAAAGCTGCATCCATCATAAGAGGATGCTTGGCTGACTGCTTCCAGCCCACCGTGGCAGCCATTTGGTAACTCTTCCCATCCCCAGGGCATCCGTTTTGGGGTGGCGCCCATTACCCATTCTAATAATGCACACAAGCACAACAAGGCTGGGGACCTTGCATTAGATTTTGGTATATGTATGTAAAATATTTTGTGCTTATATGGGAAGCCGAGCAAAGGATTGAGGACGGACGTGCACAGGCTGGGAAAGAGCAAGCAGGAACTTGGAAACAGAATAGGAACGGCGTGGGATGTTGCTGAGGCAAAGAGCTAGGCGAGGCCCAGAAACCTATAGCTCCGATCAGCATGCAGGTGGTTCCTGGGGCTGAGGGGACACAGGTAGAGGCCCATCCTTGCCAGGTAATAGTGTAGAAAAGCCTGAGCTTTTAATTCCATGGTGAGAAAAACGAAGGAAGGAAGGAAGGAAGGAGAATCTCCACACTTCCTAGTTTTAGGCACATGAAGGTTCTGGGACTAGGCTACCTTAAAGGGTGGGTTAAGTAAAATAACATCTGTCCTGTATTTGTTGAGCAACTCATTATTTATTAAGAAAATATGTACCTTTCCTTAATACTGGCTTTTCCTCCAATACCTTTCCGAGTGAAGTATAATAAAATTCTGTACTTTTATTGTTGAACTGAATATAGCCTCTGGCGTCTCAATTATTTGAGGTAAAACCAAGTAGGAGACAAGGGAGAGATCCCCCACCCACCCCGTCACAGCTGCCTTCTTCATTTAGATACAAAAGGAGTTTTGTCTGTAGAATTCAGTCTACAAAGAGTCATTTGTGGAAAACAGTTGTGTGAACTCTTTAGAACAGAAGCAAAAACATGACCGCCTTCATCCAGGGGAGAGAGATGTGTTGGTGGTGGTGGGTGGCCTTTCCCTAGGCCACCTGGTGGTTGCCAATCACCAGGTGGTAGCTGGAGATCCCCCGGAATTACAGCTGTTCTCCAGATGACAGAGATCTGTCCCCCTGGAGAAAATGGCGGCTTTGGAAGGTGGACTGTATGGCTCATACTCCACTGAGATCCTTCCCCTCCCCAAATGCCACCCTCCCGAGGGCCCACCTCCAAATCTCCAGCTATTTCCCAAACCAGAGTTGGCAGCCTACTTGTAGGGTTGCCAGCTCCAGGTTGGGAAATACCTGGAGATTTTGGGGGTGGAGCCTGAGGAGGGCGGGGTCTGGAGAGGGGAGAGACCAATGCTATAGAGTCCAATTGCCAAAGCAGCCATTTTCTCCAGCGTGGTGTAGTGTTTTGGAGCGGTGGACTCTGATCTGGAGAGCTGGGTTTGATTCCCCACTCCTCCACGTGAGCAGCGGACGCTAATCTGGTGAACTGGATTGGTTTCCCCACTCCTCCACATGAAGCCTGCTGGGTGACCTTGGGCTAGTCACAGTTCTCTCTGAACTCTCTCAGCCACACCTACCTCACCAGGTGTCTGTTATGGGGAGGCGGAGGGAAGGTGATTGTAAGCTAGTTTTATTCTTCCTTAAGTGGTAGAGAAAGTCAGCATATAAAAACCAATTCTTCTTCTTCTTCCAGGGGAACTGATTTATGTTGCCTGGAGATCAGTTGTAACAGCGGGAGATCTCCAGCCACTACCTGGAGGTTGGTAACCTTACCTACTTGATGGAATGTCTGCCAAAAGTCAGTGTTACTGAAATACAAGGCCTGGGTTACTGCTCTGGTGTTCCCTGCTGCAGCGTCTGAAATGAAGTTATATTTCCCAAATATTTGTTCTTTCCTTAACAGAAATTGACTCTCTTACAAGTTAATACTTATTTCTGAGACAGAGCTGTAAATTGAAGAGGGCCCCTTTCCAAAGGGAGGAATTGGTTATTATAATGTTTGGAAAGTAGACTTGAAACAAATTTTAAACGTAAAATTCTGAGTATAGAATCTGGACTGGCATTTTAAATGTGAAATTTTACCTCAGTAAAAACGTGGCTTTTTTTAGACGTGTCAAAGTCTTTTGGTTGTTTTGGTCTTTGGCAGGCCTCCCATATAAACCCTCCTTTGCAAATGCTGGGTATCTTTGCATATCAGGTATCAGCTGTCATGAATGAAATAGAATTGCCTCATGCTGTCTCTCAAAAGCTGTCAAATATGAAACTCTGGTATGTAAACTCTCCCATGACCTCAGATACGTCTGTAACTTTATTGGTTTTTATATCATCTGCTTGTTAAAGACATTGCATGCAAGAAAGCCAGGATACAAATGTCTCCAATAAATCCTCAATATCACCAGTGAAATCAGATGTTATCATTAGATGCCGAGTGCACATACATAATATTCAGTGAAATAAAATATCTTTTGGGAGAAAACTTGGTATTCTCTTATTAGGGGCTCTTGGTTTCCATGACTAAACATTTTCACAAGTTGATTTGCAGTCACTTTCATAGCTTCATTCTTTCCCAGACAGTCAGAAACTGCGTGCACATTTCCCCTTACACCTCCATCACAAAAAAAGACTACTTAAAAACAATTTGGGAATTTAGATCAGGGGCAAGGCATAATTCTGAGGGGGCCATGCCCCTGCTCTAAATTCCCAATTTTATTTTATTTTTTTAAAAGTACTTTTTTATTATTGGGGTGTAAGGGGAAATGTGTACGCACTTCTGTCTAGACTGACCGAGAAAGAATGAGAAGAGACTGGAGAAATCCCTTACTGACCAAATTCATTCTAATCTTCTCTGTCCCCATAACTTCTTCTCCCTTGGCCCTTTGCTTATTTCTTTTTTTATTTCTCTCCTGTTTATTGTCTTCAGTGACAATTGAGAACATTAGTCAGGAATCTGAAGTGTGATGTTTATTATGTTGACGTTGGGCTGTGGAGAAGATATGGCCATGGGGCCGCTTGGACAAGAGCAGAAAAATGAATGCCCAGTTTCCTTCAGCCTGGTATCTGTTTTTCATCATCAGTTGCAAGGAGGATTGCCAGCTCTGGGCTGGGAAACACCTGGAGATTGGAGGAATGGAGCCTGGGGAGGGCAAGGTTTGGGGAAGGAAGTGACCTCATCAGGGTACAGTGCCATAGAGTCCGCCCTCCAAAGCAGCCATTTTCTCAGGGGAACTGATCTCTGTTGTCTGGAGAACAATTGTACTGGGAGACCTCCAGGACCTACCTGGAGGTTGGCAAACTTAATTGCAAGCTACCTTGCTGTAACTATCCTGCGTGACAGAATGTGTATCCCTGAGCATGTGCTGAAGGCTTTTTTATCTGCCAGTGAATAATAGTTGTCAATCTCCCGTTCTTAGATCTCTGCAAATCTGGGATTACATCTGAAGGGCTAAAGAAGCATAATATTCAGGCAATATTAAGTTTAAACACCAGACACTTTCACTACAGAACAAGGAGTGATATTCTACTGATATTCAGATTTTCTAGAAGAACTAAATGTTCTGGATGGAGGGTAGGGTGGCAAACCTGCAGGTGGTGGCTGGAGATCTCCTGCTATTACAACTGATCTCCAGCCAACAGAGATCAGTTCCCCTGGAGAAAATGGCCGCGTTGTCCTTTGGACTCTATGGCATTGAAGTCCCTTCCCTCCCCAAACCCCACCATCCTCAGGCTCCGCCCCAAAAGTCTCCCCCCCCCCGTTGCGAAGAAGGACCTGGCAACCCTAATGGAAGGACGTTAGCTTTTTAGAGCAGGTTAAGAGTGTGGGGGTGCTCATGGACCCTGCTTTGTTTTTGAAAAGCAGGTTGCAACAGTGGCCAGGAGTGCTGTCCATCACCTGCACCTGATTTGCCAACTCTCTTGTTACCTAGATTCAGCTGACCCTGCTGATCCATGCTTCTGAAACCTCATGACTGGATTACTGCAATGTGCTCTACGTGGGGCTGCACTTGAAGATCATGCAGAAACTACAGCTGGTCCAGAATGCAGAAGCCCGAACATTGTCAGAAACTAACTGCTGGAAACATATGTTGCCCATTTTGAAACAACTACCTTGGCTGCCAGTTTGTTTCCGAGATCAATCCAAGGTGCTGGTTATGACATTTAAAGTTCTTCATGACCTGGAACTAGGTTTGCCAGATCCCTCTTTGCCACCAGCAGGAAATTTTTGGGGTGGAGCCTGAGGAGGGTGGGGTTTGGGGAGGGGAGGGGACTTCAAGGCTATAGAGTCCAATTGCCAAAGAGGCCATTTTCTCCAGGGGAACTAATCTGTATCGGCTGGAGATCAGTTGTAATAGCAGGAGATCTCCAGCTACCAAAAGCAGGAGATCTCCAGTTACCACAGTCAACCGGATGTCAGCATCTTCTATTAGCAACAGCCCTATAAAACCCAGGTACAGCATCTTCCTTCTCCCTAGGGTTGCCAACTTCCAGGTACTAGCTGGGGATCTCCCGCTATTACAACTGATCTCCAGCAGATAGAGATCAGTTCCCCTGGAGAAAATGGCTGCTTTGGCAAATGGACTCTATGGCATTGAAATCCCTTTCCCCAAACCCCCGCCCTCCTCAGGCTCTGCCCCAAAAGCCTTTCGCCGCTGGTGAAGAGGGACCTGGTAACCCTAACTTCCATCCCTGAAGAGATGAAAGGGGCCCTCTCCTTGGAGGTGTTCAGGAGATGCTGCAAGGCCTGCCTGTTTGCGAGGGCTTTTGAGAGGGTTTGAATGACTAGGGTTGCCAACCTCCAGATGTGAACCACCAATGTGAATCAGATCACTTGGTCTCTACAATTTCCCCCCCACTCACATTTAGTTGATAAAATCATTAATAAACATTGGCATATCTTGGAGAGCATCACTGGATGCCAAACTCCACCTTTATGTGGGTTGCGCTGTCCACGTACCATTAGAGACATAGTCACTCATACAGATTCTCCTTTAATCAGTTCTGAGTCTTTGCTTTCTTCTTCTTCACATCTCCCACCAGTTGTAGGTCATTATCCATGTGGTTCATGTTCTGTTTGCAGTTTATGTTTACCGGTGAAAGAATTAATATCCACTACCACAGGTTTTAAATTTACTTTGAATCATTTTTTCCAATTGTGCATCTAGACAGGTGGTTTATTGTATAATTTGCAAATGTCAATTAATTTACATTGGGAGCACCGTGAGAACAGTGAGAACATGCATTTGTGAACACAGATCCAGGATACACGCTTGGAATTTGGAAGCGCCATTAACTTCCCACTTCTTGGGAAAAGGTCATTCAGAAAACGATATGTCCTATTGTGTTCTCTGGTAATATCGAGGCAGACCCTATGACCAACAAAATATTCAAAAGATATTATTACAGGTGGAAACTAAACTCATATTTTTATTCCGGACTCTTTCCCCTACAGGACTAAATGCAGAACTTGATTTTCCTTGTTATAGACTAATTTTTCACCTGATCCCTTAACCATTGGAATCTTCATACATTTATGGTAGTTTACAAAACCTCATACAACTTACTGATTATCCCATAGTCAATATATCATCTCACCTCCTTCCCTCCTTTCCTTTTGATTACTCCATGAAATTAATTATAGACTTATATTTTTCACTTTACTAAATGGATTGATATTTTTACCTGATCCCTTGCTTCACCTGTCTGCCTGCTTTAATGCCCATATTGTTCCCACCTGGTTTTTGCAATATATTTTGTGTATTAAAAATACTGATCCTTATATTAATTCATCATTAAGCCTGTGGGCAGTTGGAATTGCACCTATTATGGTCATATATTTGTATAGAATTCTTATTGAGGTAAGCTTTATGTACAGCAATTGCCATTGCATTTTTACTGGTATATATTTTTCACTTGCCTATATAGATAGAGATTTTTACCTGATCCCTTACTTCACTTGTCTGCCTGCTTGAATGCCGGTATTCTTCCCACCTGGTTTTTGTAATATATTCTGAGTATTAACCATACTGATCCATACATCCTTACATTGATTCATCATTTAGCCTGTGGGCAGTTGGAATTGTACCTATTATGGTCATATATTTGTATACAATTCTTATTGAAGTAAGCTTTATGTATAGCAATTGTCATTGCATTTTTATTGGTATTTTCACAGTAAACTTTGTATCAATATTGATGGCATAACTTATTGCTGTTCCAGGTCATTATTGTAGTATATAATATTGTATTTGATATAGAACAATATTTTTATAATGGTATGAATTTATGATAATAACATGCAATTTTAATATTTTGTATTATAATAATAATCTTTATTATACATAGAAATTGATCAGCTGATGAAGCCTTGGCGAAACGTGAATAACGATCTAGACAACATGTCCATCTTCATCTTTTCCAGCTGTTCTAGTTGTTCATATGTCCTCAAAACTCTTGGACAATTGCACTGACTTGGAAGTTTGAACTTTGTAAAAGAAATTGTCAAGTCATTGATAAGCAACAATAATTAATACTTACCTTATCTTTTTGATCCTTTGTATTTTGTGTATTGTTTGTTGTATGTGTTTTCACTGTACACCTCTTTGCACTTAATATATTTAATTGCATTGGAAATTTGTGCTGTTTTTGTTTTCTCCATACTATACAGCACAGAGCCTTCTTTTTCTGGCAATCCTATAAATGGCAGGAATTGTTTAAAGCGGGGGTGGGGAGATTGGGGGTTTGATATTTCATTTTGGTTTTAACCGGAAATGTTTTTAAGTATCTGTTTAAGTCACCTTGAACCATGAGGAGTAAATAAATCGGTCAGAAAATAAGAAATAGTTCACCACAGAAGGCCAAAGGCACATAATATTCTCGCAAGTTGCAAACCACACCCCCTCTCCCTGCATGAAAATAAAGTCTCCGGAAGGTTCTAAACGAATACCTTATCTGAATCCAGAGACTGCAACCAGTACACAGTAAGCACACATATCTGTGTCCCAGGTTCAATCCCTGGTATCTCCAGTTAAAGGAACCAGGCAAGTAGGTGATGTGGCAGACCCCTGTCTGAGGCCCTGAGAGCCGCTGCCGGTCTGGGTAGACAATACTGACTTCAATGGACCAAGGGTCCCTAGAATTAGGGAACATTCCTAGGTTGGAGAGTACAATTTGAAGTATAATTTAGGAATCTCCCACTTTAAGAATGTAAAGCTTGATTCATTACCATCTTGTGCATCTCTTAGCTTTCCCAACACAGTTTTGGCACTCACTCCCAGCCTTACAGCCTCTTGAGAGAAGAATATAGGTACAGAAATTAAATCAACAAAGGACTCATAGATGATTATAGACAAATCACTTTTCCTTGGATAGGTAACAATATACCATATTACAGATATATGACTCCTCCTAACACTTCTATGCATGCTTGGTTGTGGTTACTACTGCACTTGTAAAGTTAGGGTTGCCAACCTCCAGGTAATTAGCAAAACAAGAAAAGAGCACCTCCGTGCTGATACCGTCAGGTCTGGAAACTGGCTCGGAAAGAAAATAGTACAATAATACAAAAAGTGTATATTGTGTATCAAAATATTTCAACAAGTACAATGGACTACAACAAGTGACAATAAACAATATATACAAAACATACAAAATGTGTTTGATACAGTCTATAAACAGTACAGTCTATAAATAGTAGAATCTTCTAAGTATATAGAAAAGTATTTTAAAAGTCCATCAGGTACATGTATAAATGATCAAGAAATCTTCATTAAGCATGATGGGTGCTTAAATGGCTGCTTTGGCAATTGGACTCTATGGCATTGAAGTCCTTCCCCTCCCCAAACTCTCCTCAGGCTCCACCCTAAAAACCTCCCGCAGATGGCAAAGAAGGACCTGGCAACCCTATGTAAAGTGGAGATGCATTAGCAGCTCAGCTACATATTACATTTTACAGACTGTTAACTTCCATGTTTTCACTTTTCAATCTAACAAATTGTCAGTCTCTTCAAAGCCACATGATTTCAGCTACATACTTTCATAGGTACCATGTGGTACAACCCTTAGTGGTGTGTGGAAGTGTCCCTATTACTGTTGGTGTATCATATGATGCCATCAGGCCCCACACCGTGACATCATAGGCATGGCCCAATGAGCCTCAGGGGTTGGAATGATGGGGGCATAGTAACTTTAGTGCCCCCCTACTGGTATTCCTTCATCATTAAATTTCTGGCAATGCAAAGCCTGTTCACACAGCCTAAACAAAAAAAAAAAATACAAAAAAGCTAATTAATGCCAGTAGTCTCGATAAGACGTAATGAATGCCAGAAGTCACGGTGATAAGACCTTCCAGCTGGAAACTGGTCTGACAGGACTAATCCATTCCCGTGAACATTTACAAGATAGTAACAGCACTCAGTCAAAGTCAGCTGAGCTACATGCAGCCTTTGAATATAGCTGTCCATAGCTCATTATCAATTGTCTGAACTTTTCAGTCCCTCAATTAAGGAGGTTTCTTTAGCTTTTTTTTTTTTAACACTGAGCTGTCAGTTACAAATCAAGGCAAGAAACAAGCTCTCTGCAATTGATTGCTACAAGGTTCTTAAAAAAAAATATATCCCTAATGAAAGTTGTCTGGAACAGCTGTACAAAACTGTCCAAAGAAGCCAACGTGAGAGCACATTTCCATTTCTTAGGGAAAAAAAACTGCATTTCTGTACTGATTTAAAAATCCCATTCAGTGATTTTTTCATCCATTATTTTGACTGTTTGTTTATAGATTTACATTACCCTCCCTTGCCCTCAGTGACACAATTGCATCTCATATATTGCCCTTCATTGCCCTCACTGACATCATCACATAGCCCAACCTGACTGGCTATTTGGTACTGTGACCACCATTTTCAGTGTGATGTAATGGTTAAGAGTGGCAGAATGTAATCTGGAGAACCGGGTTTGATTCCCCACTCCTCCACATGAGCTGCGGACTCTAATCTGGTGAACTGGGTTGGTTTCCCCACTCCTACACACTAAGCCTGCTGGGTGACCTTAGGTTAGTCACAGTTCTCTCTGAACTCTCTCAGCCGCACCTACCTCACAAGGTGTCTGTTGTGGGGAGGGGAAAGGAAGGCAATTGTAAGCCAGTTTTAGACTCCTTAAAGGTAGAGAAAAGTGGGATATAAAAACCAACTCTTCTTGATCCCTCACTGATGGGATTACCTATGTGATTAATGCAAAAACAAAAGAAGATGCAGCATCCAAGGGGAAACGGCACTGACTGATGGGGCAGAAAAATAGATAACAATGGTTTTGGTCTGATTTTTTTTTCTTATGGTAAATATCCCCGTTTTCAACATGAACATCTCCTAGTTTCTCTCAGAAATTTAAATTTAAGAATATCTAAACTAGCTCTAGTTTTCAATGTGAGCAACTTTATACTAAAATTCAACTTTATATTAAAATTCAACTTTATACTAAAATTCAATGGTAACCAGAAAAAAACGCACATGAAAAATGCCCACATGAAAATTGCTCACAGAAAAAAACCCACGGTCATAAATGCACACAAGAAAAAAGCTCACATGGAAAAAAGCCCACATGGAAAAAAGCCCACATGGAAAAAACCCATACGGGAAAAAGCCCACATGGAAAGAAGCCCACATGGGGGAAAGCCCACACAGAAAAATGCTCACATTTGCATACCTAATATTATTTATTTATTTTGTTTTTTTAAAAATTACAACCATACCATAATTTTTACAACCCATTTCATAACTTTTACAACTAATAACATTAACAATTATTTAATAAAAAAATAACTAGAGCAGAAAGAACCATGTTTTATTATTTCCAAATCATGAAAAACACTGGCTGAGTCCCATCTGGAGACAAAAATAAAAAATAACTCATAATGTACATTAAAAAAAAACAGCAATAAAAGAGTTGTGTAATAATTGTGCAAGTCAGTAGTGTGCCTGTGCAACTCAGACTTGAGGCAAATGCTGAAGCAGGCCTCTGGCACACCTCCCTGCCATCCCCCTGCCCCCGTCCAGAGTCCTCATCTGGAGGCCTGGTCTACCGCCATAAAAGAGGCTTGGTAGACCTGGCCTCTGGCTGAGTCCCATTGGGAGACCAGGTCTACCCAGGGGCCCATAGAAGCCAATGGGTAGACCTGGCCTCCAAGGGGGGGTCCCCCTCCAGAGGCCAGGTCTATTTATTGGCTTATATGGGCCTCCGGATGCCAGGTCTACCGCCAAGAAAGGCAATGGGTAGACCTGGCCTCTGGAGGGGGATAGTTTCCCCCCCCTCGATGGCCAGGTCTACCTATTGCAACCACTGTGTAGACCTGGCCTCCAGAGCCCATAGAAGCCAAATAATAGACCTGGCCTCCACAGGCGGGGGGGGGGGAGTCAGCCCGATCAAGAGACATTTATGTTGTATCCGGCCCTCCTCACAATTGAGAGCCTCCTTGTTGTCTCAAAACACAAGAACAAGAAACTACACACACACTTCAGCAATTCTCCAAAAACCACAGGGGCTGAAAAGGTCCAAACATATTGTCAATACGGAAATTTTTCTACTTTGAGTATTTTTCCGTGTGGGCTTCTTTCTGTGTGGGCTTTTTTCTTGTGTGCATTTATGACCGTGGGGTTTTTTCTGTGGGCAATTTTCATGTGGGCTTTTTCATGTGTGTTTTTTCATAGAATTTCATAGAAATTCAACATGAATATGTTTGAGAAGAAAAAAACAGTTAAAAGCCTTGCTGAAATTTGCCCCCCCCCCCCCCCAATGTAATATTGCCATTGATCTTTCAGGAAGAGAAAACTAAGTTTGTAAGAAAGTACAAGTAAGCCATATTCATTACACCAGGGCTGGCGTCAAAATATCTATCCAAAACTGTCACCTTCAGACATGAATTGAACTTCTGGGCTGTCATTCACAGATTGGTTCCTTGCTGAAAATAGATGTTACTGCTACTTGTTAGTGCAGTCGAGCCAACAGAGCCACAGCTAACTGTTCAAGATTTGCTTGCTGTGTGGAACCTTTTTACAATACTGAGTCTATCTAGATGGCACCAACATAATGGCTTTCTATCAGGTTAACCGCCACGGCTTCCCTGCAAAGAATCTTGAGAATTCACTCACAGGTGGGAATTATTTCGCAGATTTTTACTTCTGCTCACAAAACTATAGAGAGATTGCTGTTGAACCTATTAGTAATATAGATGAACCCATGAGAAAAGGGAAACTATAGTTTGGATTCTAGCTGAGCCCTGGAGTTGGACTTCTGTAATAAGTCAAGATCTACGGAAGGGGCTTTTAATGTGGCAGGAGATGAAATTCAGATCAATGGATGTGACATCCCATGTTTGTTTTCATCACAAGCATTTTCAAAGGCTTACGGTGACATAAGCACTGATAAAAGAAAATATAAAACAAAAATGGATAGATGCTAGGGATGCTAGCCTCTAGGTGGGACCTGGTGATGCTCTGGAATTACACAGAACACAGATATCAGTTTCCCCTGGAGAAAATGGCTGCTTTGGAGGGTGGACTCTATGGCATTGTACCCCACTGAGGTCCCTGTCCTCCCCAGGCTCCACCCCCAAATCTCCAGGAGTTTCCCAACCTGGATCTGGCAACCCTACCCCCATCCCCCACCAGTGGCCAGGCAAATTGATCGCATTAAAGGCAGCATTTGCATTTAAATATATAGCATTACAGAAAATGAAACTTAAATGTGTGGCTATTTCCAGTCTTCCCCTATATAGTCACTCGGTTTCTGGAAGTAATCAGTCATTCTAGCAATTTCTTTTCTTTAAAATACTAAATGCCATCTCTCTAAGTGAGGAACGAAAGCAGAAGCATGAGACGTAAGGGCAGAAGGGCAGAAGGTCAGAAGGGAATGCCCTGCAATTGTCAGCTCTGAACAATTGCCCACATGCTTTATAGAAACTTCGGTGCTTCTTCTGAAGCATCAATTATAGGTCACTGCTGGAAGCCTGATGGCATACTTAGAGCCCGCTAATAATAGAATGCCATCTACTGTACAGTAAAAAAGGAAATCCAAAATGTCAGGATCTCAAATAACTAGAGAATATCGTTAGTTTATTAGATAGATTCTAGCATTGGCTTCCTCCATGAAAAACTGGATTTATAATGCAGCTTGAGTATCCAATATCCGGACTGCTTGGGACCAGAAGTGGTCCGTATTTTGGATCTTTCCATATTTTGGAATACTTCAGAATTTTTGCATATACATAATGAGATATCTTGGGGATGGGACCCAAGTAGGGTTGCCAGGTCCCTCTTTGCCACCAGCAGTAGGTTTTTGGGGTGGAGCCTGATGAGGGCAGGGTTTGGGGAGGGGAGAGACTTCAATGCCATGGAGTCCAATTGCCAAAGCAGCCATTTTCTCCAGGTGAACTGATCTCTAGCGGCTGGAGATCAGTTGTAATAGCAGGAGATCTCCAGCTAGTACCTGGAGGTTGGCAACCCTAGACCCAAGTCTAAACACAAAATTCATTTATGTTTTATATATGTTTTATATGTACTTTATACACATAGCCTGAATGTAATTTTAAACAATATTTTAAATAATGTTGTGTACATTGAACTATCAGTGGCACTGCTGATGGCCTGTGAGTAACGCCTGCATGCCGACTCAAAAGGTCCAGTTTTCGGATCAGTCTGGGTATCGGATGTCCAGATAAGGGATACTAAACCTGTATTGTTATAACCATGTGCTGAAAAGCTTGCTTAAAGCTTGCTTAATGAACAATGTTGGCTTTCCTGGCAAAATAAAATGGAAGTCTAGGGGCACTGTAAAAACTAACAAGAGCTCTTGGCTCTTCCACAAGAACCTGGCTGTACTGGCGGGCAGGCTGGCGGGGCTGCTACTGCAGCGCAGTGCAGAGGGAGCTGAAAGCGGGCATGGCAGGAAGTGGTGGAGGGTACAGAAGCCAAGGCTTCTGCAGCCTGGGTGGCTGCACAGAAACAGTGGGGTCAGCCGTGGTAAGGCAAAGTCTGGGAAGCAGTCCAAGAAGTCAGGCCAGGGTCTCTTACATATCACAGGCTAGGCAGCAAGGGTCGTCGTCAAGACGTCCAAGGTCCGGGTCACAGGCAAGGTGGTAGGCATCATCTTCAAACAGTCCAAGGTCATTCTCAGGCAAGGCAGCAAACGGAGCTGAGCTCAGCTGAAACCAGAATTCAGTACGTTGCTGACTTCCGCCGTTCCTTAAATCTGGCCAGTTATCCGAGTGAGGTTGGTCCTGTCATCTCTCACTGTCATTCTCTACAGCTGGAATGCCTCTCCGGCTTTGCAGCCGGGCCGATCGTCTTCTTTCATGCAGCAGGGTCTGGAGTTTCTGTCTTCGGTGAACCATGGGGGAGGACTCTTCTGAGTCTCTGGTTGGCTCTTGCAGGCGGGCTTCCAAGAAGGACTGGAATTCCTCAGCCTGGCTAGACATAGAAGCATCTGATGGCCCCTTTAATTCAGCATCTGGCTCAGAAGGATCACTAAATGCATTCCCAGGAGGGTCAGTTGCTGATGGGATGGCCAGCTGCTCCAGTTCTACATCCAAGGCCTCGGACTCAGGCACGAAGGGGGGGGCATGACACTGGCCTATTTAAACAGGTGTTTGGGCTGAAGTGTGAGCCTCTGGAGCCAGCCGAAGGGCTCTTGCCCTGTGGCATGTAACCTGTGGACAGGTTGAATGTTAATCCCTGTGATTAGCTACCATGGATGGCCTCCTGTATGTGGAGATAATTTTTATACAGGAGGGAAGGTGGGGGTATTTCTTCTTTTGATTTATTTTTCAATTTATGTGTTGTCGTCCACTGCCACTACAGTGGGGCTCAAGGCAGTTAGCAACAAATGTAACAACAAATGTAAAACACAGCAACTTATAACATTCCATCCTTAAATAATCTAAATCAAAAAACCCAACAAACCATCTAATAAATCTAAATCAGCACGGTGTAGTAGTTAAGAGCGGCAGGCTCTAATCTGGAGAACTGGGTTTGATTCCCCACTCCTCCACATGAGCGGCAGACTGTAATTTGGTGAACCGGGTTGGTTTCCCCACTCCTACACATGAAGCCTGCTCAGAACTCTCTCAGCCCCACCTACTTCACAAGGTGCCTGTTGTGGAGGGGTGGGGGAGGTAAGGTGATTGTAAGTCGCTTTGAGACTCCTTAAAAGTAGGGTATAAAAACCAGCTCTTCTTCCTCCTCCACATTTACCACATTTATAAGATCAGCTCTCCTGGTATGACTTTCTGTTGTTTGTTTTATACCAGGTCAGAACTGGTTGTCTCATTCTGTGTTATGCCTATGGTTGCCAACCTCCAGGGACTAGCTGGAGATCTCCTGCTATTACAACTGATCCCCACCTGATAGAGAACAGTTGACCTTGAGAAAAAATGGCCACTTTGCCAATTGGACTCTATGGCATTGATGTTCCTCCCCTCCCCAAACGCCACTGTCCTCCGGCCTCTGCCCCAAAAACCTCCCACCGGTAGCAAAGAGAGACCTGGCAGCCCTGGTTATACCAGATGACAACTGGTGGTCTCAGTGTTTATGGCCTATCAAGAGCCAGGTGGGAGCTGGTCTCTGGACTGCTGTCTGTGAGTTGGTTGTCTGTCTCATCTTACCAGCTGGCTGGGGATGTATCTAGGGGAGCAGGATGGGGAGATAGATGGTGTCATGATGAATAGAATGCGGGGTAGGGGGGATATATGGTAATGGGAGAAGAACAGGCCTGTCAAGGGGACATTCACATGCCATTGCCCCTTCTGGTTCTTCTGCCAGCAGCATGATGCTGGTGACCATATAAATAGGCCATTGTGTTTTGATATCTTGCTTTTAAATGCCAGGTCAGTTACAGGTAAAATGGCAGCCACCCACAATCTAATTCTGGATGAGAAGGGTGCCCTAGCATTTATCACTGAAACCTGCTTGTGGGAGAGAGAGTGGTGTTAACTTTTCCCAACTATGCCCCCCAGGGTACTACCTGATGCTTTGGCATATGCCTAGTGGGCAAGGAGGTGGTCTCGCTGTTAATTTGTCAAGATTCTGTCCCCCTGGCTTGATGCCCCATCCAGGACTCTGCTGGGCTTGAGAGTGTGTATCTAGTAGTGGCCCTGGCCTGGATGGCCCAAGCTAACCTGATCTCATCAGAAGTTAAGCAGGGTTATCCCTGGTTAGTAACTGAATGGAGCCCACCGAGGAATACCTGGGTTGCCATGCAGAGGAAGCAATGGCAAGCCACCTCTCTCTTGCCCTGGAAGCCTGATGTGGTCGCCATAAGTTGCCTGCGAATTGACAACCCTTTACACATCTAGTGTAGGGAGTGAAATACAAGATTGGGATTATGTTGGTGTAATGCCCACCCATTTCCCAGCTGTCTCCCTGCCTGAGCTTTTGGAGGTGGTCTCAGATGTGGTGTTGAAGACTCCTAGGCTGGTTGTCCTGGGGAACTTCAACATCCATACCAAAGCTATCTTGTTCAGAGTGACTCAGGATTGCATGGTCTCTATGACAACTATGGGCCTATCTCAGGTAATAACTGGCCCCACATACTGTGATTTAGTGATTTCTTCTGAGCAGGAAGAAAGTGATCTGAAGGTGAGGGGATTGAAGACAGACCCCTTGTAATGGACAGATCTCTACTTGCTGGGGTTTGGACTTACAGGGGTTCCAAGGGTCTGCGTGGGTGGGGGATCAATTAAGATGATCTGCCCCCATAGCCTGATCGATCCATTTTCAGATAGCATTGGGAGATTTTCCTGCTGATTTGCTCTGCTCGCCTGTTGATGCCCTGGTTGACCCCAGGAATGGGGAGATGACACCTAGACCCCCTGATTCAGGTCAAAGAGACCAGGCAGCCCTTTGAGGAAGCAGGCAATGAAACAATGGGGGAGACAGCTACAGCAATGTCTCTCAGAGAGGCATTTACTGTCTCTCACACCCAGTCCACCAGCCCATTCCTGGCACATTTAAGTAGCCAGGAGGGGCAAGGGTCATACAAACAAGCAGTAGGTCTCAATCTTCCCAGAATCCTGCCCATATCCTTAGACTGCACAAGCTGAAAGGTATCCCCCACAACCGGACAAATCAGCACCCTGGGACCACCTGATCCTGTTGCTGCTAATGTAGAACCCAAGATGGAACAGATGTGAGAGATTTTATCCACAAAGTGCTTAGCAAAATGATCGCAGTGGGCTGCTGATCAGTCCACCTCCTCCTGTTGGCCAGAACCCAATAGGCCCTTAACCACCAGAAAAGTTCTGTGGGACTATACTGTGCAGATGCAATGGTGGTGGGGAAGTATTTGCTACTATCACTGCCACAGAATAGGCTTGAGGGCCCAGTTTGCTGTAGTGGTTAGGAGCGGTGGACTCTAATCTGGAGAGCCAGGTTTGATTCCCCACTCCTCTAGATGAGTGGCAGACTCTAATTTGGTGAACTGGGTTGGTTTCCCCACTCCTAAACAGGAAGCTAGTTGGGTGACCTTGGGTTAGTCATAGATCTCTCAGAGTTGTCTCAGTCCCACCTACCTCACAAGGTGTTTGTTGTGGAGAGAGGAAGGGAAGAAGATTGTAACCAGTTTGAGTCTCCTTAAAAAGGGAGAGAAAGTCAGCATATAAAAAAACAACTCTTCTTCTTCTTTCAAATGAGCTCTAGCCCATGCCTTGTCAGACTTCATCCTGAGTCTTTCTCCACCATTTCTCTAGCCGTCTCCCCTGTCTTTTCACAACAACAACTGTAGAGGAAAGCCGCCCTGCCTCTGCTGGGCGGTCCTCTGTTAAGGGTGGTCCAAAGTTATTTCTAAACAAACCACTGAGCCAAAGAGCATTCCTGCACTCAGGGGGTAAGCTGCCACCAGCCCTTATGCAACCGTTTAGCCCCAGGCAGAGAGGATAAGGGCAGCCTCTGCCTGCAGATACCAAATCAATGTGCAACGCTCTTCCTGCAGAGTAGGAGGCCCAACAGGAGAGAATTACACTAGCAAAAGGTTTAAGTTTTGATAGGTGGTCAAACAAACAATAAGACACTCGGATTTAGAGCTTGAAACCCATAAAGCCAAAAGACACAACCAAAATATAGGCTAAATATTTATTCCAAGGATTTGTGCTCGCTACAGAAACAAAAGGTTCGTGAAGCAGTTGAGCAAAAAACAACAAAAGGCTTAACACAGCTAACTGCACATTAAGGTTCTTAGGTTCAAAAGTTTGGCAAAAGCTTTAGGCAAGTTTCAAATAAGTTTACCAGTTCCACAAAGTTCATAGCATCTCGGTTCAGAATGCGAAGTTGCTCCAAAAATTAGTCTGACAGAGTTTCCCCCTGAAAGGGCAAATCAAAATGGGTTTTGATGAAGCGGAGCATGGCACCAGCCATCCCCAAGTGTTCATGATTTTGGCTAAAAACTGGCCTACTTTTATCGTCGAAATCCCAATAGCGTGAGCTCACATAAGCCAATGAGACTGCAAAGAAATCCATAAACCAGTAATAAAATGACGTGTCAAACATTGCCCCTCTATTGCATCAGGGTATGTCAAAGGTGCCTTAAGCCTGCAGAACTCAATTCACTTGGACATCCTCAACGAGAGATAAGGCCTTGTTCGACAGCTTTGTTACCTTAGTAACTAACAACCTTCAATTTAAGGAGGAAAGAAAAGGCTGTAAACTATTTGCATCTGTGTGTTATCTCCCCCCCCCCCACAGGAGTGAATCCTTCAGAAGTGAAACTGTTCCCACGGTTGTAAATTGCAGGCTGGCCTGTTTGCCCTCCAGCCTTTCAGAGTTTAGTATTAGACTATAGCAGGCCAAAAGCCTGAACTAAAGAAATTGTAAAAGCAAGGAATTGTGGGAGCCCACTTCCTTGACAACAACAACATTTTTTATTGTTTATATCCCGCCTGCCCTTGACAATGCTGGGCTCAGGGCGGCTAACAACACCGATTAGAATACAATACATAATATAATACATAAATCCATTTACCTAAAATATAATACATAAAATCACTATAACGCTGAATGTTAAATTAACAAATCTAATCTATGGTGCCTAAATAAATATCCAACAGGGAGGGATGTTCTAATGGCAGTAATATAACGTGAAATCGCAGGGGGAGAAATGGACCACACCACGTATCGATATTTGCAACCAGGAATTAATGCTTAAAGCAGAATAAATTATAGAGGGGATTAACTTTAGAAAATATTCCCGAGAAAAAACAACAGCTATCGAGGCCCAAAGTAAAATAGTTGGGTAGAGATTGTGGGAGTGAGGCCGTGGCTCTGCTTTGCATGCAGAAAGTCCCGGGTTCAATCTCGGCATCTCCAGTTCAAAGGATCAGGTAGTAGGTAAAGTGAAAGACCAGCCAGCATGATGTAGTGTTTAGGAGCAGTGGACTCTAATCTGGAGAACCAGGTTTGATTCCCCACTCCTCCATGTGAGCAGTGGACTCTAATCTAAGAACATAAGAAAGGCCATGCTGGATCAGACCAAGGCCCATCAAGTCCAGCAGTTTGTTCACACAGTGGCCAACCAGGTGCCCCTAGCAAGCCCACAAACAAGACAACTGTAGCAGAATTATTCTGCCTGCATTCCACAGCACCTAATATAATAGGCATGCTTCTCTCATCCTGGAGAGAATAGGTATGCATCATGACTAGTAGCCATTTTAACTAGTAGCCATGAATTGCCCTCTCCTCTCTGGTGAACCTACACACGAAGCCAGCTGGGTGACCTTGAGATAGTCACAGTTCTCCCCAACTCTCACAGCCCCACCAACCTCTCAAAGTGTCTGTTGTGGGGAAAGGAAGGGAAGGAGACTGTAAGGCAGTTTGATTCTCCTTAAAAGGTAGAGAAAATCAGCATATAAAAACCAGCTCTTCTTCTCCTTCTGCCAGCATGAAGAGCTGATGCCAGTTAGAGAAGATGATACTGTTCTTGCTAGACCAATGGTCTTTCTTGGCAGAAGGCAGCTTCCTATGTTCATGAGCAGGGGAGCCTGAGAACACATTTTTCCATCTGTTGCTAGTGCAGAAAAGCTATTTTGACAGCATAGTGTTATAAGATACACATTCTCCTTTTGTAAAATGTCCAGTGGCAACAATTATGCTGCAGTGTGGAATGACACTAAGCAGTCATCTCTCTCTCAGGACACAGAGGATAGATATAACTGCTCTTTTTTAAAATGGGAGATAGAGATTACAGTATAAATCTGATTTTAAAAGTAAATATACCTTGAAATGGTGGGTGGGGATAAGCGGGGAATGGGAAATTGAAACAACTGTATAATTCTATTACCTCGCTGCAGATATTATGTCGTTGGTGAGATGGATTATATACCCTATCTTTTGGAGAGGTATTTTTTGTTTGGATAATGTAAGATCTAAACAATGATAGTAACCTTTTACATATTTAAATACTGCATTATCATGTCATGGGATACTTCCTATGAGTAAATTAATTGGTCAGGATATGTGTGATGTATGTGTAATTTGCGGGACTCGCTGTTTTCAGCTTTCACAGTACTAGCTTATACATACATGAGCTAGTCGGGCTTTCATGACTATAAAGGCATAAGAATCAATTGTGGGCAAAAGTGCTTAGGAGGCTTTGGTGGCAAAAGTGCTTAGGAAGCCAGCGGGGCCTCGCGCTGGCATGAAAGGCACTTACGGCACAAAAGGCCTGGGCGCTGGTGTAAGTCGAGTTACCCTGGTGGTGGTAGGCGGAGGAGGGGGCAGCGCAGCTGCACCAGCACAAGTGCTGCACCAGCGCCCAAGTGGTGCAGAAGCTGCTGCCGGTGGCGACGGGGGCATTCCCGGGTGCATTCTGCTGGCTAGGAGGCATCCTAAGGCCCTTTCAGGCCGGGAACACCAACTTTTGCTGCCAAAAAGTTATGACAGGTATCAACCTGGTGCAGCCCATTGACCACCATGCAAACGCTCCAGACCCTTGTCTCTGTCCTGCACCCAAGCACCGCCCATCTCAGCCTGGCACCTCTGCAACCCGACTAGGAGGCCGACCAATGGGGCCAGCCCAGGAAGTGGCAGCACCCCCCCCCCCCGGAGGAGGGGCCTCGGAGGCAGAAATTTCACTCATAAGCGTCACTTTGAAGCCGGGCGCTCACTTGACAGGTAAGGCTCGCATGGGCCAGCATGCTGCCAGTCTGTGCCGGGGGGTTGGGACTTCGAGTTTTTCTCGCTCCAATTCCCCTCTCCTTGGGGACTTTGTGTTTCTCTTGCTCCAACTAACCTGGGGGGGGGGGTTTTTTGGCGCTATGACTCCTCCAGCTGCCCTCTCTGGGGGGGCTTGGCACTATGGTTCCTCCAACTGCCTGTCGGGGGGGCGGCTTGGCGCTATGGCTCCTCCAGCTACCCTCTCTGGGGGGGACCACCTCTGCAGCTTGATGCCATACTTTCTCCCTCCACCCTAACCATTGGTATTGTCGAGGTGCACACCTGGCCACACTCAAGCAAGAGCCTTCGTGGAAGGCCAGGACAAGGTCGCCTCTCATCCCTCTCTGTGTTTTTTTTTCAGATGCCGGCGGAGTTCTGGGCAGCCTGGAGGCTCACCACCACATCCATGCTGCTCTGCCACTCCATCACTGCTGATGCCCTCACCCTGGCCACCTGCCAATCATGCCGCCTTCACCCTCAGCCGCCCTCCAGCCTCCACGGACAGCCTTCTGAAGATGCTGCTGATGCGTGCCACAGCCATGGGCCAAGACCACCACCATGCCATTGGAGCTAACCCCTGGTCGGCCCACATGCCACCCAGGGGTCAGATGCCCGTCTCCCCTTAGACCTGTCTTTCTCGTTGCAGGTCTCTCCGATGGCCACCCTGCCGCCTTCACCCACACACACACACACATTGTCTCAAGGACAGAAGCAGTTCGGTGAGGGAGCACTACCATTGCCTCCAAGCAGCCACCCCCCCCTTTGGTGGGGCATGGCTGGCAGGTACCACCTCCCGCTGCATGTGGCGTCCATGGCCGGGGGGGCTGCGCTGCCCCCCTTCGCCCCACACCCCCACATTCCCTAGCAGTGGGGCCACCATGACATGTCAGGCTGCCGTCTCCACACAGGCAGCTGCCTGTCTGATCTATCAGCCTCCTAGGCTGGCTGTCTTCTGAGCTTAGACATCCCACGCCTAAGCAGCTGGGTTGTGCAGGGCCTTGCACGGCCACGGGAATAGCCACCTGTACAGATGCGTCATTCCGATGTCTCACCACGTTGGCGGGAGACTTTTACATTCCGACCCACATAAAAAATTGGGCTGACAGAACTGTCCATTGGCCCCTGCCCCACCCAGCAGATGTGCACTCACTCCTGCATGGCATCTCCAAGCTCGGATGGTAGCAGACCCACCCCCCTCTTCAGGGGGTCCACCTTTCCCTTGGTTCAAGAGCTTTCAGGCAACCTCACCCCGTATGTGCACACTTCCCCCCTCTCCATCCTGCAGCTCACAGGCCCCGGCCACCCCCTGGCATCCCCCGGCTCTGGCCTTCTGCCGGCCCTGCCTGGTGTCAGCTGAGAGGACAGAATGGTGGGGATGTGGCCATCTGCACTGACACCGCACCCAGAACCATGGGCATATTCCCTCTGCTCTCCTCAGTCTTCCCAATCCCCCTCTGGTGTGTCCTCAAACTTGCCAAGCCTTGGTGTCTCCCAGTAAACACTATCTCGCTGACGGCAGTGCCTCCCGACTCATGGCTTGGTGGCGGAGAAGCGGAGGAGGGGTGGGCGGGTAGGGGCCACCATAGCACACATGGCACTCTCAGGTTGCTGCTGCTGCCATCTCCACGGCAGCCAAAGCCTGGTGGCTGTATTCTTGTGCTGCTGTGATTCAGCGGTTGGCCAGCTCCCACGGTGGCCACTGAACCAGAAGGGAGGTTGAGAGGGTGTGGGTCACCTTTGCTGCATTGGCATATCCCATGGACCCTCGCGTCAATTAGCATGTTGACTCCAGCAGTCTTTGCAACTTGCTCCCGGCCAGCTGTCCCCTTTCGGTGCCTCCGATGACAGTACAGAGATGGCCCCTCGCTGCCCCCCTGTGCCTAGGATCCCCATTTTCCCCAGGACTCTGTCCACAATTACTTGTCAGTGTTGTGCTTCCACACAGGTGGCTCCACTGCCACTCATCCCATCCCCATGGGGTCTGGCTGCCTTCTGAGCCAGGTTGTCCCACGCACTCGCTGCTGGGATCTCTTGGGCCCTCATGGCCATCTGTGAAGATGAGCCATTCCTGTGGCTCGCCCCAGTGGCTGGAAGGATTCAGCTAGTCCAGCCGAGTTGCAGCTGCTCTTACGGTTAGCCCCGACGGATGGCTGCTGGCTGTGTTTTCCCCTCCCCCTCCCATTTCTCCCTCCCCTCCTCTTCAGGGGGACAACCTTTTCCATGGTGTAAAGACAGAGCACGCTAATGCTCATCGGGAAAAGGTTGACCCATTCCTGGTGGGGGCCCCCTAGGGCCCTATCCTCCCACTTCTGCGGACAGGGCCGAGCCCCCGGATGGCGCGGTCGACATTAGGCTTCCCAGCCCTTATTGGGGTCAGGGGGGTGTCACTGCCAGCCCCCACCCCACCCTGGAGCTGATGTCAAGGGAAAGAGTGGTGCTTGGGTGCAACTTGGAGGGTTGTGGGGACCCACGAAGGAGGCGCTTCTGAAAAGGGCAACCTGTCTCGGAGCCCTCGGAGCCATTCTTTTGCCATTCTTCTGGCCCCTCCGGGAGATCTCTGGCCCTTCTTCTCCCACTCTGCTCTCTCTCTCTCCCTCCCAGCCCCTGCCCTTCCCCCTGCTTTCCACTGCCCAAGGGGCCTCTCCCATTTCACTGCCTCGCCCTTCCATCCCCAATCCCTCAACCGATGCCCATCCCCCAGAAGTCACCCTGCAGATTCTTTTTTTAAAAAAAATTATTCAATTTTATTCAATTTTTAAGGGATACAGAAAGAAGAGGGAAGGAAAAACATAATGAGGGAAGAATAACATTTCATTCCGTTCTGTGACCGTGCCCATTATCTATTTATCATAGAATGGTTTCCATTTACATCTGAATTTTTTTTTTGTATCAAACAGGTTAGTTTTGCCATCAAGGTGAAGTCAAGTATTTTGTAAATCAACTCATTCTTTGTTGGAATCTTAAAGAGTTTCCAGTATGAAGCATACAAAATTCTCGCCGCAGTTTTAGCGTATTGGAAGAATTCTCTTTGAATTAAGCTCAGTTGTGGGTGGATAATCCCCAATAGCATAAATTTGGGATTTATTTCAAAATGCACTTGCAGAATGTCTTGGACTGTTTTATGTATAGTCCTCCAAAACTGCTGACCTTTTTTACATGTCCACCATTGATGAAAAAAATGTCCCTTCAGTCTCTGAACATTTCCAGCAGTTTGCTTGGTTTGTCTTATACATCTTCTGAAGGTCTGTTGGTGAGCGGAACCATCTGTAAAACATTTTGTACCAATTTTCCCTGACTGTTTGCGAGGAGGAGAATTTCATCCCTGTTGTCCACATTCATTCCCAGGTTTCCATTGGAACCATTTCACCAAAATTTTGCATCCATTCAGTCATGCAAACTTTAACTTGTTCCGGCGCTGTTTCAATTGACAATAAAAGTTGACACATTTTTGAAAGCAGGTGTTCTTGTGACTTAGTTATTACTTGTTCAAAATCTGTCAGTTTCCCCATTGTTCCTTTATTATAGCAGCCGGTTTTCAGACTATGAATTATTGTATGAGAAATGAACCAAGATATCTTCCAATTTTCACTTTGGAGTTCCTTTACAGGAGCCCTGCAGATTCTGATGAGCCAGCCTGGCCTTGGCCTGCAAGTCGGCGACCCTGTACCGCCGCCACCCCGCTCCTCGTCCTCTTCCTTCTTTTTTTACTTTTTTCCTTTCTCTTTGTGGCGCATGCCACCGCAAGGCCCCTTAGGAGGCCTCCCGGCTGCACCATTGCTGCACCTCATCCCACTGCGCCTGTGGCCTAAGGAATGCACTGTTGGTTTTTATATGCCAGCTTCCTCTCCCACTTTAGGAAGAATCAAACAGGCTTATAATTTCCTTCCCTTCCCCTTCCCACAACAGTCACCCTGTGAGGTAAGTGGGTCCGTGAGAGCTCTAAGAGAGCTGTGACTAGCCCAAGGTCACCCAGCTGGCTTCATGTGTAGAAGTGGCATAAAAGAAAATAGATTATTTTGACTATTTTCTTTTATACCACTAAAGGGATTGATTGATTGATTGATTGATTGATTGATTGATTGATTGTGTAGGAGTGGGGAAACCAACCCGGTTCACCAGATTAGAGCCTGCCGCTCATGTGGAGTGGGGAATCAAACTTGGTTCTCCAGATTAAAGTCCACTGCTCCAAACCACCGCTCTTAACCACTATACTCCGCTGGCTCTCAAGAAAGGAATCTTGCCTAAATTAAAGGCTGAAGTTCCCTTATTGGTGACTTGAATGCTATATGCCAGTGGAGTGGAGTGGAGTGGTTAGAGTGTTGGGCTAGGATCTGGAACTCCCAAGTTCAAATCCTTACTCTGCCACTGAAGCTCATTGGGTGACCTAGAGCCAGGCACTCTCTCAGCCTAATCTGCACCAGAGAGTTGCTGCTGTTGGGATAAAATGGAGACAACAATAATAATCTGCATTGAGTCCCCAGTGGGGAGAAAAGTGGGATACAGATATCTGACAGCGTGGTGTGGTGGCTGAGAGTGGCGGACTCTATTTTGATTCCCCACTCCTCCACATGAGCAGGGGACTCTAGAGAACCGTGTTCAATTCCCCACTCCTCCACATGAGTGGTGGACTGTAATCTGGAGAACCAGGTTTGTTTCCCTGCTCCTCCACATGAAGCCTGTTGGGTGACCTTGGGCTAGTCACAGTTCTCTCTGAATTCTCTCAGCCTCATCTGCTTCACAAGGTGGCTGTTGTGGGGAGAGGAAGGGAAGGCGATTGTAAGCCGCTTTGAGACGCCTTAAAGATAGAGAAAACTGGGATATAAAAACCAACTCTTCTTCTTCTTCACACACACACACACACACACACACACACACACACTTTACCGTCAAGTCACAGCTGATTTATGGCAACCCCATAGGGTTTTCATGGCAAGAGACGTTTGGTGATTGTTTGCCATTGCCTGCCTCTGGTTCATGCCCCTGGTATTCCTTGGAGGTCTCCCATCCAAATACTTGCTAGGGTCAAGGCTAAGAGTATATGACTGGCCCAAGGTCACCCAGCAAGTTTCCATGACAGAGTGGGGATTAACCGCTACACCATGCCACTATCTTCTAAATATGTAAATAAATATAAATAAAACTATCACTCCACCCCCTATATCGCTTCAAACACAGTACTTTGGGGTGGTATCAGTTCACATATCAGCCTATGATTCATCAAGCAATCAAGAGATGGATACAGGTATGTAAATTGCCTCAGTCCTTCCTGCTCATCAATCCACACCCATGAAGGCCGAGAAATATCTTTCATATGATTTCAACCTATGTGAATGAAGGCAAGATTGGCATGCTTCATCACCACATACTTCGTGTACCATCCCCAGTAACACAATGTTTGTACCTTATTGGCTTGATAGACGGGCTGTATAATTTTGATGGACTCTCTGGAGTCGTTTGACTTTGTCGCAGCATGCTGGTTTTTCTAAACCCCAAGCACATCAGCTCTTTGAAGCTGTTAAAGAAGAACGGATATTGTGATGGCACCGAAATATGTGCTAATGGCTCTGACAGCAGGCAGGTTTGGCATAGCAAAAGGCTTGCACTGTCAAACCGAACAATAATGATGGCTGAGGATGCTGCACTTCAGCATTTGTTGCCATACATTTTTGACAACCAATTACTATAACCATGATCCTACTGCTCTCAAAGATGGCAGACTCATACACAAGTGGGGAAAGGGCTGGTGGAGTCACAAACTGTGGGCAGGCAAGCCTAATGACAATCCAAAGTTTTGCAGTCCCGGGATCAGTGTGCTATATATCATTTATTTATCATTTATCATTATAAATGTATAATTATTTATTATGCCTATTATATTAGGTGCTGTGGAACATAGGCAGGATAATGCTGCTGCAGTTGCCTTGTTTGTGGGCTTCCTAGAGGCACCTGGTTGGCCACTGTGTGAACAGACTGCTGGACTTGATGGGCCTTGGTCTGATCAAGCAGGGCTTTTCTTATGTTCTTATGGAAGCCCTGTCCCAAGAATGTTGCCTATTGCCAAGACAAATGGCCCGTGCATAGGAACAAGCATAAGCCCACTTGAAGAAAACATGTTATGAGGCCTAATGCTATTTGGGACTGTGCCCACTCTTTGGCTTACAATAATATGCACAATATGGGTAATATACACCCAACTAACTAACATCAATTCATTCATGTAAAATATGACTGGGTTGGATTCTATGACATTTCCTCTAACTTTTAAGGAGATCAAACTGACTTATAATCTCCTTCTCTTCCCTTCCGCTCCCTACAACAGATACAGCTTTTTAAAGAGTTGAGAAATAAAAAAGACTCATTTAGGAAGTGGAAGGAGGGCCTTATAACCAAAGAGGAATATAAACAAATAACTAGTGCTTGTAGGGAGAGTGTTAGGAAAGCTAAAGCTCAGTATGAGCTTAGGCTAGCGAGAGATGCTAAACACAACAAAAATGTGTTCTTTTCCTATGTACAGAGTAAGAATAAGAACAAGGACAAGATAAGCCCATTGTGGGGACTGGAAAGTATAATTGTAACAGGAGATGAAGAGAGGGCAGAACGGCAAAACAAAACTGAAACCGCGGCAAACCTCCATGAACAAATGACCCTAGTTTCTTTAAACGAAATGAAGTCCTCAGGGCCAGATAGGTTGCATCCAAGGGTACGCAAAGAACTTGCAGATGTAATTTCTGAGCCTCTTACCATTATTTTTGAGAATTCTTGGAGAACAGGTGAGGTGCCAGAAGACTGGAGGCAGGCAAATGAGGTCCCCATCTTAAAGAAGGGGAAAAAGGAGGATCCGGGTAACTACCGACTCATCAGCTTGACTTCTATGCAGATTAGCTTTGGATTTCACATGTTAACAGATCACTTCAGGATACAATGGTTCTATATTAACATACCACACCCTCATTAGCACATTATCTTGATACTTACAGGACAATGATTAGCACATTACCTTTGATACTTTTTGCAGGACAATGATTCAGCTCAAACCCAACCCCCTTTCTGACTATATATTACCCTTCCTACACACTTGACACTGAGAGACACTGTCCTTCAGTGTTACTCCTCTGAAGATGCCTGCCACAGCTGCTGGCAAAACGTCAGGAAAGAAAATACCAAGACCACGGTCACACAGCCCGGATAACCTACAAGATCCAATGAACTCTGACCATGAAAGCCTTCGACAACTGTTTGAATTATTTGTGTCCAAAACTGAGAAAACAGTCCAATAGATGGCCCATAACAGGCTTTTCCTGAACCCAGCACCCCCGAAGCCCAGCATACCAGATGATTGCTTCACCAGCCCATGAGGAGACCAGGGCCTTGCGGGACCTTTCTCAGTTCCTCAGGGTCTGTAAGACAGAGACGTTCCGCCATGCATGTGTTTGAGGACATTGGCCACCAGACAGAATTTTCCTTTTCTGTTTCCCCTTGCCCCCCCCATTGTTGTTGTGGGTTTTTTTAGTGGATGGTTATGGGGCTATTGGGGCAGGGTGAAGCAACAACTGGAATATGGTACACCATCTATTGTTGATTGTTGAGTGGTTTAAAATTATATATTGGGGCTTTATACTGTATATTTTGTTTTAAATTGTTGTTAGCCGCCCCAGCCCTGCTTGAGTGTGTGTGTGTGTGTGTGTGTGTGTGTGTGTGTGTGTGTGTGTGTGTCGGGGGGATATAAGAACAAAATATAAATAAATAAATCTGCCCCTGATGTCTTGTTACTTTTCTTGTTATTGCTCCACAGAGAAACCCTGCACAGACAGGAGCTCTCCATGGTGCTAGTTGAGCTGGCTCACAAATAAGGCATATTATTAAGACTGAGCCAAAACCACTCAGCCCTTTCAGAACAAGAAAAAGAAGAGTTGGTTTTTTTATGCTGACTTTCTCTATCACTTAAGGCAGAATCAAACTGGCTTGCAATCACCTTCCCTTCCCCTCCCCACATCAGACACCTTGTGAGGTAGGTGGGGCTGAGAGAGCTCTAAGAGAGCTGTGACTAGCCTAAGGTCACCCAGTTGGCTTCATGTGTAGGAGTGGGGAAACCAACCCAGTTCACCAGATTAGCATCCCCCGCTCATGTGGAGGAGTGGGGAATCAAATCCAGATCAGAGTCCACTGCTCCAAACCACCCCTCTTATCCACTACCCCATGCTGGCTTTCATGATAATATAAAATCTATATTCTTTTATGCCACTCCTACACATGAAGCCAGCTGGGTGATCTTGGGCTAGTCACAGCTCTCTTCGAGCTCTCTCAGCCCCACCTACCTCACAGGATATCTATTGTGGGACGGGGAAGGGAAGGTGATTGTAAGCCAGTTTGATTCTTCCTTAAGTGGGAGAGAAAGTCAGCATATAAAAAACAACTCTTCTCATGTAGGTACTCAAGGAGGAGTAAGTACTCATGTTGTGATCGAAATGTCTGAGACCCTAACTCATTGACTCCACCTAGGCCCATACCATACACTGTAGCCAGCAATAGCTCTCCCCATTCTTATGCAGAAGGTTCTCATAGCACAGCTCCTTAAGATCCTTTTAACTAGGGATGCTGCAAGTTGCATTTTACCACTGGATTTCTCCTCCATTAAATTGACAGAAAGTATCCTGGGTATTGGTTCCTCTGCCCATCCCTCTGATTGACTGTAGAACTTCGGGTTGGGTCCCTGCATGCAATAATGGAAGAGAAGTTTTACTTAAAGCAATTCTGATTGTGTAAGACATTGTGCAGTGGGTACTGTGAGATCAGGTGCTATTTTTTCATTTCTGGTCAGTGTCAATGCATGAAAAAAATTCAGAAATATGCTATTTGATGCAGCCATCACAGTCCAATTTTGAAGCACAATATTATGTGCAATATTATGCATGGTGTGGAGAGAGTGCACAGGGATAAGCTTTTCTCCCTCTCTCATAATACTAGAACACGGGGTCATCGGCTGAAGCTGGAGGGTGAGAGATTCAAAACAGACAAAAGGAAGTATTTCTTCGAATGACAAATAGTTAAATTGTGGAACTCCTTGCCCCAAAATGTGGTGATGGCTGCCAACTTGGAAGGCTTTAAGAGGGGAGTGGACATGTTCATGGAGGAGACGGGTATTCATGGCTACTAGTCAAAATGAATACTATTCATGATGCATACCTATTCTTTCCAGGATCAGAGGAGCATGCCTATTATATGAAGTGCTGTGGAACACAGGCAGGATGCTGCTGCAGCTGTCTTGCTTGTGGGCTTCCTAGAGGCACCTGGTTGGCCACTGCGCGAACAGACTGCTGGACTTGATGGGCCTTGGTCTGATCCAGCAGGGCTTTTCTTATGTTCTTAACATTATTCAATAAAAAAGGTTATTATTGGGGAAGGGGTTTGCAAAAAAATACCTTGTGCTTTTTTTTTTTTTTACACAAGATGGGGTGTGGTTAAGTTGAGTTGGTGCAAGGGTGACTTGTGAAGACTTTCATGTGTTTACCTCTGCACAAGAGCTCTTGTGCCAGTAGAGATGTTGCATGGGATACAACCTGTGCATGGCTCCTTTGGCCCAGGATCAAACCCCTGGTATGTTAAATCTGTGTACTACTGAACTCCACATAACATAGAGTCATCATGCTGAGAGCTTTCCCACCTCTTTCAGCAGCAATCGAAATGGTGTGGGCTGTGTGATAGTCATAAATTCGTAGAGTTGGAAGGGGCTATTCAGGCCATCTAGTCCAACCCCCCTGCTCAATGCAGGATCAGCCTAGAGCATCCCTGATGGTGATGCTTGAGGCAAGTACCCCAAAATGTTAGGGCAAGAAGGAGCAGAACTCACCCAGAAGACACATTATGGTGGAGGCCCATTCAAAGATTACAGATGTGCTATGATACATGCATGCAACTATATGATCAGGTCACGCATGTATTCACATGGAGATGCAATAGTCATTTTCCCAAGAAGGGTCTTCTGTTCTTGAGGAGGGTTCTCCATATTCCCAACATGCACCACTCATTCGTTATTGGCTTCTTCTACAGTCCAGGATCTGGAAAGATCTTATATGCCAATAAAGGTTTTTGAATTTGAATTTGAATCTGTACAGTCCAGGTTTTGTTATAGCAGTAACTTCATGAGCATGATTTGAAGAGCACATGCTTTGCATGCTGAAAGCCCCAATTACTGTTTCTGTTACAAAGGCCTTTTATGCATGGCTGTTTCCCTCCTGGTCACCTCTCTGATGACTTTGGGTTGTTGTTATGATTATGCATGCTGTTTCTGACTGCCAGAGGTTGCCTTTCTCTCCCCCTGCATTTCCCGTTTTGCCCGTGTTTTCAAATTTGAGATAAAACCGGTTCCAGAAAATGCAAGCAAAACACGGAGAAATAGAGGGGGGTGCAAGGCAATCTCTGACGATTGGAAACAACATGCATAATCCAAACAAAGACCCAAAGTCATCAGAGGGGTGACCACGAGGGAAACAGCCATGCATAAAAGACCAAAGTCTCCGAACCCCTGGAGCCTTGAGGAATCCCTGGCAATCAAAATACACAGAGCTAACCATGCAATCGAAAGGAAAAACACAGAGAAATATGCCCCATGGAGTTCAATTGGACTTTGCTCCCCAGTAAGCCTGCTGGGTGACCTTGGGGCAGCCACAGTTCTCTCTCAGCCCACACGGAGGCAGGCAATGGCCAACAACCTCCAAATGTCTCTTGCCTTGAAAACCCTATGGGGTCGCCACAAGTCAGCTGTGACTTGACGGCACACGCACACACACACAAGTGTAAGTAAGATTGCAGCTTAACAGCATCGTCCTAGTGTTGTGCACCCTTAAATGGATGCAGAAGGGTGTAACTCTGTTTAGAATGGCACTGAAATTGGTCAGTTGTGTCGAGTTTTTTTTTTTTAACTCATATCGTAGAAATGGGACCAATCCTTGTTTCAGATCATGGTGATGATGTACAAGTTACTGCACACAATGCTAGCTTATATAGTCCAACACAGCCTGGCCCAGTGTAAGGACCTGGTGTTGTGTGCGTATTTACATGAATAAACCAGCGGTGTGAGCAGGTCTATGTGCCCGTTCACAACCAAGGATGCACCTCTTAGTGGCAGTTTGCTGTGTGAGCAACATTTCTGTGGTTGGATCCCATCCACTTTTTCATTCAGTCTCACCGAATTCCCCCTCCTTGGTGCCGCCCCCATCCCACATGTGTTTTATACACACATGTCCAATGATCCTGTGCGTCGGTGCTCACTGGCAGAAAAGCTGGAGGGATGTTTGGGAGTCAACAGCATTCAGCCAGTTTCACATACTTTTTTGCAGATGTCCTCCTTTGCACACTGAACGCTTTGATCCTTCTTTTTAAAATCGCAGCGCAGGTTCTTTTGCTCATTTGGGGTTTGTGCCAGATAGCAAAGAAGCGACATTCCAAAGGGGGGGGGGCTACTTAGGTTTCAAGCAAAGGGTTAACATCACTTCCTCCCCTTCTCCCCACACAAGTCCCAACATTTAAAATGCATGCTCTGCGTGTGTCTTTTTGAAGGAGGGTGGGAGAAGGGGAATCCTCCGTACCTATTGGCTGAGGCTCTATCAGCTGCAGTTCAGCTCCAGCCGCTGCTAAAAAGCTGTATTGATCTGAAGGGTAAATGTGTAGAGAGAGCCACAGAGAGAGAGAGAGAGAGAGAGAGAGAGAGAGATCCAGGCATTTCTGAGAAGAGAGAGGACCTCTGCCAGTAAGCGAGTGGTTTCTACCTGTCCGCTTTCCCTCTTCTATCTTTGCCGAATGAAACTGAAGACCTCTGAGAGGGCAGTTGGTTGCTACGGTGGGGTACTGGCGAGGTTTTTCCCTTAGCACAAGCTGCTGTTGTGCGTTGCTGCTGCTACTGCCACGGCTGGCTGTCTTGCCATTCCTGCTGCAATTTCCTAGAGCAGGTAAGCCTTTTCCTTGTCTTAAAAAAAAAAAGATCCAGTGCAATGAGCTTGCTTTCTGCAGCACGAAATCCAGGATCCAGTAGGATACGGGACCTGGCGAATGCAGCATCCATCGATGGGGAGGGTTGCCGCCTGGCAGCGAGGACCTTGGGATGCTGTCTGTTGCCGGGGAAGGTTATCCCACACAGAGAGATGCTGGGAAACTTGTCTTAAGTTCTCAAGAAAGTCTTTCAGCCTGATGTATAAGATGTCAGGACAAGGGAAGGGGCTCGCGAGGCAGCTGACCTTGGCAAATGTGCAGGTGGGGAAGGAGTGAGAGGTGTTCTCCTCCAGTGATTTTAAAAAGGCAGAGATTGGACGACTGATTGTTTTGGTGAACCAGGGACCATGACTGCAAACCTTAAGGAACAGAGCTACCGGGAGAGGGGGGTCCGATTGTCTCTTAGGTGTGCAAATGAAAGTGTGATGTGAAACAGGAGTTAGAGAAGCTTCCCCGTGTAGGGTGAAGATTTTTATTCCTTGGGGAGCAGGCACTGACCTTTTTCAAAGCGGGAGGCTCATCTCTTTGTGTTCAAAAGAAGAGCACCTCAAAGCAACTTTTCCTCCCCAGTCAACCTGTATACCTCTGACCTGTTGACTTGCCTGCTAAGTAGACTCCAGGTTGCATTTGCAAGCAAAGGATCTAATTCAGTTCAAACCAATGCCACATTTCGGCAGCAATCCCAATGTATGATTACCAGCTTCATTTTCCAAGTGATCTTGCTCAAATTAGTTATATATTGATACGTGAACTATACATAACTCTGAAATATGTATTTCAATAAACTATTTAGCACCAACCTGTAAATATCACTGGAAGCCTTGTCTTTTTGGATGGTGAAGTATTTGCTTAGGAACAGGTGGGGAATCTTACGCCTGATCTTTCTAGACATATATTTCCCCAAATTAGAAATGTGACTCACTGTTTTGTGACTTGGAGAGCTTTCTATTCTGATCTTTTCTGATAAGGGGCACGTGTCTGTCTGAACTTAGAGAATTTTCCACAGGGCAGCCAATGGATTTTTGATTCTAGGTTCTGTGATCTTTTGCAAGCATGCTCAGGTTGGGGTTTTGTTTCCCCTTAGTACATGGTAAAACACATCTGTGAGGTGTGCAGGAGGAAAATAGCCATTGCTGTGGTACTGGATGACAACCCAAAAGAGTTGACTTTCCGTGGCTGTACGGTTTTCCTCTTCCAGTACACCCAACAAAACCACAATCACTTTAGCATACTGAGCAGGTGTTAATAGCCAGCAATGCACTTTTTCAAGGTACACCTCACTGGCTGTGAGATACAACAGTATTAAGATTAAATGCTGTGTGGGGAAGGCGGGTGTTGAGAATTCAGCCGCTCAAAGAATTCACGAACTAATCAGGGTGTCTTTATTGCATCCCCATTAAGACTTTATTAAACATTTTGGTGGGTGGCTGATGTTAATGTCCCCTGAAAGGGGGGCCACACCACCAAAATTGCAAGCAGTTAATCTTGGAATTGATCCGTAGTTATCCCATATGCGTCGTCGACACCTGAACAATAACACCTTAAATTGTAACTGATCAAACCAGTTGCTCTGTGCTCTTCTGTACAGAGGTGAAAATGTCCACTGAAGGCAGTTCAATAATATATTCTTTCTCTTCTCCATAATAAGGTTATGGGAAAGATTTCATTTCAACTATCACACCATGACTATTTTGTTCCTCGTTGTTGTTGTGCTGGGCATTTGGATTAGTTTTAAAAAGAACTGTAATGTATGCCAAGCTTATGGCATATCTTGTGTGTTCTGTTGGACCACATAGCAGCTAGAGACTAAAATATGTTCCACAGCTTGTATTCTGCTCATCACAAAAGAAGGAAGTTTTTGCTCAGCAAGAATTCACAGGTCTTTCCCATCCATTCTCTGTCACAACTACTTGCAAACACCCAATGTTTGTGCTAAGAAATGATACCATGTTGTGATTTCATCCCAGTTCGTATTTTGAAGAAACTTTAACTATTTGAACAGCCAGGAAATACGTTACACAAACCTATTTTGTTCCTCAGCACCGCAAACCGAATAGAATGTATTTGAAAAGTAAATGCCATGGTTTTATTACAATACACTTGCAAGTAGCAGCCTCATATGACATTATGGTGTGGCTCAGTGGTTAAAATGTCTGACTGGGAGACCCAGGTTCAGCTCCCTGGTGTCCCTTGGAAGCTTGCTGGGTAACATTGGGTAGGGTTGCCAGGTCCCTCTTTTCCACTGGCAGGGGTTTTTTGGGGCAGACCCTGATGAGGGTGGGGCTTGAAGAGGGGAGGGACTTCAATGCCATAGAGTCCAATTGCCAAAGTGGCCATTTTCTCCAGGTGAACTGATCTCTATCAGCTGGAGATCAGTTGTAATAGCAGGAGATCTCCAGCTAGTACCTGGAGGTTGGCAACTCTAACCTTGGGCCAGTCACACAGCATTACCCTAACCTACATCACAGAGTTGTTGTGAGAATAAAATAGAAGAGAGAATGATATAAGTTGCTTTGGGTCTCCCTTTTGGGAGAAAGCCAGGGTATAAATGAAGAAAATAAAATTACTTCCCAGCAGAAATCGTTCACGTACAGTCCTGGCAACATCACGGTCACATGGGAGGAGCCAGTGAGCTCGTTTCAGTGTTCCCTCTTACTAGCTGGATCCATACATAAATGGATATTGTGCTGCTCTGCAATCAGTCACCTCCTGGATTTTCCTGTCCCTTCTAGGAGATAAAAGATTACAATCATACAATAGCCGATGATGCATAGATCCTACCACTGTTTGTTCTTTCATTGTGGTTTTGATGCTTTGACTGCTGTTATGGTTTTTAGATTGCAATTCACATAAACCACTTTCAACGTTTGTTAAAGTAGATATTTTAAATCAATCAATCGACAGCAGCACTTCCAGAAACCAGGGCAATGCCGGTGTGCCCGTAGGTTTGCTGCCATGTTAATGTGGGTATTTGTTCTTCCTTCATGGTTGCATCGAAAGCGTGCTTAGCAAACCAAGCAAACCAATGTGCCGCCTTAAGAGACCACTTGTAGGATATGCTAAACATACTCTTACATGAATGCAAGCCCTCACATAGACTTTGACTAGTGTGAGAGAAACTACGGAGGCAATGGCAGCTATGTTCCTCAGGGTATATATAAGGGGGGGGGGCTGTCTCCATTACTGGTGTAGCATGGACAGAGTATATCCAGCAGCAAATTCCCCATCACTAAAGTATTCACAGAAAGTATTCACAGCAGCTTTTGATACAATCCTAAATACATTTATTCTCAAGTTATATGGCATTGATCTTTAAGTAAAATTTACTTCCAAATATCTGCTTTGCCCTGACATAAATAGCCTAGGCTAGCCCAGCCTTGGTCAGCTCTCAGAACCTAAGCATGGTCAGTCCTGGTTAGTACTTGGATGTAAGTCCAGGGTTGCTACGCAGAGACAAACCACTTCTGTTGTCAGGTTGTGGAAGCTGCTAAGCATGGCTGGCCCTGGTTAGAACTTGGATGAGAAACCACCAGGGAAGTCCAGGGCTGCTATGCAGAGGCAAGCAATGGCAAACCATCTCTGTTTGTCTCTTGCCTTGAAAACCTTATGGGGTCGCCGAAGTTGGGCTGCAACTTGACAGCACTTTACACCATATACGTTCTGTTAAGCATGAGTTTTTATCTTGGCCATGAGTTTTTATCTTGGGGGTTGAAGCAACAAAGTGTCCTGTGGCACACTGAAGGCTGATACATGTATTGTAGCATTAGCTTTCACGGGGCCTCTGATGCATCCATAAAGTGAACATAAGAACATAAGAAAGGCCATGCTGGATCAGACCAAGGCCCATCAAGTCCAACAATCTGTTCACACAGTGGCCAACCAGGTTCCTCTAGGAAGCCCACAAGCAGGACGACTGCAGCAGCATTGTCCTGCCTGTATTAAGAACATAAGAAAGGCTATGCTGGATCAGACCAAGGTCCATCAAGTCCAGCAGTCTGTTCACACAGTGGCCAACCTGGTGCCTCTAGGAAGCCCACAAGCAAGACGACTGTAGCAGCATTATCCTGCCTGTGTTCCACAGCACCTAATGTAATAGGCATGCTCCTCTGATACTAGAGAGAATAGGTATGCATCATGATTAGTATTCAGGTTGACTAGTAGCCATGGATAGCCCTCTCCTCCATGAACATGTCCACTCCACTCTTAAAGCCTTCCAAGTTGGCAGCCATCACTAACTAGTAATGTATGGTTAGTTAGTTGATTCAAAACAATTCAATCAACCAACTTGGGGTGACTCAGTCACCACAGACTTTAACATATCTTGGTTTCTGTAAAAATATTTGTATTATAATAAAGATCATATTTGCAAAGTGTTTATACCATTGATGACAGAATCTGCCTCACAACCTGTTGATACTTCACTTAACATGAAATTGGTTCACAGGACATGGGCATCTGCGGTAGAACATACTAAATATGGAATGGAATAGCCAGCACATTTCAGATATCTGGATATGGGAGTTCTTTTGGATGAATTGATTGCTACCATGGTAGTTGTGGCCTATGTTCTACCCTCATGGTGACATCAAACGTGTGTTTAGCAAACGTGTGTTTTGATGGTGACATCAAAAGCACACAATGTACCCAATATCACAGCACTCCAGCAGCCTAGGAAGAATCCCTCCAGTGCAAATAGACCCCACACCACAGCCTGTATCCAGTAATGCAATCCTTTCTCTAAATACTTAATTGGGTAAAAAGTTATACATTTAAGACGGTATCTGCTGGACAACTGAAGAGTAGCTGGCACACCTAGGGTTGCCAACCTCCAGGTGGTAACTATATAGAGCATAGGTTCTTTCCCTTCTTAGTTAAACCTCCAGGTGGTGGCTGAAGATCTCCCGCTATTATAACTGATCTCCAGGTGACATTATACCCCATTGAAGTCCCTCCTCTCCCCAAACCCCACCCTCCTCTGGCCCCACCTCTAAAATCTCCAGTTATTTCCCAATCCAGAGATGGCAACCCTAGGCATACCTTCTAGGAATCTTCAAAAGCCCAGTAATGTCACTGGGCGTCTGTACACCTCTGGACCAAATTCCGTAATGCTCACCCCATCCTTAGTGTGAAGGAGCATCCAATCCCTACCTGTACCCAGTGCATCCCCAACATGATTCAATCCCCTCTGCTATCCCTATCTCTACCTCCTGCTAGGTTTCCTAACACTGCCTCAGCAAACACTAGGAGATTGAGGTGGGGGTGCCTGGGAAGGATAGAATTGAGGAATTATGTGATGTCATTTCCTGGTGATGTTCGCTAGGAATCTCTTAAGATAAAGACAATCGAAACTAGAAGAAATTCCTAGAGCATCATTAGGAAGGCCATTTTGGGTCCTACTCCTCAATTTTGTGAAGGCAGGAAATAGGGGCTGGGGGCAGGGAATTACACACTGTGCCTGGGCAATTGGAAAGTCTATTGCCAGTATGTAGTTCAAAGCACAGACAGGGAACTAGGAAGGGAGGGACCTGATCCATAGGCTGTGTAAAGGCCATTTACCCAGCCATATACCCAGCAATTCCATCAAGTTCACATATGAAAATGCTTAGAGACTTGTAGGCTAACCTGAGCCATTCTGACTCTTTTCTTATCCATTTACAAACTCCATGCATTGAAACCACATATTAAAAGTAGTCAAAAAATGGACCCTGAAAATCTACCTTTTGGATTCTCCAAAATCATGACTTTGGTAAAATTTTAGTTAGGATTTCAAATCTCCAGTGACTAATGGGATCATTCGGATGTGCACATTCTGATGGAGAGCCAGCATGGTATAGTGGTTAAGAGAGGGGGTTTGGAGTGGTGGAATCTAATCTGGAGAACCAGATTTGATTCCCCACTCCTCCACATGAGTGGCAGACTCTAATCTGGTGAACTGGGTTGGTTTCCCACTCCTACACATGAAGCCAGCTTTGGTGACCTTGTGCAAGTCGCAGCTCTCTCCAAACTGTCTCAGCCTCACCTACCTCACAAGGTGTCTGTTGTGGAGAGATACTTGAAGGGCTATCATATAGAGGTTAGTGCCTAGTTGTTTTCTATTGTCCCTGGAGGTCGGACCAGAACCGATAGGTTGAAATTAAATCAAACTTGTTTCTGTTCAGATATTAGAAATAATTTTCTAACAGTTAGAGCAGTTCCTCAGTGGAACAGGTTTCCTCAGGAGGTGGTAAGCTCTCCTTCCCTGGAGGTTTTTAAACAGAGGCTGGATGGCCATCTGTCAGCAATTGCTGATCCCATGACCTTAGGCAGATCATGAGAGGGAGGGCATCTTGGCCATCTTCTGGGCATGGAGTAGGGGTCACTGGGGGTGTGGGGGGGAGGTAGTTGTGAATTTCCTGCATTGTGCAAGGAGTTGGACTAGATGACCCTCTATGATTCTATGATTAACAATATAAACAGTGGAAGAAAAAAGAGGGGAATAAAACCCAACCTGAAAACAGAAGCTGGGCACAGAGTGGTAAGTTGCAGTACTGCAGTCTAAGCTCTGCTCATGACCTGAGTTGAATCCCAACAGAAGCTGGTTTCAGGTAGCCGGCTCAAGGTTGACTCAGCCTTCCATCCTTCTGATGTCAGTGAAATGAGTACCCAGCTTGCTGGGGGTAAAGAGAAGATGACTGGGGAAGGCACTGGCAAACCACCCCATAAACAAAGTCAGGTATTGTGAGAGAGGGAGAAAAGCTTCTCCTTGTCCACTCTCTCCATATCATGCACAGTTTTATAGACCTTTATCATGTCTCCCCTTAACCATCTTCTTTCTAAGCTAAACTGTCCCAAGCTTTTTAACTCCTCCTCATAGGGCAGTTGCTCTAGCTCCCAAAACACAGGAACATAAGAAATCCCCTGCTGGATCAGGCCAAGGTCCATCAAGTCCAGCAGTCTGTTAATGCACTGGCCAACCAGCTGGCTCTAGGAAGCCCACAAACAAGACAACTTCTAATCCACTGATTTGCAAAGTACTCAGAAACATCTTGAGTACAACAGCTTCTGTTTCCATTCTATTTTATGCTATCAGTGGCTCTTTAAAAACGCCTCGACTGTAAGGGTGTGTATGCACACATGTACTTCTGTATACACACAGAAATGGGTGACACTTTTATGAGTCATTTTTAAAAGGAGAATAGTGTTTGGTTTTATATGGCACCTATCGTACTCAAGGTATTGCAAAGCAGTTCGCTGAGTCCATGAGTTACGGTCCGTGCCAGCAAAAGAGGCTGCGTTGACAAATGCTTCTAAAGAGGAATATTGCCCAAAGCTCCAGGGTCATGCACTATTCATTTTGAAAAACAGCCTGTGGTCTTCAGCTTTTACTAAACGAGCAAGCTGCAAAAACCACAATCAACCGGATATCAGCATCTTCTACCAGCAACAGCCCTATAAAACTCAAGTACAGCATCTTCCTTCTCCCTAGGGTTGCCAACCTCCAGGTAGTAGCTGGAGATCTCCTGGCCTCTATGGCATTGAAGTCCTTCCCCTCCCCAAACCCCGCCCTCCTCAGGCTCCACCCCAAAAATCTCCCACCGGTAACTAAGAGGGACCTGGCAACCCTACTTCTCCACCACCACTCACTCTCTCCAAGTACTGACATTATAGTTTTGAAGACAACTGGAATTAGGGAACCAGGCCTGAGGATGTAGTTCTTTGGTCAAGCACAAAACACTGGAGGCCAAATTCAAGACAAACTTTGGTACCCAATCTGCTTGCTTCTGTAAACAGTCTTATTGCTTTCTGGTGCTGCTCTTAGCATTCCTGTGTTAGTTGATAGACAGGAGAGGAGCTGTGATTCAGTACCAGATAGGGTTGCCAGGACCACCCTGGCCACCAGTGGGAGATATGTGTGTGTGTGTGTGTGGGGGGGGGAAATAAGGTTACCAAATCCTTGCTGGGAAACTCCTGGAGATTTGGGGATGGAGCCTGAGGAGGACAGGGACCTCAGTGGGGCACAATACCATAGAGTCCGCCTTCGAAAGCATCAATTTTCTCCAGGGGAATTGCTCTCTGTAGTCTGGAGATGTGCTGTAATTCCGAGGGATTCCCAGATCCCACCCAATGGCTGGCCTCTCTATGAGCAAGGTAGAGTTAGGGCTTCAGAGTATGAGGGCCTCTGAAATCAGAATTTTTTTTTTACTAAAAAAAGGCTACATTGTCAGTGGCAAGATTTATTCCAGTCCTTATATCCCTCAAACATTAGATTTAAAATAATGCTGCTCAAGATCAGTGGATCAAGGAGTTTCTAAGAGATAAAGGAAAGGAAAGGAAAATACTATTTCGGGGGAAGTGCTTTGGGGTCTCATAAACTAGACATTGCTTAAGGCCTCAGAGTTTCTTAATGTGGCCCTGCCTCCCTTTCAGCTGAGGTTCCATACCTGGGTGAGTCATACACAGGGTTGCCAGCTCCGGGTTGGGAAATACCTGGAGATCTTTGGGGCAGAGCCTGAGGAGGGCGAGGATTGGGAAGGGGAGGAACTTCAATGCCATAGAGTCCAATGGCCAACGTGGCCCTTTACTCCAGGTGAACTGATCTTTATAGGCTGGAGATCAGTTGTAATTCCAGGAGATCTCCAGCTAGTACCTGGAGGTTTGGAAATCAGCACAGGAGCGAAGGATTATTACAGAGTGCAAATATTTATATAAATTGCTACAACATATAACAGAGTCTTAACTAACAACATACTATGTATAACAAGCACAACAAACTATTCTACTATGTACAAAATCTATAACATCAATCTAGCTGGAACAAGCAGTCTCTGTATCTTTGTCAGTCTCTATGACACTTGCAGTTTTCAAGAAAAAATATTTCTTCAGGCTTTAAAGTTATGAAATCAACGTGAGATGATGCTGAAGAGTAAAGAGGGGATACAGCCGTTTCAAATTCTTTCACTTAAATTCTTCATCAGTCCCTCAAACGTCAGTCATCACATGATATCTCCAGCTTGCATATTACATGTTTGCCACGAATTCCTGCAGGATAGTAACCAGTTCCCATGTAGGGTAACACAATTGTGTAACTTCAGAGACACTACTTTAAAGCCTGGATAAATATATTTTCTTGAAAACTGCAAGTGTCATAGAGACTGACAAAGATACAGAGACTGCTTGTCCCAGCTAAATTGATGTTATAGATTTTGTACATAGTAGAATAGTTTGTCGTGCTTGTTATACATAGTATGTGGTTAGTTATGACTCTATGTTATATGTTGTAGCAATTTTATATAAATATTTGTAATAATCCTTAGCTCCTGTGCTGATTTCCAAACCTCACAGTATTTGCACAGTGGTGTCTTTGTTTTTACCAGTACCTGGAGGTTGGCAACCCTAATCATACAGCAGATATACATAGATTCACTGATAATTTGTTTTCGAACTGTGTTATTTTAATCAGATGCAACTAGGGTTGCCAACCTCCAGGTGGTACATTATATAGACTATCCAAAATACACAGCAACTATGGCCAAACTAGCAAGTTTGGCCATAGTTGCTGTGTATTTTGGATAACCTCCAGGTGGTGGCAGGAGATCTCCTGCTATTACAACTGATTTCCAGCTGATAGAGATCAATTCACCTGGAGAAAAAGGCCATTTGCCAATTGGACTCTATGGCATTAAAGTCCCGCCCATCACCAAACCCCACCCTCCTTAGGCTCTGCCCCAAAAATCTCCCGCTGGTGGCAAAGAGTGACCTGGCAACCCTAGATGCAACTGCCAAGGATCTAGCCACTTAGGGTTGGTGATAACCTTTAGCTCTTGAGGGGCTCTTTATAATGTATTTCATTCATCAAGGCTTACAGGATGGGATAGTGAAACCGGAGAAGGTGAGGCATTAAGAAATATGGGTAGCTTTATGGATGATCCCCCAAGTGAAATGCTTGGATTGCTGACTAATTTGATTTCAGCTGAATTTTGTTTCCTAACCTCCCACTGCCCACTAGATTTGCAAGGCCTGATCAGTTTAATCAGACTGGCTAATTTAATCTGTGGACGGATGGAAATTTTAGTCCGTTTATTGGCAGGGGGCAATTTGAATCAGTGAGTGCAAATTTTACTAAGGGGAGGTTGTGAGGTAACGGCCATACTTGCTTCTTTTTGAGCCTGTTTTGATAGTAATATTTTACTGTAACAGAGATTTTTTAAAAATAAAATAAAATAAAGATGGCTGTTTCCCCATGAGATAATGTTTTGATTATCATATTTTACGCTGTTTTGCATTTCCCCCAGTATCTCAACAAGTGAAGCTTTGGCAATATGCACATTTATTTTAACCTCATTAATTATCTGGTTATGAGGGAAAGGGTTGATCGCCTAAAATTATACAATATGATTGACAGTCACACTTTCAGCTGGTTAAAAGATTCTTCCCTTTCTAGTTTAAATGGTGATGTGGTTCTCTTGATGGAGTTAATATATTCTGTCCTAGAGATGTTTACAATTCATTAGTATGTGCAGTGATCCTTCTAGGAATGTGACAAACCAATATACAAATTCTCAAATAAAGTTCTTTGCAGCCCTGTAACCTTTGCAGCCTTGTTGTTTGTATCTCATATGTTTCCCAGTATACTGACCTGTAGGATCTTCTCCTAGCATAAACTTGATGACTACAGTCAAATGTGCATCAAAAAGAAAATGCTTATAAAGCATAACTGACTTCTAAACTATAACAAGAGAAACATAATTATTTGCAAACATACAGTTGTATGCAAGCACAAACAAACATACAATGGGAAGTCTGGTAAAGAGCGATTCGATACCATGCCTTTTTTCAGGCATTAAGAATCAGCTGACTGTTGACATTTCCATGTAAATATGCAGAAAGATGCACATACTCGCAAAACAAATTTCAGTCTCAAACTGTTCAAAAATGCATAACCATTACATTCAATATTAAATAAATGAATCCAAAATGCTAAGCATGAAACGGAGGCAAAATTGCCTTTCAGGGTCCTCCAGCCACCCACTGGAATGAAACTGATCTTTAGAACCAATTACTTGGTTTCTAAAGATGCCTCCTCTGGAATAACTCATTTATATACACTTGCCCATAATCTTGTTCACACGGATCTGATTCCCTGTCGTTCCACTGTTCTGTAGCTGCAAAAACAAGTACCATGACAACAGTTTTCAGATTATTTCTATTACAAAACAGCGCCAAGAGGCAACCAGGGCACATTTGACTGGCAAGACCAGTACTGCAGAATCCTGCTGCTGGCAAGAACTGGAAAGGACTACAAAGATAATTTAGATGATCTCATGGAGGTTCATTCAGAGGACCCGTTGCTGGAGGAGATGATGGTGAAGCCTTTGAACCACACCAGGAAAGCCTATGAACTGCTCCTTCTGAGATCGCTATGAGAAAGAGAATTCAGAAGAAGAAGAAGAGTTGGTTTTTACATGCTGATTTCTTTACCTTTTAAGGATAATCAAACAGTCTTAAAATCTCCTTCCCTTCCTCCCCCCACAACAGTCACCCTGTGAGGTAGGTGAGGCTGAGAGAGTTTGGAGAGAACTGTGATATAGCCCACAGGACTAGCTGGCTTCATGTGTAGGAGTAAGGGAATTTTCTCCAGGTGAACAGATCTCTATCAGTTGTAATAGCAGGAGATCTCCAGCTAGTACCTGGAGGCTGGGAAAGCCACCTGTGAGCAGGAGCAGACTGAGAGTGAAAAACCCAGGGAAAAGGGGACCTTCCCCCAGCCCATCCTGGCCCCCAAAGGAGGGAGGGAGAGAAGAAATGGCAGTCTGTGGGACCTTGCCCCTCCCTTCCTATGGGTAGGGTTGCCAGCTTCGGGTTGGGAAATATCTGGAGATTTTGGGGGTGGAGTCTGAGGAGGGCAGGGTTTGGAGAGGGGAGTGACTTCAATGCCATAGAATCCAATTGCCAAAATGGCCACTGATCTCTGTCACCTGGACTAGCTGGCTTCATGTGTAGGAGTAAGGGAATTTTCTCCAGGTGAACCGCTCTATCAGTTGTAATAGCAGGAGATCTCTAGCTACCACCTGGAGGTTGGCAATCCTACCAAAGGAGGAGGCAGCCTGCCTAACCAGTTGGCTGGGCACTGCTTTTCCTGCCTCAGGCAGGTCTTGGGTAGGCCAGGTATTGCTTGTCTCATCTCGAGCGGGCTGGGCACTTTCTTCCACTTCTCAGCATCTGCCTCATGTGGGGTTTGGCTGGGCTGTGTGTCTCACCATGTGTCTCACCTTGCCTATAGGTGCTTCTTTTATCATTTGGGGGGATTTTTTAGCGCTCTCTCTCTCTCTCTCTCTCGCTCTCTTCCCCCCCCCCCCCACCCTTGCAGATTTTTCTGCAAACCTTTTTCCCCCCAGGTTTGTAGAAAGAGTTATTGTGTAAATTCATGGGTCCAATCTCCAGATTTAAGATCTGGAATCTTTGAGTTGGAAGGGGCCTTACAGGCCATCTAGTCCGACCCCCTGCTTAAAGCAGGATCAACCTAGAGCATCCCTGACAAGTGCTTGTCCAGCCGCTGCTTGAAGACTGCCAGGGAGAGGGAGCTCACCACCTCCCAAGGTAGCTGATTCCACTGTCGAACAACTCTTAGTGTAATTTTATGCGTGGCTGTTTCCCTCACCGTCACTCCTCCGATGACTTTGGGTCTTTGTTTTGATTAGGGACCAGTTTTATTTCAAATTTGAAAATGTGGGCAAACACAGGGGGAGAGCAAGGTGACCTCTGATGGTTGGAAATGGCATGCGTAATCAAAACAAATACCAAAAGTCATCGGAGGGGTGAGGCCTTACATTTCCCCTCTAATATCCAGCCGCTATCTTTCCGCCCGTAATTTAAACCCATTACTGTGAGTCCTATCCTCTGCTGCCAACAGGAACAGCTCCCTGCCCTCCTCTAAGTGACAGCTCTTCAAATACTCCTCTTCTCCAGACTAAACATTCCCAGCTCCCTCAGCCTTTCATCGTAGTGCTCGGTCTTCCTCAGCCTTTCCTCGTAGGGCTCAGTCTTCAGACCCCAGATCATCCTCATCGCTCTCCTCTGCACCCGCTCCATTCTGCCCTCATCCTTTTTGAAGTGAGGCTTTCGGAGTCAAAACTAACCCCCTAACACAGACAACAAAGAAATAATTCTTGACTGAAATCTCAATTTGGGGATAACTCACAGGAGAGCAACCCCCCCCCCCCAATAATGTAATGTTTGGCTTCTTCATCCCCAAATTCCTGCAGTGTCCCCAATTAAAGTAAAGCCTCCGGATGTATTAAAATCTGGGAAGAAATCTTTGAAAGGTTTCTCTTAATTGGTTCTGAGACTCAGTCCTGTTATCAGAACTAAACAGAGAAGAATCAGCCTTAACACCTAGACTCATCTCTATGTAAAAACCAGAGTTCCTGAAGCTGCAATTAAATGACTTAATCTTAAAACCCTCCTAGGTTCAATTCACCAGATCTGCTCTGAAGGGCAGTGCTAATTCCTCTTGAATTGCTGCTTCACATTAGCCAAGGCTGTTTTAATTTCAGTGCCGACACCCCCCAGCCTATCCTCTGAGTTCCTTGCTGGGCTTTGAAACTTTTTTTTCCAGGTGACTTCCTCATTTGCCCTTTTAGCAAACTCTAATGATAAACAGTTGTGCTTAGAAGTGCAGCTTTTTAGGAGGCAGAGAAGTATTTGGAGTACATTTGTTGAGCACTGTTGAAACTGACCTCTATCTTTTGATGCTTTTCTTACAATAACTGCAAAAAGGTTTTGCAATTAATTGGCATGGCTCTCTCTTAATACTCCACCTTAATTGATCCTTATAATATCAGATCTGATAGGCATATTCTCAATAGAATATCATCCCACTGACCTGATGTGCTTGGACCACCACTGTGACTAAACCAGAAAGAAAACTGAGGTCATGGGACACTGAGGAGGGTTTGGGGCTCAGCAGTCGAGAATTTAGTTGGCATGCAGAAGGTCCCAAAATGTAAGAATGTAAGAAAATCCCTGCTGGATCAGACCAAGGCCCATCAAGTCCAGCAGTCTGTTCACACAGTGGCCAACCAGGTGCCTCTAGGAAGCCCCCAAACAAGATGACAGCAGCAGCATTTATCCTGCCTGTGTTGCTCAGCACCTAATATAATAGGCATGCTCATCTGATACTGGAGAGAATAGGTATGCATCAAGACTAGTAGCCATTTTAACTAGTAGCCATGGATAGCCCTCTCCTCCATGAACATGTCTACTCCCCTCCTAAAGCCTTCCAAGTTGTCAGCCATCACCACAACCTGGGGCAGGGAGGCCCACAATTTAAGGATGCGTTGTGTGAAGAAATACTTCCTTTTGTTGGTTTTGAATCTCTCAGTTTTTACTCCTCATTCTAGCATTATGAGAGCGATGTGATGTGAAAGGCCTCTTATCTGAGACCCTGGAGAGCAGCTGCCACTCAGATAAGAGGATACAGATCTTTGTGGTTCAGTGCTCCAAATCAGTATACGTAGGGTTGCCAACCTCCAGGCGATCTCCTGCTTTTACAACTGATCTCCAGCTGATAAACCTCAGTTCACCTGCAGAAAATGTCTGCTTTGGCAATCGGACTCTATGGCATTGAAGTCCCTCCCCTCCCCATACCCCACCCTCCTCAGGCTTTGCTCCAAAAATCTCCAGGTATTTCCCAACCGGGAGCTGGCAACCCTAAGTATAAAACAGCTTCATGAGTTCTTGTGAGAAAGAAAGTCAGTGACCAGGGAGAAAAAGCAACAGCATTGGAGAAGCAATGATACAGAACACAGTTGGCAAAATAGAAAGGTATACATTCATATCATCAAAATGAGTTTGGGGGAAATATTTCTGAGTCTCGCAAGCAGCTATTTTCAACCTGAAAACAGAAACCGGATAAGATTTGGCACATATATGTAATATCATTTGTCCATTAGCTCTAACAGCAGTAAAACTCAATCAACCGTGTGCACTCCCTGTACCGAGAGCACTTATAAATCCCCCCACCTCGTATACTTCGGCTGTACGTTTTAATAGAATATAAGCCCTTGGAGCATTAACAAATTTTGGAGCTTTTAAATAGACTGCAGCCTACTCGTTTAGAGGGCTGCTCCAGTAATGCGATGGCTTGGCGAGGTTAATGACGGATCATGGCGCGATATGATTTGCCGAGTGCCATTCAGCCCGTTGTATGCCCCCAGTGTTCGCGTGGGTCGGGTCGATCACTGCTAAATCATGAGCCGAGCCGGCCCAGGTTCCCGGACATAGCTGGCAATTCCAGGAAAGCTAGGGTCTTCTCGAGAAGGAGGAGGAGGAGGAGGAGACTCGGAGCACAGCAGGCTAGCTGATAAACGATGGCGTGGCCATCCGAGGATGATATAAGCAGGCCAGGGTCAGGCTTCCCAGGGACCGGTGTGTCACTGGCCTTCAATGGCTCCATTCGGCCATCTGGATGAGCAGACGGCCCGGATGTCAGCGGGAACGAGACCTCTCGCTCCTGCTCTGTTTGCGGCTCCCCCCTTTTATTCTGCTTTTCTCAGCAGGGAAGCTTAGCTGACCTGAACGGTTGTGGCAAATTATTTACAGTGAGAACTGTCTGTAACTTTTTCCCGTTGCCACTGAGGGCCATACGTGGCTTGCATGCAAATGTCACCAATGTGGTACTGAGTAAGCATATCAGTACCTTCCAAGGTTTTTTTTCCCTGGCTGCGTCTTTTCATACAAGGTTGAAACATTCCAGTAGTCGAGGGCCTTTTATGCATGACTGTTTCCCTCACCATCACCCCTCTGATGACTTCGGGTCTTTGCTTTGAGTAGGCATGCTGTTTCCGACCATCAGATGTCACCTCACTCTCCCCCTGCATTTCCCTGCATTTTGCCCGCATTTTGAGAGACGTGTTTTATTTCGTATTGAAAACATGGGCAAAACACAGGGGAACTCGGGGAGAGTGAGTAGGGTTACCAGGTGCCTCTTTGCCACCAGCGGGAGGGTTTTGGGGTGGCGCCGGAGGAGGGCGGGGTTTAAGGGGGGAGGGACTTCAATGCCATAGCGTTCCATTGCAAAAATGGACACTTTCTCCAGGTGAACTGATCTCTATCAACTGGAGATCTCCAGCTAGTACCTGGAGGCTGGCATCCCTAAGAGCAAGGCATAATCAGAACAAAAAACTGAACTCATCCCCAAATTCCTGCAGATTGAAGTCTCTCCCCTCTCCAAAACCCGCCCTCCTCAGGCTCCACCTCTTAAATCTCCTGGTAATTCCCAACCCAGAGCAGACAACCCTATTGTGGAGGGAGGTAATGGATGGGTTTTGATTTAGAACTGAAAGATACCTTGAGCCACAAGTGAATATATCAATATCAATATCAATATTTTAATAAAGAAAGGAATCTGTCAGTTCCCCCAGAACACAACCCAAAACCCTATCCCCCAGTTACGGTTGCCAGCTCTGGGTTGGGAAATATCTGGAGACTTTTGAAGTGGAGCCTGAGGGGGGGGGTTGGGGAGGGGAGGGACTTCAATGCCATAGAGTCCAATTGCCAAAGCGGCCATTTTCTCCAGGTGAACTGATCTCTGTTGGCTGGAGATCAGTTGTAATAGCAGGAGATCTCCAGCTAGTATCTGGAGATTGGCAACCCTACTTCCTAGTCCATTTCTGCCTACCATACTGTCCTTTAGGTACCAGACTTGTAACTCCATGTTTACAAGCTCCTTATTCTATTTTTTTTTTAAGCTCCTTTATGCTCTACTTCTAGTCTGTTGTATAAATATTGTCTTAGGCTGCTGGATATGTTAATGTAATTTTTAGGCCTTTAGCTTGTTTTTATTATAGATGATACTTATGTTCTTGTTCTTATGATTTTATTATGCTATTCTTTGTTGGCCTCCATGAGCAGGTCTCTGGAAAGGTGGCATATAAATTGTCTAAATAAATAAAACGATTTTTGTCGACCGTGGCTTTTCTGCTCATGAAACAACCCCTAATAAGTTTCAGAAAGTCCCCAGGGTTTCTAGAAACAGTTTGAAAAACACAGTTCGGCTGTACTTAGAACATCAAACATTTCTAACCACAGACTGCATCAGGAATTTGTTGGCTCTGAGAAGCAGATTAATTCAGTCTTCTTACTTATAAGATTTGTGGTCTGGCAGATTAGAGAAAAAAATAACTAAAAAAGCCTCTCTTTTTTTTGTTACCAAATCCTACATGTAGCAGGGTTTAAAAAAAAAAAAAAGACTGACAGAACCACTGATTTCCGAAAGAGTTAGATTGGCCACTGTTCTGTAAGATGTTCCATCAGTTTCTATCATTGGCAAAAGACCTGAGGCTTAGATGATACAAGAACTTGTTTCGGAGGAAAACAACAGATGCTGTAAAATCCCAAATTGGGGAAGGGAGAGGGATCCTGTTCACACTGTTGTTTAACTTTCCGTACAGTGATGAATGGGACCACAGCAGTCCAACGAGTGTTCATCAGTGGCTGACCAGAGAGGCAATAATCTTTAAAATGCATTCCAGTACCTCGGGCTCAATACCACATTTTCAGCTTTAGAAGGGCCTGCTTGTAATGATATGAATGGTCTCCAAGTTGGCATTATCCCACTCATACCTTGCAAATTTAAAATTTGGGGCTGATTAAATCAAACCCTGAGAAATGTCACGAGACCAAACATATGGTGGCCATTTTGGGGGTGAAACTGACCAGAAGAATGTGGACAGTATGCCACGATCGAAATATTTCATTGAGCGGTGAGTGTTTTCCTCATTAACATTATATTTCTGGGCCAGTTTTATAGCTGTTGCCAAAACTCATTAACTCAGCTGAACTCTAAAATATACTTACTGTGAAAATAGAGACAAGGGCAGCTTTGGAAACATTTGCTATATAATTACTTCAGAAGGTTTTGCACACCTCGCTTGACTGAACGCTTTGACACGGTCCATTATTGGACCTCCCTCAACAGAGATCTCTCACATTCACAGAGTCATGCTGAACCTAGTGTTTGCTAAGTACTTAAGGCCTGGATTATTACCAGGGTTACCAACTAGCTGATTTTCCACTTCCATAATCAGTCCCCTCCCCCTTTGAAATGGTTGCCAGATGAGGGGTTACCCCTCATATAATTGAGTAAATAGGAGAAATATATATATTTTAACAGTTATGGCCAAGGAATTTGCAGTGCTGCATCTCTAGGAACTCTGCAGTGCTAGGATTGTAGCCAATGTTCTCTGCATTTTGGCACAAGCTTTTCTGTACCTCAACTGCAGCTTCACTAAACACTGCAGCTGGCTTGGGTTGCCTTTTCTGCTCCTATTTTTCTCCTGACATTTCCTCAGCCAGAGAGAAGGTGGACAGAGAGCGAGAGACAGAGCTTTATCCCTTAGATACTATGGTATTTTAGTTCTGCCCATTTAACCCTTCAGAGGGTTTCTGAGCACTTTACTTATTTAGTTAGTTAACATTCATACCCCACCTTTTCCCATGGCGGAAAGTGGTTTACAAATATAAATTTAAAACATGCAAATACAATAACACCCCAAATAACCCCTTTCCCCTTAAAAAAAAAATCTTCAGGTTATGCACAATTGCTCTAGCAAACAAAATGGCCCAACAGTGCTTCCTAAACACCTCTAAAGAATGTGCCCCCGCACTTCCTCAGGGATCATGTTCCATACAGTGGGAGCTACAATGGGAAAAGGACAGGTTCTACTTTATGCCAGGTGAGCTACCCTGGTCCCTTTGCTCCACTGGTGGGAGCTTTGTGGGGATATGGCTGTGTGTGTGTGATACGCATGCGCACCCTGCCCAACGTGCGTGAATGCCCTGCACGATGCACAGACGTCACTTCCGGGTTTACCTGGAAGCAATGCGGACCCTTTGGCAGTCTCCACCAAAACTCCATGATTTCTTTTGCTTTCTTTTGCCCGCCGCCCCTCAGCTGGTCAGCGGGCAGCCCGGTGAATTGGCAGGCTTTTGCCCACCCTCATCGGGCAATTGGTAAGCCTATACCCCAAGCAGGAAAATAGTTGGCAGTTGGTAGCCTGAGGACCAGAGTTGGCACTTGGGGACATGGGCTCCTCAACCCCTTGACCTCACTGAGTTCTCCCCATAGAACTCAAGCTAGATCTGTGCCTTCCAACAGCCAGGGCCACCAAGGGGGAGACTGAGGAGTCAATTTGGGGGGGGGGCAAGGCAGCTGGAGGGCCCCTGAAGCTAGCATCATGCTGTAGCGACAGAATGCATTTAACAATTTTTTCTAATGCAGTTCTTTTAATTTTTTTAATTTTCTAACCATTACAATACAAACAAACATACAATATATTACAACAAAACAAAAACAACACAATACAAAAATTAAAATGACAATATACCAAAGCAAGCTTTAGTTGGGTGAATTGACAGAATTTTGTTTCCCTCTTATAATTGACCCTATTCTAATTTTGTGATATTGTATATACTACTTTTTATTTGATCATTCATCTCATAATATATGTGCTTTATATTTGCATAATAAAGCTAGTCTATATTAAATCATGTTAATTCATTTATAATTGCTGAAAAACTTGTTGATAATTGATAAGAGCCCTAATAAACGAATTCATTGGTACAGCAGAGACACACCCCCATTCTGGAGCATGCCGAGGCGAGACTTTCGTCTCAGTGCACATAGTGGTCAGGGCTTCCCTTATGGCTTATCTGCTGCTGCAGGCAAGGGGCCTCTTATATTGCTGTTCATGTCCGTAGCACCATGACAGGGCCTTGTCACTTCTACTGAGTACAAGTAGGCAGGTCTCTGTCCTGAGGAGTATACAGTCAAGGTTTTGATACTAGGGAGGGTGGAGAAACAGCTAAGATCCTGTGCGGAAAGTTGTCAGATTCATTCATAATAATAACTCTGTATTCAAAAGGGAATGTCAAGGAACTGTACAGTTTAGGGGAGGGGCTGTGGCTCAGTTAGGGTTGCCAACTTCCAGGTACTTAGTGAGCAGAAACAGCAGCAACAATGCAAGAATATATTTTGTAACACTAGTGGTATTTAGGTCATATCCACTATAGGTTACATAAGTTCAAAGAATTCATTATTTCATAGTATATACATAGTATATATTATTTCATAGTATATACATTGATATACAAGTCCAAACAGGACACATGTGTCCTGTTTGGACTTGTATATCAATGTATATACTATGAAATAATGAATTCTTTGAACTTATGTAACCTATAGTGGATATGACCTAAATACCACTAGTGTTACAAACTATATCGTTGCATTGTTGCTGCTGTTTCTATTCACTAATTAATTTACAGCAGGCTAACTACTGTTTACTAACTTCCAGGTACTAGCAGGAGATCTCCTGCTATTACAACTGATCTCCAGCCGATAGAGATCAGTTCCCCTGGAGAAAATGGCCACTTTGGCAATTTGGACTCTATGGCATTGAAGTCCCTCCCCTCCCCAAACCTACCATCCTCAGGCTCCGCCCCAGAAAGCTCCAGGTATTTCCCAACCCGGAGCTGGAAACCCTAGTTGGAAAAGACCACAGGGTCATCTAGTCCAACCCCTGCGCAATGCAGGAACTACCTTCCCCACACCCCCAGTGACCCCTACTCCATGGCCTGATGATGGGGGGGGGAAACCCTCCACAATCCCTGGCCAATCTGGCCCGGAGGAAAATTGCTTTCTGACCCCAAAGAGGTGATTGGCATTATTCTGGGCATGTAAGAAAGGGCCATGAGAACCAAATACTGATTCAACCCTTCCTGCCCTCCCTCTAATTTTTCTTTCCCCACCTATTTTTCAGTCTTGGTCTCAACTTCTTCTTATGCACCCTGGTTGGCAATTTAAAACATATTTAATAGTAATATAGCAGCAAACCTTCATTAATATTATGAACAGAAGGGGGTGTTAATATTTCCCCATAATCAAAGTAGGATGCTTCCCCCCCACACACAACTTTTACATACATGGTAATGCACATTAATCTGTCCTCAGTGGTAATGAATGAGGGACAGAAATTAGAGTTTATTTAATGTATTTACTTCATTTATATCCCGCCTATCTCCCAGATGGGGACCCAAAGGGGTTTACATCCTTCTCTTCTCTTCCATTTTAGCCTCACAACAACCCTGTGAGGTAGATTAGGCTGAGAGGTTGTGACCAGACCAAGGGCATCCCTGAAGCTTCCATGGCAGACTGAGGATTCAAATGCAAGTCTCCCAAATTCTAGTCCAACCCTCTAACCACTGTTCCACTATACTATTTCAGTGGTAATTTGTGGTGGTGGTGGAAAGTGTCGTCAAGTCACAGCTGACCTATGGCGACCCCGTAGGGTTTTCAAGGCAAGAAGCGTTGGGAAGTGGTTTGCCGTTGCCTGCCTCGCAAGAGCTGAAAAGGTTCGGAGAGAACCGTGACTGGCCCAAGGTCACCCAGCAGGCTTCATGTGGCTAATTCACATGACCCTATGTGGAACAAAATGAGCTCTGTCTTCTTTTAAACTCTTTCAGACAATGCCAAACCAGTTTACAGTATGCATCACTAGAAACTGGGCTCAGCCAAGATTTGGCTTTATGCCATAAACCAAATTCAGCCCAGAAGAAGAAGAGTTGGTTTTATATGCTGACTTTCTCTAGCTTTTAAGGAGAATCAAACTAGCTTACAATCTCCTTCCTTTCCCCTCCTCACAACAGACAACCTTTGAGGTAGGTGAGGCTGAGAGAGTTCTGAGAGAACCGTGACTAGCCCAAGGTCACCCAGCTAGTTTCATGTGTAGGACTGGGGAAACCAACCCGGTCCACTAGATTAGAGTCTACCGCTCATGTGGAGGAGTGGGGAATCAAACCCAGTTCTCCAGATTAGAGCCCACCACTCATGTGGAGGAGTGGGGAATCAAACCCAGTCCTCCAGATTAGAGTCCACCGCTCAGGTGTAGGAATGGGGAATCAAACCCGGTCCACCAGATTAGAGTCCACCGCTCATGTGGAGGAGTGCTGAATCAAACCCGGTTCTCCAGGTTAGAGTCCACCACTCATGTGGAGGAGTGCTGAATCAAACCCGGTTCTCCAGGTTAGAGTCCACCACTCATGTGGAGGAGTGCTGAATCAAACCCGGTTCTCCAGATTAGAGTCCACCACTCATGTGGAGGAGTGCTGAATCAAACCTGGTTCTCCAGGTTAGAATCTGCTGCTCGTGTGGAGGAGTGGGAAATCAAACCCGGTTCTCCACCACTCCTAACCACTACACCACGCTGGGCCAGCACATCACATCCTTGCTACTGACTTGGCAGAAGTGGAAATAACAGAGTAGCAGGCCAGCTCTTATCCACAATGGGAGAGGGGTGTGGGTTGTATCCTCTCATGGATATTCCATGCCTCATCTCTTACCTTTCAGCATTCTTTCCCACCACCCCAAATAAATATGTTGCTGTTGCAGAGTTCTGAGCTGGGAGGGAGAAGACCTCTAATCATTTAGATTAAAATCATTTAGAAGGTGTCTAATCATGTCTGTCCTGTTGTTCACCCTGAAGTCATTCTACCCCCTCTTTCCAGTTCTTTGGGCAGTGAGCACAAAGGCCCTGTGATCACCAATGTGTATGTGTCCCGCGCCCGGGCCAGCCCCAGACGCGGGACTGCCTGGCGGCGGCCTTACTGGGCGGGAAGACCAGGGCGAAGGGGCGGGGGCGACTGCTCCGTGGCCCATGAAGGCCCCGGGGAAATCGCCATCCCGGCCAGGAGGGCTGGGGCCGAGCAGTGCGGCGACGTGGCCCAGTGGCATCTGGGTCCTCAGGGCGCTGCCCCCGGGGGCCGTGCTGGCGGCCCCGACTCTGCCGCGGTCTCACCCGACTCGGAGGGAGCGGGGAGGAGGCAGAGGGCCAGGGCAGACGCGAGTGGGGGCGGTGGAGCAGGAGCCGCCAATCAGCTGGGTTGGGGCCGCGGCCCACCTGAGAGGGAGGGCGGGCTGACAGAGCCGGCAGGGGCCAATTGGTGGAGCCCCTGCCCGGCAGGGAGGGAGGATGGGGAAGGGGCGGATCCGAAAGGGGCCTGGCCTATATGACGAGGAGGGAGGTGGAGGCCGAGGTGGAAGCGGCTGGGACGATGCTCTACTGTGGAGCAGGTGGCTCGGTGGAGCAGAGACCGCCCGAGGGGCTGAAGAGGAGGGAAAGGCCTTCTCTCAGGAAGCCCATTCTGAGGCCAAGGAAGCCCCCTCCGGGTTGAGTTGGCCAGGGCAAATAGGTGGGGGCCTCAGGGACGGATCCTCACAGTATTTGACATTTTAAAAATCTTTTAATTCAATATAATGTTATTAAAATGTATGTACTTAAGGAAACATCTGTACTTTGTGTGTGTGTTAGGTGCCGTCAAGTCGCTTCCGACTCATGGCGACCCTATGAATGAAAGTCCTCCAAAATGTCCTATCTTTGACAGCCTTGCTCAGATCCTGCAAACTGAAGGCCATGGCTTCCTTTATTGAGTTAATCCATCTCTTGTTTGGTCTTCCTCTTTTCCTGCTGCCCTCACCTTTTCCTAGCATCACTGTCTTTTCCAGTGACTCTTGTCATCTCATGATGTGACCAAAATATGATAGCCTCAGTTTAGTCATTTTAGCTTCCAGGGTCAGTTCAGGCTTGATTTGATCTAGAACCCACTGATTTGTTTCTTTGGCAGTCCCACGGAATCCATAACCCTCTCCTCCAACACCACATTTCAGAGGAATCTATTTTCTTCCTATCAGCTTTCTTCACTGCCCAGCTTTCACACCCATAGCATAGTAATAGGGAATACGATGGCATGAATTAATCTAGTTTTGGTGGCCAGTGACACATCCTTACACTTCAAAATCTTTTCTAGTTCCTTCATGGCTGCCCTTCCAAGTTTCAATCTCCTTCTGATTTCTTGGCTGCAGTCTCCCTTTTGGTTGATGGTGGAGCCAAGGAATAGAAAGTCTTGAACAATCTGTACTTTAAACATGTTTATTTAAGGCCCTGCAGTGTTATGTCGATGGCTACTAACTCACCCACTTTTGCATGGGCAAGATATCATAAATTATACGGAGAATCCCTTTAGTCAATCCCAGTGCCTGATTAATTGCAATCTAATTACGGGAGAATAAATGAAGAAGTGACCATTTTTCCTTTCCTCATTTATTTCTCTAATGGATTTCATTTAACCCTTAAAAAAACCCTCTCTTTGTGTGTGTAAAGTACTCTCAAGTCAAAGCCATAGGGTTTTCAAGGCAAGTGATTAAGCAGAGGTGGTTTGCCGTTGCCTTCCTCTGCAAAGTCTTCCTTGGTGGTTTCCCATCCAAGTACTGACCCTGCTTAGCTTCCTGGATCTGATGAGATTGGGCTATCCTATACTAACCCACATCCTTCCACCTCTCCTTACTACCTCAAAATTTCTTCCTAGTAGTATTGACCAGCCAGTCCATGGCAGCTACAGGTTAAATACTATGGGAATTGGACCATCAGTTATTGTTACATCTAAACCAGGGAACACCAACTTCATGGAGACCAGTCTTTGCTTCAGACAGAAGCTGGGTTGATCTCCTCATGAGTTGCTGAAACAGGGATGCCAGCCTCCAGGTGGGAATTGGTAGGGTTGCCAACTTCCAGGTACTAGCTGGAGATCTCCTGTTATCACAACTGATCTCTAGCTGATAGAGATCAGTTCACTTGAGAAAATGGCCACTTTGGCAATTGGACGCTATGGCATTGAAGTCCCTCCCCTCCCCAAACCCTGCCCTTCTCAGGCTTTGCCCCAAAAACCTCCCGCCGGTTACAAAGAGGGACCTGGCAACCCTAGGAAATGGAGATTTCCTGGAATTACAGCTCATTTCCAGACTACAGAGATCAGTTCCCTTGGAGAAAAGGGATGCTATGGAGGGTGGGCTGTATGGCATTGTACCCCACTGAGGTCCCTCTCCTCCCCAGGATCAAACCCCAAATCTCTAGAATTTCCCAACCTGGATCTGACAACCCTATACCCCCACCCCCACCCCAATCCCCTGCTAAAGGCCAAGGGAGACTTGGCAACTCTAGGCTGAAATCAAATCTTCACAATTACAAAGGAAATTCATTCAGGTGTAACATTATATACAAATATGTATACTTCCACATTGTAGACACATGATATGTGTGTAAAGTGCCTGCAAGTGGCAGCCGACTTATGGCAACCCCAGCAAGCGGCTTTCCAGGCAAGCGAGAAGCAGAGGTGGTTTGCCACTGCCTTCCCTCTGCAGTCATTCTTGGTGGCCCCCCTTCCGAGTACCAACCCTGTTTAGCTTCCGAGATCTGATGAGATCAGGCTATATCATGCCGCCTTCCCTCCTTGTAGACACATTATAGGGTCCTAAACCTTGAAAACATTTTGCAACTGATTTTTAGTGATAGCCTAAGGACTATTTTTACCCTACCTTGATGCAAATTTGGCAAATTCTGGAGTAAGATCACAGGTAGGCCTACCAGATTGCCTGACCACTCTTGCTTGCTTCTGCAGTCGGAGAAAATGGGAGGGGGGTGACATCATGGACATGACAACATCACTTCTCGTCACCGTGGCTGCAACATTGTAGGATTTCCCCCAATTTCTATATTGTTTACCATAGAGATTGGGGGAATTTCCAGGTGGAGAAGAGCAGTGACATCACTTTAGTGATCCATCAGTGATGCCCAAAACTCCACCATCCCCCAACGCTCCCAGGGTGAGGCTGCTGACTATCTATAATTTTCTGTAGAGAATATTGCATGCATCTATGCCTTTCTACTGACTGGTGAAGAGCAGATCCCTGAAATCTCTTAGCAAGACGTCTGGGTGATGATTTTCCATCCTACCTGGAGGTCATTATTAGCCAGTTAATGTTCTTTGATTATCTGACAGGTGGCCATAAACCCTGATGGATGACCCCCCCCCCAACAAAGCAAAATGTGAACTCCCTTCCCCCACAAGTTGGTGAATCCTAATGGCATAGATTATTTGATTGATGCGTACTGTGCCATTTAATTACAGGAATAAATGAGGAAGAGGAAATTTGTCACTTCCTCGTTTATTATCCACTAATTAGACCACAAGTAATCAGGCCCTTTGATTGGCTAAAGGGATTCTAGATGAAATTTAGCACCGTTTACAACAGGCTAAAGGGAGAACATAAATTATTATGGAGTGCCGGGACATCCCAAAAGAGAAAAGTTAAAGCAGGTTTAAAAAAATAATAATACAGTAAACAGTCCCGCATGTTCACTCTTGTCAGATGAGTAATTTATTGCAGCAAATGAAATGCTTCTCATGTACAGTGACAGACTACTTTTTCTGTATCTAATATTTATGCATATGCTATTTTGAAGTACCACGTTGATCAATACCGTGCTAGAGAGCAAAGCATTTATCTTGCTTTTGGCTTTACGTTAAAATACATTCTCCATATGTTGCTTAACATCGAAATACAATAAACAGAACAAAGAGACAATGATAATGCCCCATCTCACGGCCATTACATCTTCATTGTGGCATTTTGATGCGGAGTGCAAAACTTCTCTAAATATTAAAAGCAATTAAAATTGGCCCATCTGGTTTGGGCAAGGTACTGGCTGCACTTTGTGGCTGTGTATGGATGCTAGGGCAGAGTGGGGTTGCAAACCTCCAGGTACTAGCTGGAGATCTCTGAGAAACACAAAAAAATCCGTTTCACAGTTTTTTTAAAAAAATGGGCCCTTTCGCCCCATAGAGAACAGCGGGGCTGCGCCTGCTAAAAAGCAGGCACAACAACGCTGTTCCTGGTGCTGGCGTAATGGGGCGAATGGAAACAGGGAGCCACTGGTCCCCCCCCCCCCGCCCCAGAAACGCCCCCCCCCACTAGCATGGCAATTCTCCGCTGTGGCCTGCGGCATGGAGAGACCGCGCCGACGGAGGGGCAAGGTGCCACTCTGCGGCTCTTGGGCGCTAATGGAACTGCCCTCGCTGCCAGCGTAAGTTCGTCTTGTTGCGTGATTAGAGGACTCGCATTTCAGGAATGCACAGTGAGTCAGATAATTGTTCTACATTCTGACTGGCAGTGTCTCTTCAGGGACTCAGGCAGAGGTCTTTCACATTACCTACTACCTGGTCCTACCAACTGTAGATGCCAGGAATTGAATCTGCGACTCTGCATGGAAACCTGATGCTCTACCACTTAGCCACGGTCCCTCACTTTTTCAAAATGGATGGCAGGAGAGGGTGATCTTCCAGAAGGGGAGCAGATTTCAAGTGAGATTCAATGGGCCATTCTTTGTTGTAGTTGTTGTAGTTGTTGTAGCCCAGCGGAGGAGAAGGAAACTAAGGAATTGCTGGCCTTAACACCAGACTGGCCACGCGTCTCCCCAAAGACCGAGTTGGAGCAACTTAACTGAATGAAGCGAAGAAAAGCAGAGGGTCCAGATCTGATTCCCTTGGAGCTTTTTCTAGTAAACCCCGAATGGTGGGCTGCTCATTTGGCCCCCTTCTTCTGGGATATTAACCAAACAGCTATCATTCCGGAGATTTGGAGGACAGCTACAATCGTGCCAATCCACAAAAGCGGCGATGCCAGCAACCCTGGGAATTATAGGCCAATTAGTCTTATTGCCATCCCATGTAAGATCTACTCTGCACTCCTCTTGGAGAGGCTACAGGATTGGCTTGACCTATCCTATCTCCACAATGAACAGTGTGGTTTCCATCGAGGTACCTCTACCACAGACCATTGTCTGACCCTCCTTCAGTTGGCCTCTAAGTATTTTAGTCGCCCGAGGGGATGTTTATATATGACCTTTATGGACCTAAGGGCTGCATTTGATTCTACCTCCCAACATAGACTTTGGAAGAAACTGATGAACACCAGTATAGACCGCAGACTCCTGGTTTTGATCATGGCCCTCTATTCTGGAACAACTGCCTCAGTGTGGGTCGATCCCAGTGGTACACTGACAGATTCTTTCCCAGTTCAAAAGGGGGTAAGACAGGGATGTCTGCTTGCTCCCTCTCTGTTTAACATCTTTATCAACGATTTGGTGCCGCATATCAAAGAGGGGGCAAAACACCCCCCATATCTGGCCGGTCAGCCCATACCACTCTTATTATATGCGGATGATGCGGTTTTGTTGGCGACATCAGAAGTGGGGCTGAGGTCCACTGTCAATCTCTTCTTGGAATATTGTGACCAAGAAGCACTCACTGTGAATTACGCCAAGTCAAAGGTGCTACGCTTTTTTGCCACCAAGAGAAGAGGCTCCCAGTTTTTCAAGGTCAAAAACGGACAACTCAATTGGGTTTCCACCTTCCGCTACTTGGGCATTATCTTCAGTTACAACCTATCTTGGTCTGCCCATCTGGACCATGTGAAGAAGACAGCAAGATCCACCACTGTAATGGTAGAGAGGTTTTTTCGAACCAAGGGGGCCAAGCACATCTTGTCTGCCACTGATGTCTTCAACGCGAAGGTGGTTTCCCAGATTCTGTATGGAGCAGACTTTTAGATTTCCGGCATGGATGAGAAACTAGTTTGCCTTTTGAACAATTTTCTCAGGAGTATACTGGAACCCCGAATGGTGGGTTGCCCTCCGTATGGAATTGGCCCAACCCTCGCTTGAGGCACGGGCGTGGAGGAGACCAATTAAGCTTAGGTTCAAGTTGCCTGACGACAATCTCCTGTCCCAGGCAGGGTTTCTCCATCTTACTCTTAATGACCCGGCCCCCAACCCCTGGCTGAATCTGTTAGCGGAAAAACTAAAAGTACTGGGACTCCCAATCTCTGCTCCCTCTGACAACCTGGTTCCATCTCATTTAGTGGCAATCTTGAAGAGATTGAAGGAGTTAGATTGGGCCAGTACGGTTGGGAGGGCCAGACGTACTTGCTCCGGTCTGGTTTTGGGACTCCCCCCACCAGAGAAGCTTCCAGAGTTCCACTTTACGGTTTCAATCTTCTCACATCATTGGGCTCTCCTTTTAGCTCGTTTAAATGCCTTTCCATCCATGGTCATGTTGGGCAGATATACCGGGATACCTTTTCTGGAACGTCTCTGCCCATGTAACACGGGCGAAATTGAAACGTTGGACCATCTGATGCTCCGCTGTCCTCACTGGTCTCAAGATAGAGATGCTCTTATTGCTCTAGTCCTCATCAGCTTGAACCTCCCTCTACATGCCTGGGTGTTGCCTTTTTTGCTTGGCGACTCAACTAATGGTGCAGCCACATCGAATGTTGCCCGCTTTTTGGCCAGAGTGGCTGCTCTTAAGAAGAAAGAACTCTCAACGCCTACCTCTGGCAATTTTTAGTCAGTTCGCTCCGCCCCCAGTTTATTTTAGTTAGGATTTTTACTTATTGGGCTGACGCCTAATTTTTAGCATTGTTAACTTAAGATTGTATTACCCTTATCATGTTTACTATTAGGGCTGTCAATTCGGTTCGGCCCGAACTGAAAATCAGCCGAATTTCCCTTGATTCGGCGGTTTTTAGTTCGGGAGGAACCGAACTCAAAACTGGCGGGCAACCGGGGGGGGGGCGAATTCAGCGGGTTCGGGAGTTCACGAATAAATCCGGCAAATTCGGCCGTCAGTAAGCAGCATAACCTTCAGTAAGCAGCATTCTCCTCCCCCGGCCAATCGGTGGCCAAGCTGGGTCTTCTTCTGGCCAATCAGTCAGGATTGAGTACTGGAGGAATCAGCTGATGTGCGGCCGGCCGGGGAAAGAGAGAGAGAGAGGGAAATGCTCATGTGTGTGTGAGGGGGTGCTTGTGCACATTCGCTCCTTTCCGTGGCTGCAGGGGGCGCATTTTTTGGGGTACTGACCCCAAACTTTCAGGGGTTATTCAGACAGGTTTTCTTAAGAGACCACCCAAGTTTTGTAAACATTGGGTCAGGGGGTCCCGAGATATGGGCTCCCCCCTTTTTTCTTTCCATGGCTGCAGAGGGCGCATTTTTGGGTGTGCCGACCCCAAACTTTCAGCAGAGCATCAGACAAGGCTTCTTAAGATACCCCCCAAGTTTTGTAAACATTGGGTCAGGGCCCCCAAAGATATGGGCTTCACCCCTTTTTCCTCTCCCCCCTTTTCCATTTTTGTGGCTGCAGGGGGCGCTTTTTTGGGGGTGCAGCCCCCAAACTTTTGTCATAGCTTCAGAGAATCCCTCTTAAGAGACCACCCAAGTTTTGTAAAGATGGGTTCAGTGGGGGCTGAAATATTGGCTCCCCCCTTTTCTCTTTCCGTGGCTGCAGGGGGCGCATTTTTGGGTGTGCCGACCCCAGACTTTCAGCGGAGCTTCAGTCAAGGCTTTTTAAGAGACCACCCAAGTTTTGTAAACATTGGGTCAGGGCCCCCCGAGATATGGGCTTTCCCCTTTTCCCTATTGGGATGAATGGATCACCCTCGAGAGATGCATACATATGGATCTTATATTGGATACAAATGGAATCATATTGGATTACCCAGCCTCCCAGCCCCTCCTGTTGGAACAGAAGACAGCCACAGTAAGACCCCTTTGGGGGCTTTAATCTATATTTTTTTCTTTTCTGTGTGTGTGTGGGGGGGAAAGCAGAGTCTGTGTGTGTGTGTGGGGAGGGAGCAGTTTCTGTGGGGGGGGGAAGCCAAAGGGGGCTTTTGCCGGTTCTGCCTGGGGTGTGTGTTCCCCCTCCAGTCTCTCTCTCCCTGGTTTGAGGGGGGGATTCATTTTTATTCTTCAGGTTTTTCCTCATTCATAAGATCAGTTAGGTTATTTTGATGCTTGCTCAAAACTGGTTTTCAAATGGTGACTTAAAGAATGCATCTGCCTGGTCCCAAGTCCAATGCAAAAGGAGAAATTCCACCCCCTCCTGCTCATTATGCATAGCTAGCTGCCTCTGTCCCTTTCCATGGTATGCAAACTCCCAGGTGTCAGGTGTTGCTTTGCACTGTTGCAAAGGTGTTGCATTGCGTGCTTGTGTTGCTTTGCAGTTGTATTGTTTTGCAAAATTCTTCATACCTGCCCCGCCCTTTGCATGTTTGCAAAGGTGTTGCTTTTCAGTTGTGTTGCTTTGCAAAGTTCTTAGTACCTGCCCCGCCCTTGCTCTCATCAGCTGTTTGTCGGGGCTGGGAGCTTTGTGCGTGGGCGGCAAGCTCTGCTGAGAGATACACATTAAGGGTGGGGGGGACCCCTTTCAGGGCCCATATCTCAGCCCCCCCTGACCCAATCTTTACAAAACTTGGGGAGTCTTTCAATATACGTCCTTTGAAGCTCTGCTGAAAGTTTGGGACCTCTAAGCCCAAAAATGCCCCCCCCAGAGCCGCGGAAAGGCGCGGTTGTGTTTTTAATGGCTTTATTCGGCCGAATTTTTTTTCCGAACTTTGAATTCCCGCCGAATTGAACGGATCCGAAGTGGGGGAGTTCGGACTTCGGCATGTACCGAACCCACAAGGGCCAAATTCGGCCGAATCTGAACTGTACCGAATTTTTTTTTTTGACAGCCCTATTTACTATGTATTATGCTTCTTATCCTCCCTCGACTTCTCCTCCCTTCCCTTCCTCCTCCCTTGGTCAATGTCTGCGGTCATTGACATAACAATAAATTATTATAAATTATTATTATTGTTATTTTAAATTGCATTGTAAGAGCATATGCTATGGCTATTTTCTTTTTACACTCTGTGATTATTATCTTAGTATTACCAACACACATCAGTTTCTCCCTTTGTAAGTAAAGAGTTTTGTGCCTTTGAAATGGATACTTAGCACAGTGGCAAGAATCAGCCCTTAGAAGTAGTAAGTTGGATAGAGCTATAGATACTCCTGAGATCACCATAGTTAGTCTGGGGAGGGGGATGCAATAATAATCGGCCCTCCCTAACCAATACTCTTAGTGGTAGACAGCAAGTACTTCTCAATACAGGATGGTGTAGTGTTTAAGAGTGGGGGAACTCTCATCTGGTGAACCGGGTTGGTTTCCCCACTCCTACACATGAAGCCTGCTGGGTGACCTTGGGCTAGTCACAGTTCTCTCTGAACTCTCTCAGCTCCACCTATCTCACAAGGTATCTGTTGTGGGGAAAGGAAGGGAAGGCAATTGTAAGCTGGTTTGATTCTCCTTAAAGGTAGAGAAAATTGGGGAATAAAAACCAACTCTTCTTCTTCTTCTTCTTCTTCTTCTTCTTCTTCTTCTTCTTCTTCTTCTTCTTTCCTTTTGTTTACATTTCAATAATGTTTTCAATAATTTCCCCACAGATTTGATTAAAGTTCCTGGTAGCAAAAACTCATAATAATGAAGTCTAGACGAGCGAGGATTACAATTAAAAGCCCATTCTAAGTGACTCATGTGGCAGTTTATTGCAAAGTTGATAATTTTTTCTTCTTCTTTATTTCAACATTGTCTGAAATTGTATTTAGCCACTGAGACATGAAAATACATGATAAAGAAAACTGGGAATTGCAGCATGCCTCATGGCTATAAATACATTAGATAAAAATCAGTTTATTACACGATTTAATTAGCTGCCACCCATCTTCACAACTGGAAAACAAATTATTTTATAGACTCACACGATTTAGGATTGCCATTTTTTTAACCCATTTAGGAAGGCTAACAATGCAATTAATTGTGAATGTAAACATCTAGTTGTTTGCTAAGCCTTGCCATAATGGTGTGTAAATATATGCAGGGACACTTTGATAAGTTTGCATTCCACAATCTGTGGATTGATAAATAACCATGTAGTGTTCTGCTTACAAAAATATTTTGCCTAAAGGCAGTCCAATAACAGAGAGCAAAACAAGGGAATCCTGGGCATGGCAGAGGGAAGACAATGTGTGTTTTGCATAGTGCTGCCAGTTCTGGGTTGGGAAAAATCTGGACATTTTGGGGTGGCAGCTAGGGAGGGCAGGTTTTTGGGGTGGGGAGGGACCTCAGTGGGGTATAATGCCATAGAGTCCACCCTCTGAAGTGACCATTTTCCTTAGGGAAACTAATCTCTCTGATCTCTGGAGATTTGGGGGAATGGAGCCTAGGTAGGGTTGCCATGTCCTTCTTCGCCACCGGTGGGAGGTTTTTGGGGCAGAGCCTGAGGAGGGTAGGGTAGGGTTTGGGGAGAGCAGGGGAGGGACTTCAATGACATAGAGTCCAATTGCAGGAGCTGTTTTCTCCAGGTGAACTGATCTCTATTGGCTGGAGATCAGTTGTAATCCCAGGAGATCTCCAGCTACCACCTGAACATTGGCAACTCTACCGGTGTGGCTCCTGAAAAAAACTTTGTCTACTATTAGGGTTGCCAGGTCCCTCTTCACCACTGGTGGGAGGTTTTTGGGGTTGGAGGCTGAGGAGGGCAGAGTTTAGGGAGGGGAGGGACTTCAATGTCATAGAGTCCAATTGCCAAAGCGGCCATATTCTCGAGGTGAACTGATCTCTGTCGACTGGAGATCAGTTATAATAGCAGATCTCCAACTAGTACCTGGAGGTTGGCAACCATCATTGCCAGATACCAGGTAATGGTGGGTAATGGCCCACCAATTAAGGGGGTTGCCTGCCACCCCTCAGCTGGCCAGTGGGCAGAAGCAGGCCAGCTGAAGGGGGGCAATTAACATCACTTCCAGGTTTACCTGGCAACTCTACCTCCAAAATATTAGTGCAGATTATTCTGGACCAATCAGAGGCAGACTGGGAGGGGGGGAACAGCCTGAGGAAAGGGCCCTGCTGCCTACCTGCCCCAGGCCCCACCCACCAATGATAAAGAAAGACCCAACCCACCAGTCCTGAGCCACAGGACACCTTCATTGTGTGGGGCTCGGTCATGCACCTTATTCCCCATCTGGCATAAGGCTGGGCTGGGCCACAAACCTTGTTCCTGCCCTGCACGGGGCTTGGCCTGCCCCTCACCTGTGGCTGGGGTGGCCTTGGCAGGCTGGTGGCCCTGGTGGTAGGGGCAAACCCCAGGCCATTGGCCCACTGACTGCTCCGATGCTTTGTTTCGGTTATGCACTTTTCCCCCAACCGTCGCCTCGCTCTCCCCGCCTGTTCCGAGCATTTTGCCTGTGTTTTCTGGATGCTTTAGCGAGAATTCAGAAAATGCTGGCAAAATGCGCAGAAACATGTGGGGAGAGCCAGGCGACCTCTGAGGATTGGGAAAGGCGTGCAAAATTAAAACGAAGCACCGGAGTAGTTGGTGGGGGTGACCGCGGGGAAACAGCCCTGCATAAATGCCCTGAGGGTGCTCCTAGTAGGTATTGAATACAAGGTCACTTTGGCTGTGGCAAAGGTTTTCCTCAGGTTACAGCAAGATACAATAATATGAATAAATGAATGAGTCCAAGTCTGGCTGTTAGGATTGTTTTTAACTTTATCAGTGTGATACTTCTCAAGACCATTTGGTCAAATGAGTAGTTTCCTTTAAGTAATTTAGGGTTGCCAGCTCTGGGTTGGGAAAGACCTGGAGATTTTGGGGGCGGGGCCTGAGGAGGGTGGGGTTTGAGGGGAGGGACTTCAACGCTGTAGAGTCCAATTGCCAAAGCGGCCATTTTCTCCAGGTGAACTGATCTCTATTGGCTGGAGATAAGTTGTAATAGCAGGAGATCTCTTGCCACCACCTGGTGGCTGTCAACCCTAAAGTAATTAGAAAGGAGGTTCAGAAGCAGGGGTATAATTGGTGATTCTGGGGCCCTGAACAAAAGTCCAGAATGGGGCCCCAGAAGCACCACCACTCTTTCACTGCCCTCCTGGGCCCAAGCAAGAGGTGACCCTCACCCCATGTGTGGTGGACAGAAGCCATCACTGCCACTGGAAGATAGCAGCCTGAGTAGGGTTCCCAGCTCCAGGCTGGGAAATATCTGGATATTTGTGGGATGGAGCCTGATGAGGGCAGGGTTTGGAGAGAGTAGGGACTCCAATGCCATAGAGTCCAATTGCCAAAGCGCTTCTCCAGGGGAACAGGTCTCTGTCACCTGGAGATCAGTTGTAATAGTGGGAGATCAACAGCCACCACCTGGAGGCTGGCAACCCTAGCCCTGAGCCCCATATAGGGGTAGTGCAAACCGTAGCAAAAGCCTCCTGTTCTTATTTGTGGTTGGGTCCATCCCAAGTACTGGGCCTGTGGCAGCTGCCCTGGTTGCCCATTGGCTAAAACCATCCTTGAACAGAAGTCTTTGACTTTATACTCAGGGGTAGGGTTGCCAACCTCCAAGTGGTGGTTAGAGAGCTCCCTGTTACAACTGATCTCCAGGTGACAAAGATCAGTTCACCTGGAGAAAATGGCCACTTTGGAAGGTGGACTCTATGGCATTATATGGTGAGGGGAGGAAGCCCCTCCCTTCACCAAACCCTGCTCTCCTCAGACTCCACCCCTAAAATCTCCAGGACAGGTGTTTCCTAACCCAGAGCTGGCAACCCTACTCAGGACCAACTGATACATGCTTTTTCTCTTCTTGCCTTCCATATGGAGACTGTCATGGGGATACATGATTTCTCCATGATACTGGCTTATGCTGAGTCAAACCATTCATACATCTAGCCCGTTATTCCCATACATCTAGGCCAATGCACTCTAGGGTCCTTACTTGGGCAGAAATCTTTCTTAGCAATGCTATTTGAGATTTAATCGGCCATGCTGGGGGTTAATCCTGAGAAATTTGTCATTCCGTGATGTCTTTTACTTATACTGAGACAACTTGTACAAATGAGATTTAAATGGTACTTGGATTTATATATAGATTTACAAGGACTTTGAAGTACAATAAATAAAGCATATTCATTAAAAATATATATGGGCAGAGAAGTAATATACTGAATCTACCTTGACAAATGAAGGCCTACATCCATTTTCAAGCTGAAGTCAGAATATCAATTTTTTCAGAGAAAATCACCAACATCATACCTCTTTGGTTGGCTAGCGGCTTTCATTTTGCCTTGTGAGAACCTCTGGAAAAAGGCTCACATGAAAGAAGCTATAGATGTAGATCTTGTCACCCGGTATGCAGGGCAAAATTTGTTGATGATAATAGGATTCCATGCTAGGAACCAAATGTTGTCTCAGAAGAATGCGAATATAAGTGGAAGGGTTGGGATCATGTCTTCTAGCTCTGATCCTCCATATATTGGTGGCCTTGTCTGCACAGGCTCCTATATGTGTATCCACAAAGGAAGTAGTCTCTAAGGTTGCAATCTTGAAGGCGGGGGGGGGGAGGGCAAACCTCCTTAGGAACAGGTGTGCCCCTATGCCAGTGTAAGTGCCCCTTTAACCTGGGATAAGGGGCATTTATGCTGTCCTGGGGCAAACACGCCGGCGTCAGAGAGCCACAGAGCTCCACTGGCCCCCGACACCAGCGCAATGACGCTGGCAGGGAATTCCCGGAAGGGAAAGCCCATGCTGGTGGTGGTGGTGGAGTATTCCTGGGGCATCCCAAAGGGTGCAGCTGATGTTAGTCAGCTTCCAAACCACATTCACCCCAGGAACGCCCCCTCAAGTTGCCATGTTGCAATGCTACCTTTTTTGCTGGCGTAGCCTCATTTTGCTCTATGGGGGCCTTTAAAAATTCTTAAATATTTTTTTCATTCTTTCCTGTTCCTAGATTTAACAGCCATTGGCTATTCATCTAACATTCCACATACAAAAAGGGGGGGATGAAATGTAAATTTTCCTTGACACTATAAAGAGAAAAGTTGCCATATCTCTCACACAATTGACTGATCTAATTGACTCAGTATCCGCTTCTCAGAAAGCTTTTTTTCTTTACTTTTCAAGTCAGGAAGCCTCTGAGGAGGTGGTGCGGTTCAGGGCGGCTTACATCAATATGTCAAGACATTGTCCAGTTAAATCTACATCACAGCAGTAAAACGTATAAAATATTTAAAAGTTTGTAATACAATGTAGTTTAAGCAATTTAAAACCAGAAAGTCTGAGATCAAGTTAGCTCCAACAACTCTTCCATATTGGAAGTAGTGGTGAACATGGAGGTGGGGAAGAGGACAGGTGTAAATGACCAATCAGCCAGGATGGAAACCCCTGAAAAAAATATGAGAGGTGCTGATGCTGAGTTCAGAACCTACAATGCATGAACAGAAATGTAAATAAACAAACAAATAAATTAATAGCAACGTTCTGCTTGCGTGAGATCCAGGGCCGTAACTACGGGGGGGGGGTTGAGGTGGGCAGCCGCCACCGCTGTGGCATAAAGAGAGGGTGGCAGAACTGCTTCTCCCACAAGAGGAGTGGGCTGGGTAGGAAGGGCAGATCTGCGACCCACTCTGCATGCCACGGGGCAGCGGCTGCCCTCTTCGACCCCTCCTACTCACCGTCCTGACGAGATCTTCTGCAATGGCTAGTGCTTTCCTTGCTACGTCTTACAGTGCCGAGAAATTGCTTGCAAGTCTTGTGCAAGTGGAAAACCAGCTTGAGATACATTTAAAATAGTGCAAGGGGCCACCACAAAGGGTTTCCCCCCCACATTTCCGGTTGTGCCTTAGCTTATGGAGAAACCTTTCAATTGATTGCATGCACATAGGCTCCTGTGCAGATAGGGTTGCCAGGTCCCCCTCTGCCACCGACAGGAGGTTTTTAGGACAGAGCCTGAGGAGGGCGGAGTTTGGGGAGGGACTTCAATGCCATTGAGTCCAATTGCCAAAGTGGCCATGTTCTCTAGGGGAACTGATCTCTATCGGCTAGAGATCAGTTGTAATAGCAGGAGATCTCCAGCTAGTTCCTGGAGGTTGGCAACCCTATGTGCAGATGGGACCTCCAATGTGTGGCCAGACATACTGAGCATGCGGGGCCAGTGCACACAATTCCTCCCCCTCCCATTTTACCTCTGTATGGGTGAAGACTGACTGATCAGAGGGTGCAACGTTTTCCCCTTCTGCTTCCTCCATAAATCCACGAGACAGATCTAGTGTATCTGAGATTCCTGCTTTGCTGGAGGGTTAACCTGGGACACTAACTCCTTTGCTGTATTAATATTATATTTTCAGTTATGTAGACTGAACACTACTTGGTATAAAGCTGAATTCTCTTAGGGTTGCCAGGTGCCCACTGGTGGCGGGCAAACCCCCGGTAATGTGCCCCTCTGCCTGCCGACCAGCTGAGGGCCGGCGGGCAATCGTGCACGTGCACGCCGACGCGGCATTTCTGGTTTACAACCGGAAGTGCTGCCTCGCAAGGAGCCTTAGACCACTCAAACTCTTCGTTTGAGTGATAAAGGGTCGCTGTGGCCCTTTACCACTCAAACTAAGACTTCGAGTGGTCTAAGGCTCCTTACAAGGCGGCACATCTGGTTGTAAACCGGAAGTGCCGCGTCAGCACGTGCGCGCACACACACGTGCATAGAAACCTCCCACTGAAGGTGAGTGGGGACCTGACAACCCTAAATTCTCTTCATGCGTCCAGACTTCTGTTGGTGTTAGACTAGGGTTCCCTACACTGCCTTGTAGAGTTGCCAACCTCCATGCACTAGCTGGAGATCTCCTGCTATTACAATTGATCTCCAGCTGATAGAGATCAGTTCACCTGGAGAAAATGGCTGCTTTGGCCATTGGACTCTATGGCATTGGACTCTATGGCATTGAAGCCCCACCCCTCCCCAAACCCCACCCTCCTCAGGCTCCGCTTAAAAAACCTCCCTCTGGTGGCAAAGAGGGATCCTGACAACCCTACTGCCTTGGCAAACGCTGTGAGAATTGGGGGGTAGTGCCAGGGAAGGGTGTGATGTCACTTCTGGATGAAGATCTAGGATTTCCTGCTAATCTCTTTGGTGAAGATCATAAAGCAGGGTTCCCCAACCTTTTAAAGCTGTGGGCCCATTTGGAATTCTGACCTGGCATGGTGGGTGCAGCAACAAAATCGCTGCTGCAAAATGACTGCTGAAGGAGGCAAAGAAGCCACAAAATGATTGACACACAAAATCAGTAACACAGTGTAGACTAGGGTTGCCAACCTCCAGTGGTGGCTGGAGATCTCCTGGGATTACAACTGATCTCCAGCCGACAGAGATCAGTTCACCTGAAGGAAGTGGCCATCTTACAATGTGGACTCTGTGGAATTATACCTCAAACCCTCCTCAGGCTCTGCCCCCAAAATCTCCAGGTATTTCCCGACCCAGAGCTGGCAACCCTAATGTAGATCCTTGTGCTGTGGTGGCTGCTACTTCCAAAGCAACAGTTTTAAAAAGCCGCACAGCCAATCCAATCTTCAGTAGTCAATCAGAAACCTCGCTGGACAAAACCCCTACTTGGCCCCATCCACTTCCTAAAAACACTTGGCGGGCGCCAGAAAAGATGTTGGCAGGTGCCACGGTGCCCTATGGGACCCCCTGCCATAGAGTCTAGGAAATATTTCTAGAGTGTTACTATAGAGGCCATTTTTTCCTGTGGTAAACGCTGATGTTGGTCATAGTGAAGGCGGGAGTCTTGGTGAAGGAGAATAATTTACTCTGGTTTGCACGAGGGAGTTTATATACTAAACTAAGCTCCTTATGTGTAGTGAGTGAAACTACAGTGCGATCCCCAGCACAGTTATACCCTTCTAAGCCCATTGACTTCAGTGAACCAAGAAGTGCGTACCTCTGTTCAGGATTGCACTTGCAGTCATTTGCTTGAACACCCCTCTAGCAGCCTTCTGTTGCTTGCCTTTCTCATCAAAGTTTTTACCCTTAAAAAACAACAACCCAAAACATGCATTATAGCCAACAGTAATTCCCACACAAAACATGTTTATGTGTACTTCAGATATGAAATTAAGTGGTGCTTGAAATACACATTTCAGAAACATGGATCTTCAATACTGCCCGTTTCCAGCAATACCATGGTAAGGCAGTTTTCTGTTGTCAGCCTCAGTACCTAATTTTAAGTGCCCAAATTGGAAAACTGACCCCCTGTGATTCATCGAGTTTGTAAAAAACCTGCTGATGGTTCAGTTAACCGTGAATGATGTATTTTTCAAAAACCCAGTCAATTTTCTTTTCACTCCAAGGCTCAAAAAGAAAACAAATGTTATTTAGAAAGTCTTCACTGCTTCATGAGGTCATCGATTTCAGTGATAACTGCAGTACATTTGCTGGAGGTGGGTACTTTTGGAAACTGGCCTTTGGTTAGTTAGCTGCATTTGGAGAGATCTGACCACTGTAAGCCAATGAAAGGACAGAACTAATTAGGGTTGCCAACCTCCAGGTGGTGACTGGAGATCTCCCGCCATTACAACTGATCTCCAGGAGACAGAAATCAGTTCCCCTGGAGAAAATGGCCGCTTGGGACATTGGACTCTATGGCATTGAAGTCCCTCCCCTCTCCAAATCCCGCCCTCCTCAGACCCCACTCCTGAAATCTCCAGGTATTTTCCAACTCAGAGCTGGCAACCCTATGGCAAATTTACCCACCTTCTAGATTGAAGGGCAAATAGAAATTTTGGGTTTCTTTGAGAACAAGTCCAAGCAGGCCTGCTCAGAAGTAAGTCCCATTTTATTCAATGGTGCTTACTTCCAGGAAAATCTTATGGTATTGCAGCCACTATCAAACTAAATAACATTTTATCCCCCTTAGTCCCCACTGAAAATGTCAAAAAAGGGAGGGATGGGGTGGGAATCAATAATAATTTACTTTTCTAATCAGCTTCAAATACTAACTGGCTCTAAGCCGGTTGCAGACTTGGGGAAGTGAATTATAGGGGTCTGCTTCTTTTTCTTCTTTCTCTGAGATGACCAGGCACTTAAAGGATGATCTGGAACTCCCAGCTTTCATGCTGTGTCAACATGAAAGTCAGTATAGCAGGAACCTGCCCTTAAATACAAAGGCGGCGAGGAGAGCAGTGCAGCAGAATTGTTTTTGTGGCTGCTCTCCCGTAGCTGTCGATGGGAATTCCCTGCAAGTGGCAAATGCAGTATTTGTGTGTTGTAGAGATCAAACGTATTGCAAAATCAGTGTTGGGCAAACAGTATCCCCTGTGTAATTCTGTTGTCTCAATAGGGAGCCTTGTTTTGTGTTATATTTAGCAGAGCCTCAAGCTTTTAAAAAGAGGCATGCATGGAATTAACAGTCTGTCAGAACAGCTACCCAAACGACCTATCATTTTCTACTGTTTGCCCCTAGTACCAGAGATGCAAACTACTACTCCTTATTAATTACTGATGGCTAAGTTATTCGAGAAGTTTGAGCACTCTGAAATGCTATTGTTTCCGGTGGGCATGATGACTACGCTTGATAACTTCCAGACGGGGACTTGAGTTCTGCGGGAATTACAATGATCTCCGGAGAGGGTTGCCAGGCACCCCAGACCAGCAGGGGAGTGAGGGAACATCAGCAGCGAACTAAGTCTTAGCACCCACGTCGCCAGGGAAGGGTCGATGTCACCTCCAGTGCTCACTGGAAGTTATGTCATCATGTTGCTGATGATGTAGGGACACTCTGGTATTTAGGCAAAAAACTCTATGGTGGAAGCCATTTTTCCATAGAGTCTTTGCCCCAATACCAGAGCATCCCCCATGTTGTTGGTAACATGATGACAGCGGTGAACTGAGGCCTAGCCCCCATGTTGTTGGCAACACATCAATGTCACTTCCGGCGCACACCAGAAGTGACGACATGGGGGCTAGGCCTCAGTTCACCGCTGGTAAGACCCAACCGACCAGATGAACAGCACCAAAGTGGAGGATCCCTCGCCCTTGGCGGGGGTATGGGAACCATGTCTCCAGCCTTTTTTTTTTTGCTGTAAAAAACAAGCCTGTTGGGGTTTTCAAGGCAAGAAACATTCACAATGGTTTGCCATTGCCTGCCTCCATGTCATGACCTTGGTATTCCTTGGCGGTCTCCCATCCAAATGCTTGCCAGGGTTGACCCTGCTTAGCTTCTGAGATCTGACGAGATCAGGCTAGCCTGGGCTATCCATAGGGTTGCCAAGTCCCTCTTCACTACGAGCTTTTGAGGTGGAGCCTGAGGAGGGTGGGGTTTGGGGAGGGGAGGGACTTCAATGCCACAGAGTCCCATTGCCAAAATTGACATTTTCTCCAGGTGAACAGATCTCTATTGGCTGGAGATCAATTATAATATCAGGAGATCTCCAGGTAGTACCTGGAGGTTGGCAATCCTAGCTATCCAGGTCAGACTACAGAGATTGAGTCTCCTGGAGAAAATGGGTGGCTCTATGGCATCATATTCTTGTTGAGCTCCCTCCCCTCCCCAGATTCCACCGTCCCCAGGCACCACCCCCAAAGTTTAAGGAATCTCCCAAACTGGAGTTGCTAATCCTAGCAGGACTGCCAGCTCTGGGTTGGGAAATACCTGGAAATTTGTGGGGAGCACGGGATTTGGCAAGGAGAGGGACTTCAGCAGGGTCTAATGGGAAGGAGTCCACCCTCCCAAGCAGCCATTTTCTCCAGAGGAACTCTCTTGGTCCTCTGGAGATCAACTGTAATAGCAGGATATGTCCAAGTGCCACACTAATAACAACAAAGGGGGGGGGACTTAACCCTAAAAACAACAGAATTAAGTACCCAAAGGTGAAGAAAAAATCAACATTCAAGGCCGAAGATTATACAATGTTATCAGTACAAAATATGTACATAATTATTACAGGCTAAATTCAATAACATATATAAGGCCCAGCAATAGCCTACTACCAACACATTCATGTCAACATACAACACAAATGGACATGCAATCACAGAATTAGACTTACAGAATTATACCCTCAGCAGGGTATAATGCCAAAGAGTCCACCTTCCCAAGCAGCCATATTCTCCAGGGGAACTGATCTTGGTTGTCTGGAGATCAATTGTAATAGCGGGACATGTCCAGGTGCCACCTGGAGGTGGGCAACCCTAAATCCTAGTAATGACATCAAGGTATGGTCCTCTCCTTTTCACAGTTGTTTGCCTTTTTAGGTGCTAATGGCTGGAAACCTATGTTTTGGGGCCCTTGTGGCAGTAGTAGCTGGCCCCAGGTTAGGGTTGACAGCTCCAGGTTGGGAAATACCTGGAGATTTTGGGGGCAAAGCCTGAGGAGGGCGGGGTTTGGGGAGGGGAGGGACTTCAATGCCATAGAGTCCAATTGCCAAAGTGGCCATTTTCTCCAGGTGAAGTGATCTCTATCAGCTGGAGAGGTCGTTGTACCCGTTTACATGTTTGATAACCCCACTGGGGTAAGGAGATCTGGACACTTACAACTGATGACGCAATCATAATTGCGAAACGCCTACTTATCCGGAAGTAACGTTTTGTATTTCTTAGTTGTGACTCTTTGGACTTTTCACCTTGGAATCTATATTTCTCAGTTGACTCATTGGACGTTGCAGAATCACCTTTTGTGTTATATTCTTACCTAGGATTTGTCAGGGGTGAAGTAACCATGTATTCCGTTATACTTTTGTGGTTTTGGCATATTTTCTATAATATCACTAAATGATGTACAACTATTTATGGCATTTCTTGGTTATTGTTAATTAATAGAGCTGGTGCTGTGGTTTCACTAACCGTGTTTAAGTCAGCATACGTATTTTTTGATTTAACCACCTGGAGGTTGGCAGTAGGGTATAATACCATAGAGCCCACCCCCCAAAGCAGCCATTTTCTTCAGGAGAACTGATCATGGTCATCTATTGCAATAGCTGGGAATCTCCTGGTGCCACCTGGAGGTTGGCAACTCTAATTATCATGGTTGTTCAGCAGGAGGATGTGTAAGGGGATATGGTTACTTTAAGAACTTTATTTTTTGTGGAGGGGGAGAAGTTAGGGCTGCCAGCTCCTGTTGGATATCTCAGACTTGTGGGTTTAAATCGCAGTAGATTATTTTGGTAGGGCCTGTAGTTCGTTCAGAATTATAACTGATCTCCGGACCGCAGAGATCACTTCCTCTGGTGGATAAGGCAGTTTCAGAGGGCAGCCTTTTTGACATCATATCCCTGCTGAACCCCTTCCCAAACTCCACCCTCCAGAGGCACTGGCCTCAAATCTCCAGGAGTTTCTCAATTAGGATTGCCAGCCTTGGATTGAGAAATATGTGGTGCTTCTAGGGGTGGAGCCTGAGGAGGGGAGGAACCTTAGTAGGGTATAATGCCATAGAGCCCACCCTTCAAAGCAGCCATTTTCTCCTGGGGAACTGATCTCTGTAGTATAGAGATCTGCCGTAATACCAGGAGATATCCAGGTCCACCTGGAGGCTGGCAACCCTATTCTCAAGTCAGAATGTGTTTAAAACACAGCCTCCCCCCCCCCCGAATAAGGTAGAGCTATAAATGATTGGCTGCCCCATGATCTTTCAGCAAGTTTTCATGGCAGATTAGGGATTCGAACATGGGTCTCCTGGTCTGGCACTCTAACCACTGCACTACTGACTCTTTTTAGGCTCTTGTAAAACCTCAATTTCAACCCCCCTCCCAATAATCCTGAGTCAGAGTTGAAGGCATGCTATGTTGCACTATGTACATTTAGAAGGAGAAATTTACACAGCTTGGTATGTTTCATAGTTCTCACCTGTTTTCTAATCCCAAATTGATTCCAGCAGGCTAAAAAAATATATGAAAGGAAAGGATTTAAAGCACCATTATTCTCAATACTTTGCTGAACAAAGAGTTCTGTTTCCATATTCAAAGGCAATATATGCTCAAAACCTGCAGCTGGGGAGATAGAAGCTGGAGGGGGTGGTGCTGCTTTCATATACTAGTTAGAGGCTCCCAGAAGCATCTAGGATTGAACTGGGATCATAGCATGTGTGGAGAAGGGGCTTCCTGCTAGGGATCCCCCAGAATTACTGCTCATCTCCATACTACAGAGATTAGTTCCTCTAGGAAAATGAATTCTTTAGAGGGGTGACTCTATGGCATTTTACCCCACTGAGGTCCCTGACTTCCCCAGGCTCCAACCCCAAATCTCCAGGAGTTTCCCAACCTGGAGCTGGCAACCCTACCCCCCACCCCATTCCTTCCAGTGGCTGGTTGGGATCCGGCAACCATATGAAGCTGACCTGAAGTGGTCTTGGGTGGGTGCTGTTAAGCTATTTGTGACTCTCTTCCAGTATATGGACTAAAGTTAGGGTTGCCAGCTCCGGGCTGGGAAAATCCTGGATATTTTAGGGGTGGAGCCTGTGGAGGGTGGGGCTTGGAGAGGGGAGAGACTTCAATGCCATAGAGTCCATCTTCCGAAGTGGCCATTTACTCCAGGGAAACTGATCTCTGTCACCTGGAGATCAGCTGTAATAGCGAGGGATCTGCAGCCACCATCTGGAGGTTGGCAACTCTAACTAAAATGATTTGAGTTGTGTTATAAACCATGCCTTGTTTTTAATCTCAGTTACAGGTTTAAAAATCCCCCCTCCAGCAACCATGATATAATGTAGCTGTACAATCGCTGGCTAATTTATCAGTATTGTGAGCCTCATTCTTCTAGGCAATCCTTACGGACTCTTCCTTTAAAAGCTCTAGTTTTTTCTCCTGTAGATTTTTGTGATTAATGAACCAATTGTGGCCATGCCTATAAAGTCCATGGCGGCACTGGGGCATATGGCATGAAAGGTCAGAAGCAGCTGCTCTGTAACATTGATTCAAGTGCTGAGAATGAGCTATGAACAGAGCAATGCCTCCCTCTTAAAAAAATAAGAGAACAGAAGGGGGTCATTAAGCTATCCTTCTTGATTCTTGTCACCCAGCCGCTCATTAACCCTCCAGCCCCTGGACCTTTTGGATTGAATAAAGAGGGAAAGGGGGCAAAACTATCCGGAGCCTTAGTCTGGTTGAAAGGCAGTTGTTGAGCACCCCAGAGCTGTTGCCAGAATTGTGATTCTTCGCTGTCTTGCTAAAACTTTTTAAAAAGGTTTTTAATAAAAATGGATAGTCAACAGTAAATATATACATAAACTAAAAACAAATAGTCTCATAATCACATAAAGTTACATAAAATACTTTACAACTCTGCATCCGTAGCCCCTTCTCACTTAACTGAAACTATATCTCATTATAAAATGGATATTTCCATTTGTTGAGTGGTTCTTGTCCATAACAGGTCTACACTATTAATATCATTATTATTTTTTTGGTAAGTGGTTAGCTTCATTAAAATATAAATCTCTTTTATTTTTGACAGCCAATCAAGTGTCTTAGGGGAGGTTTTCTGGTTCCACTGCCTAGAAAAGACCATTCTAGCTTCAGTTAACATATGTAATGCTACTATTTGTTGGTCTCTTGGAATTTCGGGAAGATAGTTTGTTTCCTCAACCCAATTGATATAATATTCCTCAACCCAATTGATATAATTTTTACAACCTGTTTCCAAAAGGTTGATGCCCTTATGCAACCCCACCATATATGGAAAAAATCTGCATTGTGTTCATTACAGAACCAACATCTGCTGGTACCTGTCTTATAGATCTTTGCCATCCTTGAAGGTGGTAGATGTCTTGCTAAAACCTTTCCCCTCCAAACGCAGACTGTTCTTCCTACAGTCTCACCGGTGTCCTGATAAGCTTTGTTGCGTGAGTGTCAAGGAAACAGTTGCTATACGACTTGGGAATCCCCAGAAGATTATATTCACCTACAGTGAGGGAAAAAAGTATTTGATCCCCTGCTGAATTTGCCCGTTTGCCCTCTGACGAAGAAATGACCAGTCCATAATTTTAATGGTAGGTTTATTGTAGCTGTGAGAGACAGAATAACAACAGGAAAACCCCCAGAAACCCAGAAGACAAAAGTCAGAGATTGATGTGCATTGTCATGAGTGAAATAAGTATTTGATCCCCTATCAACCAGCCAGATTAGGGTTATGGTTAGGGTTCTGCTGTCGACAGAAGCAATCAATCCATCAGATTCCAAACTAGCTACCATGACCAAGACCAAAGAGCTGTCCAAGAATGTCAGGGACAAGATTGTAGACCTGCACAAGGCTGGACTGGGCTACAAGACTATTGCCAAGCAGCTTGGTGAGAAGGTGACTACCCTAACCCTAACCCTAACCCTAACTGTCAACCTCCCTTGGTCTGGGGCTCCATGCAACATCTCATCTCGTGGAGTTGCAATGATCATGAGAACGGTGATGAAGCAGCCCAGAATTACATGGGGGGAACTTGTCAATGATCTCAGGGCAGCTGGGACCATAGTCACCATGAAAACAGTTGGTAACACACTACTCCATGAAGGACTGAGATCTTGCAGAGCCCGCAAGGTCCCCTTGCTCAAGACAGCACGTGTACAGGCCCATCTGCAGTTTGCCAGTGCACATCTAAATGACCCAGAGGAGAACTGGGTGAAAGTGTTGTGGTCAGATGAGACCAAAATCGAGCTCTTTGGCATCAACTCAACTTGCCGTGTTTGGAGGAGGAGGGATGCTGCCTACGACCCCAAGAATACCATCCCCACCATCAAACATGGAGGGGGACATATTATGCTTTGGGGGTGTTTTTCTGCTAAGGGGACAAGACACCTTTACCGCATCGAAGGGATGATGGACGGGACCATGTATCGTCAAATCTTGGGTGAGCAACTCCTTCCCTCAGCCAGGGCATTGAAAATGGGTCGAGGATGGGTATTCCAGCATGACAATAACCCAAAACACACGGCCAAGGCCACAAAGGAATGGCTCAAGAAGAAGCACATTAAGGTCCTGGAGTGGCCTAGCCAGTCTCCAGACCTTAATCCCATCGAAAATCTGTGGAGGGAGCTGAAAGTTCGAGTAGCTACACATCAGCCTCGAAATCTTACTGACTTGGAGAGGATCTGCAAAGAGGAGTGGGACAAAATACCTCCTGAGATGTGCGCAAACCTGGTGGCCACCTACAAGAAACGTCTGACCTCTGTAATTGCCAACAAGGGTTTTGGCACCAAGTACTAAGTCATCTTTTGCAAAGGGATCAAATACTTATTTCACTCATTATAATGCACATCAATCTCTGACTTTTGTCTTCTGGGTTTCTGGGGTTTTTCCTGTTGTTATTCTGTCTCTCGCAGCTACAATAGACCTACCATTAAAATTATGGGCTGGTCATTTCTTCGTCAGAGGGCAAACGGGCAAATTCAGCAGGGGATCAAATACTTTTTCCCCTCACTGTAGTTGTCTTTTCCAGAATTTCACTGAGTGTGACTTTCAAATTGATCTTAAATTAGGTGACATTCTGATTCAGACATTGCTGGAAAGCAATCAATGTTCTCAACAATGGAGAGCCGAAGTGATTTAAATAAGGGCGTTGGACGGACCAAATTGTTATTATAATACCTGCAGGATTCTAAGTACCCCCACATTATAGTGAAAGAGATCTTAATCATATGCTGGCTGCTATTAGGGTTGCCAACCTCCAGCTACTAGCTGGAGATCTCCAGCTATTACAACTGATCTCCAGCCAACAGAGATCAGTTCACCTGGAGAAAATGGCCGCTTTGGCAATTGGACTCTATGACACCCCAAAAACCTCCTGCTGGTGGCGAAGAGGGACGTGGCAACCCTAGCTGCTATGCATGCAGCATTCACATATTTGCTTCTCACAGGGTCATAGATTGATGACATGCAAACCCCAAGGGCTTGGTGGCAAAGGAAGTTAAAAACCTTTGAAAAGTTACACCAGGTCAGAAAATGCTTTTCATGTGCTGTCTCATTTAAATTGTCTTTCAACCTCTGGCCTTGCACAGAGTAAGCTACTTAAAGCAGCTTCATTTGCACTGTCTTCTGAAGGCATGACCTTGCTTGTTTGAGTCTCCAAAAACATTTGCTCTTTGTTAATGGTGCCATTAGAGATAGGCCAGACAGCGGGAGACCTCTTAACCAATCACTTCTCCGACCTGCCCAGACTCTAAATTGTTTTCCAAAGTTGTTGGAGCAGGAGTAGATCAAAAGCTGCTGCATGTCATTCCGTAAGAAATCTCGCCCAATTCCCCACCTTCCTGCCATCTCCTTCACACATAACTTTTGTACATGTAAGTTATGTGATCCAAAGCATAGCCTTCACCACCGGTGGGAGGTTTTGGGGGCAGCGCCTGAGAAGCGCGGGGTTTGTGGAGGGGAGGGGCTTCAATGCCATAGAGTCCAATCGCCAAAGCAGCCATTTTCTCCAGGTGAACTGATCAGTTGTAATAGCAGGAGATCTCCAGCTAGTACCTGGAGGTTGACAACTCTATTTTTGAGTGGTCAGAAGGGCCTTCCTCCTTTTTCACCAGCAGAAGATCTGGTTGGATTAGGATTGCCAGCCTCCAGGTAATAGCTGGAGATCTCCTGCTATTACAACTAATCTCCAGCCAATAGAGATCAATTCACCTGGAGAAAATGACTGCTTTGGCAATTGGACTATATGGCATTGAAGTCCCTCCTCTCCCCAAACACTGCCTTTTTCAGGCTCTGCCCCAAAAATCTTCTGCTGGTGGGAAGAGGGACCTGGCAACCCTAGGTTGGATCCAACCCATGGGTTCACAACCTGCTTCACTGCCAAACTCAAACCATGGTTTAAGTCAGTGGTCCCCAACCTTTTTTGAGCCTGCGAGCACATTTGGAATTCTGATAAGGCATGGTGGGACACAGGAACAAAATGGCTGTCACAAAATGGCTGTCGCAAGAGATGGAGCCTGCCACAAAATGATTGCCACAGCTGAACTTCAGTAACACAGTGTACATCCTTGTGTTGTGGTGGCAGCAGCTGCCAAAGCATAATTTAACAAAATCTGCACAGCCAATCAGAATGCTCGCTGGGTAAAAACGCTACCTGGCCCCACTAACTTCAATGTCAATGGGTGCCATGGCACCCCACAGCCACCGTGTTGGGGACCCCTGGTTTAAATAATCAAACCCCCATAACTGTGGTTGTGGAAAACAAAACAAAAAAAGGTTAAATGTTACACTTGCGGAGCTTCCAACAGATCTTGGAGGGAGCGTAGGGTTGCCAGGTCCCTCTTCACCACCAGCAGGAAGATTTTGGGGCAGAGCCTGTGGAGGGCAGGGCTTGGGGAGGAGAGGAACTTCAATGCCATAGAGTCCAATTGCCAAAGTGGCCATTTTCTCCAGGTGAACTGATCTCTATCAGCTAGAGATCAGTTGTGATAACAGATCTCCAGCCAGTACCTAGACTAGAGGTTGGCAACCCTAAGAGAGAGGTGGAGAGAGAAGAGACAGAAACAGGATTTGGGGATGCTAACTTTAACAAAAAACCTTCTGTTCATGGAAAGTGCTTTTAAGTGTGTATCTTCACTGGTTATGTTTTAGTGGGTTTCAGAAATTTAACTTTATTACGGCCTACGCTTTTGTTAGATGTAGTTGATCAAATTGGTTGTGCCAGTCGAGGAAAGTGGAAAGTCATCTTTAACACTAGCGTCTTCAAAATAAAAAAGAATGTGAACCAGTTCAATGCCCTCCTTGTACAAGAACAAATGGAGTAGATCTCAGTCATGCAGATGCTTCAGTTCCTCTGCGACGGATGGAGGGTTGGGGAGGAAAAAAAGAATTGTTTTGCTTGTACAAGTTTGCAGCGAAGATGTTCCTTTTAAAGGCTGCTTTGGTACTGTACTGTAAAATGCCAAGATCTGCAGGGGATGTGTGCGGTGCACAAGCTGTTGCATATGGAGCAGATGGCTGGAATTCAACTAATAAACAAGCGTTAACCTGGTACCTGTTGGTGCATCTGGATATAAATCTGTAAGAGGCTGCAGCTGGTGTGTGGGATAAAGAACTAATGATCAGAGTAAGTCTGGAGGAAAAAAAAGACAAGGGGGGAGAGAAAAGAAACGAGAGGCTTAGAAATTCACACTGAAAATGTTAGAGCTTGGTGTATTTTGGTTTTTGCAGCAGAAGCTGTTCTTCCCACAAGGTAGACCTTGGCATATGTTTTCCGGTGGAAATCAGAAGAACGTCTTGCGTTGGGGAAAGGAAATCACCTCTACAGGATCGAGCCCAATATATATATTTTAAAAAAGGAACTAGGGGAAGGTGGCAATTCCAGTGTGCTGAGTAGGGGTGGAGGAATATTAATCTTCATATACATCTCTTTTCCTTCTGGTGCATGTTCCGTCTTCATCCTCCCTGTTTTCTTTAGCAAATGTCACATTTTTCTTTAATGCAGTTTTACACAATTTAATGCAACTTTAGACACAACCGACACAAAAATGGCACCCACTTTAAAGGCAAGGTGTGGCGTAGTGGTTAGAATACGTTTTGGGTGACCCAGGTTCAAATCCCCACCATGCCATGGAAGCTTTGTAGGTGACCTTGGGCCAATGGGGTAGGGTTGCCCAGTCCCTCTTTGCCACCAGCGGGAAGTTTTTTTGGGGGGGGCGAAGCTTGAAAGGGGTGGTGTTTGGGGAGGGGAGGAGAGGAGAGGAGAGGAGAGGAGGAGAGGAGAGGAGAGGAGAGGAGAGGAGAGGAGAGGAGAGGAGAGGAGAGGGACTTCAATGCCATGGAGTCCAATTGCCAAAGTGGCCATTTTCTCCAGATGAGCGAGGTGACCAAAGCAGTCGGCGTGGGTGACCACGGGGAAACATCCCTCCATAAAAGGCCAAAGCGAAGTGAAAGCTGTACTGAGAGAAATTGGGAGAAACAAATCCCCAGGAGGAGATAGGATATTAATAGAGCCATTGCAAGTCACAGAAAGAGTCCCTCATAATGTCCTAACCCAGTCTTCTTCAGTTCACTCACTCCCAGAACTGCAATGTTCAAATGTTCCGTTTCTTGTTTTACCAGTTTGAGCTTATTTTGATTCATACTTGTCATGTTCCATGTTCCTATTATATGCATCAATCAGCTTTGCATCCATTTGCATCAATAACCGAACATCCTTTTGGCTTTAGTCCAGTCACATCATTGAGAATAGTGCTACTCATACTTGTCCTCCGCTCTTCCCCAGTAGCTGATTGAGCGCCATCCAACCTGGGGGTATCATCTTCCAGCACTATATCATTTTTTCATCTTGGATTGTCTGGTGCTTTCCTTTCTCCCTTTCTTCCTTCCTGGTGCTTTCCTTTCCTTTATTCCATCCATTCTTTATGCTTGTGGACCAACAGGTCATAAGCAAAACAAATTCAATACATTCCATAATACATAAATAACCATACATACAAAAATATAATATCTAAGCAGTGCAGTTAAAAAGAGGTATCATTAAAAACCGTAGATAAAATTTTTTGCCACACAAGGGTTTCTAGACAGCTCCTGGCACAGCTTCTTCTCACATCTCCCACTGGTGTGGGAACTCCCCTGTGTCTTCCCCTCCGTTTCAACCCATCACACTCTCTACTCTAGCATTACTTGTAATTGCTGTTTTTTTGCTTTCTTTCTGAGGTTACCACATTCTAGCAGTTTGGTTGTCTCTGATATTTACAGTACCATTGTAGTCTTTTGTTTGGGTTACTAACAGCGCAGTCATATGAAGAGTTGCTTCCCTGCTTTTTGCTCGTGTTTTCAGGGACTTGTTTTATCTCGAATTTGAAAACTCGGGCAAAACGCGGGAGAACGCGCAGGGAGAGTGAGGTGACCTATGCCGGTCAGAGTGAGCTGACCAGAAGTCATCGGAGGGGTGATGGCAAGGGAAACAGCCATGCATAAAAGGCCTATGCCTATTGAACACATGAAATTATCTCATGCTTAGGCCAACTGTTTGTCTGTCAAGGTTAGTTTGGTCTAGTCTGACACACAGCGGCTCTTAAGGGTTTTTCACATCACTTTCTACCTGATCCTGTTAAGTGGAGATGATGGGGATTGTATGTGAGACCTTCTGCATTCAGAGCAGATGCTCTACCACTTAGCTACGGCCCCTTCCCGTTGATTTCAATGGGCTTAGACTGGAGGAGCTCTGAAAAGAATTGCACTGTAAGTATCTGAAAATATATGGCTCTTGGGGGAACCAAATACAGACTCAGACAAAGCAAGATGCACTAGTGAAGTTGCAGAATTGCTTGCAATTAGGTATTATCTGTCCCTGTTGTGTTATCAGGAGACACTATTTCTATGAGCCATTTCATGCAGCCGTGAATTGGAATGTGAGGGGATATTGAGAAGCTGGTAATGGGGCAAAATGAAGACTTCGGCTGTGTGGAGACTGAAGGAGACGTAGTTTAAACGAATGAAATGTGCGTTCCCGAGTTTAAACCAGTCTCAGTGCAGTCAGGCAGTACCAGGGTGTCAGAAACAGAAGAAATGAAATTTAAATTACTCTTGAAGGGTCTTCTTGATGGAGCATGTAAAAAATAATACAAATCCCAACCAATCAGAGTGACCGATTCCCCTTGCTTTTCCCTGTGTGTAATTTTTGGAAATTTATTGATTTTCTTTTATTTTACACATTACATCGCCCACCTTTCTGCCCTCACAATGAAACAGGTTAATAAGTACAGTATTTTTCCAGGTATAAGATGATCTTTTTTTCTAAAAATGTTTAGAAAAAAATGGGGGTTGTCTTATACACGGAAGGTCCCGCTCTCTGCCCCACCTGTCAGCTGATGGGGGGGGGAAGAGAGTGGGCTGGGGAAGAGCCTGGTTGCCCTGGCCGGCCGGCGACCAATCTTCCCATGGTCCCCTCTCTCTTCTCCGCCCATATTTTGTACATGCCCCCATGTATAAGGCGACCCCTGGTTTCTTAATTTTGGGTTAAAAAAAATAGCGGTTGTCTTATACATGGAAAAATACGGGAACTTTTTTTTTAAGCAAGAGACATTCTCACAAAATGACAAGGACCGAGGACTGATTTCTCAAACAATATGTTAGAAATGTACAGCATCCCATATCATTAATAGGGCTGTGAACGTGCAATTGGAAAAACTGTCCTGTTGCTCCCCTTGTATTTATTTGTGTGTTTTATTAAGCTTCTACCCTGCCCTCCCCAGCCAAGGCAAAAAAGAACATCAACAGCTTTACTGGATGTTGTTCTTGTCCAGAGTTTGTGCCTAGGGGGCTTCTGAGGTGCAAAGAAGTCTGCTAGGTGCAGATGCATGATAGAAGAGTTCCGATCTTGACTGAACTATAAAGGTTGGCACTGGTCACGGTTCAGGTCTTTGGGGTTTTGTTTATTATGACTGAGAGGAAATGTCAGAACCAACTCTTCCTCTCTCTCCATGTATTTCTTAAATGGCAAGCAACTCAAGCTGAGACGACAAGAGTCACTGGAAAAGACCGTCATGATAGGAAAAGTTGAGGGCATCAGGAAAAGAGGAAGACCCAACAAGAGATGGATTGACTCAATAAAGGAAGCCACAGCCTTCAATTTGCAAGATCTGAGCAAGGCTGTCAAAGATAGGACATTTTGGAGGACTTTCATTCATAGGGTCGCCATGAGTCGGAAGCGACTTGACGGCACTTAACACACACACACACAACTCAAGCTGATTTGCCAAGTTACCTTCTGTGCATACAGATAGTAAGGTTGCCAGTTCCAGGTTGGGAAACACCTAGAGATTTTGGGGGTGGAGCCTGAGGGTGGCATGGTTTGGGGAGGGGAGGGACTTCAGTGGGGTATAATGCCATAGAGGCCACCTTCCAAAGTGGCCATTTTCTTCAGGTGAACTGATCTCTGTAACCTGGAGAGCAGCTGTAATCCTGGGAGATCTCCAACCACCACCTAGAGGTTGGCAACCCTAACAGTAAAACAACATGTGGAAAATATTGTCCCATCATTGCCATTTCACTGCACTCTGAAATGATGAAAAACAGTTATATGTAGAAAAACACAGCAATTGTTATTCTTAAATAGTATTTCTTCTGAGTCTGCATGAAACATAAGGTTGCCAGGTTGCTCTTCACTACCAGCGGGAGGTTCTTGGGGTGCAGCCTGAGGAAGGCGAGGTTTGAGGAGGGGAGGGACTTCAATGCCATAGAGTCCAATTGTCAAAGTGGCCATTTTCTCCAGGTGAACTGATCACTGTCACCTGGAGATCACTTGTAATAGCAGGAGATCTCCAGCTAGTACCTGGAGGTTGGCATTACTACTGACACATCATCTTAAATCTCTGCCCTCCCCATCCTAAGCAGAGCTCTTTCTGGACTTCATTCAATGTGTTTTGTGTACTTTTTCTTCAGGGGAATCTTTCCAATTCAACTTTATTGCATGTATGGGGACGTTGTGAAAGTAGAATCGGAAAGATTACCCCGAAGAAGCAATATGTGAAACACGTTGAGGGGTTAACATAATTTAATAAAAAAATAATTCCCTTTACATCATTTGTTCCCTTGCCACCATTAATCTGACCCCAATTATGGCACTGGGAAAGGGTTGCCATCTCCAGATCAAGAAATACCCTGCAGTTTTTGGGGCGGAGCCTGAGGAGGGCAGGGTTTGGGGAGGGGAGAGACTTCAATGCCATGGAGTCCAATGGCCAAAGTGGCCATTTTCTCCAGATGAACTCATCTCTATTGGCTGGAAATCAGTTGTAATAGCGGGAGATCTCCAGCTAGTACCTGGAGGTTGGCAACCAAACTCTGGGAAGAAACTGATTCCAGCTGCTGCACATGTGCAAAGGTAGGCCCAAGGATGACAGAAAGCCTCAAAGATGCTCTGCACAGTGCTTGAGTCAGGTAGTGAACAGCAAAAGATGCCCATCTATGGAATGGTCTAGTGATGGCAACCGTCAAAATGGGTAGCATACATATTGGGATGGTCAGGAGGTTGTCCTGCCTCTGAGTTAGTTTAGGTCTGCCTGAGGTAGAGGGAAGCCATATTTCTGGGTCTCCCTCATCAAAATAGTGGGCAGACTGAAGAGGAGCTCTGCTAGGTAGTGTCGCAGAGTTCCACCTGTCTGTAGTAATGAGCAAACCTCATAACATATAGCCTGATTCTGGGGAAAGAACAGGCTGGCATGGGTTGAATCCTATGTGCGAGAGAGGATCCAACCTAGGGCCTAGTCAATAAAAGTCTGTTTGTGCCTGGAAGCATTGTAGAAAAGTCTAACTACTCTCTGAAGTCATGACCAGTCATGTTTGTGCCCCAGCCACCTTTTTCCTTTGTCTACCTGGAGACCTGTGCTGCTGATCTGTTCCTTGACACCAGCTAGTACCTGGAGGTTGGCCACCCTAAGCAGGGAAGAAGGCTGAATTTTTTCTTCGTTGGGCAGGGGGAAGCACTCAAGTTCAGAATGCTTGAAGAAATAGCTCTTGGACACTTGAGAAGGAAAGTTCTTCTGCCCGAGCTTCCACACTCCAGTTCCATACATGCAAAATATTTTGCCAGCAGGAGCAATATCCCCCCCCCCAAATAAAAGGTTCCCACAGCAAAAATAAGTTTTCCCCAGAACACTGAGGAAAATCCAGCAAACAAGCCAGGGATACCAGACGGTTCTTAATTTCTTCCCTTTCTAGAATGTTGCAGGCTGTTTAAAATTGGTCTTGACTTTATTTTTATTTTTCTGTTTAAAATATTTATACCCCCCTTTTCTGTCCATCAGGATGCTCAAGGCAGCCAGCGAAAAACAAAATACATAATTTAAAACATGAAAAGAACAGGGAAGCCATAGTGCAGCAGAGATCATAGCAGCAGAACCCATGACCAGCAGTCTTGTAGGCCAATGCTTGGTTGCTGCTTAGGCCTAAACCCTCTGACCCAGAAAGTAGGGTTGCCAACCTCCAGGTACTAGCTGGAGACCTCCTGCTATTACAATTGATCTCAAGCCAATAGCGATCAGTTCTCCTGGAGAAAATGGCCACTTTGGCAATTGGATTCTATGGCATTGAAGTCCCTCCCCTACCAAACTATGCCCTTCTCAGGCTCCACCCAAAAACCTCCCGCCAGTGGCAAAGAGGAACCTGGCAACTCTACCAGTAAGGCTGCTTCCGCACAGCGAGGATCTCCTGTGTTGCTTTCATCACCATTGTTCTTGGCAGTGGAGATTCCACGTGGGAGTTTTCTGCATTGTTTCTTGGGACTGGGAAGTGAGAGAGAGGCCATTTTCTCCAGGGGAACTGATCTCTGTCAGCTGGAAACCAACCCGGTTCACCAGATTAGCATCCACCGCTTATGTGGAGGAGTGAGAAATGAAACCCGTGTATTCTCCAGATTAGAGTGCACCGTTCTTAAGCCCTACACCTCGCTGGCTCTCAAAAGGGGAAGAGCAGTGCAATATATCCTTGGTTTGTACTGGTCATACAAATTTAAGTGTGGATGTTGTGTACACAATGTACCAAACCACAAGAGAATAGATGGTTTCTCAGGTGGGCTAGCCATTGTGTCTATGTGTGTGCTTAAATATCGGATACAGTCTTTTATTTATTTATTCATTTATGGCCTGGTAACATCATCATTACATAAACTCCTTCTGTGGACTACCAATGATTGCCTAGGGATCTTTTATAAGCAAAATTATGTTTATTCCTTTTGTCACTGCAGTGCATATTCAGACTCAATGGAGCGTACTTTATTGGTCAATTAATGCAGCTTTTTGTTTAGTTGTGTGACCAAGTGCTTTAGCCAACAGAGGTATATATTAATGGGCCAATAAAACATACCCTGGAGGTTCCTAATGCTATTAATTTAAACTTAAAGAACCTTGGTTTAATCTATTGAAAATGTCTTTTTCAACAGTCTGTAAACTGTAGGTAATTTATTGGATTTTTTTTTCTTTTCCAACTGATTTTTACCCCTTTTAATTAAAACTTCCCCCGTGTGATCTCGACATGGATTAATAACTGTTGAGATGACAGAAACGAAATGTCTGCTATAGTGAGTTCCATTGCTTTTATTATGGGACTAGTCATAATGAGTCCTAAATTGTTGGGATTGGCTTGAGGCGATGTTTCCAAAGTGGTGTTGATTTGTTGTCTGGGAACGGTTGGACCAGAGCATACAGCCAGAAGCTCCAACACGAAGACTTCTGGGAACACACACACTATCGGCAATCTTGCCAAAACAAACAAACAGAGCATAGACAATTGACAGCATGTTTGTTTCCAACTAGAGGAGCTGATTGATGCCACTAATGTTTTAATGTGACCCTATCTGCGTTTCAAACTTGCAGCAGTTCTGCATGCTTCCACAGGCCACTGTGTTGGAGCTGCAACCTGTATGGCCATTTATGCATGCCTGTTTCCTCGCAGTCACCCCCCCCCCAACTACTTCGGGGCTTTGCTTTGATTATGCATGCATTTTCCCACCATCAGAGGTCACCTTGCTGTCCCCGGGCATTTCCCCGTGTTTTGCCCACATTTTCTGGACTCGTGTTTAGCCAGCATCCAGAAAACGCGGAAAAAATGCACGGAAATGTGCAGGGAGAGTGAGGTGACCTCTGACAGTCAGAAAAAGAAAGCATAATCAAAGGATTCACCCCCCTCACCCCAAAATATCCAGGAATTTCCCAAGCCAGACCTGGCAACCCTAGCTGTGTTTTTAGCAAGAGCCTAAGACAAGAGAGGGCTGAAAAGAAGTGATCCATCCAACTGATGTTGGATGAATATCTTCGAACTGATGGGATCCATACAACTGATGGGCCTTGCAGGAAGCTAGAGGCTTCTGTCTCTAATACCTAGCAAGAGTAGGCTGAACTCAACATTCCTCACCTTTTCTAGTAATGGGATTAAAAGGGATTCCTTTATATTTCACAGTATTTAACAGCCAGTAATTTGGGAAATTCCCATAAGATCACATGGTTGTAGTTGCTCTTCATATTTTTAATATGTTTTAATATGGTTTAAGCTGTTCTTCATTCTGGTAGTATTACACGGTGTCAGAAGTGGAGTATGGTGGGAGTATATTAGATTAAACTGTCCATTTCCTTGCTGGAATCAAAAGATAAGGGAACTGGAAGAGCCAAGCTTTATTTTTATTTTTTTTGTTACTTGCACTGAGTATTTTTTAAGTGAGAGAGCATTTTAAAAAGGCACAAAATAAATGTATCATGCCCTGGATAAAACAGCTAATGACACTTTCTGAGAAGTAGGTGCTGCGTTATCCGCTGTCAAGTCGATCGGTGAATTGTGTGAGAGGCGTGGCAACCTTTCTCTTTATAGCGTCAAGAAAAACTAATAATCTTCATTTCCCCCCTTTTAAAAGTGTGAAATGGCAGATAAATAGCCAAAGGCTGTTAAATCTAGGGGAAGGGGAAAATGTCACTCCCCTGTAGTCTAAATAGGACCAGCAGTCTGGACAGCAGAATCCCCCAGTTCCCCAGACACACACAGATAACAAGTGAAGGGGATGGGGAGGCCAGTTATGATAGATAGCGTAGAATAGCTAGTGGCTGCCCTCGTAGGCCTGGTGGAATAGCTTGGTTTTGCAGGCCCCATGGAATTCTTTCAAGTCCCACAGAGCCCTGATGTTACTAGGGAGACTATTCCACCAGGACATTGAGGACAGCCACACTTGCTTTGGATTATGAAATTGCCAACCCCAGTTTGTGAAATTCCTGGAGATTTGGTGGTTCTGCCTGGGTGTAGGCCTCCGCATAGAGGTGATATCATTCTAGGACTTGTTTCTCCTGAGCTCTGTAGTGTGCAATACAGTAAATACTCTGAAGCTGCCAATTCCGCCAAGAGAATTGATTGGTGTAATCTGGAGATGAGTTGTAATTCCCAGAGAATGGCAGGCACAGTATCGCCAGGTCCCTCTTCGCCACCGGCAGTAGGTTTTTGGGGCAGAGCCTGAGCAGGGTGGAGTTTGGGGAGGGACTTCAACACCATAGAGTCCAATGGCTAGAGCGGCCATTTTCTCCAGGGGAACTGATCTATATTGGCTGGAGATCAGTTGTCATAGCAGGAGATCTCCAGCTAGTACCTGGAGGTTGGCAACCCTAGTCAGGCAGTATCTTGAAGTTGGTAACCATATTAGTCAAAGACCTGGTTTTTGTTCAGGCGTCCCTTCAAAACAGCAATGTTTTGTTATTTTTATTTATTTAGGGATGTTTATGCCACCTTTCCTGGGGAACCTTTCTGAGGTGGCTGACAAAACAACATAACAAAGCTTAAGTGTGTAGGGCTGTCAAAAAAAAAAATTTCGGTACAGTTCGGATTCGGCCGAATTTGGCCCTTGTGGGTTCGGTATGTGCCGAAGTCCGAACTCCCCCACTTCGGATCCGTTCAATTCGGCGGGAATTCAAAGTTCGGGAAAAAATTCGGCCGAATAAAGCCATTAAAAACACAATCGCGCCTTTCCGCGGCTCTGGGGGGGCATTTTTGGGGTTAGAGGTCCCAAACTTTTGGCAGAGCTTCAAAGGACATTTATTGAAAGACTCCCCAAGTTTTGTAAAGATTGGGTCAGGGGGGGCTGAGATATGGGCCCTGAAAGGGGTCCCCCCCACCCTTAATGTGCATCTCTCAGCAGAGCTTGCCACCCACGCACAAAGCTCTCAGCCCCGACAACAGCTGAGAAATTAGCAAAACAACTGCAAACACAACCTTGTTAAACAACACCTTTGCAACACACAACTGAAACCTCCCCCCTCAAACCAGGAGCGAGAGACTCGAGGGGGAACACACACCCCAGGCAGAACCGACGAAAGCCCCCTTTGGCTTCCCCCCCACCCACAGAAACTGCTCCCTCCCCACACACACACAGACTCTGCTTTCCCCCACACACACACACACACATACAGGAGAAAAATTATAGATTAAAGCCCCCAAAGGGGTCTTACTGTGGCTGTCTTCTGTTCCATCAAGAGGGGCTGAAGAGGATTTGTAATCCAAGATGATTCCAATTAGGCATGGAACGTTTTGCTCTGGAGAAGATGCACAGGATCGGCTGATCCATTCATCCCAATAGGGAAAAGGGGAAAGGGGAAAGGGGAAAGCCCATATCTTGGGACCCCCTGACCCAATGTTCACAAAACTTGGGGGGGTATCTTAAGAACACTGGTCTGAAACTCCGCTCAAAGTTTGGGATCTGCCCCCCAAAAAATGCGCCCCCTGCAGCCATGGAAAGAGAAAAGGGGGGGAGGCAATATTTCTGCCCCCACTGAACCCATCTTTACAAAACTTGGGTAGTATCTTAAGAATAATTCACTGAAGCTATGCTAAAAGTTTGGGGGCTATATGCCCAAAAAAGCGCCCCCTGCAGCCACATAAATGGAAAAAGGGGGGAGGGAAAAGGGGGAGAGCCCATATCTCGAGACCCCCTGACCCAATGTTTACAAAACTTGGGGGGTATCTTAAGCACACTGGTCTGAAACTCCGCTCAAAGTTTGCGATCTGTACCTCCAAAAATGCGCCCCCTGCAGCCATGGAAAGAAAAAGGGGAGGAGCCCATATCTCGGGACCCCCTGACCCAATGTTCACAAAACTTGGGGGGTATCTTAAGAACACTGGTCTGAAACTCTGCTCAAAGTTTGGGATCTGCACCCCCAAAAATGCACCCCCTGCAGCCATGGAAAGAGAAAAGGGGGAGGCGATATTTCTGCCCCCACTGAACCCATCTTTACAAAACTTGGGTAGTATCTTAAGAATAATTCACTGAAGCTATGCTAAAAGTTTGGGGGCTATATCCCCAAAAAAGCGCCCCCTGCAGCCACATAAATGGAAAAAGGGGGGAGGGAAAAGGGGGAGAGCCCATATCTCGAGACCCCCTGACCCAATGTTTACAAAACTTGGGGGGTATCTTAAGAACACTGGTCTGAAACTCCACTCAAAGTTTGGGATCTGTACCCCAAAAATGTGCCCCCTGCAGCCATGGAAAGAAAAAGGGGGGAGCCCATATCTCGGGACCCCCTGACCAAATGTTTACAAAACTTGGGGGGTACCTTAAGAAGCTTCATCTGAAGTTCCAGTGAAAGTTTTGTGTCTGTACACCAAAAAATGCGCCCCCTGCAGCCACAGAAAGGAGCGAATGTGCACAAGCACCCCACACACACACACGAGGATTTCGCTCTCTCTCTCTCTCTCTCCCTGGCCGGGCCGCACATCAGCTGATTCCTCCAGTACTCAATCCTGACTGATTGGCCAGAAGAAGACCCAGCTTGCCCACCGATTGGCCGGGGGAGGAGAATGCTGCTTACTGACGGTTATGCTGCTTACTGACAGCCGAATTTGCCGAATTTATTCGTGAACTCCCGAACTCGCTGAATTTGGCCCCCCCGGTTGCCCGTCAGTTTTGAGTTCGGGTCCTCCCAAACTAAAAACCACCGAATCAGGGGAAATTCGGCTGATTTTCAGTTCGGGCCGAACCGAATTGACAGCCCTACAAGTGTGATAAGAATTATAAATTAAAAATCAGCATTAAAAAAGCCAGTCAAAGAATTAGTAGTAGTAGTAATAATAATAATAATAATAATAGAACAGCTTAAAATGAATCTAACAATATTCACACTAAAAGAACACTACAACATGATTTTTAAAAGATCAACCCCCTTAATGAAAAGCCTATGTAAACAAAAATGTGTTGGCTCATCATGTAAAAGAAAGTAGTTCAGGCGCCAGGCGAATCTCAAGGGGAAAGGGCACTCCATGGAGGAATGCAGAACGCTAAACCAGCAGTCCTCCGAAGTTAACTTTCCGAGTAAATCCCAAACTTTGCAAAAAGATAAGGTTGCCATCTCTGAAATGCTAATGATGGCAGCGGGCAGACTTCAAAGGCATTGCCGCCCGGTTCAAGTGTCCACCAGCTGCCGAGAGAGGTTCACAGGCGGCAAAGCTGCTCGAAGGCTTGACTTTACCAGGGAAGGTAAATTAGCGCTCTCTGAAGTGCTACCTCCAGGTAGGAAGGGCAGTTTCTCTTTGAAGTTTGGCTACTCGCAGTTCTCCAGCAACAGAATTTCAAAGAGACAGGCAGGTTCTTCTTCCCTTTATTGGCTTCTGTCTTCCATAATATATCAGAAGGGGCTGGACTGTCTTGTTTTTTTCATTGACAACAAGGATAAGGATTATCCTCTTTAAAATGAGGATTAGATGGGTGTTTTTTTTTTTTAAACAGGGGGCCACATTCTCAGTGAGAAAGGGCAAAGAGAAATTGGTTACAAGAATGCTCCGCAAGTTTTGAGGGCTCTTTCTGAGTCATATTCAGGACTGAAAAGCAAGACAAAGCCAGTGCATGTTAAGAACATACTTTCCCCTAAAGTGGTGTTATCATCTTAGGTCAAACCCGATTGCATGTATGCATGCTGCTCTTTTTCTAAGCGAAGACATTTGTACCTACAGCATTCATACCTTGTCCATAGGTAGGGTTGTCCAGAGTTGGCCTAAGTAGAGACATTCATAAAGAATAATCATGTGGTCTGAAACACAGGAGGGGAACGCCCCACTCCCTCTGAGATTGTCTGTGGCTGCGAAACAGACGTGACACTTCTTTAGCAGAAAAGCACAGATTTGTGTGCCTAATCAGTGCACCCCAAAAAGCTGGGTCTAGTGGTGTGTGTTTATTACTCCTCTGCTTAGCCATAATTTGATGTCAAATTTCAACCTCACACTCGAGGGAAAAAATGGTCACCTCAGCAGGGAGACACGAAATTCATAATGCTGAGAACTACTGAATATTGATTGGCAACAATAAATTCCTAATTAAGCCCTCTGATCTAGAGATGCTGGGGAGTTTGCTGCAAACTCGTTCAACTATCTTAAGGTCCTGTTCAGCTGTTCCAGTGTAGTGATTAGATGTGAGCCAATCACTTGGTCTGTTCAGTGGTGGAAAGGGCTGTCAAGTCGCAGCTAACGTATGGTGGCCCTGGGGGGTTTTCAAGACAAGGGATGTTCAGAGGTGGTTTGCCATTGCCTGTCTTCATCACGACCCTGGACTTCCTTGGTGGTCTCCCATCCAATTACTAACCGGGGCTGATTCTGCTTAGCTTCCAAGATCTGATGAGACTGGGTTCGCCTGGACCATCCAGGTCAGGTCTGTTCAGTTTATGCCAAGTAGTCTGGCGCACCACCATCCAAACCAGTATGCCTTGTGTTTTCCTGATACTGCGTGTGCACAAAGACATGGCCGATTCAAATGATCCGTGGCTGTAAGCTCCATTGAGGACGACGTAGATGAACATCAAAGGGGGCGGATTTTATTGAAACACTAATCGACAGACTATCGAACCAACCATCGAAAAATCCAGTCTTTGTTCACAACTGGTGAACACGATGCGAGCCAAATCAGTGTGTGTTCGATTATCCCTACTGTGACCCCCTTACAGTGAGGAAGCATACACTTTAGGGCAACTCTAAGCAGTGTTATCACTCTTTGCTGTCAATTGAAGTCACTAGGTTTAGAAAGGTGCGACTCTGTTTGCACTGTAGAATACCCCATATGGAGTCCAACATTTGGACAATCTTTCCCTGACTCAAAGCTCAACATGGCACACTGTGCCTCACCATTAATTGCTGTCATACATAAAGATCATTTATGTATGGGAGTTTTACCTGAGGTTTGTGCTCGCTGGAATCACACTTTCCTGATGGGAATCTATGCACCAGCAGTCTCCAAGCTCAAATCAAGTCCCCTCCCCTTGAAATGCTGCTTTGTAATTGGTTTACTGTTTAGAGCTTACTGTGAGAGAAAATCCCCCCTCCAAACCCAATTGCCACATAAAAAAGCATTTTAAGAACAACATAAAAAATGGAGCAATCTGAAAGGAGGGAGGAGAAATCCAAGCCTTAGTTTTAAAAATATTTTATTCTGCTCAGAACGAGCTCCATGGAAGAAGGAAGTATTTCAATCCCCGCCTCTGGACTTGCTGCATTGTAATTGGCTGTGAGCAAAACTAAGCTTGTGAGCCCTGCACTTTGCTTTCTGCATGGGGATTTCACCCGGGCTTTGCTCAGGGAAGATGGAAGAGTCGGGTTAACAAAGGAATGGGAAGATCCGGGGTTTGTGAAGGCTGGCAGCGAGGTCATCTCTAATGGAGGGAAAACTCATGCATAACTCCTAGGAACAACCGAGACAGACCAGGGGCGAAAGTGAGTGAAAGTACTTGTGCATAAATGACCAAAGACATGCTGAGAAAGGCCTGAAAGTCTCGCACTGCATAATATTTTAAGCTTTCCGTAGTTATGATCTTGATTAACGGAAGTCTGCCAGTGAAAGCTGCTTCCATCGGTTCATCCTAAATTTGAGATTTTCTTCCGGGTGAGAAATTTTGATGCTTCTGGGAGTGTCCTGCTCAGAATTAGGGGTGCACACATGGAGAACAAAACCATTTTACTTCCTTTTGGAAAATCAGGATTGTTTCAGTAAAATATTAGGAGGGGTAGTGTGGTGTAGTGGTTAAGAGCAGCTGTCGTGAGCAGCAGGGATCTAGATACTGAACAGACACAGATCCCTGCTGAGTTGGTAACAGAGGCAGAGGCCGGGCCCTCTGTCTCCTCTGAAGTTGGCAGTTTGCCTCCGTCGGAGTCAGAAGTTCCCACTCCTCTCATGATTAACAATGAGGAGAGTCAGCCGGCAAGGATAGAAGATTCACCCCCACGGATAGATAGGCTTCGGGAAAGATTACACAAAGACTTAGCTACCCGTCGCAAGCAGGCGCGGGAGTATAGACGGACACAAAGCCCTGAATACTGAGAGGAGCCAGGCTAGGTAATTGATGGGGTGAATGAGCACACTACTGGAGGGTCATATAATCCCAGGCTGTTGGAAGGTTTCTCCGTGGAAGCAACGATTCAGTTTCCGGACTGCTTCGCATCCACTTCGGCTCCTGACTCTCTCTCTGACCGGCTTGAATTCCTGGCACTCTGACCCTCGGCTTGATTAACGACTCTTCTTCTGGACATCTTTGGACTCCTGTTTTGATCTCCACTAACTCGACCTTGGACCGCACGACTACCCAGCCTCCTAGCCCAGCCCGGGACCTGACAGCAGCAGACTCTAATCTAGAGAACCAGGTTCAATTTCCCACTCCTCCACATGAAGTCTGCTGGGTGGCCTTGGGCCAGTCACAGTTCTTTCAGAACCCTCTCAGCCTCACCTACCTCAGGCCCCTTCAGCTACAGGAATCCCAACGAATGCCTGTGTGCGGACTCCGAGCATTGGCCGATGTGCTTGGCGCTGTTCCCCAGTCTAGCCTGACCTGAGGTTCAGGAAGGGGCGTGGGTATATTCTCTGTTTTATTCTCTATTTATGCTTGTGACTTGTTGATATCTCAGTGTTATAGAGATTTCAGTAAAACTGTTTTCACCACTGCTGGTCTGCTTCTTTCCCTCTAATCCCTTAGTGGAAAAGAACCTCTTGGCAATACATGTATCAATAGCTGTTTGGACTGGACTTGGTAGGTTAGATTCTATGGAAGACTTCCACATGTGCAATTGCTCTTATGCAAACCAAGTACTGAAATTACTCCTTGCTGCCTCCTTGTGCTAAACAAAAGTGATTGTATCTGTTAAGTCCGCGTGGGGAGGACACACAAGGTCGAGACGGAGTTCCAACACAATGCTTTATTGTAGTACAGACAGAACTGGAGAACTCAGTGCAAACGACCCTGCTTATATGCTCCCTTGGCTGGCCCGTGCCACTCCCCCCCTGATTCGTGATAGGGGGAAAACAACCCCGGGTTACCAATGGTGCGTGCCGGCTTAGGGCCAATGGCGCGAGCCGGTTTGGACCAATGGCGCATGCAGGACTTAGGATCCTTCGTCTAGGACTCAAGCTCCTAAGTTTCCCCCTGCATATTGCCTAACTATATACATACATTACAGTATCGCTGCTGTCTTTTCCCAGTGTGCAAAACAAGACATTTTTTCTGATATAATTTCAAAATCAAATAAAATTATATAAACCGTCTGTTCTGCATTGCATTGCTCCATATGCATGCTGTGTTTGAACCAGTCAGCTTTTTGACTCAGTATCACCTAATTCCCCTCATTACTACAGCTCTCCTGGCTTTGGTCCATGCAAGTCCCGTGATCCCCAGCATAGCTTTTTTGGTGATCAAGCCCCCCGCCCTCCCCCAATTCCTTTTTCTCCAACTGAATAGCTGTTTGCATCCAACAATTATTATTTCATTAAAAATTATACTGAAGTCCTATCTCTTAATGCAGCCCTGCTAGTGGAATTGTGGTAAGTACATTTTCCTTTCAGCTCATGCCTCACTAGATCCAACCCAATATGTGGGATTTCTCGGATGCCTTTAGCACCTTTGGAGGAAATACGTATTTCTCTACAAGTTCCCTTTTCCTTTCCACCTTACCCAATCCCAAATGATGCAAGCAATAAACTGTCAAGAGCACAGGCATAAATACCACAAATTGCTATACACACTTCATGGTAAGCGCACTAGATGTTTCCACTCCAAGCTAAGCAAAAAAGAGGGGTTTTCTTTATCTCATTATTGGGGAAGATCAAAACCGTTACCATCAAAGCCTTCATAGTTTTTGCTCTGACCCTTTGCAAAGCAACGGATTTCAGGAAAAATAAGTTCACTAGAACTTGTACAGATATGAATAAAGAATGCCCCCGGGATACCATTCCTAATCCGAAACAATGTCCTTTCTCAGAAACACAATTCCACAATTGCCATTATCATTCACAACAAACACTAGGGTACTAAAAAAAATGCTTATTGTGGGAATACTGAATATTTAAACATACCATGGGAGAGTGTTGTAAATAAAAATGATGTGGTCCTGAGATGTGGTCCATGCACCCATGGGTGGTCTACTCGCATAAACAGTGTGATGTGGAGGCGACATTATCATTTTCTTGGAGAAGAACTGCAATGTGTCATAAATTTGTTGCTCCACCTTGGTGCTGATCGCTAGGGTTGCCAGCTCCAGGGTGGGAAATACCTGGAGATTTTTGGGGTGGAGCCTAAGGAGGGAGGGGTTTGGGAGGGACTTCAATGTCATAGAGTCCAATTGTCAAAGCAGCCATTTTCTCCAGGTGAACTGATCTCTATTGTCTAGGGATCCATTGTAATAGCAGGAGATCTCTGGCTACTACCTGGACGTTGGCAACCCTAAGTGGCGACTATGTTAGGCTGGGACCTTGGAGGAAAGGATTCAAATCCCTTCTCAGTCACAAAGCTTGTTGGGTGTCTGTGGGCCAGTTGTAATAGCAGATCTCCAGCTAGTACCTGGTGGTTGGCAACTCTACCCATCATGCAAAGAGGCTACTGGTATGATTCACTTTTCCTGTCTCTGAGCCTGCGTTGTCAAAACCTCTTGGAGACTCCTTTCTATAGAAGTACTTGTGCTTTACGTAATCTTCATGATAGCAAGCACGAGATCAGTCCCAGACTCCAGTGCCTCCACAAGTGGAGAAGCACAAAGAAATTTAGCCCCTAGGAACTGATGGGTATTTCAGTAACACCATTATTCACTCTCACATCTTGAATGTCTGAGAGTTCCCAATTGGGGGGGGGGAGATTTTGAAAAAAGACGGGTTAAAAAGTGGTGTCTTTCCCTTTCTTGTTGAGTTTAACTTCTCCCTGACTGCTAATCCAGTGGTTCTCCCCAAAGTTCCCAAGAATAGATACTTAAAAGAACCATCAGGGGGTTCTCTCTAAAAATTAGTGTCTATTGAGAAAACACCTGCAAACCATTGTGGTTATTCAAACAAAGGCATGTTTGGCACTAACATTCTCAACAAGGCTGTTATAGATCAGAATGAGATGCTTGGTATGTTCCTCTGATGGGAAAGGAAGAACCAGTGGCAAAGAGGGGATGTAAAAAACCCCAAAATGGAACTATGCACAAAATAAACAATTTGAAACATCATGGTTCAGGAAGGGAAGACAAACAAGAAAAAAATCTTTTGCATACCCAATTTCAAAGATATGCATTTATTTAGGGAATTTATAAACCACCTCTCCAGACACCTCTTAATTTAAAGCCTGGTAAATGTTTTTGACCTGCCATCGGAAAGAGAATAAAAATGGCCTTTTATGCAGGGATGTTTTCCCGCAGTCACCCCTGCCGACTGCTTCGAGGCTTCCTTTTGATTATGCATGCCTTTTCCACCCGTCAGATGTCACCTCGTTCTCCTCACGCATTTTGCCTGCATTTTCCAGATACTGGTTAAAACAGCATCTGGAAAACATGAGCAAAATGCGCGGGGAGAGCAAGGCGACCTCTGATGGGCGGAGAAGGCATGCATAATCAAAAGGAAGCCCTGAAGCCGTCGGCGGGAGGGATAGTGGGGAAATGGGCCATAGGCTCCGGATGAGCCTCAAGGGGAAGCACATTCCACAAGCAAGGTGCCACTACTGAAAAAGAACTGTTCCTGTTTGCTGCCCATCTCACTTCTGAAGGCTGGGGCACAGAGAGCAAAGTTTGTGAGGCAGATCTTAACTGGCAGGGCAGACAATATGGGAGGAGGTGGTCCTTTAAATACTTCAACCCATTTAGGCTTTAAAGGTACAAGCCAGCATTTCGAATTATGCCAAGGAACATACGACCAGCCAGCAGACATCATTCGCTACTTGGGTGATACGATCCCTGCATGCTGCCTGTGACAAAAGACTGGGTGTTGCATTTTGGATGCACTGCAATTTCTGGACCGTTTTAAAAGGCAGCCCCTTATAAAGCATGTTACAATCATTTCATCTGGATGTAATCAGAGTGTGAATCATGGTGGCCAGATCACTCTGTCCCAGGAATGGCTATAGCTGGCATATCATCCCAAGATGATAGAAGGCACTATGTGCCACAAAGGAGAGCCGGGCCTCTGACTGTAGGCCTGGATCTGGCATAGGGATGCCAGCCTCCAGGTGGGACCTGGGGATCCCCTGGGATTTCGCCTCATCTCCAGACTACAGAGATCAGTTCCTCGGGAGAAAATGGATGCTTGGCAGGGTGGACTCTATGACATTGTACCCCACTGAGGTCCCTGTCCTCCCCAGGCTCCACCCCAAATCTCCAGGAGCTGTGAACCCAACTCTCCATCCCCTGCCAGTGGCCAGGGGGGATCTGGCAACCCTAATCTGGCAGTACTCCCAACCCTCATGAGGACAGGCTGACCCCTCAGCCCTTCATCAGCTCTGTCATTGACCAGTAGCACCGCAGTCTTGCCTGGGCCGAGTCACGTTCTGGCTGTGTTGTTCTCTGAGACAGTGCTGACTGTGAGAAATTGGGACAATATCTGAGCTTTTTGGTGGGTGATACAATCTGAACCGACAGGAAAGTGTAAGAATGGGAAGCAGGAAGGAAGGATCTTTGCCTGGGCCTAGCTAAGGGAACAGAAGTGATCAGTGGTCGTCTATGTTTTAATTTTGTAAATAAGTCAACCTTGTGAAACTTTGACTTCCTGGGTGTTATTTATTTATTTATTTATTTATTTATTTATTTATTTATTTATTTATCATCCTTATATCCCACCCTCCCTGGCATGAAGAAGAGTTGGTTTTTATATGCTGACTTTCTCTACCACTTAAGGAAAATCAAACCGGCTTACAATCACCTTCCCTTCCCCTCCCTACAACAGACACCCTGTGAGGTAGGTGGGGCTAAGAGAGTGTTACTAGCTCAAGGTCACCCAGCTGGAGGAATGGGGAAACAAATCTAATTCACCAAATTAGCCTCCGCCGCTGATATGGAGGAGTGGGGAATCAAACCCGGTTCTCCAGATTAGAGTCCACCAAACAACAGTTCTTAACCATTACACCACGCTGGCTCCCTTGTATGCATCTTTAACTCTATCCTTAAACTTAGGGTCATGGGGGGAAAACAATGTAACACAGGCCTTTTATGCAAGGACGTTTCCCTGTGGTCACCCCCGCCGACTGCTCTGGGGCTTCTTTTTGATTATGCATGCTTTTTCTGCCCATCAGGGGTCGCCTTGCTCTCCCCAGGCCCTTTGCCTGCGTGGGGAGTATGAAGCGACCTCTGACGGGTGGAAGAGTTATGCATAATCAAAAGGAAACCTCGAAGCAGTCGGTGGGGGTAACCGCGGGGAAACGTCCCTGCATAAAAGGCCATAGTTCCCCTTGTTGGAGTGAGTGACTCAGCATTAGGGTTACCAGGCCCCTCTTCGCAACCGGTGGGAGATTTTGGGGGCAGAGCCTGAGGAGGGCGGGGTTTGGAGAGAGGAGGGATTTCAATGCCATAGAGTTCAATTGCCAAAGCGGCCATTTTTCTCCAGGTGATCTGATCTCTAACGGCTGGAGATCAGTTGAATTAGCAGGAGATCTCCTGCAACTACCTGACAGTTGGCAACCCTACTCAGCATGCCTTGACATTGGGGGGGGGGGAGCTACATCACTCTAAGTGTGTATAAGTGTTATCTCCGTGAATGGGATGTCCCTCTCTTTGTCTTAACCTGGGAGCTGCCCTCTGACCCCTCCTCTCTCTGTGTGTCCATTATTCTCTCACTCTCCACATGGCTTTTCATGGAGGAGATTTTGGCGGCAGGGATCGCATGCGCGCAGCCGCGAGCAACCAAACCCAGCATTTCTGGTTTACTTCCAGAAGTGCCGCAGCACAACGGGAAGATTTACCACTCAAACCCCATTTGAGTGGTAAATTGGCCTGTCACGTTGCAGCTTTCCAGAAGTAAACTGGAAGTGATGAGATTGCGTTGCTTGCATGCGCACACGATCCTTGCTGTTGGCCAGCAGATGGATTGGCGGGCAATTGCCCACCATTCCAAGCCACCTGGCAACCTTAGAGTTCTCCCACAATATTCTACATTCTAGAATTCTAATGTTGGAGGAGTCAAATGTTCTGTCATGTTTCATTCCCATTTGTTTACATTGAGGGTTGTCACCAAGGCAATTGCCCTGACCTGGATGGCCCAGGCTAGCCTGATCTCGTCAGATCTCAGAAGCTAAGCAGGGTCAGCCCTGGTTAGTATTTGGATGGGAGACCACCAAGGAATACTAGGGTTGCTGTGCAGAGGAAGGCACTGGCAAACCACCTCTGTTAGTCTCTTGCCATGAAAACCCCAAAAAGGGGTTGCCATAAGTCGGCTGCGACTTGACGGCACTTTACACCACACACTAAGGCAATTGGGGTCTATCAGTGAGGGAAGGAAGGACAGCAAATCCAAGGAACTGGAATCTTCTAAATGATCCAAAAGTTATGAGAATTCTCTTATCACATTATTTTGATGCAGTAGTTAAGATATCTCTAACCATTCAGTTTTTTAAAAAATTCTTTCCTTCAGGAGTTTGCAAGCAAAGACCCCACAGAATAATTCCCCAGGAATATCAGTCACTGACATCCTATAAAACCATCTCTATATTTGTACCCTAGAACCACATTCTTCATTTCATGAGTTCTTACATTAATTTGCAGCAGAGCCCTAAGCAGAGTTAAGCCTTCTGTTAAAGTTGATGGGCTTACTAGGGTGTAACTTGGTTTAAAATTGCACTGTAGGAGCAATTGCCAATTGTATTTTGTATTTCCAGTTGTTTATCTGGGGTCTCTTTGACCCCGGGGTCAGATTAATACAAACCTTTTCTTGAACACAGCAAGTTTAAAACACAAATGGAGAACTGTAACATTGGAAGCAACCCTTGGCTCGGTCTTGCCTTACAAATAGGTATTGATCTCTTTCCTGGTCACATTGTTGGGGCTTGCTTCTTTCTTAGCTGTGATTGAGACCTATAAAACTCAGAGTGAGAGGGAAGCTTTATGTTGATCACACATTTCTTATGAGAGACTTCAGTACTAAAGGCGCTAATGGAATACGTCAAACAAATGCCAGATTATTGGGGATGTCAACACATGGTGTTGTCATGGCCGGGACTGAATTGTCTGTGCTTTCTAGTCTACGGCATTGATAGGAAATGAAATTGCATGGCAGAGAGGAGACATAATTACTTCAGGGGTATCAGGGTTATAGAGTGGCTGGATGGAGGCGAATGTCAAATAGTATGTAAAAGAGAGCAGTTTTGAGTTGTCTGTACTCGTCTGTTGAATGAGCAGGGATTTCATTTTCTTTCTTTCTTTCTTTCTTTCTTTCTTTCTTTCTTTCTTTCTTTCTTTCTTTCTTATTGTGTAACTTTAAAGTTGCTTATCAGAAACTCTAACTAAGGGGTGTCAAACATAAGGCCCACAGGCCGGATCCGGTCCCTGGAGAGCTCTTATTCGGCCCGCGAGCCAGCCGATGCAGCCACACACACCCCACTCTCGATCTGTGCTGGCGAGGCATGGCCCTGACTGACCAAGTGACATTTTTGTCATATCCAGCCCTCATAACAATTAAGTTTGACACACACACCCAAATGGAGGCGTGGAGACTTTACTGTGAGAAGCAATTTTTAATGGGACCGCTTAAAGGATACTCTCTGATTTAATCCCTTTGATAACTTTGGATTATGAATTGGTCAATATTAAGATATTGAATTAATAATTAGATGAGATAAGTTTGTTAATTGTAAGGAGTTAACAGAATAGGGATTAGAGTTGTTAGCAAAAGTATATAAAATTAACCTAGGATGGAAGAGGGTGAGGGGGGAGTCGTTTTATATTTTAATTATTATAATCATTAACATTTTATTATCCTGTTTGATTTTAAACAATTGATGTTTTTATATATATGTTGAAGTTAAAAAATAATAAAAATTTTATTTTTTAAAAAAAGAGTTTGACACCCCTGCTGTAACTCATTAATCCTTCTCCAAGCCACATAATTCAAGTATGAGAAGTTATTCTTCTGGGTTAATACAGGCATTTTATACATTATGCCCCCTTTTCAAAGCTCCCTCGTATTTCTGCTGGCCTAAAATTCACATAGGAGACTGTTGCCAAGTAAATTGGCCACTGGTGCTATCAGCATTGTGTGGATTTTTTTTTGTTGCTGTTGTTAATTATCTTGCTGTACTTGTCTGATGCAGATAAAAATCTTTCCAAAAGTGGAGGCAGATTTGGAGAGGCAGAATGAATGAAAATTGATTTGTGCAAGCCTGTCTTTGCGAGATCTTCTGGGAGACCCTCCTTCCCACCGTGATCCATGTTGAAGTAATTTGTAGCACAGGTAGGCCCCCCTCTGCAGAATACTAATTACGGGGCCTGAAAGGGATGTTGCTGCTGTGAACGACAGCAGAATGCATGGCAAATGGAGTTCATTTGCAAAGTCTCCAGGAAGCTCCATGGATCCAAGTACTGTGGGGGGTTTATGAGAACAAAAATAGGAAAAATGAAAATTGAGGCAATGAATTTATTGGAAGAATGCCATTGTGTGAGATAAATTTGCAATGTCATGGGATGAACACATGAAGCTGCCTTATACTGAATCAGACCCTTGGTCCATCAAAGTCAGTATTGTCTACTCAAACTGGCAGCGGCTCTCCAGGGTGTCAGGCAGAGGTCTTTCACATCCCCTACTTGCTAGTCCCTTTAACTGGAGATGCTGGGGATTGAACCTGGGACCTTCTGCATGCCAAGTAGAGGCTCTACCACTGAGACATGGCCCCTCCAAAGATGCCCTTACGTGAGTGGATACCTCCTTGCTCCATTCCATATTTCCAAGAGTCCCCTGATCCTTAAGAGGAGCTTCCTGGATGTTACAGAGCAGGATGCAGAAAGCAAGAGGAGGCAGTGGGAAGATTCATTACATAACTGAAGATCCCATTTGTATTTTGTAAGATTCAACCCCATTTGTCATTTTTAAAAAAAACCTCTTTAAATGGAAAACACCAAATCTGTAGGATATTTTCATTACCCACTTGGCATTACACATGGGCCATTTATGCATGGCTGTTTCCTCTCGGTCACCCTGCCGACTACTTCGGGGCTTTGCTTTGATTATGCTTGAATTTTCCGAATGTCAGAGGTCGCCTTGTTCTCCCCACGTGTTTCCCTTCGTTTCCTGGATGCTGGCTCAACATGAATCTAGAAAACGAGGGCAAGACACGCAGGGAGAGGGAGGCAACCCCTGACGGTCAGAAAATGCAACCTTAATCAAAGCAAAGCCCCAAAGTAGTTGGTGGGGTGTCCGCGAAAAAACAGCCATGCATAAATGGCCATGGTTTAATGACAGAATAACATCCCTTTTACATTCTGTGCATACATCTTCCAACCCATGAGTCATCCAAAAGTTATGATCACCTGCTAATGTAAAGTTCTAGCTGAAGTTAAAGGGCAACAGTGGTGACTAATAGGGGATTTAATGGCATTTTTGAATGTATCCCACACTGACAAAGCAGCTATGATTAAAATATTGTCACACTGAGAGGAATAGCTTTTATACGCTTTCTCATAGTTCTTGCCGTAGTAAATATTCCAGTGGGATATGTTAAAAATATTGTGCCACAATATGTTTTTATCAACATGGAGCCAACCAATTACACATTTTAAGCTGGTAGCATAGCAATCAGTAGCAATATTGGAAACACACAACCCCATCTTATAATGTGATTTTTTTTGCATTATATATCATAACAATTGCAATTTGTTCACTCATTGTTGCCATATAAGTAATATAGTCAAGAGTGAAAAAAATTTTGGAAGCACGTTCAGCTTCCGAGCTGCTATTCTCCCAAGACAATGTTAATTTTTACCATCGTTTTGGATCAGTCTTATTTACCAAAGAGGTATTGTTGGGGAGGATCCAGTTTTGCACGCTGGGATATTCTCCTCAAATTCTGTTTAACTTAATATTCCTCTAATTGAGGTAGATATATGTGTTGAGCAGGTAGGGTTGCCTCCAGGTACTAGCTGGAGATCTCCTGCTATTACAACTGATCTCCAGCCAATAGAGATCAGTTCACCTGGAGAAAATGGCCTCTTTGGAAATTGGACTCTATGGCATTGAAGTCCCTCCCCTCCCCAAACCCCGCCCTCCACAGGCTCCTCCCCAAAAACCTCCCGCCAGTGGCAAAGAGGGACCTGGCAACTCTATGAGCAGGCTAGTGGGTTGGATCCTAAAGAAAAACCTCTGTTGATGGAAGCAGCTTCCTCACCTTTCCCTTCCTGCTATATCCTACCATGCCCCTACCATGCTATTCCCCAGGAACAGTATGAGGGGAGAGTCAGATGCTATATTGGGAAGGAGGAATCTACAAAAACTACCTCCTCCTTCCATCAACTGCAGGTTCTACTGGATGTGACCTATTAAGTTATCAACAGTCAAAGGTATAAGAACAACTGCAAAACAATAAGGGACTTTTCTGTGTTGGCCACAAACAAAAGAATCAGTTTCTTTTGGAGGTGCATTAGTCCGCTTCCCCTTTGACCTTTAGGATGAGGTATCCAGCAGGAGTCTTCAGCCCTTTTCAACCTACGAACACAATATTCTGACACAGGTTGGTTGGCACAACCCCAAAGCACAGCAAACTGAAAAAAGGTTTTTTAAAGATTTTTTTAAGCCCCGTGGAACTCCCCATAGGGTTCCACGAGGCTGCTCCATAAATTTTGCAGGTGTATCTTGATGCCTGTGAAATGGTGCATTTTAGGTCTCAAAGGTAGCTCTGCCTCTGGCACGCCCCCCAGGACACCGGCGCGGGGAGACATGATGGGGAAATACCGGCAGGAGGCCACATCGGCATCCGAGAGCTATGCTTCCGCCGCAGTCCAGGGAGGCCAACATAAGTCGCCCTATGCGTGCGTCCATGCCAGTTTCCATGGCACAAGTGGCACAAATGCTGGCATAGGGGTCATGGCAGCTCCTATGGACATTTGCCCCCCCCCTCTTTAGGAATGGACTGTTAGTTGACTTTCACTCAGTGGTTTTTTTTTTTTGTGGAAGCATTTGTTTTTTTAAACTGCACAGCCAATCAGGAGTTCTGCTGGACAACAGTCCCACCAGGTCCCACCCACTTTCTAGAAACACTTGGCAGGCTACAGGAAAGGCGTGGACAGGCGCTGTGATGCTCATGGGCCCCACGGTGGGGATCTCAGATCTACAGAGTATCTACTCCAATCACCCTTAAGTTGTCTTTGTACTTTTGTTGTATTATTCCTTATTTTTTAATTATATTTTTTACATTTTGTTTTAGGTTTATTTGTAACATGGCCTACTTTATAGGGTGGTTGTCAGGATTACTCAGAATTTCATCCTTGAAGTCAACAGGGTTAGAAACAGTGCCATCCAAAGCAGTGTTACACTCTTCTAAGCCCATTGACTTCAACGGATTTAGAAGGGTGTAAGTTGACGGCCCAGGCTAGCCTGATCTCGTCAGATCTCAGAAGCTAAGCAGGGTCAGCCCTGGTTAGTACTTGGATGGGAGACCACCAAGGACGTCCAGGGTTGCTGTGCAGAGGAAGGCACTGGCAAACCACCTCTGTTGGTCTCTTGCCATGAAAACCCCAAAAGGGGTCACCAAAAGTTGGCTGCGACTTGATGGCACTTTACACACACACAAGTTGACATAGGATGGCACTCTTAAGTCTTTGCAGCTAGGGCTGTTGAAAAAAAATTCGGTAAAATTCAGATTCGGCAAAATTTGGCCCATTTTGATTCAGGAAATGCTGAAGTCCGAACTCCCCTGATTCGCATCCGTGGAATTCGGCACTAAGTTCGGAGTTCGGGGGAAAATTCGGCCGAATAAAGCCATTAAAAAAAATGTGCCTTTTCGCAGCTCCGGGGAGGGGCATTTTTGGAGGTAGAGGTCCCAAAATTTCAGTGTAGCTTGAGGGGATCCTTCTTGCAAGAACCCCCAAGTTTTATGACGATTGGGGCAGGGGGTCCCGAGTTATGGGGCCCAGAATGATCAGCCCATTGGAATGAATTGAAATAGACCGTTTGGACTTGAAGTTTGCAAAACCATGCAAAGCAACACGTGACGCAACCTTGGGAGTTTGAAAACCATGGAAAGGGACAGAGGCACGTTAGCTATACATAAGGAGCAGGTGGGGTGGAATTTCCCCTTTTGCATCGGACTCGGGAGTCGAGTAAATCTTTAGGCACACACCCCTTGGCAGAATGGGCGAAAGCCACCTTTGGCTTCCCCCCACCCACAGAAACTGCTCCCCCCCCACACACACAGACTCTGCTTCCCCCCCACACACACACACATACACAGGAAAAAATATATAGAGAAAAGCCCCAAAATGGGTCTTCCTGTGGATGTGTTCTGACTCTTCTGTTCCATCAGGAGCAGGGACTAGGAGTCAGGAGGACTCAGGAGTAATCCAATACGATTCCATTTATGCACGGGAGATTTTGCCTTGGATTTGCCGCTCTCTAGATGCACAAGATCGCAGTGGGTGGATGGGGGGGGACCACATAACTTGGGACCCCCTGCCCCAATCATCACCAAACTTGGTGGTTCTTGCAAGAGGGGTTCCCTGAAGGTACACTGAAATTTTGGGACCTCTACCTCCAAAAATGTCCCCCCCCCTGGAGCCATGGAAAGGTGTGAATGTGTTCTTATTCGCTTCATTCCAATGGGCAATTTTGGGGGGAACCCTTCCAGGCCCCATAACTTCGGACCCCCTGACCCAATCTTCACAAAACCTGGGGGTTCTTGCAAGAAGGGTCCCCTGAAGTTACACTGAAACTTTGGGACCTCTACCTTAAAAAATGCCCCCCGGAGCAGTGGAAAGCCATGAATGTGCACACGCACACCCCCCCCCCAGGGGGGATCTCTCTCACACACAAACAGACACTCTGGTCGTTAATGCATGGGTGCTTTCTCCCCCTTTTCTCCCGGGAATGCAGCGAATTGGCAAGGTCCCCACGCACGTTCTTTCCACAAGCACCTTGACCCCTCTGCCTTTCACTACATTCCCAGGAGAACTAATTCCTCTGTTATTGTGACTTAAATGAAAGTCACGCAACAGAGGAAGGAGTTCGCCCATGCGTGTCAGGTGCCTGGATCGACTCCCCACAGGGAGACTTCTGGGCCCCGGCTCCTTTCCCTGCTGGGAGGAAGACACTACCTGGCCCTGGCGGGGAGAGCAGCAGCGGCGGCACCTGTTCCTCCCCTAACCCCCACTCCCGCCTCTCTCTCACTGCGCCGCCCCCCCACCAACATTTAAAGCTCGCCTCCGAGCAGCCTGCCCAGTGAAGGTTTGTGGCAGCGGGAAGTGCACAGACCTGGCGCGCCGGAAGGGGCTGCCGCCACTTCCCCTCTGACAGCGGGGATCCAGTCAGCAGGCTGCTTGGAGGTGAGCTTCAAATGCCGGCTGGGGGGAGAGGGGGTGGGGTGGGGTGGGGGAGGAAAAGGTGCCGCTGCTGCTTTCCTGGCCAGGGCCGGACAGTGACTTCTACCTGGCAGGGAAAGCAGCCGAATTTGTTTGTCCCTGTTTTATGTCCCCGGGCGTTCAATTTTTTGAATGCGGGAACATAAAACATGAGATACACCTGGGACAAATAAAGTTGATTATGGCTATGCGTTAATGGCCTCTCTCTTTCTCTCCCCGGGCCGTGCAGCGGCTGGGCTCACACACTCAACAGCGACTGATTGGCCAGAAGAAGACCCAGCTTGGCCACTGATTGGCCGTGGGAGAATGCTGCTTACTAACTGACAGTTATGCTGCTGATTCGGAGCCCCTGAATTTGCCGAATTTATTCGGCGATCGCCCCAAACTTGCCAAATTCGGCTCGTCATGTTCCCTTTTTTAAAAATTTGGTTCCATCCAAACTGAAAACCTCTGAATCGGGGGAAATTCGGCTGTTTTTCGGTTCGGGACGAACCAAATCGACAGCCCTATTTGCAGCCAACAGGGCACTGGACTTGAATTTCTCGCCATCCCTCCATGACTTTGGGAAACCAGTTTTAAACTGTATATTAATTTCTGATGGCTCTCTGCTGTTCCCGTGAGACCGAAGTTTTAAAAGAGCATTTATTGAAATCCATAGACTGCTAGTAGTGTTTCAAATTTCCAGGTGATCTGGAATTGCCACAGAGATCAGTTCTCTGGAGAAAATGGCTGCTTTGGAGGATGGAATCTATTCCTGGCCAGGGAGCTGTTGGTTAGACCCTTCGCAAGATAAGTGATCAACAGGAAGCTACGTGGTCCTAAATCTTTTTTTTTATTATTTTGCAGGCTACATGCATCCAAACAGTTCAATGTACTCATGACCTGAATAGAAGGCATCTGCATTCATTCTTTTGATAAGAGTCGAGTTGTAGCTATCCGTGAAAGCATAATGAATTCTCAAGCCTCACTGCTCCTCCAGTCTCATTAACAATACAAAAAAAAGGCGCTTACTTTTCCCGGGCAAATTAGAGCCTAACGTCTGACCAATCAGTGAACTAATACAGAAACATGGGTTTCCTAAACTACAATAACTAGCATGCACTTTTCTAAAAGGGCAAGTACTATTTCCTAGCATATTACTAATACAAACCTAAGCTGTGACTTACTAGACAATCTACTAGAAAATACTAGTAAATCTACTAACAACTCTGCCTGGGGGCAGCACAGATGGCATTATATTTGTGTATATGTTAGGATGTGTATTGTGAAATTGTGTATGTATGGCTGCTGAGAAAGGCCTCTAAACGGCTGAAAAGCGTTTGGTCAGGTTTTGGTCAATTTACGTATTAGCATCAACTTTGTATGTGTTTGCATCAATCAATCAATCAAGTTTTATTTTGATACAATATCAGCTCTGAATAAAAATCAAAGTTAGATTAAAATAATAAAATAAAATAATAAAAGTTGGTGATTCTGGGAAAGATGATTTGAAGAAGAGGAGAATCGTATGTGTTTGTAATGTTTGTAACCAATTATTCTTTGTGCTTTTTAGGAAGCCAGTATTTTAGGCCCTGTGTTTTTAAATACAATTGTGCACATTATACTATGGTTGCCAATCTCCAGCTGGTATTCAAAAAATGTAAATTCAACTGTAAATTGGTAGTATTCAAAAATCACAGATGTAGGCTAATGATTCACTTATATCAATATTTATAAATATAATTTCCTCAGATTGCACTATTGCTTCATAGCGCCTTTTCAATCAACAAAATTAAATGTACAGTTTTATATATACTACAAGGCAAAATTCATAAAAAATCAAATTCAACAGAAATTAGCAATTGACTTGTGGTGTCTTTCTTTCATGAATTATGCATGTATTGTCCATAAATATCCTTGAGTCCAGTTGGGTAGAATAGGATTCCGGTATCTTTGCCTGTTTCGATATTTCTTCAGCTACCCTGAAGGACATATATTTATGACGTCTGGATCCTCTCTCAGAACGTCCCTTGTATCCTCAGCATTTGTTTGTAATATCAGAATGCTGGTCTGTTGATAAATTATTTAAATAGAACTATAAATTAACATTCTAAGCATTGTAATATTAATTATTTTACACATATATAATATAATTACAATTATACTTACAATCATAAATGAATTTTCATACACAGTGACTTGTGTGGTGTCAACCCGACAAGAATCCTTTCTTGTTTCCAGTCAATTAATTCCATACAGGCAGTATACTTAAATGCTTACTGCATTACTCATTAGGATCGATCCCAGGTGCAGGTGTTAATTTACAAGAAGGAGGTAAGATCGTTGGCCATATTTAACCCCTTAGGGGATATGCAGTCAAAGAGTTGCACAAAGCGTGCTTCCTGCTGACTTAAAATTCGTTCTATGTTAGATCTCTGGAACTTCTTAGGTGTTGCTTGCCAAACTGCAAAGAACTGAAAGTCACTATCTGTATGTTTGCACTTCAACCAATGCTCCACTAGGGGCACTTCTAATACTTGATTTTTTATTCTGGACCTGTGCTCCCCAATTCTTAATTTAATTGGTTGCCAATCTCCAGCTGGTGGCTGGAGGTCTCCCACTATTACAGCTGATCTCCAGGCAACAGAGATAAGTTCACCTAGAGAAAATTGCCACTTTAGAAGGAGGACTCTATGGGATTATACCCCATTGAAGTCCCTCCCCAAAGTCCACCCTCCTCAAGCTCCACCCCCAAAATCTCCAGGTATTTCCCAATCCGAAGCTGGCAACCCTACATTACACCCTGTTGAGGTCCTTCCCTTCTCCAAACTCCACCATCCCCAGGGTTTATCCCCCAAAACTCTCAGGAATTTCCCAACCCAGAGCTGGCAACCCTAGCTGCTAGACTTACCAAAAGTAGCTCTTTGGTTCCTGACCAATATACTTACATACAGAGAGTATGTTGGGTTGCTATGTTTTTGAAAGGTCTTCCTCAGTGCATTGCTGATTAGAGAAATCATATAGCTTTGAAAGAAAATTGGACGGCTCTCCTTTTCCCCTCTCTTTTCCTTGTTTGAAGCTGAGGTCATTCCACAAAATCAGAACATGGATTTCAGATATTAACCTGTGAAAGGGGTTAGAAGTTTGATTTCATATAAAACTTTTACATAATGCATGAAATAGCAGAAACATGCTTTCAAGTGGCGTCATGCTGCTTTGCCAGAAATCGAAGAATAAGTTTTAAGAAAATGGTTTTTGGAATCAAAAGAAAAGGAAGAGCTCATAAGGACAGACAGTGATCTCTTTGAGGACAGTAGCCTTTTATATGCACTGTAACCACATACAGACAACTGGCATAGCTGTAGAGGGAAAGAGGAATCATGCCAGTTAGCTGTATCCCTACCTATGTGCATTCAGCCTAATATAGAACTTATATGCATAAAAAACCTGAATGTGCAAACAATTGCATTCTCAAACTCTGGTTTTCAAGATTTCTTGGTCTAATGATTGTGGTATAGTGTTAGTTGTGTAGCCAGCTTGGTATAGTGCTCAAATAGTTTGGCTAAGGATCTAGGAGACCCAGATTTAGATCCCCACTGTGCCAAGGAACTTGCTGGGTGATGTTAAGTGAGTCATTCTCTTTCAGCCTAGCCTGCAACACAAGGTTGTGGTGAGGATGAAATGGAGGAGGGGAAACCATAGCAATCAGCAGGATTCCTAGAGGTCTGTGGTGATGTTACCTCTAGTTTTGGGGCTGGTAATGGCATCATGCTACATCATTGATGCCTGTCTCTGTGCCCTTGATAGGGTTGCCACCCTCCACGCGGCACCTGGAGATCTCACACTATTACAATTGATCTCCAGAAAACCAAGATCAGTTCACCTGGAGGAAAAGCTGCTTTGGGGGGTGGATTCTATGGTATCATGTCTTGCTGAGGTCCCTCCACTCCCCAAACCTCCCCCCCAGCTCCATCTTGAAAATCTACAGGAATTTCCCAACCCAGAGCTGGCAACCCTACCCCTCGATCCTTCCGCAGCCAAGGGCTGACAACCGTATTTGTGATACACTCAAAAAAGCATGCATTGAGCATCAATAGAATCATGCTCCTCCTGAGTGAAGCATGTGTTAGCCGAAATGCCCATATGCTTACAATTGTGTTGCTTCCATGCCATGGAATATCATTGGCTGCAAATCATATGCTACTTGTGATGGTAAAAGGTGGGTCTATAAAAAAGCCACCTCAAAACCCCTCAGTGGATTTACACATATAGAAATCAAAATGTGGCAGACAGTTAAGGAAGAAAACAAGAATACACAATGGTTTACTTAATGTCAGTTGGTATCAAGACTAAGAAAAGACTGCCTAATAACTGGCAAAATGAGAGAACTCATGGTGTTTGAAAGACTGATCACAAAGAATAAAGATCCCCTTTTGGGTAAGATATACAGATTGTTACTCAAATGTGATAGGGAGTCAGACTAAATTAAACCCTGTAAGGTGAAATGAGCATAGAATTTTGGAGAGGAGATCACAGTGCAACAGTGGGAACAATTATGGACTAACTTGGTCAAATCTACAGCGAGCCAAGCCTTGAGAGAAAATTGGTATAAGATGCTTTTCCACTGGTATATTACACCAATGGACATTCAGAAGACCAACAAGGAGTTAAGTGGTCATTGCTGAAAATGTAAGGAGACAGAAAGGACTTTCTACCATACATGGTGGACATTTTGGCACCACCAAAACCTCTGCCCGGCGTAAAAAAACCTGTGCAACCCTCATAGGGTTGCATGGGAGATACGCCAGCAAAAAGCTGGTGTATCTCACCAAAAACAAAAAGGAGCATTCCCGAGCTGAAACTAACACCCCGGGAATGCCTCCTGGGGTGCCGTTACACCTCCCGGCTTGGTGCTGTGGCCTGTGCTGGTGGCTGGAGGCCGGCGGGAGGCTGCGGTGGCGTCCTGGCCCAGTCCTGCTGCGGTGGCGCTGGGGACCGGTGGCCAGACCTGCACACCGGCAACTGGGCCATTCATGCCGCCGTGTGCCTTCCGGGTGCCGGTGGTGTGGGCCCCTGTGCCAGCAGAGGCCTTTGTCAGCCTCCTAAGGTCTTTGGGTCGGGCCGCCGGTACATTTCAGGAAGGCGCTGTTAATTCTGGCTAGAAATATTATGTAAGTAAAAAGTATAGAGATGAAAATATTTAGATACAATAATACATGAACAAGATCTTCAATAATCCTTTTTGAAAATATATGTTGGCAGTAATTATTGCTGGATACGTGGGTCATTGCAATATGTCAAAGGTAAAGCGTAGAGATCATGACTGGAGTGTTATCATAAAAGACAGTTACTAACAGCATAATATTAGACTTCTATAAGACAGAACATATAATGAATTTATGTTTTAAGTGTACCCTGGCAAAGAATGTTTTGGCATATTATGCATTGTTTTGTGATATGTTGTGTTGTGTTGTATATGTTATGGTGTTGTGTATTGTATGTTTTGTTTGTATTTTATAGATTTGAAAAATAAAACTTTGAATTAAAAAAACCCCTCAGTGGATTTAACTGCATTCATTTTACCAAGTAATTGACTTACAGTACAACCCTAAACAGAGTTACACCCTTCCAAAGTCAATGGGTTGGATCCCGCACAAAATTTCCGCTTCCGCTAGAGCTCTTGCACAAGTGGAAACGCAAGAAGAAGACCTCGGTGGTCGTTTATGCATGGGAGTTTTCCCTGAGGTTCGTTGCTAGCTGGACCCGCACTTTCCTGTTGGGAATCTCTGCAGCAGCAGCCTTCAAGCTCAAATCAAGTCCCGCCCCTTTAAATGCTGCTTTATAATTGCAGTGCCCCCTGTTAGAGAAGATCCCCCCCCAAAAGAAAACCAATTGCCGCATAAAAATGGATTTTAAGAACAAAAAAACAAAAAACAGAGCAATCTGAAGGAAAGGGGGGGGGATCCAGACCTCTGTTTTAAAACATCTTTCTTTTGCTCAGAAAGAGCTCCAAGGAAGCAGGAAGTATTTGAATCTTCACCTCTTTACATGCTGCTTTGTGACTGGCTGTGAGAGAAACCAATCTTTTTGTGGCCCAGTTTTGCCATCTGCATGGAGATTTCAGCCGGGCTGAGCTCAGATTAGAGGGAAAAATCAGATTAAAAGGTGAATGGGAAGACCCGGACATTGCGAGGGCTGGCAGTGAAGTCATTTCTAATGGACAGAGAACTCGTGCAGAGCTCCAAGGAACAACCGAGTCAGACCGGGGCCAAACATGCATAAATTACCTATAGCGGCTTGTGCTAAGTCAGACTTGTTGTATCCCTAACTGTGTTTCCAATTGCATAAAATGTTGTGCAATTACAACATTTCTAATTACAAGAAGAAAACTTTAAGATTTCTTGGTTTGCATTTCACCAAGTCACGCATACTCTAAGAGCAGACTACCTACAGAAATCGAAGCAGAGAAAATCTATGGAATTTGAACATATGATCTTGAAAATACAAGACCATCTTTTGTCCAAAATATATAAAATGCTGTTGTCAACAGAAACTGCATCAGAAGAAGTAAAGATTTGCATGGTGAAGTAGATGCAGAATTTTGGAGAGATGATTCTAATGCAGACTCGGGAAAAAATGTGGAAGGTTGAAATTAAATTTTCAAGATCACAAGCAGTAAAAGAGAATTGGTATAAAATGTTTTACAGATGGTATTATGCTCCGAAAGATCTACAAAAGATGTACAAATCTAATCAAGCTAACTGTTGGAAATGCTCAGAGACTGAAGGAACTTTTTTTCACCAAGAACTGATACATATGAACTTTGATCGAGAAGCAAAATATTTTCTGCTGGGAATATTTCCAACCCAAATCCAACCAAAGTACAAGGAACTGTATCAATATGCGATGACAGCGGCGAGAATTGTGTTTGTTTGGAAAGACAGGGAGACACCTGAATTATCTATGTGAATTACAAAAATGCATGAATATGCATCTATGTCCATTCCCCTCTCTCTCTCTCTCTCTCTCTCTCTCTCTCTCTCTCTCTCCCTCTCTCTCTCCCTCTCTCTCTCTCTCTCTCTCTCCCTCTCTCTCTCCCTCTCCCTCTCTCTCTCTCTCTCTCTCTCTCTCTCTCTCTCTCTCTCTCTCTCTCTCTCAGCTTAACCCAACTCACAGGGTAGTTGTTGTCAGGATAAAATGGAGGAGAGGAGAATGATATTGCAAACTGTAGAGAGCCAGCATGGTGTAGTAGTTAAGAGCGGTGGACTCTAATCTGGAGAACCAGGTTTGATTCCCCACTCCTCCACATGAGCGGCGGACTCTAATCTGGTGAATCAAGTTGGTTTCCCCACTCCTCCACATTCAGCCAGCTGGGTGACCTTGGGCTAGTCACAGTTTTCTCCAAACTCTCTCAGCCCCACTTACCTCACAAGGTGTCTGTTGTGAGGAGAGGAAGGGAAGGTGATTGTAAACGGTTTGAGTCTCCTTAAAAAGGTATAGAAAATTGGGGCATAAAACCAACTCTTCTTCTTCTTCTGTCTAGTATCCCCATTAGGGAGAAAACTGGGGTGTGTGGTATGGGCCTGTGTTAAATGTTTCCCTGATTTCTACCCATATCACTTTGCTAAAGGCTGAAATCCTATGATAAATATACAGAAGACTATCAAAATTGCATTGCTGAGAACTGGGGGTGGCAAAGGAGTTAAGAACAAGAATGTTCTTTTTTTCAGCTTCAGTTCTTTTTTGTCTTTTGTGGGATGAAGAATATAATGAATACTCTAAAATGTCTTTCTGTCCTGACTGTGAAGCTTGTGCTGAGTCATTACAGAACATCTTTTCATTATTTTCCTCCATTCCATGGCTTGTTCTTCTCTCCTATATTACAGCTTTCCTTGAGTAAAATAACTCATAATTGCAGTAAAGGAAGGGCTCATCAAGATTTGAAAGGAAAATGAAGTAAACTACTAGCAACTCCAAACTAATTTTATGGCTTGTTCATTGCACATATCATCTCTCAAGCGGGAATTGTCTTACTCTCTGATTGGTCTCTACTAGGGAACAGAAAATGCTGAAGGGGAAAAGAATATTTTAAAAGGTATTCTGAAAAGGCTTTCACTGGGGCACACCCTGCACATTGCAAAGGATTCTGGAAGATGTTCTAGAGCTGTCGTGGCTCAGGCAAGAAGAAGAGTGGGTTTTTATACCCCACTTTTCTGTACCTTTAAGGAGTCTCAAAGCAGCTTACAATCACCTTCCATTGTCCTCCCCACAACAGACATCTTGTGAGGGAGGAAGGGCTGAGAGATTTCAGAGAGAACTGTGACTAGCCCAAGGTCACCCAGCTGGCTTCATGTGGAGGAGTGGGGAAACCAACCCGGTTCACCAGATTAGAGTCCACCGCTCCTAACCACCACTCTTAACCACTATACCACGCTGGCTCACTGCTGCGTTACATGGCCTCACACATGAAGCTGGCTTATACTGAATCATACCATTGGTCTGTCAAGGTCAGTATTATCCACTTGGACTGGCAGTGTCTTTCGAGGGTCTCAGGTAGAGGCCTTACATATCACCTCCTACCATATCCTCTTAACTGGAGATGCTGAGGATTGAACCTGGGACCTTCTGCGTGCCAAGCAGATTCTCTGCCTCTGAGCTGTGCCCCCCCCCCCACACCTAACAGCCTCCTCTTCCTACACATCACAGAAAGATTCATAGTGATGGTATTCTATCTTTGAGAGAAAGATGGCCACCATTATTGATCTACTCATTTAAGAATCACTGTTCAGTCCCAACATGAAATGCAATCTGAAAAGCCATTGGCCTGACACATGCTTGTGTCTGTAAGGTAGTTTTAATTAGCAGCCCCCTCCCTGAGATCTACTTTTCTTTTTTCTTTTCTTTTTCTCATAGGGGGAAGGTGGCTATGCCTTCAGTTTCAAAGGCCATTTGGGATAAAATAGCTCTGCCATTTTATTTAAGGGAAGTTACTTCCCATTCAGGCCTTTACATTAGCTGGTTTGGTGTTGCAATCTAAATTCAACTTGTATTCTGCAAGCCTAGATCCTTGTCCCTGGCTGATACCAGAGATTCCCTGATAGTCTGTGCAGCTGGGTAGAAAGGTAATGCAACAGCCGTAGCCCAGGTTTTAGTTTTACGTGTGGCTTGGTTTGCTCTGTGTTTCTGTTACAGGGTAAATTTAATGTCTTGGTTTTTTTTTTTTAATTTAACTGTATAAATCTGCTTTAAGACTTTTCCTAATTATCAGAATGGAGTTCACATATACCACATTTTAACATTCTGGGTGGTAAGGAATCATTAAGTATTTTTGGGAGTACACTTCAATTCCTCTCTTTTGAGGGAGTAATACTAATGCTAATAAACTCAATTCTAATACTGTGTTGCAATACAGGTGTTTTGCAGTTCCATCAGAAGCAAATTTACATTCTCCTAATGCCAATACGTTGGGATGTGACGTCACCCCATGGGTCAGGAATGACCTGGTGCTTGCACAGGGGACCTTTACACACACAGAGAGAGAGGGGGGGAGAGAGAGAGAGTTCATTTATGCATGGCTGTTTCACTCGCCATCACCCCTCTGACGACTTCGGGTCTTTGTGTTAATTATGCATGCAGCTTTAATTTGAACATTGTTAAGGTCTGTGACCAAAACATTAATAAATTGGAAGTTGGAAGCATGCAATTTCTAAGATCACCTCACTCTCCCCCTGCATTTCCCCTTGTTTTGCCCATGTTTTCAGGGACCTGTTCATCAATCAATCATTCCTTTATTGGCTTATATCTCGAATTTGAAAACACAGGCAAAACTTGGGGAAAGGCAGGGGGAGAGCGAGGTGACCTCTGATGGTTGGAAACAGCATGCATAATCAACACAAAAACCAGAAGTCATCGGAGGGGAGACAGCGAGTGAAACAGCCATGCATAAAAGACCAGAGAGAGAAAATAACTTTATTTCATTCATTTATTTCATTCAAGAAACTTCCTTGTATCAAGAGACTCTTTATTTCCCAGGGAGAACAATTTGATCCAGATGCCCTTGGGCCATATGCTATATATGGGCAATAGCCTTTTCAATGGACCACATAGTCAAGTCATATTTTCCCTGTGTTTTTCCTCCATAAATCTCACCATGCCATCTTTTGCTTCCTTTAAGGTGAAATTTTGATTTTAATTAATGAAGAAGCAAGGTGACCTTATTTTTCCTCTCTCACTTTCTTTTCAGGGGTGGGGGGTGGGCGGTTGTTGTTATGAAACTTAGAGTGGAAATAATTGACATACTTCGAAAAGTCTCTAAAGATTAATTAGCAACGGGGAGTCCTGTATTAAATCAGCGTGGGTTGAATTAATTGTCTGCTCCAGGAGGAATCAAACTAGCGCAAAGGTTTTGAAAATCGGTGGGGTTACTATTGCAGCTTGATCCACCCTGAAGAGCCAGAGATCTTGGTGTTTGAAAGATTTTGATTGTGGGAAAATGGGTAATGCTCCAATAGCTATATTTTTTTATTAGATCTAAAATCTTCCTGAACATTTAGATAATTTCCATGGGGCAAAATTCATTTGAAGGTGCTGTTTCTATTTGTCTGTGATTTGCTTTTCTTCCCTCCCCCCTTTGAAAATAGTCTGTCTAATGCTGAAGTTGGCGAGCGGCCCATGTTCTCACCAGTGGTTTACTGACAATGTAGAATTAGGGTTGCCACCCATCTCTTGGGAGACACAAGTCTGGAAAAGGGTGGGGCCCACCTAAGAGCAGAGCCTGGCCTAAGGGTGGGGCTAATGCAATCAGGGGTGTAGATCATGTGCCCAGAGCCAGAGCTGAATGGTGAAAGTGTGGAGCCAGCAGAAAACTTTCTGTCCATCTAAGGTGCAATTCTATTGGTTTGCTTCTAAGTCCCAAACAATACATTTGAACTGTATTTCAGAACGTGTCCAAAACACTTACCGTATATACTCGGGTATAAGCCGACCCGAGTATAAGCCGACCCCCCAAATTTGAGGCCAGAAAAGGGAATTTCTTATTGACCCGCATATAAGCCGAGGGTCAATAAGAAATTCCCCTTACCGGCAATGCTGTGCTCTAAAATGGCGGCCGCCATTTTAGAGCGCAGGGCCCCTGCCCCAGGTCGCCCTCCTGCCGGCCTCCCGGGCCCTCCCGACCCACCCCAACCCACCCCGACCCCAGTGCCATCCAAGGGGGGGAGGGGGAAGAGCCCCTGAACCCCCTACTTACCTGAAGAGGCGGCGAATCGGTGGCGGCGGCCATTGGCTGAGAATGATCTGTTGTCTGGGACCTTGAAATCCACTGCCAGTATCAATTATACAATTATACAGGAGTAACACCCGTGAAAGGGTTGCCCCATGGCACTGAGTGGTAAGCTGCAGTACTGCAGTCAAAAATCCTGCTCATGACCTGAATTCGATCCTGGTGGAAGTCTGTTTCAGGTAGCTGGCTCAAGGTTGACTCAGCCTTCCATCCTTCCGAGGCGGGTAAAATGAGGACCCAGCTTGCTGGAGGTAAAGTGTAGACGACTTGGGAAGGCAATGGCAAACCACCCCGTAAACATAGTCTGCCTAGTAAATGTTGTGATGTGACGTCACCCCATAGGTCAGTAATGACCCGGTGCTTGCACAGGGGACTGCCTTTATCTTTTTAAACACCCTTGAAACCCAGCCAAGTTTCTTTCTGAAATAATTTGTATTTGCTCAGACAGAACATCGCTAAAGCTCCGTGGTAGAAATCAGTAGCAAATGTTATTCATTCTTGCATTCATTTGCTTCATGTATACCCCATCTTTCTCCCCATTGAGGATCCAAGGCACGTACATCATTCTCACCTTCATTTTATCCTCGCAACACTGTCAAGGGTCAGTCAGGCTGAGAGAACGACCCAAGGTCACCCCACAGAGTAAGGGTCTCCCAGATTTTGGTCCAACCCTTTTAACAACTATCCCATACTGGGTCTCAAAATCTTGACTTTGGTTTAACAAGACAAGCAATCCTCACTCTGTTCTTACCCACTTAACAGCACCAAAGTAGGGATAAAAGGGATGTTTGTTGTAGTGGGGCTGGGCTCTCTGTCTCTCTTCATTCACTTTTTAAAAAGCCTCTGTCCTCCTCCTTCCATTCTAGAAAGATCACTGACAGACATAACAAAGATCATGGATCTCCATCCATCTGCAAAGGATAACCGTGCACATGCACTGCCTCCTTCAGATCGGAAGGAGGGAAGAAGAAGAGTTGGTTTTTATACCCCAATTTTCTATACCTTTTTAAGGAGACTCAAACCGGCTTGCAATCACCTTCCCTTCCTCTCCCCACAACAGGCACCTTGTGAGGTAGGTAGGGCTGAGAGAGCTCTAAGAGAACTATGACTAGCCCAGGGTCACCCAGCAGGCTTCATGTGGAGGAATGGGGAAACAATTCCAGTTCACCAGATTAGAGTCTGCCACTGGAGGAGTGGGGAATCAAGTCCGGTTCTCCAGATTAGAGTCCACTGCTCTTAACCACTATACATGCTGGCAGGAATCATTTGACCCTTCAAATCCTACTTGGTTTCGTTAATCAAAACCAGTGTCCCCGTATGGTTAGCACTTTAAAGGGGATTTTGCTTTTTAACAGATGCATTCTTTTCTTTCAAATGCTGACCCTGAGGGGAGTAATGATTTCCAAACCTAAATAGGAGGTTCATAGGTTAAGACCTCTCCTTGCTTGGTAAAGGTAGTCAGTCCCCTGTGCAAGCACTGGGCCATTTACTGACCCATGGGGTGATGACACATCATGATATTTACTAGGCAGACTATGTTTTATGGGGTGGTTTGCCATTGCGTTCCCCCATCTTTCTTGCTTGGCCCTGACAAGGCACTGTGTGTTGTGTACACTATTTGTCTTTTACTGAGGGACTGAGATTGATGCTTTCAGTCATTTCTGCTTCTGTCTTAAGTCATTTTGTTTTCACGTGACAAATCACGACCTATGGATCCCATTTCTGCTGATCAGATTCCCAGTGCACCAGAGTATTACAGGGGCTAGATACCTGTTAAGAGGGGAAAATAACACCTGTATTGACCAGGGAACCTGCTGTCCCCCATATGAAGATCTATGCATTTAGACCACCTTCTTTAGCTAAAAGATTTCAAAGCCCCCAACAGCCAAGTATATTTACTTGGAAGTAAGTACCACTGTTTTCAGTAGATCTTAATATTAATTAACTATGCATAGGATTGCAGCCCTAATTGTAAATTCAAAGTGATGATTTAAGCTTTTAAAATCCTCCGTGATAGAAACAAATGATTTCAAGGCTGTCTTTCCCATTCCTTACCATCTGCGGTGGCTGCCTGAGATAACAGCATTTTAAATAGGGTTGCCAATCTCCAGGTATCAGCTGGAGATCTCCTGCTATTACAACTGATCTCCAGCTGATATAAATCAGTTCACCTGGAGAAAATGGCCACTTTGGAAGGTGGACTCTATGGCATTAAGTCCTTCCCCTCCCCTGCTATGAATAGCAGGCGTGATGGGATTAGGCGTGGTATGCAGAAGAGTCTGTGATGTCCAGGGGAGAGATGGATGTGGAGAAATCAGCATTTCTCCACACCCATCTCTCCCCTGGACATCACAGACTCTTCTGCATACCACGCCTAATCCCATCACGCCTGCTATTCACATTTACATACTGTTAACATTTACATACTAATGCTTGTCTGAATTCACTCTCCTCTACTTAAAGACAGATGGATTCACATTCTAGCTGTATCTGAAGAAGTGAGATGTGGCTCACGAAAGTTCGTACCCTACCAGAAAATATTTTTGTTAGTCTTTAAGGGGCTACTGGACTCTTGCCCTTTTCTATTACTATATAGCTTTTACTTTAACAATATGTTTTGTGTTTTTCTTTAGGTAATATTTTATTTTTGTATAATATTTTAACATTTTGGGAGCCCCGTGGTATGAAATGATAAAAAAGATCATTTTAGAGCTTCTTATCTGGTAGATATAATAGCTTATAGTCTTGGAGCAGCTCTCACATCACTGTGATTTCTAACTATGCCCACGGAGCTTCTTGCCAGTCATTTTTTAAAAAAAAAAAAACACCCTGGGCTCAACATATCTGTATCTGCAGTAGCTCAGTGGAAGATCTTCCCCATTATATCCTGGCCTGCCCTCTTCACATCGAACCTCGGAATAAGTTCCTGGCAAATGCTGTTTCCGCTTCACACTCATTATCTGATGCCGCCAAACTATTTTTCTTGCTTTCTGATATTAACCTTTTTGTTCCCCCCCCCACAAAAAAAATGGCACTTTATGGCCTAGCAGCCAGGAAAATTAGGGCAAGGAAAGCCACTAAATGAGGAAAGGAACCAAACTGGTATATTTTAATCTTATGACTTTTAAAGCATTTTATATTTACCTTTTGTTGTAATATTGTCTAGATTGTAAAGGCCTATGGCTATGCACAATAAAAAAGAAACATTTTGGTAAACTGCTTTGAGAATCCACTTTGGATGGAAGTTGGGGCATCAATGTGCTTCTGTATTTATCCTTCTGTATCCTTCTGTATTTATGTAAGTGCTACTGAGTTGCAACCAACTTATAGTGACCCCAGCAAGGGGCTTTCAAGGCAAGTGATAAGCAGAGGTGATTTGCCATTGCCTTCCTCTGCAGAATTTCCTTGACAGTTTGCCATCCAAATGCTAACCCTGCTGAGGTTCTGAGATCTGAGGAGATTGGGCTGAACCATGCCCCCTTCCCTTCTGCAAGTATCCTTAATCAACTAATAATAATTGTGGTTTTCTTCCCATGATTTTAGAGCCCTTTCTCAACAGAAATACTGTAATTCACAAACTGCTTACTCCAAAGTAGTTCCACAGACCTCAGTAACATTGGAGGCATGCTGCTATGTATTGAATGCTAAAGCAAAACTAACTATGATGAATGGGATAGAACAGTGAAAAAGAAGTGAGTCAAACATGACAGGTAAATCTGCACAAAATAAATGGTGGGCTTAGAGGGCATCTCTGAAGGTTAACAGAAACTGTACATAACCACAATTTGAAGTTTTGGTCCTGTTATAGAATTCTTATCTGAGCACAGAAACAGCCCCAAAGAGGTATTAAACGAATCTGAGAAATATCTCTATGATTTGTGGTTGCCTCAGAAAATCATAAGGACACTATGAGCAAACAAAGAAGGTGGTCACGTGGCAAAAAAACTCTGTCAATAACACACCAAATGACACACCAAAATACCAGCTTATTGGAGCACACTTTACAGGGAAGCCACTTAGCCATAGGATCAGCCCATGGTGTGTTCATAAAGTTTAAAGCCCCAATCTCACATGAGTGGCGCTCCAAACATGGGGACATTAGACCTAATTATTGTCAATGGGCTAGAATTGGGTTGGTTCAGTGACCAGAAAAAAGGCTCCGTGTTTAGCCCTTCTCATGAGATGCCAGGCTTTTAAACAGTGTGGAAATAACTCACGGAGAAGTGGCTTCCATTTTACTGTTGTAACATAACTGGAAAGAGCACCTTGCTGTCCCTATGATCCTTGAACGGATGTAATGTTACCTGCTCTGAGCCCGGGTTGCTGGGAATGAGGAAAGGCTATAAGTGTGAATAAATAAATAAATAAATAAATGGACTACAAGTGCATTACCCCCAAACACTTGAAGAAGAAGAAGAGTTGGTTTTTATATGCCAACTTTCTCTACCATTTTTAAGGAGAATCAAACTGGCTTACAATCTCCTTCCCTTCCTCTCCCCACAACAGACACCTTGTGAAGTAGATGGGGCTGAGAGAGTTCAGAGAGCTGTGACTAGCCCAAGGTCACCCAGCTGGCTTCATGTGGAGGAGTGGGGAAACCAACCTGGTCCACCTGATTAGAGTCTTCCGCTCATGTGTAGGAGTGGTAAGGTTGCCGACCTCCAGTTGATGGCTGGATAACTCTCGCTATTACAACAAATCTCCAGGTGACAGAGATCAGTTCCCCTGGAGAAAATGGTTGCTTTGGCAATTGGACTCTATGGCATTAAAGTCCCTCCCCTCTTCAAACCCCACCCTCCTCAGGCTCCACTCCCAAAATCTCCAGGTATTTCCCAACTTGGAGCTGGCAACCCTAAGGAGTGGGGGAATCAACCCTGGTTTTCTAGATTAGAGTCTGCCACTCATGTGTAGGAGTGGGAATCAAAACTGGTTCTCCAGATTAGAGTCCACCACCCCTCACCACTACACCACACTGGCTTGGAGAAGTCCCCCTTGCTGGTCAAGAACATACACACATGTATCTGGATAAAATTAAATTAGGAACCACCAGGGTGGACTTGATTAAAATAAAATTGATTTAAATCATATTTAATTAAATCATGATTTAAATCAGTAGTCAGTAAAACTAGATTTAAATCATGGTTTTTCACATCTCCCCTTTACCGCCTTCTTTCCAAGCTAAACAGCCCTAAGTATTTTAACTGCTCCTCATAGGGCAGTTGCTCTAGTCCTCTGATCATTTTGGTTGCTCTTTTCTGCACCTTCTCAAGCTCTGCAATATCCTTTTTTAGGTGTGGTTACCAGAACTGTGCACAGTATTCCAAGAGTGGTCTCCCCATGGATTTGTACAAGGGCAGTATGATAGCAGCAGTTTTATTCTCTATTCTTTGCCTAATTATGGCCAGCATGGAATTTGCCTTTTTCACAGCAGCCGCACACTGGGTTGACATCTTCATCGAGCGATCCACTACCACCCCAAGATCCCTTTCTTGGTCTGTCGCTGCCATCACAGATCCCATTAGTGTATATGTGAAGTTGGGATTTTTTGCCCTAATATGCATCACTTTGCACTTGATCACATTGAATCTCATTTACCATTTTAATGCCCATTCCTCCAGTGAGAAGAGATCCCTTTGGATTTCTTCACAGTCCAATTTTGTTTTAACCACCCTAAATAATTCGGTGTCACCTGCAAACCTGGCCACCTTGTTGCTCACCCCCAACTCAAGGTCATGGATGAACAGGTTGAAAAGCACCAGTCCAAACACAAATCCCTGAGGGACCCCACTGCTCACACCTCTCCATTGTGAGAACTGACCATTGATTCCCACTCTGCTTCCTATTTTTCAGCCAGTTCTCAATCCATAAGAGGACTTGTCCTGTTATCCCATGACTATGAAGTTTGCTTAGCAGTCTTTGGTGGGGGGCTTCTTGAAACTTCACACTTCAGAGGAAAGGGGTTAATTCTGTGTACACAGATTTGCAAAGGAACAATGGGATTAGGTCTTTTTCTCAACTCTGTATTTTTAATACCATTTTTGATGTGAAGAAGCATCTTATCTCTCCAGATGCAAATTCAAAGCTTTGAGAACTGCAATACCAAGCCTCTGTGATAATATCGTCTAGATAGAAAAAAATGCCCAAAATAATCTTACAGAAACCTCTGGAAGAGCATGACATTGTAAATGGATTAATAGAATTAATTTACCAAAAAAAATTAAACATTGCTTGTAGCCTCATGCTACATAATTAAAAACTAATCCTTATTTCATGACGAATAACCTTTGGACTATAATGTATCTTAAATAGAAAACTAACTTTAGGTAGCTTTTTCCTCAAAAAACATTTTATTAAAAATTCCAATGTAAATTTTAAAAAATCTGATTTAAATAAAAAAATCAATTTTAATATTTTTTTAATCATTGATTTGTATCTACCCTGGGAACCACTGCCTGTGTATATCAAGGTACAGAGTTAGGTATTAGCACTTCACTATATGTATTTGCTGTGCACTTCGTTGTTGATTTTGTAAGTCATGTTTCATTCTTCCAGCTCCTCTGTCTTTGTACCGGAGATCATTTAAACTACACAAAAGAATGTTATTTGCTCCAAAAAAAAAAAAAAAAAAAACGTTTGTATGGTCCATTCCGTAAAATGTCTTGCGGCTTTACAAATCTGACTCACGTTATTTGAAAGTATCATTAGGCTATGAGCCGGCTTTGGCCGAGGAGGGCGGGAGACAAATCAAATAAATAAATAGACAGACAGACGGACAGACAGACAAATCTGGAATAGGGGTCCCTGACTGCCTTCCGGGTGAGGCTTTTCCGCTGTGTGCCAGAAAATGAGCGCCATCTGCTTTTAATTTAGAGATTGGTTTTAACTGGGGGAATTTGCATGTTTTTATTATGTTTAATGCTGTTTTATTTGAGATTAGCCCCCCTGAGCCTGGGTCCGGGTGGGAGAAGGGCAGGAAATAAGACTAAAAATAAATGCAAATAAAATAAATAAAAAATGCACTCATGTCATGATTTGGGTACTTTGTTTACTTCTTTTATACCCTGCCTGCCTTCCCAATGGGGACCAAAGTGCCTTGCATTGTTTTCCTCTCCTCCATTTTATCTTCACAACAACCCTGCAAGTTGGTTTAGGTTTAAGAGTATACGATTGGCCCATGGTCAACCAGCAGGCTTTCATGGTAGAGTGGGCATTTGAACCTGGGTCTCCCAGATCCTAGTAGTCCAACACTCTAACCACTTGTTAGAGGAGTGGTCCTTGTGAGGACAAAAAGGCGGGATATAAGTTTTGTAAAATTAATGAATAAATAAATGAAAGAGGTCAGACAAGGATCCAAGATGGGTCTCCTGAACACGCATTGTGCAGGTATGGTGGAGAAAATTTAGGCAGGTGGTTAAAATTGGTTTGCATTGTTCCTTCTCCTCTTCCTCTTTCCCCTCCTCCTCAATATATTCTTCCTAATTTGGCTTCAGTAACATTTCTTCTGGGCCAGTTTCAGATGAATTCTGTGAAAGAGAGACTCGTTTCTCAAGCATCTCTCAGCACGTTGGCTGCACTGCATTGCCTAACACCACAGTACGTTGAAGGCTTTCACGGTCAGAGCTCATTGGTTCTTGTGGGTTATCCGGGCTGTGTGACCGTGGTCTTGGTATTTTCTTTCCTGATGTTTTGCCAGCAGCTGTGGCAGGCATCTTCAGAGGAGTAACACTGAAGGACATGTCTCCTTCAGTGTTACTCCTTCAGTTACTGTCCTCTGGTGTTACTCCTCTGAAGATGCCTGCCACAGCTGCTGGCGAAACATCAGAAAAGAAAATACCAAGACCACGGTTACACAGCCCGGATAACCCACAAGAACCACAGTACGTGTTAACAAGTTGTTTTTTTCTATTCAAATTGTCTGCAGGGAAGGGAAAGAGAGGCTACAAAAGCAGTATAGATTAAGAGCCTGGAGTACAAACTGTTCAGGATAAAGAAATTTATCCCATCAGCAAAATCAATTAGGACGGAGATTGCACAATCAGCTTCTAATAACCTCACTTTGCTTATGTGGCTTGATTCTGCTGCGAGCGGCATCTTTACGAAAAGAAAGGCAATAAGGCACTTCACTAGACAAATTTAGGGTGGAAGTTATTAACAGGATCCCTAACAAGTAAAGTGCAGGATGATTCCGTTTAATGATATGCACGTTTGCCTAAGATATTCTCAGGTTCCAACAACATCATATTTGAGGTCACAGTAAAGCAGGGTAGACCTAATGAATGTGCCTTTGCAGAAATTACTGACTGCCTTTTCAGGCAAATATATCAATTACAGCATGCTAACGCCTGGCAGAGTTATATCAAGGATGAGCAGATTCCCACAGTTCCCATCCTTAATTGTTGCAAGGGTTTGTTCTGCTCTGCATTTTGTTCCTCCTTTCTGCTTTAGCTAGGGAAATTTCTAAAGTGAATTCTGCAACTGGAACACGTGTCGTTTGTTGTTCCCTTTGTATCTGTCTTCACTAGGGGTGTGCATTCGGATATGCCAAACTGAAGGGAAAAAAAGAGGCATCATTTTAATAGAGCTGAGAAGGCAAAGCTGGGCCCATTATCTTTGCGGGGCTCGGGGGGGGGGGGTTGAGGTAGAGCAACTTTAGACCAGAGAATCAAGCTGAGGCATTCTCACAATGGCAAGAAATTTTTAAAGCAACATTGCACTCATAAGAGGAGGCACCTGCATCTACGCTGCAAATTTGATGGCTCTACCTTTTAAAAAACTGCCCCCTTCCCAGAGCACCGCAAAGATTTCCCATTTGGTTTAATAGACCTGAGAATGTTCTGCTATTAGAAAAAAGCCGGAAAAACCCATATCAGTATGGGGATTTGGATTTTTTCAGATTTTCCAAAAATGTTTGGGCCTATTAAACCCGAATCTGAAAAATACCAAAAAAAAGAAAAAAAGGTTGACATCTCTAGATACATGTGGAAATTGTATCAAGTTTCTTTGGAGAAAAACTAGAGTCACCCAAGTTCTGACGAATTACTTTGTTTTTCAGTACGGACATCTTTAAAATGTCTTATCTCCAAATTCCTTTGCAGCTGTTCAAGAGCAAGCCGGGCAAGGATTTACCACTTTATCAGATAAGTCCAGTCTGCATCTGAAGTCTACCAGAGCCATATCTGTGAGTAAAAGAGAAGTGTGTGTGTGTGGCTGAACATAAGAACTGTGCAGGATTAGACAGGTGGTCTTTGTAGTTCAACATCCTGTTCTACAACTGCCCTGGAAGGACAATGAATTGGGAACAGAGGCCAAGGCCTTACCCAGTGCTGCTTCCCTGCTCTGGTATTCAGATGTTTATTAGCCCTGAACGTGGAGTTTCCCTTTGGTCACCATGGCTAATAACCATTGATGGACCTATCCTCCATGAATCTGTCTAAACCACCATTTCATTTTACTGACTTCTTAGTCTTGGTTGTCCAGACAGCTTGGTTGATTGTCCAGACAGTTGTTTATTTAAATATTTATTATTTATTTTATGGAAAACATTTATTAGCAGGACTCGAGGTGGCTTACAATATAAATAAAGCATTATAAAATTATAGTATTAAAACATTACTAAAAATCCACCATCACCATCATGGCAGAGCAGTTAGGTATGAACTGGAGAGGGGAAGGGGAAGAGAATTCCTGTCTGGACCAGATGACTCCTCCAAGACAGAGGACATGGCTGGAAGGTGGGCATTGTGAGACACTGAAGCTCATACTTGGAGCACCTGGAATGTGAATGTCAATGAGTTTTAGAACAATGACTTTATCTAAATAAATCACCTTGTAATTTCAAAGTTGCTAGGCCTAGTCATCTGTTTGTGTTTCTAGAGTGATTCTCCATGATGCAAATATTGTCAAACACTTATTAAGAGAGTTAATTTAAGATTTCTTGAAAGCTTTGATGTGACTCAGTAGGGAGGGTTTTAAAGAAAGGTGGTAGGCACTGAGTTATCATTTGTGATCTTGGCACAGAAATCTGTGTTGGAGGCTTGGCTTTTAACCATGTCTCTGTGAACTCATGAATAGGGGAAAGCTGATTTTATGCTGTGTTTGAAGTGCACGCAATTGGGGCGGAGGAACTTCAATGAAATGCAAAGTGAAATTCTCTGTGCTAGAATCTGGGAGGTGGTTCACGTAGCAGCTAAACTGGGGCTACTGATTTCATAGCTGTCTGTTCTTAAGTAAGAATGTAAAGATGTTGTTGGCTTCCTCTTACAAAGAAAAAAAATCCTCCTTCTGCTAACAAAAATAGCCTCAAACCCAGACCACCAGTCATCATGTGATAACATTGTTATTGATGAAAGGGGGTGATGTATGCAATGATGTATTTCTGACATAACCACTCTAGCTGTATTATTGAGCTAGAGTTTCTGGGTACTCCCTGGCAACTGGGGCGGGGGCGGAGTGGGGACTTACTAGCTGCCAAAGGAGGCTTCGGGGAATTTTCCTGCGTGTGCCCCAACTACCCCCCACTTCAGGATTGCTCTGCCAGTTAAATACGCAGTCCACCCCTGTTATGAGTTGTAGATTAATGAGGACCCCTTTTTCAGAGCGTTTTTCAGAGTTATTTAGGGAAGATTGGTACACTGGTGCATATTTTATTGGAATGTCCCTTGTATCATGTGACACTTAGGAACCGATATTTAATGTATTATTTGGATAGCACGTGGTTTTTTACCTCACTATAAGACAATCTCACTCTTTTTATCTCATAGATCTCCTAATGTTACCCTTGGTGTTGCCAATTTTTTAAAAATTGTATGGACTTAAAAGCTTGGAGATTATATTTATCAGAGGAAGGTATATGACTGCTGAAGATATTGGATCAAAAGAACTTTAATTAGATAAAAGGAAAGGAAAGGACGTAAATAAATTTGCTGTGGTTTTGATCCAAAGGTGCACTTTTGTGAGCAGAAGGCGCTTACGCTCTCTCAAGGAGGGATCTACAAGATTTATAACTTTGCCATTAGACTTTCTGTCCACACATCCCGATAGGGTTGCCAGGCCCCTCTTTGCCAGGTTTTTGGGGCAGAGCCTGAGGAAGGTGGGGTTTGGGGAGGGGAGGGACTTAATGCCATAGAGTCCAATTGCCAAAATGCCATTTTCTCCAGGTGAATTTATCTCTATCAGCTGGAGATCAGTTGTAATAGCAGGAGATCTCCAGCTAGTAGCTGGAGGTTGGCAACCATACATCATGAGGATTTCAGACCCCCCTTGGGAATAACTTTTTGGGGCGCAGGGCATTGCAGACAGGATGACGTAGAAACAGTATATTCCCCCAGAGAAGCCCCCTTTGCCTTTCTTTGATTCCAATCCACTATTTGTTGCTATCTGTCATTGCCAACCTCCAGGTGGGGCCTGGAGATCTACCAGAATTGCAACTGCTCTCCAGACAACAGAGAGCAGTTCCCCTGGAGAAAATGGATGCAGTCTGTGACATGATGCCCTGCTGAGGTCCCTCCCCTCCCCAGGCCCCACCTCCCCCAAATCTCCAGGAATTTCCCGGCACAAAGCTGGCATCCCTACTTCACATCACACCAATAATCTAGCACAGCCTGCTGGTCCCGAGCATAGAGGTGAAGTTGCAGTAGGGGAAATTCACAACCCTTATTGAGAGGTGTGTCTGTGAAAATGAGCTTGAAGACACAGGCAATTTATGCATGGGTCGTTTCACTCACATTCGCCTCCGGTCTGTCTCAGTTGTTCCTTGGAGTTATGCATGAGTTTTCCATCCATTAGACATGATCTCACTGCCAGCCCTCACAAATCCTCCATTAACCCAATTCTTCCCTCTCCCCTGAGCTCAGCCCGGGTGAAATCCCCATGCATAAGGCAAAGCATGGGACACACAAGCTTGGTTTCTCTTGCAGCCAATTACAAAGCAGCGTGTGAAAAGGTGGGGATTCAAATGCTTCCTGCTTCCTTGGAGCTCTTTCTGAGCAAAAGAAAGTTTTTTTAAAACCGAGGGTTGGATTTCTCCCCCCCCCCTTTTCAGACTGCTCTGTTTTATTGTTTTTGTTCTTAAAATGCTTGTTTATGCAGCAGTTGGGTTTGGGGGGAGGGGATTTTCTCTCACAAAGCAAGCCAATTACAAAGCAGCATTTCAAGGGGCAGGGACTTGATTTGAGCTTGGAGACTGCTGCTGCATAGATTCCCAACGGGAAAGTGTGGGTCCAGCGAGCAACAAACCTCAGGTAAAAGTCCCATGCATTAACAACCATAGACTCCAGAACAGCAAAAACCTGTTATGCTGAGATCAGTGATGTATCATAACCTGGAAGCTTTTATCCGTGATGACTTGCTCTGGACTATAGATGCTGGCCTGGCTAGCAAATCTGTAATTACCTCCTTTATCCAGAGCTTGGCAAGGGTGATCCCTTGCCTAAGATCTCCTGGGTGCAGAGACTACTATAGGTGTAAATACTGGGGGGAAATGTGTTCCTTTTGCATTTATATTAGCACATCTCCATTTCACCAAGTTGGGCACCTATTCCAAGTAGGGATAGGGAGTGCCTGAATCCACACTAAAAACAAAACAAAACCGGTGTCATATTTTTGTGCAATGTGAAAAAATTCTAAGCAGGCTCATCTTGATGAAGGCCCCTCCTCTGATATTTTGGGAAGTCCCACTTGTTTGGAGGTTTGTGTTTTCAAGTGCAAGATAAGCCCAAGTATTCAAAAGCTACATCTGTTCACTGCTTACAGATGGTCCTTTGTGTTATCTCTGGCTTCTGCATAATTATGTGCGACACTGGATTTCTTTGGGAGGTGTTGGAATGTAGAGATACATTATAATTGAACTTGAATCTGTGCATGCCCCAGTGGGCCTTTCCACAATGGTTATAATGAATTCTTCAGTTTACACACCGAAACCTCCTAAGCAAAGATTAGATTTGCCGGCATTAGGTACAGTCTTTATTGCTACATTATTCTCAGCTAGGTGGGGAAAAGAGTCTATTTTTACCCTGTTTAATTTTTTTTTTTAAGCTGCAGACATCTTCCTCTTTTTTCACCACTATTTGGAGGAAAAACCCACTGAAGTCTAAATGGAAAAATGTTGTGAATTGAGTCATCCAGTAGAAAATTACATGAATGCTATCTAATTCATAAATTACATACAATGCATAAATTGGTCCAATAGAAAGCATACGGTTAGATCCACACTAATCTTTCCGGAAGGGATAGGGTATTTTCCACCAGTTCCTTCTTCCTGCTTCAGACCTCCAATTGGCCTCTTATGCTGTGCCAGAAGATCCCCTGTCCCACAGGAGCAATATTTTGAGCCCAATCTTGAAGGGGGGGGTGAAGCTCCTTTGGAGCCGGTGCAGGTCCAAACACATCTGCCGGACCCCGCCGCTAGCACAGCCGCACCGGCAGAGCTTTCCCAGAAGGCAAAGCGCGTGTCAGCGTGGAGGAGGGGGTCGTTCTCAGGAGTGGAAATGTCTTTAAGCAACTTCCACAGCCCTTTCGCCCCAGAAACACACCCTTGAGCGGCAGCGGGGCTGCACTACCTTTTTTGGTGGCACAGCCTCACTTTTTTTCAACACTTTTCATTCACCTTTTTTAAGTGCTAGTTTTGCTTCCACAGCTGCTGGGAAGCCTCTGAGGAGGAGGCGCGGTTGCACCACTCCCGGCTGGCACGGATCTTCCCCCCCCCTTCAGGATTGGGATGCCCAGCAAGTAAAGTGGGTGCAGGAGACAGGAACAAAGGTGCTTTGTGCAAGCAGAAAATTTAGTCTGGATCCAGCTGATCATCTTTGCTTGTCCGCCTCTCTGGGAACTAGAGTTGTGCATATCGATAAACCCAAACTGAAAATAAACCCAAAATTAGCCATTTCGGTAAATTTTGGGATTCGGGTTTACCGAATGTGGATAAGCAATCTCCTTAACATGAGCTGCCTTGGTCATGACTTTGGCTGGCTCCAGTATCGTTCCCCCACACCATGACCATCTCTTGAAATCAGATTTTAATGACTATAATAAAGGACTGCTCACAGGATTTCATTTGCAACCAAAATAAATATTTTCCGTGCCTTATTTCTCTTGCATTTGAGACTTTTTCCTCCTTTTGGAAGCTCATTTGCATGGACATCATGCAAAGCGACCCAGAAACAGGCGCCAGCCTGGAATTGCCTCTTTCTGCCAGTCCTCAGCAATGCTGAATTTTTGAACCTGATGGAGAGCTCGGCTCACAAATGCTTGGAGGATGGGGGCAACCCCTTTGCAAGCCTATAAAATTGGACCCCCTGTCCCAAAGTTCACCAAACTTTGGTGACCGTTGAATGAGTGTCCCTTGCAGCCATGCTGCAAATTTGAGGATTCTCCCTGCAAAAATGCCCCCAAGAGCTTCGAAAACATCATCATTGACTATAATGAGCCTGATTTTTTTGGTAAACCTGAAAATAAGCCAAATACCCATATTTACCCATATTTACTGGTATGGGTATTCAGCTTATTTTGGGTTTACCAAAAAAATCAGGCTTCAAAAACCCAAACTAGCAATTTACCTTTTTCTTCTTTTTTTTCTTTTTTTTGCGCAATCCTACCACCACCCATTTAATTTTAATTCATGTTGTGGAACAATGCAAATTCCTTTGTTGTTTCCCAGGTCATTCACTATTACCTCCTAGGTCAAATTTCATACTATTAAGGAATGATTCCCCCTATTTTAATCTGGCATAATGAGAAAATCATTGTTAGGGCGCCAATTTAGTTAATTTGAATATTAAGGTTTTTATAGTTTTATCTTTGACTGTCTGTCTATCCATCTATCGATCGATCGTTCTTAATTTATCAATTATTGTATTGTAGTTCTGCCTTGAGCCCGGCTTGTGCTGGGTCAGGACAGGATAGAAACACTTTAAAATAGAAACCTATTAAAATCCATGAGGTATTGCACTAAGTTGGATGGCCGCCGCCGTAGAAACAGCTCTCCCTCTAGGGAATTATATTGGTGCCATTGAATTAAGATTGAATCTTAAATTCAGCATTGTTTAAAATGTTTTGTTGTATTGTTATATTTTACTGTATTTAAATATGATGTTAACCGCCCTGAGCCAGGCTTTGCCAGGGGAGGATGGGATATAAATAAAATATTATCATAATGATGATGATGATGATCACCGTCATCAAATAAAATATCCTAACTGTATTTCAGTCACAAATTGTGAACAACCCCTTCAAACCCCTGAGGCCTTGCTGACCCCCTTGAGGGTCCCTCTGCCCCAGCTAGCTGACCAACAGGCCTCAGGGAGGTAACCAACTCTGGAATGTTTTGTAACTTTTGATGTGGCTAAAAGATGGATAATTCTGTGCAAACTGGGTGCACTTTTTTGTTTTCTGCGCTTTTGTTTTTATTGTTTTCCATTTTGTATCAGCTTTACCTGCATATTTTGAAGAATGTGTCCCCGTTTCCCTGGGTCCTTTGCTGTCCTTCAGTAATGTTTCAAGACAGCAGCTGCTCACTGCTCTTCTTAGTATACCCGGTTCTTCTTTAAAATCCTTTTTCTTCCAGATCTGTTAAGAAAGTAGAATGATTTTAAGTGGAGCTCTAAGATTCATTTTGGCCTCTGTTGAGTAAAAATCTGGTAGAGTAGGGGGAGGAGAAGCATGCAGATAAAAATGATGCTGAACTGAAACTATATCTTATTATAAAATGGACACTTTCTTTCTTTGAATGGTTCTTGTCCATAACAGGTCTACAGATGCAAGGTTGTGAAGTGACTTTATGTAATTATGTGACTATTTTTAGTTTATGTGTATATCTATTGTTGACTGTCCATTTTTATTAATAAAACTTTTTAAAAAATACAGCTGAACATTAATTCAGCTTCTGGGGCATTAACTGGCCATCCCTGGCTTATAGTATTAATAAAGAAAGGATTAAATGTATTCAAGGATACTTCAGACATGTTGGAGAAGATTGTGCAGAATTCTGTGGATGAGTCATAGACCTCTGAGGATCGAAGCAAAAAAGGAACCAAGCAATGATGGGTTATTTATTCTTTTGACAGCTCTGAGGGGGGGAAATTTTACTTTCCTATTGAATAAATAACTGATTCCCCAGGGCCCTGTGAAATCTATTAACCATAGTATAAAGAATGGAGTCACTTTCTTTTGCTCAAACTAAAGGCTTTAGTATGTAAGTGATAAGAATAATGAATAATATCTCTGGCAATCTGTAATAAAAATAATATACTTCATCTCAAAGAATACTTTTAAAAATATTTTAAGCTCTTGAAGTCCACAACATGATAAGAGAGATAAAATCCTATTTTTCATACATGGTGATTTTTTTTTGTACTGCACAGTATGTATCGCCAGATTTTCTTGTCACCATGCAATTAGGTCGTAACCATTCATTATTTATCGAAACAGTTAATTGTTATAGCAAAGTAACAAGGCAGAAATTACTTCTGTCCTTGTCTTCCAAATCAGAATGCTGGCATGAAACTTGAAGACTCCTTTCTCCTATACTTATTGTTCTGCTTGGCGGAATTTGGAGAGAGCAACATAGAAAACTGAAATTGTACAGAATTTCAGCAGACACAAACTTTCACACATGCCGAATAATGCACTTTCAATCCACTTCCAATGTACTTTGTAGCTGGATTTTACTGTGTGAACTGGAAAAATCCACTTGCAAATGATTGTTAAAGTATACTGAAAGTGGATTGAAATTGCATTATTTGGCATGTGTGAAAGTGTCCAAAGACCGCTTTTGAAAAGAAAGAAGAATGAGGAAGAATAAAGACGGGTAAAATAAGTTTTAATTTTTTTCAAAGACTAGATTTGGGGTTGCTGATAATATTTTTTCTATCTTCTTAGAATAGGACCAGTTCATCATATGGGGCTGGCTCCAGGTTTCAGGCCTGTGAGGACTGGAGAGAAAGAGAGGGATGTGGCTCCTCTCCCTACAGCATTTCTCTGATCAAGGAAAAAGGGGATTGCCTCAGATGTCCTGCAATATTGCTCGAGAGACAGGAAGGAAAAGGAGGCTAAAGAAAATTGACAAAGGCCATTTATGCAGGGCTGTTTCACTGTGGTCACCCCCGCTGACTGCTCCAGTACTTCATTTTTTTAAACAATTTTTTATTTTCTTCAATTAACATAACAAACATAAAACATTAATCAATAATAAAAATAACATTAATAGTAAAAAAGACAAGTAATTTAACAATATGATGACTTCCCCTCACCCTCTTCCGTCTAAAAATTAATTGTATTAACTTTTGCTAGCAAAACTAATCCCAATATTTTTTATTTTTTAATTAATCTAATCTTATTATATCTAACATTATTACGTCAATACCTAATACAAGATTAAACAAAATATATTTTAACTAATATATAATCCTATTCAGCATTTTCAAAACAATACCTAATATAAAATTAATAAAAAGTGTAAAGATCATTAAATCAGTCATTAATGTGAGATTAATAAAAGATGTAAATAAGGGATTAGGTCAAAGAATTTTCTAAATGGTTCCATTGAAAATTAATTATTCCCAAAAGTAACAGGAACCATTAAGTTCATATACAATAAAAAAAATACAGAGTAAAAAAAATTAATTTCCCCTATACCTCCCTCCTCTTCCAATAAAAATTAGCTGCTTTATTAATTTTCCATTTCACCCCAGCAATAAATTCCAACTTATTGTTATTAGTAACTCATTGACAAATATTATTGTATTTCCGTTTAAACCAGTCCTTTCAACCAGTTCCTTTTAATCATATCACCAAGAAGACCAAACTCCTTTAAAATAGTCCCTTTGCCTGGAATTTCCAGCATTTCCTTCTTTTCCCCATTAACAGTAGGCATCTGAGATCATTCTTGAAAAATATTAATAAAGCCCCTTCTGCAACTGAATGGTCTTCATAGTGAATCCATGTTGTTATCTGTGTCATCCCAAATACAAGAAAAAAGATCCTGGCAGCTCCAGTTTTCCTGCTCATTAAATCCTCAATGCAGATATTGAATAGTTCATCAAACAGATTAGAGAAGCAGAAATTAAATTCACACATTTTCATATCCCTTGTTGACAGCTGGATTGTTGCACCTTGCTTCTTGAAATTGTCCATTTCCTCTTCAGAATTCTTCTGTTGTTCATCTCTCTCATCATCTAGAGGCTCTTTTAGGTCATTAGGGTCTTCCTTGTTCTTTTGGGTAATTAACTGGGTAAAGGAATTCGTCATAGTAATCATCCGTTCCATCTGTTTTAACATCTGCTCCTGTTGTTTTAACAGCAAATCGTACTGTCTTGCATATAGCTTATTTTGCTGAGTAAACATGTCTTGTATTTTTTCCTCCATATTTACGTGCGAGGGTTGCAGGTCTTAAAAAAGCGTTTTTCCAGAGTGTGGGTAGAGTAGTAGCTAGGGCTGTCGATTCGGTTCGGCCCGAACCGAAAACCAGCAGAATTTCCCCTGATTCGGCAGTTTTTAGTTCGGGACAAACCGAACTCAAAAATGGCGGGAAAACGGGGGAGCCGAATTCAGCAAGTTCGGGAGTTCACGAATAAATTTGGCAAATTCAGGGCGCAGCAGCATAACCGTCAGTAAGCAGCATTCTCCCACGGCCAATCGGTGGACAAGCTGGGTCTTCTTCTGGCCAATCAGTCAGGATTGAGTACTGGAGGAATCAGCTGCTGCGCGGCCCGGCCGGGGAGAGAAAGAGAGAGAAATCCTCGTGGGGTGTGTGTGTGCACATTCGCTCTTTCCGTGGTTGCAGGGGGTGCATTTTTGGGGGTAGAGACCCCAAACTTTCAGCATAGCTTCAGATGAGCCTTCTTAAGAGACCCCCCAAGTTTTGTAAACATTGGGTCAGGGGGTCCCGAGATATGGGCTCCACCCCTTTTCCCTCCCCCTTTTCCATTTCCGTGGCTACAGGGGGCGCTTTTTTGGGGGTGCAGCCCCCAAATTTTCAGCATAGCTTCAGACGAGCCTTCTTAAGAGACCCCCCAAGTTTTGTAAAGATGGGTTCAGTGGGGGCAGAAATATGGGCTTTCCCCTTTTCCCTATTGGGATGAATGGATCACCCGATCCTGTATGCATTTCCAGAGCGGCAAATCCAAGGCAAAACCTCCCGTGCTTAAATAGAATCATATTGGATTACCCAGTCCTCCCAGCCCCTCCTGATGGAACAGAAGACAGCCACAGTAAGACCCCTTTGGGGGCTTTAATCTATAATTTTTCTCCTGTGTGTGTGTGTGGGGGGGGGAAGCAGAGTCTCTGTGTGTGGGGGGAGGGAGCAGTTTCTGTGGGTGGGGGGAAGCCAAAGGGGGCTTTCGCCCATTCTGCCTGGGGTGTGTGTGCCCCCTCGAGTCTCTCTCTCCCTGTTTTGAGGGGGGGGCTTCAGTTGTGTGTCCTCAGGTTTTCCCTCATTCATAAGATCGGTTAGGTCTATTTTGATGCTTGCTCAAAACTGGTTTTCAAATGGTTACTTAAAGAATGCATTTGCCTGGTCCTGAGTCCGATGCAAAAGGGGAAATTCCCCCCTTCTGCTCATTATGCATAGCTAGCTGCCTCTGTCCCTTTCCATGGTTTTCAAACTCCCAGGTGTCAGGTGTTGCTTTGCATGGTTGCAAACGTGTTGCTTTGCATGGTTGTGTTGCGTTGCAGTTGTGTTGCTTTGCAAACTTCTTTGCACCTGCCCCGCCCTTGCTCCCTGCAGCTCAGCTGTTTGTCGGGGCTGGGAGCTTTGTGTGTAGGTGGCAAGCTCTGCTCAGAGATGCACATTAAGGGCGAGGGGGACCCCTTTCGGGGCCCATATCTCAGTCCCCCCGACCCAATATTTACAAAACTTGGGGGGTCTTGCAAGAAGGGTCCTTTGAAGCTCCACTGAAAGTTTGGGACCTCTACCCCCAAAAATGCCCCCCGGAGCCGCGGAAAGGCACTGTTGTGTTTTTAATGGCTTTATTCGGCCGAATTTTTTTCCAAACTTTGAATTCGCACCGAATTGCACGAACCCGAAGTGGGGGAGTTCGGACTTCGGCATATCCCGAATCCAGACGGGCCGAATTCAGCCGAATCCGGACTATACCAAAAAAAAATTTCAACAGCCCTAATAGTAGCTTTGTTTTGGGGTGATTTTGGCAGGCTGTTAGGATAATATATTTTTTTTCCAAGGTGTGGGTAGACTATTAGTCCATACTAAGCACACTAAGCTTTTTTATAAAAAGGAATTTTTAATGTTTGGGTCACCAACGAGTTATTACAGACGCTCTAGATCGGGATAAGTCAGGAAGTAGGAAGTTAGCCGAAAGTAGTGCTGCCACGGACCTTCCAACATCCCCCTTTTTGTAGTTTCAGTAACTGACCTTTTTCATTGATATACCCGAGGGGCTCGTTTCCGGTCCTGCGTGCTTCTTCGCTTCCTTTCTCCCCATTGCCGGCTGACTTGCTGCAATAAGATAGTATTCCTAGAGGTCTTCCAGTGCTGATAAATTTTTAAGGACGTGGCAGATGGACCTTCCCAGCCGGAAAAGGTAGCGGACCAAGGGGAGGGAGGATTGTGTTCCTCCTATCCCCTCAAACGTCACGAAGTCTAATTGGTGCTTGCCACGTCCATCAGACAACTCCGTTGTTTAGTCTACCCACAGATCAATTTGATAGAATCCTTGCTGCTTTATCTAAGATCTTATCTTTGCAAAAAGAGTTTTATTGGGTGGGGGGGGGGAGCATGCGGAGTTCACGGTTATTTCTGCCAACCAAATCAGCTTCTCTTCCCGGTAAGCTCAAAAGTATTCTTGTTACTCACCACGATTTCAGAGAGTGAGGTATTTTCTTCTTCAGATGGTTCATAAGTTCGCGGCGATGTCTTCTCCCCTCGATGCCAAGCGGGACAAACATCCACACACCCCGGGGGACTTAAAAAAGCTCCCTTGGGGAGTATGGGAGTCACACCACTTTCTTCTGGCTGCAGAGGAATTCCTGAATCCCAGTCCACTATTTGGGACCGGGTTGGTGTGTTAAAAAACACTCCAAATCAAAACATTTCTTGGATTCCCTTGGGAGCTTTCCCAGGGACATGTGCTTGGGACCAGCTCGTTACCGGTAGTCCTCCAGTACTTCATTTTGATTATGCTTGCCTTTCCCAAATGTCAGAGGTTGCTTCACTCTCCCCGTGCCTTTCTGCTCATTTTGCCCGCATTTTCCGGATTCTCGCTAAAACAGCATCTGGACAACATGGGCAAAACACGCAGAAACACACAGGGAAAGTGAGGCAACTTCTGACGTTCGGGCATGCATAATCAAAACAAAGCACAGGAGCAAAACAAACAGCCCTGCATAAATGGCCACAAGGGAAACAGGGAACTGAACCAAAAGGAGGCTAATAAGAGGGGTGGGCTGGATTTCAATCATGGTTGGAATGACTCAGAAAATTGTTTAGCTGCAGGCTACTATATACCCTGCTTGAATTCTTTTTGGTAGCAAGTGACCTTTGTTTCCTAAGCAGGCATCAAAGGTTTTTACACTTGCCAACATGACCTGATTAACTTGGTGTTTATCAGCAATGAGGTATGCAATTCTTGTAATAATGGGTTTCAATTACAGGCAGAAAGCTACGGGCTGGATATTAGGGCAATTTTTTTTTACAGTAAGAATAGTTCAACAGTGAAATCAACTGCCTAGGGAGGTGGTGAGCTCCCCCTCACTGGCAGTCTTCAAGCAGCGGCTGGACAAATACTTGTCAGGGATGCTCTAGGCTGACCCTGAATTGAGCAGGGAGTTGGATTAGGTGACCTGTATGGCCCCATCCAACTCTATGATTCTATGATTGGCATAAGGTTGCCAGCTCCAGAGTGGGAAATACCTGGATAATTTTGGAGTGGAGCCTGAGGAGGGTGGGGTTTGGGGAGGGGTATAATGCCATACAGTCCACCTTTCAAAGTGGCCATTTTCTCCAGGTGAACTAATTTCTGTTGCCTGGAGATCAGATGTAATTGCGGGAGATCTCCAGCTACAACCTGGAGGTTGTCAACCCTAGGTTGGCAGGTTGGGGTACTTCTCTCTTACAAACAAATTTGTACTGAAGAAGGACTGTTCAGTAAAGCAAATGGAATACTTTGTGTTTCAAAAGAGGGGATTGTTAACAATGAAGTTATGTAAATAAGTGCCACTATTTGTTGCCACTGAAATGTCATATGGAAGAGAAACTGCATAATGCTTAATTGCATAATCTGTAGCTATAGACCTTCTTTAGAAAAAAAAAATTGTGTATATTATGAAATTATCCATCATGACATAGTACAGTATAGTCTAGTTTTAAAATATGTTTACAAATTGCAATGGGAGAGTTGGGGAGAAAACACACAGTCGCTTTAGCCTCCTTTATTCCCTGTTTCAGCCAGGATTCAGCCAGGATCGAACACAAGCGTTTCGCTGAACGTGCATTCGATCCTGGCTGAATCCTGGCTGAAACAGGGAATAAAGGAGGCTAAAGTGACCATGCACTGGTCTAGCTCAGCTCTTGGGGGAAGGCAAACAAAATTACCATTGAAAAAAACAGCAGGGGATACCACTGTCATTAGCACTGATCTCCTCAGATCTTGGAAACTAAGCAGGATCGACCCTGGCAGGTATTTGGATGGGAGACCTCTAAGGAATACCAGGGTCGTGACGCGGAGGCAGGCAATGGCAAACCACCTCCGATCATCTCTTGCCTTGAAAACCCCACCATGAGTCAGATGTGACTTGATGGCAAAAAAAAAAAGTCTTTTCTCACATGGAGAGAAAATGGCAAGATGGGAAACATCTCAGTCATAGCTTGCCAAGGTTGCAAAAAGTCATTGATGAGACTTTGAGATACCATCTTTAGTTCTGCCCTAAGTTATTATCATAAATGCCACTCAGAAATTGCTAGTTCTTTTGTGAAATAATTCATTATCTTAAAGGCACGAATACCCATTACCACAAAGGTGTTTGTGTGATTCACTTTTTCTTTTTTCTTTTGGTTTTTTGTTGTTGTTGTTGTTTGTAGTTTGGGATAATAAAACAAGAATAATATCACTTAAAAAAAGAATATTGGGCTGGCTCTAGGCTTCTGCATATCGGTAAACCCAAGCCAAAAATAAAGCTGAAAATCGCCATTTCGGCTTATTTTTGGCTTGGGTTTACCGGAAAAAACAACAATGTGGCAATCAGCCGAGCCGAATAGGCTGAATAATTATTTGGCTTTTCTGGTTCGGCTGGGGGGCATTTTTGGAGGTAGAGCCCCCAAATTCTCAGCATAGCTTGAAAGGGCTCTCCTTGCACGACCCCCAGCAATGTTCTCTCAGCTGTAAGATATTTGAGTAAGAGTGAGCGGGGATCCTCCATTATGCCGGGAGGACTCCCTACGCAGACGTCTCTGAAATGCTGAACTGATTCAGTTGGTAAGTGTGCTGCCTGTAGCTATGTTTGGTGCATGAGTAATATGGAATTATACTTTATGAGATCATTATTATTTTTGTAAGAGAACTATAAGCGCTGGCTACGTTGCTTGTTAATTTCTGCGGAAATATCTACAAATGAACTGGCAAGCTGAAGAAGGATTGAAACGTGCGACGGATCGACCCCACGGACTTGCCACCTCCTGCCCTGGAGTTTGTGCAACGCTTTTGTGCTGATAACTTGCAATTTAGCAACTTGACCTTTGCTTTACAATTGTGAAGCTCCAGGCTGAGCGAATATCAACTTGTATGAGTTGCATATTGTTTTCGTGCACCTTAAAGATATAAGTGTGTTAGTGCTCCTGTATGTTAAGTTGATTAGAGTGTTCTTAGGATATAGTTGTTAGTCGTTACAGTGTTAGTTGTAGTAATTCATAGAAGTAGCAGTATATAGAAATAAATCTTTGTTAAGTTCTAATCATAGTATGGTTGATGCTTCAGTTTGAAGTTATTTCCAATAGAGGCCTCATGCTGCTTGTTTTCACAACCTCCAGGTACTAGCTGGAGATCTCCTGCTGTTACAACAGATCTCCAGCCAATAGAGATCAGTTCACCTGGAGAAAATGGCCGCTTTGGCAATTGGACTCTATGGCATTGAAGTCCCTCCCCTCCCCAAACCCCGCCCTCCTCAGGCTCCACCCCAAAAACCTCCCGCCGGTTACGAAGAAGGACCTGGCAACCCTAGTGCCCCCTTACCTTCTGATGACACACATATCTGTGGTCTAGGCTGGGTATCCTACACATGGTAGGCGAATGAAGGGAGGAAGTGGGAGAGAGCACTTTCCAGAAGTTGTGGTCCAAAGAATGCTTCCAGAGGGAAGTGTAAGCTGCAATTGACACAACAGAGTTCAATCTGAGGGTGAAATGGATTTTTCTATCGTTCCCCTGTGGCAGAACCAAATGCTACAGATTAACAGCTCTCCACATGGTTGCTGCTACCCTGCAGTGAATGTATGCAGCAGCCGGCCCTCTGGATCCAGTTAACTTAATTAAATGCTGACGCTCCGTCTGCCACCCCCTGAGGGTACTGTGGTGGGTACTTTCAAGACAAATGTATTGTGACCTGAACAAAGGGGACAAAGAGGCTAGAGATGCCAGCCTCCAGGTGGGGCCTGGGGATTCACCGGAATTACAGCTCATCTCCAGACTACAAAGATCAGTTCCCCTAGAGAAAATGGAAGCTTTGGAGGGTGGGCTCTATGGCACTGTACGGAGGTCCCTGTCCTCCCCCAGACTCCACTCCCAAATCTCCAGGAGTTTCCCAACCTGGAGCTGGCAACCCTACCCAACCCCCATTCATCGTTCATGGCCAGGGGGACCTGGCAACCCAACTTCTAGAGTATTTATTCTAGATGTAGTGTTTTGTGATGGATGACTTAACATGCTCATTTGCTGCCTTTAAAATAGAATTCCCATGTTTTTAAACAGCTAAAATGGGTTCTTCCCCCATCAAAACCTTTGCCTGGTACTACATATTTCAAATAAAGGCATGCAATCGACCTGGATTTTCAACCTGGAGCTGGCAACCCTCCCCCCTCCCCCATCCCCTGCTGGTGGCTGGGGAGACCTGGTATAGTGGAGATCCAGTGGTACCTCACGCTTGCATCTATATATTAATTAAAATAAATATCTCAGATGTACTCCTGCAAAGTAGCGGCCATTTTCTCCAGGTGAACTGATCTCCAGCAGGAGATCTCCAGCTTAGGGTTGCCATCTCTGGGTTGGGAAATAATGCAAAGTTTATGGGGTGGAGCCTGAGGAGAGCAGGGTTTGGGGAGGGGAGGGACTTCAATGCCATAGAGTCCAATTGCCAAAGCAGCCATTTTCTCCAGTGGAACTGATCTCTATCCGTTGTGATAGCAGGAGATCTCCAGCTAGTACCTGGAGGTTTGCATTGGCAACCTTACTCCAGCTACTGCCTGGAGGCTGGCAAACCTAACCATAGCAGGGCCACTCAAGATGGGTGGTGGTGTGCGTTTGCATTCACAAGTTGTCCAGGCTCGAATGATAAATGGCAGGAGCCTGCGTCCGCTTGGCTGTGCCCTGGAACAACGGGCAACTCTATCTAATTGCGCTTCAGCTTTTTAAAAGTTTCCATCTTTCAAAGAACGGTTTCATCAAAGGACAGGGTTTCACTTCATGCTCTCTTATCTCTGTCACTCTGCTAATGCCCACAAGCATCTAGGTTTAATCTCCCTGCAAGTGGGTTCAATTTGTTGCCGGTCATGTCTCTTTTTTTGCCATTGGTCCTGTGGCTAATTAGTTTGGAAAATGCTGCCAAGCAAAGATTAAGCCCAGCAAAGAGAGTTTTCTGCTCTCAGGTCAGGAGCTTTCACGCTCTCTTTCAAAGCTGTTTCTCTGTGTAAAGAGCTTTTTTAGTCATGGCCATGGAGCCGTCCATTTTTATTATGCTGTGTTTGGGTGCAGCCTTCCTGCTTCAACTATACAACTAGAGACCGTGTGCTGGTGTTCAGTTTTCAGTCTCCAGTCCACAGGAAGGTTGGGCTGAATCCAACCAGATGTTCTGCTGTTGCAAAAGAAAAGGAGAATCACCAAAAATGATTTTCTGGGGATCATGGGACCTGCGTACTCAAAAGCCACGTGGGGTCTGATTTTGGGGATGCCAACTTCCAGGTAATAGCTGGAGATCTCCCACTATTACAGCTCCCGCCAATAGAGATCAGTTCACCTGGAGAAAATGGCCGCTTTGGCAATTGGACTCTATGGTATTGAAGACCCCCCCCTCCCCAAACCCCGCCCTCCTCAAGCTCTGCCCCAAAAACCTCCTGCCGGTGGCAAAGAGGGACCAGGCAACCCTAACTGGTTTGTATAGGGTTGCCAGCCTCCAGGTGGCACCTGAAGATCTCCCGCTATTACAATTGCTCTCCAGACCACCAAGATGAATTCCCCTGGAGAAAAAGGCTGCTTTGGAGGATGGACTCTATGCCATTATGCACTGCTGAGGTCCCTCCCCTCCTCAAACCCTCCCCTCCCCAGGCTACACTTCCAAAACGCCCTGTTATTTCCCAACCCAGAGCTCGCACCCTAGGTTTGTAGTATGGTGGAAAATTGTTAAGGTTAAGTGAAAAACCTGGCAGGACCCACCCATGTATCTCTGTTAGGGTTACCAACCTCCATGTGGGACGTGGAGTTCTCCTGGAATTACAACTGACAGGGATCAGTTCCCTTGGAGAAAATGACTGCTCCCCACCCTTCCCCAAATACCACCCTTCCCAGGCACTGCTCCCAAATCTCCAGGAATTTCCCTAATGCCTGGCAAATCTATCAGTGGAAGCTTCTTCTGGATCTGAGGTTGTTAGGAATACACTTTAATTTAATTTTTCAGAAAAGGACAATGTCTGAAGTGCCTAACCCAAATACAGCCTTGTAAAGTTTACTTTGCTTTTTTTTTTCTTACACAAAACTCAAGATATCTTGCTTCTATTTTTCTGCCCACGGCGAAAGGAAATGTAAATCAGTTACCCAGGATTAACCTCAAATTAGGATAGAGCTAATTAAAAATGTAGTGATTCCTGTGGTGAAAAATCTGTTTTCTGAGTTTACACATTTATTCTTGCGTGTAAACGTCCTGAAAAACAAAAAAGCACCAGATGACTAATTTGGATGGGAAGAAAAATGCAAAATGAAACCTCGTTCTATTTTGTGGGGTTTGAATTTCAAAATAAAACCATTTCGGTGAAACTGTGTGCTTATACTTATGTGAGAAAGTGGCATTAGATATTTGACATTAGATGGGACTTCTAGGATTATACCAATGCGATTAAATAATATTTTAATATACTAAATGTTTTTGTGTTCACCTGTATTCAGAACTAGTATGATTATTCTTTGGGAGCTAGGGTTGCCAGCTCCGGGTTGGGAAATACCTGGCGATTTTTGGGGAGGAGCATGAGGAGGGCAGGGTTTGGGGAGGGACTTCAGTGCCATAGAGTCCAATTGCCAAAGCTGCCATTTTCTCCAGGTGAACTGATCTCTATGGGCTGGAGATCAGATATAATAGCAGGAGATCTCCTGCTAGCACCTGGAGGTTGGCAATCCTATTGGGAGCAATATTTTCTTGTTATTATGTGATATAAAGAAGCAGGAATGCTGGACCTCCCCCCTCTCCCCAGGAGATTTCACTTGTCATATGGAAACCCTCAAAGTTGCTTTGCCGTTTTCTCTCTAAATTCAGAATTCTGAGACAGAAGTGATCACTGTATTTTGTCAGGGGGTGAAGATGCCTCCGTTTCACCCAGCATTCGCTTTTTAACCCTCCTCCTCGTTTAGAGTTGCCAACCTCCAGGTACTTGCTGGAGGTCTCCTGCTATTACAACTGATCTCCAGCCGACAGAGATCAGTTCACCTGGAGAAAATGGCAGCTTTGGCAATTGGACTCTATGGCATGTCTCTTTTTAAAAAATTTTTAGCCATTGGTCCTGTGGCTAATTAGTTTGAAAAATGCTTCCAAGCAAAGATTAAGCCCAGCAAACCCTGCCCTCCTCAGGCTCCACCCCAAAAGCCTCCTGCCAGTGATGAAGAGGGACCTGGCAACCCTATTCTCGTTTGTTCGTATATATATATATATATATATATATATATATTGCTTTTTAAAAGTGATTCTTAATGCCTTTTTATTTGCTTGCTGGAGGAGGCAAGATACTGGAAGTTCCATGCTCAGATCCCTGAAAGCTAGCACGGTGTAGTGGTTAAGGAGAACAGTTTGATTCCCCACTCCTCCACATGAAGCCTGCTGGGTGACCTTGGGCTAGTCACAGTTATCTCCGAACTCTCTCAGCCCTGCCTGTCTCACAAGGTGTCTGCTTTGGGGAGGGGAAGGGAAAGCGATTGTAAGCCGGTCTGATTCTCCTTAAATAAGGGGAGAGAAAGTCAGCATATAAAAACCAACTCCTCCCCCTCCTCCCCCTCCTCTTCTTCTTCTTCTTCTTCTTCTTCTTCTTCTTCTTCTTCTTCTTCTTCTTCTTCTTCTTCTTCTTCTTCTTCTCTCCCCTTCAGGGTATTTTTTTCTAGGAGCTGTTTTGTTGCTAGTTTTTTTGTTTTCATTCATGTTTTACTTTGGTGTGGAATAGAAGCACAATTTCTGGCATGTGTGGATGGTCTTTTGTGTTACTAATTTTCACTGCCTCCTTTTCACTGCCTCTAAAATGAGAGTGCTTTCTCCCATCTTTCCGAAATTTTGTTGGGAAATCCTATGAACAAGAGGTTCAGTTCCTCGGAATTTCATCCCAACTGGGCAGAAGGCAAAACAAACAGGCAGGAATGTATTTCTCATTAAAATCAATGGCAATTTCTATTGAATTGATTTATCCAAACAACGGGCTATAATAAACTATTTCTAAACAAAATGTGTAATGAAGAAAATGTGCTGCACCTCAACCCAATTTCATGCACTTTTCTACTTGACTGATTTCTCAAAACAAGCGAGGGCAAAAGAAAATCTGAAAATACTGCGAAATTCAAAGTGTGCGCCCCAGTCCCCATTACAAGGATGTGTTATGCTCTAGTCAAATACTTTATAGGATTTTTTTTATAAGAACAGAATCCACAGAAGTATGAATTCATGTGGAGTTAAAATGATAACCTTTGCTTAAATTTAATGATCTTTTCTGCGTATGGAACAAGAGACCTGGAGGGCAGGACGTGTGGTTTCTCTTCTTTGGATGCAAGTAATTAAAACAATGAGCTGTTTCAAAAATGCATATTTCATTTCCTTTGGGGGAGTGACAAGATATCTGAATGCCCAAGGGGTGGGGTTGCTTTGTTTAAAACCACTTTTTTCCCTCTTGAAATGCTTAGTCTTGTTAACAGCTTTTTTCTTGCATTTAAATCCAGTTGAAACATGTCGTCTTGTACTCCATAGAACATGAGAATTTTCTTAATGAACGGATGCCACAGTCTGTGACTTCAATGGGTTGTGTACATGAATAACTTTGAATTTGTGTGCCCATGCAAACACAGAACGTGCCATGCCGAAACCTGAGAGATCACGTTCACCTCTCCTCCTAGAGTCCTTTAGCAAAATAGAACTGTAAACTTGCATAGGGAATTACGGAGACCCTCTATGATCTACAGGGTTGCCAACCTCCAGGTACTAGCTGGAGATCTCCTGCTATTACAACTGATCTCCAGCTGATAGAGATCAGTTCATCTGGAGAAAATGGCCGCTTTGGCAATTGGACTCTATGGCATTGAAGCCCCTCCTCTCCCCAAACCTCGCCTCCTCAGGCTCTGCCCCAAAAACCTCCCGCCGGTTGGGAAATACCTGGAGTTTTTGTAGGCAGAGCCTGAGGAGGGTGGAGTTTGAAGAGGAGAGGGACTTCAATGCCATAGAGTCCAATTGCCAAAGCAGCCATTTTTCCCAGGTGAACTGATCTCTATTGGCTGGAGATCAGTTGTAATAGTAGGAGATCTCCAGCCACCACCTGGAGACTGGCAACCCAAGGAATTACAGAGATCCTCTATGATCTGTGCTGTTAGGCACACATTTGAATCCAGGGGTGTCGAACTCATTTGTTATGAAGGCCGGATATGACATAAATGTCACTTGGTGGGGGCCGAGCCATGCCTCGCCAGCCCAGATCGAGAGTGGGGCTGGGGGTGGCTGGCTTGGCTAGCTCACGGGCTGGATAAGAGCTCTTGAGGGGCTGTATCTGGAAGACTTTTGAGAAGGAAAAGCAGGAATGGACTGGCCATTACATTTACAGAGAAAATCCCTGGTGAGCGGCTGCCTTAGAGAGCTGTCAGCTGCCAGGAGCAATTTTAACTTTTCCAGTCCACTCCTGTCACCTGCAACCATTCCCCAATCTTCAAAGCAGCTTCTTGGAGTTACTAATCTGTTTTGGGAAGAGAGAGGGAGAGGGTGAGACTAATCCTGGAGATTTCTCTCATGTCTATTTTGGTCCATTTGAGCACAGTGGTGCGGTGGGGGCAAAATCAGTCCAGTTTGCTTCACTGTGGACATTCTCACACACACACCCCAACACACAAAGGCCTTTGATGAGGGTATGAATGTGCAAATCTGTCAATGTGCACAGTTGCGCTTGAGTGTTGCAAAATGCTAAGCTGCTTCCAGGACTTGTAAGGATGCCATATTCTCCTGTGAGGCACATTTTATATCAGTCGAGAAATAAGTTCATACCTTTGTTATCAGAAAGTGAGATCTCCTCTTCAGCTAAGGCTCCAAATACTATCTGAGCAAAGGAATGAAGGTCTTACTGTAGATATTGTTAGGAAATAGAGTGACCACGTTATTTAAGGAGAGGCTTGCAAAGTAGGAATGGTGGCTCACTCCAAGCCATCTACGTAGAAATATAGATCTGTTCCATTTCAGGCTCTGAAATGAACTGGAGAGGACAGTAGCCTTCATTCTTTATGTCAGAGGTGATTTTCTTTTTAATTTCCAATGTGTTGAGCGAATGTCATCTGCTAACACTTTCAACTGCTCGGTGAGCCCAATAGGGCTGTCAATTCGGTTCGGCCCGAACTGAAAATCAGCCGAATTTCCCTTGATTCGGCGGTTTTTAGTTCGGGAGGAACTGAACTCAAAACTGGCGGGCAACCGGGGGGGCCGAATTCAGCGAGTTCGGGAGTTCGCGAATAAATTCGGCCAATTCGGGGCCGTCAGTAAGCAGCATAACCGTCAGTAAGCAGCATTCTCCTCCCCCGGCCAATCGGTGGCCAAGCTGGGTCTTCTTCTGGCCAATCAGTCAGGATTGAGTACTGGAGGAATCAGCTGATGTGCGGCCGGCCGGGGAAAGAGAGAGAGAGAGAGGGAAATCCTCATGTGTGTGTGAGGGGGTGCTTGTGCACATTCGCTCCTTTCCGTGGCTGCAGGGGGCGCATTTTTTGGGTACCGACCCCAAACTTTCAGGGGATATTCAGACAGGTTTTCTTAAGAGACCACCCAAGTTTTGTAAACATTGGGTCAGGGGGTCCCGAGATATGGGCTCCCCCCCTTTTTTCTTTCCATGGCTGCAGAGGGCGCATTTTTGGGTGTGCCGACCCCAAACTTTCAGCGGAGCATCAGACAAGGCTTCTTAAGATACCCCCCAAGTTTTGTAAACATTGGGTCAGGGCCCCCCCGAGATATGGGCTCCACCCCTTTTTCCTCTCCCCCCTTTTCCATTTTCGTGGCTGCAGGGGGCGCTTTTTTGGGGTTGCAGCCCCCAAACTTTTATCATAGCTTCAGAGAATCCCTCTTAAGAGACCACCCAAGTTTTGTAAAGATAGGTTCAGTGGGGGCTGAAATATCGGCTCCCCCCTTTTCTCTTTCCGTGGCTGCAGGGGGCGCATTTTTGGGTGTGCCGACCCCAGACTTTCAGCGGAGCTTCAGTCAAGGCTTTTTAAGAGACCACCCAAGTTTTGTAAACATTGGGTCAGGGCCCCCCGAGATATGGGCTTTCCCCTTTTCCCTATTGGGATGAATGGATCACCCTCGAGAGATGCATACATATGGATCTTATATTGGATACAAATGGAATCATATTGGATTACCCAGCCTCCCAGCCCCTCCTGCTGGAACAGAAGACAGCCACAGGAAGACCCCTCTGGGGGCTTTAATCTATATTTTTTCTTTTCTGTGTGTGTGTGGGGGGGAAAGCAGAGTCTGTGTGTGTGTGTGTGGGGAGGGAGCAGTTTCTGTGGGTGGGTGGGGGAAGCCAAAGGGGGCTTTTGCCGGTTCTGCCTGGGGTGTGTGTTCCCCCTCCAGTCTCTCTCTCCCTGGTTTGAGGGGGGGCTTCATTTTTATTCTTCAGGTTTTTCCTCATTCATAATATCAGTTAGGTTATTTTGATGCTTGCTCAAAACTGGTTTTCAAATGGTGACTTAAAGAATGCACCTTCCTGGTCCCAAGTCCAATGCAAAAGGAGAAATTCCACCCCCTCCTGCTCATTATGCATAGCTAGCTGCCTCTGTCCCTTTCCATGGTATGCAAACTCCCAGGTGTCAGGTGTTGCTTTGCACTGTTGCAAAGGTGTTGCATTGCGTGCTTGTGTTGCTTTGCAGTTGTATTGTTTTGCAAAATTCTTCACACCTGCCCCGCCCTTTGCATGTTTGCAAAGGTGTTGCTTTTCAGTTGTGTTGCTTTGCAAAGTTCTTAGCACCTGCCCCGCCCTTGCTCTCATCAGCTGTTTGTCGGGGCGGGAGCTTTGTGCCTGGGCGGCAAGCTCTGCTGAGAGATACACATTAAGGCGACCCCTTTCAGGGCCCATATCTCAGCCCCCCCTGACCCAATCTTTACAAAACTTGGGGAGTCTTTCAATATATGTCCTTTGAAGCTCTGCTGAAAGTTTGGGACCTCTAAGCCCAAAAATGCCCCCCCCAGAGCCGCGGAAAGGCGCGGTTGTGTTTTTAATGGCTTTATTCGGCCGAATTTTTTTTTTCCGAACTTTGAATTCCCGCCGAATTGAACGGATCCGAAGTGGGGGAGTTCGGACTTCAGCACGTACCGAACCCACAAGGGCCAAATTCGGCCGAATCTGAACTGTACCGAATTTTTTTTTTTGACAGCCCTAGAGCCCAAGCCAACTCTGGTATAACTTGTACACAGGTGTAAACCGAAGCCCAAGGTCTGATGTTTATGCCTGCAAGATACTGTTACTCAAAGTCTCCTGAAACCGACGTTAGGCACTGTAGTAATTAATGCCTCCAAAGGTGAAGTGTTACTGCCAGCTATTAAAAGTACAACCAACTAATAGTGTATCATGCATATTTATCAAAGTATGGATTTCCTCTTTCTCCCCCCTCCCCCATATGAGATTTATATTCGGTGTATGATTTAACAGAAATCAGTCATGATGTTCTGAATCATTTACATGCTAAGGGGAGATTCTTCATCAGGCTGGTAAAAGTCAGGACTCACCAAGCCAGACATGGTCCATCAGCCAAGTGCGGCACTGTTCCAGTTCCTTGCAAACCTACTTAATTTTGCAGCCTCAGACAGGAAGCACAAATTGGAGGATTAATTAATTAATTTTACAGGTTGAGTATCCCTTATCCGGATTGCTTGGCCTCAGAAGTGGTCCGTATTTCAGATTATCTTTCCGTATTATGGAATTTTTGCATATACATAATGAAATGTCTTGGGGATGGGACCCAAGATCTCCAGCTACTACCTGGAGGTTGGCAACCCTAATGCCGGCTCAAAATATCCGGTTTCGGATCAGCCTAGATATCAGATGTCTGTATAAAGGATACTCAACCTGTATTGTTTTTTTTTTTAAAAAATGGGTTGGATCCAACCAGCTTGTTAGCTGGCAAAAATTTTTTTTAAAGGAATATGGAATAGCATTGGACCACCAAAAAAGCTATGCTGGAGATTATGGAACTGTATGGGCAAAAGCCATCTGGGATGGTGGCTGTTGTAAAGCGGGAATATGGGATGTGTAAGTAAAAAAGCTGGCTGGATCCATGTTATTCTATGCCGTCCCTCCAGAGACCTGCTCAAGGTGCCTCACAAAGTAAAATATAATATAATTATAAAAAATAGCAAAAAATTAACAAATCATCTTAAAAAAACCACACTTTTTTGTGCCATCAAATCACAGCTGACTTATAGCAATCCCGGAGGGTTTTCTAGGCAAGAGACATTCTGAGGTGGGTTGCCATTGCCTGCCTCTGCATCATGACCCTTGGTTTTCCTTGGAGGTTGCCCATTCAAATACTTGCCAGGGTTGGCCCTGCTCAGCTTCTGGGATCTGACGAGATCAGACTAGCATTTTGCAGCTCATAGATCCTCATAAACAATTCTCAGATTAGGAGCAGACTGTAAAACAATTTTAAAAACCTGGTTAAAAGACTGGGTAAATGTGTCTGCTTGCTGTGTGATGAAGACAGGAAACAGTTTGATAGAGGGGTTTGGAGGGGGCTGAGAATGCTTTCATGGAGTATTTCATTTTCTCCAGGGGAACTGATCTTGGTCCTCTGGAGATCAATTGTAATAGAGGGAGATTTCCAAGTACCACCTGGAAGGTGGTCACCCTAGCACTTGCTCTGCTTCTTCCTGCACTCTTTGTGGACAGATGCAGTCTTTTCTCTAACAGCTACACTGCTAGGGTTGCCAGCTCCGGGTTGGGAAATACCTGGAGATTTTGAGGGTGGAGCCTGAGGAGGGTGGGGTTTGGAGAGGGGAGGGACTTCAATGCCATAGAGTCCAATTGCCAAATTGGCCATTTTCTCCAGGTGAACTGATCTTTATCAGCTGGAGATCAGTATTAACAACAAGAGATCTCCAGCCACCACCTGGAAGTTGGCAACCCTATGCACTTCAGTGAGCCAATTTGGGTGATGGTACATGCCCAGAAGTGGGTTCTCATTGTCTGCTGGGCTGTTGGCATCCAGGGAGCAAACTGCACCTCTGTGATGTATCACTGAACTACTCATTGTGTTGCCCAAAGCACTCTTAAGGCTCTGCACCGGAGGAAATTCCCTCTGCTAGCAGAACAGATCCAGCCTCATTGCTACTTTACAATGCCCTGGCATTGCATGCGGATCCACAGGATACAACCTGTTGAGCTTAGTGGTTTCGTGGGACTTTCCTATCCTGTCTGAAACCCTGTCATTGGCGATACCATGACTGCACCGAAGAACTGAGGCAGTGCAGATTATGTGCTTTGAGAGCATGGTGTAGCGGTTAAGAGTGGTGGTTTGGAGTGGTGAACTCTAATCTGGAGAGCAGGGTTTGATTCCCCATTCCTCCACATGAGCGGCAGATGCTAATGTGGTGAACTGGGTTGGCTTCCCCACTTCTCCACATGAAGTCAGCTGGGTTACCTTGAGCTTGTCACAACTCTGTTAGAGCTCTCTTAGCCCCACCTACCTCACAGGGTGTCTGTGATGGGGAGGGGAAAGGAAGGTGATTGTAAGCCTATTTGATTCTTCCTTAAGTGGCAGAGAAAGTCGGCATATCAAAGCCAACTCTTCTTCCTCTTCCTCTTCTTCTTCAGCATGGTGTAGTGGTTATAAGCAGTTGTTTGAAGCGGTGGAGTCTGATCTGGAGAACCGGATTTGATTCCCCACTCCTCCAAATGAGCGGCGGAGGCTAATCTGGTGAACTGGATTTGTTTTCCCACTCCTACACACAAAGCCAGCTGGGTGACCTTGGGCAAGTTACAGCTCTGTTAGAGCTCTTTCCGTCCCACCGACCTCACAAGGTGTCTTTTGTGGGGAGGGGAAGGTAAGGTTATTGTAAGCCAGTTTGATTCTTCCTTAAGTGGTAGAGAAAGTCAGCATATAAAACCCAACACTTCTTCTTTTTCTTCTTTTTCTTCTTTTTCTTCCTTTTCTTCTTTTTCTTCTTTTTCTTCTTCTTCTTCTTCTTCTTCTTCTTCTTCTTCTTCTTCTTCGCCAGCAAGCTTTTCCCCCATAGAAGTGGATGTTTTCAGTTGTATTGTATTAGAGACAATGTTACATACTTCAGCAGATGAGGAAACCTTTCACTAATAGAAGTGACGCACTCCCGATATCTCAAGCTCATTTGAAAGCAAGCCTTTTTTCACATTCAGAGGATTTTGATGAGCTATAAAAGGCTGTTCCTTTCTCAGTGAGCCTGTCTGCTAATTTAATTAAGGTCATGTAATGAGAAACAACCGGTCTTTTATAATATCCCCGAATGCCTCTTTGTTTGACTAATATTGTAATAACTAAGTAGTTCCCTTCTCATTTGTGAAAGCCCAGCAGATAAAGTCAAGCTGGAAGAATAGTCCTGAAATGTACCCTTATTAGTGTTTTTACAGAATATACATGTTGCTAAATAATTTACTTCAAAGTGCATGTCAAAATTGTTCACGCTTAAAATAAATACTGCATCATCATTCCCACTATCTTTTACACAGAAAAAATAATTCCAAAGCAGAAAGGACTCTTTTTTTGGCACAAAATGAAAAACAAAAGGTTGGAATAGGTTAGAATTCTTACTCTGACTCAAATTCAGAACCCCTTGACTTTTTTGCTTTTTTCCCCTTCTTATTATTTGCATATATTGTCTTCATGATTGATTTCAGTCCATCCAGCGCTATTGTTGGCATGGGTGATTCATTTCTTTCATGTATTTTTGTTCATTTTTATATATTTTATGCACAATCACTACACTATTTGTACATACAAGATATGCCATGTGTGCATGCGTGAAAATGTGTACTGCTAATTTATTGACCTAAAAATAGTATTTAAAATGTGTATATAGTTCATTGGGGAATGAATCATTAAAGGAAGTTCGGGCCCCGTCTCAGCTGAGGCCTGTTTTGCGGGCACAGATGGAGGGGGGAGGGCTAAAGCCTAACTCGGGAGGGGACGAGTGGGTGGCCAGCGGCTCTCCAAGACGTCGGCAAGTGGCAGAGGGGCTGCCCACCCTCCCTATTTTTGTTTGGTTTGTAAAAATGTTGATGTACCTGGTTGGTACATGCCCAGCTTGGGGGCTGTGAGGATAGCCTCCTTCCATATGGCAATGGACCACACAGCTGGATTCCATCCACATGGGTCCCACATACTGCCATCTCAGGCTGCACCCAGCAAGCGGGCTGAGTGCAGGAGGACTTCAGTTTCTGACAGCCGGGCCAGCTGAAGCCTGGATCCCATCCCTATGCTACACCAGTGCCTAGAGCTGTAACCAATAAAGTTGTGGCCAGTTTTCACCCATCATTTGAACTTGGGGATCCGGGGGTCTATGAGTGTTGGGCCGGGGCAGTTTTCCGCCTTGGTGGGTGGTTTATACCCAGGTGAAAGGACCCCACAGCTCAGCCCAATGTCTGCAAACAGCAATTTCATGAAAATAAAAGTTTGGATTCCATGGACTATTTTTGCTAATGGGAGGATTCCTATCAGTGGACTGCAGCTTCCTCAACTTCTTCTCTCCTGCTGTATCTCAAAATGCCCCCTCTCGACGAATGTTGCATGTAAAATCACTTTGCATGCATAGTGGCTCAGTTTAAATGGGGTTCCAGGTACATGTAAAGTTGCATGCATGAGATCCTGTGTTCCATCCACATTATGTTTAAATGAAGCTTTAAAAATGCATGACAGTACTGTATATATATGAGGTAGGGTTGCCAGGTTTCCCCTAGCCACCAATGGGTGATGGGGGGGCGTAGGGATTCCAGATCCAGTCTGGGAAACTCCTGGAGATTTGGGGTCAGAGTTTGGGGAGGAGAGGGACCTCACTGGGGTACAATGCCATAGAGCCCACCCTCCCAAGCATCCATTTTCTCCTGGGGAACATCTCTGTAGTCTGGAAAGGAGCTGTAATTCCAGGAGATTCCCAGGTCCCACTTGGAGGCTGTCATCCCTAATATGAGGCCAGAATACATGAGGCCTCTTCTGGTTTTTTCTTTCCATTCTGAAAACGATTAACTATTTGGCAGAAGATTACAATGAGCGTGTAAAGTGGTTCTAGAAGAAAGTGGTTCTAGAAGAAAGTGGTTCTAGATGCCATCTTTGGCCATCCTCCCAACCAACTAGGGTTACCAGGTCCCTCTTCACCACCGGTGGGAGGTTTTTGAGGCGAAGCCTGAGGAGGGTGGGGTTTGGGGAGGGGAGGGACTTCAATGCCACGGCAAAGTAGAAAGAAAAGTACTTGGGAGGAGGGAAAATAAAAGTCGTTGTCCAATTGCCAAAGCAGCCATTTTCTCCAGGTGAACTGATCACTATCGACTGGAGTTCAGTTGTAATAGCAGGAGATCTCCAGCTAGTACCTGGAGGTTGGCAAACCTACAGTCGACAGAGGAGATTGTTTATGTTTAACATATCCCACTTGTGGGCCGTCTATGGGGTCCTCAAACTGGCAATGTGCTTCCTTGCCAACTAGAATGCAGGCATGTCTGCTAGTCGTTTTTGATCATGCTTTCTCTAACCTGCCATGAAAGTCGAGCCTGACCTAATTGGGGACCAGGCCTGGTCATGTCAGTGACTGCCTCAGTGCCCTTGTTTTGCCAGTGGGCCTACAGAATCACAGAATCATATAGTCGGAAGGGTCCATATAGGCCATCTAGTCCAACCCCCTGCTTAATGCAGGATCAGCCTAGAGCATCCCTGATAAGTGCTTATCCAGCCTCTGCTTAAAGACTGTCAGTGAGGGGGAGCTCACCACCTCCCTAGGAAGCTGATTTCACTGTCAAACAACTCTTACTGTAAAAAAAAAAAATTAAAAAAATCCTAATATCTAGCCAGTACCTCTCCGCCTGCAATTTAAACTCATTATTGCAAGTCCTAGTCTCTGTTGCCAACAGGGACAGCTCCCTGCCCTCCTCTAGGTGACAACCCTTCAAATACTTCAAGAGAGCAATCATGTCCCCCCTCAACCTTCTCTTCTACAGACTAAACATTCCCAACTCCCTCAGTCTTTCCTCATAGGGCTTGGTCTCCAGGCCCCTCATCATCCTCATCGTTCTCCTCCGCACCCGCTCCATTCTGTCCACATCCTTTTTGAAGTGAGGCATCCAGAACTGCACACAGTACTGCAGGTGGGACCTGACCAATGCTGTGTATAGCGTAACTATGACATCTTGTGATTTGGATATTATGCTTTTGTTGATGCACCCCAAGATTGCATTAGCCTTTTTTGTCACTGCATCATACTGGCTACTCGTATTTAACTTACGTTCCACCCTTACCCTAAGATCTTGTTCACACGCACTGCTACCCAGATGTGTATCCCTCATCCAGCATGCATTAGGGCTGTTGATTCGGTAAAAACCGAACAAGAAAAATGCCGAATAAATGCAAATTTGGTAAAATTTGGGTTCGGGTTTACCAAGTCAGCAAAATCTGGGAGGTTGGCAAAGCCAAACTTGCCATTCCTGAAAAAGCAGGGTAAAAATCCGGCTTTTTCGGAAAAGTCTTTCCACGGCTCCTGGGGGGCATTTTTGCTGATGGAGGTCCCTAATTTTCAGGGTAGCTAGAAGGGACTCTCCTTGCAGGAACCCCCAAGTTTGGTAAAGATTAGGTCAGGGGGTCCGGAGTTATGGGGTCTGGAAGGGGTCGCCCCATCCTCCACCATTTCAATGCATTGGAAAAGTGGCTGTGTGACTCTTTAATATGATCTAATGTATCTCAATGAGGAAGCAGGGCTTTAAACTGTGGGTGGGAAAGTTCGTCCGGTGCCTCCATGGAGATACAATGTGATACACTTTGTCTCTATGGAAGTACGGGGTGAATTTTCCCACCGTTTAAAGCCCGGCTTCCCCATTGAGATACATTGCAAGGACCACATTAAAGAGTCTGAACACAGCCACTTTGCCAATGCATTGCAATGGAGGAGGATGGGGTGACCCCTTCCAGACCCCATAACTCTGAACCCCCTGACCCAATCTTTACTGAACTTGGGGGTTCTTGCAAGGAGAGTCCCTTCTAGCTACCCTGAAAATTTGGGACCTCTACCTGCAAAAATCCCCTCTCCCCGGAGCCACAAAAAGCCACAAATGGGTTTAAATGGCCGAATTATTGGGAAATCTGAATTTAAACTCGAATTCCTACCTTTACTGGTATAGGAAATTTGGCAATTGGGTTTTCCCAAATAAAAAAATGGCCAATAAACCCAAACCCAAATTTTAACGATTTTTTTAAACAGCCCTGGCATGCATGTCCCTAATTTTTGTCACCCAGATGTAGAACGTCATCTTGTTGAATTACATCTTGTTCACATCCGCCCACTTTTCCAGGGTGTTCAGATGTAATTGAATCCACAATCAGGGTGTGTAAGTGTGTAGCTGCTTTTGTCCAGTTACAACTCATCAGAGACAATCCCTTCCGGGGAGGTCACTGAAAAGGCCTCTGATAGTTTGTAAGTCATTTATTCATTCTAATAAAACCTTCGCTTGCCCAACCTCCGGCACTTCTCACCACCAACGCTCACAATAGAGCCCCTTAAATGGCTTTATTGGCAAGTCCATTGATATGGACTTCATTATTCCACAATGGCCCATACCACTTTGCCTTATTTCCCCCCCTATTAAAGGTAGAATGTTAAAAGCAGTTCAATAGCTTAGGCACTTCAGAATGATCAGTAATTTAATCTCCTTCCACACTTCTCCCTTTCAAATGAATTTAGCCTCTTGAAAGCTAAAGCGCGGTCATCCCTTTTATTCTCTTGGTCTCCGTTTAGTTCAAGTGAGATGCAGCAGTGAGCATTTTGGAGCCCCGGCAAAGTAGAAATAAAAGTACTTGGGAGGAGGGAAAATAAAAGTCATTTGCAAGTGACCCTACTTCAACACTTACATCTTGAAAGGCCTTCAGTATACTGCAGGGGACTCATTGAGACTCCTTTGTACCAGTTTTTCTTTAAAAAATAATAATAATCAAGGCTATTGTCCAGTGATAGCAGCACAAGGGAAATGTTCATGTAGGGCCAAATTGGTGGGTGTTTCAACATAGCATGCCCCCAGCTACAACCTGCGTGGCCTGTGAACACCAAAGGCAAATGTAGGCCATGGACGATTTTGGCCTTTTATGCAGAGATGTTCCCCTGCGGTCACCCCCACTGATTGCTTCGGGGCTTCCTTTTGATTATGTATGCCTTTTCCACCCATCAGAGGTTGCCTTGCTCTCCCCCCACATTTTGCCTGCATTTTCCAGACTGTGACTAAAACAGCATCTGGAAAACACGGGGAAAATGTGAGGGGAGAGCGAAGCGACCTCTGTTGGGCAGAAAAGGCATGCATAATCAAAAAGAAGCCCCGAAGCAGTTGGTGGGGGTGACCGCAGGGAAATGTCCCTTCATAAAAGAGCTTTCTCATCTGCTTTTTCCTCCCCCCACCCAATCACTGTTTTGATTTCACTTCTCCCTTGTGTGAATCAAAACAGGTTATCTCATTCCAATTTCTGTTTCTTCGTATCATTTTCTCCTGCAATAAAATGAAATAAATAAAACCTTTCAGATTTTTTGATGGGATTTGTGCATCAAATCAATCAGTGTTTATGCATAGGAACAATGCACACGATATATGCAAACAGCATATGAAAACCTTACATGCATACAGTGCCAGTGAATCTATGACACTGAACAGCAGAGAGAGAAAGAGAGAGGGGGGGGGGAGGGAGGGAGAACTGAACCCATGAGCAAAAATATAAACAAGTCTCAAGAATGAAATCGGGAACATTTGTACAATGGATAGTTAAATTGTGGAACTCCCTGCCCCAGGAGGTGGTGATGGCTGCCAACTTGGAAGGCTTCAAGAGGGGAGTGGACATGTTCATCGAGGAGAGGGCTATCCATGGCTACTCGTCAAAATGGCTACTAGTCATGATGCATACCTATTCTCTGCAGGATTAGAGGAGCTATTATCACCTATTATGTTAGGTGTTGTGGAACACAAGCAGGATAATGCTGCTGCAGCCATCTTGTTTATGGGCTTCCTAGATGCACCTGGTTGGCCACTGTGTGAACAGATTGCTGGACTTGATGGGCTTTGGTCTAATCCAGCATTTCTTATGTTCTTATGAAAGTGTTTGACTAGCTCAAAGCATAGTTTTGATGCTAGTATCAAAATGGATACTAGTCATGATGCTAGGGCTGTCGATTCGGTTCGGCCCGAACTGACAAACAGCCGAATTTCCCCTGATTCGGTGGTTTTTAGTTTTTAGCCGAATTCAGCGAGTTCGGGAGTTCACTAATAAATTCGGCCGTCAGTAAGCAGCATAACCATCAGTAAGCAGCATTCTCCTCCCCCGGCCAATCGGTGGCCAAGCTGGGTCTTCTTCTGGCCAATCAGTCAGGATTGAGTACTGGAGGAATCAGCTGCTGCGCGGCCCGGCCGGGGAGAGAAAGAGAGAGAAATCCTTGTGTGGGGGGGTGCGTGTGCACATTCACTCCTTTCCGTGGCTGCAAGGGGTGCATTTTTGGGGGCAGAGACCCCAAACTTTCAGCGGAGCTTCAGACAAGCCTTCTTAAGAGACCCCCCAAGTTTTGTAAACATTGGGTCAAGGAGTCCCGAGATATGGGCTCCACCCCTTTTCCCTCCCCCCTTTCCCATTTCCGTGGCTGCAGGGGGCGCTTTTTGGGGGGTGCAGCCCCCAAGCTTTCAGCATAGCTTCAGACGAGCCTTCTTAAGAGACCCCCCAAGTTTTGTAAAGATGGGTTTAGTGGGGGCAGAAATATGGGCTCCCCCCTTTTCTCTTTCCGTGGCTGCAGGGGGCGCATTTTTGGAAGTGCAGCCCCCAAACATTCAGCATAGCTTCAGACGAGCCTTCTTAAGAGACCCCCCAAGCTTTGTAAACATTGGGTCAGGGGGTCTCGAGATATGGGCTTTCCCCTTTTCCCTATTGGGATGAATGGATCACCCGATCCTGTATGCATCTCCAGAGCGGCAAATCCAAGGCAAAACCTCCCGTGCTTAACTAGAATCATATTGGATTACCCAGTCCTCCCAGCCCCTCCTGATGGAACAGAAGACAGCCACAATAAGACCCCTTTGGGGGCTTTAATCTATAATTTTTCTCCTGTGTGTGTGTGTGGGGGGGGAGAAGCAGAGTCTGTGTGTGTGTGGGGAGGGAGCAGTTTCTGTGGGTGGGTGGGGGAAGCCAAAGGGGGCTTTTGCCTGTTCTGCCTGGGGTGTGTGTGCCCCCTTGAGTCTCTCTCTCCCTGGTTTGAGGGGGGGCTTCAGTTGTGTGTCCTCAGGTTTCCCCTCATTCATAAGATCGGTTAGATCTATTCTGATTCTTGCTCAAAACTGGTTTTCAAATGGTGACTTAAAGAATGCATTTTCCTGGTCCCAACTCGAGTCCGATGCAAAAGGGGAAATTCCACCCTCTCCTGCTCATTATGCATAGCTAGCTGCCTCTGTCCCTTTCCATGGTTTGCAAACTCCCAGGTGTCAGGTGTTGCTTTGCATGGTTGCAAACGTGTTGCTTTGCAGTTGTGTTGCTTTGCAAACTTCTTTGCACCTGCCCAGCCCTTGCTCCCCGCAGCTCAGCTGTTTGTTGGGGCTGGGAGCTTTGTGTGTGGGCGGCAAGCTCTGCTCAGAGATGCACATTAAGGGTGGCTGAATCCAAACTATACCAATTTTTTTTTCAACAGCCCTACATGATGCATCCCTATTGTCTCCAGGATCAGAGGAGCATGCCTATTATATTAGGTGCTGTGGAACACAGGCAGGACAATGCTGCTGCAGCCATCTTGTTTGTGTGCTTCCTAGACGCACCAGGTTGGCCACTGTGTGAACAGACTGCTGGACTTGATGGGCCTTCTTTGTCTGATCCAGCATGTCTTTTTTATGTTCTTATGTTGGTCATCCAGGTGAACTAATGACGGGCAATGCCAACTCCTTGTGTTTTGGAAGTCCTAGCCAGCAGAAAGGGGAAACCCCCCCCCCAAAAAAAACATACACACAACCAAGGAGGGTTATTGAGCTTCTGCTGGGCCCATATTCATGGGTAGTAGGTGGAACTGGGTTTGGTGAGCCACATGTTCTGCTGACCCAACGCTGCTCTAGAATCTGGATTGGGAAATGTGTCAATCAAAGGGTCCTGTGTTTGATCCATTGAATTGAATGGGGATGGTTGTGCTTCACTTGCACCCGCAACCACTGTGTATATTCCTGTGGCTTTCTTATTGACCAGATGAACACCAGTATGAGAGCCACTGCTGCAGACTTCATGAGAGTCGTAGCGACTACCACAGTGGGAACCCCAAACTGTGAATCCCTTTATCGTAACCTTTACGCTGCAATCCCACTGTACCCATGTTCTAAATGTTTGTTGTTGTCTGCCCTGTACGCACAACCAAGTACACAATGCACACAATGCATGCAATTAGGAATAACTTTCTGACAGTCACAGCGGTTCCTCAGTGCAACTGGCTTCCTCGGGAGGTGGTGGGCTCTCCTTCTTTGGAGATTTTTAAGCAGAGGCTAGATAGCCATTTGACAGCAATGCTGATTCTGTGAACTTAGGCAAATCATGAGCGGGAGGGCAGGAAGGGTTGTGTCAGTGTTTGGCTCTCAGAGCCCTTTCTTACTTGCCCGAGGTAATAACAATAGCCACTTTGGAGTCAAGAAAGGATTTTCCTCCAGGCCAGATTGACCAGTGGTCCTGGAGGTTTTTACCTTCCTCTAGGCATAGAGCAGGGGTCACTGGGGGAGTAGGGGGAGGTAGTTGTGCAGGGGGTTGGACTAGATGACCGCTGTGTTCCCTTCCAGCTCTATGTTTCTAATGCAATATGTGCAGAGGTGAAGCCCTGGCCATCACTCCTGATCGAACATACTGGCTCCGTACCTCCCTTACATATGCTCAGCCTAATATAGGCATTAAGCCTACACTCATACACACTGTTTAGTCAACGTCCCTGTGATTTTCAGTTCATGGGTGCATAACATAACTGAAGTTCTACGGCAGTGCCATTGATATGCAGTAGTGCTTCCATGTGAGGAGACAAAAGGCAAGTACATTTTGAGATGTCACAGTCGTGTTTTTTCAGCATTTCTGTGGTTGTGTAGATCATGGCGGCCGTATTCCACACCCACATGGAGAATCTAGCCCTACCTGAGGTCCTGTGCGCTAGGAGGCCTTGCCAGTGCTGCGAAATTAGCCTTTAAGGGTCTCTAACTTTGGTCAGCCATTGTGGCCTGGCTTTCTTTAGCCCAGGGGTGTCAAACATCAGTCCCATGGGCTGAATCCGGCCCCTGAGAGCTCTTATCTGGCCCGCGAGGCAGCCACCCCTCCCCACTCTCAATCTGGGCTGGCCTGACCAAGGGACATTTATGTTAGATCCGGCCCTCCTAACAATTGAGTTTGACACCCTGCATTATCCTATCACTTTATTGGAGGATACAAAAGAATATGAATAAGTGGGAAAATAAAAGGCTGTTACAGTTGGAATAAGAGGGAGAACAATGAGATAAATTTGTTACCTTTGGTTTGTTAATTTTTCTGGAATGTACAACAGGCCCTCAAAAGCACGTGACTGCTGATGGCTAGGGTGGTCAACCCTGTGCAGGGAAATACCTGGAGATTTTGAGGGTGGAGCCTGGGTAGGGCAGGGTTTGGGGAGGGGTGAGACCACAACAGGATATAATGACATAGGGGTATTCTTCACAGAGATTTGCTGCTGTTTCGACGCTGATTTGCGTCGGAGTCAAATTTTGGTTATTCACTGCAGATCCGTGTCCCCCCCCCCCCCCTTGAGCAAAATAAGCCGGGTTAAAAGAGAGGCAATCCAAACCACTTTTGAGACGATCTTTCCTGTGGACGGGTGTTTTGTTGCACGGATGCCCATGAAAAAATGTTTGCTTTGCTCCCCAGGACGTCTCCTTTCTCCTCCCCTAAGAACGGTGATTGGCTGGGGGAGTTTCGCGCTCGGACAAGAATACCGTCCCTTTGGCTGCCTGCCTGCCTGCCTAGAATCCTGGCACTTCTCTCCCTCCGTCCCCGCACGCCTTCCCCACCCCTCGCCCGGGATGGGCCTTGGAGCTGGGCCCACACCTCCAAGCACAGGGGGACATCGGACGGACGACTCCAGGGGGAGACCGGCGGGGCCACGCCATGTGCTCCTCGCGCGCTGGGTGTGGTGGTGGCGGCAGCTCAGTCTAGGGCAGCTGGACCCGTCGGGGGGATGTTCAAGGGAAGGGGCTGTTGGCCCCTCTGCCCCAGAGGGGATGGGGGATTTTTGAGAAATCGGATGGGAAAAATGTGCATCCTGAGAGTGGAAAACCCAAGGCAAAACTCCCTCCCATCACTCTTCTGAAGAGGGGCGGCCAGCCTGCTCTTATCTCCCTCCTCTCTCTCGATGCACTGTGGCCGGATCATGGCCGGCGCGCAATCCAGGAGCCTTCTTTCCTCTCCCCTCCATGCACACTGGCTGGATCGGGGCTGGTGCGCAAGCTAGGAGCCCTCCTGTCTCTCACGATGCAATGTAGCTGGATCATGGCCAGCGCGCAATCCAGGGGCCTTCTTTCCTCTCCCCCCCCCCATTCCCACTTTCAGCTAAACACTTCTCTGGGCACATGGATTCCCTGCCCCCCCCATCCTGTCTATCACTAAAGGGCAATGGGTTCCACACCTATAGAAAATAGAGGGAAGCTTTGAGGAAAGCGCTGCCTTGCCCCCCCCCCCAATTTGAAATCTGACTGTTCTAAAAGCAGAACAGAGCGAGGGTGGAAGAAAAATGGAGGAGACCAGAGGGACTGGTGCTTGTTTTTTGTGCTGGGGCTGGTGAACCGCACGAGGTAATCTGCTGGGCAGAGTTGGCGCGGAGCTGGGGGCAGGCATAAACAATGAGCCTGTTGGAAGGGGAGGCCTCCTGCAAAAGGGACAGACCAAACCATTGTCAAATGCAGCGTGCTTTGTTCCCATGAAAAACCAAAACTACAGATAATTGATGGGGATAAATCGCGGCCATGAAAAAAACATTTAAATCGTGGTGTTTTTTTTAGTCCGTGGCAAAACAGAAGCAAAATCTACCGTGAAAAATGCCCCATACAGTCCACCCTCTAAAGCAGCCGTTTTCTGCAGGGGAACTGTAGATCAGTTATAATAGCGGGGGAATCTCCAGGTGCAAGGACCAGCTTCCTGTATGGCATTACATGGGGCTAGAAACTCTGTTTACCACAGTATGGGGAGGGGCTATGGCACAGTGGTAGAGTCTCTGCTTGGCATGCAGAAGGTACCAGTTTCAATCCCCAGCCTCTCCAGTTAAAGGGACTAGCAAGTAGGTGATGTGAAAGACCTCTGCCTGAGACCCTGGAGAGCCACTGCCGGTCTGAGTAGACAAAACTGACTTTGATGGACCAAGGCTCTGATTCAGTCTAAGGCAGCTTCATTCACGTGTTCATGCAGAAAGCTGATTTGTACTGCATTCAACCATCACAATTATTTCTATGATGCTGGTGCAAATGCACAGTTGTTACTGTGCCGGAAAACGTCATGTGACTCAACCTGGCCTTTCATTGAACATCTATTGCATGATAATTTGGGAGATGGTTGAAACTTTGATTTTGTTGCCACTGAAGTCATATTTAACAGGAAAAAATGGGTTGCATGTTTGCATAGGGATAGATACGTAATTTCAGAGAAGAAGAAGAAGAGGAGGAGGAGGAGGAGTTGGTTTTTATATGCCAACTCTCTCTCCCTTTTTAAAGGAAAATCAAACCAGCTTACAATCTCCTTCCCTTCCTCTCCCCACAACAGACACCTTTTGAGGTAGGGCCTGAGAGAGTTCGAGGAGAACTGTGTCTAGCCCAAGGTCACCCAGCTGGCTTCATGTGGAGTGGTAGGGAAACCAACTCGATTCACAAATTAGCTTCCACTGTTCATGTGGAGGAGTGGGGAATCAAACCTGGTTCTCGAGATTAGAGTCCACCACTCTTAACCACTACACCACACTGGCTCTCTTTTATTATTTTATCACTATACCATGCTGGCTTTATTTTAATGAAAGATAACAGTCCTGTATAAACTCTAGAATAGAAAGATATTCATGGTGATGCATCTGGAGACAGCATGATGCACCCAACATGTGTGTGCAATACAATAATTCTGATGAAGTAACCTATCAAATTGTTTTAGTGTGCAGTTTAGGAAATCTCTAAAAGCACTTCTCATAAGCTGCTAGGAAGGCAGCGAAATGTAAACAGGTGCTTTTAGGCACTTTTCCGAATTAGGGTTGTTATGTTCCAGTCCTTGAAATGTTTTACTGAAACAAACCTCAATTGAATCTATGTTTTTTATGATGTTTGTACAGACAGTGCAAACAGCTTTGGCAGGTTCATAAGATCTGTAGCTCTTCCACCAACCAACCCGTTTGGCCTCTGTTTAAAGTCTGGCTTTCTCTGTATAAGTACCAGGGTGCAGGGATATCAAAACCCTTTTTTAAAAAAACTGAATTAGAAGAAGAGTGGGTTTTTATATGCCGACTTTCTCTACCTTTGAAGGAGAATCAAACTGGCTCACAGTCTCCTTCCTTTCCTCTCCCCACAACAAAAACCTTGTGAGGTAAGTGGGGCTGAGAGAGATCGGAGAGAAATGTGACTGGCCCAAGGTCACCCAGCTGGCTTCATGTGGAGGAGTGGGGAATCTAACCCAGTTCTCCAGATTAGAGTCCACCACTTTAAACCACTACACCACTACATTTGTAATAACTGAAATGATCCATTGGAAGACATAAGTCAAATGCTTTTCCATACAGTTCTTCCACTTTTAAACACTTCAGGGAGGCTGCTACTGTAGCTGGTGAATCTATGAGCACTTTTAGCTGTGGCAAAGATTGCGATGAGCTGGTTTCTCTGAATAACTGTTTCTGACACCTAAAATCATCTACATAGGTCCATGAGGAGATACTCAGACACTTGCACCTAGGGTTGCCAGGTCCCTCTTAGCCACTGACGAAAGGTTTTTGGGGCAGAGCCTGGGGAGGGCAGGGTTTGGGGAAGGGAGGGATTTCAATTGCCAAAGCGGCCATTTTCTCCAGGTGAACTGATCTCTATCGGCTGGAGATCAGTTGTAATAGCAGGAGATCTCCAGCTAGTACCTGGAGGTTGGCAACCTTACTTGCATCCCTTTTCATATCTGCATTGCCACCACACAAGTCAATTTCCCGCTTTAGCCTTCAGATCAATGCAACTTTTATGTATTCCTTCAGTCAAATACTCTATCCTGATTTCCCACCCCACAGGAAAAGTGCTTCAAGGGAAAAACCGCACAAAACCTGTTACCCCCACAAAACCTGAATCATTAGTCCCTCTTCTTTCCAGTCATCTTTTTCTTTCTTTCCCTTCCCTCTTGGGAGGAGAGACCGCCACTCGCTTTGGAAATAACTTTTGTCTTCTTTCCTCTTTTCACTGGAAGGTAATTCCGCATAGGAAATGGCTGTGAATTCCCATCTTCCCTCCTCCCCCCCTCCCCCACCTCCATTCTCATCAAAACACCAACCATCTGTCGAACAACAATTGGTAAAAGGCATGTCGGAGACAGTTCTCTGAGAAATTGATGCTGGCACATTCTGCAGGTGTCAATGCCATTGATTTGAGGAAGGGTTTTCTCTTTCAGTGAATGACAAGAGGAGTCAAGGATACAGAAAGTACATATTCCTCCTGTCAATCATCTATTCTCTCTCTGCTCTCTGAAGTCTGCTTGGAATTGCGTCTTATGTTTCCTCTGCAAATTTATGCTTGACTTGGTAATATTTCATTTACTAAACACATTGCTGAGGGAAATCATTGCAGCCAATATTCTTGATTCCCCAGGAGAGGTCCACGTGCACAGCTGATGCAGACAGGCCTTGCAATACTTGTTGTGTCTTCATTGAACCAACGTAGATGAGGATGAGTGGTCCCATCTGGAATCACTACGTGTATGCACAAAAACAGCAGAGTACGTTGTGTGTGCCCACATTCTGAAACAATTTTTTTTACCGTCAAGTCATAGCTGACTTAGGGTGACCTCATAGGGTTTACAAGGCAAGAAATGTTCAGAGGTGGTTTGCCATTGCCTGCAAGACGACTGCAGCAGCATTATCCTTCCTGTGTTCCACTGCACCTAAGATAATAGGCTTGCTCATAAGAACATAAGAAAGGCCATGCTGGATCAGACCAAGGCCCATCACGTCCAGAAGTCTGTTCACACAGTGGTCAACCAAGGGCCTCTAGGAAGCCCACAAACAAGACAACTAGGGCTGTGCATATTGATAAACCCGAACGGAAAAAACCAGGTACTTATTCGGCTTTTCCAAGTTTGGCTTTCCCCAGGCTTTGCAAAGCTCCTAGGGGGACATTTTTTGAGATAGAGCCCCCACATTTGCAGCCTAGCTACAAGGGACTCTCCTTGCCGGAACCCCCAGGTTTGGTGAAGATTGGGCCTGGAGCTCCAGAGTTATGGGGTCTGGAAGGGGTCACCCCCATACTCCTCCATAGAGAATAAATAGTGACGTGGCCATGGTCAGAATCTCTATTGTGAATTTTGCTATGAATCTCTATGGAGGAACCCCACCAACTTTCCCACCATTGCTTTCAATAGTGGGAAAGTTTGCCGGGCTCCTCCATAGAGATACATAGCGGAATTCATAACAGAGATTCTGACCATGGCCACTTCACTTAGTCTGTATGGAGAAGGATGGGGGTGACCCCTTTCAGACCACATAACTACAGACCCCCAGACCTAATCTTCTCCAAACGTGGGGGTAGTTCCTTGTAGCTATGCTGCAAATATGGGGGCTCTACCTGCAAAAATGCCCCCCAGGAGTCACGAAAAGTCCCTAAGGACTCTAATGACTGTTTTTTTTAGGCAAACCCGAAAATAAGCCGAATTCCCATATTTACCAGTATGGGAATTCGGCTTATTTCGGGTTTACTAAAACAATTGGCCCCAATAAACCTGAACCCAAAATTTACCGAATTTGTTTTGCACAGCCCTAAAGACAACCGCAGCAGCGTTATCCTGCCTGTGTTCCACAGCGCCTAATATAATAGGCATGCTCCTCTGATCCTGGAGAGAATAGGTCTGCATCATGACTAGTAGCCATTTTGGCTAATAGCCATGGATAGCCCTCTCCTCCATGAACATGTCCCCTCCCCTCTTAAAGCCTTCCAAGTTGGCAGTCATCACCACATCCTGGGGCAGGGAGCTCCACATTTTAACTATGCGTTTTGTGAAGAAATATTCCCCTTTATCTGTTTTGAATCTCTCACCCTCAGACCTTCCTCTTTGGCCTGGAAACCCTATCCAACTTTGATATGCCTGATTAGATTTTTTTTTTTTTTTAGGGTATGTATTTGCAAGTTCTGGAGCTGGAAAAACTGCATGCTGTCCTATTCACACAGTATGGCTGCTGCACATATTGGGAGGATCATGGGTAGCATGGTCTCCCATTTGAAGTGCCAAAACTGTAGTGATGAAACAGGGGATTTGCATCCATGGGGCCTTTGCAACATAAAAGTCCATCCATGCTGACAATATCCATCTTTTTAATGGTGACTTTTCTAATTAAAACAATGTAGGATTGTTGTATCCCAAATTCAGGGTCTCTTGACTTGAGCATTTGATGAGCGTTAAAGGTCTAGATGCAGGATCAGTCTTTCTTGATGGATAATGCAGAGTGTGAGCCTGAGTTTCCATCTGGGACCTTGTTTTCTGTGCACTTGCAAAGTACGGGTCTAGCTTTAACTAACCCAGAGGAAGAAATGTTATGCACCGAATCCCATTTACATTATGTCACCTTGAATATTTTCTTCCTGATGGTTTAATATAATCTCCTTTGCAATTTCATACAGCAGGAACTGCAGTAGAGAAAATGAATCACTCTTCAGACTTTTTTTTATGATTATCAACATATTCATCCTGGAGGAATACTCCTCCCCTGAAGCACTAGACTGACTGAGTCTGGTGATCAGTTGTTTTAGAAATTAATAGAGACAATAGAATATAGGTCATTAACTTTCATTGGCCTTAGTCTTAATGTGTGAAACCTGAACCTCTGCCGAGATTGTGAGTGACGCACTCAGGTAGCGTACCCAATTTCAACTCTTCCAGTCTTCATTGCTTAGGGACGATCTTGGTTACAAAGGTGATTCGACGGAGCTGCTTCTTTATCACTGACTTTCTTTGGGGCTCGCCATGAGGAAAGGCATTATATGCAGTGGAAGGAACTGTTCTGCCGTCAATTAGAGAGAGCCACAGTACTTATGACTTTTTATCATGAAGTGACTTGGACGACTGAATAAAATGCCCTTGATTAACAGTGCAATCCTAAACATTTGTGTGTGTGTGTGTGTGTGTGTTAAGTGCCGTCAAGTCACTTCTGACTCATGATGACCCTATGATTCAATGTCCTTCAAAACGTCCTATCCTTAACAGCCAGATCTTGCAAATTGAGGGCTGTGGCTTCGTTTATAGAGTCAGTCCATCTCTTGTGGGATCTTCCTCTTTTCCTATTACCTTCAACTTTTCCCAGCATAATTTTCTTTTCCAATGATTCTCATAATGTGACCAAAGTATGCTGTGGGGATCTCACATGGGTGTGGGGATTGCTTGTTCGAAGCTGCTGTCCAGTAATGAGGCAGGGTGTCCTGAATGCTGTCAGACCTAAAGGCTAGAGGCAGGTAGCGTAGTCAAATAGCAATTTGAGAGTAAGGTAAGAAAGTAATGACAACAGCATTGAAGGAGGGGCACAGAGCTACCTCTAATTGCTAGGGGAGTAACTGCGCCTTTCAAGGTTAGTGGTATTAAGCTTCTCGGAAAATATTGCATTCATGGCACAACATCCAAAATAATTGTTGGTTGATTAAGCATAAAATATTTAATAACACAGGAAAGCAGCCCTCTGGCAATTTGTGGGTTTCATTTAAATTACCAACAATGGCCCCAAAAAAGACCTAAATATGACTAATGTGCTCAAATATAAATACATAAAAATGTATAAATAAAAATGGATCTTGTTTGCTACACAAGAACTTTAAAACGTGATAAAGGAAACCTTTATAGGGACATTTATATCCAGGTTTCAAACAGAAGGTCAGTCCAATCCACAATTCATGGATTGGACACCAGGGAAGGTGTTTTACAATTGCATGTAGCAACCCTTGACTTCCATGGGGGACTCCCATCCAAGTACTATAGGGTTGCCAACTTCCAGGTACTAGCTGGAGATCTCCTGCTATTACAACTGATCTCCAGCCAATATAGATCAGTTCACATGGAGAAAATGGCTGTTTTGGCAATTGGACTCTATGGGGTTGAAGTCCTTCCCCTCCCCAAACCCCACCCTTTTCAGGTTCCACCCTTAAAACCTCCCGCCAGTGGCAAAGTGAGACCTGGCAACCCTAAATTACTAACCTGCTTAGGTTCAGCAATCTGATGAATCGGGCTTGTGTGAGCTATCCAGGTCAGGGCCTTCAGTCCGTACCCTACTTTCTTTCACCCAACTCCTATGTAAATTTATGTTGTTCTTTTTGTCTTAATCTGATCTGTAGGAGGCTTTCCAAGGCTTGCTTGTTTGTCAGGGCTTTTGATGGAGTATGAAAAGCGAGCATCTTTGGGGGAGGTGTATTTGAGGTTTTGTTTGGTTTTCAGAGAATCAGTGTGGTGTAGTGGTTAAGAGCGGTGGTTTGGAGTGGTGGACTCTAATCTGGAGAACTGGGTTTGATTCCCCCACTCTTCCATATGAGCGTCAGATTCTAATCTGGTGAACTGAGTTGGTTTCCCCACTCCTACTCATGAAGCCAGCTTGGTGACCTGGGGCTAGTCACACAATCTCAGCTCCACCTACCTCACAGGGTGTCTGTTGTGGGGAGGGGAAGGAAGGTGATTGTAAGCCAGTTTGATTCTTCCTTAAGTGGTAGAGAAAGTCAGCATATGAAAACCAGTTCTTCTTCATCATCATTGGTAGTGTTTTAATTACAATTTATAAGCCACCTTGAGCCAAGAGGAAAGGTATAGATTGTAAGGTTGAATTAATATAGACTAAGAACATGCCTCCCACCCCCATTCCTCCCCTTTTTTTCCAGATGCAACAGCAATTCTCCAGATCTCCAGCTATTACCTGGAGGTTGGCAACCCTAGGTTCCCTGGTAGTGCACACTCTCGACATGAGCTGTTGGTAAGGTCTTGATATGTATGATTCTAACGTCTGAAAAGCAGCGTATATAATACTGCCTTTTTTGCATACACCCTTTCAGGTTTGTTTGCAGGTTATTAAGAGGATAGCATTTTAAGGTGAAAAAAATAGGCTATAGGGTTGCCAGGGCCCCCTTGGCCACTGGCGGGGGTAGGTAGGGCTTCCACCTTCAGGTTTGGAAATCCCTGGGGATTGGTGGGTGGAGCCTGGGGAGGACTGGGACCTCAGTGGGATACAGTGCCATAGATTCCACCCTCCAAAGCAGCCATTTTCTCCAGGGGGATTGATGTCGGTAGTCTGGAGAGGAGCTGTAATTCCAGGAGATCTCTGGATGTCATCTGGAGGCTGGCATCCCTAAATGGACCTTGCTGGAAATTCCATGCAAAACTGTTTCTGATAGCTGTTCACATGCATCTCAAAGCATCAGCATTCGTTTTAGCTACTTCTCTTAATTGTCTCTTTTCCCTCCCTCTTTCCCCCCTTTACAGGATTACATTTTGCACCAACAGAAGTCACTGTTTGAACTTATTTAACGATATTGACGAAAATAACCCCAAACCCTCCTCTTGTGTGGGTTGATTTAGCTACAAATCACCTGTTTCACCAGTGAGATCATTAATGAGCCTGAGGCTAGATACATTAGGAGGAAATCTGAGCGCAAAAAAAGACGGGGGGAAATATATACATATGAACCGTGGCTTGGAAGAGCCATTACCATCAGATTAGCTCTGATTCCCTACTGGAACACCAAATTACCCTGAAGGAATAATTATAATACATTAGTAGAGGTTTAATTTCCAATAAGTGCTGTCTGTTTAAGTGATAGCAATCTCACCATGGCTTGGAGAACAATAGATCACAGTATGGGTGCAAGGGAACCTGGGTGGAATTAAAAGATGGATCATAAAAAATTCATTATCGTTCGAAAACAGGGACGAAAATACGCCTCACAACTTTCAGGGTTGCTATTTTTGTGGGCAGAACTTTGTTTACGAAATGCCCCCCCCCCTGAATAGACACAGGGCCTATTGCCGTTTATAGAGAGGGAAGAGTGGCGACTTTTGCTCCTGTCGTTTGCACTGCAGAGTTGCTATGAAATTCAGACGCTCGAGAGCTAGATCTACACATGCAGTGGCATTTCAAACTTGCAGATGGGGGAGGCTTGCTGTGCACAAAAGGGCTCTCCTACTCCCCCCCCCCAACAACCTTTTAAAGATCCCTGTAAGAAAACGAGTATTATTCCCCTCATGGACTAGTAATCTGTTTATCGTTATTATTATTTTTTAAAAAAATACAGATAATTGTTCAAAATGGCATCCACCGGTACACCTGGTTTTTAGTTAACTGCCAGGGCCACACAACATGGTTCTCCTGTAGGGTTGCCAGCCCAGCACTGCCAACACCAGAGAGATGGGAGGGGAAAACTCTATGGTAATAACCATAGAATTTGGGGAAATTCCTAGAGTGTTCATCACTGCTGTGGAGCTCTAGAATGGGAGGTTGCCAAACTTAATAGACAACCTAACCCCCCTTCTCCTGGGGGGAGAACAGAGAGCTATTGTGGTGTAGTGGTTAAGAGCAGTGGACTCTAATCCAGAGAACCAGGTTTGATTCCCCACTCCTCCACATGAAGCCAGCTGGGTGACCTTGGGCCAGTCACAGTTCTCTCCAAACTCTCTCAGCTGCACCTACCTCACAAGGTGTCTGTTGTGGGGAGAGGAAGGGAAGGCGATTGTAAGCCTGTTTCAGTCTCCTTAAATGGTAGAGAAAGTCTCCTCCTCCTCTTTTTTATCCTCACAGTAACCCTGTGAGATAGGTTGGGCTGGCCCAAAACGCCCCAGTGAGTTTCACAGCTGAGTGGGCATTTGAACCCTGTTCTCCCAATTCTTCGTCTGACCTTCTAAGCACTACCGGACACTTAATTTTTCTGCATAAGTTGGCCTGGCCTACAGCCAACCTCTCCACCAGTAATGGGAAAAGAGCATCAGGCTAGGCATACCTGGTTTCAAATCTTCACTTGGTCTGGAAGCTTCCTGGAGAAACTTCAGCCATTCGTTATCTCTCAGCTGAACTTACCTTACAAGGTTGTCATGGGGATAAAATAGTTGCCAGTCCAGTGCTTAAGTGTGTGGGGGTGCTGTGAGCTGCACCCTGTCCCACTAGCCAACCTTTGAACTACCCCTATTGACCTTCTTTCAGGAACAACACGATTAAAGACACAGTAACTGTAGCTGGATGAGGAAGGCTGGATGAAAATGGCCACAACTTTATTGATTGCAGAAGCAAGGCATTGGCATGGCATAAAGGCGTGATCCTTCCATCAACCTGCCCGCCTGCAGGCTGATGCCCTTAACTCTCAGCCCAGCTGCTGGGACCAACCAAGATGGCAGTATCTGTGACACACGTAGATGGTAGCCAGCTATGTGGTCCCCTGCCACTTGGTGGGAGGCCATTTGACAGCCCCTTTGCAAGGCATACCCCTTGACAGTCCCGAGCTGGCTTGTCCCTGGCAGCCCTTGCATTTGGCATATCCCCTTCTTGTCTCCCCCAGCACCTCTTTAAAGGGGTCCTCCGATTGGGGATAGGGGGCACGCAGGCTGGCTTTCCCCCAAAACTGCATCTGGCCCCAATGCCAACTGCCAAAGTTGTGACAAAGAATGAGTAAGCAACAACAAAATCATACGTTACAGTGGTGGGTGGGTGGGACAACCGAAGCCAACTGAGCTGCTCCTCCAGCGGGCCCTCCTTTTATACAGGGAAGCCGGACCTAAGTGGAAACACCCTTGATCTGGCTTCCAAGGGCCTGTCCCCGCATGCAAGCTTGGGCCTGATTGGCCCTTTTGAACTGAGGCCCCCTCACCCGGAAGCCATTCCCCCTTTCTGGGAGAAGGCAAACCACGTGGCTTCCTCATTGCCAGGTTGCCTTCCTCCCTGCCAGCCGCCTCCTCCCATCGCCCGGGAGGCAGCCACGCAGCACAAGTGAGACATGGGCGGCCGCCCAGGCCCCCCACTTGCCTCGACCACCAGCACCAGCTCGCCCGCGCTCAGCTCCCCATGCCCCACCGAGCCCAGACCGGCAAACCGAGCTCGTCAGGGGTGAGTCAGAGCCGTGCTATCTTGTCAGATACACCTTGGAGGAAAGAGATGTTATTGAGAACAAGCTCAGAGGAGAGCGGGTGAGCCCTAATAGTTAGATGCTAGATGGGATAAGTGAAGAAAGTGTGTGTACGAAAGAGATACTAGCATCTTGAAATCAGTGGGCTTAGAAGAGTGTAACTAGGGTTGCCAACCTCTAGGTACTAGCTGGAGAGCTGCTATTACAACTGATCTCCAGCCGACAGAGATCAGTTCACCTGGAGAAAATGACTGCTTTGGCAATTGGACTCTATGGCATTGAAGTCCCTCCCCTCCCCAAACCCCTCCCTCCTCAGGCTCTGCCCCAAAAACCTCCCACTGGTGGTGAAGGGAGACTTGGCAACTCTAGGTGTAACCCTGTTTAGAGTTTCGTTAGTAGGTAACGTGTATATATACGGAAGAGTATTGCAAAACAAAGAACAGAACGGTGAAATTTTTAAGTATCCACCTGTACAGGATTAAAAACACCTAGAAGTTCAGCAGAAAACCACCCGTAGTTACTGCATTTATTCGAGGCTATATTCTCTTCCAGTAAATGTCCATACCCAGCAGGTTCCTGGCGTGTGGATCTTTTGATGGAGTACTTAAGACAATTTGCTGAATACAACCCAGAGGCCAACCAAGAGTGAACGCAATTGTTCTGTGTTTAGTGGAAACATTAAATAACAACATAGGGCAAAGCATTTTTGTAGGAAGCCAGAGTCCTGGTCAGGACAGCTCTTGCAAATCCATTTTGTTGTTTTCGTTCACGCCGTTCGACATTTTGGAGCTGCTGAAATGGGGCAGGGTGGTGGTCCTTGTTGAATAACAGACCAAATCGACCTTAAGGCATCCAAACGAAGTGATCTGAATTTGGTACACAGCAGGATGCTTTAAAAAAAATCTTCAGCATGCAACTGGGCCAAGATTAAAAAAGAAAAGATAATGTAGAAGCGGTTGCAGAGAAGCCCCCACTACATTAGAGTTCTAAAGGAATTGACTGTAGGCATTTGGGTTTTTTTATTAGTGTTATTATCTTTTTTATGCGTTAACGTTTTTGTGGGACTGGATGGTTAGGGTTGCCAACCTCCAGGTGGTGGCTGGAGATCTCCCGCTATTACAACTGATCTCCAAGAGACAGCGGTCAGTTCCCTGGAGAAGATGGCCGCTTTGGCAATTGGACTCTTTGGCATTGAAGTCCCTCCCCTCTCTAAACCCTGCCCTCCTCAGGCTCCACCCCCAAATCTCCAGCTATTTCTGAACCTGGAGTTGGCAACCCTACTGGATGGTAAATAAGCTTTTAAAAAATTAAACACAAGTAGTGCAGCCAGTGATAAGCAAGGAGCCAGTCAGGCATGCATGCCGATTTCTCTGCCACCATAAACCTTGAATATGCATTGCTCCAACGCAGCTAAATACCAAAGACATATCCTGCTTCCTGTATATGTGGAGGGAACCACGAGGGGTGGCTCTTTGGGATGCAGTTCGTTTGCAGGGTTGCCAATTTCCAGGTGGGACCTGGAGATCTTCTGGAGGGTGAAGAGATTCAAAACAGACAAAAGGAAGTATTTCTTCACACAACACATAGTTAAATCGTGGAACTCCCTGCCTCTGGTTGTGGTGATGGCTGCCAACTTGGAAGCCTTTAAGAGGGGAGTTGACATGTTCATGCAGGATAGGGCTATCCATGACTACTAGGCAAAATGAATACTAGTCATGATGCAGACCTATTCTCTCCAGGATCAGAGGAGCACACCTATTATATTAAGTGCTGTGGAACACAGGCAGGATAAATATTGCTGCAGTCATCTTGTTTGTAGGCTGAGAGAATTCAGAGAGAACTGTGACTGGCCCAAGGCCACCCATCAGGGTTCATCTGGAGGAGTGAGGAATCAAACCTGGTTCTCCATATTAGAGTCTGCCACTCTTAACCACTACACCACTCTGTCATACATTTAGCCAGCTTCTTAAAATGTTCCAGTCCATCCGGACTTTGTTCATATTTGTTCATATAAATGTTTGAGTGTGGTGGTGGATATGACCTCTGCAACTTTTTCCTATGGAAAAACTTGGTAACTACTGGTATTTTCATTTTGTTTTATTATTTCTTTTAACTGTATCCTATCTGTTCATCTTAGGAATACTTATGAGACAATAGATAAATGAGTTAAATAAGCCATCAACCTTCTCCAAGATGGAGTCTAGTAAATGGTGGAAATTCTTTCTGTCTTGCTGTTTCTAGCCGTCACTTAAAATTGCTAGGAATTTTGGTTGCAAATGTGGCCTTTTCACACTCTTTACTAATCACATTTTTAACCAACCTGCTTTTCTCTAATAATAAGCAGGCTTGTGCTAGTTTCGGCAAAGTTTTGTTTCTGGTAGTCGGCATTTTGATGTATTCATTTGATTTCTCTCTTGACATTTAAGGTGTATTTTTTTTCCCTTGTCTCCAGTATATATTTTCTCGCTTGCCATAATGTGTGGGTTATGTATGAGGCACTTGCTCAACTCTGTACTTCAGGTTTGCCCAAGTATTGATTTATGAAATCCAATGTGATTCCATTACTGTGTAAAGAGATTAATATTTTCTTAATCTTGTCAGGTTTGCGGTTGGATTTATATTTGTCACAAATGTGCATAGGTGAAGGTTTTTCTTATTTTTCAGTTTGATAGATTTAAAGTCAGGGTGTCAGATACAGATCTAAATAAAAAATATGAAGGGGCCAAACCTATATCTCTTACAGTAGTCAGACGATGGCTTAAAATAAATAGGATCTCGATCAGCAAGAAAATGTTTGTCTTCAACAGCGGCCTTGAGAGAAACAGTTATGAAATTCAGACCACACCCCACGTAAGTCTTGAAAAGCTGAGTAAGCTTTTTATAGAAGTCTTTAGTTTTTTAACTTTGAAACTTCACAAAAAAAGCTGTGTATATAGCAAAAAAAATTTCTATTACCAACAGAGAAGAGCCAGATTGGTAGATGTGTTGAGACCAAGGGTTGCCATCTCCAGGTTGGGAAATACCTGGGGTGGAACCTGAGGAAGGCAAGGTTTGGTGAGGGGAGGTCCCTCTTCACCACTGGTGGGAGGTTTTTGGGGTGGAACTTGAGGAGGGCAGAGTTTGGGGAGGGGAGGGACTTCAATGCCATAGAGTCCAATTGCCAAAGTGGCCATTTTCTCCAGGTGAACTGATCTCTATCGGCTGGAGATCAGTTGAAATACTAGATCTCCAGCTAGTACCTAGAGGTTGGCAACCCTAGTTACACCCTTCTAAGCCCACTGATTTAAAGATGGCACTTCTAGTCTCTCTTTCGTACACACACTTCCTTCACTTATCCCACCTAGCATCTAACTATATTGTAATAGCAGGAGATCTCCAGCTAGTACCTGGAGGTTGGCAACCCTACAGAGCAGACAATACTGAGCTGGATGGACCAATGTTATCACTTGGTATAACAGCTTCTCGTGTTCATATGAGATGGGAAAAGAGGGAGAAAGTTCAGCGGAGTTGGCATTTGTGAGAAACAGAAGCAAGGTTGGAGAGCTATGGGTAAAACGCTGACCTGTATTAAAGTGGGTCTCGTTTTAGAAGACTGGGGATAAAAATGCATTGCAGGTCTGAAAATAGTATCTTGCTTTAAGACCACTTACAGAGTTGACCTGAATTGGGAAAGGAAATTATTTTATTGAACCTGCTCCTAGTTTGAAGAGTTTGGCAACAGCATAATTCAGGGCAGCCATTCTGAAAATACTTTTCAGTTGTTTTCATTACCACTGTTTTCTTGATTTCCCCAAGATGTAGTTAGAAGATCAAATTAACTGTGTCAGCAGAGGAATAGGGCTTCCAGCTCCAGATTGGGAATTTGGGGGCGGAGCCTGAGGAGGGCGCGGTTTGGAGAGGGGAGTAAGGTTGCCAGGTCCCTCTTTGCCACTGGCGGGAGGTTCTTGGGGCAGAGACAGAGGAGGGCAGGGTTTGGGGAGGGGAGGGGAGGGGAGAGACTTCAATGCTATAGAGTCGAATTGCCATTTTCTCCAGGTGAACTGATCTCTATCAGCTGGATATCAGTTGTAATAACAGGAGATCTCCAGCTAGTACCTGGAGGTTGGCAACCCTAATTCTGAGCCAGATCTATTGTAATATCGGGAGATCTCCAGGGGCCACCTGGAGGCTGGCAACCCTAGGCCTACGGTTCTCCTAGAATGACACCTGACTTCCATACTACAGATATCAGTTCCTAGGAAAGGCAACTCCAGGTTAGGAAATTTCTGGAGATGTGGCGGTGGAGCCTGGGAAGGGCAAAAATTGGGGAGGGGAGGAGCTAGCAATGCCACTGGCATGGTTTGATACCGGATTGAGGTGAAAGATATTCTGAGACTGTGGAAGGGGACACTGACCAGATGCTGTAGGTATGTTCATTCAGGCATTTGGCCTCCCCATATAATCTTCCCAAGTATCTGTACTTAAAAAGGATCTCACAAAGAAGAGTGCTGAATGAACTGGTAATCCGCAGATAGATTCCTGCTGTGATTTCAGCGCTCATGTAATTGGGGACAGAGAAACTTGACTGGTTAACATTTTTCTTCCTCCGCACTTCCTAGCATAAAATGATTTCTTCTAATTATGTAAAAAAGATGCAAGTCAAGTGCTCAATACATCAAAATAACATTTACGTCCGTTGGATTCATCTTCAATAGACTGCACAGAAAGGACAACCAATTAAGATGAACTTTGCTCTTTTCTCATCCGGTTCTATGCAGCCATAGGGAGGAAACGGTTGAACCGGCCACAGTTTCTAGCAGCAGCTGTGCACAGCTGAAGTGTGCAGAACAGCCAATTTAATTAGTGTTCTTTGCATTATACCTTCTCATAGTTCTCCTTTTTTATTCTAAGCAAAAACGTTAAGTGTATTAAACTCCTATGAAAAATTTCACCGGCTTTATCAGTTGCTTGTTTTAAGTGCCGTTAAATCATTTCTAACTCATGGTGACCCCATGAATCAGTGACCTCCAAAATGTCCTATCGTTAACAGCCTTGTTCAGGTCTTGCAAACTGAGGGTCGTGGCTTCCTTGATAGAGTCAACCCATCTCATGTTGGGTCTTCCTCTTTTCCTGCTGCTTTCGACTTTTCCTAGCATGATTGTCTTTTCCAGTGACTCTTGTCTTCTCGTAATGTGACAAAAGTATGACAGCCTCAGTTTAGTCATTTTAGCTTCCCTTAAAAGTTCATCAGAGGAGAAACTGAGAGGAAAAACCTAGTGATATGGGAAAGTCTACTGAAACAACTTACCAGGCTGGTTAAGACTTTGGGCTTCTTTCATTATTGTTCAGTCTTCCACATGTGTTACTAGCAGGGCCGAATGGAGGTACAATATTATCTCTCCCCCATCCCCCAGTTGGTTCTTAAACAGAACATGGGTTCATGGAAAACAACCTATAGTTTCTTCGGACATATTTTTCTAACACTAAAGATAGATTATTGTTGCTTTAGAATTGGGAGGTTTGAGGGGGGGACAAACAAAGAGGAGTCCTCCAGAGTTTGCTAGACAGGCGCTACCTATAGGGAGAGATTAATTTGAAGCTGTTGCTTGTGTCGTTTGTACCAAGAATCAGTCCTAGCTGTTTGGGTAAATTCGAATGGACCAAGTCCCAAGGTGCAAATTCAAAATTTTTCAGTACAATCCTATGTGTATTTATTCAGTCACAAGTCTAGCTGAGTGCAACCGTTCTACTACAGGCTTGCATAGCATTTTAGACCTAGACTGCCCCTACCGTAGCATGATGCTGAGGAGAATAAGCTGTGAACCAGGGATTCCATGGTTAAATTCTTATTTTTATTCTGAACTGGCTGGTCAGCCTGTCCTAGACATGGCCCCACCCAGTCTGTGCTACAGGAATAATGTGTACAGGTTGAGTAAACCTTATCCGGACTGCTTGGGACCAGAAGTGGTCTGTATTTCGGATCTTTCCATATATTGGAATATTTTGGAATTTTTGCATATCTTGGGGATGGGACCCAAATTTTATATACCCTTTATACACATTGCCTAAGTGTAATTTTAAACAACATTTTTAATTATTTTGTGTACACTGAATCATCAGAAAGCAAAGGTGTAACTATTTCACCAGAATAGCTGTATCAGCCGTTAAACAAGAGCAACAACAAAACAAACAAAGTAACTAACAACGGCAGGCTTTCAGTCTCCACCTACGATGCAGAGTACAATGTACTTTATTTTTTTAGGTGAGAGGAAACACTGAAAGCAGGCAGCACGGATCTGCCTGCATGCTGGCTCGAAGGGTCCAGTTTTCGAATTAGTCTGGATATGGGATGTCCAGAGAAGGGATACTCTACCTGTAATTCTTTCCAAGTCTTTACCAAATGGACCCGGGGTTCTTCTGGAATGCACACATTAAAAGCAATTGCCATTTAAAAAGGGCAAGGAATTGTGTTATTTTGCAACGTAAAACAAAAATAATATTTTTAGCATACAAGTTTTTTTAAAAAAAAATCTTGCTTTTTTGTTGCGGAAGAATACAATGGCTCTGTGCTTTGGTGGAAAAGTGAAAAAATGTATTCATTCAGAGAAGTTGTTTAGTTAATCTATTCACAGTGTTGGATCCAATGTAGTACCAACAGAAAGTGCTATAAACTCACAGCAATCTCAAAGGTATCAATTATTTGCTTGTGCAAAACCAGTTACCGCCTATCCAGATTTTTCGCATTTTATGGTTATGAATGCATTTGCCGCAATCGCTACTCTAGTAAATAAACCTGGTATCTGTTGTTACCTGAACAACTGATATTTAAAATCCAATATAAAAACAGTTTCCATCTGCAGCACCTCTGGCTTTCTGGAACAGTTTCCAATTTATCTAATTGAATGTGATTTTTTCCCCCCTACAATTGTCTGTAGGGAAAGGCATGAGTAATCAAACCCATTTCTGGTTTTGTTGCCAGATTTAAATACAATTCTTCAAAACAAATATTCAGGGTTTTTTTTTTTAAACACAACAATAGTGAAGCCTAATTGCTTGGGCAGTAATGATTACGAGACACTATGAAGAAAAGAAATCATTGTAAAATCTAATTAGCATTGAGTCACTTGAGCATCGTAATGACTAAGGATTCTTAACCATGAAAACATCTCAAACACATACCGTACTCTCTCCCACATTATATAATTCTCTTTGCCCAACAACAACAAAATTCAAAGCAGAGTTTAGTATGGGACACTGCAGTAGTGACTTTAAAAAACAACAACTATCAGACTGGAACTAGCAAGCAAATAGTCTATGACTAATTTCCAGTTCACACATGAGTATGTATGCTTCATTACAAATTGAATGTGTGAACTGCAGGAATTAACTGTTAGACTCAGTTCTTTAGGATTGTGTGTGTGTGTGTGTGTGTGTGTGTGTGTGTGTGTTAGGATTGCCAGGTCCCTATTTTCAACGGGCGGGAGATTTGGGGGCAGGGCCTAAAGAGGGCGGGGTTTGGGGAGGGGAGGGACTTCAATGCCATAGAGTTCAATTTCCAAAGCGGCCATTTTTCTCCAGGTGAACTGATCTCTATCAGCTGGAGATCAGTTGCATTAGCAGGAGATCTCCTGCTACTACCTGGCAGTTGGCAACCCGTGTGTGTGTGTGTGTGTGTGTGTAAAGTGCCGTCAACCCACAGCAGACTTTTGGGTTTTCAAAGCAAGAGACTAACAGAAATGGTTTGCCATTGCCTTCCAATTCATAGTGACTCTGGAATTCCTTGGTGGTCTCTCATCCACATACTAGCTGGGGTGACCCTGCTTAGCTTCTGAGATCAGGTGACATCTGGCTAGCCTGGGCCATTAAGATCTGGACAGGACTACCTATATAATCCTATACTATAAATGAAGGGAACTATAAATGAAGGGAACGAATAATGCAAAATTAAAAGGGCCAAAAGATAGTTAACTGCAGCATTTGATTTTTATATCATATATCTCAGAACTAATTGTCCAAGAGAGTTAGGAGCTTTTAACTAAGTCACGTGGAACTGTATCCAAGGATTTCCTTCTGCCCAGTGAGGAGTCTTCCTTTTAGTGGAAGGAGGTCCTTAGATTTAGCCTCATGGTCTTTACTCAGTTCTGATGGGAAAGGGCCATAGCTCAGTGGTAGAGCATCTGCTTGGCATGCAGAAGGTTGCAGGTTCAATCCTCAGCATCTCCAGTTAAAGCAGGGGTGGGGAACGTCAGGCCCGGGGGCCGTATAAGGCCCGCAAAATCATTTGGTCTGGCCCTTCATGGGTTCTGGCAGATCTCTAGCTCAGAAGGATGCTGCCCTGCCTGAATCTCTTGGGCCCAGCTGGGGACAGCAGAGCTCAAAAGTGAGTCACTCTATGTGGCAGACACTTGGTCATGCCTCTTGGCTAAATGTTTGGCCAAATATAGCAGGCTAATTTTCAAGTTGATAATTTTGTATGGCCCGCGAATGATGTTATAAATATCCAAATGGCCCTTGGCAGAAAAAAGGTTCCCCACCCCTGAGTTAAAGGGACTAGGCAAGTAGGTGATGTGAAAGACCTTTACCTGAGACCCTGGAGAGTCACTGCCAGTCTGAGTAGATAATACTGACTTTGATGGACTGAGGGTCTGATTCAGAAGAAGGCAGCTTCATGTGTTCATGTGATTGATCTCCTGCTGACATACTCCTCATTACTCTGTTCTTCCCCCCTCTATGTATTTTGTGGGTTTAAGACTTTCCTGGTTGTGATCCTTGGGATTATATTCCCAAGGTCATTTATGCCGGGTAAGTTTGTGTTTGTTTTGCGGCACAGTTTTCTGATCTGAATTCTCAAACATCATCTGCATGAAGGCTTCCTCCCTCCCCCAAAAAATTCCAGGAGAACTTTGTGATTAATTATGCATCCCCAGTGAATCAGGGAGCTTCTGAGTCCCTCCCTCTGAAAACACAGTGTCTTTGCAGTTCACTTGGAGGGGGTGGGTCAGCTCGTAAAAGGACTGCTCCCTGTCTGTACATGTGCTTTTGCAAATCTGGGCATTCCTCCCCTCGTTTCTTCAACAGCTCCCTGCCAGGAGCTGCCTTCCAGCCTCTCTTCAGTTGGCATCTTCATGCACATTTCATGAAGGTTGGATAGGAGGGACAGACATGTGGGAGGGAGAAGCCAGAATGGGCGTGGGGAGAGAAACCTGAAGTTAGGACTGCATGGAAATGGTGGGGATTTGCCTCGCTCTTGCCTCGAAGCATAATTTAAGTTTGTTATAAAACAGCATCCTAGAACTGCAGGGAAAGAATGAGGTGGGGGCGAAGTGACTTCTAAAAGTTGGCAAAATCATGAATAATGCAAAGGAAGCCTTGAAGAAGTCCAGCAGGGATACCCCTGCATAAAAATGGCCTAAGAATCATCTACTTTTGAAATCCTGCTGTGTGTCTTTGGCTCAGGGACTACCGGGCGGCGGGGGGGGGGGGGAAGGCAACATGTTACATGTGACAATATACCTTGAAGTGGCAAAAGAAGTGAGGAGGGAGAAAGGGTTTTCACAGAATATTGGAAGGTTCCAAGCCAAGCTTCCTCCTGTAATGGCGGCAGATGTTACTGAATAGGTGTGAACTCTGGTTGGGAAATTCCTGATGGTTTTGGGTTGAGCCTGGGGACAGTGAAGTTTGTGGAAGGTGCTCAGCAGGGATGTGATGCTATAGACTCCGCCCTCCCAAGCTATAATTTCTCCAGGGGATCTGATCTGTATAGTCTGGAGATAAGTGGCAATTATGGGAGAACTTCAGGCATCATCTGGAAGTTGGCAAACATAGAGGGAGGCATCATTCCATTTCCACCCAGGGATATATGAGCTGTAGTCTAATGGGAGCATTTTATAACACAGGGGACAATACAGTTTCCCCCTCTAGACACTGCCTGGATTGCATAAGGGGTTGCTAGGTCCCCCTCTCCATCGGTGGGAGGTTTTTTGGGGTGGAGCCTGAGGAGGGAGGGGTTTGGGGAGGGACTTCAATGCCATAGAGTCCAATTGCCAAAGCGGCCATTTTCTCCAGGGGAACTGATCTCTATCAGCTGAAGATCAGTTGTAATAGCAGGAGATCTCCAGCTAGTACCTGGAGGTTGGCAACCCTAGTTGCATGACAGCCAGAAACATATGTCATCTGTGTTTTCTTTCCTTGAACCCACCTCATATGTGTTCCACCTGAGCCCCTCCTTATTTTTAGGTTTAAGTTCCATCCCTTCTCAGGAGAAAAAAAAAAGTGCATAAATTCTCTTGCATTTCAGAAGGATGGAGAGGTAGGAATACTGTGGGTTGGCAATTTCTAGAATGGATCATGCAGGGCTTTACAATGGATGGAGAGGTAGGAATACTGTGGGTTGGCAATTTCTAGAATGGATCATGCAGGGCTTTACAATGGATGGAGAGGTAGGAATACTGTGGGTTGGCAATTTCTAGAATGGATCATGCAGGGCTTTACAATGGATGGAGAGGTAGGAATACTGTGGGTTGGCAATTTCTAGAATGGATCATGCAGGGCTTTACAATGGATATATAAAGTGTATTTGGTCTTTGGTCTTTTTATTCTTCATTGTCGTTTATCAGTGCTGGAAGGCTGACTATAGGTGCTTTCACACGTGCTGAATAATGAACTTTCAATCCACTTTCAATGCACTTTGCAGATGGGTTTTGCTGATCCAGGGCTAAAGGTGTGGGGGCGAAGCTCCACTCAACCAATAACCACACATTACAATAATATGGATTGAAAGATAACTTTTATGAAAATAAGTGGAGTGTAATTGGCCACTACTTATTTAATTCTGCAACAGATGTAAAATATTGGCGTGGAGTATGGGCTGGATCCATGGACATCAGTCAAACCCAATGCGGCCTGTAGTCTGACACCTTCTCCCAGTGGTCCCGCTGGGAGTGGTTAGGGATGGCACCGGGGTGTGCACCACTTGGTGGTTCCCCTGCCACCTGGGAAGCAGCATCTGGAACTGCCCCCTGAGCTGGGCCTGTCTCTCACCATGCCACTTCCCAAATCCCTTATTGGGATCCCCCAATCCGGAGAAAAGGGGCACCCAGACCGCTTTTCTCCCAAATAAATCCAGCCCAAATGCTCCCCCCGCCAAATAGCAGGTAAGGAGCCCATCCCCCCCCCCCGCTTCTGCCAATGTCTCACAGATGAAGCCACTCCAATGGGCCATGCCGAATACTAAACAACCATAGGTCCATTCCCCGCTTCCTAAAGGCCTCATCATATTCTATTACTGCCATGTCCCCAGCCAAAGCGCGGGCCCGCAATATATTGGCCAGGTGATTTGCAAGGTGCCATCCCCTATCTAGATACGCTGAAGCCACCCTTCCATGAATATGGTGTATCCTGCCATCTATTTATCAAATGTTCTCTCCATATTACTCAATCTTTCCTTCTCTTTCCTTTTCTCCTTTGATGATAAACGAAACCTCCTGCCCTCCTCTACCTCTCTATTTATTAGGGCAAAAAGATCCACGTAGTATCCATCTAGTATATACTCCCTCATGTCCCGGGGGAGGTGAATCCCCAGGGGGGGGTGTCCTCATCATCCCCAAAAGTAGGTGGCAAGGCTGAATGTGCAGCTGCCTGAGTCCCAAACAGCCTGGGGACCCCTCCTTCGTTCCCGGGACCCCTATATAGCCCTCCTATGGAGTGCCCATGAAGGCAGGCCTGGAACATTGGCTGCTGCCAACCAATAATCCTCCCCCATTTCCCCAGAGTTAGCCCCAGAAGAAGACTCACCATCTGAGCTGGAACTATCCATGACACCCGCTGTGCATCTCCCCGATCTCCCTGTTTGAGCCTTCCTCTTCGCTGTTCCTGATCTGCATGGGGAACTCTGACGCTTTCTAGCTGGACTGGACAACTTGGACTGTTGTCTGCATGCGGTGCCCCTCCTGTGATCTCTGGGTGTCAAAATGCCACTGAGTACAGCCACTTCTGTGTCTGACCCCTGCTGCGAGCTGAGGCGCTCGACCCTTTCCACCAGCTCCTCCACTGCGGCTGACAAGCCCTGTAGGGCGGCCTCACCTTGAGAAGGGTTAGCCCCAGCCTGGTCTGTGGCCGTGAAGCAGGTCGTGCTGTTGAAGTGACTAGACTCTTAGAATGGACCACTTCCTGAGAAGTGATATGTTATCTTATTCAGCCAGTCACCAAAGCAGGACTCAATGACTTTACCTACTTTTAAAAAGCAAGTATTTTTATTGATGTACTTATAGTAAAAATGTATATATATGTGTGTAAATGCAATTTACAAAGTCTTTACACTCAGTTACAATGTATGCAGTGACAATGTATTTTGTTACAATGTATGCAGTAAAAAGCAAGCAAGTCTTACAAACTATTCAGTTTAAAAATCCATTTCAAATATAATAGTCAAATAATTCTGATTTAGTTCAAAGTATCTAATTCACAATATCTAGAAATATAATTGAAGCCATACATACCAATGCATCTTCTTCGAGACACTCTGAGTGAGGTCTGAACTTCTAGTCTCACTGTGTCTGTATTTATACTGTTTTAAGCTCCTTGAAAAGGTAGTAAAAAGGATCCTGCACACTAGGGCTGTCAAAAAAAAAAATTCGGTACAGTTCGGATTTGGCCGAATTTGGCCCTTGTGGGTTCGGTACGTGCTGAAGTCCGAACTCCCCCACTTCGGATCCATTCAATTCAGCGGGAATTCAAAGTTCGGAAAAAAAATTCGGCCGAATAAAGCCATTAAAAACACAACCGCGCCTTTCCGCGGCTCTGGGGGGGGGGGCATTTGTGGGCTTAGAGGTCCCAAACTTTCAGCAGAGCTTCAAAGGACGTATATTGAAAGACTCCCCAAGTTTTGTAAAGATTGGGTCAGGGGGGGCTGAGATATGGGCCCTGAAAGGGGTCCCCCCACCCTTAATGTGTATCTCTCAGCAGAGCTTGCCGCCCACGCACAAAGCTCCCGGCCCCGACAAACAGCTGATGAGAGCAAGGGCCCGGCAGGTGCTAAGAACTTTGCAAAGCAACACAACTGCAAAGCAACACCTTTGCAAACATGCAAAGGGCGGGGCAGGTGTGAAGAATTTTGCAAAACAATACAACTGCAAAGCAACACAAGCACGCAATGCAACACCTTTGCAACAGTGCAAAGCAACACCTGACACCTGGGAGTTTGCATACCATGGAAAGGGACAGAGGCAGCTAGCTATGCATAATGAGCAGGAGGGGGTGGAATTTCTCCTTTTGCATTGGACTTGGGACCAGGCAGATGCATTCTTTAAGTCACCATTTGAAAACCAGTTTTGAGCAAGCATCAAAATAACCTAACTGATCTTATGAATGAGGAAAAACCTGAAGAATAAAAATGAAGCCCCCCCTCAAACCAGGGAGAGAGAGACTGGAGGGGGAACACACACCCCAGGCAGAACCGGCAAAAGCCCCCTTTGGCTTCCCCCCCCACCCACAGAAACTGCTCCCTCCCCACACACACACACAGACTCTGCTTTCCCCCCCACACACACACACAGAAAAGAAAAAATATAGATTAAAGCCCCCAAAGGGGTCTTACTGTGGCTGTCTTCTGTTCCAAGCACCACTTGCCCAGCTAGCCTGCCAGCCAATGGGGAAAAAAGGAGCAGTGATTCAACAGCTTGGTGCCTGCAAGCAGGCAGTGATTACAGCTTTTGCTCCTTCCCCTTTGTGGCTGCCACCAAGTCTGAGCCCCAAGCCCTGTCACCCGGGCTCGCTCTCCCACTCCGCCACTGCTCACACCAGCCTCCAACGCTTCCCAGGGAGGGACCTTGCAGTTCGTCCCTCCGACTGTCTCCAACGATGCCCAGTGGCAGTCTGAAGGTGCCCAGGAAGCCTGCCTTCTTTTATGCAACAGAGATGGACCGAAGTGAAAAACCCTCCCTGGTCCATCCCTGTCGCACGCCCCCGCTCCCCCAGCCCCCCCCTCTCCAATAGGCCCCTTTAAACATCGGGGGCAAGCTGATTGGAGGAGCTCCCGCGGCCTCCGGCACCCATCCAGGTGCCTCGTGTAGTGGCGAAATTTGCTGTGTGCGCACCCGCTCTGCCTCCCCGCCCTCTGGAAGCCTCCTACGCTTTCCCCACCCCCCTACCCGGCTCAGCAACTCAGGCTCCGGTAAGTCCGGAACCTATAATTTACTGTGTGAAACGATAAAATCCACTTACAAATGATTGTTAAAGTGCATTGAAAGTGGATTGAAAGTGCATTATTCAGGATGTGTGAAAGTGCCCTTTGTCTCTAACACCTTTATTGCTGTTCTGCTCATCTATAATACACTAAGCACTTTTTTTGTGGAGTTTTACTGGTGTGGTGAGATGTTTTTACGCAGTGAGCTGGAAGAGAAAGGGCATCTACCTTTCCATTTCATAAAGCATCCGGGACTTAAAAGTGTCATTTTTAAAAGGTCAAAACTGGAGTTGTGCTTCTTGGTGGGGGGAAAAAACCTGGTACTCGGAGGGTTCCCTTTTTCCTAATTAAAAGCAACTAATTAAACGGCCAGGATTTTTTTCTAATTAGAAAGTCATTAAAATACACTTTTTAGAACAATATTTTTCCACTTTTTTTCTGGAGGAAGCAGGTGCAGCTTCTGCCATAAGTGTCATAGTTAATGCATATTTCAATTGTGGAACTCCCTGACCCAAGATATGGTGATGGCTGCCAACCTGGAAGGCTTTAAGAGGGGAGTGGACATGTTCATGGAGGACAGAGCTATCCACGGCTACTAGTCAAAACGGATACAGGATCAGAGCTGCTCCCCTCTTAAAGCCTTCCAAATTACATCCTGGGCAGCCATTGTGACATCCTGGGGCAGGGAGTCCCACAATTTAACTATGCATTGTGTGAAGAAATACTTCCTTTTATCAGTTTTCAATCTCTCACACTCCAGCTTCAGCAGATGACCCCGCGTTCTGATATTATGAGAGAGGGAGAAAAACTGACTTGATCGGGTTTGGGGCCCTCACAATGTTTTTTGAAACGCCTTTAAAATGGTGGTGGCTTCCCCGTGGCAGCCCGGAGGGTGCCATCACATCTAGCTTGGTCTGCAGAGTTCTTCTCTTAAGCATTTCTCACTCTTGTTTCTTAGAGATGCCTAAGGGGTGATTTTTGGTAGAACTCGCATTAGGCAGTGTGGCTTGAAATTGTCTTTGGCTTGAAATTGCCATAAAAGTATTCCTCTCATATCTGTAGCTGTAAAATATACAAGAATATGTATCAAATGTTAAGCCCTCGATCAATAATGATTCAACTGTAGTTATGTTTTGTGGGGTTTTTTGTTTTGTTTTATTTGTTGGTGGCTGGTGTTGTTGTATTGATGTCGTTATTTTGTGTTTTTAGGGAAGACTGTATTTTGTTAATAAAAATTAAAAAAATATTTTAAAAAATTAGAAAGAAATTGTCTTTGGCTTGCATGGGGGAAAGCGACTCTGGGATCTTAATCCACTTGGTGGTGGCAGCAGAAAGGGCTGTCAAGTCGCAGCGAAATTTACACCCCGCAGCTCAGCCGGCTCGGCTCTCCCGAGGCATCCCAGGCACACTTCGCAAATATTTTCGTGGACAGTTGTTCTTCACTTAGGACTTTCATAGGACTTTCATGGACACTCTATCCGGCTTATTAGAGTCGGTTGGACTCTTATAGTATCATAGCAGTTAATAGATTTAATCTTTTGGCACTACGGAGCCCTTTGTGGCCATAAAGTGCATCCTGTTTGTTTGCAGAGACCGGTTTTGGGGTCTCGTATATATGGGGAATGTTTTGGATATTGTTACATGTTGATTTGATTTGAATTGTAGGATTTATAGTTGACATGAATTAATGTCATTTATATAAGTTTATGTATAAGAGGTTCATATTGGTTGAATCTAATACTATAGTTTATTAGTTGTGAATTGTAGTTTGACTGAGCCTTTGTGCTGTTTTTTTTTACTTGTATCTGGAGGTTGGCAACCCTACCCAGCAGCTTGTCAGCTCTGGGCTCACCATACAAATCCCACAAACAGACTTCCTTTCCTTTCCTTTTATCCCTTAGAAGCTCCTTGATCAATTGATCTTGAGCAGCATATATCTAGTGTTGGAGGGATATAAGGACTGAAACGAATCTCGCCACTGACAATGTAGCCTTGGGGTCCCTATCGCTTAGTAAAAAAGGCATTATGTCAGTCACAGAGGCATTGGATTTGTATATTAAAAGGGGGGAAATATAGTGCGATCGAAGTTCCTCGTAAAAGCGGCATTCCAAAAGGGCATGGGCTAATGAGTCAACAGAGCCAGAAGAGCAAGGGCAGATCCTGTCTGAGTAGGGTATATTCAGAATTCTGCCCTGCATTACCATAGAAGGGTTAGCATTCAATCTAGCCAAGCAAAAAGCTCTACAGAGACGAGGAGTTGTCAGATAATATGTATAGGCAGGCAGACCACGTGGAGGGGGTACTCCGAAGACCTGGGATGAACAGACACGACGAGAACGAAAAGTAGTGCTGTTATAATCAAGCTCTTTAATGCACTTTTTAATTTTGGTAAAAGCTTCAGTTTTCCCAAGATCTAATAACATATCCTGCGAGAAGCCCAACAACGCCAATTTCTCATCTAAGATTTTTTGCCATGAGGATTTAAAAGGGTCATGCTTCAGAGAAGCTAGGAACCCCTCAGTGCTAAAGCACAGTTTAAGGTGTAATTTGAAGGCGGCCAACCACGCCCTAGCTTCAAGTGACGTTTGGCCAAACTCGGAACGAAGAGTAATGCCAGCAACACATCGAGGGGCATTTAGGAGTTTTCGTAAGGACTGAAGCAGTGGACGATCTATAGATTCATTGATGACTGTAATCCAGATGGCAACGCCAAAGAGGATAACTGGGGTAATTTTCAGGTTAAAAACCTGAATAGCCCCTGGAATGTATTTGCCACCTTTGGTGTGAAAAAAATTGACAATAGCACCAACCCCAGGTTTAATTTTGTTGGACACTGCTTTTTGATGGGCATTCCAATTTAGGTTATGGGAAAACAGAATGCCAAGGTGAACAAACTCCTTGACTTGGTCAACCTCAAACAAACAGACTTCCAGGCAGGTGTTCCTACGAAAGCTGGTTTATTAGGAAACATACAGCAAGTTGCAGAAATTGACTTGGAACTTAGCAAGGGCACTAATGAAAGAGAAACTACAGGGATGGGTGCTATAAAGGCAAAAGTACATTTTCAGGGCGACTGCTGGTTGCTAGGGCAACCCCTAAATAACATAGTTTCCCAGAAGCGACCAAAGACTAAACAGAGTTAGAGATGAACAACAGTTAAACCTTGAAACACCACCTGGCCTAGTACTGGGCGCCTTTCCCAGGCCAGTGCCTGACACAGCTGGTGCCTTACCTCTCCAGCCCAGATCTAGCCATGGTCATCCATGTGACAGTCACCTCTAGTCTGGATTATTGTAACTCGCTCCATGTAGGGCTGCCCTTGAGACTGACCCAAAGGCTCCAGCTGGTACAGAATGCAGCGGTGAGGCTCCTTACTGGGGCCTTGCTCCGAGACCATATACAGCCAAAATCCACTTGCAAACAGTCATTAAAGCGCATTGGAAGTGGATTGAAAGTGCATTATTCAGTATGTGTGAAAGCACCCACGGTCCATTTCTTCCCTAGAGAAGATGCTTGAGGAGCACAGAAACTAAAGCCAAAGCGGGAAAATGTCTCCCGAAGTGACACGGTCTAGCGAAAGAGGCCCGAAGCCCCGTACTTTTCCACCGGTTACTATTCATTAATTTAGAGGGCCAACAAACTACGTTTAAAACCTTCCCTCTTTAGCCATGACTTTTTGCTAAATGTAAACATAACGTTTCCAAGACACCTTATTAAACAAATAAATAGGTTTGCATCTTAAAGGTGTTTTTTTCCTCCCCTAGAACTAATGGAGAGAAACAGCTGGTTTTTCTAATTACAAATTCAGCTCTACTGGAATTTTGGGCACCTGTAGAAACACAACAAAGCCCTGAGCCCCAGAGAGGCCTCGTGACAAATCCGTACACCCCTGCCAGTGACCATGAATTATTTCAATGGTAGGGTTTCACACACACACACACACACACACACATCCAGTCCCTGACTTTAAGTAAAAACTTTCCAAATACTTGCTGCTAATTAAAGCGATTAAGCCGTCCTTTGGCACGTTGTTTTATAGCATTCCCGATGGCCAAACTTTCATTTTAATAATTGTTTGCTTGTTTGCCTTTTCCATTTTCTCTATATGCTGAATAAGTCTGAAATGTTTTGTTATTTTTTTCTGAACTCTCCTAAGAAACCTCCTTTCCCCTCCTTTCTTTCAGAGGGCACACAAATGAGCTAAGAATCCACAAGTAAAACTTCCTAATACTTTTCAAATAATGTTCCAGGCCTCAGGGAGTTCATATAGAAAATGTCATCTGCTTATTTTCTGTGCATTGCATTATGACTTGCCATTTACATTTAATACTCAGTGTAACATCTGGTAAGTCACGGTTGGCGATAGCTAATGTGAGATACATTCAGCAGGGCTCTGTCCCAATGTGGCAGTTCTTATTGTGGGCTCACACGTGCATATTAACCCCTGTGTGACTGCTGCATGGTGACTTGCATGTATGAATGGGGATTATGGTTGCCACACACCCCGGCCACCGGCAGGGGATGAGAAGGTAGGTTTGCCAGATCCAGGTTAGGAGCCTAGAGATTACTCCTAGAGATTTGGGGGTGGAGCCTGGAGATGTCAGGGACTTCAGTGGGGTATAATGCCAGAGATTGAGAGCCAGTGTGGTGTAGTGGTTTGGAGCAGTGGACTCTAATCTGTAGGGTTGCCAACTGCCAGGTAGTTGGCTAAATCTCCTGTTATCACACAGTATTTCAACACGCAGCCACAAAAATTCCTTTTGTTATTTTTATAAATATTTTTCTTATGCTCACATAGACAAGTACTTCCAGTTCACAGAATCGTCATTATAAACAAAGAAACCTTGTAATATTACAACTAACACAAGCTTATCAAATAACTATAAAGAGACAGGATCAAATTACTGTTCATCAGAGTCACACAAGTCTCTACAGCAACACATTCACTTGCTGCGATCCTCTGTGTTGTATAAGCACTGGGCTCCTCCGTAGTCAGCTGATGGTGGCTGACCGATAATGTCTCTTTCTCTCTTTCTCAAGGCTGTATTGTTGTCCGTGTGCAGCAAGCACCGTGGTAAAAATCACAGCCAGAAATTATGTCAACAATATGACAAGCCACCGGTTTAAGCTTTGTTTCGCTGGTGATTGCTTCATCAGATTAATAATTTCTACATCCGACCACCATTTTGTGGTTCACACATCCAAATCTGTCTGCCTTGTAGTAGCAGGAGATCTCCGGCTATTACAACTGATCTCCAGCCGATAGAGATCAGATCACCTGGAGAAAAATGGCCGCTTTGGCAATTGAACTCTATGGCATTGAAGTCCCTCCTCTCCCCAAACCATGCCGCCCTCAGGCTCCACCCCAAAAATGGTGAAGAGGGACCTGGCAACCCTACTAATCTGGAGAATCAGGTTTGATTCCCCACTCCTCCACATAAGTGGCAGTTACTAATCTGGTGGACCGGGTTGGTTTCCCCAGTCCTCCACATGAAGCCAGCTGGGTGACCTTGGGCTTGTCATAGCTCTCTTAGAGGTCTCTCAGCCCCACCTACCTCCCAGGTTGTCTGTTGTGGGGAGGGGAAAGTGATTGTAAGCTGGTTTGATTCTTCCTGAAGTGAACGAGAAAGGAAGCATATAAAAACCAACTCTTCTTCTTGAACAAAATAATCACCTATTTTAGTCTGTTTACTAGCAGGTTGACTAACAACGTCCTCTACATCCCACTGGGGCGCTTTGCTGCCAATAGTGAAGTTTCCTTTTGATGTTGGGGTTGAAAAGCACTGGCAGATTTATTCTCCATCAATTTTTCAAAATCCCTTCTAAGGCCATCCGCGGCATTAGCACGTTTTGTGGCAATGAATTCCATAAATTAATGGATCTGTTCTGTGAGGAAGAACTTTTGTTTCATCAGCCTTGAATCCACCACCAATCTTTTTTTTTTTTTTTTGGCTGACCCTGAGCTCTAGTCATAACGAGAACAGTCAATGGATAATTATATAAATCTCAACTAGGTATTCGTTTAGTCCCCTTTTTTTCAAAATGAATGATGCTTCAATTAAAGCGCTGCCATTAAAGACTATGCGCTACAGAATTGCTTTAAGATGCATTTACTTTTGCTGACGGTCCACGGAACAACCGGCTCTACTCAATACGTTTTTAAAGCCACGGTTGTCTTGTCTTGGAGCTGATGAAAGCCTTCTGAAACGTGCACAAAAGACTAGCCACACGTTCTCCTTTTCCTTTTTCCCTGTGTTGTACCCTTGTGGACTATTGGGACCGTGGTTGATTCAACTATGGACTTTTATGACCTATGAGCAAGTTACTTTGGGGACGTCTTTGGGTGAAAGTGTAAACCCTTCCCCCTCCTTCTTTTTGTTGGTTGGTAGTCGGGTTGGACTACATATTATTTGACGTTTCTATTGCATGATGTAATGCTTATATTTTTATATTACATATAATTTTGAATTATACAGTGTGGTTTTCTATTTAATTGTTGAGCCCCCGTGCCGCCATTTTCTATAAAGTATCTTGAAGTTGGCAACCCTAGTAACCATCTGGGGTGGGGGGTATGCTGTCATTGAACTAAGCAGGTCTCAGAAAGCTAGCTTGGGAGACTCCCCTGTGTTTTCCCACTATAACAGTGGGATAAATATTTAACTCTGATAAGGGAAGTGGAATATAGCACTGAACGGGTAATATTAAGTAAATATTTAATTTTAGTGTAAACATTTTATTCTAATTGGTGTTTTACGAACAGATATATTGTTATATTTTACCATTTTAAATCAATGTTAGATATCAAACATAAATTTTGTCTAAAAAATAGAAAACAATTCTAATGCAAAACAAGCTGACAATATTACCATAATTTTGTCACCTGGACTGATTATATAAATGGCATATACAGAAAATAATCATTTTCTATGGCTAGTTAATGCATTGTCAAAACTAATGGTTTTCTATAAATGAAGTAAAAATTGCATGATAATACATCCTATAAAGATCTAATCAATCATTTTCTTATTATTAACCTTGAGCCTCAATGTAGTTGTAAAAGGATTTCCATATCTCATAATGCTGCTCAAATGCTTTATCACTCAATATTTATCATATCAGTCATTTTTGCCATGAGAGCATATTCCATTAGTTTATCCCTCCATTCTTCTATGTCAGGAATAAGTGGTTGTTTTCATTTTCTGGCTAAAACTACCCTCGCAGCAGTAGTGGTATATTTGAATACTTCTTTAAGTCGTGTAGGAATTGGTATAATACCTAATAGCAAATTTTTGGCATCAAAAGGGAATTTCTGCTGGAACATCTTTGAAAGTTCTTGATGTATGTTTTTCCAGTATATCTGTAATTTCAGACAAGTCCACCACACATGATAAAAGGAACCATCTAACGCACCACATTTCCAGCAGGAGGCTTGATTGGTCCTACTCATCTTTTTTATCATATTGGGGGTAAATTACCATCTGTAGAACATTTTATACCAATTTTCCTGAACTACCTGGCTAGCTGTAAATCTCAGTTCTGTTGAACATAAGGCTTCCCATTTCTCCATTGATATCATCTCGCCAAGATTCTGCATCTATTTAATTGTATTGGTCTTCACTTGTTCCATTTCAGTTTCATATCTTAATAATTTGTAGATCCTTCCGAGGAGATGGTCTTGATGTTTGGTTATCATAGACTCAAATTCTGCTTGTGATCTCAAACTGCCACTTTTCAAGCAGTCCTCCTTAAGCCTAGATCTCAATTGAAGGTATGTCAACCAATTCAGATCTTTACCCTCTTTTTTTAGAATAGATAATTGTTTTATTTCCCCCGGTTGTCAATCATGCGTTAAATAGTTACCACTTTTCATGGTAACTGCTTAATGGTAAGCTTCCAATGGGGACATTATCATAGTGGGGATGGACATCCTCCTTTTGTAGATATTCCAAACTTTTAGAAGGGCAGGTATTATTTTTCTGAATCATAAACACATGACAGAGAAGTGTATTCTGCCAGGGAGGGTTGGGGAGGGGAGGAAAGTCCCTTTAAAAACTGTAGATGGAGATTCATCTGTACTTTATGGCTCCTGCCAAATCTTGGGCATAAACTGAGAATGGCCAAATGCTATTGTGGGCAGTGAATTTTCAGTGCACCAGTGTACAAAGAAATCACATATTTCTCTTCACAGTGGCTGTCATAAGGTGTACAGGTCATGTCCTTAGATCTCTCTTCCCCCCCACCCCATTCTCTGTGTATGCTCTTAATAGGCATGCTGGGTGAAAATCTAAAGGGACAAGGGTCTTATTGATTCAAAATTAAGGGACCTTGACTATACTGTGTGCACTGGAGTAAATTCGTGAAGTGCCCCCCCATTTCAAAAGTTGATCTCTGATCTCTCTTCACTTAACACAGCATATATGTATCTGCATTGTTTTGTAATGTTATGCTGGCCATGGGCTGTAACAACAAAAAACAAGATCTCTGATCTCTGCTGTCTCTGTAAACTCACACCACAATTAATTGGCTTGTTTTGATGATCTCGTGGCACTTTTTAGGCAGAGAGGATTTGGAAGTCCAGCATCTGTTCTTCCTTGAGTACCAGAATGAGAAGCCGCTGGTGGTTTAGTGGCGATGATGTTAGGCTGGGACCTTGCAGGAAAGGATTCAAATCCCTGCTCAGTCACAAGCTTGTTGGGTGTCCATGGCCCAGTCATTCCTTTTCAGCTTAACCAACGATGCAGGGCTTTGAGAAGCAAAAATGGGAATAGTTTTCTTTTCACTGTGCCCATTTATGCAGGGGTATTTAGCTCGTGATCCCTGCTGGACTGCTTCAAGGCTTCCTTTGCACTATTCATGATTTTACCAACCTTAGAAGTCACTTCACTCCCGCCTCCTTCTTTCCTCGAAGTTCTAGGATGCTGTTTTATAACAAATTTAAAGTCTGCTTTGAGGCAAGAGCAAGGCAAATCCCCACCATTTCCATGCATAGTCCTAACTTTGGTGTTTCTCTCCCCATGCCTATTCTGGCTTCTCCCTCCCATATGTCTGTCCCTCCCATCCAACCCCTTCCCTCAAAGCAAAGTACAAAAGAGGGAGTGAAACCTTCAGGAAATGTGCATGAAGATGCTAACAGAAGAGAGACTGGAAGGCAGCTCCTGGCAGGGAGCTGTTGAAGAAAGGGGGGAGGAATACCCAACTTTGCAAAAGCACATGCACAGACAGAGAGCTTACTCACCCCCTCCATGTAAACTGCAACAAGACTGCGTTTTCAGGGAGAGGGACTCAGAAGTCCCATGATTCACTGGGGATGCATAATTAATCACAAGGTACTCCTGGAATTTCTTGGGGGGAGGAAGCCCTCATGCATATGATGTTTGAGAATTCAGATCAGAAAACTGTGCAGCAAACCAAACACAAACTTCCCCTGCATAAATGACCTGTGTTTTGGCTTATAGTTGGCTGTTCTTCATTGGTTACTTTTGCTGTGCTGTTGTTGTTTTGAAATCTGTTTTATGGTTTGCTGAATTTTTAGGATGCCTAATGAATTGTATGCCCTGACCTGGATGGCCCAGGCTAGCCTAATTTTGTCAGTTCTCCGAAGCTAAGCATGGTCGGCCCTGGTTAGTACTTGAATGGGAGACCACTAAGGAATACCAGGGTCGCTATGCAGAGGAAGGCAATGAAAAACCACCTCTGTTAGTCTCTTGTCTTGAAAACCCTACTCAGCTGTGACTTGGCGACACTTTACACACACATGACAGATTGTATATTCTCACTGATGATATTGCACTTGGGTTTCTATATTATTATTAATGTTAACTGCCTTTGACACTTTGGCAGAGAGGCAATATTCTAACATTTTAAATGGAACATAAATAATTGATGTGCCCTCACTGGACAAAAGAGGTAATTGACTTTTATTACTCCTCTGAAAAATCACATTTCAGGGCATCTTAGAGTAAGTAAGTAACCAGGCCCTGACCTGGATAGTCCAGGGTAATGTGATCTCATCAAATCTCAGAAGCTAAGCTGGGTTGGCTTGGGCTAGTATTTGGATGGGAGTCCTCCAAGGAACACCAGGGTTGTGACGTGGAGGCAGGCAATGGAAAACCACCTCCAAATGTCTCTTGCCTTGAAAACTTACTGTTTGTGACCCTTCAGATGTGACTTGACGGTCCAATTATCTGTGAGATCCTCTATTCTGGTGAACATCATGTGGGATCCTGGCTGCCTTCCAGGCCCTCAATGGCCTCTGTGTGGCTTCTGAGCTTTGACAGGATCAGGCTAGCGTGGGGCTATCCAGGTGCAAGGCATAGAGCTATGTACCATAGAGCTATGCCTAATAATTCTGTCATTAATAATATTTTACACCAATTTATCTGGGTCAGACATGAGGCTAGCTGGCCTTTAAATCCCCAGATACCACCAGTGCCCAGATACCACCAGAAGCCCAATGGGTTTCGACTGGAGTAACTCTCCTTAGGAATGCACTGTACCTCACTCTTGGGTACCATTTCAGAAATCAGCCTCATTTTTGCTACTTGCTAGTAGCGTTAAAAGAAATTCTTTTATATCCTCTTTACCTAGTTTTTCCTTGAAATCCGGCAATCTGTTTCTTTCCCTCTTTTTAAGGAATTTGGAATCTGTTATGAATCTATTCAAGTTTTGTCAATGAAGAAATCTGAAGAGAGGAGGAGCAGGGAGTTTTCAGAGTTTCGCTCTCTAGTTGCTCGGAGGCAGGCAATGTTTTCCCAGACTTTGAATCCTCCTGCTAGTGCACCACCCTGTGGGGTGAAACTTCAAAAAAAAACCCTGCAAGGGCTGAAGTTACAAAGGGGTGAATAGAGGAATAACAGTAAACGATGAAGAGAAATTCCTCTTTTGAATGAGAATAAGAGGAGTCAGTAAATATCTAAAGACAGTGAATTTCAGAAACAAGGGACCCCTCTCTCCATAATGGCACTGCTTTCAAAGTCATCCAGTAGGGAGGCTAATTTAAGTGACATGTTACATATTACTGTTGAGAGGTTAACAATTTCATGTATGAATACTTAAGGAACCCTGCAACTGAGGAACCTCTTCTTTTTAATTGGTCAATTATCCCTTCATCTCTCATCACCACTATTTGTTTCAGTTCCTCAGACACTTTCCCCCAATGCAAACTGTCCCATACCTTCCACAGTGAAGTTTGAAGTGAACAATTCATTCAGATTTTCTGCAATCTCCATATCTTCCTTTGGAACTCCCTTTCACTCATCTGTCATCCAAGAGACCAACAATCTCCTGGGCCAGGTTCCTGCTTTTGATATATTTAAAGCAAGTTTATTGTTTGTCTTAATATTTTTTTAGCAATATGCTCCTCAAATGGTTTATTTGCTTTCTTTACCATCCACTTAAATTTGTTTTGCCAGAGTTTGTGCTCCTTATTTTCCTCATTTAGGCAAGACTTCCAGATTTTGACGGATGCCTTCTTACATTATATGGCTTTTTGACTTTGCTGCTTAACCATGCAGCAAAGTCAAAGTCCACATTAGGAACATTTCCTGATCTGTGCTATGTATTCTGGATTTCTGTTATTGTACATTTAAATACTTCCAGTGATCCTGAAAATATTTAATGCCCTTTAGTCTCTCTTTCAGACTTTCTGTTGACCTATCTCATCATATATATTTTTTTGACATTTCTTCTCCTGAAATGAAATTTGGCCACGTTTGACTTTTGAAGCAACTTTCAATTTATATAAAACTTAATAGCATTGTGGTTACTGTGCCCTGTTGATTCATCTTGCATCTTGTCCTGATTACATCTCTATTCTGAGTGGGGTGTCCCCCCTGCTGGCTCCTAAAGACCCAGATTAATAGGGAGACACTACCATTAATAAATTTATTGATGGGGAAGAAATAGATCCAATTATGAGCTCTATGCACTTACTGCCCTGACCTGGATTACTTAGCCTGGCCCAGTTTCATCAGATCTTAGAAACTAAGCAAGGTCGATCCTAGTTAGTAACCACCAAGGATGTACAGAGTTTCTACACAGAGACAGACAATGGCAAACTACCTCTTTCCACCTCTTCTTTTGAAAACTGTATGGGTAGGGTTGCCTGGTCCCTCTTCGCCACCGGCAGGAGGTTTTTGGGGCAGAGCCTGAGGAGGGAGGGGTTTGGCGAGGGGAGGGACTTCAATGCCATTGAGCCCAATTGCCAAAGCAGCCATTTTCTCCAGGTGAACTGATCTCTATCGGCTGGTGATCAGTTGTAATAGCAAGAGATCCCCTGCGAGTACCTGGAGGTTGTGACTTTATGGCACTTTCCACCATGTACGACTGCGTATGAATGTGCAGAAATGAAATGATGATGATGATGATACTGTATTGTTTAAGTATGCGGGTCTAAAAATCAGTTCCTTGCTTGTTACCGATGAGGAGAATATGAACCATACTAGGGGTTTTTGGATCATCCATAGTTAATGAGAGAGATTAACTAGCCCATGTCTCATTACAAACAGAATACACAGGTTGGGTCCAGGGTCCCCATCTGTATTTTGTGTAAGAGTCAGATGTGACTTGCATGGTTGCAGTCTGAATTGGGTGCCACACACACCGGAACTGATGTGAACCTTTCAGTCACATGACTGTTATACCCATGAACCTGACCTGTGTACTCCAAAATGTGTGAAGACCTGAGATCACCTGGAAAACTTCATGGTAGAGTGATGAATTGGGAACTCAAGACTCTAGACCAAAATAATGCTGTGTTCACTACATTGCAGTGGCTGCTATGATTCAAACCATCCCATCTGGGTCAGTTTTTCTAAGTGCTTCTGAATACTAAACAGGTAACTTCATCAGTATCTTGTCAGCGAGGATTCCCGAGGTTCCTTTTCTTTCAATATCCTGAGGGTTCAGAGGTCAGGAATGAATGGGAAAGGCTTCTGTTAGATTTAGGCAAATTTTGTCTTCCACCATGCTGGCTGATCTTCCTGTGTCCCCCAAGATTCTGGGGTCTCAGGGTCAATTGAAACAGACATAAACTTTTATTAACTTTAAGTAAGAGAGAGAGAGAGAGAGAAATCTATATGCTATCAGGAAATGCCATGCATTTGTTTAAAGCTATCTTTTCCAGATGACTGCTAATTATAAATGCCCTTGAGACCCCTCTCCACTGCATTACCACTAAGAACTGATCTCTTCAGTGAAGGTTTATTTCCTAGTCCTTAATTAGTTCCTTTTATACCATACCAAGATTGCCAGCCCTTACAAAGTATCTAGAATCTGGTTAATTTTGTGGATATCAATAATAATTAATACATGGGGGAATTTTAGGTGGTGTGGTTTCAGTTATCCTTTATGAAATGGAAATTTTGTCATCTAACTCTGAAACTTTCCATTAAATCAGTCCTTATTTCTCTCATCTGCAAATAAAAAAATCAAGACAAGTGAGGTTTATTTTCCTCTCACTAAATCCAGGTGCTTGGGGATATAATCTCTCTTCTAGTTGGGGAGCCACGCGGCAGCACAAGCCACAGGTGCCAGCGCAGCCTCGCCAGCAGCATTTTCCCGGTGCAAGGGCTTGCGCCGGCATCAAAGGGGACATTCCCGGGGACGGATCTGACGTTAGTCAGCTCCCTAAGCCCTTTCAGGCCAGAAACACCCCTTTTTGCAGGTGCGGAGTTATGCCTGCAAAAAAGGCAGGTGGGCCCCCGTGGAACTCCATGAAGAGTCCCACGGGGTTTCCTTTAAAATTGTATTTTTGGCAAGTCACTCAAAATGCGGTAGCAGCATCCCCGGCCACAGCAGAACCCCCCCCGGTTAGGACTGGGGTGTAAGAACTGCACATCGACAGCTCTCAGTATTCCTCCAGTTTGCTTGACGGAAACCTGTCATCCATAACAATAACCGTTTGCTCAATGGGACACCAACTTTGGTCCTTTCCTCAGAGGAACTTCAGTGCCAAAAGTGTTCCTGTGCAGTTGCAGTCAGGAAGAGGGGAAAGCATCTTTGCCTCTAATGAGCACACAAAAGGACAGCCGGGAGAGTAGCCACCGAGAGCTGCTTTAATGAGAAAAGGCTTTTTAATCATGAGATGGTCATGGGAGCGGAGCTGCAATTTAAGCCCCTTTAATGTCTCACACAAGGCCATATATCCTCGTTTATTGTGTTGCTGGGAAATAGCAGAGCAAGCATTTGGCGTCGGCACCGTAATTTAAAGCCCTCGGAGTTTGCTACCCAGAGAGTGTCTTTTCCTCTCTCTGCCATTTCTCCTTCTGTTGATGCCTGGAGATCTGATTCTCAGTGAGGCAGTCAGTGATGGGAAGGAATTAGAGCAAACAGAGTTGTAGGTCAGCTGTGGAGACAGCTTTTCCTTGAGCCAACATTTCTGTCGATGGTCTTCTTGCCATAGTAGGGTTGCCAGGTCCCTCTTCACCACTAGGTGAACTGATCTCTATCAGCTGGAGATCCGTTGTAATAGCGGGAGATCTCAAGCTATTACCTGGAGGTTGGAGCAACCCAAAACAGCACTATAACACTATAAAGCAAATAAGTGAATTTTATAAAGTGCAAAGTGAATAAATATATACAGCATATACAAAGGGAGTACAAACAGATACAAAATTTACAATAACAATCCAATAAGTATGACTTATCAAGAGGATGCCAAGGATCCTGATTCAACAGGTAAGTTCAAGTAATCAACCAATTAAGGTATCATTTGATATTAGAATTTTTTGAATCATTCAAATTCTTTTTAGGTTGCAGTTATTGGAACAAAGCCACAGGAAAAAGATGTCAGACGTGTTGTCTAGATCGGGACCACGTTTCGCATATGGCTTCTTCGGTGACCTGTATCTGTGTATCAAAAATGCATGTATTCAACTAATAAATCAACATTTATAATAGACATTAAAACATTATTTAATCAATAATAAAAAGACTATGCAAGCATAAATATTCTTACCAATAATAGATATAAGTATAAGTGCCTTAGTAGGTGTTGTCTCATAGGGACCGCAAAGATTTGTATCCAGGCCTCCAAAAGGACAGAATAGTCAAGGAAAGATAAGGATGGTATTTAAAAGTAAAAAGGATTTGGCTCTTAAATGATCGCAGCTGTAGCAGACAGGCTCAGAAAAAAACTCAGAAAAAAGGGTTCTTAAAGTGATGCTATCCTAAAAAACAGGAATAATCTAATTCATTGTTTAGACCATTGGGAGACAATGTTCCCATAAGGAAAATAAGTTTAGTCTCCATTTGGTGCAGTGTTTTTTGGATATTTTGCGAGTCCACTTTATGGAATTTGGTCAAGAAAAAAACTAGACTTGATTTGCATGCTGCCTCATTAGCTGATTATTGTAAATCAGAACTAATTCCTAGGGGTCTTAGAATTCAAAAGGCTCCTGCTTTATTCATTGAAAGGTCTTCTTTTAAGGAACGGTGGGCTGCTATTTTGAATCGCTGTTCAATGGACCTGATGTTATTAATTATCCAACAAGCCTCCAGTGATTCCAACAAAATGGAGGATGATATTAAAAAAGCTAAGGATGTTATCTTTCCTTGACTATTCTGTCCTTTTGGAGGCCTGGATACAAATCTTTGCGGTCCCTATGAGACAACACCTACTAAGGCACTTATACTTATATCTATTATTGGTAAGAATATTTATGCTTGCATAGTCTTTTTATTATTGATTAAATAATGTTTTAATGTCTATTATAAATGTTGATTTATTAGTTGAATACATGCATTTTTGATACACAGATACAGGTCACCGAAGAAGCCATATGCGAAACGTGGTCCCGATCTAGACAACACGTCTGACATCTTTTTCCTGTGGCTTTGTTCCAATAACTGCAACCTAAAAAGAATTTGAATGATTCAAAAAATTCTAATATCAAATGATACCTTAATTGGTTGATTACTTGAACTTACCTGTTGAATCAGGATCCTTGGCATCCTCTTGATAAGTCATACTTATTGGATTGTTATTGTAAATTTTGTATCTGTTTGTACTCCCTTTGTATATGCTGTATATATTTATTCACTTTGCACTTTATAAAATTCACTTATTTGCTTTATAGTGTTATAGTGCTGTTTTGGGTTGCTCCAATTATCCTTACAGCACTGAGCCTTCTTTTCTTGTGGATTACCTGGAGGTTGGCAACCCTATGCTGTAGTGATGTAAAAGCCATTTGGAATCAGAAAGGTGTTCAGTTAATGGTAACAAGAACAGATTTGCGGAGGGTATCTGTGTTGGTCTGCAGTAAAACAGCTAGATTTGAGTACAGTAGCTCCTTAGAGTCCATCAAGATTTTGGCGGGAGGTAATCTGACAAATCAAGTGAATGAAAGACCCAGTGAAGAGTTTCAAAATAATTGGAAGCTTTATTATTCATAGATTTCATAAAATGGTGTACAAACAACACCAAGTATGCTTGAATATAATTTTACTTTAGAGAAGAAAGCATTAGATGTTAATTCAAAAATAAGTTAGTGTTAATGTTAAACTTAGCAGAATATGCAGTGATGGTTTGACTAATCTTATTTTAGAGAAGAATGCATTAGATGTTAACCGCCAAAAATTAATGTCATTGTTAAAAATATTAGCAACAGAGAGAAAGCTAGCAAGTAAGAAACTAAGAGGACCATATATTAGCATCTGCTATTACAACTTATCTCCAGCCAATAGAGACCAGTTCCCCTAGAGAAAATGGCCACTTTGGCAATTGGACTCTATGGAATTGAAGTCCCTCCCCTCCCCAAACCCCAACCTCCCCAGGCTCCGCCCCAAAAACCTCCCGCCAGTGGCAAAGAGGGACCTGGCAACCCTAGCTAAGACTGGAGTAACTTTGTATAGGGATTTGTGCTGTTAGTGTTGTTATCCCATAATGCATTAAGAAGGAGAAGGGAAGAGAAAATGCTGTGACAGCTTTCAGTAGGTGGAGATGAATTGGAGGAAGAGGCAGTGGAGATATATAGGGAAAGCTTTGTTGACTGGCCACTGGTTGACTTCCATGCCTATCGAGTGAATTAGGCAGCTGCTGGGTAATAGTTAGTTAAGGAAAGTAGTGCAGGAATCTTAGGCTATAATTACTACAACACAAATGAGTGAAACATCAAAGTGTAATCAATGCATACAATAGTGGAAAGGGACAAACATACAACTATATACAATGGTATTTCAATAGTCCACAAAGGTATGTATAAATGTGTTTTTATCAATAGTCCATAAGGGTACATAGATCCAAGAAGATTCCAATAGTTGGTCACAAGACCTCAGCAGATGTGTAAAAGACTATTATGAAAGGAAGACGATCGTTTCATTCTTCATCAGTTCCATCCAATTCATGCAGTTCAAAAGGTATACAAGGTTCAAAAATTCATTTCTTCCCCTTAGGGATAAATCTTATAACTATATCCATTGGCAAATGTAATAGTCCATATGACTTAAAATCTATAGAGGATATAGTTGGAATAAACAGAAGTCATTGCAAATGTAACAGTTCCACAAGGGATACACAAAGTGAATCAATAGTTAGTGGGTAATACTTAGTGGCATATTCCTTGTGGTTTCTGGTTACCCAAGCATTTACTGAACCAGGTTGTAGAGAGCAAAGGCAGATTTTACCCTGGGCATCAGAAAGTCCCTCTTTGGGGCATAAACCTGGTCAAGTTCCTAGTCTACTAGTCTAAGACTTTACTTTCTGTGACTGTGTCTAATTTATTTTTCTATTTCACTTTTTGTCAAAACAAATTACTCCTTTAAAAAAAAAACCCTCCTGAAATAAAATGTTCCTAAAATATATGGTTTCTTCAAGGCAGTGTTAATTAAGGGAGAACAAGCTTGAAAGAGGGGTTTTGTGGCAGATTGCCTGATTTCAGGCTTCCACATAGGGGGAAAAGAAAGCGTTAGCCGAGTAGATAATTTATTTGTACAATGCTGGGTACATTTGGAACCTGCAGACGCATCTCATCCTTGTTGAGTCTTCATTTCAGTGGCGCGCATTGCCCGCTACTGATAACCGAGGAATTCAGTTAATGGCGTTTCAGACACTCCGAGATGTTCTGTAATTATCTGCTATAAAAGAGGAAACTACCACATTTAGCCACCACGGCAGTGACAGCAGGAACCTGTCCTGAATGCAGTTCTCAAGTGTGTACCATATAACCTTGCAGAGAAGGGTGAGAGAGAAAGGGGCAAGAAAGATCTTGCTGTAAACGAGGAGGACTCGCAAAGGCTGGGGATGTGGTCGAAGTTCTTATCCCTGCCGTTTCATTCAGTGTGAAAATTTCCACCTTCTGTGCATCCTAGCAATATGTCTTAATTGTTGCGCCCTTTTCTGTTTTCCTTCAACCGGTTTCCCCCCATGAAACATATACTTCTGCAATGGCATTTAGCGCATCAATAAATCAGCATGACACAATCTACTAGAGGATTTAATAATGTAGATTGTATGAATAAATGACATCGGTATTGTATATAGGGTTGCCAACCTCCATGTACTGCCTGGAGATCTCCTGCTATTACAACTGTTCTCCAGGCAACAGACATCAGTTCCACTGGAGAAAATGGCTGCTTTAGCAATTGGACTCTATGCCATTTAAGTCCCTCCCCTCCCCAAACCCCTCCGCTCCCCAGGCTCCACCCCAAAAACTTCCCGCCAGTTGCAAAGAGGGACCTGGCAACCCTAACTGTGCTGAATACGTCACACCTGCATGTTAAAAATCACCTGCATGTTGTGGTCCCAATTGTAAAATACTTTCCTGGTAGTAAGCCCCACTGAATGAAGTTGGACTTGCTTCTGAGTTGACCTGCTTAGTCTTGCCCCGGGTTGTTTTTCAGATACTATTTAAATTAGGTTTGGATCACCAGATAGTTTTGTCTATTTAGTTGATACGGTTATGCACACCTTGTATGTAAGGTCAGCCCAGTCGAGGTATGTAGATTCCAATGTATATTAAATACATTCTAAGTTGCCAAGCTGGATAGGAATGAGAAGGAGTTGGGAGCAAGACATGAAAATGAGTGGGGGGGCATGGAAAAATTTGGTGGAAGGAGATGGAATGAATGAGAAAAGTGTGGAAAAGAGGGATAGAAATGTAGGGAAACAAGAGGGAAAGGAGTGATCATGCTGATTCAAACTTCAACAGCGCATGTGTTCAGTAGTCCTTAATACAGCCTTGTAAGGTAGGAAGATATGTAGTTATGGCTGTGTGCTCCCAGACTTGGTTGGGTCTGGTACCTTTCCAGCTATTATAGAATCATAGAGTTGGAAGGGACCACCAGGGTCATCTAGTCCAACCCCCTGCACAATGCAGGAAATTAACAACTACCTCCCCCCACATCCCCAGTGATCCCCAACCCTCCCCCTGCCATGCAGGATCCCACAATCAAAGCACTGCCGACAGATGGCCATCTAGCCTCTGCTTAAAGACCTCCAAAGAAGGGGACTCCACCACCCTCCGAGGCAGCACATTCCACCGTCGAACAGCCCTCACTGTCAGAAAGTTCTTCCTAATGTTTAGGTGGAATTGCTTTTCTTTTAGTTTAAATCCATTACTCCATGTCCTAGTCTCTGGAGCAACAGAGAACAAGCTAGTTCCCTCATCAACATGACATCCCTTCAAATATTTAAACATGGCTATCATGTCTCCCCTCAACCTTCTCTTCTCCAAATTAAACAAACCCAACTCCCTAAGTCTCTCCTCTTAGGGCATGGATTCCAGACCTTTGACCATTCTGGTCGCCCTCCTCCGGACACGCTCCAACTTGTCAACATCCTTCTTAAATTGTGGAGCCCAAAACTGGACACAGTATTCCAAGTGAGGTCTGACCAATGCAGAATATAATGGTAGTATTACTTCCCTTGATCTAGACACAATACTCCTGTTGATGCAGCCCAAAATTGCATTGGCCTTCTTAGCAGCCATATCACACTGTTGACTCATGTCCAGTTTGTGGTCCACTAAGACTCCCAGATCTCTTTCACATGTACTGTTGTCAAGCCAACTCTCTCCCATCTTTTACCTGTGCCTTATGAGCTCTATTCCCCTTTTGGGAGAAGACTGATACAAAAAAGGAGTTAAGTAATTCTGCCTTTTCTGCCTCCCCTGTTAATAACTCACCATCCTCTCCACGCAATGATCTGATCATTACCTTGATCTTCCTTTTGTTATGGACATAACCAAAAAAACCTTTTTTGTTGTTTTTAACTTCCCTGGCTAGCCGGAGCTCATTCTGCGCTTTAGCCTTCCTGACTTTTCCCTACATGTGCCGGCTACTTGTTTGAATTCCTCTTTGTTGATTTCTCCCTTTTTCCATTTCTTGTACATGCCCTTCTTAAATCCTGTCTTATCCAAAAGATCATTAGTCATCCACCCTGGTTTCTTCAAACCTCTACATTTTTTTCTCCTCATGGGAACTGATTGAAATTGCGCCTTAATATCCCCCTTTTAAGAATTTCCCATCCTTCATGTACTCCCTTCTCATTCAATATTCTCACCCACGGGAGCACACCCAATAGTTCCCTAAATTCTGTCTCTCTAAGTGCTCTGCCAGAAGCTACGGGGTTGTTACGATAGTTTAGGCATAGATGAGATTGATTTAGGGTTGCTATGTCCCCACCAGGCAATTGGTGGTGGGTAGAGTTGCCAACTCCAGGCTGGGAAACTCCTGGAGATTTGGGGGTGGAGCCTGGGGAGGACAGGGACCCCAGTGGGGGTACAATGCCCTCCAAAGCATCCATTTTCTCCAGGGGAATTGATCTCTGTATTCTGGAGATGCGCTGTAATTCCAGGGGATCCCCAGGTCCCACCAGGAGGATGGCACCCCTAGATTGATCCTAATACATCCTAGATCCCAAACAGCATTTTTATATTATTGTCACCTTCCTTGACAATTATAGAGCAAATTTCCTTTAGTAAACTGCATACAGTTTCTCTGGAACAATGAATAATGTAAGACTTTCTACAAGCCACTTTCAGCAACCCATCAAGCTTCATTGACCTAATGAACAGACTTATTATTTATATTGAACAATGAAAATTCTATTTAGTTAGAAATAATTACTGTTAAATAAAACATACTTGTCGTCTTGTAGTCTAATTGAAAGTGAGTTTGCAGTGGGCCATGATGCTGCCTTTAGGAAACATTCATTAAAGTATACAGGAGCTCATTGTCGAGAAACATAATTGCCAACCACTATGGCCTGTGACAACAGGAAATACTAATTGGTAGGAAAATGGAGACCATCCATATTTCCTGTGAAGTCCTCCACACTGGTGTGTGCAGCTATAGGCACCTGAGCTTCCATTCCAATCACTCACTTAGTTTGAGGACTCGTTTGTTATTTGAGAAACTGTTTCTTGCAGGGGTAGTGGGATCATGTTGGCTGGAAGACCCTCTCATCAATGAGTAGAGTTGCCAGCTCCAGGTTGGGAAGTACCTGGAGATTTTGGGGGCAGATCCTGAGGAGGGCAGGGTTTAGGGAGGGGAGGGACTTCAATGCCATAGAGTCCAATTGCCAAAGCGGCCATTTTCTCCAGGTAAACTGATCTCTATCATCTGGAGATCAGTTGTAATAGCAGGAAGTCTCCAGCTAGTATTTGGAGGTTGGCAACCCTATCAATGAAGGTCTGTTTTCCTCCATAAACAGTGTTTTTCCCCTTGTCGGTCGCCAGGCGTTATAAACTCTGATACAGAATCCAGATTCCACTTGCTCCTGTAATGAGGTTGTCTTGTAATCCCAAAGGGAGCCGGCATCTGAGAGATAACAAACACCATAATAACTCCAGATGAATGACAAGTTTGTTTACCAGTCATCTGTCATGATGTATAATTACTGACTTTAGAATGTATTCCTCCCAGTTCCCTTGAGGGAGAAGAAAAATTACAGCAATCTCATGCCAATCTGCAGCCATCGCACTGTGAATCCTTATTTGGCTCTTCTATTGGTTTATGTCTGATGGCTTTTTCTGTGTTAAGGTTTACGGCCTGATCCGATGCTTGCTTACTCACTAGCAAACCTCGGTACGCTCCAAGGGATTTACACCACCAAGTAAGTGTGCAGAGTATCCAGCTGTATGGATTTATAAGAGCCATTCTTTCCATGGATATTTCTGGAATGCTGCAAAACACATATTGTGTGTTTAGGCTGGCATCTGCAGGAGCCACTATGCAGTTTCCCCAGGGCACATCAGAATTGTTATTGTATATAGCATGCACATTATTGCACATTATTGTATATAGCATGCACATTATTACACATTATTGTATATAGCATGCACATTATTGGCAAGTGCCTAGCTAAACATCATGTTGTTCGTGCAAAATCACAGGTATCCAAGCAGTGTAATGTAGACCGGAATCACTGTTGCAAATCACATCCGAAACTGGCTTCATTGCACAGCAACTTGTGTAGCAGATTAGCAATCAGACGCTGTTATTCTCAGCTTTTGTGCATGCTTGTCCCCAATAGCAAATATACAGTTTTTGGACCAGCAGCAGAGAATCATGAGCATTTTATTTGTGGCCTTCCTGTTTAAGTTCCATCTTCCCTACTGTTCCACTGGAGGCTCGGAAAACTGCTGTAGGCGCAAGTTAGAATAGCTGACAAAATGTCCTTGTGTTGGAGAGACAAGTGCCAAAACGAGGGATGAGCGTTCTTTTGCCATTATTTCTTTTCTCCCCGTCTGTCTGTCACTGCGGCTATGTGCAAGGTTGCACAGTATTTCCTTAATTGATGAGTGATTGTGACAAGGCGGCCCTGTTTTGCAGAGAAATCTTTCCTAGGTTAATGTCAGTTCCGTTGTAAGGTGGGAGCCAGGCAAATGAGCAGTTTAGTCTGAGGCCCGCAGCAGCTCTGATCATCTGTCATTGCCTGTGGGCTCATTCCCCTTTTCCTGTAAAGGACATCCAAACTTGTATTGCGTTGTCAGCTGTGCAAATGCTCAAAGGGAGCAGCGCATTGTTCTGCTTTCATCCTCCACTCTTGGGAATGTTCCTGCAGGTACTGGTGCTGGATATTGAGGAAGGTGTGGCATGATGTTATTTATATGAGGAATGGAGAAGGAGAGAAGAACCTATTGCCCTTGCCCCCAAGATAGGAATGTCAAGTCCCTCCTGGCAGCCAGTTGGAGACATTGGGAGGCGGGTACAGCGGGGCAGCGATCTGCGTCCATGCGTGAGGACACCACTTCCGGCACAATGTGCAAGTGCCGGCATCATACCTGGGGACGCTTTATCACTTACCCCCCAAAATCTATGGTTTCCATAGAGTTTTGGGGAGAGTGCAAGAGCGTCCCCCTCCCCTCGAGTGATGCAGGCACATCACGCCGGAAGTGACATCATCAGGCATGAATGCAGATCGCTAACCCTTTCAGCTGGCCTGTTTCCACCTGCCAAACAGCTGATTGTTGGTGGGCAGCAGCAGGAATCCCAAAATAGTTAACTGCATTTCCACATTAGCTGTTATTTGTTCCACGTTCCATTCACTGCACCTTGAGGATTGGTAGAAAAGGGGATATTTTGTTATCTAGAATCCAGGTATCAAAACAAAACCATGGAGATGACCTTGTAGTAAAGGCCAGCGGAGAGCAATCCGAGCCGCAGGTGGGCATTCTGCTACATGCTTGAATAAGCCTTAGGAAAATTTTCAACAGTAGCATTGTCTGTGATTACAGAACATAACCAAAAGCCTCACTATTCAAATTCGGCCGTAGGAGGTTGCCTTAATAAACTGTTTTGATCTTTTAAAGCCCTGAAGACCTTCTCTGTCTTCCCAATTATTAGGGAAATTCCTCGAGATTTCCGAGTGGGGCCTGGGGAGGATATAATTTGAGGAGGGGTACAATGTCATAGAGTCCACCTTTCAAAGCACCCATTTTCTACAAGGGAACTGAGCTTGGTTGCATGGAGATTAGGGTTGCCAACCTCCAGGTACTAGCTGCAGATCTCCTGCTATGACAACTGATCTCTAGCTGATAGAGATCAGTTCACCCGAAGAAAATGGCCGCTTTGGCAATTGGACTCTATGGCATTGAAGTCCCTCCCCTCCCCAAACCCTGCCCTCCTCAGGCTCTGCCCCCAAAACCTCCCACCAGTGGTGAAGAGGAACCTGGCAAATCTTGTTGATCTCAAAAATGCTACTGCAGACTCAAATGTAACTGTTCTACTGTAGACCAGGATGGCTACCCTCTGAAGCAATCTTGATGTATTTAAGGCCCAGTCTACTAAGTTCTTTCTTACGTGGCATATTGTGGGCTATTTCATCTCTCCTTTTCTTCTGTATGTGGCTTACTAGTTGAATAGTTTATCATTTACTTAAGGATGATGGGTTTGAGTTGGCATCAAATTGCTGTATCCTTAGGAAAAAATATATATTTTTGTTTAGTTGCAGAAAACTGTGACACATTTGTTTTGTCAGCATCCAAGCTGAGATGCTACCTGTCATTCTTAGACTGTCAGCAGGTCACTGTATATATTTTGGATATTTGTAATCTGCAGGGATTACAAATGAGGGGTGACGTCTCATCTTCTCTTCTACCTCATCCCAACACACTGAATAAAAAATGCAGAAGCAGGTTTTTTTTTTTTGCATTGCTTCTTATTCATAATCTGAGACATGTCTGACATGCATTGCTTTAAATGCAAAGGTCATACCTTAAGGATAACACAGATAATGATTCAAAGATATGAGGCATTAATGAGATACACAACCAAACAGCAAGCATACTCCCATTGGACCAGTGCCCTTAGAACCTAGCATTGGGGGTGCATATAGAACCAGAGGAGGCCAGCTATAAGAACATAAGAAGAGCTCTGCTGGATCAGACCCAGGCCCATCAAGTCCAGCAGTCTGTTCACACAGTGGCCAACCAGGTGCCTCTTGGAAGATTACTGAGGCAGCATTATCCTGCCTGTGTTCCACAGCACCTAATATAACAGCCATGCTCCTCTGATCCTGGAGATAATAGGTATGCATCATGACTAGTATCTCTGTTGAGTTACCAGTTCTTGTTGATGAGTAGTTGCTTCTGGTTGGGGGGGGCGGGGAGCTGTCTGTAAGCAAGGCCCGGCTTCCACCTCTCCCCTGTAGCTTGTGAAATGGGAAGAACCATCTTCCAGGAGAGCAGATCCTTGCTGATGCACTGGGGAAGCTGTTAGGCTCAGCTGGGAACTGCAGTTGACAACCAGTGGTACTGGCTTACCATCTCAATATGTTAGGGAAGCTGATAAAGAGGCAGGCAAATGGTCAAGCTGGTAATTTGGAACGAGCCATTGCTGTGCCTGAGTGTCACAAGTTGCTCAGGCTGGAGAGCTAATGGCTGGGCTGTGGCTCAGTGGTTGAGCATCTGCTTGATATGCAGAAGGTCCTAGGTTCAATCCCCGGCATCTCCAGTTAAAGGGACTAGGCAAGTAGGTGATGTGAAAGACATTTTGGAACTCACAACAATTGCTTTGGAGGATACATTGATAACTAGTGTGGATGGTATAGCTTACAGTAAAAAGCTTGTTAAACTTGCAAGTTAATCACCTTACATGTACCTCTTTATTACACGGTGACTGTGCATTGCAATTACACATGGTTTTCTCCAACTGTGTAACTTCCTTTGCATGTTAGCATTATTTGGGGATGCAGCCTGGGGAGGATAAAGACCTCAGAGGGCCCACCCTCCATTTTCTCCCAGAGAACTGATCTCTGTAGTCTGGAGATGAAGTGTAATTCTGGGGGATCCCCAAGTCCCACCTGGAGGCTGGTATCCCTAGATCTGATTTGGGGTGAGTTTCACCCTCTGGTCATCTGTATCACGGGGGGCAAAGAACAGGCCAGCAGCTCCTTCCCCTGACCAGTTGCCATGGTAGCTCAGACAGCATGGCACCAGGATCCCCTCCCGCTAACCTTTTCCATTGAAGACTCATAGTACTTACACTGGGGACAGATTTTCACTCGTCTTTTATGCATAGGCACTTTCTCTGCCAGCCCGACTCAGTTTTTTGTAGGGATTATGCATGAGTTTTCTGTCCCTTAGGCATGACCTGTGCAATGTTTGGGTCTTCCCAATACTGTTGTAATGGGATTCTTTGATCTCTCCTGAGATCAGCCCGGGTCAAATCGTCCCCATTTCCATGCATAAGCCAAAGCATGGAAGAGTGGAGCTGGGGGGTGGGGTTTCTCACAGTAATCACTACAGCCAATTACAAAGCAGCGTTTTCAAGGGGCAATGACTCAGATGCTTCTGGATTTGGAGTGATAATTCTGCAGTATTCCAGAAACCTCAGAACTTGCCCCAGGGCAAACAACAACTTGCATCACATGTTTAGGATTCAGAACAGAAAAGTGTGGGTCAAGAGAGCCTCGAATCCCAGGTAAAACTCCCATGCATACAAGACCACTGATAATGGGAGCATGTCTGTAGTTCAGTAGAAGTTTTTGAACCAGTTCGCATATATTATTTCAGTGATCCTGTACTGAATTAGTATAATTATCCACACATTTCAGACAGGGGACAAAGTCTGGGAAGCAGAGCTTGCCTAAGGCCTCCAGTTTATAACTCAGGAGACATTTAATTTCAAGACTTCCCGGACCAGACCAGATGGGCATGGCATCTCTCTTCACCATGGTGTTTATTTTTAATGGAAGCAGAGCGTCTAAAGTGAACTTCACATCAAATCCAGGGGTTCCTCCACAGGCAGAACATCTTAAAGATAACAAAGAATGCCAGATTATTTTGGATAAGGTCAGCAGAATTTCTCAGGAGGTTTTGCAAACCTTTACCTTGTGTAAGATTTTGTCTGAAGTGAAATTTGAAACTTTTCTGAAAGTTTCTTTCTCAGGCAAAATAGGTTGTGAAGAAAGACAAAACAGGATTAGAGTAGTGAAATGTCTTGATGGATGCAGTGATGGAACAAGCCAGGCTAGACAACTCTGTGAAGCACTTTGGACCCCAATCTAGTAACAGTTACCCATGTGCAGAAAACACCCTTCTTGAGGGGATTCCACTTAAAAGTGTTGCACTCAAAGTGGCCGTTCTTTCTGGAGTGTTAGACCTCTGGTGCCTCATTTACACATGCCAGTCATTATGTCAAGTGACAAACCTGCCTGTGTTAACCAGCTCTTTGTGCAATGAGGTTCGTTGTTTGGCACTCCTTACCAATGTGATGTCAAAAATGTTAGCGTTGTTTTTTTCTTTCAGAAAGCAACCGTCGCTGCAATTTGAAAAGCTCAATTCATAAGATCCTTTAGGCAAAATACACTTGGGTAGCATTTCAAGAACCACCACTAAGTAAATGTTTTCTCTTTCAGTCTCTCTGGGAGGGCGGCTTTGCCATTCCGCATCAGAGAGTTAGTCATCAAACCCAGTGTCTTGCCTCGGGCGACAGCCAGCACATGATTCTTCAGATGAGAGAGCAAACAAGACGTTAGATGCTTGGTCTGTTCCATGAAGAATGTGCTGGTTTGTGCTGAGATATTTTGCTGAATGTTGTGTGGCCTGATGCATATATCCTGTTTGCATCAATGCATGAGCTGTCAAGGAATTAAAGTAATTTTGACACAGAATTAAGTTCCATTGAGTGTAGTGGAACTAAGAGCAAAACAGAATGTTTTGTGTGTTATAACTGGAAAAGATACCCATGGATTACCCTCTGCCCCTCTTCTCTGAAGGGTTCAGAGAACTGCGTATCATGTGCATTTAGGTCCCTCTTAGCCACTGGCAGGAGGGTTTTGGGGTGGAGCCTGAGAAGGGTGGGGTTTGGGGACTTCAATGCCATACAGTCCAACTGCCAAAGTAGCCATTTTCTCCAGGTGAACTGATTTATATCGGCTGGAGATCAGTTGTAATAGCAGGAGATCTCCAGCTGATACTTGGAGATTATTTATAAGCTACTGAGGTGAAACATAGACCATATACGTGACATATATACAACACAATTATATACAATATGTACAGTTCACACAAAAAATGTAGAGAAATTTCCAAAGGTCTCAGCTGAGTACCACAAATATATAGAGGAAGTTCCAAAGGTCTCAACTGAGTACCAAATGAATGCTAATATTGTAATCCTTGTGTAAAGTTCATATAGAGCCACAATCATCGATGGATACGGCCGTTTCAGATCCACAGCAGTGGAAATCTTTCTTCAGTCCTTAATACAAAAGTGCTGTTACATAGTCATCATTCCTTCCCACACAGGGTAAGTATGAGCAATCAGAAGTCAGTAAAGTACATCACATAGTGCAGCTTTACTGACTTCTGATTGCTCATACTTACCCTGTGTGGGAAGGAATGATGACTATGTAACAGCACTTTTGTATTAAGGACTGAAGAAAGATTTCCACTGCTGTGGATCTGAAACGGCCGTATCCATCGATGATTGTGGCTCTATATGAACTTTACACAAGGATTACAATATTAGCATTCATTTGGTACTCAGTTGAGACCTTTGGAACTTCCTCTATATATTTGTGGTACTCAGCTGAGACCTTTGGAAATTTCTCTACATTTTTTGTGTGAACTGTACATATTGTATATAATTGTGTTGTATATATGTCACGTATATGGTCTATGTTTCACCTCAGTAGCTTATAAATATTTGCACTTTGTGTATATACAGTTTCCTGTACTGTTTTTCTAAACCTTTTGGTACAAGTACAGAGGTGCCGTTTTTCTCCCCGATACTTGGAGATTGGCAACCCTGTGTGCTTCTATGGCAGCCAATGACTGATTGATTGATTTTTTTTTATTTAAATCTTGCTCTATCCCTGCCATAGTTGGGCTCAGAGTGGGTTGCATCATAAAAACACATTATACGATACTTTCATAAATAATTTAACACTTAAAACCTTTAATTATAAAACCATCTCTAAAAAGTGATGATGATGCCCATTCCATGGGCCCAATGGATTGTAGCCAGCCGGGATGGAAGGCAATCAGGAACCTCCCAGTCAACCCAGAAGATTACATTTACACAGGTAAAAAGGGTGGAAAGGGAGGCCAGCTACAATGGACACCATCACTGCCCTCAACCATCAGCTTGATGGAACATCTCAGTTTTATTTTTTTAATTAAATTTTTATTTTCATGAATTAACATTAATGACAATACTAGACTTTACAATGCAAAACACTAACATTCTCTAATCTAACATACAACATTATATTAGGCTGGGTGGATCTATACAGTTTTTTTACCTTCCAACTTCTTAACAGTTTTATTAGAGATAGAGTATAAAAAGAAAATTATCCATATATAACCGTATTATTAATGCATAAATCATTATACTGTTGAAACCAACTTTATATGCCTGTTGTATATGGTAAATAAAGCATATTTTAATGATAAATGTATCTGTAGTTGTTTCATCATTCATTTTAAAACATAAATTCTAATAAGAAACAGAAACATTAATTAAATTCCCTTCATTCTATTCATCATCACTATCACTTTACAAATTCATAAATTTATTTACACATCAATGCCATCTCTATAACTGCTTGAAAACAATTTGATACTTAATTAAACAATTTAAAACACATGATTATAATACAATTTTTCTTAAACTCTTCCATGGGTCTTTTATTCACAAGATTCGTCAACTTGGCCATCACCGTGTATTCTGCTAATTTATCTAACAGTTTTACAAGTCCAGCAGAATTGTACCAGATCCCGCATGGCCCGGGTCTCACTAGATAGAGAATTCCATCTGTGGGGCTGGGGAAATGCACACATTGCTGATGTCACAACATGGGGTAAGTGATTCTGCATCGTATGGTGCAGAGAGAGGAAAGTTTGACACAGATTCCTTTCCCTCAGTGGTACTAGTTACCACCATATTGCCTGTAACCTCTAACAATACACATGGAACTGCCTTATACTGAATCAGACCCTTGGTCCATCAAAGTCAGTATTGTCTACTCAGACCAGCAGTGGATCTCCAGGATCCAGGCAGAGGTCTTCCACATCACCTACTTGCCTGGTCCCTTTAACTGGAGATGCCAGGGATTGAACCCGGGACCTTCTGCATGCCAAGTAGATGCTATACAAACTGAGCCACAGCCCCTCCACCTACAATACCCCTGGCAGACACAAGACTTCCCAGTTCATAACTTAGAATCATAGAAACATAGAGTTGGAAGGGACCACCAGGGTCATCTAGTCCAACCCCCTGCACAATGCAGGAAATTAACAACCAACTCCCCCCCCCCCACATCCCCAGTGAACTCAACCCTCGCCCCGCAATGCAGGATCCCACAATCTTAGGGGTCAAGCACTAAGCAACATGAGCTCTTTCAACTGCACATTATTATTTGAGCTACATGATGTGCTTCACAGGCAGACAATATTGTCCAGGAACAGAAAGCTGGCTTTTATGGCCCAACTGAATTCAGGATTTGTTATCTTTCTCCAACTTGGGCTGTTTCAATCATTTGATCAAAACTGAAAATTAAAATTGGGTTGTTGTTTTTTTAAGTCTCTAAGGGTGGAATGTATACTTTAAAAAGTCGATCATGACAACCAACCCTTCTGTTTATAGAAAAGCATTTACATTTTTAAGCAGAAAGTTTCCTTTACAGGATAGCTTCCCAAGGGAAGTGGTCAAAGCCACATCACCGAAGGGCTTTCCAGTTGGAAAAGCACTAGCTAGGAGGGACAGCGATGCTAACCACTGTCGGGGGAACTAGCAGGTCAGATCCAAGGATCACAGCACATACCACACAGTATCACCGCTGCAAGCATTCTGCTAGAGCAGTTTTTCACCAGTGCTATATTACAGAGCCAACGTAGTGCAGTGGTTAAGAGCGGTGGACTCTGATCTGGAGAACTGGGTTGGATTCCCCGCTCCTCCACATGAGCAGCGTAAATAGCATTTAGTCAATGTGCCTAGGGTGTCAACCATAGTCGTTCAATCTGCCTTTTAACGGCTTAATCAAGTGCATTTAAATTCATGCCTATGTAATATATGGAAGGAAGTATAATGTACCTTACAGCTCAACAAAGCTACCACTCACTGTCTGAAGGAAAGCCCACCATTAGGTATTTTTCCCTGTCCTTAGTTTTTCAGGCAGCCTCAAAAAGAAAGAAACAAGCATCTCTTAACTTGCAGCGCTGTTGTCCAAAATTGGCCTCCACTAGCAACTATCACTTTAGTTAATTAATCTACAGTTCCAGGCAATTAGTCTCTCAGCCCTAATAATAAATACCTTTAGTGTCCTATCAAGTGTTAGTCTTAATGCTCTATCAGTGTTCTAACTATTAACATTTGCTGCAATTTGTTTCTAGTGATGGAAAGAAAAGCAAGCTGAAGGGGGAAAGTACCTTTTATTACATAAGTTAATAATATACAATAAAGAATTAGATCAGCTTGGTATTTTCTTAATCTTCTGTGATCTGACTCTTCTCAGTCAATTATTAGCAGAGGAAGTCAATGGCAATCCACTTCTGTTTCTTTTCTTGAAATTCCCTTACGGGGTTGGTGGAGGTGTTGCATTTAGGGTTGTGCATATCGTTCCAATTTTAGTATATGTGCTGCCAAAGCGAGCACAGGGTTATGCATATCAATAAACCCGAACTGAAAATAAATCTGAAATTAGCCATTTTGGTAAATTTCGAGTTTTGGGTTTATTGAACACCAAAACCTGGGGTTAAAGCCGAACCCGAATAGATATTTGTCTTTTTGGGTTTGGCTATTCACCTTTGCTCAGAGGCATGGCTCTGTGCTTTCTCCCCTCTTTCTTTCTTTCTTTCTTTCTTTCTTTCTTTCTTTCTTTCTTTCTTTCTTTCTTTCTTTCTTTCTTTCTTTCTTTCTTTCTTTCTTTCTTTTTCTTCTTTCTCTGGTTTTGCTAGGGCCCCATAGCTGAGGCCCTTTTGAGATGGGGATCATGTAATCAGAGCCAACTTGGTTTGACCAACCTTTCAGCTGGTTGAACTGGATCAAGCATAAGGGTTTTTTAAAAGACAGGGCTCACCAAGTCCCATCAGGAAGGATATACCCTCCAACTAAAAAGCACTAGCTTCAACAGCTGCTGACCACCAGTCTTCCAAAGGAGATTTCTTCATCCGCGTGGATGAGCAATCTCCTTTAGACAGCCCCCGTGGTCATTACTTCAGCTAGTTCCCATATCACCACCACCACCTGCTTTCCAAAAGAAGGTTGCCCGGAGTAGAGACTTCGGTTAAATATGGCTAATTTTCTTTTTATACTCTATCATTAATAAAACTGTTAAGAAGTTGGAAGGTAAAAAAGCTGTATAGATCCACCCAGCCTAATATAATGTTGGATAAATGAAAGGGAGCATAGGAATTCATGGAGGATAAGTTGATCAGAGGTTACTAGCCAAGGTGATTAAAGGGAATGTCCACATTCAGAGGCAGTAAACCTCTGAATACCTGTGTGAGGAGGCAACATCAGGGAAGGCCTCACCCTCTATGCCTTGTTGTTGGACCTCCAGAGGAACTGGTTGGCCACTGTGTGAGACAGAATGCAGGACTAGATGGACATATGAAAAGCCCTGCTGGATCAGACCAAGGCCCATGAAGTCCTGCAGTCTGTCTACACAGTGGCCAACCAGGTGCCACTAGGAAGCCCGCAAACAAGATGACTACAGCAGCATCCTGCCTGTGTTCCACAGTACCTAATATATTAGGCATGCTCCTCTGGTACTAGAGAGATGCATCATGACTAGTATCCAGCCATCACCACATCCTGAGGCAGGGAGTTCCACAATTTAACTATGGATTGTGTGAAGAAATACTTCCTCTGTTTTGAATCTCTCACCCTCCAGCTTCAGCATATTACCCTGAGTTCTAGTATTATGAGAGAGGGAGAAAAGCTTCTCCCTGTCCACTCTCTCCATTCCATGCATAATTTTATATACTTGTATCATGTCTCCCCTTAACCCCCTTCTTTCCAAGCTAAACAGCCCTAAGTGTTTTAACTGCTTCTCATAGGGCAGTTGTTCTAGCCCCCTGATCATTTTAGTTGCTATTTTCTGCACTGGTCTGATCCAGCAAGGCTCTTATGTTCTTATCTCAGAACCTGTTTGAACCTCACATGGTAGAACCTCACGCATAACAAGCTTGAAAGGAAATCATCAAGAATGAATGTGAGTGCCCAGGGGTGAACGTGAGCAAGTGTGACGACAACTCCAAACACCTTTCTACCACTTAGCAAGCCTTTTTCTAGTATACACTAAATGGGGATAATTTCAAATTTCTCATCCCTGCTATTTCAGTTTGAATGTTCTCGTTTCAGTTTTCTTTTTTCCTTGTGCAATTCAAACCCCTGATTTCTTATTTGGTATTTTCTTCTGTTTCCTTATGCGATTTCCCCCCACACCCACACACACCGTAAAATCTACACATATTTGCATCACTAAATCAGCATTACACATACAAATTATGTTCATTGTATGAAATAAATGCTTTTTAATACTGTACAATACACATACACAAAGCGGATAAATAACATTGTTTGCATAACTATAAAGATCATCAGTGTTTCTAGTAAATTATAATTATATCTCTACATCTGTGTATGTTAATCAGAGTTACAATGTTTTTAAAACTGCATGCTCTGACTTTCTCATCACCCAGATCAGCAACTTCTGGGGTTCTTTATTTTACTGTTAAAGAAATTCACTTTCAGCTGTATTTGCACTATACCCCTGAGGCATTATTATGCCCAGCAGGAAATAAATAAGGTTGTAAGCCTTACAGATTTAAAAGAATGCTTCTTTCTCATAGATGTCTAATTTTGGAATACGGCCATGATTTTACTGTCTCTGTATATAACCCTTCCAAAGCAAATGAGATGCAGAAAAGCTTCAAAGCATGTGGAGAAAAAGAGAGCAATGGCGTTTATTTCGGCAACATACAGTCAGTACACATGTAGATATATAACAGAAGAATTGCCCCCCTTTTTTGGGGGGGTAATGATGAATTAATCTGTGGTACTCATCTTCTGTATTCTGGAAATGAGATGGGCCATAAGCAGTACTCAGGGAGCAATCCCAAGCAGGTCTGCTTGGAAGTAGGCTTTCTAACCTCCAGGTAATAGCTGGTAATCTCCTGCTATTGCAACTAATCCCCAACCAATAGAGATCAGTTCACCTGGAGAAAATGGCTGATTTGGTAATTGGACTCTATGGCATTGAAGTCCCTCCCCTCCCCAAACCCCACCCTCCTCAGGCTCCACCCCAAAAACCTCCCACCTGTAGCAAAGAGGGAACTGGCAGCCTTAGGCCTATGCCAGTCTCTTTTAGGTGCCAGGGTGAAACATTTCTGTTTATCCAGGCTTTTAATTGGGGTTTTTATCACATCATATCTAAGACTATCATGTTTTTCTTCAGCTTTTTATTTTAGTGTTAGTGTCAGAGCTGAATTGGTTGAACGAGCAGTATCATTAACATAAAGTTTTTCAGCTCTTGGCCTATATGGGATTTTTGTGCAGGTAGTAAAACACAGAGCATGTTAACTTCACACTATGTGTTAAACCGGTCACTGTAGGGAAGAAGAAAACTGGGATGCCAGGAGACCCATGTCTCTTCTAATACTTAGTCCTGTCATTGGAGTGATATCAGCACTCTGTAATCCAGAGTGATCTGGACTGCTGCTGTAGAACAAAGAGTCTTGAATCAATGGCATGCATCCGTAGGAAGAAAATGTCAAAAAATAACTTACTGCAGTTCTTGAACATCAGAAATACATTCCGTGTTGCCGGCTATCTTTGCTTTATCAGGCATTTTTAAAATACATCTGACAGTCTGAAAAACTGAAGGTTTATTTCTGCCGTATTTCTTTTCTCATGTATACAATCATTCTTTTGAAAGATGATGACTATGCTTTGAATTTGTCATAGGTCATTTTTAGAAGGGTTATAACTAGGGTTGCCAGGTCCCTTTTCACTACAGGTGGGAGGTTTTTGGGGCAGAGCCTGAGGAGGGTGAGGTTTGGAGAGGGGAGGGACTTCAATGCCCTGGAGTCCAATTGCTAAAGCAGCCATTTTCTGAGGGGGAACTGATCTCTATTGAAAATCAGGTGGCTGCTGTGGTTGGGAGGGCTTTCGCCCAGCTTTGGCCGGTGCCCCACCTGTACCTGTTGCTGGCTCAGTCAGATATAGCCCCAGTGATCCATACCTTAGTTACATCTAGATGGGACTACTGCAGTGTCCTCTACTTAGGGTAGGGTTGCCAGGTCCCCCTTCGCCACCGGAGGGAGATTTTGGGGGCAGAGCCTGAGGAGGGTGGGGTTTGGGGAGAGGAGGGACTTCAATGCCATAGAGTCCAATTGCCAAAGCAGCCATTTTTCTCCAGGGGAACTGATTTCTATCAGCTGGAGATCAGTTAAATTAGCAGGAGATCTCCTGCTACTACCTGGCAGTTGGCAACTCTAACTTAGGGCTACCCTTGCAGAGTGTTCAAAGGCAACAGCGAGTGCAGAATGCTGCAGCCAGATTGTCATGGCCAGCTATTGGGAGCATGTGATCGCAATATTACAGCCATTACATTGACTGCCGATGACTACTGATCCGCTCCCGAGCCCAATTCAAGAGGGTATCTAAAGGTCCATCTTCTCCCATAAATTCCTGCCCTGGAATTAAGATCACAGAGAGAGGCCCTCTTGACTGTCCCATCACTCAAAGAAGCTCGTTCGGTGGTTACACGAGAGGGGGCCTTTTCGGTAGCAGCCCCATGATTACGGAACAACCTGCCCAGGGAGTTGTGCCTGGCCCCCTAACTTGATCTTTAGGAGGCAGCTGAAGATAGTTTTATTTAGAACTGCTTTTGGTTAAGTTTATTAGCAGTCCTGAATTGTGATTTTATATCTAGTTTTTTATGGTTTTATTTATTTATTTGTATGTGTTTTAGCCCCATTGAGCTCCACAAGGAAGAAAGGAAGCTAATAAATGTTTTAAATAAAAAAGATACCCAATGAACAATGTACCCAGAAGGAAAACCACCAGATGACCAGAAGAGTTCTTATGCAAGGTTCTTTATTGTGGTAGCTAACAATATGATCCATTATAATAAGTTTTGATAAAATGTGGGTAGGATTTAAACCAAGATTTCAAAAGGAGTACTTGGTTGCAGAAACAGTTAATGTTGCACACTTCGTTCATTAGATGTGGGAACGTGGCTCCTGCAAAGAAATAAGGATTATGAAAATAACTGGAATTCAGCTTGATTTTGTCCTGTTTGCCATTTGTGGCAATTATGCAATTAAGTTCAAACAGCTAATAAATAGCTAGAGCTGAAACCACTGCTCAATTCAATGAGACAAAAAGTCTAATTAATACTTAATCACAATGACAATCATTTATACACATTTGCTGCTTTTCCTGCGTGTTGAGAAATTGGGGAGCAACAAACATGGAAGGAGCTGCCTAAATGAGCTCATATAACAAGGTTTTTAACTCTTCAGAAGATAAACCTGGAAAATCTGTATTTTTGGAATAGTATGCTGGCTAGATTAACCATAGCCAATGGTTTGAATTTCTGAGAAATTAAGTAGAAAAGAGCAAGAGTCCAGTAGCACCTTAAAGACTAACACAATTTAAGAATTTCAGATAAGTCATGCTGGATCAGACCAAAAGTCTACTGAGGCCAGCATTTTGTCTGCAACAGTGGCCAGCTAGATACCTAGGGGAATGCAGAAGCAGGGATTCCCCCACATAAGTACCCGAGGCTCAGTTCTAATTTTAGGTTTTGATCTAATAACATCATCACAAATTGAGATTTGCCTCATAAACTTCTCATTTCAGTGCATTTTCACTTGGTGAGATCTGGCATATGCTATATTAGGGAACATCCTGCCCATTCACTGACACCACTTGGTAAGGCCCTATACAAAGTGCCCCTAAAAAGCCAGTCCAAGTGCAGGATCAGCTAGGCAGGTGGACATTATGAATGATACATTGGTGCTGGGGGGGGGGGGGGAAGAGTTTTTTAAGCACTGGTAGATGTTTGGGGGCTCTGACCTGGATGGCCCAGGCTAGCCTGATCTCTTCAGATCTCAGAAGCTAAGCAGGGTCAGCCCTGGTTAGTATTTGGATGGGAGACTACCAAGGAATAGCAGGGTTGCTATGCAGAGGAAGGCACTGGCAAACCACCTCTGTTAGTCTCTTGCCATGAAAATCCCAAAAAGGGGTCACCATAAGTCACCTGCGACTTGACGGCACTTTACACACACAGAGAGATGTTTGGGGACAAGCTTCGGACTCAAAAGTAATGGGGAATTGACTCAAACTGCTGGTGTTTGATATCAAAAGGGCCACAGAGCTCCATTTAAACTGAGAGACAAACTAGACATTAGAAGTGACATGGATTGGAATACAGGTGCCCAACCCAACTCACTGTCACATGTAATACTTCATATAAAGTGAGTATCCAAGTGGAGCCAGAGCAAGGGCAAAGGCCATTTCCGCAAGTTTCCATTTCCCCATGACCATTTCCAAGAGTGAAAACTGTGCAGCAGGAAAATCTGGAAGGTTCCCCCTCCCCACACACACACACAGTGTTCTGGAGCTCAATGGAGCATTCTTAGGTGAGTAGTTATGTGTGACAGCAAGTTGGATCGGACCCCTATGTCCTGAATCATATGTCGTTTATGCTTGGCTGTTTCCCTTGCCGTCATCTCTCCAATGACTTCGGGTCTTTGTTTGGATTATGCCTGCCATTTCCAACCATCAGAGGTCGCTTTGCTCTCCCCCTGCATTTCCCTGCAGTTTGCCTGCATTTTCAGAGACCTGTTTTGTCTCAAATTTGAAAACGCGGGCAAAAGATGGGAAAAGTCGGGGGGAGAGCAAGGCGACCACTGACGGTTGGAAATGGCATGCATAATTCACACAAAGACCCGAAGTTGTTGGAGGGGTGGCGGCGAGTGAAACAGCCATGCCTAAAAGACCATAGCATCTCCTTTTCTACCTTCTAATGGAAAGCTAACAGAGGCTGCAAAGCTTCTGACTCTTCTGACTTATGCATGAAATTCTGCCCTTTAATGTGATGGAGAATAAAGTGGCTTGCCTGTAGGGTTGCCAACCTCCAGGTACTAGCTGGAGATCTCCTGCTATTACAACTGATCTCCAGCCAAGAGAGATCAGTTCACCTGGAGAAAATGGCTGCTTTGGCAATGGGACTCTATGGCACTGAAGTCCCTCCCCAAACCCCGCACTCCTCAGGCTCCGCCCCAATATACTCCCACCGATGGTGAAGAGGGACCTGGCAACCCTACTTGCCTGGGAGCAACATTACAATATCCATGCAAAATTTTCTCGCTTTTCAAAATAATGGGTGGCTTTTAGGGCTACCAATTTCACAGTGGGGTCTGGAATTCTCCCCGAATTACAACTGATCTCCATGCTATAGAGATCAGTGATCCTAGAGGAAATAGCAGCTCTGGAGGTTGGGGCCACCCCCAAATCTTTAAGAATTTCTCAAGCCGCAGCTGGTAACCTCTGTTGAAAGGAACCTCCAGGGAGGTATGGTATGATTTTAGGGTCAATGAAGAATTGACCACCACATCCCATTGGTACCCTGATTTTGACTTGATTTGATTTATTTGATTTTTAGGCCACCCTTTCCTGGCCAAGCCAGGCTCAGAGCAGCTCACAACCTTTTAAAAACCAGTCCATAATTACATAAAATTCAACAGTAAAACCAGGCACCCTTACTATCACAGCAGTGAATAATAATAATATCATAATAACGAAGAGCAGCAATAACAGTTTTTAGTATTAGTGGGAAATAGCAGAGATGGAGGAGGCGGGAGAGGAGAAGATGGGGAGGTGGGTTGCCAGCTCTGGGTTGGGAAATACCTGAAGAGTTTGGGGGCAGAGCCTGAGGAGGGCAGGGTTTGGAGAGGGGAAGAACTTCAATGCCATTGAGTGCAATTGTCAAAGCAGCCATTTGTTATGGTTTTCAATATATTGATTATAGGTATTGATATATTTCGGCTTTAAATTCATTCATTCTCATATTTGACTCTGTTTAGACTATGTAACCGTCTGTGAGAAGTGAAACCACAAAGAGCAAGCATTACTCAGTGAACAGCTGAGAGTCTAGGAGCAATGCCAAGTTACAGATATCAGCATTGTTTGTGTTACATGAAAGAGCAGTTTAAAAAATGATAATACAAGAGGCTTTTCTGCTCTAGGTGGCTAGATGGATTTCTTCGATATTCCTTTGATTAGACGTATATCAAGATGCAATTATATATAACTTTAAGATTAAAGATGCTTTGACTTAATGACTAGACATTGAGCAGACATATATGTGAAACTTAGAATGTTTTGAGAAAAGTATTGTTTGCATGACAATCTCCTGATGCCACCCATCAATTTATGGCATCAAGGTTAAAGGTAGATGCTTGGGAACAGACTTTTAATCTGATTCCATGCATCACAAGTCCTTTGAAGTCCTTTTGAAGTCTGGGAAGAATAGAACCTTCCCATGACACCATCTTATTGGTTTCCGGGACCAGAGCCCCCAAAATTGTATAAAAGGGGCTTGAAAATTGAGAGAAATTATCTCCCAGACTCGTTGTTAACAGTCTGTAAGGGATTTTATTCCCCAGTCATGCTTGCGTGCTGTCTGTATGGGCATTGATCCCTGGCATGATCATTGATGGGTTGGTTACTGGGTTGGTAACTATTTTGTAACAATTTCATATTAAATCTAGATTATTATTTTGTTGTAACTTGTATATATTGTGCATATATCTTTTCATTTTACTATTTTCTGAAGTATTTACAATAAAAAGGAATTGTTTTACAATTCAAAACACGTTGTATCATAACTTACAGTGACTGGTTAAATAAGGTAAAGTGGTTTTTAGTGAGTCACAAAATCTAAAAACCTAGTCACAAAAGTACAGTGATTGACTACTTCAATTTTCTCCAGACGAACTGATTTATATCAGCTGGAGATCAATTGTAATAGCAGGAGATCTCCAGTCACTACCTGGAGGTTGGCAATCCTAATGGGGAGGTGAGCCCGATGGGAAACCGTCGCTGTCCTCAACCTGAGGGTTAAAGATCCTGTCTCCACTTTATTTCTCCCTCCACCCCATTGTAGAAGTAGCAGTTTTGCTTATTATATGGAGGAGTGTGATGTGAGGTCTTTATTTTTTCACTGTGAACAGTCTTGCTTCCCACTCCTATTTGTATCAGTTTTCGCGCATAGCTAACCCCTTTGTTCACAACTCAGCTGACCTCTACACACTGCCCCATTATTCGCGGTCGGCATTTCTCAGTGCCACAGCAGCTCAGTCTTTTTTAACACTGGCTCCTGACACTGCTGACTGCAATACTTCTGATCTTTATGCACTGCAGTATGAGGCAGCTGCCGTTTGCATAGCATACCAACTAATAAGGCAACCGTCAGTCACCTGTTTTGGGTTGAGGCAGGTCATTCAGCCTTCGAGCTTCTCTGTAGCCATAAAGCTACCTTTGACACGTCCTCATTTCACAGATAGCACCAGTTCCAAAACATGATTCACTTCCACCTTCACACTTTGCCCCATTTTGCAAAAGCAATTTCCATTTTCTTCATTCACTTGAATTGCAGCAGGTTAAAATCCTTCTCCGTTGTTTCTCCCCAGAGCCAACTGCCTTAAAGGGGGATATTAGGTTCATAGAGATTTTCTGTTTATTCCAGCATTCTGCTTTTGAAATCTTATCTGCAAGATATGAAAACAAAAATGTGGACTAAGTTACGGTCCTTGTGATGACGCCGTGGTAGTAAATTATGTTTTCAAAGAACATTGCCGATCACAGCTGTGTATGTTTTCTTCATCTCATGCTCCCTTTGGTTTACCGCAGACAAAATTTACAGATCATTGTCCTATTTTACTATGTAGTACCTCGCTGGCAGAGCTGTGATTTCTCTTACTGACTCCTAACATGACGTGTCAGAGCTTGCTTTATAGTTATGGCGTAGCCAAAAGTTAGCTGCATTGGTGATGACGTAGTTGAGAACAGATTAAACTCCCCCTGTGTTTCCCCGCATTTTGCCCAAGTTTTCAAGTTTGAGATAAAACAGGTCCCTGAAAACACGGGCAAAATGCTGGAAAATCCAGGAGGAGAGCAAGGTGACCTCTGATGGTCGGAAACCACATGCATAATTAAAACAAAAACCCGAAGTCGTGGGAGGGATGACTGTGAGGGAAACAAGCATTCATAAAAGGCCCATTACTCACCATGATGAAGTTTCCAGTTCTGTAGCCTGCCTGGATCTTCAAATATAGTCAATATTGTACAAGCGTACCTTGGCGATATTGGTGGCTCCATTCCAGACCACGGCAATAAAGTGAGTCAGTTTCCCAGTGCATATAAAAGTTATGTTTACGCTACACTGTAGCCTATTAAGTGTGAAATAGCATTATGTCTAAAAAAATATGTGCACTGTAATAATGATGAAAAAGTTTGAAATATTGCAAGAATGACCAAAATGTGACACAGAGACCCGAAGGGAGCACATGCTGTTGGAAAAATGCTGCCAATGGACTTGCTCGAAAATGCAATACCTGTGATGTGCAATAGACCGATGTGCAATAAAACAAAGTGTGCCTGTATATATGGGAGCTTTGTCAGGGCCATGACAAGTGGCCTGTGTGTGAGCAAAAGGCAGGATTTGTTTGGTGGATCATGAGTTGTGAAGGTCAGTTTTACAGGGTTTGGTTCTTGTAGGTTATTCGGGCTGTGTGACCGTGGTCTTGGTATTTTCTTTCCTGACGTTTCGCCAGCAGCTGTGGCAGGCATCTTCAGAGGAGTAACACTGAATGAGGGCTGGCATTATGGACGCCATTGGGGGCCTGTGCCATTTGAGGTTGGGAAAATGTTGCATGGGGGTCACTGAAGCCCCTTCTCATCCCATTCCTTGATCCATATTTTAATCAAGGTTGCCTTGCTTCTGACATTTGACTGTTGACATCAAAGCCAGGCTAGGATATCCCTGTCCCAACACCTGGGACATAACATGTAGTTTGGGCCTCAGTTTGCTTCTAAGGAATAGGTGAGTTAGGGGTGACTCAAGATCCTATCTGGGATCACCTTTTCATGCAAGAACAGTGTCCCCCAACCACATTTTGTAATGTTTGATGAATAATGAAACTTCCTGATTTTAGAGAGTTCAAAGAGAGTTTTGGAGTTTTGGTGATAGTGGCAGGAGAGTCAGATAGGGTTACCAGGTCCCTCTTTGCTACTGGTGAGAGGTTTTTGGGGTGGAGCCTGAGGAGGGCGGAGTTTGGGGAGGGGAGGGATTTCAACGCCATGGAGTCCAATTGCCAAAGCGGCCATTTTCTCCAGGTGAACTGATCTGTATCAGCTGGAGAAGTTGTAATAGCAGGAGATCTCCAGCTAGTACCTGAAGGTTGGCAACCCTAGAGTCAGGGGAGACAGTAGATGTGCAACTGACATCAAAATTTTCCAGTCATCGAAGTCAAATATGTCTTGCAAAAGAAGGGGACTGCACTGATTGGTGTTTCTTTCCTCTTGTGTTTCCAACAATCATTGCTGCTTCAGCGACTTAGCTTAGGCTTTCTTGATTCCATTTCTAGAACAGGCAGCATACATTTGATTGTTTATTGTGTTGTCCCAAAGAAGACCTCATTTTAATTGCCATAGGGGATCATATGGATAATACATAGAGCCCTTGAAAGTTTCATCTGCATTGGATGAAAAGCAAGTTATAGTTGGAAATGTTTCCCATCAAAACCAGTGGGAATGAAAAATATAATAACAGCAACACATGTGACAGGATACATAACAAAAAAAGAGTGAAGATTTTGAAACAAAAACAAATATTTTCATATCCCTAAGGCCAACTGAGGCATAGTAACCAAGACATTGATCTGTGAACCAGGATGAATCTTGTTCAATTTTCATCTATTTTATGAAGTATGACAAAATAGTGGAATGGTCACTGTATAATTTTACCAAATTCTGTCATAATCTTACTGTGTTTTTAAACCCTTCCATGGACTAACTCTGAAGTGACATTTTGTTTAATATTAGACCATGAACCACTTTAACCATGTTAAAAACAATTTCTCTAGCAAAAAAAAAAAAGGTCATAAATGCTTGCCATAATAAAAACTATACCAGATAAAATTATCATCAGGGATCAACGGCTATGTCAGCGGAAGAGAACAGACAGTTCCAATGGTGATGGAAGTTTAATGTAGTGGTTAAGAGCAGTGGACTCTAATCTGGAGAACCAGGTTTGAGTCCCCACTCCTCCACATGACTGAAAGACTCTAATCTGGAGAACTGGGTTGGTTTCCTCACTCCTCCACATGAAGCCAGCTGGGTGACCTTGGGCTAGTCACAGTTCGAGCTCTCCCAGCCTCACCTACCTCACAAGGTGTCTGTTGTGGGGAGAGGAAGGGAAGGAGATTGTAAGCCAGTTTGATTCTCCTGGTAGAGAAAATTGGCATGTAAAAACCAACTCTTCTTCAGTCCAGATTCTGCATTCCATTGACTTCAACAATTGAAAATGGCATGCAATGAAAATTGTATTTTTAGTGGTAGAATGGAAAAATGGCACCATGAGATATATATATATATTTTTAATAAAGCTTCTTGATGCTTATATGGCATGCTCAGCAAATAAATATTTATCAGTGCTACACAAATCTCACTCTGGAATAATAAACTCCTTACCATCAGTACACACCAGTAGAAAGCAAAGATCTCATATTCAACTGCAGAGAAGTATGCACCTGTCCTCCAGTTATTGTTCCCCACTTCCCTGAGATTGAAGCAACTCTCCTTTGCCACAAGCAGAGTATCTCCCACATCTTGGCACCAACTGTGTACTGGTAGATCCATGGCCTACCAATGTGTTATCCAGCCTAAAGCCCATTCATAATCTGTGTTTTATTGAGCCCTTCCAAATATAATGTTTTCCTTTCCAACAATATAGTAGTCAACATTGGGTCCCTTTGCCAACAGCTTACTGGTTTCGCTACCGTGTTGACCATCCCTTCAAAAATGTCCGCCTTTCAGAGCCATAGCTCAAAACAATGCTCCAGCCTGCCCATTGCTGAGAGGGGAAAAAAAGCTTATAAATGGATAACTCATCTAAATGAATGGCCAGACTGGCTCGCACACATCTAAGCAGCTGCCAGAAGAGCTAATGGACCGGTAGCAATGCAAATAATTATGCCAAATCTGTCTGGGTAGCTTGAGGCAATATGATTACAAATGACACTACATTTTCTAAACAGGATATACATTAATTCTTCATTTTACTATATTTATTATTATGCTTGCATTTTGTGCAATGGCTTCCAAACTGTTTCAGTGAAACATAGGGTTCTTTTTTAAGATGTTGGGGTATCTTGGTGAAAAGGTACTCTTTCCTCAAATGCTAGGGTTGTCAACCTCCGGGTACTAGCTGGAAATCTCCTGCTGTTACAACTGATCTCCAGCCAACAGAGATCAGTTCACCTGGAGAAAATGAACCACTTTGGCAATTGGACTCTATGGCATTGAAGTCCCTCCCCTCCGCAAATGCCACCTTCCTCAGGCTATACCCCCAAAATCTCCAGGTATTTCCTAACCCAGAGCTGGGATCCCTATCAACCGCCGTGTCTCATATTCCCCAGCAATGTACAGCTGCAAGGGAATTCTGGGAGTCTTCCAGGGTGTGCTTTTTTCAATGTGGGATGATACTGCAGCCAACTGTCCAGGGTACTCTGATCTGTTCATCTCATAGAACATTCCCCAGAATCTTGTACTCCGTACCTCAATCATGAAAGCCTTCCCCAAAGACAGTTTTAGAAAACCACAAATCTAATACGCTACAAAGCTGTCTGGTGCAATTAAGACACTTTTCAAATTATTGAGGTCAGACTATAGTAACCTTGGAATAACTGCAAATCAGCCTTTGGAGCACATATCAGACCATGAGATACGGAATATGCCTGATGTCACATGGAAAGGTTTTTTTTTTTAAAGGCCTGCATTTTCCTTGAATCAGTTTCTCCAAAACTTGCTGACTCTCTGAATAGTACCCATTTGCGTCATTGGGCGATGGGCGATGTACGCCTGAAATTCAATTACTAATTGATGCACATTGCTTCAATGGCTGTGCAGAATAAATCTGCTTGCTATAATTGAACATGACCTGTGTTACAATCACTGATGTAATTTTCTGTCTTCCTGCCAGAAATAGTAAACTTTGACATGAGCCGTAGATACTTGGTACTCTGTTTTTCTGTCAAAGCACACAAAGTCTCAAAACAAGTAGGTATGGACAAGAGTTGGCTTTGTTGGCCAATGACTGATTTCCCCCCTCAGGGTTGCCAACCTCCAGGTACTATCTGGAGATATCCTGCTATTACAACTAATCTCCAGCTGATAGAGATCAGTTCACCTGAAGAAAAAGGCTGCTTTGTCAATTGGACTCTATGGCATTGAAGTCCCTCCCCTCCCCAAACCCCACCCTCCTGAGGCTCCACCCTCCTTAGGCTTCAGTGGCAAAGAGGGACCTGGAAACCCTAACCCCCCCCCATCATAAGTAGTAGTCTAGTTTTAGATAATCAGTTGGCAACGTTTTCATCAGGGGATATTTGTCTCTTTTTGGCTCCACAATTTTATTTATTCCTGTTTTAGTTTGGGTAATTCCCTTTCTCATTTCTTTTCCCCGTAGCAGTTGGTAATACAAAGGCACCCTTAGAATAGTCATTGTGCATGAAAATATAGTTACATGGGGAGATGATGTAGTATAGTGGGCTAAATAGGGAAGGCATGAAATCCTTGGTGCAGTTACTATTAACTCTCAGGGTGACTTTAAGGAAGACACCATTTCTCCTCTCTCTTCCCTTCTGTCTTTTGGTGATACTACGTGGCCTATCCTTCAGGGGTGTGATAAAGATTACTGAATTGGGGTATCTAAATTAGATGTAATGGGCTTAAAAAACTAAAAACAACAAGAACACCAACAACTGTATACACACTAAAGGTGGGATCCAGACTAAATTTTCTTGCCTCCCACTGCAGCCTACTGATCTCCACTAAATGCTGCTCATGGAGGATAGGGAGTGACATGGGGGGGTTATGCAGCAGTAAGGGAGAAGAGGAAAAGGAAGAAGAGTTGGTTTTCATATTTCTCTACCACTTAAGGGAGAATCCAACCGGCTTACAATCACCTTCCCTTCCCCTCCCCGCAACAGACACCCTGTGAGGTAGGTGAGGTTGAGAGAGCTCTAAGAGAACTGTGACTAGCCCAAGGTCACCTAGCTGGCTTCATGTGGAGTGGGGAAGCCAACACAGTTCACCAGATTAGTGTCCGCCACTCATATGGAGGAGTGGGGAATCAAACCCGGTTCTCCAGATTAAAGTCCACCGCTCCAAACCACCACTCTTAACCATTACACCACGCTGGATTGAGTTTGGATCCAACCCTAAGTGTTGTCTTTTGATGCTTACTTATGATCATCATATCTGTGGGATTGCCTCTCCCAATATACCCCCCCAAAGAGTACTGCACTCAGCTGGAAGCAACTTACTGGTGATCCCTGGCCCAAGAACCATTCAGCTGTCCTCGACCAGAGCCAGGGCTTTTTCGACCCCAGCTTGGTAGAACTCTCTGTCGCGTGAGACCTGGGCCCTGCGGGACTTGGTTCAGTTCCACAGGATCTGTAAGATGGAGATGTTCCACCGGGCCTATGATTGAGGCTAGCAATGGTTGTGCACCAATTGGCCTCCCCTTCCGGACCTTTCTGGGACTTTTATCCCCACTTTTTTGCTGTGTTCCTTGCTGTTGTGATTGCTGCTGCTTCTTCACTCCTACAATAAAGGAGATTATGATTAAGATACCATCTTTTATGTATTTTAAATAACTTTCTGAATCTAGGTTTTATAGTGTTGTATGGGTTTTATGTCTGTTTTTAATATTTATTCCCTCAAAGATTGTATGATGTTTGGTATTGTTAGCTGCCTTAGCCCGACTTTTGTTGGGAAAGGGCGGGATATAAATTAAATAAATTATTATTATTATTATTATGTTTGTTGATCAATTCTATCCTATAAGAATGTTGGTCACTAGGTGGTAAATGGTATACAGTACTGTATACAAGGCACAGGTGGGTACAGACACATGACATAGATTTGTACAGCACAGCTCATTGTTACGTGCAAGAATAACATTAAAATGCACTGTAGAAAGATTTCAAATAGACAGGAAGGAGAGTTTCTGTGTGTTTGCTCTTTGCATTAGCAGTTTGACAGGAGCCTTTAGTACAGGGACGTTTCCCCACGGTCACCACCGCCGCCTGCTTTGGAGCTTCCTTTTGATTATCCATGCCTTTTCCGCCCATCAGAGGTTGCCTCGCTCTCTCCACGCCTTTTGCCTGTGTTTTCCGGATTCTGGCTAAAACAGCATCTGGGAAACATGGGCAAAATGCGGGGGGTGGAGGGGTCAAGGCAACCTCTGACAGGCCGAAAAGGCATGCATAATAAAAAGGTGACCGTGGGGAAGCATCCGTGCATAAAAGGCCAAAGTATTCAGCCTCATCAAACCTGCTTTGAATGCTCTTATCAGATTCTCTGGCTTTTACTTCTATGACAAGCGTTTCCCCCTCCCCTCCAAGGGGATGCACACAGCCACTTAAGATTTTTGGGATCAACGTTCATTTTCAACCATAAACCTTCCCCTCAGTTTCCAGGTGTTCTACAGGTAGCGAGTGTATAGGCTTTGGGTTCACTGCTGTGAGGTAAGCTTCGTGGTGCATGAGGAGATTATTGAGATCGCTGAGGCTGGATTCATATATGAACAACTAAGAAGATTTCTTCATTTACAGGTTGGTTTTAAAGGGACAAACCAGCAGCATGGGTCTCAGATAGACAAAGAAGAAACCTGGCTAAGGCATGAAAAATTAAACTGGTTATGACTTCAGAGAGTAGTTAGACTTTCCTACAATGCATTCAGGCACAAACAAACTTTCATTGACTAGATACTAGGTTGGATTAGGATTGCCAGATCCCTCTTTGCCACCGGCAGGAGGTTTTTGGGGCAGAGGGCAGGGTTTGGGAAGGGGAGGGGCTTCAATGCCATAGAGTCCAATTGCCAAAGCGGCCATTTTCTCCAAGGGAGCTGATCTATATTGGCGGGAGATCAGTTGTAATAGCAGGAGATCTCCACCTAGTACATGGAGGTTCTACCCAAACAAAAACCTATGCTGAAATGATTAGTTTATAATAGTAACAACAGCATGAAGGCTCCTTGTATCAATATCAATTTACTGTGATAGAATATTATGAAAACATGTCATGAAAGATTGACCAAACGTCCAAGAATGGTATATTTCAAACATACAACAAACAAGTGAAATCATGAGTGGCTGAACATCAGAAACATACGTGACCAAGAGGGTTACGCCCGTAACAGAGTTTATTTTTGGCACGGACAAGGCACCCAACAGCGTGCCTTTAGGGACAGGGCTGAACCCAGAGAGGGTTCTGATTCTGAAGCCTCATCTGCGGAACGTGCCGGCTCGAGCATTTCTAGCGGGGGCTCTTACGGATCTTCCTATTATCTCCGTCCTCCCCGACGGGATTTTTCCTACACCCCATGACCGCAACACGGGGCCCCCCGCCGAAGGCAGCAGCCGCGCCAACAAACTTGATAATTAATTTATCTTCTAGGGACCTCTCCATTGAGGAAAAATGAATACTTAACCTGGGTCTGGGTTTTGTGCCCACACCCCGCTATTCAGCATTCCAAACTAGAGTAGACCTTTTTTAAATTCTTTCGGAATATAAAATTAAAAGAATTTTTTGGAGGCCAATCCGGCCCCATTAGGAACTTTTATCCCAAGTCTTCTTTCATGCCTAGGAATTCCAGTCATTTCATAAAAACTTTCCAGTCCCTGGTCCTTATGGACGTGGATAAATTAGAAAAACACAAAGCATGGCGTAAAAGTAATCTTTCCAATTTTTCGCTTGACGATCAAACCATTCTAGAAAATCTTTCTAATGATTCCTCCATAGTCATTAGACCGGCAGACAAGGGCGGAGCAATCGTCATTCAGGACTCTGCATGCTACCATTCAGAAAATTTAAGACAGTTACAAGATTGCCGGTACTACAAAACTATTCCCGCAGATCCTACTTTAAAAATTTCCAACATAATAAAAACAGTAATTTTTGAGGGCTTATCCCTCAATTACATAGACAAACCAACGACTGATTTTTTAATGACACAAAGCTCAAGAGTTCCTATTTTTTACAGCCTACCTAAGGTTCACAAGACATTAATCGACCCACTGGGTCGCCCTATCATTTCAGCAGTGGGAAGTCTACTGGAGCCTCTTTCTAAGTTTTTGGATTCTTTTTTGCAATTTTTTAGCAAACAAACTCCCTCATACATCAAGGACACACGTGATTTCATTAATCGTATTGAAAACTTTCATTTACCATCCGAGGCAGCTTTTGTCTCTTTGGATGTTTCCGCCTTATATACAAATATTCCACTGGACGATGTGCGCAACATCGTCCAAGACAGATTAGATTCTCGTTTAGATCTTAATCCTCCTACACATTTTTTAATGTCATTGGTTGATATCATCTTTGAAAACAATTTCTTCAGGTATGGTGATCAATTTTTTGTTCAGACAAGGGGTTGCTATGGGGGCTGCATTCGCTCCCTCCATAGCCAACCTGTATATGATTGCATTTGAAGAGAAAGTTTTGTTTGGTAGTGAATTTTTTCAACATCATGTATTGACCTATTTTAGATTCATTGATGATTTGTTTCTCATTATTGATTCAGCTTCCAGTTATATTCCTTTACTTACTTGGATCAATTCGCTGGATCCACATCTGAAGTTCACTGGCAATTGTAACTGTTCTTTTTTAGCTTATTTGGATGTGACGGTCTTTAGGACCGGGCAGGATGTGGTGGCAGTCAAGCCTTTTCACAAACCTACTGATCTGGGGGCGGGTCTTCATTTTATGTCACATCATCCTCTGCACCTCAAACTCAATCTCCCTTTCAGTCACCTTTTAAGACTGAAGCGAAATTCTACTTTTGATGAAGATTTTGTTCAAGCTTCAGAACGACTTATTAGCAAATTGAAAACCAGAGGGTACAGTGACCACATCATTACTCAAGCAAAAATGAAGGTGGTAGAAAAAACACGGAGGGACTTATTAATATACAAACAATCTCAGGAACAACAAACCCCCAGATTGTATGCTTCTTTTCAATTCACTCATCTTTCGAGCGAGATCAGAAAAATAATTTTTCGCCATTGGCATGTCCTCCATAGCGTGCCGGGATGCCAGCAGACTCCTTTATTAGGACAACGGAGAACACAGTCATTAAGAAACAGCTTAGTTAAAACTGATTGTCTTCCTTATCAAACAATGGGTTAAGCCACACGGCCACTTTAAGTGTGGCGCATGCGCGATGTGCAGGTTTTGTTTACCCGTCAAAGAGGTTAGCTCTACAGCTTTCAAATTTCGGTATCAAATTAAACAATTTAGCAATTGTCTTTCTCAAAACGTGATGTACCCGGTCTCATGTCCATGCTCTCTTTTATATATCGGTTCCACATCTAGACAATTGAAAGTGCGGATTGCAGAGCACAGAACGCGTATTCGCACACGTGTACTTGAGGCCCCTCTAACGGAACATTACCTGGAGAAGGGCCATACAGAGAATGACTTGATATTTTTTGTTTTATGGAAATACACACCGAAACCTTATCAGAAGGAAGACGTCACCACTATACTACATAGACAGGAAATGAAGATGATATTTTTATTTAAAACCCTGGCTCCTGCTGGCTTAAATAATGAATTCGATTTGGGATGTTTTTTGTAAGTCGTTTCTAACAAATTTCCCTACATGACTAGCACTAATTTTCTCATCATGACTCACAGCTGTGAGTGACTACAACTGTATCATAAATAATCACTAGCGCCTTAGGACATTCATTGCCCCTTTGAAACATAGGAGAACCCGGTGGGTCGGTTTTCTTTGCATTAGGGTAAGCTGTTTGACTTTGTTTCTCTGCTCATATGCTTTTTGTTTAAATGATAGTAACTTATGACCAATTTTCCATGAGATTTCATGTCTAAAATATCTTCATTACAGAGGCAATTTTGCCCTGCGGACTGTTGAATCTTTATTGAATTGAACTTAAATTATTTAGAATCATGAAGCTGGTAAGACTTTAATTAATATTTGACACCATAATTGTTCTTTAATTTTCAGAATTGTTATACTAAATGTTTGTAACATATTACTTACAGAGGCATGTATGCCCTTAGCACACAACTGAAGAAGCCATTATTTAGCAAAACGATCACCGATCTAGAGGTGTTGCCTTGTTGTTGCTGTGGAAGAATATTTTTGTTGTTGCTGTGGAAGAATACTTCTTTTTGTGGTTGTCTGTGGAAGAATACTTACCATGGAAGAACACATTGTTGTTTATTGGTGAATTAACCTGTATAATTGTGTTTATGGTTTAGTACCTGGAGGTTGGCAACCCTAGGTTGGATCCTCTCTTACACACCGGATACCACCCATGCCACCCTGCCCTTTCCCAGGAGTCAGACTAAATGGTACCAGGCCTGCTCATCCCTACAACTGTGCAAAAAAAAAAAAAAAACTCAGTAAATTTTGGGTTCGGGTTTATTGGGCTCGATTTTTTCAGGAAACCTGAAATAAGCTGAATACCTGTACTGGTAAATATGGGCATTAGACTAATTTCCGGGTTTCCCAAAAGAAATTAGGCCCTGGGGGTCATTTTTTCGAGGTAGAGCCCCCAAATTCACATCGTAGCTTGAAGGGACTGTCCTTGCGCAAACCCCAAGGTTTGGTGAAGATTGGGTCAGGGGGTCCGATTTTATGGGGTTCGGAAGGGGTCACCCCTTCCTCCATAGACAACCATTGTGAAGTTTGCAATGGTTGACTATAGAGGAGGGGAGGGCAGCCCTTCCTGACTTCATAAAATTGGACCCCTTGGCTCAATCTTCACCAAACTTTGGGGGTCGTGCAAGGAGAGTCCCTTCAAGCTACATTGTGAATTTGGGGGCTCTACCTCTAAAAATGAGCCCCCCAGGATCCGAAAAAAGCCGAATTATTCACCTTCTTCCAGAATTGCCTATTCGGCTTCAGCTTTCTCCCAAGGTTTGTGCATTCAGTAAACCTGAACTGGAAATTTAGCGAAATGGTTAATTTAGGGTTTATTTTCAGTTCGGGTTTACCGATATGCACACACCTATTCACCCCCAGAGAAAGGTATGTCGTACGTTTTGTGCTTGTGTAACTCCTTGGATTTTTCTTGTCATATTTATGAGCACTTACATTTTTGCAGAACATATGTTCTGAAGAAATATTACGTGGATTGCCAATGATGAAAAAGCGAATGCGAAATAGGAACTTACCGGAGACCTATTTTGGCTTTCACCATCTAGCTTCAAGGACCTTGTGTCTTTTGGCTTTCATTACTCAGCTTTAAGGACCATTGCAGTCCCACACACCGGAGATACTACGTATTAAGGACTCAATGTAGTTCATGTTTTGTGAGTTATGACAACAGGAGATATTGTGATAAGTACATCAGTTTGTGCTTTTGGAATATATGTTACTATTTGTGCTTGTGTATAATACACAGTCTTCTTAATTGCATTATAGTGTTTGTTTTTGCCATAAGTGCCTGTAATTTTCCAGTAGCTACATTTTGGGCACTCGTTGTTTTTTTAATCTCCAGGTGGTGGCTGGAGATCTCCCGCTATTACAACTGATCTCATAGAATCATAGAGTTGGAAGGAACCACCAGGGTCATCTAGTCCAACCCCCTGCACAATGCAGGAAATTCGCAACTACCTCCCACCTCCACATCCCCAGTGACCCCTACTCCATGCCCAGAAGATGGCAAAAAAAATATATATATCCAGGTAATAGAAATCAGTTCACTTGGAGAAAATGGCTGCTTTGGAAGGTGGACTCTATGACATTATACCCCATTGAAGTCCCTCCCCTCTCCAAACCCCACCCTCCTCAGGCTCCACCCCTGAAATCTCCAGGTACTTCCCAGCCCAGAGATGGCAACCCTATTCTCACCTGAGTGGCTGCTTTTCCCTTTGGGGGTAGAACACCCTCTTGTCCATCACACTTTCCAATTCCGATTTGGCCTTAAGCACTGGCGGTTGGCCCATTGGGCCTCTTATATGGACTTGAGCAAATTCTTCTCTTTCTCATGAATGGGATTTTTGTCCTTTTATTACTGTTTAAAAAGATGCTTTCCCTATGGAACTTTCCCTTGGACAAAAACTATCCAAGCTGGCAAAATCCCTTCTCGTTTGGCAGGGGCTCCTTGCAGCTTGGGTAAGCTGACATTTTCCCTCCTTCTGGAACTTCGGCTCATATCAGCTTAATTGATTATTAAGCACCTCTGCCTTCTCTGAGATCTGTCTATCTGGCTTATTGGGTCAGAGGAGGGAAAAAAAACTAATTAATTCGTTAAAATGCATGGTGTATAGGGTTGCCAACCCCCAGGTGGTGGTAGGAGGTCTCCTGCTGTTAAAAGTAATCTTGAGCCAATAGAGATCAATTCCCCTGGAGAAAATGGCTGCTTTGGCACTTGGACTCTATGGCATTGAAGGCCTTCCCCTCCCCAAATCCCGCCCTCCTCAGGGTCCACCCCCAAAATCTCCAGGTATTTCCCAACCCGGAGCTGGCAACCCTACTGGCGTGGGATCCTTCTGCCCCTTTTCTCGTCCATCTGCTTAGAGTTTTTATTAAAGGCTAAAGTACATTAGATGTATACAAGGCAAAAGGCAAAATGTGTATCTCATTGTCCAGGGGTCTCCCATTCCCCTGTTCTGGCAGCGACTTACGTTTTTGTTCTGTTTACTCTAGCCTGGTGTTTGCCCAACCTTTGGTAGGGTGGCCAGCTCCGGGTTGGGAAATACCTGGATATTTTAGGGGTGGAAGCTGAGGAGGTGGGGTTTGGGGATGGGGGGGACTTCAATGCCATACAGTCCAATTGCGAAAGTGGCCTTTTTCTCCAGGTGAACTGTTCTCTATCGGCTGCAGGTTAGTTGCAATAGCAAGAGATCGCCTGGATGTTGGCAACCCTATTCCTGGGGGGGGGGGGATCTGCGGTGGCCAGGAGCAGTGCAGCCACACCACCTCCTCAGAGGTTTTCTCAGCTATCATGGAGAATAAAAAAGGCTTTTTTTAAAAGAAAAAGGCAAAAATGGGGGAAATGCCTCCATTGAGAACAGCAGAGCTGCGACACCAAAAAAAAGGTGTCTTAGCCCCACCGTAGCAGTGAGGGGCATTCCCAGGCTTGAAGGGGTTAGGAAGTTGACAAAAGTCAGCTCTGCCCATGGGAATGCCCGGGACCCCCCTTCCCCCCATGCCAGTGCCGCCGTTCTCTTCCGGGATTTAGTTCCTGGAGAGGACGTGCCAGCAGGGGAGCCCCGTGCAGCTCTGCAGTGCCCAGCATAAGTGAATAGTAAGCATTTACTGGAAGCACTTACTCTGGCGCAGGGCCATGCCGCCTCCAAATGACTTTTGCTCTCCCTCGGTAATACTCTCTTATTGGTTAATATTTATGTCAGATGTCTGTGTGTATTACTTCCCGAATAAATGGGCAGCCCATTCCTGTGGGGGAAGGCTGAGCTATTGGCTGGAGGCAGTGGCTCCGCGCCGCCTCCAAAGGAGGATTCCCCCCCACACAGAAGCCAAAACCTTGCCCTTACCTGCCTCGGTGGAACCGCTTCTCTCACCTGGAGAAGATGGCCACTTTGGCCATTGGACTCTATGGCACTGAAGTCTCTCCCCGCTCCAAACCCCACCCTGCTCAGGCTCCACCCCTAAAATACCCAGTTATTTCCGAACCCAGAGTTGGCAACACTAGTGTCAACAGATACAAACTTCTGCAAGGCCATTCAGGGAACTTTATGAGTAAACAGGGATTTGCATCCGTATATCATTAGTGTATGGCTTTATCCAATGCACTCCTCTCTCTCTCTCTCTGCCATTAAGATTCCTGCCTGTGATTTCATACAATAACACTTTTAATCACAACAGCCAAACGTCAACTTGTGTGCCAATTTCAAACAGTGCCATTTAATACAATATTAACAGAGTCCTCCTGGGAGATTTTAATATCATTTATACTGTAAATAGCATACACTTATATCTTCATGAACATGCTCAGAATTTACGTCTTCTGTTACATAGTTGTGCATTAAATTAAAAGAAATATGAACTCCAAATAATGAACTGCCCCTGTTGTAATACATTTCCATTTCAAATTTGCAAGCCCTTCATGTGTGGTTTCTTCCAAAGCGGTAAAAACCTTCATGAGTAATTTCCACTTCATTTTCAGGTAATTTTTGTCAATTTAAATATATACTCTTGTGCACCAGTGTACTATTTTTTCTCATTTTTCCTCAGTGTTAAACATAACTCCTATACATTTTAATTTGCTGATTCCACAGCTGGTCAGATTAAAACTGAGTTCTGTAGTGCATTTCTAATGTTATAAAGACTGAGTAACAATTTAAATTATTGTTTAAAAATGATATAAAAAAGGAATCATTCTAAACCCTTTTGGAATCAATTTAAACATAATCAGGCCAAATGCAGGTATTTTAAAAGAGAGAAAAAAGACTTAGGACAACAGATACTAGGTAAGATCATATGGCACGTGGAAAAGGTTTTCCAAAGATTTCTACAAAGGTAAAATTTTGCTCACAACCTGGGTTTTAAAGGTGGGGGGATCAGCCCGGTATCCCCCAATAGCTCAGTAGCTCAGTGGTAGAGCATCTTCTTGGCATGCAGAAGTTCCCAGGTTCAATCCCCAGCATCTCCAGTTAAAGGGTCTAGCCAAGTAGGTGATGTGAAAGACCTCTACCTGAGACCCTGGAGAGCCGCTGCTGGTCTCAGTAGACAATACTGACTTTGATGGACCAAGGGTCTGATTCAGTATAAGGCAGCTTCATGTGTTCACGTGTTCAATAGCTGGCCAGCCTATTAGAATCTAAAAAATAGATCCATGAGTGGAAGCTGTTCAGTCCAAAGAGGCTGATTTTGGTCATCTCAACAGATGGGAAAGAATAATATCCTCATATATGAATGAAACAAAAGATGTTTAAAATAAAATATTAAGAAAATTACTTTTGCGGCTATTGTTTTCTGTTTATGGCTACTGAAATATTAATATATCAAAATATATCCAACAGTCACACATGGGCCCATGTGCAGAATCGACATTCTGCTCTGGAAACAGTGGGTGACCTTGGAGCTAGAGCGGTGTAGTGGCCAATAGCGATGGACTTTAATGTGGAGAACCAGGTTTGATTTCCCACTTCTCCACATGAAGCCTGCTGGGTGACCTTGGACTAGTCACCGTTCTCTCCGAACTCTCTCAGCCCCACCTATCTCACAAGGTGTCCATTGTGGTGAGGGGAAGGGAAGGAGATTGTAAACCGGTTTGATTATCCTTAAAAGGTAGAAAATCGGCACCTAAAAACCAAGTCTTCTTCATCATCATCATCCCCCCCCCCGCCTTGCTACTGAAACCATGATTCCTGGAAGTCATTGTCTCCTGTCTGGTGCTGAGGTAACAGCAAGGAGGTGGATAGGGGAGAAGGCATGGGAGTCACTCCTCCCCCCAGTGCTGAGGTAGAAATGCTGGAGGCCGCGAGGTGAGGACGAGCCGCCTCAGACATGGGAGCAGCCTGGTAAGTGAAAGTGAGAGAAAGAATGGGGGGGATTGATAGAGAGGCAGTGGGGGGAGAGAGCAAGAGGCCATCAATGACAGAGAGGGGGTGGGGGAGAGGGGGGAAGCAAAGGATCCCCCTCCCCACAAGTTGGTTGCATGTCCTGGCTTGTAAGTATACGATAATGTCTCCTGTACCGATTGTGTCAACCAGAGAAGACCAAACGTGGTGGACTGTTGGACAGAATGAGAACGTTTTTATCTCAGCCCAATTCAGTTAGAGTTCAGCATTCCAAACCCCATTATATCAAGAGGAGAAACTGGCGCGCATGCGCAGTTCTTTCCAGATGAAATCAGGGTGATTGTCTTTTGGAAGCCTTCTGTCCCTATCAAGCTTATTAAGCTTGTAGTTAAGCTGATAGGATTGAGATGAATAGGGAGCTACTTGAGACTTAGTGGATTCCCCATTTTCATGATATGACATCTACTTCTAAGCACCCACTGATAATTCACAGCAACTGGTAATTTTATTTACCGTCCTTCCAAACCATTGCAAAGAGCTGCCTTTCTCCCACTATACGGTCATGTTTACCAATCCTCCACTGGTAAAAATGATGGGGAATTCATCGTTGTATCCTATGGAGTGGCAGATATAGATTTTTTTTTTTTTACAATGGATATCTCTTGTAACATTGTTTAATATTTCGCTGCATTTCACATGATTTCATGGTACGGCAAGGCAATTGATCGCAGAAGTGTTCCTTTGGGGGCAGAAAATCAGTTGCGTGAATATGCCCTCACCTCAGACACTTAAGGGAGAGGTGCTTACAGTAGATTGATGACAGCTAACAGGGTGGTATGTACCTAAATGTTGTTTTACCCATTAGAGATAAATGAGCAAGACATTTAGAGCTGCCCTGATTCTGACCTCCCAACAGCTCATTTAAATATTCTATAAAGTGCAAATCATCTGTCTCTGTCTTTCGTCTCTCTTCTGCAATTCTGGAAAGCCTATGTAAAACAGGGTTTTATTTACTGCCCCATCCTGGCAGCCAACTGCGAAGATCCGTCTGTGGGTTGCAGGTTACACTACGGCCGATGAGATTAAAAACAACAACGCAAGAACAGATTTCGTGGCAGCATTAAAGCAGCTACTAATCTTATATTGTCAAATCATACTTTCACCAGGGTCTTGAAGCAAGTGTAGAGTAAAAAAAAAAAAAAAAGGCAAAAGACGTGTTTGCAGTTTGAAAACTCACACCCTTGGGAAAAGATAAAAATGGATCTTGATATGCAAAACATTACCTTCCAGCTTGTGATTGTGACAATAAAAATGGCATTCTGACTAACTTGCCTAGGTATCATGTAAATAACCAAGACAAAGTGGATGATGGATTCTAAGGCTAGACCTCAATGGGAACTGATTGTCAACAGGTGTCGCTATCAGCTGCCACTCCATTTCTGCTAAAAGCGAGCTGATAGTAACTGAATGTAACATTAGTTACTTTTGCCAGAATCTGTCTAGGCTCCCCAAATGCCGAAGAAAGTTGGTTGGTATAGCTAGGAAGTCAGTACTCTGTGCAAGAGCTCAGGAGAGCCTTCTTCAGCCTGTTGCTATGAAGCAAGGAGGAAAGAATGCTGGCTCACATGATAGTGGAGCCAACGTGGTGTAGTGGTGCTTTGGAGCGGTGGACTCTAATCTGGAGATCCGGGTTTGATTCCCCATTCCTCCACATGACAACCAAGATCAAGATAATAAATGCCATAGTGTACCCCATTATTATAGTTGGACAATGAAGAAAGCAGACAGGAAGGAAGTCGATTCCTTTGAAATGTGGTGTTGGAGGAGAGTTTTACAGATAACATGGACTACCAAAAAGACAAATAATGGCACTTTACACACACACAGCGATCAAATCAAATCTGAACTCTCCCTGGAAGCTAAAATGACTTATCTGAGGTTATCATACTTTGGTCACATTATGAGAAGACAAGAGTCCCCGTAAGACAATGGTCACATTATGAGAAGACAAGAGTCCCTGTAAGACAATAATGCTAGGAAAAGTCGAAGGCCGGAGGAAAAGAGGAAGACTCAACATGAAATGGATTGACTTGATCAAGGAAGCCACAGCACTCAGATTGCAAGACCTGAGCAAGGCTTTTAATGATAGGATGTTTTAGAGGTTCATTAATTCATAGGGTAGCCGTAAATCAGAAGTGACTTGACGGCAGTTAATGAACACGCATGTAAATAGAAAACCAACTCCTCAAAGTGCCAGCTGTGCATGATCTCCATGTTCTAACTGTTGATGAGGACTTTTCAAGGCCCTTGCTGTCCCTACTTTCAGCTTGTTATCTTCAAGTTCACCCCCAATGGCCTATTTAGCTTTAGCCTTGAAACTAAGCAGGAATGTACCAGTGATGGAAGAGCCATGTAGATTCTCCCTACAAGCAAGACTACCTTGTCTTAAGGTACTGAGGGCAGGAAAAACTGAAAAGCTTCCAGCGCCGATCCTCTATTAGTCCTGGGGGAGCAATCAGACCTGAGCTGCTTGAGTGACAGCCTGTCACTCAAATGTTTACAGAAAAATAACTTTTAGGAAAAATAAACACGAAGGAAAGAAAAACACTTGAGGTGATTTTACTGAATAAAAGCAGAACTCCGCCATTTGAGGACAAGCCTCAAAGAAGATGACTGAAAGAGAGGACATCTGGCCACCCTTTTTCAAACCCAGCTACTGTGTCCCAGATCACATGAACACATGAACACATGAAGCTGCTTTATACTGAATCAGACACTTGCTCCATCAAAGTCAGTATTGTCTACTCAGACTGGCAGCGGCTCTCCAGGGTCTCAGGCAGAGATCTTTCACATCACCTACTTGCCTAGTTTTTTTGACTGGAGATGCCGGGGATTGAACCTGAGACCTTCTGCATGCCAAGCAGAGTCTCTACTGAGCCATGGCCCCTCCCTACAGATCCAAGTCCCTTCACCCACTGAGCAAATCTGAATAATGTTTTGCTTACCTTTTAATAGTTAATGATTACAGTGAAAAATCCCAATCAAAAACCTCTGGCGGATACATTTCTAATCAGTGAATAGCTCCATGAAACAGGCACGAGTAAACACAAAAGATCAAAATTAATTAGAAGATCTTTCAACAGATTAGCAATGAGCAAAGCAGAGGTAATGATTACAAATAATTAAGTGAGATGTAGCAAAGGAAATGCATTTAAAGCAAGTTAGATTATAGCAAATAAGATTCATATTCAACGTTCCAACTTCATTTTCTTTGGCTAAACTAGCCCAACGTTTGCAGAGAAGTGCTAACCTAAAACTTATTCTCATATTTTTGACTGACAGGAGGAAGGCTGATTCAACATTTCGTTTCAACAGGCTTGCTGTATTATGCACCTTCATACCTTGAGCTATTAGACAAATGAATGTAGCTTTTGCCAACAATGTTTTGAACTTGGAACTATGTCAGATCTCTAACATTTTGTATATTTCGGTAGCACAAGAGACAATTTTCCTGTTTGCATAAGGAATAAAATATTAATGAGATTAAATTCAGTTGTAGACTTATGATAGAATTGATTCGGTTCTTGATTCGTGACCAGTAATTGATTTCAGTGAAACATATCTCCCACATCTGCTAACAAAAGCAGTTATTTTTATCCTTCCAACAGATGGATTATAATTAACATTTATACTGTGAAGCTTATTTGAAGTAATAGGCCATCATTTTGATCCATTTTCTTGAAGAAAAAGGGTAAATAAAAACTGAGTATATTTCAATATGTATTTCCATAAATAAAGTAATAGTGGATTTCCCATATTTTTCAACCAATTTATTCATGCACTTTTTACTTGCTACATTTCATAGCTGGATTTTACATATAAAGTATAGGTTTTACATATAAAGTATAGATTTTTCATATAAAGTATGTTTGGTCTTCACTTCAAATCATTTTTTTCCAGTCTGTAATCTCTTTTAATTTAAATTCTGTTTGTAAAAAAAAAACTTTATTTTGAGATAAATTCTTTTTGAGAATCAAACTGTGGCAGCTTTTGTCTGTCAATCATGGTGCAGTCCTTAAGAGCCAGCATGGTGTAGGTTAAGAGCAGTGGTTTGGAGCTGTGGACTCTAATCTGGAGAGTTGGTTTCCCTACTCCTTCACATGAAGCCAGCTGAGTGACATTGGGCTAGTCACAGCTCTCTTAGAGCTCTCTCAGCCCCACCTACCTCACATGGTGTCTGTTGTGGGGAGAGAAAGGGAAGGAGATTGTAAACCGGCTTGATTCACCCTAAAAGAAGGTAGAGGAAGTTGGCATATAAAAAACAACTCTTCTTCTTCACATGCTAGCTCAGATTTTTTTTTAAAAAAAAATCGAGCCTTGGCACTTACTGTGAAGGCTTCTTCTGATCTGGGGTAAGGAAGTCATCTTTAAGATGGGTGCTTCCATCCTCTCTTGCTCTGGGAGGCAGGTCTAATTGAAACTCCCTGTCTCCGAGGAGGGAAGCCCCCCCTTTCAGTTCAACCCTTTCCGAGCTTGTGTGCTCATTGAGAAGAAAACATAATAAAAATCCGGACAGGAAGGCTAACCATGAGAAGAGAATGCAGCATAAACACTGATAACAGGATGCAAACGTTGTCAACACAAAAAACCCATGAACAAGGCTAAATTTGAACAAGTCGGCTGTTAGTGACAGAACAGGTAACAAACAAAGGAATGTATCCCCCCACCACAGAGGGAAAAACACAGTGTGTTGGTCGAAGTTTCTTCGGTAAAGAACCCCCCCCCGACAGATATACTGCCATGGGTGGGGAAGATGACCTCCTTACCCCAGATCAGAGGAAGCCTTCACGGTAACTGCCAAGGCTCGTTCTCTATCTGGGGAAGGAGGTCATCTTTAAGATGGGACCTACAAGAGCAGTCCCTTACTAGGGTGGGAACTAAACATCCTGCAGTACACTCTGAAGAACACGCCTCCCGAAGGCATCGCAGAGGCATATAAATTCATTTTATAGTGGCGTGCAAATGTGGAAGATGACTTCCACGTTGCCGCCTTGCATATTTCCTCTAAAGAGGCCTGGCGACAGAAGGCTTCTGTGGTGGAAGCGCTACACACTGAATGGGCTGTAATCCCCTTAGGGACTGGTTGGTTAAGGTGACAGTAGGCTTGTGAAATGCAAGTCTTGATGTTGCGGCTAATGGCCGCCTTAGACATGGATTTCCCTTTATTAGGCGGAGAAATGTTAATGAATAGCGTGTCAGATGCCCTGATACTCTCGGTGCATCTGATGTAGCTCTTAAGCGCTCTCCTGAGGTCTAAGGTGTGCCACTCCCTCTCCCTAGGGTGTTGAGGGTTAACACAAAAAGAGGGCAGCACTATATCTTGGTCCCTATGAACGGGAGAGTCAATTTTTGGCCGGAAGGAAGCGTCGGGATGAAGAACAACTGTATCGCTATGGAAGACACAGAACCCAGGTCTGACGGATAGAGCTCCCAGTTCCGAGACCCTATGGGCGGAAGTGACAGCCGTTAGAAATAAGACCTTCATGCGCAGCCACTTCAGGTCCACTGAGCATAAAGGTTCGAAGGGCTTCTTTGTTAGTGCTGACAGAACTGTATGGAGACTCCATATGGGATATCGATGAGATGTCACAGGAGAGGAAAGGCTGACTCCCTGGAGGAAGGCATTAATGTGTGGATGTGTAGTGATCTGGATACCGAATACTCTTGGTACGACCGTAGAAATAGCTGCTAGCTGGCGTCGGAGCATTGCCGGCTTAAGACTTTGTTCGCGACCATCCTGCAAAAAGGAGAGTAGATTAGAAATACTTGGTCGCAAAGGGTCCACTGACTTGCGGGTACACCAGCGAACAAAGGCCTTCCACGTGGTGTTATAAATTCTCCGTGTGGATGGCTTCCTGGATGTCAGAATAGTGTCTATGATGTCTGTAGCGTATCCTCGGGCTAGGAGCCTGTTCCTTTCAATGACCATACGGTCAGATGGTACCAGCCGGGATCAGGATGGTAGATCGGGCCCTGTCTGAGAAGGTCGGACCGAACTGGTAAAGGCCAAGGATTCTGAAAGAACAGCTCTAGCAGCGCTGGGAACCACGGGCGCCTGGGCCAGAACGGAGCCAGCAGGAGAACCATTGCTTTCAGAAGTCTGATTCTTCTGAGTACCTTTGGGATTAGCGGTAGCGGAGGGAAGGCGTATAGTAGATGTTGAGGCCACGGCGCAATCAAGGCATCCGTCTGCTCCGCTTCGGGATGGAAGAAGCGGGAGAAAAACCGAGGCAGCTGTCTGTTGGATACCGAGGCAAAAAGGTCCACCAGGGGAGAGCCGAGGTGTCTGGACATAAGCTGGAAAACGTCCGGGTGAATGGACCACTCCGATTCTTCCAGATGTTGGCGGCTGAGCCAGTCTGCTTCTGTGTTCATGGTGCCCTTGATGTGTTCCACATGTATGGATGCCAGGTTGCTCTCTGCCCAGGAGAGGGTCCGTAGGGCTTCCTGGTGAAGGGTGGAGGACTGAGAGCCCCCCTGCTTGTTCACTTGTGCTTTCGCTGCCACGTTGTCTGTTGAGATGGCTTTTTTCTCGATTCAGGAGGAATCCGTGGTCCTCCAGGATGTGTATGACTTTCCCTATGTGCGAGAGGCACTGAGTCTGCGTAGGCGCACAAATCAGAATATCGTCTAAGTAAGGGTGGAGGTGAATACCCTCCTTTCTGGCCAGCGCCATCAGGGTCACGAGGATCTTGGTGAAGACTCAGGGCGCTGATGAAAGGCCGAAAGGGAGGGTCCTGAATTGGTAGTGCTGCTGTAGGTATGAGAACCGAAGGAACCTTTGATGCAGGTGATGAATCTGAACATGCAGGTAGGCCTCCTTCAAGTTGATGGACGCCAGGAAGTCTCCTGGGCGCAGAGCCTCCATGACTGAATGTAGCGCCTCCATCCGGAACTTCTTCTTGTACACGTGCCTGTTCAGGAACTTTAGGTTCTCCAATCCCCGTTCCTTTTGGGCACTGTAAAGAACACGGAGTAGACTCCCAATAATTTTTCCAGGGGAGGTACTGGTTCTATGGCCTGGATCTCCAGGAGATGTTGGATGGCCAAGGAAGTTCTGAGTCATTTTGATTGGTGTGAGGAATTTGGTGATGGGACGTAGCGGTCTGGAGGAACGTTGATAAATTCGATCTGATAGCCCTTAGACACTATTTGTAATACCCAGTGATCTGGGTGGGAGGATTCCCACTGGGGAAGGAATGATGTCAGTCTGCCCCCCGCAGGAAGAGGATTGGTGTCACTGTTTAGCCTGGTGTTGGTCTTTTTCCCCTTGGTCAACTTGAAAATTGGAGAAGCGTGGGGGCCTGGCTCCGCGTCCTCCCCTCTGAAAGGAATTGCGGTAATTCCACTGATTCTTTCTCTGGTCTGACCTATACCTAGAGGATGGGTAGAAGGGGCAAAAGGGCGTCTGAGGGGAATAGCTCTTCTGCCCCTTACGAAGGCTTTTAGGCATTGCTTTTTTCTTGTCCTTAGTTTCTACTAAGATCTCCTCCAGCTTGTCCCCAAACAGCTTCTTGCCCTGAAAGGGGTATCCCATCAACATTGATTTGGAACGGTGCTCTACCTGCCATGGTCGTAACCAGAGGGACCTTCTGGTTGCAGCATTAGTGGCCATGGCTCTAGCAGCAAAGGACATAGCATCCAAAGAAGAGTCGGCCAGAAAGGAGACAGCTTTGAGGACTCTAGACACTCCTTCTAGGGCATTCCTGTTCTCCTCTGGTATAAGCTGGCCTAGTTTTTGCAAACGAGGTCTGCCTTACGATCTACGGGATCCTTTATCATCCCGGCCCCCTCTTCTGTGACTAAATCCCAAGAGTGGAGTGTCGTGACTGGAGTCTCCACCAGGGGGGTCTTGAGGAGGTCTGTCATGTTGCTGGCCAAGTTATAAAACCTTTTGGCCACAGAAGGGATTTGGCAGGATCCATAGGTCTTTCCCATTCCACCTTAATTAAAGACAAAAAATAATCAGGGACAGGAACCACCTTTGGGGGAACGTTATGCTTATGAAAAAACTCCTTTGAACCAAATTGCTTCTCTTTGGGTTGAGAGCCTGATTCCCCTGATTCCCCTGTGAGGTCTAAGGCAGCCAAGGTCTTGGTTAAAAGAGAGTGACAGTCCTCCTGACAGAACAGCCTTAACTGCTGCCCCTCCTCTGGGACAGGTTCCTCTGGATCAGAGAACTCTCCCTCCTCCCTTTCCTCATCCGAGGAGGGAGGTGAAGAGACGCCCTCAGATCGTTCCCCCAGTGGGGCTTTGCATGCCGCTTTTGTGGGCCAAGGCGCCCCCCCTGTGACCCCCCTGTGACTGTTCCCCTCACCAGGGTCCATTAAGGGTGGCTCAGAGCATGAGCCGCGCATAGAAGGGGCTGGGGAGGCTAATTGAACCGCCTGCAAACCATCCACAAAGGCATCTTAATGAGAGCAGAAAGCTCTGCTCTCAATTGCAAGAGCCCTCCCACCTCTAAAGAGAGGCGGGAGCAAAATAACTCACTGAAGGAGGGAGAAGAGGGGGGCGGGAGCCGCCGCGGTCCCAAGCGCGCTAGCACGGGTCTGACTCATCGCTTCTGCAGCATTAGCCGAGTTAGAAGAAGTGGTGGGCGCTTTGGAATGGGGCTGGTTCCCCATCCCCGCGGCGTTGGCAAGTTTGCGAGGAGTGGCAGACGCGATCTCTCTGTCGGCGCCTTGAGTCGAGTCGACTCGTTTCCTCTTTGAGGAGGCCACTCCTGCCTTTTTGCCCTTCCCCTTAGAGCCACCGGGGTGGCTGCCAGGAATTTTTAGGAGAGCTGGGTCCAAATCCATAGGAGCGATGAAAAGGTCGGCTCTGTCCGCCATTTTGTTTTGGCGGGAAAAAATTCAGCCCGGGATTCACTTTCAAGAATGTAGTAGTAGTAGTAGAATAAAAAGGTTAGCTAAGAAGGAAAGAGACAGAAGAAAAAATTCTTTTCCTATGGAAAAAGACAGCACAGAGCTGTCAAGACGCTGCTGCTCCCAAATGAGGCAGGAAAAGAACTAAAAAAGGGGGGGCCTTCCCTCCTCGGAGACAGGAAGTTTCAATTAGACCTGCCTCCCAGATCAAGAGAGGACGGAAGCACCCATCTTAAAGATGACCTCCTTCCCCAGATAGAGAACTATCTGTTCTCTTTGTCTAATTTGTTCCATAACTTATCGAGTCTATTTAATTTGTTCCATAAACAGGTGGTTTTAAAGAAGGTTATTTACTTGTTTGTTTGTTTATTATTAATACGGTCATAGACCAGTAGAAGAAGGTAATTATGGAGTGCATACTGTGGACTTCCTAGTGATGGAAGTAAATGTTAAGAACGTAAGAACATAAGAAAAGCCCTGCTGGATCAGACCAAATTCCATCACGTCCAGCAGTCTGTCCACACAGTGGCCAACCAGGGGCCTCCAGGAAGCCCAGGAAGACGACTGCAGCAGCATTATCCTGCCTGTGTTCCCCAGCACCTAATATAATAGGCATGTGCTCTGATGCTGTAGAGAATAAGTATGCATCATGACTAGTATTCATTCTAACTTGTAGAAATGGATAGCCCTATCTTCCATGAACATGTCCACTCCCCTCTTAAAGCCCTCCAAATTGGCAGCCATCACCATATCCTGTGGCAGGGCATTGTACAGTTTAACTATGCATTGTGTGAAGAAATACTCCCTTTTATCTGTTTTGAATCTCTTACCCTCCAGCTTCAGCAGATGATTGTGTATTCTGGTATTATGAGAGAGGGAGAAAAGCTTCTCCTTGTCCACTGTCTCCATACCATGCATAATTTTATAGACCTCTATCATGTTTCCCCTTAACCACCTTCTTTCCAAGCTGAACAGCCCTATGTTGGCTTGCCTACCTTTTCTGGCAACAGCTTCCTGTGTGTTCCCCACCTCCACCAATGGAGGGAGTGGTCAGGGTCAGGGCCAGACAGGGGAAAAAAACAGGTCAGAAGCTGTGGTGTGTGTAGGGGGGTTGGATATGATCAACCCTACATTCTTCTCCAGCATTCCTAGGTTAGAAAACACTATAAATAGTGCGTCAGAGTGGTGTAGTGGATAAGAACGCTGGTTTGGAGTGGTGGACTCTAATCTGGAGAACTGGGTTTGATTCCCCACTCCTCCACATGAGCTGCAGAGGGTAATCTGGTGAATTTGATTCCCCTCCCACTCCTACTCATGAAGCCAGCTGGGTGACATTGGGCTAGTCACACTCTCTCAACCCCACCTACCTCACTGGGGAAGGGAAGGTGATTGTAAGCCGGTTTGATTCTTCTTTAAGTGGTAGAGAAAATCAGCATATAAACTCTTCTCCTCCTCCTCCTCTTTCCATGTGACTGTTGTCCATTATATAAATTCCTGATAATTTATCTTCATACTGTCTGTCGAGAGACTTTCTGATTGCTTTTCTGTATGTGTTTGGGAGCAGTGATTTGTCTTGCTTCATCCTTCCCTTCTTATTCCTACATGCGCTTCAGAGATTTAGATCTCCCAAGCATGCTGTGTTCCTTGACATTGCTGGTGTTGATGACCCAAATCTCCCAAACCGAAAACTAATTAAATGCACACAAGCACCCTACAGATGGATAGCAGGCACATTGTTAATGATATTCCGAGAAGGAAAATCTGTTGTCACTTCATACAACTGTTTTATTTTAACCTGAAATAATTGGGCTTTGTGGGTTTCTGAGATTAGCACTGAGTAGCACTGAGATTACAGTGGGTCCTTCTTGCCAGGTCCTTCTTTGCCACAGGCGGGAGGTTTTTGGGGCAGAGCCCGAGGAGGGGGGTTTGGAGAGGGGAGGGACTTAAATGCCATAGAGTCCAATTGCCAAAGCAGCCATTTTCTCCAGGGGAACTGATCTCTATCGGATGGAGATCAGTTGTAATAGCAGGAGATCTCCAGCTAGAACCTGGAGGCTGGCAACCCTGATGGTGGGCTCAAACTACACTTTATGGTAAAGGTAGGATTGCTTGGACTTTGTGGAGTCTACTATGGGACACTGTGGGGAGACAAGGTGCTGGTATAGATGGACAATTTGTCTGATCCAGCAGGGCTGTTTCTTTCATTGTAAAGTTTATTGTTAATTACCAAGAATGTTTACACTCTTGTTTTTATGTTCCATCATATTATTTTACTTTGTAAGCCACCTCGTGGTTATCTGGATAGGTGGCATAGACATTTTCTAAATAAACAATTATTTTCTGTGCTTCTTCACCCCTGCATAAAGTTGACATATCTGTCCTGAGAAATTACTATAGATTTGGGGTCAGTAACTAGAAGGGACAGATTTTGGGGAGGGGGCTGAGCGTGGATGGAAGGCCATAGAGCCTTTCCACCAAAGCTGCGATTCCCTCCATGGGAACGGATCCCTGGAGATCATTTATAATTCTGGATGAACTCTCAAACCCACCTGGAGGCAGGCAACTGGCCCCTGGTTCACATTGTTGGTTGCCAGTGGCATGATGGCACAGAGGTATCTGAAGAAGTGAGCTGTAACTCACAAAAGCTCCTTCCCTGCCAGAAATTTTGTTAGTCTTTAAGGTGCCTCTGGACTCTTGCTCTTTTCTACTGCTAGAGGTCATACAAGATAGTTGTATTATTGGTGGGGAGGGGTAAGCTGTGTTGTGGCTGATTTTCCGTGGCAGCTGTGTGCTCACCATAACATGTAGTTTGGCTCTTCTAGCAGGACATCTCTTGTTCACATAAAAAGCAAATGAGGTGATAAAACTGGCATTTGAGATTGTAGACAAGGGACGATAGGGTTAAATACTTGGTGGTGGTGGAAAGTGCCATCAAGTCACAGCTGACCTAGGGCGACCCTATAGGGTTTTCAAGGCAAGAGACATTCACAGGTTGTTTGCCATTGCCTTTCTCCACATGGGCTGAGAGAGTTCTGAGAGAACTGTGACCGGCCCAAGGTCGAACAGCAGGCTTCATGTGGAGGAGCAGGGAATTGAACCCAGTTCTCCAGATTAGAGCTCGCCGCTCTTAACCATTACACCACACTGGCTCCCGGGTTAAATACTTCCCAGAACCTCTTCCAGCTCTCTAACCACTATAGAAACACTGGTGTCAGGTCTTTGCTACCTTTGGAGTAGGGGTTTGGTAATTGCAGGCCAGAGATTGGCTTCCTGTCAAGGCCAGGTTCTGGTTGCTAGTCAAGGTTTTGTTCTCATGCTGCAAATCCTGTTTATCACAGATGTGCCCGTGTTATGTCTTTGATTCTCTGGGAACCGTTATCTCGTAGTTCCTGCACTGTGGTTTCACTTTGTTTTACTTTTCTTGCCTAGAATGCTTCTATGCTGTAACCTGCCTGCATAGACCCCACTAGCAGCCTGTCCTGCGTGTGAGGCAGTCAGCTTCTTTTAATCTGTCTTTTTGCTCCTAATAAATTAGCATTGCTTAGGATCACCTGCCTGAGCGTGTCTGTTTATGGGATGCTAGGGATGGACGCCTGAGTCTGACAACTGGCTTCAACTGGCTTCACAGCAGGGTTGATGATTCTTCTTCCTGCTCAGCCTTGCACTCCCCCGCCCTCCTGAGTTTCAGGGCTTTTGCAAGATAGAGGTGCTCCTTGAACTCATATGCATGGGTAGAATTATTTCCTTCGGGGACTAGATTGATGTGTGCAGAGAGGCTTTTTTATTTTTATTTTTAAAGAATATTCAGAAGAAGAAGAGTTGGTTTTTATAAGCCAACTTTCTCTACCACTTAAGGAAGAATCAAACTGGCTTACAGTCACCTTCCCTTCCTCTCCCCACAACAGGCATCTTGTGAGGTAGGTGGGGCTGAGAGAGCTCCAAGAGCTGTAACTAGCCCAAGGTCACCCAGCTGTCTTCATGTGGAGGAGTGGGGAAACAAATCCAGTTCACCAGATTAGCCTCCACTGCTCACGTGGAGTGGGGAATCAAACCTGGTTCTCCCGATCAGACTCCACCGCTCCAAACCACCGCTCTTAACCGCTACACCACGCTGGCTCTCTTTTCTACTGCTAGAGGTCATACAAGACATTCAGTTAACCGATCTCTCTATATGTAGCCTGAAGTGGTACAATCCAGTGATCTCAGCTGCTGCTTTTGTGAACTAGGTCTCAGTTTATCTATCTTGGTTATAAAAGGATACCCTCATTTTGGAATTGTCATCACGCAAATGATAAAATGTTAGAACTCATAATCCATTTTATAAACCTTAGTAGTGATTTATTTTTTTTCTTTTCTTTAAAATTATAGCTGTTGAGCAGGTCCTTAAAAGATAAGTTGAAATTAGCCATTCCTGCATCTTATTGTTAATACACACAGTAGGGTTGCCAATTTTGGGTTGGAAAATTCCTGGAGATTTTGGGGGTTGAGCCTGGGAAAGATGGTGTTTGGGGAGGGAACAGACCTCAGGGGGGAATAATGCCATAGAGGCCACCCACCAAAGCTGCCATTTTCCCCAGAGGACCTGATCTCTGTAGACTGGAGATCAGTTGTAATTCTGGGAGATCTCCAGGTCCTATCAAGAAGTTGGCAACCCTGACAATCAGAAAGGTCTGCACCACATGCAGCAGGGCATCCTAGGGGGTTACTGCATTATGTATTCCCAGCAATGTATTAAGAGTTTGAAAATGTTGTAAAAAACATCGCTTTAAAAGGGTTTTTGGATACCATGGCTAAAAAATTGTCTTCACAGCTAAAGGGGCCAAACAAAAAAAACCCCAGTATTTTTTATAATATTTTCAAACTCTTAATACATCACTGGGAATACATAATGAGGTAACCCCCCTAAGTTGTGTTAAGTGGCATTGTGTGGAGTGCTAATAGAAGGGGCACATTTTGACTTTCCTACTGACGGTGATGGGCATAGCTTGTTTTTAATCACATTGCATTCCACATATACAATCTATCCCTTTCAGAAGGAAAACAAGCCTTTCCAGGTCTATGTTGAAGTTATTGCAACATGTTTTGTGTACGGAAATGGAAAGGAGTCATAAACCAGTGTCATGCTGACCGCAGACCCACAACAAAGCTTAGCTTCTTCTCCTTTGGGTAGAAAATCCTCTAAACCTGAAGTGAGCAGCTGCCAGACAAATGAAAGGAGGAACACGATCCGGATGGTAGCCATCATTCAGAATTCCTTTTGAAACTACTCTGCATTATATACAGGGACAAGAAGTAAAAGTATTCTGGAAGTAGAAAACAACAGCTAGGTTCCTTGTGGAGAAATGCATTTTTCTTTGGAAGCTTGGACCGAGCAAAACCTTTGCCTTCTGTTTCGATTTCTCTCTTTCTCTTAGCTGAGGACAGGCAGGAGGGAGCAACTCAAGCCTCTCCCCAGCCTTAGACGCTTTAGAAATGCTAATGCCTCAGTAGCTGGAGATAATGCAATGGTCAAATCACACTTCCAGTTGGAAGGGAATGATACCTAGCAGAGAAGAGAGAAGTTTGGAGGTTTAAAATGCTAGAAATGTCTCAACCTGGAGTTTCCAGGAAGGGCTTCTTTAACATCCCCCCTTCCTCACACACACACACACAAAAGAGGTGCACAAACAGAGATAATAAAACCCCTTGGCACAAGAAGGAAAAGTAGTAGTAGCTGGTTTTTATATGCTGACTTTCTCTATCACTTAAGGAAGAATCAAACCGGCTTACAATCACCTTCCTTTCCCCTCCCTACAACAGACACCCTGTGATGTAGGTGAGGCTGAGAGAGTGTGACTAGCCCAAGGTCAGCCAGCTGGCTTCATGTGTAGGAGTGGGCAAACCAACCTGGTTCACCAGATTAGCATCCACCGCTCATGTGGAGGAGAGGGGAATCAAACCCAGTTATCCAGATTAGAGTCCACTGCTCCAAACCACCAATCTTAACCACTACACCATGCTGGGGTTTCTGCTTGGTGCTGATTCCATGCAGGCAGCCATTGCCATGCAGGTCTGGGTACCCAAGGGTAAATAAAATAAATAGATAAGGAAAATATAATTTAAGGCGCTATGTCAGGATTAAAAATATTTTAAAATATCATTAAAACAGTGCAATGGCATATTGTTATACTGTAACCCAGGGGAGGGAAACGTCAGGGACAGAGCAATTGTGTTTTCACTTTTCCTTTGCATCCCTTGCTCAATTGGTGGCTGTTCTTCAGGTATGCATGTGGCCATTTTTAAAAAACAATCATTTTATAACTTTTAATGCCGATAGTTGTTTTTTGTACCACATGGGCCTCGACCTTTTGGGACATGCTATTTTAAAATGAGCGCTAAGACGGGAGGTGGGGGAGTTGGCCAGTTGCTACTTCCCCCATCGTACACAAGTGCAGTAAGCTCTTCTCATGGTAACCAGACACTGGGCGAAAACGCGCGGTCGCTTGAGCCTCCTTTCTTCCCTGTTCCAGCCAGGATTCAGCCAGGATCGAACGCACATTCGAGGATGGCCAAATTAACAGAATTCCTGCATGGAAAAGATACGGAAGAATTCAAAAAAACTTGGGCAAAGGCCATCACATATTGGGATAAACTGGCAAAAATGGATTTTACAACTTTAGTTAGTGAGTTATAGAAACAAGTTTTATTACTTTTCTAATAATGTAATTGTTAAAACTGTTGACACTTCTTCAGAAGTCTGGGGATGGGTCCCTTTTTAAGGTGGGTGGAGGGTCAAAAGGGTATTTTTTGTTTTTTGAATTTTACAACTTTGTAACTATGATTGTATTAATTAGAGCATACAGTTGATATTCTTTTGTATTTTCTTTGTATTTTCTTTTTGTTATTGTATTGGTTTGTTTCGTTTTATGTTATAAAAATTAAAAAAAATATTAAAAAAATTATAAGAGTGGGGGGGGGAGGATGGGGAGCGGCCCTCAGTTATAGGCCTGGCGGAATAGCTCCGTTTTATAGGCCCTGCAGAACTCCTAAAGGTCCCGCACTGCATTGATGTCACTCGGGAGGCTATTCCACCAGGCCAGGGCCAGGGGCAAAAAAGCCCTGGCCCTTGTTGAGGACAGCCACACACTCTTCAGGCTGGGGACCACCAGCAGATTAATTCCTGTGCAGCGTAGAGCTCTTTGGGGGATGCACCAGGAGAGGTGGTCCCGGAGGTACCACTTCCATCATTGGGCAATGTCCAAGGCTGCCTGCTGGAGGACGGACCCCCGCGGATGCCTGATGCCGGGGGAGACAGGGCAGTTCACACCCACCCGGATGGCTGCATGCATGGGTGGCCCGGAAGGACGGGGGCCAGGCATGGGGTTCACAGGGGTGTGGCGGCCACCCCTGTCCAGAGCACCAATGGAGAAGCCTCATGGGTGAGTGGCATGTTGAGCCAGGGGAAGGTGGAGCACAATACGGGAAGGAAGAGCCAAGGGCAGGATGGAGCAGGGTGGGAGGTACCCAGGAAGGGGATAAAAGGAAGATCCCTGAAGCTGGCTGGGGAGGAAGCTGGTGCTGGCAAGCCCAAGCTCCGAGGGGAAGAAGCCAGCTGGGAGAAGGAGGAACCAGGTGATGCAACCCCCTCCATCTCCCATTCTGAGGCCAGTGGGACTCTTCTTCCCCACGTGGGCATCTTGGCAGCATGACGGCGAGCTCTGGATGTCCAGGCAGGGCCCCACACACTGGGGAGTGGGAGACCCAGGGAAGGGAAGCTGGGAGCCCTGGCCTTCTCAGTGGGTTGTTCCTAGGAAGGCCAGGTGGGGGCAGTGGTTGAATGGAAGGAGGGAAAGAAAAGACCCGCTGAGGGTTGGGGAAGTCAGGTGGGTGGCATGTGCCAGGTGGAGACCTTGTACGGCCATTGATGCCCAGATACCTTGAAGGGCAGGATGGAACAAGGCCTGCCGGTCAGAGGAGGATGTTCCACCACACACATACTTGCTTGAAATCCCTTGTCTAGGGTTGCCAGGTCCCTCTTCGCCACCAGCGGGATATTTGGGGGGCGGAGCCTGAGGAGGGCGGGGTTTGGGAGGAGAGGGGCTTCAGTGCCATAGAGTTCAATTGCCAAAGTCGCCATTTTTCTCCAGGTGATCTGATCTCTATCAGCTGGAGATCAGTTGAATTAGCAGGAGATCTCCTGCTACTACCTGGCAGTTGGCAACCTTGCCCTTGTCCCTTACAACTTCTTCTTCTTTCTTTTTTTTTTTAAAGAGATTTCTGTCTTCCCATGTCAAAATTTCCCTGGAGTAGAAAAAAGGACAGCCAGATTGGGCCACACAAAATCCAGAAATAAAATCTCTATCATACCTGTTATTAGGACCAACCAAATTGACACAAAGCATTTGTGAAGGCTGGATATTATAAAATTTTCATCAGGCTGGATATTATAAAATTTAAACAGAAGGTTGGAAAGCAGATTTTTCAGGTCTGGTTTTGCAACCATCCTCTGTAAGATGCAAGCAGGCAATTGGTTTAGCTTTATTGCAGGGATGTTGAGTTACAGCACATTCTCTGGGAATAGGGTTGCCAACCTCCAGGTACTAGTTTGAGATATCCTGCTATTACAACTAATCTCCAGCCGATGGAGATCAGTTCACCTGGAGAAAATGGCCGCGTCCGCAACTGACCTCTATGGCATTGAAGACCCTCCCCAAACTCCACCCTCCTCAGGCTCCGCCCTCAAAATCCCCTGCCAGTGGCAAAGAGGGACCTGGCAACCCTATCTGGGAAGGTACGCTCAGTGCATGTCCTCCATTCTCTCTCCTTTCATTGAAATATAGCGACCACCCCACATATTCTCCAACGCCAGATGAGAAACACAGTTCCCTTGCAGGCTGAGAGCAACAGAAAGCACCTCACAGTCTCTATATTAACAATGTTTTAGATAAATTCAAGGTGTTGCACAAGGTAATAGAGTCAATTAAAGCCACATTAGTTGGCATTACCTTGTTCTGAGAACAGTCTTTATCCAAGTCTGCTTTCCTTCTGTTGACAATTCCTTCCTTTTGTTGGCTCGAATTAGGTATCATTAAAGTAGGCGGAAGTTGTACCGCCACAAATAAACCACAAATGAAATCTGTGTAATACCTTTCATTGGGCTCAACCAAATTGACACAAAATGCTGTGCCAAGGGAAATTTTCCTTAATCAACAAACTGATTCAAAGTTAAGAAAAGCCCTGCTGGATCAGACCAAGGCCCATCAAGTCCAGCAGTCTGTTCACACATTGGTCAACCAGGTGCCTCTAGGAAGCCCACAAACAAGATGACTGCAGCAGCATTGTCCTGCCAGTGATCCACGGCACCTCATATAATAGAAGAAGAAGAGTTGGTTTTTATATGCTGACTTTCTCTACCACTTAAGGGAGAATAAAAACCGGCTTACAATCACCTTCCCCTCCCCACAACAGACACCCTGTGAGGTAGGCATGCCCCTCTGATCCTGGAGAGAATAGGTTTGCATCATGACTGGTATTCATTTTAACTAGTAGCCATGGATAGCCCTCTCCTCCATGAACATGTCCACTCCCCTCTTAAAGCTTTCCAAATTGGCAGCCATCATCACATCCTGGGGCAGGGAGTTCCACAGTTTAACTATCTGTTAAAGTTAGTTTTCTATCTTGTGAAGGTGTCATTCGTAACCATTCAAAAAACAAAATTCAGGGAAGCATATATAACTGGAAGGAAAAAAATGGCTACAGTCCAAAACCCGTGGCACACATTGTCTCTTCAGTCATGGAATCACCTTCAGACACTGAATGTTCCTTTGGATGAAATAATTACCCATTAAAAACAACAACACAACACAAACTTTCTAAGACTCTTCTGCTCAAAAGGCAGGTTACCTAGCAAACATGGTATCCACTGGTAAAAAAACTAAGGTTGAGGCTCAATATTGCAGCAATAACACATGCCTTGCTGATCATATGGCTTGCCTGGATGACATAGTTATATCACATACTAGAGCTATACGGTAGCATAATTTCTAGTTACGGATCCAGAAATGATGTCAGTACACTGTCAAATATTGCTTTGGTCCCTGCATTTCCACCCTGCCACTTGCCAGAGTGTGGTCGGGAATCAGGGTGGAGCAGGAGCTGGAAATGCTACATGACGCTCGCTGAAACTAAGCAGATGAGGGTTCGGTAAGTACCTGGATAGGAAGCTTCCTGGGAGGCTTATATAAGCTGCCTCCTGTTCTATAAAGAAGAACTGATGGATAAATGCAATGAATAAAGAAATGCACTTGTTTTCATGGCTCCCATATTGGAAGAGCAACCACGTGGCGCAGAGTGGTAAGCTGCAGTACTGCAGTCAAAAGCTCTGCTCAAGACCTGAGTTCGATCCCAACGGAAGTTGGTTTCAGGTAGCCGGCTCAAGGTTGACTCAGCCTTCCATCCTTACGAGGTTAGTAAAATGAGTACCCAGCCTGCTAGGGGTAAAGTGTAGATGACTGGGGAAGGCAATGGCAAATCACCCCATAAACATAGTCTGCCTAGTAAAAGTCATCATGATGTGATGTCACCCCATGGGTCAGTAATGACCTGATGCACAGGGGACTACCTTTACAATATGGGAAAGATAAAAAATGCATTGCATTTAAATTTTATCAGTATGTATTTGTAGTTATTTGATGGGTATATATAAACTTAGAAGTCCAAGGTGTATTAAATCTCATAAGGCTTCAGAGCAGTAGAAATGCACAAATAATATCTATTAAATTGTTTTCCATGCGCTGAAACATCTTTAGTCTAACCCCTGTTGCAACATCCTGGGACAGCTTAAGAAAAAGGTTTCTTTGCTGTCATTTGCTGTTTCCCATGCCACACTGTGTTACTGATGATTTTACTTGATGAAACCTCTTATCTGATATTAACACTTAACAAATGTGCTGCCGTGCGTGTTCTGTGGATTTCATTAAATGTTTCCGATGACAAATTGTGCACTTGAAAATGCCGCAGAAAGAGATTTATGCGCCAGCACTTTGGGGTGCTGAAGCTTTCCCATCAGCAGCGGGTAGCTATCCCATTTTAGAAATGCATCTCTGCTTTGCCTGTTCGGTGGCAGGTGAAATACTGGATGTATTAGCTTATTTGTTTTGCCGGCGCTTAAGATAAGAGTAAGATAGATTGGCCAGGCATGTAAAACTGCATAATGTGGGGGAAAGATCCCAAGAAAGAGAGGAAATGTTTTTTTCTGTTCAGAATGCAGTGCCAGCAGAAGTCAGGTTTGCTTCAGGGCAGTGTTTGTCGACCAAGGGAAACTTTCCAGAGCAAAGGGAAGGCAGAGGAGAAGAATTTTCTAGAAAAACAGGGAAATGTCTCAGGAAACAATAATTCCAGCAGTTCTTTCTGCATATTCTGTTTTCAAAATAGCTGTCCTTTTTCCTGTACGTACTGCTTATTTATGTACCTCATTTACATCCCACCTTTTCCTCCAGTGGGGTCATAGAATCATAGAGTTGGAAGGGACCACCAGGGTCATCTAGTCCAACCCCCTGCAGAATGCAGGAAATGCAGGGATCCTTCAGTTGCTTAGATCATTCTCCTCTCCTCTGTTTTATCTTCACAACAACCGTGCAAGGTAAGTTAGGCCGAGACTGTCTTTATTTGCTTGTTTGTTTATATTTATAAAATTTATACCCCACTTTTCTGCTTCGATCAGGGCCTCCAAGGCAGCTAACAAATTAAAAACATACATAATAAAAACACATCTTAAAAACCATGACCATGTGAAGACTTTTTAAATCAGGCTCTAAAATGGCTGCAGCATACCCGGGTCTGACCTGGGGATGCTGTCATGTCTAGCGGTTTTTTAACCTGGGTCTCCCAGATTGTACTTTGACAGTCTAACCACTATACCACACTAGCACTCTCTTGTGTTTTGCTTTGCTCTGATTAAACTATACTCTTGCCATCTCTGGGTTGGGAAATATCTGGAGATTTGGGGGTAGAGCTTGGGGAGGCAGGGGATCTCAGCAGGGTATAATGCCATACAGTCCTTTCTCCAAAGCAGCCATTTTCTCCAGGGGAACTGATCTTGGTCGTCTGGAGATCAATTGCAATAGCAGGAGATATCCGGGTGCCCCCTGGAGGTTGGCAACCCCAGCACATTAAAGCTCAGGGCTGCCCTATCTCACCTGTGGTTGCTGGGTCAGGTATGTCACCGGCCCCTTGAGCAGGCCTGGCTTCATGGGGCTTACCATCTAGAGGGCAGGCAGCCCGTCATGGGTCAGCCTGCTGAAGCTTCTGCCAGGGATCAGCCTACTGAGGATTCCTCAGGAGTAGAAGATCTGGAAACTGCAGGGAGGAACCACAGCAGGCAGAGCAGGCAGATGACTGTGCCCTGTGCCTACAACCACCCAGGGCAGAGGACTCGCCTGGGCCCAGCAGAAGCCCCCCACCATTGCTGCAGCAGCGATGCTAAAGGTGCAGAACCCTCCTCCTCCAGTAGTGTTGCCAACCTCCAGGTACCGGTACTAGCTGGAGATCTCCTTCTATTACAACTGATCTCATCCGATAGAGATCAGTTACCCTGGAGAAAATGGCTGCTTTGGCAATTGGACTCTATGGCATTGAACTACTTCTCCCCAACCCCACCCTCCTCAGGCTCTGGCCCCATAACGTCCCACCAGTGGTGAAGATGAACCTGGCAACCCTATCCTCCAGCCTAGGAGAAGTGCCAGATTGCAAGCACTATGAGTTCACTGCCAGCTGACAATGATGAGGATGATGAGCTCCCTCCAGCAAGGACTACTAAGTCAGAGGAACCAGCAACAGCTGGGTCCTCTTAGGCTTATTTAAACAAATGTTAGCATCCAGGCTGATGTGGGAATGACATGTGTTTTCAGTTAGTGCTACCTGTGAGGTACTTGCTTGAAAACCTTTGGGTATTTTGGTCTTTGATCATTCTCTTGCACTGTATTTACCTGCTTCTGACCCTTGGCTTGGAACTTGGACTACTCTTGACCACGTTCCTCTGGCCCTGGGACCTGATACTGCCCTGCTGTGTTGACTGGTAGGGGCAGGGTGGAATTCTGTTGTATGCAGGCTGCTGCCTGGCTGGCTGTTCCCCTGGCCCTCTCCTCTTCACCTCTGGTAGGTCTGGGGGTGCTGGGGGCTACCTCCAAATGCACATACATGACCAACTTTGGCAGGCGGGCAGGAATACAATGAGTGATGTGTGTCCAAGCCAGTGGTGTACTGATGTAGCATTTTAGGAGCTAAACCAAGATACTGGTTAGGGCAGCAGCTTTTTGCTATTGAGTTATAGGTTTTTAATCTAGAGATCAAAAGGGACATAGTTGAAGCATGAGGGTGCTCAGAAACGCAGAGGAAGGAATGAAACTTCAGTTGTCTCGGGGTGCGGACAAGCGGAATTGCTTCCGGTAATGAACTGAGCAACCTGAGAGAGGCTCTGGATTGGTGCAACCTTATATAATTTCTCACCTTAGGCATCCTAGTCTGTAGGTGTGATGGGCACTGAGCAGAGCTCCTGGCTTTGAAATACATCGTTCTTGTCTATTGCTGCTGTGCTCTGGCTATAAAACAGTGACTTTTGGGTTGGATCTAACGTTTGGCCTCCTAAACCTCCCCTCCCCCTCTGCTGTTTTGAGCTGCAGATGTAACCAAATAGACATAGGGCAAAAACGCACGGTCACTTACTGCGGTTTCTGCCCAGTTTCCTCCCTGTTTATTCCCAGTTTCACTCAGGATCAAATCCTTGCAAACAAATGGCACTTGATTTGCTGCTGGCTGAGCGCTGTGTTGACCCAAAATAAACCCGGATTTGCTATCAAGGAGCCAAACCGTTATCCCTGGCTCGTCTCACATAAACACGAGCCGAGTCTTCCCACGTCACAATGGCCCGCCCGCCTCCAAACCCCTCCCCTCGCAACCCAACCGCCTTGTTTGAGATTTTCCCCCCGATATACCGCAACATAGAAATATCGAGAAAACGTTTTGATTAAAAATTACCCCAACGTTGTGTTGATTGGGACAGTGCTTGCTTGCAAAGTATGGAAAAAGGCGCGATTTCATTGATAATGGCTGGTATGTTGAGAAAGTTCAACTTTCCCAGAAGCGGGGCGTGAACACCAGAGCCGTTACTCTCCTGCCCACCAAATTTTCCCACTCTCATACCACTGCCCGTTATTCGGCATTCCGGCATGCTCGTGACCAATCACCAGGGGGAGGGGGCGTTGCTGAAGGTCCAGGAAGTACGTGGCTCCCGCGTTTTCTGTTTGCATGGACAGGGCAGCTCACGGTTTTGCCACGGGTCAACAAGGGTAATGCATACAGATTCTCCCCTGGCCCGGGTTCATTTAATCCTGGCTGGAACAGGGAGGAAACTGGGCAGAAACCGCAGTAAGTGACTGTGCGTTTTTGCCCATAGTTGTTCAGTCTGGAAGTTTAGGTTTCTTTTACGACTCCTTCCTGCTTGGGCTGAAACTGCGGACATCTCCTCTCCTCTGCAGCTATACTAACACAATTTGATAGAAATATCACAGTCCAAATTGCTATTTGGGGAGGGTATATAACACAAAACATGACATAAGCAAGGTGTAAAAATCTTCCCCAAAATAAATTTGCCAAAGGTAATAGATGAGATGAAAAGGCTGTTCTTTACCATGCTCAAAATTAACAAAAAAGAAGGATAAAAACCCTTATTTGTACAACCCAAATTTACATTGCTGTTGGTTTCCAAGTAATTTTTTTTTTAAGATTAAGCCATTACAAGCATTTGCTCTCCCCACCCCCATCTACATTAATAACTTCCGGCAACACTTTAGTAGTGCTTAGATCAGCTTGCTGTTCACTGAACTGGAGAACACTTTCTACAAAACGTGGTTGAATTAAATGAATTTCAGAATTAGAGTTTTTGGCAAATTACTTGTTTGTGATTTCTGCACAAATAAGTGTTTCCTAGGGAAGTGAGAAACTTGTCCTGTTATTTCCAGTTTTCCGTTTCAGGGATGATTTCTCACCCTTCTCCATTCTTGCTCCTTCACCGTCCCACACACATGCCACATAGCAATGGGATGGGATCCCAATCTGTAGTTAAGGTCCTTGCCTGCTCCAGGACTGAAGGGGATAGGAGGGTGTATGAAGGGCTGGAGGGTTCCTTAGGAGGAACTTCTCATTGATGGTGAAAACCTCACACAGCCCCACCTAGGGGTGCCAACCTCCAGGTAATAGCTGGAGATCTCCTATTACAACGGATCTCCAGCCGATAGAGAAAATGGCTGCTTTGGCAATTGGACTCTATGGCATTGAAGTCCCTCCCCTCCCCCAACCCCACCCACCTCAGGCTCTATCCCAAAAACCTCCTGCCGATGGCGAAGAGGGACCTGGCAACCCTAGCCCCACCCCTTCCTGAGACAACATTTGCTCATTTCCATTCTCTGGTCGCTTCAGTCTTCCAAGATTTCTCAGATATGATAGACCAGGATTCTTAGAGCTTGCAGGAAGGTGGAGGAGCTATACCTTCAAGGTGATGTGATCTAATATCTCTTTCTTGGGTCATACAAGAGATATAGTGTCTAACTTGTTGAAGAACTCATGTTGTTTTAATTTATTGGTTGCCTGATTGGCTGACAGATGATTTTTAGGAATGGGAAAACTCTGCAACGCATGATTGACAACTCAACTAGTTAGCACATTTTCCATTGTGGGAATTGTGGGGTACTTGCCATGCTTTCAGGATCAACGAACAGCAGCCTTAGACCAATGTTTCTGAACTGGGCACATTTCCTAACCCAAAGCAACCTGCTACCACATTTCCCATTGAGGCAACTGTATGTTCTCTCATACTTAGCCACACATTTCTTCAAAGCAAAGCAGGCAAAAACCCAGAGAGAGAATGATTAGGAAATGAGGTTGTGTGGATACTCCAAAATAACCCACTCCAGTTTGGACACCCTGTGCCAGCTGAGGTTGGCTTAGAATCCTGGGAATGGCACTCATTGAACCGCTGGTGGGCATGTGCTGGAAATCCAGCCAGGGTTGCCCAACCCATACATGTGCATAAGTGCTGTCCAATTGCAGCTGACTCATGGCAACCACTGCAAAGGGTTTTCAAGATATGCGAGAGCAGTGCTTATACATACCCTTCCTTTCAACTCCCATCTCTTACCAGGATTGTGCAAAGTGACAGTTTGAACATTCAGCGTTCCTCTGAAGGGGAAGCCATTTTGATTAGGCTTTTTATATCGCTTGATATAAGCTTGATATAAACAGAGCGATCAGAAAAGGGAGGGACTAGAATTTTTTTAGCAGAGAGTTATGTTTCTCTCTTCAGCAGCAGTTTTAGGTGTGCCATTTGATGAGTGTGTGTGGCTAGCTGATAAACACCCAGGGACGTGAGGGAGGGGGAGTTTTGATTTGGTGCATGTTTTTGGTGCAGTTTGTTTATGCAGATCTCAAAGAGAATGCATAAAATACAGAATATAGAGAGGTGGTTTGTGCAAATGACATTTTGCAAGGAAGACAATCCCCCACCACCCTCTTCAGCCCCACTGCGGCTGAGAAGTTAGTTTTTCCCCTGTGTTTTTGCAAAGCCTCAAAGAATAAAAAGGAAAATGTAATATATATATATATATTAAAGCACAGGTGCTTGTGCACACTTGGAGAGGCCTTTTTCTCTCTGCTCACCTGCTTTGTGCAACAAACGAGCCAGTCCTCTCTTGCTGGCATAAAAGCAGACTGTCCATAAGCTTTTTAAAAAATTGGAATTCTACCAATTGGGCCTGTCGCTGAAATCCACTTACCGTATATCCTAAGAACACATGGGTTCCCCCACATAGCATCTCCCTTGGTCTTTTTCAGGTTGGGAAAATGTCGGGAGGGAGGAGGCTAATGCTATGTGCACCATGGTCTTGACTCTGGGTCCTACACATGCTCAACTTGCATGTGATTGTGTTATTCCTGGCCCAGGGTGGGGGCCAACATAAAGCCTGTGTTCTCCATAATGTGTGAAGCAAATCTCCTTTGAGAGTAAGCAATTTTGTTGCCTTTCCTTCTTCTGGTTATGAAGGTTTCAAATCACCTTAGTTCAAAAGATCAGGCTGGTAATATATACATCTTAAGAAATTCTTGTTCCATTGATGGTTGGATGTTAGTCACTCTATATCTAAAACATGAAAAATAGGGTACTATTTTTAATTTGCTCTACTATTTGATCTTTTAAGGCAGTATCACTGAAATTTTCTTTTTTGAAAACCAGAATGAGACTTGATTATCCTGCCATTTTATGCATCTATATTAAAAATGCCGGTTGAACTGCATGTCATGAAGCTTTAGAGGACAGGAATTATAAATCTCAGACCGTATAACTGGGACTGTTTCTTTGACTTAAAGGGAAACCATATATTTCATTGTATTCAGGCTCTGTTGGGGCTTGGATTTTCTAATTCCAGTGTAGTTTCAAGGATATGAGTATATTTTAAGCATTAAAGCAACGATCTGATTCACTTGAGACTTAAGGGTATTTAACTCCATGGAAATTGCTTCTCAGTGTGCATGTGGTTTAACCAAACATTATCATTGAACAGTATTGCAAAATATTGTTGTCTTTAAGCAAACAACAACAAAAACTCTGAAATCCTGAATACTCCACTTAACAACGGGCTCCAGCGCTCAGAACTAGCTGCAGTTTCCTAACATTCTCCAAAGGCAGTATCACATAGAGACTATTACATTGGTTTAGCCTGAAGTTTAGCCTGGATCATGAAAAGCTGTGCCTGGTTTTAAAGGAAATGGGTGTGCCACTACATCGGATCGTTTTGATGTGCAACCTGTACTCTGGACAAGAGGCCACAGTTAGAACAGAATATGGAGACATGGAATGGTTTCCAATTGGCAAAGGTGTTAGACAAGGATGTATTTTATTCCCCTGTCTCTTCAATCTATATGCAGAACATATAATTAGGAAACCTGGATTAGATTTAGATGAAGGTGGAGTGAAAATTAGAGGGAGGAACATTAACAATTTGAGATATGCCAATGATACTACATTACTGGCAGAAAATAGCGAAGACTTGAAATGACTACTGCTGAAAGTTAAAAGAGAAAATGCTAAAGCAGGACTACAACTGAAGATCAAGAAGACAAAAGTAATGACTATGGGAGAATTACACAACTTTAAGGTTGACAATGAGGAAATTGAAATTGTTCAAGACTTCTATTCCTTGGCTCCATCATCAACCAAAAGGGAGACTGCAGCCAAGAAATCAGAAGGAGGTTGAGACTGGGAAGGGCAGCCATGAAGGAGCTAGAAAATATTCTGAAGTATAAGGATGTGTCCCTGGCCACCAAGATTAAGTTAATTCATGCCATCCTATTCCCTATTACTATGTATGGGTGTGAAAGCTCGACACTGAAGAAAGCTGATAGGAAGAAAGTAGATTCCTTTGAAATGTGGTGGAGAAGAGTGTTACGGATACCGTGGACTGCCAAAAAACCCCAAATCAGTGGGTTCTAGATCAAATCAAGCCTGAACTGACCCTAGAAGCTAAAATGACTAAACTGAGGCTATCATACTTTGGTCACATTATGAGAAGACCAGAGTCACTGGAAAAGACAATCATGCTAGGAAAAGTGGAAGGCAGCAGGAAAAGAGGAAGACCCAAAAAGAGATGGATTGACTCAATAAAGGAAGCCACAGCCCTCAATTTGCAAGATCTGAGCAAGGCTGTCAAAGATAGGACATTTTGGAGGACATTGATTCATAGAGTCACTATGAGTCAGAAGCGACTTGACAGCACTTAACACACAGCCTGGAAGTTACCAAGAATGGCAACCAGTATGCACAAAGAAGGCACAAAAGAAATGTCATAAGAATGCAAACAAATCCTGAGATGGTTTTGAGCATGCTCAACTCTTCATATGATCTCATTGATCTCATTTTATTGGGCATTCCTCCAAGGAGCAGGAGCGCAGGATAACATAAATAGCCACTCCCTCCCAAAATATCTTCACACTAACCTGTGAGGTGGGCTAGGCCAAGGGCTAGAGTTGCCAACCTCCTGGTGATGACTGGAGATCTCCTGCTATTACAACTGATCTCCAGCCGATAGAGACCAGTTCACCTGGAGAAAATGGCCGCTTTGGAAATTGGACTCTATGGCATTGAAGTCCCTCCCCTCCCCCAACCCCACCCACCTCAGGCTCTATCCCAAAAACCTCCTGCCGATGGCGAACAGGGACCTGGCAACCATAGCCCCCCCTTCATGTAACCCCCCCTTTTCTTTTCTTTTTGACAGTGAAAACTTCACACAGCCCCACCTAGGGTTGCCAACCTCCAGGTACTAGCTGGAGATCTCCTGCTATTACAACTGATCTCCAGCCGATAGAGATCAGTTCACCTGGCAATTACCGCTTTGGCAATTGGACTCTATAGCATTGAAGTCCCTCCCCTCTCCAAACCCACCCTCCTCAGGCTCTACCCCCCCCCCCCAATTTCCAGATATTCCCTAGCCTGGAGCTGGTAACCCTACTGAGAGTGAACGGTTGGTCAAAGGTCACGGAAGAGCTGTGTGACTAAGCCCAGAACACCCTTGTTCCTCTCTATTACACTGCCTTGTATCCAAGAAGCATTTAGTTTGGTTTGTCAGGTAATTTGTTGATGATGTGTTTTGTGCTTGCTGAAAATACATCGGGATTTGTCTAGTTTCCCTGTTTTAACTGCCTTTGCATCTACTTGTGTGATCATTTTAGACTACAGCAACCCAGTGGCATTGTAAACAGCCATTTCGAATCGGGAGGGACTGGCGCTAGCCCCTCATTTTATTCACTGTATATGGTCTCAACTGACCTTTCAGTCGAGGGTGACCTAGCCCAGCTAAGAACAACATAATTTTTAGCCTAATGCCTCTCTGGCTCACCAGACACAATTCGTAGGAATGAATGACACAGTCAAGTACCTTGAACTGTGCCCCTGATAATTGCGCTGTGACTTGGGTCAATCAGATCTAGACTGAAATGATACTCAAATGGATGTCTGGAAGCAACTGAAAATGGGGATGGTTTGTCTCAGGAAAACTGCTATGTGGTGGGACGCTGATCAGATGAGTGCGGAGCTGAAGTTGGAGGTCAGAGTCTCATTTCAGTTCCATGACCTTGAATTCTGTAGCCAGGTTTGAATTGCTGAGCTGGTGCTATTAGGACCATGGAAATGGATATGTTGACATACTATCTCATCTGTGGGAAAAGGAAATCATCCAGATCCTTCAAGATGTTTGCAGTAGTTGTGTATGGGTTTCATTAGGGTTGCCAACCTCCATGTACGAGCTGGAGATCTCCTGCTATTACAACTGATGTTTCCTCCAAATGTTTCCAAACGTTGGATGTTTCCTCCAAATAGGAACCTCCAAATCCCCCTTGAAATTTCATGTTAGACGAAACTTGGTGTTAACATTGGGATTAAGAGCGGTGGTTTGGAGCGGTGGACTCTAATCTGGAGAACCGGGTTTGATTTCCCACTCCTCCACATGAAGCCAGCTGGGTGACCTTGGGCTAGTCACACTTTCTCAACCCCACCTACATCACAGGGTTTCTGTTGTGGAGAGGGGAAGGGAAGATGATTGCAGGCTGGTTTGATACTTCCTTAAGTGGTAGAGAAAGTCAGCATATAAAAACCAACTCTTCTTTTTCTTCTTCTTCTTCATCCCTAAGGAATATTTGTAGTTTTATCAAGGCTGTCTTCAACATTCCTCAGGTATTTCATCTGAGCAGGAACTCCCAGATTCCACTCACAATTTGGCTTCAGGTGAAACTTTGTGCTTACTAAAGTAATTTATATACACACACTCACACAAAAATTTGATAACACCCGTTGGATTTCCCTTCTCCCCCCCTCCCCAAAAAATTCAGCTTTGCCTTGAAATTTCATTTTAGATGAAATTAAGTGACGCTGTTGGCTTTGGGACCTTCCAGAGCAGAAAGCCATGAAACGCAGGGGACTGTACCAAGAATGGAAGCCAGCCAAAAGTGTACAGGTTTGAGGGAAATTTTGACCACGTTCCCCTTATTGTATGACGTGTTTTTCTGGATTTCATTTGATTTATAATACTTATTTTAATGGTTAGAGCACTTTTGTTTCAAGTTTTGATTAGTTCATCTCCAAATCCACAGGTCTGACAATTAACGTTTCATAATCATGTAATTCTTCCTCATTTTTCTTCCACAGTGTGTATGACTGATTTTGCCATATATCACAGGCTTACTTATACTGGAATTGAATCACTGCAAACTGCACCACTATCCTAGGCTCCAGATATGTATAGATATATAACTATAACCTTTATTTAATAAAATGCAGCATACAGATATTCTTTGCTTTGCAACCTATTAAATTTAATGGGTTTTCTGAAAGATGGAGTGTGCAGAATAAATTTCTGAAATCTGGGGTGCCCCTTGATATAAATAATATCTTATAGCAGGGGTTCTCAACAAGGGGGGAATTCCCCCTGGGGGGGAATTTTAGGGTTCCAGGGGGGGGGGGATTGGGACCACTAATCAGCAAATATTCATATTATTTGGAATGCACCTTTTGAGTTAGACTATCTTGGGAAGGGGGAATCATATTCTGAACAATGGTAAAAGGGGGGAATGGAGCAAAAAAGGTTGAGAACCACTGTCTTACAGCATTAATTTATATTAAGTATTTTAGGTTGCTTTTCAACACAAAGCAGCTTACTAAAAGAAAATTACCAAAAAAAATAAAGAGCATAAACCAACAAATATGGCTGGTTTGGGCCTAGCAATCTGATTTTCATAAACCCCAGCCTGCAGGCCCTGGACTAAGGGCCAAGAGCCGACTCTTGCCCAGGGTTTCACATCCCTGATCCTGCTGCCTAGGTTAAATATCTGAAAGAAAAGGCAACCTAGATCAGTGGTTGCCAACCTTTTTTCACTTGCATACTCCCTGGCAGTCCATTTCCATAAATTGTACTCCTCATATTTTTAAAATGTTTGTAATTAATATAGTTGTTGTTAAATGCCTTTCCCGGCGATTATTCATTTTTTCCCACGTACCCCTAAATGCCCTGGTTCATCGCCCTGGAGTATGTGTACCCCAGGTTGGGAAAACAAGATCTTTCTCAGTGTGCTTCTATTATAATAATCAGAGAGGTAAAGAAATATAAAATCAGACTTCATATTTGTACTAATTTTTAATCATTTATATACTGCTTGGTGATTGTGGAAGCATGCCTCTGTCACACTGGTTGAAAAATTGGCGTGCCAGTTCCAGGTGGGGGCATTGTTAGAGTATCATCCACCTTCCAAACCTGCCATTTCCTCTGGTGAATTTATCTCTGTAGTCTGGTGATCAGTTGTAATTCCAGGAGATCTCCAGGCCCCACCTGGAGGTTGGCAGCCATATTGCTGTATGTGGGTTGGGTCTTGGTCATATGAGGTACAGTCCCACAAGAAAGTTTTGGTCTAGTGGACCTCAGTAGCCTTAGGGGAGGCTTCCAATGCAGTAGCTGGTCAGACTGTCTCACATTTCACATATGAAAATGGGGTCAACACTTGGTAGGGTTGCCAGGTCCCCCTTCGCCACCAAAATGGCCATTTTCTCCAGGTGAACTGATCTCCATTGGCTGGAGATCAGTTGTAATAGCTAGTACCTGGAGGTTGGCAACCCTTGCACTCGGGTCCTTGAAACAGCCCTGTTCTCATACTAGGTATAACTGCTTGAGCTATCCCTCACCTCTAGGCTATAACTATTGCTGCATATTACCCGTTGCGTGCAACTGTTAACCGTTCTCTTCTTCTGTATATAACTGGCTATGTGCCGCATTAATAAATGACCGACTGACCCGTTGTGTGCTGAGCTTCACTGAGTCTGTAAGTCGGGTTGTTTTGGTTGAAAGCTATATTACGAAGACTCTATTGTCTGACAATATGTTGTCAGTGAATTGGAACAAACTTCTCCCCCGAGGCAAAAACAGGGAGAAAATAAGGATAGTGATTTACCAGGGACTGGTTCCAGAAAATTGAGAGTGCCCAGTAAATGGAGACAATTGGAATGGACAGGAGAGGAGACAGCTGAGAAAGCCGAGGCAGTGCAGGCAGACAGGGCAATGCCCAGAGGCAGGGACTGAACGGTCACAGTAATGAGCCACAATGTGTTAGGCCAGGAGAGGTGAAGTTTAGTTCTCCTGGAGAAATTGGATGCTTTGGAGGGTGGACTCTGTGCTATTGTACCCCCACCCTGAGGTCCCTGTCCTCCCCAGGCTCCACCACCAAATCTCCAGGAGTTTCCCAAGCTGGATCTGGCAATAGGGTTGCCAACCTCCAGGTACTACACTACACTAGTATCCCATGGGAACTTGTTGACATTGCTGTGGCTTAATATTGAACCCTAGTGGACTTTGTTATATTTTGGAATTACTATGGAATAGATGATATAATGTGGGGCTGAAGAAACCAAGGTGAAACGGCCGTCCCCCATCGTTTGGATTTATACCTAATGGATATCCTATGGAATTGATCATCTTTGAAACATTAAGAAGAGGACTTTTTTGCCTGTGAAATTACATTGTGACTTCTTGTGCTTTAATGTAAATATTAGTCACACATTGGTTAGGTTTACTTGCTACACATTGTTTGTCCTTTGGCTTTATCACTTATTATATACTTGTTTGTTATAACTTGGCTCTGTGCATTTGTGTACCATTCACCCGTGCTAATTTCCAAACCTTGAAGGTAAAGGCACGGAGGTGCCCTTGTTTTTGTTTTGCTTAACCTCCAGGTACTAGCTGGAGATCTCCCGCCAGTGCAACTGATCTCCAGCTGATAGAGATCAGCTCACCTGGAGAAAATGGCCGCTTTGGCAATTGGACTCTATGGCATTGAAGTCCCTCCCCTCTCCAAACCCCGCCCTCCTCAGGCTCTTCACCAGTGGTGAAGAGGGACCTGGCAACCCTATCTGGCAACCCTACCCCCACTTTCCCTGCTGGTGGCCAGGGCAGACCTGGCAACCCTAGCTGGGGTGCTACAAAGGAGCAGGGTTGCCAGGTGGGTGGTTTTGGCAGGCAGTTGCCCGCCAATCAACCCAGCAACTCCAGAGCACCGACCGTTGCCCTAGCCCCAGCCCCTAAAACCTCACGCTGATTGAGAGGGGGGACTTGGCAACCCTACAAAGGATGTTTTTTCTGCTTTCCAACTGACCTTGTGCCTTTAATAGCAGCTGAATGTGTGTGCATTTCGGGTCCTACTGATTATTTCCCTGCTGATTCCTGCACATCGTGCTGGTGTTAAAGGAGTCAGCCTTGTCAGGGGTTTATTTTGTTTTCCTGCTTAGTGAGCCAATCTGGCTACAGGTCCTCAAGGGGAATGGAAATATTTGTTAATAGACAGCTGGGGCTTGAAGCCCATTCTAATATCCATGTGGACTGACCACCGTTTGCTAAATGCCTGGAGTCCGCTCCCAATATTGGACAGCCAGTGTGGCGTAATGGTGAGAATGCTGGACTTTGACTAAAGAGATTTGAGTTCAGTTCCCTGCCTAGCCACAAAACTCACTGGGTGACCTTTGGCAACTTACTATTTCTCAGCTAAGCATGCTACACAGGATTATGGTGAGGATAAAAATGTGGGGAATGGATGAGTGTACAATACCTTATTTAAAGGAAGGATGGAATAAAAATGTGATAGGAACCTGAGGTTCATCTTCAGCCCAGTTCACTTAAATTTTTGCCCAGTGTATTTTTTTCTTCTACATAATTGAGAAGAAGATGAAGAAGAGCTGGTTTTTATATGCCCACTTTCTCTACCTTTTAAGGAGAATCAAACTGGTTTACAATCTCCTTCCCTTCCTCTCCCCACAACAGGCATCTTGTGAGGTAGGTGAGGCTGAGAGAGCTCTAAGAGAGCTGTGATTAGCCCAAGGTCACCCAGCTGGCTTCATGTGTAGGGGTGGGGAATCAAACCTGGTTCTCCAGATTAGAGTCCACTGCTCTTAACCACTACACCACGCTGGCACTCATGGTATATATTTAATATAGCAACAAATTGGACATTCTGCGCACACTGAAAACATAGCCAATGCACACTCAAAATAATCAAAGTATTTAACCCTTTCTAGAATGTTCGTAGAACATTCTTCCGTAGTTGGATGAAACTGAGAAACAGATACCCGAACAGGTTGAATGTTGTTGGAAAGACCCTCAATTTTTCTTGCCCTTATGGGATTTTTTCCTCCCAAAGTGCAAGACAGCATGTGAAAATAAGGTGTGTTGGCAAGCTGCCAGCTGCCCACACCAGCTGCTGGGCCAGGTGGGACATTATGCTGTTTTGCAAAAAACCTCAATTCAAGTGTCTAATTCCACTGTTTGCTTGCAGCAGGAGCTGTGATTTTTCGGGTTAGTGGGTATGTTAGCGGCAATTAGTCCTCTTGTCAAGGAAGGCTGCAGCTGCGTGTCTCCTTGGTTGTTTTTAAGAGAGAGGCAGCATGGTGTAGTGGTTAAGAGTGGCAGACTCTAATCTGGTGAACCGGGTTTGATTCCCCACCCCTACACATGAAGCCAGCTGGGTGACCTTGGGCTAATCACAGCTCTCTTAGAGCTCTCTCAGCCCCACCTACCTCTCAAGCTATCTGTTGTGGGAAGAGGAAGGGAAGGAGATTGTAAGCTGGTTTGATTCTCCTTTAAAAAAAAAAAAAAAAAAGGCCCAGAAAGTCAGCGTACAAAAACCAACTCTTCTTCTAAAAAACCCTGTATCCTTCAATTTCTTCGAAGGTCAAGTGTGATGAAGGGCAATGGCTTTTTCTCTCCAGGCAGCTGAAGTTCTCACCCTTGTGATGATCCACAAAGAGAAAAATGTTGGCTCTAGAGGAAAAGGGAGAGTATGATGAAGATCTCTGCAGTTAGCTGTATATGCTAAGATTATCTTAAGCAATTTATGATCAAGAGAAGAGTCATTTTATTTATACGAGAAACCCTCTGCATACTATATGATATACACCCTAAAGGCATTACTGCTGTTAAACCAAGAAGTCTTCTAGAGCTAAATCGATCCAAATTTCATGATACAGTAGCATTACTTTATCACATGGAGAGAAAGATAGGATGCTGGTTCTGATTATTTCAACTGAAAACCTGGAGTAACGTTTTAAAAAAACAAAAACCCATGCAGATCTTAAATGATGCAGTGATTGTTCTGCAATCAGCCATGAGTCACTTGAGGTACTTTCAATTTCTCCATGAAGAATATCTCCATGGTGGAAGTAATGTCTTGCAAATTTCCACCAGAACCAGTCAATGTGGTCGCTTTAAGTCAGAAGTTACTTCCTCCATGCAGCTGTGTCCACAAGGATTTTCTTTTTTTTTATTTGTATCCTACTTTTCTCCCTAGTGGGGACTCAAAGCAGCTTCCAACATCATTCTCCCCTCCACCACTGTACCCTTGCAACAACAATCCTAAGAGGTAGGTCACCCAGCAAGCTTCCATGGTAGAGTGGGTATTTGAACTTTGGTTTCCCAGATCCTAGTCCGACACACTAACCACTACATTAAGTGGGTCAATTAATCAATCTTTATTGTTACAGTCAAAGACCAGCATAAATACAAATTACAATCAGTAGTTATAAAAAGGAATAAAGGAAGCCACAGCCTTCAATTTGCAAGATCTGAGCAAATCTGTCAAAGATAGGACATTCTGGGGGACTTTCATTCATGGGGTCTCCATGAGTCGGAAGCGACTTGACGGCACTTAACACACACAGTTATAAAAAGAGAAACAAGAAAGAAGGAAACTATAAAATCAGAAACGAAAAACCCCGATTGAATGTATAAGCTAATGATAGCTATATAGCTATCATTACGTGCACCTCAGCTACAATATGTTAGTATTGTGTATATAAAGCCATTAATCCACCTCCTTACTTGTGAGTGCATTTCTCTTCTTAATAGCTAGAAAGCAGAATTTTGCCATTGCACGGGATACAGCAGCCTCCTTATCCTCAAGTAATAGTTTAACCAAGGCTAACTCCGTACGCACCCTCCCACCAAAGTTGAGATCCTTAAAATGAGATAGCAGAGGGATAATAGTATTTGTTCTGATTTCATCATAAGTCGCACTAAGTTGTGTCATGGATGTTCCATGTGGTTGGTTTTAAAGCATCTGATTTTGAACTACAGAAAATTCCTTGACAGGTTGCCGAAAAAGGTGACTGTGTGTTGCTCACCAGGATACAACGATGCTTTTGATTACATATTTATCTATGATTCAGTGTGTAAGTATATAAGGTAATTTGCCATCAAGCTGTTTCAGTAGGGTTGACACCTTGCAGTTGAGGCCTCCCTGAATTATAACTATTCTTCAGACCACAGAGATCAGTTACTGTCCTGAATGCCAGCAGACCTGAGGGCCAGAAGCAGGCAGCGTAGTCAGATAGCAGTCCGAGGATCAATATCACAAGTGAAGTCCAAATGCCAAGTTAGTCCATTCCAAGTTCAAGGCCATGAGAGTCTCAGAAATGATCAGAAGATCAGGAGAACACAGGGTAATAATAACAAGTTGTTCCCATGTCAGCCTGGATGCCAGTGTCTGCTTAAAAAAGTCTTAAGAGGAACCAGCTGTTGCTGGTTCCTCTGACTCAGCACTCTGTTGAAAGGAGCTCATTACTCTCATCGCTGTCAGCCAGCAGTGCTCCTAGTAGTACTTGTAATCTGGCACTCCTTCTATGCACGAGTAGGAGTGTTCTGCATCTTTGGCGTCACTGTTCCAGTGGCTGTGGAGGTCTGCCACTGGACACAGGTGAGTCCCCATCTATGCCTGCTCTGCCTGCTGTGGTTCCTCCCTTCCACTGTCTGCTGCTTCCAGGTCCTCTTCATCTGAGGAAGCCTCAGTAGGCTGCCCCATCACAAGTTACTTTGGAGAAAACAGCAGCATTGGATGGCATTATACTCCACTGAGATCCCTTCCCAAAACCTGCCCTCCTCAGGCTCCACCCCCCCCCCAAATATCCAGAAATTTCTTAACCCAGAGTTTCTTAAAATCCAGTTTTCTAATCCCAGAATTTCCTAAAACCACATGACACTTGGCTCCAGGGTGACCAGAACCTCCAGAATCGTGTCCTCCTTGTCTCCCTTCTGAGCAGCCTGCCCCCCCCCCCGCCTGGATTGTGCAAATACATCAGTCATCTTTGAGCAGAGGTGGTATATGTCTTCAGTTCCTTAATTTACACGAGCAAGCAAAGAGAATCTGTGTATATACCTGTTCGTAAAATGCCATTCTGTGGTAGTGATTTTGACAGAACAAAATTAGTAACTTTAGCATGAAACGGAGGACTTGCTGACTTATCATCTGGGTATGCCGTGCTTAATTCAGTTCTTGCCTTCCGGGCATCTGTGGTGGTCGGCCTTTGATCTTTCCTGCTCTTTCCTTACGACAAGCTCATAATTCAGTTTGATCATAGGCTGCCCCCCCATTACAATGGTTAATGTGCTGGAGAATGATTGAGTGCTGAAGAGACCTGCCGTCCATGCATAGCATTTGAGAAGACAACACAGTTCCTTCCAACTCAGCACAGATGTGACCCCTGACCAGCCTGACATTTTAAGACGGCACATGTACCATTGCAAGATTTTAAAGATTAAGGTATACTAGAGAAGAATCATGATCCCAGCCAAGAATGCATTGAATACTTTTAAGACAGCACCTGCTTGGCATGCAGAAGGTCCCAGGTTCAATCCCTGGCATCTCCAGTTAAAGGGACTAGGCAAGTAGTTGTCAAAGACCTGGAGACCCTGGAGAGCTGCTGTCCGTCGAAGTAGACAATACTGACTTCGATGGACCAAGGGTCTGATTCAGTATAAGGCAGCTTCATGTGTTCATGTGTGTTCGTGTGAATGGGAAGACTAATCCAGATGTTTACCATCATCTGCTGTTTTGCTGAAGCATAAGCGGGTCTGTCTTTCATCAGTGTCTGGGTAGGACACCGTCTACAACCTCTTAATGCACCACCTTGAATTCCATGCTGGAACATGTGAGGTGTGTATACTAACCAAAATGCCTCCTGCAGAAGGAAGAGAATCTTAACAGACCCCAAATCTGACTCAGAATATTGGTCCCCAGTTACATGTTATGGGGTAACAGTAAGCCAATCAATGGCCCGTCCACATCAGGCCCAAAATTCATAGAAGTTAACATTGCCTCACAGTCCGTTTAAATGAGGGAAAGCTTGAACACACACATGGATGAAGCTGCCTTATACTGAATCAGACCATTGGTCCATCAAGGTCAATATGGTCTACTTAGATAGGCAGCGACTCTCCAGAGTCTCAGGTAGAGGTCTTTCACATCACCCCCTGCTTGGTCTTTTTAACTGGAGAAACTGGTGATTGACCCTGGGACCTTCTGCCTGCAAACCCAGTAGTTCTTCCACTGAGGCACAGCCCCTCCAAATCTTCTTGCAGTGTGGGAAAAATGAAGAGAGGATGGGAATTGGACACTTACAGCCCATTCCTGCGAATTAGGCCGAAGGTTCTTTGGAGGCGGCGTGACCTCGCCGCCAGCGTAAGTGCGTTTAATTACACGCACTTACGCTGGCGGCGAGGCCAGTCCTGCGGGCAGCTGAGCCCCGTGGGACCACGCCTCGCCCCTATGCCGGCGCAGGCCACGGCATAGAGAGGCCGCGCCGGCGCAGGGGGGAGTTCCAGGGGCTGGCCGGGGGGAGGAGCAGCTGGTTAGGGGGCTTTTGGCCCTTTCAAGGGGGCTTTTGGCCCTTGAAAACAAAAAAAGCTGCAAAATGGCTTTTTTTGTTCCCACGGCGTGCGCAAATCGGCTTAGGAAGAGGCACTGCTGCGCCTCTTCCCCACCAACTCCGGATGCCGACTTTTCAGGAATGGGCTTTTACTCCCCCTCCAACTATAAATTGCCCCAATGAGCAGTTATTCCCCCCCACATACTTCGTAAGATTTTGAATTCATGTTTCTCCTCATGTAATACTTGTGGGGAGGGCAATTTGGGACAGGAAGGGAGGGATGGGAATGCCACTCGTGCCTCACTCCTCTTCTTTTGCTCTTTTTATTCATGCAAATAGGCTTTTTGTCTATGGTTATATATTTGCATGCAGTGTATGGTCTGTGCCGAAATGTCACCCATATATTATGTTGTTAGTATTATATGCTTATTTAATGCAGACAATGTGGAAACAAGGTATTGTTTAAAGAGAATGCAAAACTGATGCTTTGTTTCAGTCTGGTAATCCCGTACATCATCCCTGTGCCCTGATACAAGGGGTGCTGAGAAATGTCCCCCCCCCCTGCCAATTTCAGATCCAGGCTTCAGGGAGGAGGCATTATTACTGTAATTGTTTCATTTTGGGTAGAGTGTTTCCTGTTCAGTTTAGAAATGCATGTGGTTTTTTGAATTCTGGATTTTTGGGAGCATTATTTTCAACGGACAGCCAATTCAAGGGTCTAGGGCAGCAGTCATCGAAGATGTTGTGTGTTAAGTGCCATCAAGTCGCTTCCGACTCATGGCGACCCTATGAATCAAAGTCCTCCAAAATGTCCTATATTTGACAGCCTTGCTCAGATCTTGCAAATGGAGGGCTTTGAAGGTACTGCCACCAAATTCACTCTGAACGCAGTCCTCCATATTCTCTCAAGAACCCCAAAATTTCAAACACATGCAACAAAGGGGCTCGGTTGCACCAGAACCTGAAATAGGTGAATTTCTGTGCATGGACACTGCAGAGGCCTTCATTATTTACGTCCTCTACGAAATCTACTCAGTAAGTCTTCCTGACTTTTAATCTTCTACTCTTATCTCCTTATCCTATATACATTTTATTAGGGTTTCTTTACTTTCTTTCCCTTTCCCTTTGTGAAAGGGAATTTTGATCTCATTAGACGTCCAAACTTCTTTGAAAAGATAGCAAACCTGTAGATATTGATGCCTGTTGTTCAGGGTTTGGTGATTAAAATTTGCTCTTCTCCCCTCCACCCCAACATGCAGGGTGGTTGTTGTTGTTTATATTGAGGGCTTAGAATATTGGCTTATTATTCCTCTGTGGGTTTTACTGGTTATTCTTTCCTCATAAGACTGGAGGAAGTTTGCATAATTTACATCATGGGAAATGTCACAATCTGTTTGGAAAGTGCTAAAAGCTAAAAACGATGGGTATAAAACCATCAAGTAACATTTGGTGAAACAACATTTCAGATTTTTTTAAAAAGCTGAGTTGGAGACAGTGAACTTTTCAGGCGTAGGTGAACTCTACAAGAATAAAAACTGTACAAGTCCATGCATCTGAGTAATGGCTGTTATACATAATTCAAATGGAGCTGCTTTCTGTGCTCTTCGTTGGCCACCAATCCAAAATCTGGTTGTGAAAGCTAATGCCATACTTTATCTTTTAACAGCCTTATCAGTGTTTTCCCACAGCTTAATTTCATACATTGTGGGCAAACTACCAAGTTTGACGAAAGAGCTACTCACAGCCCACCCTGGCCTTGATCTAGCAAGACTGTAGCTGGCAGGACCACTGCTAGCAGGGCCCCTTTGCCCACAGCCACTCAGGGTGGTGATGGGATAATTTAAACCCCCCCCCCAAAAAAAACCCTAGCATTGGCATCATTGCTATGTCACTTCTTGTAAAAAAAAAAAAAGCAAAACAAAACATGGAAGTGATGTAAAGTACCTCTAGGAACCATCAGAAACGCTGTGGTTTTACATCAGAAGTGATATAGAGATGCCAGTGACAACCCCCACATCCCTACCTAGGGTTGCCAGGTCCCTGCTGACAACCGCAGGAGCTTTTGGGGGGCAGGTACAGGGGGCGGTGATGTGTAGGGTTGCCAACCTCCAGGGACTAGCTGGAGATCTCCTGCTATTACAACTGATCTCCAGCCAATGACTTGAAAATGTAAAAGCTATTTGTACTGAAAATGTTAAATATAAGGCATCTATCTACCTTGAGAATCTAAAAGAGGACCCAAGAGAAATATCTGTTTGTTTGTTTTTTGGGGGGAAGGGAAATCCCTTTATCATTTTTGTCAAGTTCTTGCTGGTGTAAATGTAGCTATCATAAGATAAATTTTCTTTTACTGTCTATATGCTGGGAAAATGGATATAGCCACAGGCTGGATATAAGATCTCTCCTACCTTAGATTAATAGAAGAAAGCTATACAATCCTAAACAAAGCATCTCTTGAGCAGAACAATATTTTCTGTTTGGTTACAGTTATTATTGTGTGAATATAAATAATATAATATCAGTCTGTGATCAAAGCCTTCAAATTCAATTTCTATCATAGCAAGTAAGGGAAGAAAAGTGATATTGACTTCTCATTTTTCTATGGTAAATGATATCTATTACAATTTTGTGTTGGCAGTGAAGCCACAAAGCTTTCAGCCTTCCTGGTATAGTATCTTAATGCAAACCTATCCATATGGGGGGATATATCACCCTACCCAATCTCAGCAAACACTTGAAGAAAAAAAAGAAGAGTTGGGTTTTATACCCTGCTTTTCTCGATCTTAAGGAGTCTCAAAGTGCCTTACAACCGCCTCTCCCCCCACCCCACCCCAAACAGGCACCTTGTGAGGTAGGTCACCCAGCTGGCTTCATGTGGAGGAGTGGGGAATCAAACCTGGTTCTCCAGAGTAGAGTCCACCACTACACCTACGTGTCCTTTTGGGAGGCTAGGAGACACAACATTGTCTAGTATGATACTAAGAGCTTGTGAGTTTTTTTTAGTAACTCTCCTGTCTCTCTGAAAGTCTTTCAGTAAAATGAAGTTTCTACACGCTGAATTTTTTTATCTTTTCAAACCATTGTGGGGGCCCAATCCTGATGGGGACCTTGGTGCAGAGGAACAAAGAGTTTTGTCTCTCCTGTGTTCCTTTTGTAAGCCGGTTTGATTCTCCTTAAAAGGCGGAAAAGTTGGCATATAAAAACCAACTCTTCTTCCTCTTCTTCTTCTAGTTTGGCCCTTAGGCTGGACAGGGGCAGAATCTGCACATCTGTCCCTGAGAGCTGTAGCCATGCATTTCCTCTCTTCCCAGTGATGCCTAGTATGGGGGACTCTTGCCATTCGCAGAATCATTACTCACAATTTTTCCACATGATGCAGCCAGTTCTAAGCATGACTCCTAGGGTTGCCAACTGCCAGGTAGTAGCAGGAGATCTCCTGCTAATTCAACTGATCTCTTTTTTAAAATATATATATTATTTTTCAAACTAGTTCACATTCTATTGTACCATTCCATTCATATAATATATACTATAAACAATTTCTATCTTATCTTTAAACAAATATATATAGTTGACTTCCCCTCTCCCCCCTCTGTCCATTTGATATTTGTGTTTCTTTGTATTTAGTATCTAATTCATTATAATAAACCACCTTTATCATTATCTTAAACGCTACTTTTTAACGTTAGTATCTTAATTACTTCAAAAAATTTGAATTAGTTCAAAACATATCCCTTAATGTTTCTCAAATTAAGTTCATTTACACAGTATATTGTCCATGCCTCCCATTCTTCCACAAATTCAGCATTTTCTTTTTGATTTATTAATGCGGTAAGTTTTGCCATTTCAGCAAGTTCCATCATTTTATCTATCCAAACGGTCTTATTTGGCATTTCAGATGTTTTCCATTTCATTGCATAGACCAGTCTTGCAGCAACTAATTCAACTGATCTCCAGCCCATAGAGATCAGATCACCTGGAGAAAAACGGCCGCTTTGGCAATTGGACTCTGTGGCATTGAAGTCCCGCTCCTCCCCAAACCCCGCCCTCCTCAGGCTCCATCCCAAAATCTTCTGCCGGTTGAGAAGAGGGACCTGGCAACCCTAATGACTCCTCCCTCTCTGCATGCTCATTCAGTGTGTGGAGGGACAAGAGCATGCCAGCCCTTCTGAGGAACTACTGCTAGATGGCCCATGTGGGCCTGTCCTGCCATTGGGCCTGGCATGCAGTGCACTGTGGGTGCTGGGCCCGAACGACTTGTCCAGCAGCGCCCACTGCATGGTTTGCCCAGCATCGACTGCTTCAGGGCCTGGCTGTGGTTGCTGCTGCTGCTGCTGCACCATCTGTCTGAGTCCTGTGCTGTTGCTGGGCAGTTGCAAGACTTACCCCAGGTGGCATCAGCCACTTTGTTTGCCCAGCTGGCAGGTATAGTCAGGCACGGAGCTGGGGGAAGGAGTGCCCAGGGCAGAGGGGAGGGAGGAGATGTGCCCCATGCGCATGCATGCACTGGAGCCAGGCACCGGTGGCCCCAGGGGCTGAGAGAAACGTGCCAGGTGGGGTGCACGGCGCCCCCCCCCCCCCAGAATGAAAAAGAGGGAGAGCAGTGGCCGGTATCAGCTGACGGCGGGTGGCCAGGCAGCACACGCACCAGCCAGGCCGTGTCAGGCTCAGGTGTTTGTCCTTAGCCTCCTGCAAGCAAAACTCATCAGGCGAGGCTCTGAATCAGTTTAGACTATATTTAGGAGCATATTTGGACAAAGTCAGAAGCTGGCTGACCTCGGGCATAGAAAGCTACTAATGAGGAATCAAGGCGAGGAAACAGGGTTAAAATACAGTGCAGGCTTTGGGCAAGGTACACAGACAGCTATAACACATGATAAGCATTCTCAGGCTAGGTATAGACATAACTGACGCGGATGCCAGCGGATTGGCAGTCAGTCCAGGATAACACCATCAGAAAAGTCCTCTGCTACTTAGAAAAGTGTAGTTTATTTTACAGTGCAAAGATATAATACAAATACTTGTCACACTCTCTCCGCTCATAGCATTGCACACTGAGCTTCAGTTTCACTCCATTATATACACTTGAATGTCGCAGCCACCGATCACAACAGATGCCTAGTCATCATGACATTGCTCATGCATTGCATCAGCCTCCTGGTCATAACCGGATCAGGCCAGCTCTCTCTAGCTCTCCAGGGAGTTTCCAGGCTGATTACATCATTTCAGATCCATCTGATCTACCGTGCACCTGTCAGACTAATCTGACAGCCTTGCAATATCGACAATAACAGCTATATAGCTGGGGAGAATGTGGTAAACAGATCGTGGTAAACAGGATAGGCAGATACTGTACAAAGGCATGGGAACCAGGAACACATGACCAGGGCCCTGACTCCGAGCCAAACTCTGGCCTGCTTGGGTCAGAAGCCTGGGGTCAGAAGCCTGGAAGCAGTGGAGTCAGGCTAAGGGCCTGACAGGCAGCTTGCACCCAGGCCAAGTGCCCCTGCCAGACCCCCCCCCCCAAAAAAAAGATCTGGCCCTGGGTACAGTGGTGATATCATGGCCAAGCCAGGTGCTGCACACAACTCACCGTCCAAGGCCACCGCCTGGCCCGTCCTCAGCTGAGGCACCTGCTGCAAAGTCGAGGACTACCCCAACATTTCAATAGCCAAACAGGACCCACCTCTCTCCCTCATACCTCAGGCAGCCACCGTCGACTTGGCCACCAAGGGCAGGACCCAGTGTAGTAGAGAGCTGCAGCAACAGGATGTGGTCTCACCATAGGGTTGCCAACTGCCAGGTAGTAGCAGGAGATCTCCTGCTAATTCAACTGATCTCCAGCTGATAGAGATCAGATCACCTGGAGAAAAAAGGCCGCTTTGGCAATTGGACTCTATGGCATTGAAGTCCCTCCCTTCCCCAAATCCTGCCCTCCCCAGGAAACCCCAAAAACCTCCAGCCGGTGGCGAAGAGGGACCTGGCAACCCTATTTCACCACCTCCCTCTTGGGTCCCATTTTCCGGCTGACATAATTTCCTGGCACTGGGACAACAAAGACTACGTTGGAGAAGAGCAAGCCTCAGAAGCCATCAAACCAGCCAGCAAGCATGGAGGCAGGACGCAGAAGCCCAACTGTGACTGCCTGGGCAGCAATGCAAGAACCTGGGTGGAGCCAGGCAGGGAGGGCCTGGTTGAAAGTCTCTCAGGAGCTGGCCAGTGAGAGACAGGAGGAGGGCCGGCAAGGATGGAGCAAGAGGCCGGGGCAAGTGGTGTTCCAACTCCTGGCTCAGATAATGGCTCAGGCCATAGTGGTGGTGCCAGGGGGTAGGGGCTGATTGGTAGGGACATGGAGGAAACATAAATGGTGGCTCCATAACCAGACCAGGGAGAGAGAGAGGGACCATTGTATTGCCCAGAGAAGGACAATGCTCCAGGAAGGAGGGGATGATCTGAAACCACTGGAAACATGGGCAGATGTGCAAAAGATGCAATTCAACCAGAATAAGTGCAGAGTTCTTCATCTGGTTGACAAAAAGGAGAAGCATGCAGACTGGATGGGGGATACACTTATGGGTAGCAGTGTGAGTGAGCAAGATTTTGGGGTATGGGTGGACTGTAAGCTAAACATGAGCCGTCAGTGTGGCAAAAAAGACTAATGCAGGCTTGGGGTATATCAACAGAGGCATAACATCCAAATCGCAAGATGTCAGATGGAGTACTGTGTGCAGTTCTGGAGGCCTCACTTCAAAAAGGATGAGGACAGAATGGGAGCAGGTGCAGTAGAGAGTGACACAGATCATCAGAGGCCTGGAGAACAAGCCTTATGAGGAAAAGTTGAGGGACTTTTTAGTCTGGAAAAGAGGGAGTTGAGGGGGGACATGACTGCTCTCTTTAAGTATTTGAAAGGCTGTCACTTAGAGGAGGACAAGGAGCTGTTCCTATTGGCAGCAAAGGATAGGACTTGCAATAATGGGTTTAAATTACGGGTGGAAAGGTGCCAGCTGGATATTAGGATTTGGTGTTTGTTTTTTACAGTAAGAGTAGTTCAGCAGTGGAATCAGCTGCCTAGGGAGGTGGTGAGCTCCCCCTCACTGGCTGTCTTCAAGCAGCAGCTGGACAAAGTACTTGTCAGAGATGCTTTAGGCTGATCTTGCAGTGGGCAGGGGGTTGGACTAGGTGGCCTGTATGGCCCCTTCCAACTGTATGATTCTACAATAACTACTTTGGGTCTTAACTCCACTTTCATTGATTGGCGTATTTAAGTGGAGGTGATGTTGTGATCCTGTCACTCCCCAGGGGTCTTCAGCAAGTTCTGAAAATGATAAGATATTTAGCTCCATTAAGTCAGCAGCCTTTACCCAAGAGAAACCAATATCTAGCTTAGCTTGACAGAAACTAATTCTACTCATTGTTCTCTGGACTGTGCACATAATAATCACAATCCTCATATTTTTGAAAAGATGATAAACTTCCCCTTCTAGTAACCTAGACGACCTCAAAAGCAATTAGATTTGAGTCCAGTAGCACCTTGCAGACTAACAAGATTTTTGGGGTATTTTGAGAATCAAAGCTTTTGAGAATCAAAGCTCGCTTCATCAGATTTGATTAAGGGATTTGACAAAGGGAGTTTTGACTCTTGGAAGCTCATGCCCCCAAAATCTCTAACAATGCATTCCTAAGGAGAGTTACTCCAGTCTAAACCCATTCATTTCAGTGGGCTTAGACTGGAGTAACTCTCTTTAGGAATGCACTGTAAGGTGTTACTGGATTCGAATCCAGCTATTCTACTGCAGACCTCAGAAGTATTTGAGTTTGTTGCCCATGAAACAATTTGGTTGTTAATCCCACATAGTATATACAGCAGTGACTACATGTGCCAGAGTAATTTGTCCGACATTTTAATTTTTACAAGGTTGATAATGTATTTGCCTGTGATCATTATCATTTCAAATAATCAATTGTCCTATTGTCATTTCTAAAATGGCTGACATCTACCTGCAGCCGTTGTTTCTCCATCGGCATAATAATAATCTAAAGGGAAATCTGCTTCTGGGTTTATAGCTTGCTCAGGTATGGTAGTTTTTCATATGTTTCAGGCTGAAAACTGGGTCATTCATTCCCAGAAAGAGCTATTTAATCCCGTGTTATCATTGCAAGTGAAATTGGTCATTAGAGTGCAATCGGCAGCGGGCTTTTTTAAACACTCTCATTTATGCCGTTAAATGTCCTAATAATAGTGTTTCTGATGGGTTATGCAAAATGACAAATAAATGGCTATTTCTAATAAGTGAATCCCACTTGGGACTATTAGCAGCGGGTATGCAAAAATCTGTATTAATGATAGGCTCCGCTGTGGACTGATTACAGGTGATTGTAGTGCAGTGTGCTCTTTTTAATACTAATTTCATAGAATCAGCTCAAAGCTAAGAAAAATGCTTTTCAAGTATGTAAAATAGCTATGTGCCTTGAGGTTTTATCATTTTGATTCTAAATCTGTGACTTTAGATAAAACGTGCCTTTATGAAAATGTACTGCTCCATCCACCTTGTTTTTTAAGAAACCCGTGATAAATCTGTAAGCTCATGGAATGTGTAGAATGTAGGTTAGTAGTTTTAAAGATTATATTTAACGATGACGCTTCTAAAATTCTAAATGTCCACGTTTTAATTGTTTTTAATTGTAGTTATAACACATGTTCATTTTCTTTAATTTATTTGTTTATACAGTTCTAGTAGTATCATAGAATCATAGAGTTAGAAGGGATCACCAGGGTAATCTAGTCCAACCCCCTGCATAATGCAGGAAATTCACAACTACCTCCCCCCCACACACACACACACCTCCATGCCCATAAGGTGGCAGAAAGAAAGACCCTCCAAGATCCTTGGCCAATCTGGTCTGGAGGAAAATCACTTCCTGACCCGAAAGTGGTGATCAATATTACCCTGGGCATGTAAGAAGGGGCCTTCCTGCCCTCCCTCTCATGAATTGCCTTAGTTCACAGAATCAGTGTTGCTGTCAGATTGCCATCTAGCCTCTGCTTAAAAACCTCCAAAGTAGGAGAGCCCACTACTTCCCAAGGAAGTAGTTCCACTGACTGCTCTAACCGTCAGAAAGTTCTTCCTAATGTTTAGCTGAAAACTCAATTTCAACCCAATTCAATTCTGGTCCTACCTTCTGGGACAACAGAAAACAACTCCGCGCCATTCTCTATATGACATCCTCTATATGTACCCTTCAAGTACTTGAAGATGGTTATCCTATCCCCTCTCAGTTGTCTCCTCTCCAGGCTAAACATACCAAGCTCCTTCAACCTTTCCTCATAGGACTTGGTCTCCAGACCCCTCACCATCTTTGTTGCCCTCCTCTGGACACGTTCCAGCATGTCTATGTCCTTCTTAAACCGTGGTGCCCCAAACTGAACACAATACTCTAGGTGAGGTCTAACCATAGCAAAGTGATACCATCACTTCGTGTGATCTGGACAAGATACTTCTGTTGATACAGCTCAAAATTGCATTTGCCTTTTTAGCTACCACATCAAACTGCTGACTCATGTTCAGTGTATGGACTACTAAGACCCCTAGATCGTTTTCACAAATACTACTGCCAAGACAAGTCTCCCCCATCCTATAATTATGCATTTGATTTTTCCTACCCAAATTCAGAGCTTTACATTTATCTCTGCTGAAATTCATTTTATTAGTTTTAGCCCAGTTCTCCAGCCTGCCAAGATCATCTTATAACCTGGCTCTGTGTTCTACCATATTTGCTACCCCTCCCCAATTTAGTATCATCTGCAAATTTGATAAACATCCCCTGTATTCCTTCATCCAAATCATCTATTAAAATGTTGAATAACACAGGTCCCAGGACAGATCCCTGAGGCACTCCACCAGTCACTCCTCTCCAAGAGGATGAGGAACCATTAACAAGCACTCTCTGGGTGTGATATGTCAACCAGTGACATATCCACCTAACTGTAATAGGAACTAAATCACATTTTACCAACTTGTAGTTTCAATGGGAAATACATTTCTGACTTTTATTTTCCACCAGATTTTCCCTATCACCAAAGGAATCTTCCTACAAAACCATAAGATCATACATGAAAAGAGTCCCCATTTTATAAGCAATGACCTTTCTCACTTCAGTGACAGGCAGAGGCAAACATTTCTAATGCAATCCTAAGAGCTCGATCCATAGCGTAGACCTGAGTGGATTCTGAGAAGACCAGTGTAGGGTTGCACTCTTGGTCACCTAAGAAAGCAAATATTTATTTATTTGGTTAATTTATTTATATCCTTCTTTTCTCCTCAGTGGGTACTCTGAGGAGTGGCTTATGATATTCTCCCATTTTCTCCTCACAACAATCCTGTGAAGTAGTTTAGGCTGAGAGTCTGTGGTAGCTCTAATAACATATAATGGGGGATACTCATAATGAATCGGCCTGTTCATGGCTTAAAGCTTGTGATGGGTCTGCTTTAGGATGCAGTTAAGTGCAGTCACACCCTGCTCACTCCCACACTTCACCTCTGTGCACTCCACTGTTTTTCTCTCTCTCAGGCAGGATGGTTACTTACAAAAAGTAAGCCTGGCTTGGTAAAAAAAATAATAATAATAATGTTGGGACACATGAGAACAATGAGGCCAGTGGAATTAATACTCTTCCTGCTGTATTAGGCCTTTTATGCAAGGCTGTTTCCCACCCCCACCCCCTGACTACTTCAGGGCTTTGCTTTGATTATGCATGCCTTCTCCAACCATCAGAGGTCGCCTCGCTCTCCCCTTGTGTCTCTGCGCGTTTTGCCCGTGTTTTCCTAGCATTATTGTCTTTTCAGTGACTTCTCATAATACGACCATAGCCTCAGTTTAGTTGTTTAGTTGTTTTAGCTTAAAGGGAGAGTTCAGGCTTGATTTGATTTAGCACCCGCTTAACTCTATACAAGCTATACAAGGAATTTTTAAATATAGCTTTATTTACGTAAGGTCCCTTTAATAAAACCAGCACTTCGCAGCTCTAACCAACGCAGCTGGTGTAAGCTTTGGCAATCAGTCAAGGAATCAGTTCATATCCACACTAAGAAATAAGTAGTACTCAGCTGTGCTTAGAGAGTACAAGCAGCTCTATCCAAGCAGCCAACTGGGCCCAAAGAAGAAAAAGATACGCGTTTAAGAATATATTGTGATTATAAGATATGTTAAAAAATCTTTTGTACAAAAAAAAAAAATTCCTGTAAAAATTCCTTGTATAGCTTGTCTTCTTCAAATGTTTGTTTATTAAGAGGAAAATACTGAGGATAGAAACGAGTTAGATGGGTTTAAGCATAATTTTTATTATGAATCATAGGAGAAACAACTTGAGACTATTGGCTGAAGAAGCTGTCTTTTGACAGTGAAAGCGTTGAAACCATCCGGAAGGCGCTTCCAGCTTTGACGTGCCTCTGCTCGTTCCATGCTTCACCTACTTCTCCCTGAAAGAGATACATAGAATAAGTCATTGTACTTACCTTTGAAAGACAATTATTGTTGAAACTGACCATCTTTATTGGTAGCTTGTTAGCTACACTCTATCCTTGTATATATGTCTGTGTATGTATCTTTATCATTGTTGGCTCCTTGCGGTTGTATATAATATAACTGCACTTTTGCATATAATTTGCGAGCTTGATACTATTATTTCACACAACCACCAGGTACTAGCTGGAGATCTCCTGCTATTACAACTGATCTCCAGGCGATAGGGATCAGTTCCCCTGGAGAAAATGGCCACTTTGACAATTGGACTCTATTGCATTGAAGTCCCTCCACTCCCCAAACCTCACCTTCCTTAAGCTCTGCCCCCAAAATCTCCTGCCAGTGGCAAAGAAGGACCTTGCAACCCTAGAGGAAAGGGAAGCTCTCGGCCTTATTATTAAATGAACTGCACCTTGCTCACCTGGAATCTGATGGGGCTGTGGTCAGCATTCAAGGCCAGGGCATGAGGTAGCAGTAAAGGTGCAGTTCATTTAATAATAAGGCTGAGAGCTTCCCTTTCCTCTAGGGTTGTCTCTCCAGCCTCTGGTTCGTTTTTCTGGGGTAAATTGTACTCAACAATATGCATGGCTTTACAAAATATCAAGATTGATTTTAAAGAAAGTTAAACAAAAACCAAATGCTCTTAATTTACAGCAAACAAAGGAAAACCGTCAACACTAGTAAACCGCCAACCGTAGTAAAAACAGCCATCAGGAGGGGGGGAAAGTCCAAAAAACCAACAACGACGACAAAAACCCAGGGCGAAGCTAATGCCTTACAACCTCCCACACCCTTAATTACCTTGCAGCTGCAAGATCAGCACCGCTTGCATAGATTTCATTGGGAGGGCCTCACTGTGAAAGCACTTACCATTAGGGTTGCCAGGTCCTTCTTCGCCACCAGCAGGAGGTTTCTGGGGTGGGGTTTGGGGAGGGGAGGGACTTCAATGCCATAGAGTTCAATTGCCAAAGTGGCCATTTTTCTCCAGGTGAAAACTTTGGCAAAGTACGAATACACACTGCTACACTGGCTGTATCCTACGTGGAACATGTTGACTATTTTGTATTACTAACTGCTATACTGGCTGTATCCTAAGTGGAACGTGGTGACTATCCTGTATTAGTAACTGCATGTCAAAAATTATTTGTATCAAGTCTTCTTGACGTTTGGGGACTGAGGAAGAATTGAATTGAAGAAATTTGAAACCGCCGTATCCCCGAGTCATCTCTTAAAGCATCATCACCTGTGCTTTATTATCTTCAATACTAATACATCAGTTACTATTGGACTTTGTAGACACGATGTGATTTGTTTTTGTTATGTTGTTGCTTATTACTTGTAGCTTTTTCAAATAGAACTTTTTTGCACTTTGTAAATACATTGTTGTGTCGCTCCTGTGCTAACTAGCTGGCCGTTGGCAACCCTACTTACAATCTTAAAGCCAACACAAGCTTGAGTAAATGCAGGGTACCTCATACATGATCGTAAACAGAGATGGTATGCTGAAGTGACTTTAAGATGTTGTGTGGAAATCGCCCACTGATGGAAGAATCCTCCAAGAGGAGCTGAGGAAATAGGTGAAAGAGAGATTGCGTATCTGTGTGAGAATAAATTTGTGTGAGAGGGAAAAGTCCATGAGAGTTGACGCTGTGAGTATGTGTGTGTGTGAGAGAGAGAGAATGTGTGATTGCTTGCCAGAAAAGCATTATATACATAGTTTAAATAAATACTTGAAAGTGGCATTGCGTGTGAGAGAGTGAATTTTTAATTTATTTAATTTATTTTATAATTTTAATTATATTTTATAAACGTTTATATCCTCTTCTGCTGGTAAGTGGGAATGTGTGCCTGTGTGTGAGAGAAAGTGCATGTGAGCATGCGTGTGAGATAATTTTGTATGAGAGGATGTGTGTGTGAACTAATTCTTCTGGTGTCACATGGCCGGATCAGATTGGTCAGATTCATGTATTAATACGGCAAATGGCATTAAAAACATTCATATCAGTTACAGAATTAAAATTGGAGAATATACAGTAACCAAAACTATAGGATATACGATTCATAGACAGTTTATACAATTTAAACAGACCTCGAATTAATAAAACATTTTCCATTTTAAGTTAAATTACAAGCCCCAGCTTTGTCTGATGGATCTTATATATTGCGGCACAGAATTTAGCTATTTGCTTCACCCTCTGGTCCGATCCTTCCCATAGGAGACTCCTCAGTCTCCCTTCCTCGGAGCTATCCTTTATTAGATTGAGAGGGGAGATTAGCTTGTATCGGACTTCCTGATAGAAAGAGCACCTGAAAAAGACATGCGCAGTAGATTCAACTTCACTCGTCTTGCAGGGACATCCCTATTTGATCGTGGTAATCTCCGAAATCTGCCGAGAGGATCTAACCCTGTTAGTAAATATGGGTTCCACAGCTCCAGACTTCATCTTTCTGGGGTCAGAAGAGACTGTTGGGGGAATGAGGGGGAAAACCCACATCCCTTGGTTTATTTAATGGGGGGGGGGAAGTGCACATTTTTTACAGGAGACATTAATGTCAAAGAAATAGGTCAAAAGTGAAGATTTGTGGGGTTGTTCTCATAGGCGAGAAGCAAAATGGAAATTGTACTATTTATACGAGTAAACAAAAAGTTTGTGCCATTCGCAGTTGTTAGGTAAGTGGAGAGTTCCACTCTGCTGTATGAATTTTTAGGATGTTGCATGTTGATTTTCAAGGCTCACATTCCCATCATAGATACTGTACTTTGGGGGGAGGACCAAGTGCCTCCCCCAAAAACCCCACACAGGATCTATGGAATAGATGCTGTTGTAACTTGAAAGCTTTTTACAGAAGTTGATAAGGCACACAGCAACCACTGACTTTTGTACAAACAGTATTCAGAACAAAGTTGGTTGCTTTGCTCTGATGCTTTTTATGCAGAGACTTTCCCCCATGGCCACCCCCGCCGACTGCTGTGGGGCTTCCTTTTAATTATGCATGTCTTTTCTGCCTGTCAGAGGTCGCCTCGCTCTCCCCACACACTTTGCCAGTATTTTCCCAACTGTTTTAGGCAAAATCTGGAAAATGCAGGCAAAATGTGCAGGGAGTGCGAGGCGACCTCTGCAAGGCAGAAAAGGCATGCATAAACAAAAGGAAGCCCCAAAGCAGGCGGCAGGGGTGACCATGGAGAAATGTCCCTGCATAAAAGGCCTGACAAAATCCAGAAGAAAGGCAGCTCTGGTTGATTTTGTCCTGGAGCAACATTTGGAGCAAAATTGGGGAAGCTGACTCAAGCAAAACATCTGTGGGAATTCTGAGGGATGCTAAGAGCTTTGGAAAGACTAATGAAATGTCTTGGGGTTTGGGGAGGAGATTTGCGTATCTCTAGTAATGAATATTCTTCTCCCTGTCAAGGGATCCTTTTTCACTGAAATGATAATTGATGCTGCTATCCTTTACTGTCCTGTTATGCTGTTTTTAGTAATCTGATTTGCATTCCCCCCCCTTTTTTTTTTGGCAGATCACAGTTACCAGTTGCATTTAATGACATTGGGGAGCGAGGAGTTTGACTACACATCTGAGATCTTGGATGATTTGGAAACACATTTTCAGGTAGAAAATTATATATGCTGCAATCCAAAGGGTTGTGCTATGTATGCCAAAAAGCATGGATTTTCAGATATTTCCCCTGTCAGCAGCGAACATCCTCTACTTGATTTGAATCTCTGTTTTGAAAGAGGTTAATCATGCCATACTGAAGGGTGGTAATCCTAGTCATGACATATCTTGTCCGTCTTGAGCTTAGAGTCACGTTCCTTTGGATTGTGGCCATTCTTTTAAAATAAATTTATTTAAAATGTATGTTTTACAATTTCTACTCAACGTGCTTTAGAAAATGGAGACAAAAGAAAAGAAAGTGACCCTTTCCTGATCCTGACCTTTGAGTAATATCCTTCACCAAACTGGGATTTGGCTTTGGGATCATGCACTCCTGGTACCATTCAAGTGACCTCTGTATAAGACAACAAGCCATGTATACGATGCAGTTCTGGTTTGTCCGATATGCATAGTACTTCCTTCTACTGAAAGAAATGACACAAATCAAGTGGAGTTGCCCACTGAGTATGAAGATGGTGGTCCATCTTGCCTTGTGCCTTCTGATCCAACAGGCAGTAGCTCTTCAAAGTCTCAGGCTTTTCTCCTCTTGCTACTGAAATTCTGTCATGGAGATGCAAGAGATTAAACCTAGGGCCAACTGCATGCAATGTCGGTGCTTTGTCGTTGAGCTGGTACCCTCTCCTGAAGCTCTTCTCTTGTGGATTAGGTTTTGTCTTGTTTCAGATAGATGCCTTGAGATTTCCGTGCAAGCAAAAAGGAGTGTCATGTCCCTCCTCTTCATGAATATCGGCTGTTTTTCTGCTTTGCAATCAAAACATGACTTTTGTTTGTTTGAATAATTCTGGAATAGATGAACCATAGACAATGTGCCTTTTGCTGTTGCTGAAAGTTTGCATCTGATATAATGGCAGTTTGGAGTAGCCATAGCGGTCACTGGTAGAGTGTGTGTGTATTGGGGGGGGGGGTTACTTTGCCCTGTGAGCTGAAAGTCAAAGCAACCGTGGTGTCCGAAACAAAAGCTGAGTAATAATGTTCAAGAACTGAGCTGTCAGATCTACTAAGAATTATGAACAAGGAAAGGCAGAAATGACTCAAGCCAGTCTTGCAAGGGGTGTTGAGGAACTTAATGTTACTAGTGATAAAGGTAGCCCAAAGAAGAAGCATCCCCTCTGAAGGCCATTTCATGTATCCTATAACTCTTAAGGACATTTACCCTATGTTGCTGGGTTAACAGTGCTTCAGATTTTCTTTGCTATCACTCACCGAGGGTGTGTGGACAAGTGCAACATCATGAAATCCCAATACAAGATACACACTATAATGGAAAAAATAAATTAATACTGGGGTGCCAACTCAGCATTGCCATTTTCCTTTTGCTGTGTATTTCGTCCGTCAGGAAAAAAAGGAGCGGGAGTTTCTGCCTCGAGATTCCCTTGAAGGATTGGGACTCATGAACTGGCAGTTTGTGTCTGTTTGCCTCTGAATACCCCTGCAGGTTCAAGGCATCCAGTATAATACCAGTCTGCAACACTCTGTCCTTCCAGTTACCCGTTCCATCCATCTTGCAGTAGAGTTTGTATTGAGCATCCCTGCCCTTTACTGCTTCGAAACACTAGTGTTTGGCTCCAGGCAATTTTTGTGGTGGCTTGTGGGATCTGTCAGAGCAAGCCTCATTTTTAGGGTCTGAGTATATGTGCCATTAAAATTCCATGATTAGAACTTAGAACGAGGGGACCATCTTGAATTATGTGGTGCTGCCAGAACAAAGTACGCACCCTCCTTCTGGGGACGGAGACCCCATCTTTCCCAGTGCTCCCAGATTATTTTGAATTCTTAGCCATTCCAACTTTTCACAGACTTTTCTTCTTGGACAGACATAATGCCTTACCTCTCAATGAATTAACTGGCAGGTTTTTGAAAACCCCAATCGAATAGAGAATCTACCCGTGTGGAAAGGCAAAGGCAGAAACACCCATTTTTTATTCAGTTGTAATTTATATTCCTCTATAAGATCTTCTTTGATTAATCCATCGATTGCACACTTTTCTGTATGTTCTCATGTCTACTACTTAATCTATCTGCTGTCTGGTAATGATAAGGCTGTTTATCAGTAGTTTACTACTTAACAGCCGCTTCGAAGATACGCCGAAAGTTATCTTCAGGTTACACCTAAATGCTCATTTGCATACAGGCGCTCTTTTTGCACTGGAACTGGATTAGGACTCCCAAGGTATGGGTGGAAGTTCACCTCAACTGTTTTCCTTATTGAAAATCCCCCTCCCCCTACCTGTTTTAAGCTCTGGTGTGGGGGGGACACAGGAATCTGTTTTATAATCTTAGAGGTTGCATTCCAGTTCTTGAAGAGTGGTAAATGTATAACTGTCAGCCACAAGCGATCCTCTCATGGGAAGCTGGGAAGATTCAGGACTCAGGTTCATCAGATCCACTGATTCTCCTGCTATAAGGTGGAATTCTGCAAAGAGATACATTGCTGGGTTTTTATCCCAAGAAGATGCAGATTTATGGGTTGGAGGCTACATTGGCTGTCTTTATTACTCAATTTTGATACTGCTAAACTCATCTGTTTTTAAAGATATTTTCAGATTTGTATGTACCTCTTAGGATGTACTGTGCTGCTAGTCTTTTTTCTTTTTTTTTAAGATTTCAAGTCTCATGACAATAGCTTTTTTGATGATTGGCTGGGTTTTTTTTGTCTTTGCTTGTATTTTATTAATGTTAATGTAAGCTGTCTCAGTTTGGTTAGGAGTGTGGGAGTGTGCATGCTTAAAACAGTAGAGCCAGAGGCATGTAGCAATCCCTCCACTGAACCTCACTTGCTGGATCATGCCCCTTTGTACTATTAGGTCTTTTATGCATGGCTGTTTCACTCGCCGTCACCCCTCCGATGACTTCAGGTCTTTGCGCTCATTATGCATGCCGTTTCCAACAATCAGAGGTCGCCTCCCTCTCCCTCTGCCTTTTCCCGTGTTTTGCCCACATTTTCAAATTTAAGATAAAACAGGTCCCTCAAAACGTTGGCAAAATGCGGGGAAAAGCAGGGGGAGAACGAAGCGAACTCTGACGGTTAGAAACGGCACGCATAATCAATAGGGTTGCCAGGTCCCTCTTCGCCACTGGCAGGTGGTTTTGGGGGTGGAGCCTGAGGAGGGTGGGTTTGGGGAGGGGAGGGACTTCAATGCTATAGAGTCCAATTGCCAAAATGGCCATTTTTTCCAGGTGAACTGTTTTCTATCGGCTGGAGATCAGTTGTAACAGCAGGAGATCTCCACCTAGTACCGAAGTCATGGGAGGGGTGCTGGCAAGGGAAACAGCCACACATAAAAGACCTTACTCTAACTGCTGCAGCAATTGCATTTGAAAGACAACCTGCAGTGTGCCTCTTAGCTTCTCATTTACAATTCCTGGGGTGGAAACAACAGGAGGCGGAATGTAAAATGGATAAAGTGTTAATCCACGATAAGAAGACATGATTCAGAGGCTGATGCACGCTCACATGTTTCTTTACATCAGGCAAATCTTGCTTAACTTTTAATTATCCCGTCAGTAAGTGAGGGAGTGGAGTAGAATAGAAACCCATGTTTTCCGCTGATATTTTGTTCTGTTTCTTTGTTTGTTGAGTTTGTGCGGCGGCAGCCACAATCATGTTGCTTTCGAGTTTGCATGACAGGCAACAATCCAGGGCATCATAACACCACCAGCTCTGACAAAATAAAAAAATAATTGAAAAATAACAATAATGAAACCTACCAGTGTTAACAACCAAGGAGAGAAGTAAAACAACCTTTTCATTACAATCGAGCCAATGCTGCAGGAGATATGAAGGAACTGCTGCTTTTGTAGGACAACAATCCGCCGTTTACTTTATAGATGACTCTGTAATTGAAACAGCTGGCAGAACCACCATGCAGTTGTAGATGCTGGCGGGGGAGAAGGTACCCAGAGCCTCATCAATCTTGGGGAGGATTAAAAGCAACGAACATTTATCTTCTTAACCTCCTAAAGCAACATTGCCAAGCCAAGGATTACAACTTGCTGCGCCTGTAATCTTCATTCTGGGATAAAAGGTGTCCAGGTTTTTTTGTTTTGTTTTTGCTTCGGTTTTTTGTTTTTCTTTTTCCCTTACAAAAAGTTTTTCTCGGTTGGAAGTGATGCATGCTTACTGGGGGGAAAAACAGAAATTTTTTTTTTTTAAAGGAAATGTATTAATTTACCACCAAGTGAGGGTCCCTCAATGCCCAAATTATCTGTGATGTCTGTCTCCACCTAGTAGCTTTCTTTATTCTTAAAAAAAGGGGGGGGAGGAACAAGGGAAAAGAAATTTAAAACCCAGAAACTCACAGCTGGAATACTGCTGACCTAGGGCAAGTCGTTGATGGAGGCAGAGTCACCGGACCCCAAATTTCTAACCCACCCCAAATAACAATACACTAACAACAATAACTTTTTTGGAAATAAATGGCCAATTTATTGGCAAAAGCTGAATGCTGCAATGGTGCAGCATGGGAACTGGAACCAATGACTGACCCCAATGCAGACGATGTTAGCACCCTACTCCAGCAAGCCTGCTGAGAGTAGACCGGGATGGCAGTCTTGGTATAATTACCTGGGCATGTGCCACTTGGTGTTCCCCTGCCACTTGAGAAGAGGCTCCCTGCATAGCCCCCGAGCTGGGTGTGACCCAACCTGAGCCTCCCCCCAAAATCCCTTACTGGGATCCCCACAGCATGGGAAAAGGGGCCTGCAGGCCGCTTTCCCCCCAAAACTGAGACCAGTCCCATGCTTACCACCTTAAATAACAATTAACTTGAAAAAGCACGAATTCTTTTTTAAAAAAAATTAGGGGTTGGTGGGACAAAGTCAAAAGGCAACTGCTGGCTATGCTGCCGCAGCACCCAATTTATCTTGCAGGGACGGACCAGAGGGAAAGCTTTTCCCTCCTATGTCCATCCTCCCCCTCCCTACAGCCTCTGATAGGCTCATTTGAGCCTGAAGGGGAAGCTCTTGATTGGCCAGCAATCCTGCCGAGCCTGTAATTGGGCGGCGGGACAGGAGCCGCGCACCGAGCGCGGTTCATTTTCCCCCACCTCCAAACGGCCACCCATGCCCTCTCTAGCCTTCTCCTGCAGCCTTCTTCACCCAGGCCAGCAAAACACAGCTCTGGGTAAGCCCCATAGCCTTCACTTGTGTGCAGTTCTGGAGGCCTCACTTCAAAAAGGATGTGGACAGAATGGAGCAGGAGCAGAGGAAAGTTATGAGGATGATCAGGGGCCTGGAGACCGAGCCCAGCGAGGAAAGGCTGAGGGAGTTGGGAATGTTTAGTCTGGAGAAGAGGAGGTTGAGGAGGGACATGATTGCTCTCATTAAGTATTTGAAGGGCTGTCACTTAGAGGAGGGCAGGGAGCTGTTCCTGTTGGCAAGAGAGGATAGGACTCACAATAATGGGTTTAAATTGTGGGCGGAAAGGTACCAGGGTGGAAAGGATGTTAGGAAAATATTTTTTACAGTAAGAGTTGTTCAACAGTGGAATCAGCTACGTAGGGAGGTGGTGAGCTCCCCCTCACTGGCAGTCTTTAAGCAGAGGCTGGACAAGCACTTGTCAGGGATGCTCTGACTGATCCTGCATTAAGCAGGGACTTGGACTAGATGGCCTGTATGGACCCTTCCAACTCTATGATTCTATTAACTAAATAAAGTTCTAAAAAGAAAGAAAAAAATATACATAAAGTTGAGACAAAAATATAACAACAGTGGCAGCAGATCTACACATTAACTTTCTATAAATGGTTCCCAAATGTCTAAAAATAAGCTCATACCTACACAATTGTTACCTATATGCCATGCGTTAAAATATTGATAGAGTTCTAAGGTCCTCAATCTATTGATTTACTCTAGGTGGGCTTTTATCTTTCCAATGTTGTGATGCAAGTTTTTTAGCTGGAGTAAGAAGGTGCATTTTTGTTGACCATCGGTTAGCCTCCAAGAGACGGGCAGGTAGTTGAAAAGTGCATAAGGACCCTCAAAAATCAATGAACATTCTAATACAAAATTGATCCGAGTCATAACTTTTTCCCAGAAAAAAGCAAAACAAACAAAACAAATGGCTGGACACGCCCAAAGCATACATTTAAGGGATCTGTCCTGTAAGTTACAATGCCAGTGGTGAGACAGATCACGATGGGTAGCAGTCTGTCTGTAGCAGCAGAAAAGAACCAGAGTCCAGTAGCACCTTAAAGACTAAACAAAAATCTAGCAGGATATGAGCTTTCGTGAGTCACAGCTCTCTGTGACTCACGAAAGCTCATACCCTGCCAGAAATTTTGTTAGTCGTGAAGGTGCTACTGGTCTCTTGCTCTTTTCAACAATTAGACGTTTTACTCAATCCTGTGCTAAAGTAATTATGTCTTAAACACACTTTTTTGCTGAATGAGTTGCAACTTGAGATCCATGCAGAGAGCAGATACACACTTGAAGTCTGGCAAAACAGGGCTATCTAGCTCCTTATTCCATTCATTCCTGAGACTCTGCACATCATATTTATTAATTGACATCAAATATTTATAAACAAATGTTGTAGTTTTTGTTTTCTGCCTTGATTCTATTATAATTTCCAGGATATGGCAGGGCCATATTTAGATACCAACAGATGTTTTAATTGTAAATATTGACATTCTGTAGAAGTTGACAAGTCATACCTAGACCTCAGCTGTGAAAATGACAAAAACTCATCTTTGTAATCTATCAGTTTAGTAATTCTTAGCCATCATATCACACCAGAAGTTGCACATTTTTCTGTGATGGTGGGCCCCCATGACCATCGAGGTTTATGTAAATTTTCTGCACATTTGCTTTCCTCCTAAAATACTGGGAGTATCGCTGAGTATTACAACAATGTGGGTAGAGACCTTCACTGGCCTGGGATCAAGAGAGAGAAGGGAACACCATGTTCCTGTAGGTACATGGAAACGGGGTCAAATAAGTCACACTTCCACCCCTTAAAGAAATGATACACATCTTGCCTGCCCACCACCCACTTCAGTCAATGCTTTTTGTATTGCCTGAAAGCCCGTACAGTTGGGCCAGTGTGGTGTAGTGGTTAAGAGTGGTGGACTCTAATCTGGGGAACCGGGTTTGATCCCCCCACTCCTCCACATGAGCAGTTGACTCTGATCTGGTGAATCCTCCACATGAAGCCAGCTGGGTGACCTTGGGCTAGTCACAGCTCTCTTCAAGCTCTCTCAGCCTCACCTACCTCACAGGGTGTCTATTGTGGGGAGAGGAAGGAAAGGAGATTGTAAGCTGGTTTGATTCTCCTTAAAAGGTAGAGAAAGTTGGCATATAAAAACCAGCTCTTCCTCTTCCTCCTCTTCCTCCCCCGCCCCCAGCTAATATGTGGCCAAACTCTGCTTGCCCCTTGGATAAATGATACACTTTCTCAGGGTCAGAGCGCTCACCACAAGAAAGTTTGGTCACCTGTTAGGGTTCATCTGTGACTCAATTTGCCCGTAGGACAATGTATTTCCTTTCCCATGAAAATGTATGAGTCAATTCCCTTCTGAACGAATGAGGGCTATTTTTGACCATCACACCTCAGTACTTTACAAGGGCAAGTGACTCACAAATATTGCTTATGTCATGTCAGAGAGCCGGTTTTAACCCAGATTTTCTTTTATGATTAACAAAGCAGCTTTATTTTTTTTAAGTGAAATGTGAATGCTTTTCCAAATGAGAAATAAGAAGCTCTCACCTGAGCATAAGCTTGAACAGAGGACTGACTCTGTTGTATCTCTGTTCAGCATTGAAGGTTGCACTTGAATTTCAAAGCTTGCTTATATATTTCACATAGTTCATATTTTCATAGCAACTTGCAATGACAGCAGGCACCAAGTGTTGCAAGGTGACCCACAAGGGGCATTAGGATGGATCAGATGCAGGTTTTATTTATTTATTTAGAATATTTTTTATGCCGCATTCCCACCCAATCAGGGCTGACAGATTAGCCACATAATAAACATTAAAACAATTATGGTTAAAATAATAAAATCCAGTTAACATATAAATAAACAACACTAGAAGGAGGACCAATAGCCATTTTGGGGGGTTGCCAGTTGAAACAAAAGAAGTCTTCACCTACTGGCAAAAGACATTAATAGAGGGAGACAGATGAGTGCGAAAGTTTTGGTGCCGTGACCAAGAAGGCCATAAAGGTATATTTGGCTTCCAGAACCCTTCATAACGTGTTTTTAATTTTTGATAAAGATAATTGTGATTGCACCATTAAGGTAACAGCCGTTGCTCACTATCAATTCACAGGCTATGTCAGAAATTAGAGGAAGCAGCTTTCCCTTCATTTGGCATCACAGAGCAACATGAATCACTAAGTCCCTCAATCCCAAACAGCCGATTTCCCAGAGTTATCACCAAGAACATTCTTAATCATAGCCTCAATATGAGAAACAGTTGGAGCCCTACCCTCTGCTCAGCATGGTGCAGCCATTTTCAGCTTCCAAGAAGGAAGTCTTCCAGATTTCCAGTGCTGGAAATTCAGGCAAGAGAACAAAGTAATATTATACTGCATAAGTCAACACTCGGTCAAGCAAATATGAGTTTATGCAAATCACCATATGCCTTGAGAAGCTGACTCCTGCTAATAATATTTCACTGACTTCTCCTCTTGTTGCATATAAAAGTCAACAAACCCATCTGATAAACTATTTGTTGTCATTGTGTATGTGAAATCAAACGGAAGTTTCCGCCTAGTTCCTGATGGCTAAAAATTTTCCACAAAAGCTGTAATCAAAAACATGGGCATATTTACGGGGTGGTTTGCCATTGCCTTCCCCAGTTGTCTTCCCTTTACTCCCAGCAAGCTGGGTACTCATTTTACCAACCTCAGAAGGATGGAAGGCTGAGTCAACCTTGAGCCGGCTACCTGAAACCGACTTCCATTGGGATGAAACTCAGGTCGTGAGCACAGCTTCACCTGCAGTACTACAGTTTACCACTCTGCACCATGAGGCTCCTCAGTTACTAACTGGGTACTTAAAGCATATTAAATAAAAACATGTGAAAAGTCTGCATGATACATTGTTCCATATGCACATTGTCATGTGAAAAAATTGTGTTTCTGCAGTCCTTACTCTATTGGTTGCACAAGAAGAATGATACCAAGTCCTTTTTCCTTTCTGCTCATGCTTCACTTGGACTATCCAGAAGGAAAAACTGGTTTGTTTGTTTTTTAGTTTTTACTTTACATTCCTTACTAGAAGTACATAGCCAGGGGTGGGAGGGAGGTCTTTAAAAATTAGTGTGTCCTTAACATTTAGCGCTACTGATTAAAATTTGCCCCTGCTGATTAATCAACTAAAGCCTTGATATGCTGAAAGAAATATGTTACCCCTTAGATAGGAAAAAAAATAGGTGGAAAGGACTGATCTCACCTTTGTTCTAGCTAATGCAAACGTTTAGAGTATCCTGCAAAGACATTTGACCTCCCCTTTATCTTGGGTAAATGCTGACGGAAGTGTGCACGCTTTCCTGGCACTTTATTAACTATGCTTATAGAGGTACATTCTGAATGTTCCCATTGTGGTTGATATAATTCAAGCAAAATTGCCCTATAACAGTAGCACCTAAAACCATTGTGTTAACATTTAACCAGATTTAACATAACTCCAACACAGAGAAGTAGCAAAACCGACAGCTCAGTAAGTCATCAAACAAATCCTGATAACCCCTTCATTGCCTTCCTCCCCACCTCCTTCAAGTTATTCTGGAATCAATAAGGGTTTGAAGTTGGATGAAAAAACTTTGGATCACTTATAAATAGGGTTGCCAGGTCCCTCTTCACCACCAGGGGGAGGTTTTTGGGGTGGAGCCTGAGGAGGGTGGGGTTTGGGGAGGGTAGGGACTTCAATGCCATAGAGTCCAATTGCCAAAGCGGCCATTTTCTCCAGGGGAACTGATCTCTATCGGCTGGAGATCAGTTGTAATAGCAGATCTCCAGCTAATTCCTGAAGGTTTCTTATGTTCTTAATGTTGGCAACACTACTTATAAATGATTTATAAAAGATTCTTGCATGTGTGGTTGCACTTACTTTGAAATCTAATGCCTATACCCTGAACAGCATTACTTTAAGTGGAATGCATTTCCCCCCCTGTAAATGTCGACATGGCCTTTGTATCTGGAAGGCACTACATGGTAGCTTTGGATATTTGCATCTAAGGAGCAGGGAAGGACTCCTTAAGGCTGTCGATTCGGTTCGTCTGATCCGAAAAAACAGCCAAATTTCCCCCGATTCAGCGGTTTTCAGTTCGGGATGAACCAAATTCAAAAAAGGTGGGAAAACGACGAGCCAAATTCGGCGAGTTTGGGCGATCACCGAATACATTTGGCAGGTTCGGCGTTCCCCGAACCTGCCTTTTCCCGCCTTTAAAGACCCACCGCCCACTTTCCCGGGACTCCTGGGAAACCGGGCGGTGTGTCTTTAAACTGCTCTGTGCTGCCTGGGCTGGCAGCGTGGAGCAGTTTAAAGACCCCCCCCACCCCCTTCCAGGGACTCCCGGGAAAGCGGGCGGTGGGTCTTGTCCCGAGACGGACCAGGACCCGGTCTGCCTGGGCCTGAGCAGCCCCACCACCACAAACAGAATGCAGGAGACGGGGAGGGATCCAAAGGGGCCCAGGAGCAACGGGGTAAACCTCCCCTTACCGGCAGGGTTTTCCTTCTCGGCAGGCTCGGTGGCAGGGAAGGAGGAAGCCCTCAAAGAAGCCCGGTCCAGCGGGCAGAACCCAGAGGAAGGGACCGGCCAACACAACGACGCCGGAGGGCGGGGCCGATGGCAGGAAGAGAGCCCAGGAGAAGCCAAGGCCGGAACGCAGCCAAGCGGTGGGGAGTCGAGCGACCGCGGCATTGCAATCGGCCTCAAAGACAACTGCCCTTCCGCCCAGCTGACAAGCGGGCGGGCGCGTCCAGGATGGGGGCATGACGGCGCACCAGCCCGTTGCCCTGGCAATAGGCAGTGCGGAGCAGTTTAAAGACCCAGGCATCATGGAGCAGTTTAAAGACCCACCGCTCGCTTTCCCGGGAGTCCCTGCCAGCTGGGCAGCAGGACTATTGCCGGGGCAACGGGCCATCACGCCCCCGTCCTGGACATGCCTGCCCACTTGTCAGCTGGGCGGCAGGGAGGTTGCCTTTGAGGCTGATTGCGACGCCACGGTCGCTCGACTCCCTGCCGCTTGGCTGCGTTCCGGCCTTGGCTTCTCCTGGGCTCTCTTCCTGCTGTCGGCCCCACCTTCTGGAGGCGGCACATTGGCCGGTCCCTTCCTCTGGGTTCTGCCGCCAGACCGGGTTTCTTTGAGGCTGCCTCCTTTCCTGCCGCCGAGAAGGAAAACCCTGCCAGTAAGGGGAGGTTTACCCCATTGCTCCTGGGCCCCTTTGGATCCCTCCCCATCTCCTGCATTCTGTTTGTGGTAGTGGGGCTGCTCAGGCCCAGACGGACCGGGTCCCGGGACTCCCGGGAAACCAAGCGGTGGGTCTTTAAACTGGTCCGCGCTGCCTGGGCTGGCAGCGCAGAGCACTTTAAAGACCCACCGCCTGGTTTCCCGGGAGCCCCGGGAAGGGGGGCGGGGGTCTTTAAACTGCTCCGTGCTGCCAGCCATGGCAATGCGGAGCAGTTCAAAGAGCCACCCACCCGCTTTCCTGGGAGCCCTGGGAAGGGGGGTGGGTTATTCGGCCGAATTTTGTTCCCGAAATCAAAACCCGTGCCGAAAATGGGCTGGATTTTGCCGAATCTGAATTTTCCCAAAATTTTTTTTCAACAGCCTTAGGCTGCTGTCTATGTAAAGAAGAGAAGCATCTAATGTACTGCAAAGATTATCACTGTAAGTTTCATAAGCTACTGCATATCCTCCTTCCCAAGAGCCATTACCTGGGAAATGGTTCTATTTTACAGTAACTGGCATCTGAGTATTAGCAGTAATAGCCTTGAGAAAGTCTGCACAGCGCATTAAGAAACCACATTTTGTTCTGAAAGTGACCAACTTAGAACGAAACACTTCTCTTAAGATCAAAATGGTGTTGTCGAAATACCTGAAAACTAACAACAACAAAAGATCTTTGATACAACCAGGTAGCACACAACGGGCACACACATTTCCTGTTTAAGCACATGTTTAAAATTTAACTAGTGAGACAGATTATTACTCTTAATGACACTTTCGGACTATGTGTGTGACCAAGTTCAGCGGTAGAAAGGGAGAGGAACTGTGTAGGCTTTTTGTACATGTTCCATTAATACATGAAGCTGCCTCATGAGTCAGACGATTGGTCTATCAGGGTTGATGTAGAATGGTATAGTGTTTAAGAGCAACGGATTGTAATCTGGAGAAGTGGGTTCTATTCCCCACTCCTCCACATGTAGCCTGCTGGGTGAACTTGGGCCAATCACAGTTCTCTGTGAGCTCTCTGAGCCCCACCTACCTCATAGGTGCCTGTTGTGGGGGGAGAGGCAATTGTAAGCTGCTTTGAGTCTCCTTAAGATAGAGAAAATCAGAGTATAAAAACTAACTCTTCTTCTTCTTCAGTGTGGTGTAGTGTTTTAGGAGCAGTGGACTCTAATCTGGAGAACCGGGTTTGATTCCCCACTCCTCCATATGAGCGGCAGACTCTCATCTGGTAAACCGGGTAGGTGACCTTGGACAAGTCACAATTATCTCCGAACTCTCTCGGCCCCACCTACCTCATACTGTGTACAGTTCTGGTCACCACACCTAAAAAAGGATATTACAGAGCTTGAGAAGGTGCAGAAAAGAGCAACCAAAATGATTAGGGGACTAGAGCAACTGTCCTATGGGGAGCGGTTAAGATGCTTAGGGCTGTTCAGCTTGGAAAGAAGGCTGCTAAGGGGAGACATGATACAGGTCTATAAAAGTATGCATGGTTTGGAGAGAGTGGACAGGGAGAAGTTTTTCTCCCTCTCCCATAATACTAGAACACGGGGTCATCTGCTAAAGCTGGGGGGTGAGAGATTCAAAACAAAAGGAAGTATTTTTTCACACAACGCATAGTTAAATTGTGGAACTCCTTGCCCCAGGATGTGGTGATAGCTGCCAGCTTGGAGGGCTTTAAGAGGGGAGTGGACATGTTCATGGAGGAAAGGGGTATTCATGGCTATTAGTTGGAATGGATGCTGGTCATGCTGCATACCTATTCTCTCTAGTATCAGAGGAGCATGCCTATTATTTTGGGTGAGGTGGAACACGGGCAGAATGGTGCTGCTGCAGTCGTCTTGTTTGTGGCTTCCTAGAGGCACCTGGTTGGCCACTGTGTGAGCAGTCTGCTGGACTTGATGGGCCTTGGTCTGATCCAGCAGGGCCTTTCTTATGTTCTCACAAGGTGTCTGTTGTGAGGAGAGGAAGGGAAGGCGACTGTAACCCAGTTTGATTCTCCTTAAAAGGTAGAGAAAGTTGGCATATAAAAACCAACTCCTCCTCTTCTTCTTTGACACCTCTGCTCTAGACAGTATTTTCAGATCATCCCCCATTAGATTTTTCACTCTCATAAGGAAAGCAACTCCTAACTCTCTGATTCATCCATATTTTGGTTCTGTATTACTGACTATGTAGCAATGAGTGAGAGAGCACGCAGCTTCAGAGTATAGTGAAAAAAATGTTTGTTTATAGCGGATAGTAATTTCAGAATGGCTGAAACTGGTACATGTGGATTCCGAAAACAGTCAATGTAAATCGGCACTTCTATTCCAAATGAGGACTTGATAGGCTGTTCAACAACACATATATTTCGGAACCGTAATAACACCAAAGAACGCCAACCGTTTCAGTAGAAACCAGGCACTCATGTTAAATTATGGCCTGTATATTTTTAATTTCTGTTTCTATGGATGTGTGTATGGCTTTTCAGATAGCATTATACGTTGTACTTCAAAACGGAGCGCTGATGACAAGCTGTATCTTTCACCAAAGGCGTTCAACAGTTTTATACCATTTTATATAATGTCTATTTTTTCCCCTTCCATGGAGCTTTATCGCTATTTTTATAGGACATAATATGTACTCAATGGACCATAGCGGACAGAATACCCATAATAGTCCATCATGGAAATGCCTGTTTAAATAATTTCTAAAAGTGCATAATGCACAATAAGTGAAAGTCCATCAGCCCTAATTCCATCATCTCTCTTACTTATTTCATGCTGATAATTATAATACATAGCAGAGTTACTAGACTTGGTAGTGAGAATTCTTGAAGCAAGTATACATTGAATTGAGTCAGAAGAACCTTCAAGGTGTCTATTATTTCTCTCCAACACAGACCTAGAGCAGTTTACAGCCTTCTCTCCTCCACCATTATATCCTCACAACAACCCTGTGAGGTAGGTGGGTTATTAATTCTGGATCAGCTCTGGTGTGATATGCATTGGATATGTATTGGAAACAGAAGAAAGAGAAGAGGAGGAGGAGGAGTTCTCTACCTTTAAGGAGACTCAAAGATGCTTACAATCGCCTTCCCTTCCTCTCCCCACAAGACACCTTGTGAGGTAGGTGGGGCCAAGAGAGTTTGGAGAGAACTGTGACTGGCCCAAAGTCACCTAGCTGACTTCATGTGTAGGAGTGGGGAAACCAATCCGGTTCATCAGATTAGAGTCTGCCGCTCATGTGGAGGAGTGAGGAAGCCAGTTCAAGGCCAGTTCTACAGATTAGAGTCCACTTCTCATAAGCACCACACTACACTGGCTCTCAAACTGAAAGGTTCAGTATGTAAATAGCATTTGTGAGTAAGTACTTTCCTATATGCTAGAAATGGACTGTTTTGAAAGGAAACCCATAGGATTTGGTATTTTAGACTGCAGTCCTAAAAAAACACTTTCCTGGAGTGATCCCATTGACTAAAATGGGAATTCCTTCTGAGTAGACCAGTTTAAGATTGCTTCTTGAGTCATTTGTTTTTATACTTCAAAGCAAGGAAGCAGTTACAGCATGGATGGTGCGCAGGCATATCACATGTGCAGCCCATGTTTTCTTTTCCTACCTGTTTACATCTTCGTCACATGACTGCCAACATTTCCCACCATGGCTTGCTCATGGAATTAAGCTATAAATGGTGATGGCCATTAACATGAATTTAAATGGAAAAAAAAAACCTTTATTCATTTACATGGGCTGCAGAGTTATGGGTTTACTTTTACGTTATGTTAGGAGCCAGGGCGTGGCTGTGAAATGCAATCTCTAGACTGGTGTTTCCCAAAGACTGGTGCTCTAGGTTGCATTGGGGAGAGGCTGTGGCTCAGTGGTAGAGCATCTGCTTGGCATGCAGAAGATCCCAGGTTCAATCCTCGGCATCTCCAGTTAAAGGGACTAGGCAAATAGGTGATGTGAAAGACCTCTGCCTGAAACCCTGGAAAGCCGTTGACAGTCTGAGTAGACAATACTGACTTTGATGGACCAAGGGTCTGATTCAGTATATCGCAGCTTCATGTGTTCATATGTTCAAACCATTGATAGTAGAGGTATTCTTTTTTTCCCCTTTCTTTTTTTGAATTAAAATTGGAGAGATACTCTTACACTCCAAACATGGCCTTTTAGGAGTGAAAGATCAAGAATTGTGAACCTTTGCAGCACCTACTCTGATCAAATCTCCTGATTACAGCATCAATGACTCAGGGAGACATGCAATGGGTGGACCCCTTTGAGAATGGTAATTTTGTGTCTCTACATTCAGAACTTTCTGCTCAGTTCTGACTTCCAGAAGCAGAAGACTTTTGGCCCAGCTGAATCTGGGAGGATGGATGTCTGTCATTTAAATAGAACAGTAATTTAACCAGAGAGACAACAAGCAACCTCTTCGGTGAATAGGGATTTGGGGCTCAGAAGGAGGTTTTAATTATTTCATTGCCCTATTCTCATGGTTTACTTGATTTACTCTCCTTGAAAATGCTGGGTGTGTCAGAGAGAATGAGGGACAGCCCCAGAGTTTATTATTTGGGCCCTGGGATCAGTCCATCACTGGACCCTCCTAGCCCCATTTCTCCTCTATAAATGCGAAAAAGAAATTTACAAAGTGCATACTACTGCCTAAGTAAAACCATCCCTCTGAGGACCCCCCTCAGAGATCAGATTCTGTTACATCCAATTTTAATGTACTGTGTTTATGGAATCTCCATCTTGGAGGACATGAAATATTTCTTATTGTGTGTACTACATGCATGCCCCAGCATATGAAATGTCAGCCATTATGTGGGGTGAGAGCCCTAACCTGGATGACCCAGGCGAGCCTGTTCTCATCTGATCTCAGAAGCTAAGCAGGAGCAGCCTTGGTTAGTAATTGGATGGGAGAACACCAAGGAATGACAGGGTCATTGTGCAGAAGAAGGCAATGGCAAATCACCTCTGCTAGTCACTGGCCTTGTAAACCCCTCAAAGTTGCCTAAGTCGGCGGTGACTTGATGGCACTTTACACACACACACATCTGTGGGGACATCCTCAATAGTATCCAGGGCTCTGAACAACGCATAACCCAGGCCTCTACAGCTTCCAGTGAGTTTGAGAAGGCATCTGTATTTCCCTGGAAGCTAAACTCACACCTACTAATTGAACTATTTTCCCTTGAAAATTTGCCAAGCAGCATTTGGCAGTTTCTTAGTCCCAAGCCATGGACGAGAAATTTATTGTTTGCTGTTTCATGCTGCTAGCGCTTAACTGATGTGAATTCAGCTGCTGTTGATCAGCTTGAGCTCCAGATATTGAACAACAGTACACATGCTATTAATCAAAACCCACGATCTGTTGGATACCCTGCTGAATGTAAATCCAGCACCCCTTCTTCTTGGACAAGTGGTTTGAGTAATTTGTGCACTGAGTTAACGTTTCACATTAAAACAAAAAACTTAGACTTCACACCATTAAGCAGAATTTATCAAGAATTCTAACACAGGCTTATCTCCTTTGTAGAGATAACACCTGCTTATCTCTTTTAGATCTGTACTTGTCTATGTTTACATCATGAGTGGCAGAATCTATGTGATGAGAGAGAGAGAGTGATGTCCGAAATACTTGGATCTTCAATTTTTTTTGGCCTGTTTCCATAATGAGAGCCAGTGTGGTGTAGAGGTTAAGAGTGGAGGTTTGGTGCAGTGGATTCTAATCTGGAGAACCGGGTTCAATTCCCCACCCCTCCACATGAGTGACAGATGCTGCTAATCTGGTGAACCGGGTTGGTTTCCTCACGCCTACACATGAAGCCAGCTGGGTGACCTTAGGCTAGTCACAGCTCTCTTAGAGCTCTCTCATCGCCACCTACCTCACAGGGTGTCTGTTGTGGGGAGGAGAAGGGAAGGTGATTATAGGCTAGTTTGATTCTTCCTTAAGTGGTAGAGAAAATCAGCATATAAAAACCAGCTCTTCTCCATCTCCTCCTTCTCCTCCTCCAAGACCTAAGCTGCCCAATCAGCAACCCATGCTGGAATGCACTACAGATAGGGATGCCAGCTTCCAGGTGGGACTAGGGGATCCCTCAGAATTACACCTTATCTCCAGACTACAGAGATCAGTTCCTGTGGAGAAAATTGATGTTTGGAGGGTGGACTCTATGGCATTTTGCCCCACTGAGATCCCTCTCCTCCCCAGGCTCCGGGAGTTGCCCAACCTGGATCTGGCTGCCCTAGCCCCACACCCATTGCCGGTGGCGGGGTGGGGCGGTGGCCGGGGGTGGGTGGGCTGGCATCCCTAACTACAGAAGACTGCAAATTGCTTATCTTTTTTGCTTCAACTTGGAGGAGGAAATCTCTGTCTAGCTTGTTGGGTTTTTTTGTGGGCCAAAGTTCTTCCAAGACTATGAAATCTGTTATTGGAACCATTTCCTCATGTTAGAAGGCCTTATCCAGTGTCTTATTTGATGGCAGACAGGTTAAGCACAGCTTCTTCTGGTCTATCTTCTGGAGGGAAATGGAGTTCTTTCCAGTGAAAAGGGCCGAAGGTTGGCAGTGGCAGATTGGCAACGGCTAACAATTTGTATGGGCACAGGATCTGAAACACAATCCAAATAATACCTATTATTATTATATATTATAATTAGGACCCAGATGGCCCAAGCTAGCCTGATCTTGTCAGAAGCTGAGCAGGGTTGGCCCTGGTTAGTGTTAGGATGGGAGACCACCAAGAAATACCAGGATCTGAAACACAATCCAAATACCAGGATCTGAAACACAATCCAAATAATACCTATTATTATTATATATTATACCATGATCTGAAACACAATCCAAATATCAGGATCTGAAACACAATCCAAATAATACCTATTATTATTATATATTATAATTAGGACCCAGATGGCCCAAGCTTGCCTGATCTTGTCAGAAGATAAGCAGGGTTGGCCCTGGTTAGTGTTTGGATGGGAGACCACCAAGAAATACCAGGGGTGTGATGTGGAGGAAGAGAATGGCTAACCACTTCTGTTGGTCTCTTGCCTTGAAAACCCTACTGGGTTGTGTAAGTCGGCTGTGACTTGACGACACTTTATACACACACAACATAATATTATTATTGTATTCTGGGTTTTTAGATTGTTCTTTGGGGCCAGCTTGGCTGACAACAACTTCCTCATACTCATAAGGAAGTATTTAATCCATCACTTGCAGTCCAAAGTGATACAGTCCAGCAATTGGCACAATACATGAAGATATTGATCATGTGTTTTATTGCTAAGTATACTGCTCAAGAGTCACATTGACAATCAGGCTTGGTTGAGCCAAAGGTAGGGTTGCCAGGTCCCTCTTCACCACCGGTGGGAGGCTTTTTGGGTGGAGCCTGAGGAGGGTGGGGTTTAGGGAGGGGAGGAACTTCAATGCCATAGAGTCCAATTGCCAAAGTTGCCATTTTATCCAGGGGAACTGATCTTTATCAGCTGGAGATCAGTTGTAATAGCAGATCTCCTACTAGTACCTGGAAGTTGGCAACCCTAGCCAAAGGCCAGAATTCCAACTCCTGTACTTATTTAAAGGGTGAAACTGGTCTCCACCAATGCTGATTGATAAATGTTCATTTGACACTATAAACATTGCTGAGACGAATGAGGTTGGACAATTAATTATGGACAACTCTGAATATTGTCTCTTTTTGTTTTTTTGTTTTGCCAAGCTTTGCTTTTTGGGCTAAGATGTTGCCAATCTCCATTGAAAAAAAATAGCATTAGTCCTTTCATGCTGTAAAGCAGGAAACATTAAGGTTATAAAAACCTTAAGGTTATAAAACCCCCAAGATAATTTTTATGCATTTTAAAATTGTATTGTGATTTCCTAGAGTTGGGATCACATGTTATCAAAATCAAAGATTGAAGGTACTAGGTGGAGATCTGCTATTACAACTGATCTCCAGGTGACACAGATGAGTTCCCCTGGAGAAAATGGCTGTTTTGGCAATTGGACTCTATGGCATTGAAGTCCCTCCCCTCCCCAAACCCCGCCCTCCTCTGACTCCACCCCCAAAATCTCCATGTATTCCCCAACCCAGAGTTGGCAACCCTAGCCCCCAGGATGATACTATAATTCTGCCTCTAGAATTCTCTCAGTTTACAAACAATGGGGACTGAGGCATTAGAGGGAAGAGGGGCTCTTGTTAGGGTTGCCAACCTCCAGGTAGTGGGGGAGAAACAGGCACCTCTATACTAATACCAAAGGTTAGGAAAATAGTATAGGAGCGAATAGCTCCTATACTATTTTCCTAACCTCCACGTAGTAGCTGGAGATCTCCTGCTATTACAACGGATCCCCAGCCAATAGAGATCAGTTCACCTGGAGAAAATGGCCGCTTTGCCAATTGGACTCTATGGCATTGAAATCCCTCCCCTCCCCAAATCCCGCCCTCCTCAGGCTCTGTCCCAAAAACCTCCCATTGGTGGTGAAGAGGGACCTGGCAACCCTAATCCCGAGACAAAAACAGTCTTGACTTATTCATAAACTATGCATTAGATAATATTGTGGACTCAACTGTAATTCCTCCAGCAAGAAAAATTCTGAGAAGTTTTGAATGAAGCTTAAAGACTTCCTTCCTTCCTTCCTTCCTTCCTTCCTTCCTTCCTTCCTTCCTTCCTTCCTTCCTTCCTTTCTTTCTTTCTTTCTTCCTTCCTTCCTTCCTTCCTTCCTTCCTTCCTTCCTTCCTTCCTTCCTTCCTTCCTTCCTTCCGTTGCTGCTCTCTTTCCTTGCTACTTTCTCTTTTTGATACTTTGTTGGTATTAGGACGTAAAGTGATATACTGCCAATAAAAAGGTTTTAAATTCAGTTGCTCCAGGAGTGAGTTTTCCTTGTAAACAGGTGCCATAAATACAAAATACACAACAAAGTCACGAGCTGTAAAGGTTTTCAATGTATTCATCACAGGAGATAGAGATAAGTATTTACAACACAGAGTAATGTGCTCTTTTCATCATTGCTCCAGTAAAACTATGTGCATGCTTGGATAGATGCATAAATTATGTATACGAGCGGACACATACAAAACTTCACAGAAATCATTATTCTGGTTAGTCACAGGACCCTGGATAGAATTGGAATGAAAATATGTGATCCCAGCTCAAGACGGAAGAAAGCAAAGTCAGTGTGGACAGTGTAGTGGTAACAGAACTAACCTTTAAATGTTTCTTATCTATGGGGTCTTTTATCTGTGTTAGCTGCAAGAGATCCAGGTCTTCATTTACCCCATAAAGAACCAAATGAGGACCTGGATATCATACAGCTAGCATAGATACAAGACCTGCTGCATTCTGACTTGTTATTTTTATTTTTTGGTCTGCGTTCAGCATCTGGAAAAAGCACTGTAGATAAACATATTTAGAGGTTAGTTCTATTTCATATACTTTTTTCAAACCTGTTGCCCTATGTTTTATTATGTGATATTTTTAGGGTTGCCAACCTCCAGGTTCTAGCTGGAGATCTCCTGCTATTATAACTGATCTCCAGCCGATAGAGATCAGTTCCCCTGGAGAAAATGGCCACTTTGGCAATTGGACTCTATGGCATTGAAGTCCCTTCTCTCCCCAAACCCCGCTGTCCTCCGGCTCTGCCCCAAAAACCTCCCACCAGTGGCGAAGAGGGACCAGGCAACCCTAGATATTTTATAATTTGGATATACAATTTTAACTGTGTCGGTGGACATAGCTCTATATTGTTTGGTATGTTGTATATGTCTTTTCGTCTGTAATGTGGTAATATTTATAGTTGCTTTGAAAAAAAGGTTTTGGAACATTTTCACTCAGGCATTTTCATTCAGGTTTATTATAATGTTTTTAATAACTTGTATTTTGATTGTCTTCATATGTTTTTATTGATGTTCCTTTAATGACATATTTCCAATCCCCTGATGAAGCTACAGCAACACATGTAGGGGTTGTTTAGTATTCTATCAATAAATTTTCACTTCCCCGCTGCGCTATCAGGATTTAACGCTGGTGACTGGTGCAGCCTTCTTGATTTGCTGATGATCTGCCAACTTGCCTGTGACAAATATTTCTTTTGATCTGATGACACAACTGGAACAGTGGAGAGCCAGCGTGGTGTAGTGGTTGAGAGCGGTGGACTCTGATCTGGAGAACCGGGTTTGATTCCCCACTCCTCCACATGAGCAGCGGATGCTAATAAAGTGAGCCAACATGGTGTAGTGGTTAAGATTTGGAGTGGTGATTTGGAGCGGTGGACTCTGATCTGGAGAACCGGGTTTGATTCCCCACTCCTCCACATGAGCGACAGAGGCTAATCTGATGAACTGGATTTGTTTTTCCACTCCTAGACATGAAGCCAGCTGGGTGACCTTGGGCTAGTTACACTCTCTCAACCCCACCTACCTCACAGGGTGTCTGTGGTGGGGAGGGAAAGGGAACGTGATAATAAGCTGGTTTGATTTTTTCTTAGGTGGTAGAGAAAGTTGGCATATAAAATTAATCCTTCTTCTTCTTCTTCTTCTAATCTGGTGAACCTGGTTGGTTTCCCCACTCCTCTACATGAAGCCAGCTGGGTTAGTCATGTTCTCTAGTCACAGTTCTCTCAGGACTGTCTCAGCCCCACCTACTTCACCAAGTGTTTGTATTGGGGAGAGGAAGGGAAGGAGATTGTCAGCTAATTTGATTCTCCTTAAAAGGTAGAGAAAATCAGCATATAAAAACAACTCTTCTTCTTCTACACAATATCTGGTACATTGTGCCCTTCCCATCCTACAGGATTAAGAGGGCCGGAGCTCTCCTTGCCATATTTCTGGCTATATTCAGGACGTTCTGCAAGGCCAGAGCTCTTTGCGTGACTCGGCTCTCCTGACACTGAACACCACTTTTCCCCAAATTGTTTCAATCTTTTTTGGGCGAGAGTTTCTTGTGGGCTGCTTTTGTTGTGGACTTGGGTCTGGCTGTTTTATTGTTGACTTGTGATTGTGTGCAGGGGTTCTGTATCTTTATATTTTATTTTGAACTGAGCCATAGACTGTTGATCAAAAATCATACAATAGGGCTGGGCACAGGCAGGGGCAAGGGGTGTCTGCGAGGCTGGTTTGCAGAGCAGATAAATATATGTTGTTTAAAAAGCATTAAAGGTAAAGGTAGTCCCCTATGAGGAGCCCAGTGGCGCAGAGTGGTAAGCTGCAGTACTACAGTCCAAGCTCTGTTCATCGCCTGAGTTCGATCCCAATGGAAGTTGGTTTCAGGTAGCCGGCTCAAGGTTGACTCAGCCTTCCATCCTTCTGAGGTTGGTAAAATGAGTACCCAGCTTGCTGGGGGTAAAGGGAAGATGTCTGGGGAAGGCACTGGCAAACCACCCCATAAACATAGTCTGCCTAGTAAACGTCGGGATGTGACATCATCCCATGGATCACAAATGACCTGGTGCATGCACAGGGGACCTTTACCTTGTGCAGGTCCCCTGTGCAAGCCCTGCCAGCCCTCGCAATGTCCGGGTCTTCCCATTCCTCTGCTGACCTGACTCTTCCCTCTCCCCTGAGCTCAGCCTGGCTGAAATCTTTATGCAGAAGGCAAAGCACAGGACACAGAAGCTTCCTTTCTCTCACAGCCAGTCACAAAGCAGTGTGTAAAGAGGTGAGGTTTCACATGCTTCCTGCTTCCTCTTAGCTCTTTCTGACTAAAAGAAAGGGTTTTTGAAACCGAAGCTTAGATTTCTCCCCCCCCTTTCTTTCAGATTGCTCTGTGTTTTGTTCTTAAAATGCTTTTCTATGTGGCAATTGGGTTTTGGGAGGGATTTTCTCTCACAGTAAGCACTACAAAGTAAGCCAATTGCAAAGCAGCATTTCAAGGGGCGGGGACTTGATTTGAGCTTGGAGATTGCTGGTGCAGAGATTCCCAACAGGAATGTGTGGGTCCAGCAAGCAACAAACCTCAGGGAAAAGTCCCTTGCATAAACGACCTCAGAGTGCATTTCATTTGAGATGTCTATCAATTAGACTCAATGACCAATGACCAGAAGTCTCCATCTCACTGCAAAGTAACTCCATTCTGCCACAGATCCTTGGCAAGTCTTTCTTCCTCCCATCTCTAGGTCATGTTCCTCACAGTTTCATTGCCTCAGCTTGTCGGTGTCAAATGTGAGATATCCCACAGTTTTAAAGAATGACTCAAAAAATACAGGGCCTAGGGCTGCTGGCAGAGGTGAGATGGATACTTCTGTTTGAAGCGTCACAGTGAGAAATCTGTGCGGTACCCAGACTCATAATATTTTTGATGCTTCCTTGGAGAGGGCCGAAGTTCAGCAATAGTTGAGCAAAGATAAGGAAGCGGGGAGTTACATCCAGGAGAAGAGGCAGTACATGGTAACTCAGTTAAAAGACCATACACTGTAATACAGTATTTGAAAACTAGATATCTAACATTAAATTCACTCAAATATGGAGTGAAAGTGAAATGTTTTGGAGTTGTTTCTTGCTAGCTGCGGTATGACACCTCTTGACTTTTCCTCACAGTTTGAGTTTATATCCAATAGATAGTTGAACGGAAACAAAAAAGAAAACCCCTGAACATTACTTCCCCACCATAATTCCTTCACCTGTTACCCAATTGGGGACGTTGCAATAATCCTTACCGGCATACTCAGACCAAACCACCAATCCTGAGAACAGTAGCTAGTCTTATCAAAACACTTCTTTTTTGCCGTCAAATTGCATCTGACTTATGACAACCCCATAGGGCTTTTCAGGGAAGAGATGAACAGAGGCGGTTTGCCATTGCCTGCCTCTGCGTAGCAACCCTGGACTTCTTTGGTGGTCTCCCATCCAAATACTAACTAGGGCTGACCCTGCTTATAAAAACATAGGAAGAGCCCTGCTGGATCAGACCAGTGGTGATGGCTGCCAACTTGGAAGGCTTTAAGAGGGGAGTGGGCGTGTTCATGGAGGAGAGGGGTATTCATGGCTACTAGTCAAAACTTTATCACTCACTCACTCGTCAAAATAGATACTAGTCATGATGCTTACCTATTCTCTCCAGGATTAGAGGAACATGCCTATTATATTATATTATATTATATTATATTATATTATATTATATTATATTATATTATATTATATTATATTATATCAGAGAAGCATGCCTATTCATCCTCCATGAAGGTGGCCCATTTAAAGTCATTTGTGCTCATATCCATCACTATGTCCTCTGGCTGTACATTGCATAATTTAATTACTGTTGAGTAAATAAATACTTCCTTTTGTCTATCCTGAATCTATCGCCCATCAACTTCATTGGATGCTTCCACGTTCTAGTATTATAGACAGGGAGGAAAAAAGTTCTCTCTACCTACTGTTTGCCCTTACCTAGATGGCACAGTCTAGCCTGTTCTTTTCAGATCTTTGAAGCTAATCAGGGTCAGTCCTGGTTAGTACTTGGATGGGAGATCATCAGGGGTGCTATGCAAAGGCAGGCAATGACAAACCACCTCTGAACATCTCTTGTCTTGAAAACCCTACTGGCTGGCCAAAAGTTGGCTACAACTTGACAGCACTTTCAACCATTACTCACTGTCTCCACCCCGTGCATAATTTTATTAATTATAATCTCATCCTAATCTATTAATTGCTGTGTATTTTGTTGCCTTAATTGATAAGGCATTGTGTATGTGGTACTTAGGGCAAGTTGCAATTACCAGTGAAGATAGTCCACTCTTTTTTGTAAAGCCAGTAATTTCTGATTTTTTTTACTCTGCTGTTTCTTTAAAATGCCCTTGTAAATTCTACCTTTATGCTCCTGCTTTATGTTTCCATCTAAAAATGTCTGCTTAAAGTGATAAATTGTCACGGTCAGACAAACTCATAAAAAATTCTGAATATTTTGTCCCTTCCTCCCTCAAGCCCATTTTGTTTTAAGTTACCACTCATCCAGCAATGGATAATTTCCTACAGGACATACATATTGTACCAGACTTTTTTTTTTTTTTTACTAGGGTCATTTATGCATGTGAGTTTTACCTGAGGTTCGTTGCTCGCTGGACCCACACTTTCCTGATGGGAGTCTATGCACCAGCAGTCTCCAAGCTCAAATCAGGAAGTATTTAAATCCCTGCCCCTTGAAATGCTGCTTTGTAATTGGCTGTAGAGAGAGAAAAGGTGAACGTGAGTGAAAGTACCATGCATAAATGACCTAGGTCTTGCAGACGGGAATGGAATGTGGCTTAGGGTGAGTTCATGCTATTAGGAAACCTCCTTAACAAATTTCACTAGATTAATCAAGCCTCTTGTAGTCTCCCTTGAAATTTGTCAGTTGTTTTGTGAGAGGAGGAATCTCCATACTTGCTTCATGTTTGTTGTGACAGAGCTTCCAATTTCAGGATGTTCCATGATGTCAGTCTGGTGTTAATTTGAAGACCTTCCCTAGGGTCACATATTTTGTGATATGTGGAAATGGTGGCTCCGGCAGATTAACTAACAGTTACATTCAGTGTAATGTAAATACTTAGTGAATGTGCTGTGACCTAGGAGGTCCCTGGCTCAAGTGTTGCCTATACTGCACACTCTCTTGATGGCTTTAGGGAAGCCACTGCGCTTCAGCGCCTCCATCTGGCCAGTGTGGTGTAGTGGTTATGAGCGGTGGTTTGGAGCGGTGGACTGGAGAACCTGGTTTGATTCCCCACTCCTCTACATGAGCGGCAGACACTAATCTGGTAAACCGGGTTGGTTTCCCCACTCTTACACATAAGGCCAGCTGGGTGACTTTGAGCTAGTCACTCTCAGCCCCACCTACCTCACAGGGTGACTCTTATGAGGAGGGAAAGGGAAGGTGCTTGAAAGCTGGTTTGATTCTCACTTAAATGGTAGAGAAAGTCAGCATATAAAAGCCAACTCTTCTTTTTCTTCTTTTCTACAGTGCTGTTGAATTGAAGCAATATACTGTGTGCAAAGGGTTTTAAACATTGAAAATGTTATATGAAGTTCTGTATCATTATCACATTCAACAAGGAGAGGCTACCTTATATATGTCAGGTTACTTAAATGAAAGTAACCTGATATTTTCCTAAAAAAATGTTTCACAGAACTTTAAAAAGAAAAGAAAAGGATATTTATCTTTAGCCTGGTTTTCTATTCCAAAGACTGTTGTATGTATTCTTAATATTGGTTTGCCATTCTGAAATGTTGCAACATAAACCTTATCTTTCCATATACTGTACATTCCTCTTCAGTCATGCAACACATGTGTGGCATTTTAATTAAGCCAAACACAAGATTTTTCTAGAAACAAATAATGCTATATTTCAGTATGCCTTAAAGCTACTAAAGGATCTTTCAGGTTTTCAATGTAATTAATGTACTGTGATAAGATTAGCATTTATTACAAACTGAGAAGATTTTCGACAACTAGGAAAGAGATTTCAAGTCATAGTTGAATGGGGCATAAACTGTGTAGCATCATTTACCCCACTAGTATTCAGTAAGACATTAAAATGACTTGATTCTCACCAACAGGGAAGAACTGGTTGATGAGGTTAAAGTAGTAGGCACCCTGGGTAGTAGTGACCATGTAATCTTGGAATTTACAATCTTGGGAAAAGGAAAAATTGTACGTAGTCAGACATATAGGTTGGACTTTAGGAAAGCAAATTTTAACAAGCTTAAACTTATGCTGGGTAGAATCCCATGGTCAGAAATACTTAAGGAGAAGGGAGTTCAAGAAAGGTGGGGGTTTCTTAAAAATGAAATATGAAGGCATAATCACAAACCATTCCTATGGGAAGGAAAAACTGGAGGAGCCTAAAGAGGCCAGGGTGGCTCCATAAGCAGCTTTTTAAAGAGTTGAGAAATAAAAAAGACTAATTTAGGAAGTGGAAGGAGGGCCTTACAACGAAAGAGGAATGTAAACAAATAACTAGTGCTTGTAGGGAGAGTGTTAGGAAAGCTAAAGTTCAGTATGAGCTTAGGCTCGTGAGAAATGCTAAACACAACAAAAAAGGGTTCTTTTCCTGTATACAGAGTAAGAATTAGAACAAGGACAAGATAAGCCCATTGTGGGGACCAAATAGTGAAATTGTAAGAGGAGATAAAAAGAGGGTAGAACTCCTCAATTCCTACTTTTTCTCAGTCTTTTCTTGTGAGGTAAGCAGTGCTCAACATGGCATAGACGGAACACATGATGAGAGAAGGGATTTGCAGTTTAGGATTGGCATTGGGGTAGTGCACAAACACCTAGTTTCTTTAAATGAAACAAAGTCTGCAGTGCTGGATGAATTGCATCAAAGGGTACTCAAAGAACATGCACATGTAATTTCTGAGCCTCTTACCATTATTTTTGAGGATTCTTGGAGAACAGGTGAGGTGCCAGAAGAATGGAGGCGAGCAAATGTTGTCCCTATCTTCAAGAAGGGGAAAAGGAGGATCCGGGTAACTACCGACCCATCAGCTTGACTTCTATACTGGGAAAAGTTTTTGAACAAATCATCAAACAGTCAGTCCTTGAGCATTTAGAAAAGAAGGATCTGATTACTAAGAGCCAGCACGGGTTTCTCAAGAACAAATCATGTCAGACTAATCGTATCTCCTTTTCTGAGAAAGTTACTACCTTGCTGGATCAGGGGAATGCTGTAGACACAGTTTATCTAGATTTCAGTAAGACTTTTGATAAGGTTCCCCCTAATATTCTAGTTGACAAATAGGGAAAATGTGATTTAGACCCTGTTACTGTTAGGTGGATCAGTAATTGGTTGACAGATCACACCCAAAGAGTGCTTGTTAATGGTTCCTCATCCACTTGGAGAGGAGTGACTAGTGGAGTGCCTCAGAGATCTGTCCTGTGCCCTGTGTTGTTCAATATCTTTATAAATGATTTGGATGAAGGAATAGAGGGGATGCTTATTAAATTTGCAGATGATACTAAATTGGGAGGGGTAGCAAATACAGTAGAAGATGGAGCCAGGATACAGGATGATCTTGACAGGCTGGAGAATTGGGCTAAAACCAATAAAATGCATTTCAATAGAGATAAATGTAAAGTTCTGCATTTAGGTAGGAAAAATCAAATGCATAATTATAGGATGAGGGAGACTGTGTGAAAAGGATCTTGGGGTCTTAGTAGACCAAACACTGAACATGAGTCAGCAGTGTGATACAGTAGCTAAAAAGGCAAATGCAATCTTGGGCTGCATCAACAGAAGTATCGTGTCCAGATCATGTGAAGTGATGGTATCGCTTTACTCTGCTCTGGTTAGACCTCACCTAGAGTATTCTGTTCAGTTTTGGGCACCACAATTTCAGAAAGATGTAGACAAGCTGGAACGTGTCCAGAGGAGGGCAACAAAGATGGTGAGGGGTCTGGAGACCAAGTCCTATGAGGAAAGGTTGAAGGAGCTGGGTATGGTTAGCCTGAAGAGGAGAAGACTGAGAGGGGAAAGGATAACCATCTTCAAGTACTTGAAGGGCTGTCATATAGAGGATGGTGCCAAGTTGTTTTCTGTTGCCCCAGAAGGTTGTACCAAAACCAACGGGTTGAAATTAAGTCAAAAGAGTTTCCATCTAGACATCAGGAAGAATTTTCTAACAGTTAGAGCAGTTCCTCAGTGGAACAGGCTTCCTCGGGAGGTGGTACCTTTTCCAGCTAAAAGGCACTGTCCATATTCATCGAAGGAAATCATCCCTGGAAATTAGCATCATGTTCCAGTTGAGAGTAAATATAATAACTAATGTACGCATGAACCTGCCTTATACTGAATCAGACCCTTGGCCCATCAAAGTCAGTATTGTCTACTCAGACCGGCAGCAGCTCTTCAGGGTCTCAGGCAGGGGTCTTTCATATCTCCTCCTTGCCTAGTCCCTTTAACTGGAGATGCCGGGGATTGAACCTGGGACCTTCTGCATCCTAAGTAGATGCTCTACCACAGAGCCATGGTCCTTCCCCTCCCTAATGTTGGGGGTGGGGGAATTGTAGTTCTTCACTTCTGACCTCTCCCAGACCTCTCTAGGCTCAAAATCCAGACAATGCACCTACTTTCTGAGAAAGCTTCTCCTGTTGGTCACCTTTGAAGGGCAGGGAGGGAACAGTTAAAGATTTTAATTCAGTTTGCAAGATGGATTGTTTAACATCAGGTGATAATTACAGTAATAAAGTTATCGATCTTGACTGTGTTCAAGGTAGGATACTTTAAAATGGAGTTAACCACTGCAGAGATGCATTGAATAATACAAACAATGGGATTTCCTTGTTCCCCAAAATGCTCTGGGAAAGGAAGGGGAAGTCTGCTGCGAGAGTGCACTGAAGGACAGCAAATTGTCAATTGTTTGGTTTTATTAACACCATTTGGATGTCTGCCTCAGGCATCCAAATACCTTGGGCCACCTCTGTAAATTAAAAAGAAATCAGAGTATATCAACACTAAGTAGAAAGATTCAAAGCCCAATACAGGAAAGCCCAATATCCTTTAAGTCAATATACTGATGCCATCACTGTTTTTTTGTTACGCCTCAAATAATGAGCTTTACCGAAAAATACAGCGTGGTGTAGTGGTTAAGAGCAGTGGTTTGGAGCAGTGGACTCTGATCTGGTGAACGTGATTGGTTTCCCCATTCCTACACATGAAGCCAGCTGGGTGACCTTGGGCCAGTCACAGTTCTCTGAGAGCTCTCTCAGCCCCACCTACCTCACAGGGTGCCTGTTGTGGGGAGGGGAAGGGAAGGCAGTTGTAAGCCGGTTTGATTCTGCCTTAAGTGGTGGAGAAACTCGGCATATAAAAACCAACTCTTCTTCTTCTTCTAATGCGATAATGCGATAATGTTATTTTAAGCAGGTTCTCTGAATTCACAGCTTTCTTTCTTTCTTTCTTTCTTTCTTTCTTTCTTTCTTTCTTTCTTTCTTTCTTTCTTTCTTTCTTTCTTTCTTTCTTTCTTTCTTTCTTTCTTTCTTTCTTTCTTGTCTCTTCCCTCACGGAGATGTGTGTTTTTCCTTACTTTTAAAAATAATAATTAAAGCTGGGAATTCAGAGAACCTACTTAAACTATCATTACTACAGTGTTACATCGATATTTTAGGGCCATTTTTTAAAAGGGGGATGTGACGCCACCAATAATGACACCAGTGATAACAGCACCCTTCCTTGGAAATCCTCAATATTTCAGCCACGTGAGGAAGAAATTACTGACTCCATAACTGTAAAAATGCACAGGAAGGACAGACATGTGGAAGAACCCTACCCAAACCAATTCCAATGCTTGTGGATTGACTCCCAATGGCTGGCTGCCACCCTCTCTCTGCTGCTGCTCCCTCTCTTCCCACACCCCCAGCCCTGGATCCAGCCCTATGCCCTCAAACCCTCCAGAAGGTAGCTGTGGTGGTCTTTTATATCAAAATAAACCAGATTCTTGTGGCAACTGAAAGACCAACCTTCCCCCTCCCCTCGGCTGAGCTTTCATGGATGCTCACAGGCTGACTTTTTACGTAGGAGGTATGAAAAAATAAGGGGTCATGCAGTGCTGGAAGTACAGGGTTAAGTATAACCATTTAAAATTCAAATCTAATAAAAAAATACAGAGACCATTGTTTGTTTGTTTGTTTGTTTTTTCAAACCCCCTGCTTAAAAGATCTGTCAGTGAGGATGTACTGTACTGCATCTAAAGAGTGGGCTCTAGGCCACTAAAGCTTAGTACTGAAATAAACCTTCGATGTTCCTTAAGGTGCAACAAGACTCTGGTATATTTTCCCCAACCCAGCATAAATGTCTGATCTCAACCCACAAACCTGTCAGAAATAGTTGTTCTCTGTCCCAGATCCACCCAGAACTATTGAGCTCCATCCTGAGATGTTCTAGAAGCTTTCCAGTCGTCCCTCTCTAGACATGGTCTATGCTTGGACTCAGTGAGCTCTGCTTCCAAGCCCCATCCAAGTACCAGATTGTTGTTCGGTTTTGTTTCATGGGTGAAGTGGAAAATGTTGCCAACTTACAGCTGACTTAGAGCATCCCAGTAGGGTTTTCAAGACAAGAGATTAACAAAAGTGGTTTGCCATTACCTGCTTCTGCGTACCAACCCTGGACTTCCTTGGTGGTCTCCCATCCAAATACTAACCAGGACTGACCCAGCTTAGCTTCTAAGATCTAGTGAGATTGTGCTAGCCTAGGCCACCCAAGTCAGGGCAACCTGAGTAGACAGCAATAAACCTGGGTGTTTAACTGTGGTTGCCCTAGTAGTCCTCCTTAAACTTCTTGAGGGCACTGGATCCAACTAGCTCTTCCATTGGTGAAAAAGGGAGGACTTTTGACTGCCAAAAATGCTACACTTGGAATTATGGGACGTTCATGTACAAAAGCCATTTGTTACAGGGGCTATAGCAGAGACAGAAATTGGGTGAGTTGGAATGAAAAAGCAGGATGTATCTGACCCTTTATTTCAATGGTTTTATTGGATTGTTTTGTTATCTGTCTTGAGCCTTTGGCAATGTGTTCTATTATTTTTTTCCATATAAATTAAAAAAATACATTTTCCTATCATATCATAATATCACTGTGCAATGAAAAGAGTCCCCTGCTAAACTTCTGAATTTCAAGAAGATGTTAAAAGCACATGAACAGGGCCAGTAACCAAAGTCGACACTCTAAATACAGTGAGGGAGGTTGGATATTTCTATTTCGTTCATTTCATTTTCAACATTATCTTCAGTGGACGCAGTTCCGTCTTAACTGTCAGGAGATTGGATTCTTCAGGCTATAAGCCATTATATATTATCCGTTGACTGTGTTGAATTCTTCAGGGAAAGAGCGCTCTAAGATAGAAGATACCTTGGCCTCTTTTTTATTTAAAAATGTGGAGTGGGGGGCTAAAACAGCTTTCTGAATCGCAAGTAGTGATCTTGCAGCTGGGATGGTGACTGGGCAGTATCCATGGTGTCAAGAATAGCAGGCAATTCCCAGTTTATACATATTTATGTTTTTACAATGTTCTGTGCCTTAGCATATTCATTAATTTCTACCTTCCACAGACTTTAGACACACACACACAAACTGTATTTACAAAATGCTGAGCATAGTTTGATGGGGTTTTCTTTTATGTTAAAAATCCTCCAAAGTAATGAGCTACAATCTAGTGAATGCCAAACAGGGCAGATTTTTCTGCTTGAGATTAGGAGCCTGAGAAATTTGGTAGAAAAAGAGATGGCTTCTTCCTTGGTATGAGAGCTGGGTTTATCACCACCTAGTGGTACAGAGGGCATGCAATGGTGCTAGACCTTCCTCTCCTGAATGAGCAGAGATACCACTTAGGGCTATGCCAAATGTTCACTTATTTCAGTTTGCTGAACAAAGAACTTGGGGGAGAGGATATTTACGGGGGGGGGGGGGGCACCTCTCACTGTCTGCCTGGTTTCGATCTTATTCACTGTTATATTTTCCATTCTTTGCTCTGCCTATTTTTATTTAAAAAAAAAAAGAATTTCTTTTTCCTTCTTAGAGGGTTTATAGCCATTGAAGAATCATGGAATTGTAAGAAGGATCAGGCCATGGTACCATGAGAGCCAATAAGCACACCAAGGGGGTGAAAGGAAAAGATTTCATTTGTGATCACAAATAGGTGCTTGATAGGGTTGCCAGCCGTCAGGTACTAGCTGGAGATCTCCTGCTCTTACAACTGATCTCCAGCCGATAAAGATCAGTTCACCTGGAGAAAATGGCTGCTTTAGCAATTGGACTCCATGGCATTGAAGTCCCTCCCCTCCCCAAATCCCATTGAGCTTACAGGCAAATTTCCTGGTGGGGCGCCGCTTCAGAGGGCTACTGTTAGCTAGGAGCAAACAGCGCTAACCTAAAGCAACCACTTGGCTCAGCGGCTGCGATGACTAGTGTCCACTTACCCACCGCCTCCTCCTGCACTGCTGCCAGGTTGCGAGAGCAGACAATGGATGAACAAATCTCCATTGCTAGTAGGGTTGCCAACCTCCAGGTACTAGCTGGAGATCTCATACTGTTACAACTCATCTCCAGCCAATAGATGTCAGTTCACCTGGAGAAAATGGCTGCTTTGGCAATTGGATTCTATTACATTGAAGCCCCCCCCCCCCACAAGCCCACCATTCTCAGGCTCTGCTCCAAAAATCTCCAAATATTTCCCAACTTGAAGCTGGCAACCCTAATTGGTAGGGTTGCCAACCTGCAGGTATTAGCTGGATATCTCCCGCTATTAAAACTGATCTCCAGCTGACAGAGATCAGTTCACCAGCAAGGGGCTTTCAAGGCACTTAAGAAGCAGAGGTGGTTTGTCGTTGCCTCCCTCTGCAGAGTGTTCCTTGGAGATTTCCCCTCCAAGCTCTGACCCTGCTAAGCTTCTGAGATCTGACGAGATCGGGCTATGCCATGCTGCCTTCCCTCCCATAAATGTATTATAAGGAACCAAAAAGAGCACCCACAGAACAGACACGACCTACAACTATTATCTCTGGAGGTTACGCAAAGTCGATGGTTACGATGACATCAGAATGTATATCTACTTTCCCCTCATCTTTATTACGCAAAGACAGTGTTCCGTGTTTATCAAATATATATTTGCCACCCAGTCCAATGACATTAATTGCTATAAATAGCATAAGAGAGAGGAGATAAACCAAGGAAGCTTTCTGGATGATGTTTAGGAAAATCTATGGGAAATGAATTTGAAGGAGGTAAGAACAGAGCTCGTAATCAATAATGTCTAGATTATTTCATGGCCTTTTATTGTCTGTCTGCACTTCCTGGATAAATTAAGTGTGCTGTGGCAACGGACTCCATTTCTGTTTATTGGTCCTTGGCATGCAATTCAGAGGCATTCGATTCTTTATCATCTGGTCCAAACTCTTCTGTGAAAGACGAAGCAAGCCAACTTAGGAAAGTTCTCGCAGCAAAATTAATTTCGTGAGGACTGTCTTTGTGCCATGTGCCCTGCTGGATAATTTGTTTGAGATTGCAATGAAACACATGGATGGGCGGGGAACAATACCTTTTAATCCACAATGTGAAGCATGAGATCCCCGACGACCTCTGCTTGAGGCCTCCAAATGTTTCCAAATAAAGATGCACAACCACTTTTATAGCTTTTTCTCTGCTGGTAAAGTGGTAGGAAGAACAGTGATATATAATCTGCTGCTGTGAACATTTGTAGTATATGTTGGTTGCAAAACATATAATTTTAGCTAATCTAGGCTCAGATAAAACAGGCAAATATCACACACTCGGCCCCTTAAAATTCAAGGTTTGGGCAGGTGGTTAGCCTTTGGAAAGGAAGGGATTTAGAGTTCTTTCCGTATCTGTCTGCAAGTCTTCACTCCAGAATTCCAACATGATGCTACTCACTCTCCAAATCAAGTTTAGGCAACTAGGAGGGCTGCATGATCTCCTCTTTATCCTCTCCCTCCTCATTCTCAATTTTTGGAACTCATCATGGATAATGGGTTGGACCCAACCAGTTTTTCTGTTGGTGAAAAAGGGAGGAGGGGGTCTCTGACAACCAAAAATGCTATCAAAAGAAATCAAGGTTAGGGCTGCCAAGTCCCTCTTCGCCACCGGTGGGAGGTTTTTGGGGTGGAGCCTGAAAACGGCGAGGTTTGGGGAGGGGAGGGACTTCAATGCCATAGTGTCCAATTGCTAAAGCGGCCATTTTCTCCAGTTGAACTGATTTTCATTGGCTGGAGATCAATTGTAATAGCAGGAGATTACTAGCTATTACTTGGAGGGTAAACCACAAAATTAGAGCACTCCCGTGCTAGTACCATAAGGTTTGGAATTCAGCACAGAGACATTAGTATAATTAGTACTATTTTATGATATTTATTATAATGCTAGGTTTTATATCAGCATATTGTATTTAAACATAGGAATTGAATTGGGGCTGAAGAAATATTCTTGAAACAGCCGTCCCCCCTATCTACTGTTATCCTATGAAGATTTGAATATTTATAGAAGTACCTTATGGACTTTTTTTATGAATTTTCCTACAACTACACAAGGAAATCTCATTGCATAAAGACTGCATCAAAAAAAGAATTGTACAATTGTATATAATTGCATGTGTTTCCTGTATGTATCATTGCCCTTTGTTTTTTTGAATGTTTAAACATAATAATATTTTGTCTACTTTGTACTAATGTCTCTGTGCTGAATTACTTGGAGGGTGGCAACCCAAATCAAGGTACCTGCATGGACATAAGCCATGTGAGATGGGGGCTGTAGCGAGGAAGGGAATTGGGGAGGTGGAGTGCAAAAATGGCCGGATCCATCCAGCCCATAGTTCTATTGGCGTCAGTATTTCCACTCCTTGTGAAAACCCCCAAAGCAAAGTTTGCCACCACGGTTTTCAGAACCTGTACAGCACAATCTCTGGTGGAGAGGGACAACTGATTGCGGTTAGCTTTGAAAATGAAAGGAAGGTGGGTGAGAGGAGCAGAAGAACCCAGCTGCTTGACCATGGTTAGGAAATGGATGTGCAAAAGTTCTACGCAAGGTTAATATTCCAGCAGGTTCCCCCTCTATAAAGGCAGTGGCAGTCCATTTCATGCCAGAAAAGTAGCTATAATGTGGCACTTTGAAGACTAAAAAGGTTATTGTGGCATGAGTATATGTAAGCAAGACCCTACATTCTCATGCATGAGTAAGATATGGTCTCTGTGTGGTAGGACTGCCAACCTCCAGGTACTAGCTAGAGATCTCCTGCTGTTAGAACTGATCTCCAGCCAATAGAGATCAGTTCATGCTTTGGCCATTGGACTCTGTGGCATTGAAGTCCCTTCCCCTCCCCAAACCACACCCTCCTCAGGCTCCACCTCAAAAACTTCCACTGGTGGCAAAGAGGGACCTGGCAACCTATCTGTAGGCCCTGCAGAAACACCTGTGTTTCTATAAGTGCCATGTGTTATTTTAATTTCCTAATTATTTACTATTATGTAGTTTATTTGTTGGGATTTTATTGTATTTTATACTGTTTTTATTGTATTTATTATATGCTGTGAGCTGCCCTGGCCTTGGCTGGGGAATGAGGGTGGGATAAAAAACTAATAAATAAAGTGGTATCTTTGAAGGGTACCACTTCTGATTGCCGCATATCGGGGTCTAGTCTAGAATCTCCCTCCTTGACATCTGTGTGCAGGGATTAATAAGGAACAGTATTCTTTCATAAGCGTGTCCACCGTCCACCGGTGGGAGGTTTTTAGGGTGGAGCCTTAGGAGGTTGGGGCTTGGGGAGGGGAGGGACTTCAATGCCATAGAGTCCAATTGCCAAAGCGGCCATTTTCTCCAGGTGAAGTGGTCTCTGTCGGTTGGAGATCAGTTGTCATAGCAGGAGATCTCCAGCTAGTACCTGGAGGTTGGCAACCCTAACTCTTTGTTAAATACATATTTCTTCAGCTGTTCCAACAGATGCAAGATCTTAAATCTCTGTGAATCTGAAAAGCAAGACACTCTGTCTCAAACTGATAGGAAAATTAATGTTGTCACTCAGTTTCACCCTAAAGAGAATATTGAGACAAAATTTGGAGGTTGTCATGAAAATGAGAAATGTTGAGGAAAGCTAAAACATTGTATCACAATTACTCTAAATTGCTCAGGGCTTGTTTTTTTTTTTTTCCCCAGCACTGCCAATTAATTTTACTGCTGAATTTCATCTAAACTTAAAATTTAAATCAAATTTGAAAGTTGAAAGAATTGTGCTATTTTCAATGAATGTCAAAAGAATGTTGCTAAGATTTGCACATTTTTTTCAAGGACAGAGGTCATGGGTGTATTAAAAAACATGTTCAGTGAAGGTTTTCAAAGATAATTTACTGGATATTCTGATTGATTGTGATATATTTTCTAGTCCCAAAGCAGATGATACTACTGATTGGAGATTATGATATTTCATACTCAAAAAAAGAGTTGATTGCATTGCTAGTAATGACAGTATATTGAGAAGTCCCACTGGTTACTCACAAATAGTGCTTAGATATAATGATTGCTTGTACACCTCAAGTCCTTGGTGGTGGAAAACACTGTCAAGTTCCAGCTGGTTTATGGAGATCCTGTAGGGTTTTCAAAGCGAGAGATGAACAGAGATGGTTTGCCATTGCCTGCCTCTGTGAAGGAACCCTGTAATCTATTTTTACATGGTCAGAATGTTTGAATACAAAAATGGACATTCTTTGGGGAGCTTTCTATGACTACTTGCTAATGTATATGTAGTTTTTTACTAGAAGCTCCTGTGTTTTAAAGTGACCTCCAGCGCATTCCTGAGAGGAATGCCTGCGCCGGGCTTAGGAGGCAAACCAGTGGGGTTGCGTCCTAAGGAGGTTTCTGAAACCTCCGCCCGGCACAAAAAAACTGGATATACGCCACCTAAAACTGGATATACGCCACCTAAAAGGGTGGCGTTCCTGAGCCTAAAAATAAAAGGGGGCGTTCCTGAGCCGAAACAGATCAGGAGGCTGCCTAACAGCGTCCTCACCCCCCAACCAGCACCGTTACGCCCCGGGAACACCTCCCGGGATGCCATTACGCCCTGGGAATGCCTCCAGGGATGCTGTAACACCTCCCGGGACGCTGCGGCGGCCGTGGCCAGCGTTTGGACGCTGGCGGCAGGCTTTGGCGGCGTCCGGGCTTGGAGCTGCTGCGGCAGTGGCCGGAGACCGGCATCTGCCATCTGGCCCTGCATGCTGGCGCTGGGGCCACAAATGCCGGCGAGCACCTTCTAGACACCGGCGCTGTAGGCCCTTGCGCCGGCATGGGCTGTCGACAGCCTCCAAAGGGCTTTGGGTGCGGCCGCCACCACAGCTCAGGAATGGGCTGTATAGAGCTCTTGAATTTAAACAGTATAAATATTTGTATTGCACAAGCTATATTTTACTTGCCATTCTTCCTTTATTGGTTTTAGGTGTCGTTAAAAGAGAATTCAGTGGTTAGCGCAACTATCGTGTTTATTTAGAAAATTTATATGATACCGCTCCAAAGAGCTTCTCATAACAGTTCACAAAGTAAATACAATAAGAACATGAAAACAACAAGCATAAATATTATCAGCATTAAAACAAGCCCCCAGAAGCCTGCTGGGGGCATAAAAATAGTACAAATACAATATTTAGCAGCCCTACATATAAATTCCATAAAACAGGATTCAAGTGAGAAGCAGGGCATAAAAATGCAACTGAAAATTATGAAATCCTTCAATGGGAGACAACTATTAACAGGCATGTTCTGGCCTGGCACTAAAAAGACTGTAAAATACATACCAGGCAGTCCATCAGGGCCCTGACCTGGATGGCCCAGGCTGGCCTGATCTCGTCAGATCTCAGAAGCTAAGCAGGGTCGGCCCTGGTTAGTACTTGGATGGGAGACCACCAAGGAAGTCCAGGGTTGCTATGCAGAGGAAGGCAATGGCAAACCACCTGTGTATGTCTCTTGCCCCGAAAACCCTACTGGGTTGCCGTAAGGTGACTGTGACATGACGGTCCTTTACACACAGTCCTCCAGATTAGCATTCCTAAGACAAGGCACCAAGACTGAAAAGTCTCTTGTTGCCATCCAGTTTTCAGCCCTGTAGGTGGAGCCAGAGAGAACAAAACTTGAGATAAGGATCTGATTTGCTGGGCCAGACATTATTGGAGGAGGCAATTCTTCAAGTACCCCATCCCAAAGCCCCACCAGCAGGAGGATTTTGGGGCAGAGCCTGAGGAAGGCGGGGTTTGGGGAGGGGAGGGACTTCAATGCCATAGAGTCCAATTGCCAAAGTGGCCATTTTCTCTAGGTGAACTGATCTCTATTGGCTGGAGATCTATTGTAATAGCAGGAGATCTCCAGTTAGTACCTGGAGGTTGGCAACCCTAACCCCAGTGTTAGGATGGTAAATAGAAGTCTGTTTCATTACCTCAAGGAATGTATAGTTCTGTCATTTCGCAAGGTACTGTTCTAGGGTATAGAGACGAGACATACAAAATATGCTCTATTTTACTTTATAAAACAGATAAACACACACAACTATTTTTCCTATGGTTCAGAGAAGTTCCTACACTGACTTGCTTGCTACAAAACATAACTGATGTTTTGAATGCCCTACAGATGTTAACCAAATACTTTTTGGTTAGAACCCCATGAAGAAGACTGTGTAGATTAATGTGCTTCCTACTTCTCTGGAAATTATGTGTATGTGTTACTTGTTTTTGCCAATAAATCAAAAAACCCTTGTTCTTTATCTGTTTTATTAATACATGTGTTCCCTACTTGTTTTCTTTTCTTAGGTCAAAGATACCAAAAAGTTTGTTTGTTTGTTTGATGGAGGTTTTTGTTTGTTTGTTTGTTTGTTTTACTTTCAGCACTTGCACCAGACGATTTATTCCTTTTGCTCAACTTCCTTGTCTTTAAGCACACCAAAAATACTATTAACAGTCTAAACAAATATTTTTGTGCTTTATTGCTGCCTAGGGAGAACCCTGGATGCTGGGTTTATTGTGGCTTCTTTTCTTATAAATATATGATTATTTCTGATTGAGGGTTTGCATTTGATGTCAGAATTAGAAGATTGTCTTGTTATTAAATCTATTTTCCCATTTCCAATCACAATGCACCAGGGAAAAAGGACAGACGAGGGGGGCAATCTATCCCCTTGTGTTATCTTTGTTACATGTAAGGTTCTCCAGTTTTGATCGCTAGCGGTTCTGGGAGAGTTTGTTTATTTGTGTGTATGGTTTTTTCCTGATTAGGGGAGGGGACCTTAGGTATAAAATCGGTCACATTTTATCCAATCCTGTTTGCTGTTATTGTTGTCAATTTAATGCAATTTCCTTCCAACTACTGCAATTCTACTCTTTTTTCTTAGTCTTATTTATATTTATATTGTGGGTATGAAATGCCACCAAGTTGCTTCTGACTTACGGCAACCCGATGAATGAATGACCTCCAGAGAGCCAGCATGGTGTAGTGGTTAAGAGCGATGGACTCTAATCTGGAGAACTGGGTTTGATTCCCCACTTCTCCACATGAGCGGCAGAAGCTAATCTGGTGAACTGGATTTGTTTCCTCGCCCCCTCTACATGAAGCCAGCTGGGTGACCTTGGGCCAGTCACACACTCTCAGCCTCACCTACCTCACAGGGTGTCTGTTGTGGGAAAGGAAGGTGATTGTAAGCTGGTTTGATTCTTCCTTAAGTGGTAGAGAGAGTCAGCAAATAAAAAACAATTCTTCTTCTCCTTCCTCCTCTTCCAAAACATCATATTGTTAACAACATTGTTCAGGTCTTGCTAACTAAAGGCCCTGGTTTCCATCTCATATTGGGTCTTCCTCTTTTCCAGCTGCCTTCAACTTTTCTAGCATGATTGTCTTTTCCAGTGACTCTTCTCTTTTCATAATGTCAGGCTTGATTTGATCGAGAACCCAATGATTGTCTTTTTGGTGGCCCATGGAATCCATAAAACTTTCCCTGTTATTTATATGGGGGGATTTTTAGAGTTTGGAGTTCATTTTTTAATCTCTCCTGCCTATGCCTAGTTGTATCATATTTATAGATCACCTTTCTGCTGAAAAATCCCATCAAGCCATCTCACAAATATGCTTCAAACCAATACATTAGAAATCAGAAAAAAAAAATTGTTGTAATGTTCCGGGGGGGTGGCGGCGGTGGTCAATGACCTGTACTCTTTTTTGAGACCCCCAAGGTCATCTTCCTATTTATACTCTCCTCTGTATGTACTCAGCAAGACAATTAATTAATTAAGGACATTTCTGTGCCAGCTTTCCACCCACTCAGGTTTCCCAAGGCAGCAAAAGTTAAAGCATTTCAAACATTAATAAGCATTTAAAATACAAATATGTAAAATACTTACAATTAAATAAATCGTATAAAAACATAAACAAATAATATCACACAAACAGGGAGGATAGGCAATAGGATTTAGTGAGGGAACCCTAGAAGGGTTGCCAACCTCCAGGTAGTAGCAGATCTACTGCTATTTCAACTGATCTCCAGGCGATAGAGATCAGTTCCACTTGAGAAAATGGCCACTTTGGCAATGGGACTTTATGGCATTGAAGTCCCTCCCCTCCCTAAACCCCACCCTCCTCAAGCTCCAACCCAGAAATCTCCTGCCAATGGTGAAGAGGGACCTGGCAACCCTAGGAATGCCACACAAAATAAAGTCTTCACCCAATTGCCAAAGACAGAGGGAGACAGAGGGATCTCCCTTGGAGGGAGTTCCATTATTTCAGCCGAGAAACCCCTTTCAAGGTTGCCACCCATCTAGCCTCTGATTGCAGGGGGACCTCTGAAGAAGATCAAAGGGATTGGGGAGGTTCATATGAAGGGTCACCATGCCATGCCTTTTTGCATACCTCTGAGAGTACTTGCAGCTTCTGGTGAGATTGTTTGGTTAGGTTACATCCCATGGGGATGATACCCTCACCACCACAATACATGTTGCTAACATTTTATAAAAGCACAAATTCTGCCTACAAATGGGTGGAGGTTTCAGCCACTACTGGAAGTGGCATAAAAAATTGGAAAAAAACCCATGGAATGGCAGGAAACATGCTACTTCCAGTCATACATGAACAGAAGATGAAGAAGAGGAAGGAGGAGTAGGAGTAGGAGTTGGTTTTTATATGCCAACTTTCTCTCCACTTAAGGAAGAATCAACCCAGCTTACAATCACCTTCCCTTCCCTCCCCCCAACAGACATCCTGTAAGGCAGGTGGGCTGAGAGAGCCCTGAGAGAGCTGTGACTAGCCCAAGGTCACCCAGCTGGCTTCATGTGGAAGAGTGGGGAAACCAACCCAGTTCACCAGTTTAGCGTCTGCCATTCATGTGGTGGAGTGGGGAATCAAACCTGGTTCTCCAGTTCCAAACCACCACTTTTAACCACTATACCACACTGGTGTATACGGAATCTAACTGTTGGTCCTTCACGATCAGTATTGTTGATTCAGACTGGCAGCACCTCTACCACATCTTTCACATAACCTCCTACCTGGTCCTTTCACCTGAAGGTGCAGGGGACTGAACCTGGGACTTTCTGCATGCTAAGCAGATGCTCTGCCTCTGATCCATTGGCCCTCCCACAATAATATATAAGCAAGACCAGAGGTGTCAGTCCGACTTGTACTATATTCAATGGTCCTTCATCAGGATGACGGATTTGCAGCATCCTTGTGATGACTTGTTAATTTGAATAACTATGCCTGTTAGGGCTGCCAACCTCCAGGTACTAGCTGGAGATCTCCCGCTATTACAACAGATCTCCAGCTGATAGAGATCAGTTCACCTGGAGAAAATGGTCACTTTGGCAATTGGACTCTGTAGCATTGAAGTCCCTCCCCTCTCCAAACCCTGCCCTCCCCTGGCTCCACCCCAAAAACCTCCCTCCAGTGGCAATGAGGGACCTGGCAACTCTAATGCCTGTGGTCGATGAAGAGACGTTTCCTAAACTGTCAGGACCTGCTTCACGTCTGTAAGCAGGACAGGAGGTTGTGGCGTGACATCCTCCTTGTATTCACACCCACTGTGGCCTTTTCAAAGCCACGTCTCATCACAGGCTCACACAGCCTAGAATGTGACACCAGACGCTGCAGCTATTTGCACTTACCAGTGTCAAAGCCTCTTAAGTCATGGCTATAAAGTGTTATAGCACAGATTGAGGTGACCTCTGGGTCTCTTTGCCATGAGGTATCTCACCTTTGGTATGCATCCATCTTGCATCTTATGTGTGTGCTCAAGCCCGGCATAATTCTCTGCTTGACAACAGCCAGGATGCTCCATTATACTGGTATATTATAGTGCTTAGAGAGAACTGTGATTTTCAAACAGGGAAACATGATGTATGGTTAGACTATGTGCACTGGCTATTCATATTTATGCTTCAAAGATACAAGCATCCTGAACATTAATGCCAGCATATAGGAATGTGGAAATATATACAGTTATGAATGGCAAGAGATCATACCCTCAAAATATAATATGTTTGAATTCTGACACTCTTAGCTGCTGCTCAAATAATTTAAAACTTTATATATTTGGCATTTTTCAGATGTAGTAGTAGGCTTCGAGGATACCACAGGATATGATCGTTGGGAAAATCACTGGGGAGAGCAAGCCTAAGAAGGTCTGCTCACAAGTAAGCCCTGTTTTAGTCAATGGGGCATACTCCAAGGAAAGGGTTTTCAGGATTGCAACCTGGGTCACTTCTAGGGTTGCCAGGTCTCTCTTTGCTACCGGCAGGAGTTTTTGGGGGCACAGCTTGAGGAGGGTGGGGTTTGGGGAGGGGAGGGACTTCAATGCCATAGAGCCCAATTGGCAAAGCTGCCATTTTCTCCAGGTGAACTGATCTCTATCAGCTGGAGATCAGTTGCAATAGCAGGCGATCTCCAGCTAGCACCTGGAGGTTGGCAATACTAGTTACTTCACATGGGCTATGTGTACTGAGGCCTCTGCATGCATATGTTCTTCCATACACTCTCATCTAGCAGTTACCTCTCCCTTACTGGAAAACCCATTGGTTGGCATTGTCTGCAAACCAGACAATCTATGATTTGTGCAAACAACATAATTTACGTGAAACCAGAGCTGCCGATCATGATTTGATCTCTGTTTGCAGTTCTAGTGTCCAGGTAAGGAGCAATTTGCCAAAGGGGAGAGAGGGGAATAACAGCTCATAGTGGCAGGATGGAGAGACTGGGTATCCCATGGGTTTGTTATAACTAAGCTGGGCAAATGCTTTTAGGAGGCCGTTAAGCAAGGAATCCTAAGAAGGTCAACTCAGAATCCCTCTAACATCTATTTAATGGGTGTTACTCCTAGAAAAGTGTCGGTAAGATTAGTCGTACCATGGACTGGACTCCCTTAAATAACAATAGGCAATTTTATGTTCTCATATGTTGTCATTTAAATACAAAATGAGGAAAATAATTATGCAACAATCTCTTAAGTAGTCTTCAGACCACTAACATGGTTCCCTTACTTTGTTTTTGAAAGCCTTGCGACTTCAAAAGCATTTTCACTTTTCCTTGCACAATGTTTTTGCTCGCTATCGGAGGCATTCATAAGAAACATTTTTATATTAAATTTTACTTTCAAATTGCTAACAGATTACATTTTCCTGAGTCTTTTCTGTATTAATTTTCCCATCAGTTTATTTAAATGTCTTGGTCTGAGTCTTCCTTGAATATATAATGGCTAGATTTTCCCCTCCTCTTGTTCTTTTTAAAGAACCCCGAATAGCTTCTTCTGTGAAGTGTATTGCCTTTTAACCCTAAGAGAGGCAATGAATATGGCCACCAGCATGACATAATGAACACTGGTGTGTTTTGTTGCCTGTGATTTCTTCAGAGGAAGCACAGTAGTTAATCAAATTAAAAGTGTGAATTAAAATAATGTAGTAGTAGAAGAAGAAGAGGAGGAGGAGGAAGAGGAGGAGGAGGAGGAGGAGGAGTTGGGTTTTATATGCCAACTTTTTCTACCACTTAAGGGAAAATCAAACCGGAGTACAATCACCTTCCCTTCCCTTCCCCCACAACAGACACCCTGTGAAATAGGTGGAGCTGAGAGAGCTCTAAGAGAGCTGTGACTAGTCCAAAGACACCCAGCTGGCTTCATGTGGAAAAGTGGAGAAACCAACCCGGTTCTCCAGATTAGAGACCATTGCTCACGTGGAGGAGTGGGGAATCTTAACCCGGTTCTCCAGATGTGAGTCTACCGCTCCTAACCACTGCTCTTAACCACTACACCATGTATATTATTACTCCAATCTTTCCTCAAGTCCTCCTGTCAATATTGCGGGGATGAAATGCCCAAAGGTTCGTAGCATGGCTTGACTTGTTCAGTACACTCCTGTGTACTGAACAAGTCAAGCCATTATAGCCACCCAGCTGTCCCCCATTAAAAGCAAAATTAGCATAATTAGAGCTGGCCATTTCTAAAGAAGAGTAAGGCGTGGCTTACATGGTAGGTCACCCTGTGCTTTGCCAAAAGTGAAAACAGATATTCCGGGGAAATATCCAGGAAATCCATGATAAAAAAAAAAATAGGTTCAATATGGCTTGCAACTTTGCTCTGGAAGGATCTGTACATTGTTAAATTGCTACTGTAGGGTGTTCACACTATAGTTGCAGTATGATCTGGAAATTCAGTTGTATGTAAAAGAAGATCAGCCAGGATTGCATATAAACTGTTCCCCTCCCAAAAATGTATTGCCTATAATTGAAGCCATGAAAGATGTATCAATATGACAACTACCATGCTTGTTGATGATATTAGTAGGGTTGCCAGCTCTGGGTTGGGAAACACCTGGAGGTTCTTGGGGCAGAGTCTGAGGAGGATGGGCTTTGTGGGGGGGGAGACTTCAATGCCATAGAGTCCAATTGCCAAAGCAGTCGTTTTTTCCAGGTGAATTGATCTCTATTGGCTGGAGATTGGTTGTAATAGAAGGAGATTTCCAGCTAGTACCTGGAGGTTGGCAACCCTAGAGATCAGTTGACCCCCAGAGAAACTGCAGATGAACCTGCTCATGCAAATGTCAAACATTAATCATCTCATGATGAGTCATAGCTGGTTCTTCCATCTTCTGACTTTCAAGTTTGGATATGGTTTGGAAGAAGGGCATTTGCCTGTGACAAAATTACTTGTAACAAGTCAACAAATGATAACTGATTGCAGCAATTTCAGTTACATAACCATGATCATGTGACTCCTAGGAGAAGAGGTGTCTGGATTATAGTGTACCTTACTACACATTGTTGAGAAATTCTCCAGTGGAGCATGCTTGGATTTCATGTGGGAAATCTAACTAGGATTTTCCCCCTTTTAAATATATATCGTCAATTGTGAAATATGGGTGGAATCATGTGGAAAATAATAGAATTCTTGTGATTTAATATGCACCCTGATTGTAAATTTATGTTAACTTAGCCATCTGTCATGTCTCTGATGGAAGTCGCTAGAGACAGTTTAATATCCATTATTTTGTAAGAGATCCATTAAGCTCAGCCTTCATGATGACTCTTGAGATCGGTGTTCATTTATATCATAGCTATTTACTCACTCAGATCTTCTTTTTTCTTTCCCCTGCTGGGAATTCAGTGCTGTACAGATGTTTTAACACAGTGAAAAGCTGACCTTGATGAAGTTGAATGTTAGCTATCTTGCTCTTCAGGGTCTGCTTTGGACTAGAATTGCCAAGAAATACTCTGTGGTCGTGTATGCATGGGAGTGTTACCCGAGGTTCGTTGTTCACTGGACCTACACTTTCCTGTTGGGAGTCTATGCACCAGCAGGCTCCAAGCTCAAATCAGGAAGTATTTCAATCCCCAACCCTTGAAATGCTGCTTTGTAATTGGCTGTAGTTAGAGAAAAGTTCCCTCCTCCCTAAACCCAATTGCTGCATAAAAAATAATTTTAAGAACAAAAAACAAAAAACTGAGCAATCCGAAAAGAAGGGGGGGGGGAATCTAAGCCTGGATTTTAAAACACATTTCTTCTGCTCAGAAAGAGCTCTGAAGAAGCAGGAAGTATTTGTATTCCCGCCTCTTTACACGCTGCGTTGTAATTGGCTGTGAGTGAAACTAAGCTTGCGTGTCACGCTCTTTGCCTTATGCACAAGGATTTCACCTGAGCTGAACTCAGGGGAGAGGGAAGAGTTGGGTTAACAGAGGAACGGGAAGGTCCAGGATTCATGAGAGCTGGCAGCGAGGTCTTCTTTAATGGAGGGAAAACTCATGCATAACTCCAAAGAATAATCGAGACAGACGAGAGGTGTGTGTGAACGTGAGTGAAAGTGTCCTTGCATAAAATACCTGTTTCCTTCAGTGTGATTAGTACTGTAAAATCTGATAAAATAGGGAATGAAAACACATGCGTTAAAAGCACTGCCTAGTCACATCTGAGACTCATTGGTAGTCCTAGGTGAGACTTAAGGATATGTGTAAGCCAGTCCTATTCTGAAATACTGGGAGTTAAATGCATCTATCTATCTATCTATCTATCTATCTATCTATCTATCTATCTATCTATCTATCTATCTATCTATCTATCTATCTATCAAATACTGAGAGTTAAATGCACTTACCTTTGGGTGGAATATAATGAAGCCAGAATGCTCACTTCTAATAGTACTGTTACAGGTCTTTTGTCCATGCATGTCCCATAATCTCCAGCATAGGCTTTTGGGGTGGTTAAATGGGATCCTTTCCTACATTTCATCAGCAGAAAACATAGGAAATCCTATATGCATCGGCAAATGAAATCTGTATTTAAAGCAGGGGTGGGGAACCTTTTTCCTGCCAAGGGCCATTTGCACATTTATAACATCTTTTGGGGGCCATACCAGGTGTAGATCTCCCATGGGGGGGAGAGGCTAGGGTTGCCAGGTCTCCAGCCACCACCTGGAGGTTGGCAACCCCAGGGGAGGCCACCCAGAGAAGGCCTGCAGGGCGGCCCCCCTCCCCCCTCCCAGGTGGGAGGGCAGCCAGCGGTGGGCCCCAGAAAACAAGGCACCAGGGGGGCGCGGCCCACAGTCGATTGGCAAGGGAGGAAGGGAAGAAGGAAATCAGAGAAAGAGGAAAAGGGAGGGAGGGAGAAAGAGAGAGAAAGGGAGAAAGAAATGGAGAGAGGGGGAGAAAGAAAGAAAAGGACAGAGGGAAAGAAAATAAAGGACGGAGGGAGACAAAGAAAGAGACAGAAAGAGGGAGGAAGAGAGGGAGAGAAAGGAGAAAGAGTGACAGAAAAAGAGGAAGAGAGAAAAGCCTCCCCCCCACACACACACACACCCGCGCATGCCGGCCTGTGTGACCGGGCCCCAGCCACCCCACCTCCCCCGCCCACACACACACACCCGGCGGCACACGGAGCACCAAGCAACCAGGCCCCAGTCTCCGTGCACTCCCCCCCACAGAGCTCCGCGGCAGGGTTCCCGCGGCAGGGCCCCGGAGCTCCCGAGGGCCACAGAAAATGTCCTCGGGGGCCGCATACGGCCCCCGGGCCTGAGCTTCCCCACCCCTGATTTAAAGCTTGTAGATCATATCCTGATTCATCAGATGTGTAAACTCTGTCACATTCCCGGCAATTATGACCTCATATAGCACTCCCCTTCCCCACAATAAATTTTCCCAGCTAATGGAAATGAGGCGGGGCCCTCTACAACCACAGCTGATCTGTGGAAAATGAGTCCTTGTATGTATTGTGTCCTGACCTGGATGGGCCAGGATAGCCGGAACTCGTCAGATCTCAGAAGCTACGCAGGGTCAACCCTTGTTAATTCTAAGGTGGGAGACCACCAAGGAAGTGCAGGGTTACTATGCCATTGCAGGCAATGGCAAACCACCTCCAGCGTGGTGTAGTGGTTAAGAGTGATGGTTTGGAGCAGTGGACTCTGGAGAACCAGGTTTGACTCCCCACTCCTCCACATGAGCAGCGGAGGCTAATCTGGTGAACTGGATTTGTTTCTCCACTCCTACACATGAAGCCAGCTGGGTGACCTTGGGCTAGTCACAGCTTTACTAAGAGTTCTCGCACCCTCTTCTACCTCACAGGGTGTCTATTGTGGGGAAGGGAAGGTGATTGTAAACTGGTTTGATTCTTCCTTAAGTGGTAGAGAAAGTTGTCATATAAAAACCAACTCTTCTTCTTGGTTCTTTGAATGTCTCTTGTCTTGAGATCCTTATGGGGTCACCATAAGTCAGCTGTGAGAAGAGAAGCTTTTCTTCCTCTTTTATAATACTAGAATGTGAGGTCATCTGCTGAAGCTGGAGGGTGACAAATTCAAAATTGATGAAAGGAAGTATTTCCTCACACAATGCACAGTTAAATTGTGGAACTCCCTGCCCCAGGATGTGGTGATGGCTGCCAACTTGGAAGGCTTTAAGAAGGGAATGGATGTGTTCATGGAGGAGAGGAGTATTCATGGCTACTAGTCAAAACGAATACTAGTCATGATGCATACCTATTCTCTCCAGGATCAGAGGAGCATGCTATTCACTGAGGTGCTGTAGAACACAGGCAAAAGAATGCTGCAGTCATCTTGTTTGTGGGCTTCCTAGGGGCACCTGGTTGGTCACTGTGTGAACAGACTGCCGGACTTGATGGGTCTGGGTCTGATCCAGCATGGCCTTTCTTATGTTCTTATGACCTACTGGCACTTTCCACCATCACCTGGCATTATTGTTTAGTAGTTTAACCGATGTACTATTCAAAGCAGTAGTAGAAAAGGGCAAGAGTCCAGTAGCACCTTAAAGACTAACAAAAATATTTTCTGGTAGGGTATGAGCTTTCGTGAGCCACAGCTCACTTCTTCAGATACCTGAGGAAGATACCAGATACCTGAAGAAGTATCTGAAAAAGTGAGCTGTGGCTCACGAAAGCTCATACCCTACCAGTAAATATTTTTGTTAGTCTTTAAGGTGCTACTGGACTCTTGCCCTTTTCTACTACTGCAGACAGACTAACACGGCTACCCACTGTGAATTATGTTCAAAGCAGTCAAATAATCTTCTGCCACCTCCTCTCTCACTTGACAAGAAGAGGAAATCATCCTTGCTGTTAGTTCTTTGGATGCATTGTGGGGATAGATATAAAAGAGCTGGATAGATAGGTTGATGAGTGTGCTCATTATTAATTTATGCCTATGTGGCTATTAATGGACATTAACCACCAAGTGCTGGCCCAGAACAAAAACCCACAGAGATTAATGGAGGCGAGCTCTTGGGAGATTATTTTTAAAGGCTGGAGGACGATGGCGGCAGATAGCATGCAATCCAGATTTCAATCTAAAATGGTAGAGATTTAATTTAAAGAGCTACGTAACTTGTGTGCTTAACATTTGAAATGGCATTCTGAACTAAAACAGGAGCTATTTCTCTTCCTTCCCACAAGAGAGGTGCTGTGGCACCACCAATGCATTTTCGGCTGCCATACTTTCTTGATGTTGTACAAAAGCACTTAACCCTGAATACTCAGATGGTTGGAGAAGCTATTTTTACTTCACCTCTCTCCTTTATACTATTGAGGTCAAGTTGTGGTCTCGCTTGGCAACATTTGCATTGGGTATCTAGACCTTATTGATGAAGGGGGGAGGAAGGTTGGTTCCACTGGAAATTTTTTTTAAAATGAACACTAAACCTGTTCTATTATGGCCTACAAACAGGAAATAGGTATCAGACTGTGATTGTTATTGTTGTGTTGTTGTTGTTATTTTATTTTTATTTTTTTAGCATATCAGACCAGAGAATATCTGTCTAGAAAACAAAAAGTACAATGGATATCGTATTTGGCTTCAGTTCATATAGTACCTGGATTTTTGTGTAATGAAGAGAGTCCACATTCCCTCTCCCCTACAACATGGCTGTCTTCATGTCTGAGCTAGGTTCTCTGTGCTGCGGCTCAGTAGTGCAAAGGCTGACTCCCATGTTTCTTCCAACTTGAAAAGGAAACAGGAGACCATGTGGTCCAAGTAATCACGTAATCAGATGTTGACGCAGAGTGTCTGAATCATACATTATATCTGTATAGTTTCTTGGGTAATGCATGAGTGGAGTGCTGTAATCTGTTTTGGATACACATTTGTATCTGCTTTGTGATACGGGTTGACCAGGGTTGCCAACCTCCAAGTATTAGCTGGAGATCTCCTGCTATTGCAACTGATCTTCAGCCAATAGAGGTCAATCAGTTCACTTGGAGAAAACAGCTGCTTTGGCAATTGGACTCTATGGCATTGAAGTCCCTCCCCTCCCCAAACCCTGCACTGCTCAGGCGTCACCTCAAAAAACTCCTGCTGATGGTGAAGAGGGGCCTGGCAACTCTAGGGCTGACAGACTATCTGTTCTTCCTGCACCATCATGGCACTTGTATCCATGCGTAGTCGTACAACTCTTCACACATTGGGAACTAGAACTGGCAATTCCCTTCCCTTCAGTTTGCAGTGGGGTCCAGTGGGGCATCTAGCCCCATTGGCTTTAACTGACTTAAATGGGTGTAACTCTGCTTAGGACCGCACTGTAAATTAGTTCACATAAGCTACCTCCTAGAAACTATTGGCCTACTGCATGCTTTTCAGAACCTATTGTCCCATTCTAATTTCATTATGGCTTTGGCTCAACGTGGCAATTGGGAAGTATTACCACACCACAGTGTCTTCAGACATTACATGAAAATTGTTTGCTCTTTACATGAAAATTGTTTGCAAATTGTCTTTCTTTTTTTTAACTATGTCTGAATTCAAATAATTTGGCTGCAAAATGCCCTGTTGAGAGACAAGCATAAAAGGTTTGTGAGAAATGAACCCATTTGCAATTGCAAATTTTAGAAGCAACTCCCATGCTTTTGTCAAACAGTGTTTGTTGTATGTTCAGTGGTGACTGGCTGCAAGTCCATCTGGCCTGATTGTGTGTGTGTGTGGGGGGGAGTGTGCTTGCAAAAGCCAACTAATTAGATGTCGTTTTGCTAGTCTCTTTTGCTAGTAATAAGAACTGGGAACAGATCTTTCAATTAGACCCAGTGTTGAAATTCAGCCTCTGTTTTGAATTTATCCATTGGACTTGGATATTCATTGGACTCGATACTGTATTTCATTTAGCATCATGTGAGTCTGTGAATGCTAATCTAATGTACACTGTTCTTCAAAACTGATTCTGAAAAATATTAAACAAAAAAATGTGGATCTTGAAAAGAAATCTCCGTACAACCGCAGGCGTCTTTATCATTAGACCACAAGCTAAGACCCCAAATTCCACTTCAGGTATTCAGAAGAACTGTGAAGTGAAGCTCTTTTTAAGAGGCAGTTCTGGCAGATAAACCTATTCTTTCTTTGTTTCCCTCTGTTCTTAGACTGAGGTCTTGAAAATAAAACCATAAAACTTAAATAAGGCCCATCTCTAAAGACACCTCCCTTCGACTCTTCTCTGCAGCCTCCAAAAAACAAGCAACAAAATAAGTACGCTGAGGGTCAGAGTCCTCTAAGAGGAACTTTTTGCTCCAAAGTTGCTTGAGAAAATGTGGACCATTTGTTAAAACATGGTATAATCCATTTTTGGCAGATAAATCTATTGTGCAGGGATGGGATCCTACCTCAAAAAAAAGGTAGGCTTTCATAAATTACATGTATGAATAGTATATTACACATACTATCACTCTACCATAATCCAGACTATACCATAATGCATCATGCCACAAGAACTAGAAATTAATTAATTAATTAATTAAATTGATACCTTGCCCTCATTCCCAGCTAGGCCAGGCTCAGGGTGAGTAACATTTATACAACATAAAACCATAAAACTGCAGCTTAAAACAACAACGATCATAAATAACTATAAAATATCAAGATGATATTTGCATAAAAGGACCGTAGTAGCTACTGTAGACCTGGTCAAGCAGTTGAAATATGTGCCGGACAGTAACTTTGTATTCTATTATTTGCTTGTTGGGTTGTTTCTGTATTTATTACCCTGCTTTTCTCCCCAGTGGGGACTCCAAAGATGTTCGAACATTGTTCTCTTCCATTCTGTCCTCACAAAAGCCCTGTGAGGTGAATTATGTTGAGAGTGTGTGACTGGCCCAATGTCACTCAGCAAGCATCCATGGCAGAGTGGGGTTTTTAACCTGGGTCTTCCAGTCCCTAGTCTGGAACTCAAACCTCTATACCATGGGTGTCAAACTCACTTGTTACGAGGGTCGGATGTGACAGATGCCACTTGGTGGGGGCAGAGCCATGCTTTGCCAGCCCAGATTGAGAGAAGGGGGTGGCTACCTCAGCTGGCTTGCGGGTTGGATAAGAGCTCTCAAGGAGTCAGATCTGGCCCGTGGGCTAGGGCTGTCAATTCGGTTCGGCCCGAACTGAAAACCAGCCGAATTTCCCCTGATTCGGTGGTTTTTAGTTCAGGAGGAACTGAACTCAAAAATGGAGGGCAACCGGGGGGGCCGAATTCAGCGAGTTCGGGAGTTCGCGAATAAATTCGGCAAAGTCGGGGCCGTCAGTAAGCAGCATAACCGTCAGTAAGCAGCATTCTCCTCCCCCGGCCAATCGGTGGGCAAGCTGGGTCTTCTTCTGGCCAATCAGTCAGGATTGAGTACTGGAGGAATCAGCTGATGTGCGGCCCGGCCAGGGAGAGAGAGTGAGCGAGCGAAATCCTCTTGTGTGTGTGGGGGGGGTGCTTGTGCACATTTGCTCCTTTCTGTGGCTGCAGGGGGCGTATTTTTGGGGTACAGACACAAAACTTTCAATGGAGCTTCAGATGAAGCTTCTTAAGATACCCCCCAAGTTTTGTAAACATTGGGTCAGGGGGTCCCGAGATATGGGCTCCCCCCTTTTTCTTTCCATGGCTGAAGGGGGCGCATTTTGGGGGGTACAGACCCCAAACTTTTAGTGGAGCTTCAGATGAAGCTTCTTAAGATACCCCCAAGTTTTGTAAACATTGGGTCAGGGGGTCTCGAGATATGGGCTCTCCCCCTTTCCCCCCCCTTTTTCCATTTATGTGGCTGCAGGGGGCGCTTTTTTGGGGATATAGCCCCCAAACTTTTAGCATAGCTTCAGACAGTTATTCTTAAGATACCACCCAAGTTTTGTAAAGATGGGTTCAGTGGGGGCAGAAATATCGCCTCCCCCCTTTTCTCTTTCCGTGGCTGCAGGGGGCACATTTTTTGGGGTGCAGATCCCAAACTTTGAGCGGAGTTTCAGACCAGTGTTCTTAAGAGACCACCCAAGTTTTGTGAACATTGGGTCAGGGGGTCCCGAGATATGGGCTTTCCCCTTTCCCCTTTTCCCTATTGGGATGAATGGATCAGCGAGCCGATCCTGTGTGCATCTTCTCCAGAGCAAAACGTCCCGTGCCTAATTGGAATCATCTTGGATTACAAGTCCTCCCCAGCCCCTCCTGATGGAACAGAAGACAGCCACAGTAAGACCCCTTTGGGGGCTTTAATCTATAACTTTTCTCCTGTGTATGTGTGTGTGGGTGGGGGAAAGCAGAGTCTGTGTGTGTGTGGGGAGGGAGCAGTTTCTGTGGGTGGGGGGGAAGCCAAAGGGGGCTGTCGTCGGTTCTGCCTGGGGTGTGTGTTCCCCCTCGAGTCTCTCGCTCCCTGGTTTGAGGGGGGAGGTTTCAGTTGTGTGTTTTCTGGTTTTTCCCTGTTGAAAAGGTGTTGTTTTACAAGGTTGAGTTGCTTTGCAAACTGTTGTCGGGACTGGGAGCTTTGTGCGTGGGCGGCAAGCTCTGCTGAGAGATGCACATTAAGGGTGGGGGGACCCCTTTCAGGGCCCATATTTCAGCCCCCCCTGACCCAATCTTTACAAAACTTGGGGAGTCTTTCAATAAACGTCCTTTGAAGCTCTGCTGAAAGTTTGGGACCTCTAACTCCAAAAATGCCCCCCCCCAGAGCCGCGGAAAGGCGCGATTGTGTTTTTAATGGCTTTATTCGGCCGAATTTTTTTTCCGAACTTTGAATTCCCGCTGAATTGAACGGATCCGAAGTGGGGGAGTTCAGACTTCGGCACGTACCGAACCGACAAGGGCCAAATTCGCCCGAATCCGAACTGTACCGAATTTTTTTTTTCCGACAGCCCTACCGTGGGCCTTATGTTTGACATCCCTGCTCTACACCATGCAGGTGTATGAGTAATCTTTTGATTAAAATAACTTAGAAAAATATAGAACATTGAATTTTAATGTATATATATATATATATATATTTGTAAAAGTAATATTTGGGGGGAACTGAATACTGAGAACCTGACACAAGTAAACTGGTAATTGAGACCACAACATAATAATAACTATTATATAATCTATTTGATTTCTATACTGGCCATCTGGTGATGTCCATGTATACAATCGTCTACTTGGTTGCCTGAAACATGTGTTTGCAATGAACAGTTTGTTGTCTTCACAGAATTCCACGAGGTGTTCTCCTGCTTCATTCTGTGCTCCTAGCCCAAATCTGCCAACAACATTTGATTCTGCTTTGTTTCCTACTTTTGCTTTCCAATCACCTATGATTATCAGCATATCTTGTTTAGGTTTGTGATCAATTTCTTCCTGAACACTGGCATAAAAACTTTCAATTTCTTCCTCATCAGCATCTGTAGTTGGGGCATAAACTTGAATGATGCTTATGTTGATAGGATTTCCCTGAAGTCTGATTGATATTATTCGGTCAGACTTTGCATTATAGCTCCTGACTGCCTTTGCTACATCTTGCCTCACTATTAAAGCAACTCCGTTTCTTCTCTTTTTGTCATTCCCTGAATAAAACACTTTGTAATTTTCTGATTGAAAATGTTCTAATCCAGTCCACTTTAATTCACTTACTCCCAGGACTGAAATGTCCATACGTTCCATTTCTTGTTTAAAATTTCAAGCTTACCTTGATTCATGCTTCTCACATTCCATGTTCCTGTTATATGCATCTAACAGCTTTGGACTTTCCTTTTGCATCTATTCATGTCAACCACTGAACGTCCTTTCGGCTTGAGTCCAATCACATCATTAAGAACAGCACTACTTGTACTTGTCCTCTGCTCTACTCCAGTAGCAGCTTGAGTGCCATCTGACCTGGGGGTCCCATCTTCCAGCACTATATCTTTTTTTTCATTTTGGATTGTCTCATCATAGGGTTTTCAAGGTAAAGGTTGGTCAGAAGTGGTTTACCAGTGCCTTCTTCTGTGCAGTCCTAACCAGGGTTAGCCGTAGTGGTACTGCTGTTGTCTACGAAAGATCCTCCGCCAGTGTCACCTTCCACTACTGCTGCTGCCCAGTAGCTAACCTTCAGGGATTCCTCTGCCCCCATCCCCATTGGAACTGCCTGTTCTCTTCAAGCGGATGTGGCCATTGATCCCTTAAGGGGGTGGATGCATCCTTGTCTGGTGTCTCAGCTGTGACCATTCCGTCCTGCGTGACTCTGCTAGGAGTTTAGTCTCTTGATAGAGTCTAGACCCCTTACGGTATTGCTCTCAGCTTTCCTGACACACACAAACCCCCTCACCACGTTAAGGTGTGCATCCAGTCTTGTTTTCACTAGACTCTACTATATTCTATACAACATTGCTTTTTTTTACCCTCAGTCTTCTGTTTCCTAATGGAGATCAGGGTGAGAACTGTGTAAGAGCCCCCTCAAAACCACATTGCTATAATTGCTTTTGTGGCAGTTTTACGTCTCAAAGTCTGTTATTCACAGTTGCATTCCTGTCATTTCATGGAATTCTATTGTAATTTGCAATAAAACAAGCAATATCTTTGATCTCTATCTGCCCATTGTTGGGACTTTTTCCCTTACTACATTGCAGTTTTCTACGCTGGCATATTTTACTCTGTTTCAGATAAGGAAAGCAAATGAGTTTCACATTCCAAGGGGATATGCATAAGCTTTTGGCCAAGCATGAGCAGCTTTCTGCTACTACCAGACCTCAGCAAACACCCAAGGTTTTCCTCCTGAAGGTTACAAACCCTTTAGAGCAGCATCTGATTCAACACAAGAGAGCTACAGACGGAAGATAAACAAAGCACTTACAGGTGTGCCCTGAGCAGGGTTGCCAGATCCGGGTTGGGAAATACCTGGAGATTTTGGGGGCTGATTTTTTTTTGTTTCTGATAGTTGGGCCTTGAAAAGTCCTGGCACACCGGCTAATAACTCGAGGTGTTGTATGCAGTCCATCCCTTTATCGATCTGCACGGGTGAAAAGCTTTCACTGCAGCAGAAAGCAATCAAAATTCCATCATCAACAGGTTCCGGCTTAGGATGGGGGAACAATGCATAGAAGTGTAGAATTCCTAATGCATGGTCTCTCGGTGTAAACAGGAATTAAAACTTTGACATATCGAACATGCTAATCATTATTCAAAACAGCATTATCACAATAATGCAACTAGAAGAGGCCTGAGAAAGAGAAGTCCATCTACCATTAAAGTGGTTATTGATTGAAGGTTAATGTTGTGTGTCTAAGAGATCACTCTACATCCCTCTGATAATCAAATAAGTTCAGAATTGAATGACTTGGCTAAACTGCTTGGGTTGGTGTCCATTTGATTCAATAGAGGATATCAGCATTGATTGTTTAGAAGAGTATCCACAGAGTCTAAAAGGTTTTGACTCTCCAACCTTCAAAGCTATCTGTTGACTGGAAATGACCAGATGCATACCAATTAGAAAGTTTAATTTTATTTATATGGGATTTTTAGTTTTTTAAGCTATAGTTTTATTTCTTATTAACACTTTAATGTCGTATTGTCTGGTTCATATGTTTAGTTACCAAGTGAAGACTGTATTGGCTCATCAGTGTGTATGTATGTTTGTATATATGGTAAAATGTAATGAATGCTCATGTGCGAAGGCTGATAATGCACAATGAATAATAGTAATTGTCCAAAGCCACACATTATTTCATAGATCCTGGATGCACACCAATCAGTGCCAGCTGTCATGTTTCAGTGACTGTCTGTAGAATATCTCAGTCAACATTTGCACATGGATATCAAATATTTTATATTTGCTGTAATGAAGGAGGAGGAGGAGGAGTTGGTTTTTATATGCTAAGTTTCTCTACCACTTAAGGAAGAATCAAACCAGCCTACAATCACCTTCCCTTTCCCTCCCCTCAACAGACACCCTGTGAGGTAGGTAAGGCTGAGAGAGCTCTAAGAGAGCTTTGACTAGCCCAAGGTCACCCAGGTGGCTTTATGTGGAAAAGTGGAGAAACCAACCTGGTTCACCAGATTAGCATCCGCAGCTCATGTGGAGGAGTGGGGAATCAAACCTGGTTCACCAGATTAGAGTCCACTGCTCCAAACCACTGCTCTTAACCACTACACCATGCTGGAGAGCTAGAGGCTGCACCAGTATATACCAATTGGTAGCTATCTCTGAAGAAGAATAAGATCTAATTCAAGGGCTCAGCCAACCAATTCTACTCCTAATTTTGCAGCCCGCTCCCTCATCTAAGGCTTGCTTCTCTTGCAGTGCAGTCCCAAGCAGAGTTATAGAAGAAGGAGGAGGAGGAGTTGGTTTTTATATGCCAACTTTTCCTACCATTTAAGGCAGAATAAAAAAGGCTTACAATTACCTTCCCTTCCCCTCCCCACAACAGACACCCTGCGAGATAGGTGGAGCTGAGAGAGTGTGACTAGCTCAAGATCACCCAGCTGGCTTCATGTGTAGGAGCGGGGAAACAAATCCACTCCCTTGTCTAAGAGTATAAGTCTGTTTAGGATGGTGCCGCTAATCCCACTAAGTGTCAGGGACACATCCTGGTGACATGTCAACTGATTATTTTTGCCCCCCTGTAATAATGCAATATTGCCCGGCCAGCAGGAGACATCCCAAGTCCTTAGACCTGTAGGAATTCTTGTTCATAATTGTGGCTTCTGTACAGTCCCACATGGGAACTGTGCATGCGCAGGCCAACAGGAGAAAACACTTGTATAGAAAGCTTCTTCTCCCCCTCTGCCCATTTCCCACCTTGGCAAATGGCTCTTCCTGCCAATATGGTCACGTCACAGAGGGGAGAGGGAACAGAGGCACACATCTCTCCCTCCTATCCCCTCAGTTTGCTGCTTCATCTGTTGTCTGGGGCTTCTCCACGGTGGTGGCAAAGAGGACCACTCGATGAACAACAGTTACAGGTAAGCAACATTGTTTTTACTCAGTTCAAGCAAGAGTTTGCAGACTCCTTTTTATGAATTTGGCCGTCATCTCAAAGGAGCACACAGCCCACCCACTCCAGATCAAAGAGTGCAAAATACAGGCGATATTTGCCCTGGAGGGGGAAGCACAAGATAAAAGGCAGTTCCTATTAGTCCTTTGTATTGTCGCTTCAATTTTCTGTAATTGACAGACACAATCAACAAGGTTTTTCCCCCCTGCTTTGCTTCTGACTGTGGATCAGATGGAGTTCCGTCTCTTATTGATCCCCTTTTATTCGTATGAAATATGTTCCTGAGGTGCTGAACCTTGATAATATCTCTCATCTTGAATCTGGACTGAAATCTCTAATCTGCTGATACATCTATCACACCCTTTTTGGAATTATAAAAGAGAAGAAAAAAATTAATCTGATTTATCAAAGTTATGGTTCAAACTGATCATTGAAAACGTAGTTGAATCATTTTTTTTGGGGGGGGGTTAATGTTTTGTAACAGAAGGGGCTTTTCCCGGTTGTATACATTGTCATAGGCATTCTTTCATACTGGGTTGCTAATTCAGTGGTTTTGGGTTTGCTGTTTAAAATGGCTTCCCCATTGAGATACATTAGATCAGATTAAAGAGTCACACAGCCACTTTGCCAATGCATTTCCAAGGGTGAGGATGGGGCGACCCCTTTCGGACCCCCTGACCCAAACTTCGCCAAACTTTGGGGTTCTTGCAAGGAGAGTCACTTCAAGCTACTCTGAAAATTTGGGACCTCTACCTGCAAAAAATGCCCCCCCAAGCCGCAGAAAGCCACGAATGTGTTTAAATGGCTTTAAATGGCAGAATTATTCGGAAATCCTGATTTAAACCTGAATTCCTACCTATACCTGTATAGGGGAATTCGGGATTTCCTGGGGGGGGGGGGAAGCCATTTAAACCCAAATCCAAATTATACTGAATTTTTAAAAATTCAACAGCCCAACTCTCGACCTTTGGCTCACGCCTCTGGTGAGGAGGAGCTTTGCTGTTTAAATGCTCAGAGCTCCCACCTCTCACAAACAGCACTGCCCAGCACCAATAAAAAACCCCTCTTTAGAAGGCTACAAGCAGGCTACAAGCACCCACTCAAATGCAGTCCTCTCACAGCAGCCTCAGGTAATGCTCCCCAGCAGTGTTAGGAAAGGAAAAACCAGCATTCACCTTGCCAGCAGCTCTGTCTCTTGAGTACATCACACTTCATCCATCAGGAAGCATGTGAAGTACTGGCTGGGGTGGAGGAGTCGGGGGATATGGCAGTTTATTTTAGAAAAGATTGTGGCTACCAGAGCCTCATCTTACTAACAGTCTTTGACTATTTAAGACTCAAGATTTTCTTTCCAGTGGACCTGATAATGGACCTGGCAAGGGTTACCATCCTTTGGGTCTTATCGGGTCATCACAGCCCACATGATTAGAACTCGGCTTCATTTGCTGGTAAAGATCATGTATTACAGCAACCATTGTCAGTACCCGCAGCCTAAAGCAAACTTTCATAGTCAGTTCTCTCACTCCAGTCTCAAGGTATATCACGGATGTCTAGCTTATTTTATATGAATGGCTTTAGTGTCATGCATTTTGATGAGTTTAATATTTAGTGTTCTATAAATTACTCCAGATAACAATTAGCCTGTCTAAAACAAAGAGTCAATTTCCATTTTCCGCTAATGAAATCTTCTCTGAAAGGCACTGAAGACAATCAACAAGCTAATGATGGAACGCTCATGACCCGAGCATGTATGTTACTCATATCATATAGATCAAACACTGCCGTGGGAAATGCAGAAGAAGTTTAATTAAATGTAAATATCCCTGCCTAAAGCAGGGAAAAAGTTAAAACTTTTCCAAAGGAAGTTACATTGTTCTCTTTGGTAAAGGAACAGAAAAGTAACATGATGTGTATCGGTAGAAAAGAGTAAGAGTCCAGTAGGACCTTGAAGACTTAACAAAATTTCTGGCAGGGTGTGAGCTTTCATGAGCCAGAGCTCACTTCTTCAGATACAGCTAGAATGTGAGTCCATCTATCCTTAAGTCGAGAAGAGTGAATTAGACACAGAATGGCAATGTCAAAAGCAGGTAAATGACATTAGCAGGCATGATTGAATTAGGTATGTTATGCAGAGAGGGAGTAAAGGGTAAGGTCCCCTGTGCAAGCACCGGGTCATTCCTGATCCATGGGGTGACGTCACATCCCGACGTTTTCTAGGCAGACTTTGTTTACTGGGTGGTTTGCCAGTGCCTTCCCCAGCCATCTTCCCTTTACCCCCAGCAAGCTGGGTATTCATTTTGCTGACCTCAGAAGGATGGAAGTCTGAGTCAACCTTGAGCCGGCTACCTGAAACCAACTTCCGTTGGGATTGAACTCAGGTCGTGAGCAGAGCTTTTGACTGCAGGACTGCAGCTTACCTCTCTGCGCCACGGGGCGTTGGCATGGAGAAATTAGCATTGGTAATGAGACAGGAATCCCAGGTCTCTATTCCGTCCAAGAGAATTCATTGTCTTGAGCTTTATTATTGTAATTCAGCAGTCTCTCTTTCTAATCTCCCTTTGAAATCCATTTGTAAGAGAACCCATCCTCTTAGGGCAGTTGCTCTAGCTCCCCATCATTTTGGTTGTTCTTTTCTGCACCTTCTCAAGCTCTGCACTATCCTTTTTTAGGTGTGGTGATCAGAACTACGCACTGTTTTCCAAATGTGGTCTCACCATAGATTTGTATAAAGGCAGTATGATGGCAGCAGTTTTATTCTCTATTCTTTGTCTAATTATAGCCAGCATGGAATTTGCCTTTTTCACAGCAGCCACACACTGGGTTGACATTTTCAACGATCTATCCTCTACCACCTCAAGATCTCTCTCATGGTCGGTCACTGTCAGTGCAGATCCCATCAGTGTATATGTTATGTTGGGATATTTTTTTTGCCCCAATATGCATCCCTTTACACTTGCTCACATTAAGTCTCATTTGCCCATTCCTCCAGTTTGGAGAAATCCTTTTGGAGCTTTTCACGATTCCTTTTTGTTTTAAGCACCCTAAATATTTAGCCACTTGACTGTTCACCCCTAGTCCACCTTACTGTTCACCCCCAGTCCACCTTAAACCTTATTTATTTATGTGACAGTAAGTCATTTTTACGTTAGCTGTCGTAGACTCACTGAATGGTATTGGCTGTTCATTACTGGCCCCAGTATTGAATTACCAGATTTTAGTCTGATTTTACTTTCTGAGGTCAATTTTGTCTCCTGCTGTGTAATCTGTTTTATTTTTCTTTACATTTTCTCTGCTGTTTACTATTTGGCTTGATATTTTCAAGAAATCATTTGATGGGTATTGTTGAGGGCTATGTTGAATGTGTTTGGAAAGGCAAGATATAAATAGTTTTAATTAAAACAATATATAGTTATCCAAAGATTGATAATAATTAAAAGTGCTCCATCTCTCTGTCCTTATATACATGCCTGGAATCCCCCACCCCAGTAAATAAATGGGCACCATATTGTAATAACTTTATCTAAATATAATATATACTGTTTCATTTGAACCCTGATAATAATGTCTATCTGTTCTTTCAAGATCCCGTACTTTACAAATATAAATAACTCACAAAATAAATTGTGGGTCAATTACCAAATTCCATATATTTGGTATGCCAATTTTAGCAACAGCCAAACTTTGTGATAATTTTTCATAATAAAATTCAAGCTTTTGCTTTCAGTGGTGACTTATAACCAGTCATTCTTGGTATTGCATTTATTTCTATTACAGTTTCATGCTTACAAGTTTTGATTTGGGGACATGTGAACCATATATGAAGGTAGGTTGGAATGTAATACATTTAGTTTGAAGCCAGTTATCTTTCTCAAGGAACAGAAGGTCCGGTGACACCTAGTTATTACCTTAAAATAAGCCTCCTTTAAGATTACATCGATAAAGAACATTCAAGCTTCTTTCCACTAAAAGTTATTGTCACCATCATCCTAACTTAGAATCATAGAGTTGGAAGGGACCACCACGGTCATCTAGTCCAACTCCCTGCACAATGCAGGAAATAAACAACTAACTCCCACCCCCACACCCCCAGTGACCCTACTCCATGCCCAGAAGATGGCCAAGATGCCCTCCCTCTCATGTTCTGCCTAAGGTCATAGAATCAGCATTGCTGACTGATGGCCATCTAGCTTCTGCTTAAAAAAACCCAGGGAAGGAGAGCCCACCACCTCCTGAGGAAGCCTGTTCCACTGGGGAACCGCTCTGTTAAAAAGTTCTTCCTAATGTTTAGATGGAAACTCTTTTGGTTTAATTTCAACCCATCGGTTCTGGTCCGACCTTCAGGGCAGCAGAAAACAACTCAGTACCATCCTCTCTATGACAGCCCTTCAAGTACTTGAAAATGGTTATACTCCAGTATCAGAGGAACATGCCTAATATATTAGGTGCATGCATAAAATAAATGGGCATTAGTTTGAGGTTTAAAACACTCCGGGGGTGGGGGTTGCAGGTATAAGCCTAGCTATAAATTGACAAGCAATCTTGTTTGCCCTCCGGCTACCTTTAAAAGGCTTTGCAAAGATGCTGGGGTGGGGGGGCATTAAATGATTGCCGTTCCTTTAAATTCCAACTTTGATTCTGCGTTGTGTGTGCAAATATCCCCTCCCCTCAGTATACAAGATAAATACAAGCCCTCTGGCTACATTTTTTTTCACAGTAAGTCAGCTTTACTTCTCCAGTCCCCAGGGCAGATAAAGATATGGAGGAGGAGAAGGAGAAAGAGGAGGAGGAGAAGAAGGAGAAGAAGAGCTGGTTTTTAAATGCCGACTTTTTCTACCACTTAAGGAAGAACCAAACCAGCTTACAATTCCCTTCCCCTCTCCACCACAGATACCCTGTGAGGTAGGTGGGGCTGAGAGAGCTCTAGCCGAAGGTCACCCAGCTGGCTTCATGTGTAGGAATGGGGAAACCAACCCAGTCCACCAGATTAGTATCCACTGCTCATGTAGAGGAGTGGGGAATCAAACCCGGTTCTCCAGATTGGAGTCCACCGCTCAAAACCACCACTCTTAACCACTACACCATGCTGAATGGAAAGAACTGAAAGCACTCAACAAAATTATGAAATTAAAAACAAAACAGAACTGAGAATTCATTAGTTCTACTTAGGAAAGAAGACCAGATAATTTGGATCTCCAAAATCCAAACAGACTTTCAGAAGTATTCCCTCAGCTAGTCAGCCCCAGAGGAAATGTGGTGTGGTACAGCCTGGAAGCTAAGCAAGGTTGGTACTTGGATGTGAAACCACCTCTGCAGAGAAAAGCTCACGGCTAGGGTTTCCAGCTCCAGGCTTGGTAATACCTGGAGAGTTTGGGGGTGGAGCCTGAGGAGGGTGGGGTTTGGGGAGGGGAGGGACCTCAGCAGTGTGCAATGCCATTGAATCCAGCCTGCAAAGCAGCCATTTCCTCCAGGGCAACTGATCTTGGTCATCTGGAGATGAACTGTATTGGAGGAGATCTTCAGGTGCCTTCTGGAGGTTGGCAACCCTACTAATAGCAAACTACCTCTGCTTCTCACTTGCCTTGAAAGTGCTTTGCTGAGGTCATAAGTTGGTTGTAACTTGACAGCACATATCTGTGTAGTGCAGCCCAAGTCAGGTAACAAAACCCAGGAGTTTTCTCAAGACCTCTTGTCTCTCTCAGCAGTGTTTCAACCAATTAGGTGTGAAAAGTTAAACCATTACATATTACAGAGAGTGTTCTCTCTCTCTCAAAAAAAACGATGCATACAAGCTCAAAAATTTGAAAACCCATTTTAATAGTTTGACTGTTAGAGAATGATTAATTTAGAAGCCCGTCATTCCAATTCCTCAGTGGCAATCCGTCTCATTAGCTTTATTCTTTATTTGTGTGGAGGCTTGATGCATAAGCCATCAGAAGTCAAGAGGATATAGCAATTTAATAAGGCCCAGCACCAAATCAACAATTCAATACCACCACTTCAAGTTCTGAGCCAACTTCATAGTTAGGGTTACCAGCTCCTGGTTGGGAAATACCTGGAGATTATTGGGGCAGAGTCTGAGGAGAGCGGCGTTTGGGGAGGGAAGAGACTGCAATGCCATAGAGTCCAATTGCCAATGCGGCCATTTTCTCCAGGGGAACTGATCTCTGTTGCCTGGAGATCAGTTGTAATAGCAGGAGATCTCCAGCTAGCACCTGGAGGTTGGCAACTCTATTCATATGTAACTGAAGTCCCTCCCCTCTCCAAACCCCACCCTCCTCGGGCTCCTCCCCCAAAACCTCCAGGTATTTCTCAACTCAGAGCTGGCAACCCTACAATTCATCTCATGGCATTGTACCTTGCTGAGGTCCCTTCCCTCCCCAAATCCTACCCTCCCCAGTAGGGTTGCCAGCTCCGGGTTGGGAAATACCTGGAGATTTTGGGGAAGGAGCCTGAGGCAGGTGGGGTTTGGGGAGGGACTTCAATCCCATAGAGTCCAATTGCCAAAGCACCCATTTTTCTCCAGATGGACTGATCTCTATAGGCTGGAGATCAGTTGTAGTAGCAGGAGATCTCCAGCTAGCACCTGGAGGTTGGCAACCCTATTCATAGTGCTGAGTCTTTTTCTTTCTTTTTTCTTTCTTCTTCTTCTTCAGGTAGTCTTTTCCCTTAAGGTTGAACGGAGCTGACATCCAAGATTAATGTAACTCGCAGTTTGATTTTTAAAGGCCATTCATACATGAAACGTGCTTTAATTTTGAATTATTTTTACCAAGAGGATTGGGATTGAACCATGTGGATCCAGGAAATTTGATATAAGTTGCAGTATGTAATATTAAAACCCAGGTGTGCTCTTGCCGAACTGTGGCAATGTTGGTAGGAAGTTATTAAAATTCAAGGGGGGGGGGGGTTAGTACATTAATGCCCTGAAAATAAGTGAGCTAAAAGGACCTTTTCTCATTCCTCCACGTTCATATATTTTCCCCTACAGAAATAAATCATATTATACAGCTGACCTAGAAACATATTATACAGCTGACCTATTCATACATGCACACACAATGCTATTTGGTTTAGATGGTGATGGATGCATGGGAATCAAGGCTGATCTAAGAGACAGAAAATCAATATTGTGTCCTGCCACATGATCCTCCTCTTTCAGTTGTACCAGTTGTACCTTCCCTTTTGTTTCCACAATCATCTTAATGCAATAAAACTTTTAATACATCATCACGTTACAAATAATAATAATAATAATATAAACATATATAGAAGGTCTTTGTATAGCCCTTGTCAGATGTTACATTCATGCCAAGGTGGCCAACTGCACAAAATTAATATGCTACTAGCAGTGCAGCTGGTACAATCTATTGTTGTTTCTTCTGAAAGAGACAATGCGTGAATTTTCTGCCATGGTACACTCATACCAGACTCCAGATTAATCTGGGGTTTGGTATGTTTGTTTGAAAAGCTGGAACATATGTGTTGCCCCTTTCAGAAGAAACTGAGCACGTGTGTCATGAGTTTGGAGGGTTGGGTGTAGCATGTTTGACCAATCTGTGCAGTCAAATGTAACAACTGAACAGGTTTATTAACCTTTTGAACAAAACCCTGAGATGTTAAAGAGTAACACCATGGTGGACTCCATCTTTCAGTATACCTATAGGTGAAGTGGCAATTCTGTTTTGTAATAGTGATGGTGAAGGTAGGCATTACTAGGCTGCTGAGCTTTTTCCTTTAGTAGAGGTGCCAACTCATATCCCTCCTTCTACCATTCACATATTATATTTAAATAATATATCTTGTTGCCAACCTCCAGGTAGTAGCTGGTGATCTCCCGCTATTACAACTGATCTCCAGCTGATAATGTTGAGGATACAATGCGAGTTCCATTTCTGTCAAGACAGTTAAAGAGTTAATTTGTTTGTATCAACAGTTTAGTTAGTTTCAAGGAGATGATGAAATGACAAATGTCAGTATTCTATTGGTTGGCAAATCGTCATTGAAAACGAGCCTTAAGTCGTGTTTTTATTGCCCTTTGTTTAGATAGGAAAAGTTTTGGAGAACACTGATGCTTTGATTTCAACCAGAAATATGCTTGTTTCAGCTCTCCGGAGCTGGGACACAGACAATGGAATTTAAGCCTGTAGTTACCTGTCAGTGCAAACTAGCAAGTTTATAGGAAACTAGTTGGTAAGAATTATTTGTTTTACTCCACATGTACCCCACCCTATCTAGATAAGTAAAGAATTTTGTTTGATTAAGACAAAAGTCTTTGCCTCTGTTTTGTTGTGTGCTCTGATCTGACTCTTCTGTAACCACAATCACGATTCATCGACTCTGATTTACAACAGATAAAAATCAGTTCCCCTGGAGAAAATGGCCACTTTGGCAACTGGACTCTATGGCATTGAAGTCCCTCCCCTCCCCAAACCCCGCCCTCCTCAGGCTCCACCGCAAAAATCTCCAGGTATTTCCCAACCCAGAGCTGGCAACCTTAGTGCCAACTCATATCCCTCCTTCCACCATACACATATTATATTTTAATAATATAGCATGTTCTTTCTGTCAAGGAAGTGGGTTCCCACAATTCCTTGTTTTACAATTTCTTTGGTTCAGGCTTTTGGCCAGCTATATTCTAATACTAAACTCTGGCAGGTTGGAGTGCAGGCTCGAAGCACCTTTTGACATACCCTGATGCAACAGAGGGGCAATGTGTGACAAATCAATTAATTACTGGTTTATGGATTTCCTCGCAATCTCATTGGCCCTTGTGAGCTCACGCTATTGGGATTTCGATGATAAATGTAAACCAGTCTCATAGCCAAGTTATGAATGCTTGGGGATGGCTGGTCCATACCATGGCTTCATCAAAAACACTTTTGATTTGCCCTTTCAGGGGGAAACTCTGTCGGACTGACTTTTGTAGCAACCTTGCATGCTGAAACAAGATGCTGGGAACTTTGTGGAACTGGTAAAACTTCTTGCGAAATTTGCCTAAATCTTTGCCGACTTTTGAACCTAAGAACCTTAATGTGTAGTTAGATGTGTTAAGCTTTTGTTGTTTTCTTGCTTAACTGCTTCATGAACCCTTTTGTTTCTGTAACGAGCACAAATCTTTGGAATAAATACTTAACCTATATTTTGGTCGTGTCTCTTGGCTTTATAGGTTTCAAGCTCTAAATCCGAGTGCCTTGATGTTTGTTTGACCACTTATCAAAACCTAAACCTTTTGTTAGTGTAATTCTCTCCAGTTGGGCCTCCTACTCTCCAGGAAGAGTGTTGTACATTGATTTGGTATCAGCAGGCAGAGGCTGCCCTTATCCTCTGCCTGGGGCTAAACGTTTGCATAAGGGCTGGTGGCAGCTTACCCACTGAGCGCAGGAAGACTCCTTGGCTCAGTGTTTGTTTGGAAGTACCTTTGGACCATCCTAATAGAGGATGAATCATGCTGCATATCTATTCTCTCTAGTATCAGAGGAGCATGCCTATTATTTTGGGTGCGGTGGAACACCGGCAGGATGGTGCTGCTGCACTCGTCTTGTTAGTGGCTTCCTAGAGGCACCTGGTTGGCCGCTGTGTGAACAGACTGCTGGACTTGATGGGCCTTGGTATGATCCAGCAGGGCCTTTCTTATGTTCTTATGACCACCCCAACGGAGGTTGAACAGCCTTCCTCTACATGTCCCTCTGCCACAAACCTCCTATAAATTGTGATGTAACAGTGTCATGTAAGTAGAATTCATGCATTTTTAGCCTTCGGGTTAGGTCAGCTCTAAAACTAGCTGCAAGAGTTTGCATTCATGCACATACGGTTTCTCCCCCTGAGTTGTCATCCTTCCCTGTCACAGGCTGGGAAAAAAATGCACATAAAATATTCTGCATGTTAAGGGGAAAAAAAGTAGCACTCACATTGCTTAGAGGTCAGTGAACCTCAAATCAATGAAGGCATCTGTGAGTTCTAATGGTTTAAGTGGCGGGTGCATTTATACCTTCAGGAAATCAGTGCTGAATTACAGGAAAGTGATTACGCAGTCCCCACTTGTCGAATCTGATAAACAGCAAGCGGAACGGGAGGGAGACTGGAATGGGTTACCACATAGGCTGGATGTCCAGGCCGGAGATACCAAAGGAATGAGCGGGTGGAAAAAATACACGCCTGGCAACTCTTTCGTAGGGTTGGATCCACCCAGCTTTTTCACTCAGTCTCACCTATGCCATGAGGCATTTTGTCCACACAAGTCCCATGATCAGACTTGAAGGGCTGTCATATAGAGGATGGTGCCGAGTTGTTTTCTGTTGCCCCAGAAAGTCGGACCAGAACCAATGGGTTGAAATTAAATCAAAAGAGTTTCTGTCTTGACATTAGGAAGAATTTTCTAACAGTTAGAGCGGTTCCTCAGTGGAACAGGCTTCCTCGGGAGGTGGTGGGCTCTCCTTCCCTGGAGGTTTTTAAGCAGAGGCTAGATGGCCATGCTGATGGCAATGCTGATTCTATGACCTTAGGCAGATTGTGAGAGGGAGGACACCTTGGCCATCTTCTGGGCATGGAGTAGGGGTCACTGGGGGTGTGGGGGAAGGTAGTTGTGAATTTCCTGCATTGCACAGGGGGTTGGACTAGATGACCCTGGTGGTACCTTCCAACACTATGATTCTGTGATCCCCATAGCCTTTTTGATGGTTAATAGGGACCCCTTCCTTTTCCACCAGCAGAAAAGCTGGCTGGATCCAATCCACATTATACTGTGACAGATTATAAACTATGCCTACGCAGTTGTTAGTGTTGTTTCCATTGAAGACTGAGCAGTAAATATAGTTATTTCTCTTTGTGTTAGAAAGCAATTATCATATAGCGAGTGCCAAACATCAAGAGCCCCACCACTACAATTAAGAATCAGCTGTTTGTTATGGCATTGCTATCTAATGCACCAACGTTTATGATATGTGAAAACCAGCATGGCATCCTGCTAAATTGGATTAAGCACTACACATACGTCTTTTGAAATTACAAAGTAATTACACCAATTGCTGAAATATGTACACTGGAAAAAGCACCCATGCCATAAAGCTTTTTTTTAAAAAAATGAGATGAGATAATTAATGCTCTTCTTCTTGTCAAAATCAATAGGCTCTCAGACTTTGCAAGAACTCCGACTAACTGCCTCCAAAAACTGGGAAAACTAGGGCAATTGGTTTTTGGCACAACGCATAAATTCCTCAAGAATGCAAACATGACTCAATACATCTTGCATAACAAACACCCTGAAAATACGAAGCCATAATCGTAGCTCTATCTTATCTTTCTGCCCCCGCCCCCGGTTCCCTACTTGGATAATAAAGAGTAATGGTGGACATCTTTGGTTGTTTTTGTTTGCCAGGAGCCTAAGGGAATAAAAAAGCAATTGATCTAAATCCTGTAATGTAATGTTTTCTGAATACAATATGAATTTGATCCTCCTTAGGGTTCAAATGTCAATCTCAGCTTGGTTTGTGAGAACATATATATCTCCCCCCCTCCATGAAAAGCATCTCATTTGTTTTTGTTTTTTTTAAGTCACAACCCCCTTTGCCACCTAAGGTCACATTCCCCTCTAAAGAATTGATTCAAGAGTGACAGTCCCTAGAATACAAGTTGAATGGGCCATGGGGGCATCCATTTTTCACTCCATCTTATAAGCAACCTGACAATTGTTAGAGGCAAATGGAGCCTGCTCATGAAAAAGGCCAGAAGACATACCAGTGAGCTTCGGCTCAAGTAACTCTGCAATTTTTAAAAATACTTTTAAAATGTGAATGCATTCCTAAGTATTGTCGTCACACTGACATCCTCTATGAGGGGTGGTTAAAATGCTTAGGGCTGCTTAGCTTGGAAAGAAGGCGGTTAAGGGGAGACATGGCAGAGGTCTATAAAATTCCACATGGTATGGAGAGAGTGGACAGGGAGAAGCTTTTCTCCCTCTTTCATAATACTAGAACGTGGGGTGATCTGCTGAAGCTGCAGGGTGAGAGACTGGGGAAAAAAAGGAAGTATTTCTTCACACAACACATAGTTAAATTGTGTCCCAGGATGCAGTGATGGCTGCCAACTTGGAAGGCTTTAAGAGGAGAGTGGACATGTTGATGGAGGAGAGGGCTATCCATGACTACTAGTCAAAATGGATACTAGTCATGATGCATACCTATTCTCTCCAGGATCAGAGGAGCATTCCTATTATATGAGGTGCTGTGGAGCACTGGCAGGACAATGCTACTGCAGTTGTCTTGTTTGTGGGCTTCCTAGAGGCACCTGGTTGGCCACTGTGTGAACAGACTGCTGGACTTGATGGGCATCGGTCTGATCCAGCAGGGCCTTTCTTATGTTCTTATGTTTTTAAATCAAAACTACACCCTTTGCAGAAGTCTCAAAAAGTGTACGGGTGAGGTGTCATATTATCACAGAAACCTTCCGACACACTTTGATCACAGTTGTTGGATCCGTACAACAAACCCCTGCATAATTTTAAAGTACCATAGCCTTAGCAAGTAGTGGTAGAACGTGCCTTCAATTTGCAGCTGACTCATGGTGACCCCACAGGGTTTTCATGGCAAGAGACAAACAGAGGGGGTTTGCCATTGTTTGCCTTCATGAAGGCACCCTGGGCTTCCTTGGTGGTCTCCCATCCAAGCGTTAACCAGGGCCGACCCTACTAAGCTTCCAAAATCCTACAAGATCCTGCTAGCGAGGGCGATTCAGGTCAGGTCCTAGTAGAAAATAGCTTGCCTTAATTCTGAGTTTGTACCACTGTGAGGAAACTTCCCACAAGAGGCCAGCTCTAAGATGTGTGCGTTGGTAAAATGTGGGTAAAGTGGTGAAAGGCTTTTTGTAGGTTTTATTTTTGTTTTAACTGGGTCCTGTTAACACAGATTCTTTGCTCTAATTTTCTTAAAGTTTGCCCCTTCTTGTGCATCCCAGAGTGACCTTTTGCTTAACAGAGTATACAAAATGATTCTACTGGGGCCTCTAGCATTTACAAGCATCTACTTTGAAGGTTGCTTTCATCCTTCCCCCCCTCCTTTTTCTGCAAATTTAAATTGGTTTCCTTTAACAATTATTATCATTTTTATTAACAACAAAAATGCCACATATTAATTTATAAACTGCTTCCCCCCTTTACCTAAAACGAGAATCGTGAATATGAAGAATAATAACTTGTTTTTATATGGCAACTTTCTCTACCACTTAAGGAAGAATCAAACCGACTTACAATCACCTTCCCTTCCCCTCCCCACAACAGTGAGGTAGGTGGGGCTGAGAGAGTGTGACTAGCCCAAGGTCACCCAGCTGGCTTCATGTAGAAGGGTGAGGAAACAAATCCAGTTCACCAGATTAGCTTCTGCCGCTCATGTGGAGGAGTGGGGAATCAAACCCGGTTCTCCAGATCAAAAGGTGGACTCCATGACATTATACCCCATTGAAGTCCCTCCCCTCCTTAAACTCCACCCTCCCCTGGCTCCACCCCCATAATCTCCAGGTTTTTCCCAACACAGAGCTGGCAATTATGAATTGTTTTTAAAATTCGGTTAGCACATTTAAACTCCACCCCCCCCCCAAAAAAAAAGTGAAATGCCATTACACTAGCTAGGCGCTATTGGAGAATGGACAGTGATACTTAGAAAACTGCCGCTCTGCCGTTTTCCTTTCTTTAAAATTATAGTGCTTTATTTGGCTGAGTTCCCCTGGATCTGCATGGGAAGAAAGGAAAGTAGGGCATTCTTGGCGAGTGCAAAAAAATGTTACAACTGTGATCCATTTCCTCCTCTGTGATGCCTCAAGCAAGAAAATAAAATCCCTGGCGCTGTGTGTTTGGAATCAGTCCATGCAGCTAAGTACCAGCTGAGAAATAATGCTGTACCTGTGGATTTTAAAAATCAAATGCAAATGACTTTTTAAAGGAAAATCAATCTAAAAAAATCAATTCACCTCTTTGTCTGCCAAAATTGGTTCATTGTTCCTAATGCAGCTGTTTGTTTTGTTGTATGATCACAGATTTAAAAGAACAAAACAGAGGGTGTCATATAACACCCCCAAAGTCTTTTGTTTAAAAGAACTGAAAACTGAAATTGTCTTTGTGACACAGCTATAAATCCAGAGCTTCTGACTTGGGATGTCACCTACTGGCTGGCTGGCTGGCTGGCTTACAAGTAAGAACAGCACCATACAATCATTAAAAAATAATAATAATAAATTATCAATGTAAGAAAGTCATTAGAAACAACACATGGACATGAAAACCGCTGTTTGTCATCCTCATATTGGTGGCACCTCATATTGATGGCACCTCACTTCACATCCCCGGATGACATCTCTCAGCAGTTTCATGTAGATGTTAAACAGTATAGGAGAGAAGAAGATGTGGTTTTTATACCTCAATTTTCTCTACCTTTAAGGAGTCTCAAATAGGCTTACAATCACCTTCCCCTCCCCTCCCCACAACAGAAATTATGTGAGGTAGGTGGGGCTGAGAGAGTTCAGAGAGAACTGTGACTAGCCCAAGGTCAACCAGCAGGCTTCATGTGGAGGAGTGGAGAATCAAACCCAGTTGACCAGATTAGAGTCCGCTGCTCATGTGGAGGAGTGGGGAAACAAACCCATTTCGCCAGATTAGAGTCCACCACTCTTATGCACTACACCACGATGGAACACTTTAATATCCTAGCACTACTTTCTGGGATCAGCCAGCCAAGTAAGTGCGGAACCTCCAAATCTGATAACCTATTCTGCCATGATTTGCCCAGCATGCACCATGGAAGCATCCACAGGGTCAGAAGGCCTTCTAGCCATCATTACCTGCTAGCCTTGATGCTATCAACTCACTTCTTACTACGAACATAAATCAGATTAAAAAGAGAGGCATCATCTCTGCCATTGACAAAGCATCATACCAGTATGTGGCCTTGCCAAATGAATCTTGTATATCTGTTGATTTGTCTTTGGGTCTCGCCACATGGTTGATTACATGGTTGATTACATTTTATGAACTGTGTGAATGGAGTGTGTGTGTGGCCGACCTGACATGCACCGTTACTATGGGCCTGTTCCAAGGTATGACGGTTATGCACGTCACAGTAGTAATGCAGAATTAGATGAGATTGAGTGAAGAAGCTGGCTGGATCCAACCCACTCCCCTAAGAAGGCTAAGCTGGGTCCTGTAGGTGAGTCAACATAAACCTGAAGGTGAGCACAAACATAATACTAAAGAAAGGACCTTAGGTACTTTGTGGCGTATCAGAAAACTCACAATAAAATAAACTGAAAGACATGTTCTGGAACCCACCATGATATAACCAATATTATGGATTGAGCCTACTACAGACTGCCAAACCAAGAAGAGAATATCAATGATGTTTCCCTGAAACAAATTACAGATGGCTCAGGGAAGCAAGAATTAGTACCGAAGGGAGATTTCCATTGCACCTATACTTGTTGGAGGACAAAGGCCACAAATCATGTAATGTTCATTAAATTTCTGACATGCCTACCTCATAGGACCACTGTGAGGATAAAATGAAGGAGGGGGGCATGTACACCACCCTGAGTTCTTTGGTGGAAGGATAGGATAAAAATTAGTAAATGAATAAGGAGTGGGAAATATCAACATCCTATTACTGATACTAACAGGCTAGATTTGAACAATCTTCAAGGGTTTTCATACATGGAAATGCATTGGAACATAATGTTACATACTGTAATGCTTTGTGATGTTCTGCCAACACCATGAATCATCCCCATTGAACGAATTCTGTTTATGAGTGGCCATTTCGATGGTGTCAATCGTTGATGTCTAATTCATAAATGCCAACTATCATCTGAGGCATCAATTCATGAAGATTCAACATGCAAGCGCAAACCATTCCTTAAAGAGTGGAAGGCATCTAGCTGGTTGTTTTAAAAATTAAATTATGTCGATGGGATCTAAGATAAAGATTCTTATTTCCATGTAACATTTCATTCCACTGTTACATTCTTACAGCAAGAAAAAAAAACACTATTGTATTCTTCACACAGTTCTATTAGCTGGTAGCATCAGCTGTCATAGGAGAACTGCAGTCTCCCTGAACCTGGGCCTTGGCAGAGAAAAAGTGTTTAATCTAGCACTTATTAAATTAACTTTAACGGAATGGGATCACATCACTGCGGAAAAGGTCTAATGGGGTGCCATTCTGTTTCTTAAAATAAAGTTCAAGTGTTAATAATATCTTCTTTTCACGAGTGTCTAACATATGAACCCAAATCAGACAAACCTGTTAAGATACATACACACACACACACACACACACACAGAGAGAGAGAGAGAGAGAGAGAGAGAGAGAGAGAGAGAGAGAGAGAGAGAGAGAATGTGGGATCGAAGGGAAATAGAGTTTTGAGAGCAAGGGAGTATCTATATATATATATAAGTATGGGAATGAATGCCAACTTTAAACACAGCACTGGCAAAGAATGAAGGGAAGCCAAGTGGTCTGGTGGATTGCAATTTGGAATGAGACTTGGTTCCAAGTCTGCTTCAGATGGTTTTATTCCCATTGCGGTCACTTCCTGACTACTTTGTGGCTTTGTTTTAATTATGTATGTATTTTCTGACCTTCAGAAGTAACTTCGCTCTCCCCTCATATTTCCCCTGTGTTTTCAGGTTGCTGTTTTACCCCGAGTTTAAAGTCTGCCTCAATCCCAAATCAAAAGCTGATCCTGTGTGTACTTGTCACTTCGGTTTTTTTCCCTCCCCACACCCATTGTTTGGTCAGTTTCACAATGAATGTGGATCAGTTTCTGATCTAACAGTTGAGAGAACCCCGAATTAATCACAAACGACCTATACAGCATATTTGGTTACTTTCACAGAGAGTGTGGGTCAGTTTCAGTTCTTGGCAGTATGGAACAGAGCTGGGCTAATTTGCCACTCTCCCCTTATACACGTCCTTTTATATGCATGAAATAAGCCTTTTTTTTGTGAGTGCAAGATTACCGATAGAACGATGAAATGTCACAAATGACCATGTGAATGTTTTTATGTTCTTTTGACCTCTGCATTGAGTTACGCAGAAACAAAGTGGTTGGGGGGGGGACTTATCCAGACCCTTCTCTGCTTTGACTGTAAAATGGCCACTCGGTTCAGATCAAATGAAAGAATCCCACAGTGGGGTTGGCGGGGGCTGTTGGTGAAGTATTTCCAAAAAAATACACCACTGCCAATTACAAAGCAGCATTTTCAGGGGGAGAGGCTCATTTACATTTTATTGTTATGGCCGTTGGCCAGCACAAAACAACAGAGCAGTGCAAGGGGGAGAGGCTCACATGTTCTTCAGAAGCTCTGCATTTTCACTGGGGATGCATAATTGATCACAAGACAGTCCTGGAATTTTTCCAGGGCAAAAAGCCCCTGTGCATAGTGTTTTGAGAATTCGAATGCAAATACTGTGCAGTTAGAGAGCAGGAGATCCAGCGGAAACAGACCACACCTAAAAGGCCATAAATGCACTGGATGACCTTGGTCAATATTATATCATGGCATCTTTATATTGCAGAGCTGCATTGGTTAGTGTGTTGGGCTAGAATCTTGGAGATCTGGGTTCAAATTCTCACCATGCCACAAAATGTCTCTGGGTGGTCTTGGGCCAGTCACTTTCTCACAGAATAAGCTACCTCACAGGACTGCTGTTGTGGGGATAAAATGGAGGAGAAAAGTATAATACTGCAGCTGCTTTGGGTTTCCATCTGGGACAAAAGTGGAGTGTAAATATGATTTGGTAAATGTGTCTTCCTGTGCTACATATGTTAAGAGTCTTCATAATAGTCTATGAGTGTCGAAAATGGAAGAATGTTAACTGAGTTACTAGTGGACTGCAACACCCACCCACCCCACTATCAGCACACAACCAGATTTTATTCTCCCTGTGTGTTTTCATCATGTATCACCTAGGACCAATGGAGCAACATTACCTGATTCCTGTTGACCACAGAATTTTTTTTTTTTTTAAGGAGCCCGTCTTTGAAACATACATCTTCTCGTCCCCAATGTAAGAGCAGTTAAGGGAAACATGCATACTGATATTACTGTGAAATCCTAAGCAGAGTTACATCTGGGAGACCAAGCCCTATGAGGAAAGGCTGAAAGAGCTGGGAATGTTCAGTCTGGAGAAGAGGAGGTTGACGGGGGACAGGGTTGCTCTCTTGAAGAGCCCGCATGGTGTAGTGGTTAAGAGCGGTGGTTTGGAGTGGAAGACTCTAATAGGGAAAACAGGGTTTAATTCCCCACCCCTCCACATGAGCAGCAGATGCTAATCTGGTGAACCGGGTTAGTTTCCCCACTCCTCCACACAAAGCCAGCTGGGTGACCTTGGGCTAGTCACAGCTCTCTTAGAGTTCTCTCAGCCCCACCTACCTCACAGGGTGTCTGTTGTGGGCAGGGGAAGGGAAGGAGATTGTAAGCCGGTTTGATTCTTCCTTAAGTGGTAGAGAAAGTTGGCATATAAAAACCAACTCTTCTTCTTCTTCTATTTGAAGGGCTGTCACTTAGAGGAGGGCAGGGAGCTGTTCTGTTGGCCACAGATGATAGGACTCATAATAACAGGTTTAAATTGCGAGCAGAAAGGTACCGGCTGGATATTGGGGGGGGGGATTACAGTAAGAGTTGTTCAACAGTGGAATAAGTTACCTAGGAAGATGGTGAGCTCCCCCTCACTGGCAGAGGCTGGACAAAAACTTGTAAGGGAAGCTCTAGGCCAGGGGTTGCAAAAGCGCGGCTCCCGAGCCGCAACTAGCTCTTTGGGGCCCTGAGTGCGGCTCTTCCCACGTGCGGAAGCAGCGCCCTAGGTCGGCCGAAGCAGCGGGAGGGTCTCCGAGAGAGGAAGGAGTGGCCCTTCCTCCTTCTCACCCCAGCTCCGTCCCCGCCTCCCACCATTGCGACGGCGGCCAGAGAATGACAAGAGTCTCTCAGCTGCCACCCCCCATCTTTTCTTGCCGCCCGGCTGCGTGCCTTGGTTTGGCAGAGAGGGGGCTCCTCCCTCCCTCCCCCCTTCCTTCTCTCCACCGTGAGGAGTGAGGTGTGGCTGTCTGGTCCTCGTTTTGGCCGCCGCCTTCCCTCCTCTGTCTCTATGGGCGACTGGAGCTGGGCGACCTCTCCCCCCCACCTCCTCCTCCTCCTGTTGGCTCCGCCTGGCCCCGGGCGGGGAAGGTGAAGATGCTTCCTGGGCCAGGACCGAGCTTGCTTCGCCCTCCCCGTGCCTCAGACTGAGAGTTTGGAGCCGGTCCGGCGCATCGCCTTCCCTCCCCCCGCGCAGGCCGCGTCTTGCCCTGCCGGGATCTTGCAGGGGAACTTCCAGGGCGGGGGGTGGATTTCGCACTTTAATCACCGGCCCATTTGGAAGGGGTAAACTCTCCTCCTTGCCGCCTTCGTCCTCCTCGTCCCCCTCAGGCGGCTCCCAAAAGTCCAGCTCCAGGCTGCCTTTCTTCCCCAGTTCCTTCCTTCTCTTTCCTTTCCCAGTTCCTTCCTTTCTCTCTGTCCCTCCCCCCACTCTTCCTTCCTTCCATCCTTCCTCCCTTTCATCCTTTCTTCCCCAGTTCCTTCCTTCTCTTTCCTTTCCCAGTTCCTTCCTTTCTTTCTGTCCCTCCCCCACTCTTCCTTCCTTCCATCCTTCCTCCCTTTCATCCTTTCTTCCCCAGTTCCTTCCTTCTCTTTCCTTTCCCCCTTCCTTCCTTTCTTTCTCTCTGTCCCTCCCCCCACTCTTCCTTCCTTCCTTCCATCCTTCCTCCCTTTCATCCTTTCTTCCCCAGTTCCTTCCTTCTTTCCTTTCCCAGTTCCTTCCTTTCTTTCTGTCCCTCCCCCACTCTTCCTTCCATCCTTCCTCCCTTTCATCCTTTCTTCCCCAGTTCCTTCCATCTCTTTCCTTTCCCAGTTCCTTCCTTCCTTCCTTCCTTCCTTCCTTCCTTCCTTCCTTCCTTCCTTCCTTCCTTCCTTCCTTCCTTCCTTCCTTCCTTCCTTCCTTCCTTCCTCTTCCTTTCTCCATTCCTCCCCCCTCCCTTCCTCTACTAGCGTTTGCTGTTCTTTCCCTTTTCGGTTCTACATATTCATGCAAACAATCTTTTTCAAGCATGAACCTTATCAAGAGTAAATTGAGAAGTCGTCTTATTGATGAGAACCTGGAATCATGCCTAAAATTAAAAACAACAACATACAAACCTGATTTACCCAAACTTTCCAAGGAGATGCAAGGCCATTGTTCACACTAAGTGTTTGTCAGTCATTGTCATGATTTAATTTTATGGATACCTTACTTACCATTTAATTTTTATCAATACATAAGATCATTATTAAGTATGATATCAAGTTTTATTCAGTGTACCTATAGTTTAATTAAGACTTAAAACTTTAATTAAAGTTTATTAAGTTAATAAACAGTGTACCTACCTATATAGTTTAAGTTTAAGAAATTTGGCTCTCAAAAGAAATCTCAATGGTTGTACTGTTGATATTTGGCTCTCTTGACTAATGAGTTTGCCGACCACTGCTCTAGGCTGATCCTGCATTAAGCAGGGGGTTGGACTAGATGGCCTATATGGCCCCTTGCAATTCTATGATTCTATCTTTCTAAGTCTGTTGAAGTCAACTGATGCTGAAGGGTGTAATTCTGTTTAGTCCTGCACCGTCACTTTCAGTAAATGCTAAAAAGGAGTTTTCTTAATCCAGGACCTGAAATCAATTTTGTCAGGTCTACTTTACATGCATTGTCTGCCATGTGAGAGTCACCTCTGCAGGTGTGATCCTGTGGTATTTTGGGGGACATCACTGAGATGGGGGCCTGTGACTCCAACTGAAAAGTAAGCCCCAAACCAGTGCATCTACATCTTCTTGCCATGAGTTCTTATTCTTGTTTCTGCTTGAGCAGGACAGACAGTTAGGAACTGACTTTTGTACAGATAGATAGATAAGACTGGATGTGGGAAACTATATCTAGCTCCAATTGACTGGCAATATGGATGAGCTCTATCCCCTTGAAGAAAATAGCAGCTATCCGTATTGTTTGTTCTGCCGTTCCTAGTGATTCCCTTCCTTGGTTTCCCATTATTCTTTTGATTTATTTACCTGCATTCATTCATTTACTGTGTTCTCTTCCGTTTCCTCCTTTCTGGGGAGGGAAGCGGTAGTGTAATAGACTGGTACCGAAAATGATTGCAAGAGCTCTAATTGGCAATATATAATCCCCCTTTTGTTGTGCCGGTGCCCTGAGTTGCAATTATAATCTCTTCTCTACAGGGAGGAGAAAATGCCATTAGTTGAAGCAAATGTAATAGAGTCGATAATGATGTATTGCATTATACAGAAAACGGTGACCAAAGCTGGTTCATTTTGGAAATTAAGCACCCCAAGTTCTTCTCTGGTGTTATGACAGATATTAGGTGAATCACTTGACCTTTCTCTATGTTGGCCATTTGGTAAAGGCGATATATCACGGCTGTAATTTACAAGTACTTTGTGATGTCTGTAAATCACTTTGACATCATTAGATACAAGCTGGTGGGAAAATGGTATTTCTGTTCTGTTTCAAAAATTGTAAATCTTCCAAATTCCTCTTTGGGGATGCACCTGGCATATTGTATATACAAATTGGTGTAGGAAATCATCACCCTTCATTATCAGTAGATCATGTTGCAGTTTTCACTGTCGTGGGCCCCCGTAGTTTTCTGGTGTATTATTTTTCACCCTTAGAAAGGATTTGTGAAAGTGTATCAAGAGAATGAACTGATAAAGGAAGGTCATAATTCGTGTGCTCGGTTCTTTTGGCATGTCAGCCATCTGCGTTCTGGGGAAAAGTTCTGTTTTGCAACACACTTGATGTATAGTGAGGGGAAAAAGTATTTGATCCCCTGCTAAATTTGCCCATTTGCCCTCTGACGAAGAAATGACCAGTCCATAATTTTAATGGTGGGTTTATTGTAGCTGTGAGAGACAGAATAACAACAGGAAAAACCCCAGAAACCCAGAAGACAAAAGTCAGAGATTGATGTGCATTATAATGAGTGAAATAAGTATTTGATCCCCTATCAACCAGCCAGGTTAGGGTTAGGGTTAGGGTTCTGCTGTCGACAGAAGCAATCAATCCATCAGATTCCAAACTAGCTACCATGACCAAGACCAAAGAGCTGTCCAAGGATGTCAGGGACAAGATTGTAGACCTGCACAAGGCTGGACTGGGCTACAAGACTATTGCCAAGGTGACAACCCTAACCCTAACTGTCAACCTCCCTTGGTCTGGGGCTCCATGCAAGATCTCATCTCATGGAGTTGCAATGATCATGAGAATGGTGATGAAGCAGCCCAGAACTACACGGGGGGAACTTGTCAATGATCTCAGGGCAGCTGGGACCATAGTCACCATGAAAACAGTTGGTAACACACTACGCCGTGAAGGACTGAGATCTTGCAGAGCCTGCAAGTTCCCCTTGCTCAAGACAGCACATGTACAGGCCCGTCTGCAGTTTGCCAATGCACATCTGAATGACCCAGAGGAGAACTGGGTGAAAGTGTTGTGGTCAGATGAGACCAAAATCGAGCTCTTTGGCATCAACTCAACTTGCCGTGTTTGGAGGAGGAGGAATGCTTCCTACGACCCCAAGAACGCCATCCCCACCGTCAAACATGGAGGGGGACATATTATGCTTTGGGGGTGTTTTTCTGCTAAGGGGACAAGACACCTTCACCGTATCGAAGGGACGATGGACGGGACCATTTATCGTCAAATCTTGGGTGAGCACCTCCTTCCCTCAGCCAGGGCATTGAAAATGGGTCGAGGATGGGTATTCCAGCATGACAATGACCCAAAACACACAGCCAAGGCAACAAAGGAGTGGCTCAAGAAGAAGCACATTAAGGTCCTGGAGTGGCCTAGCCAGTCTCCAGACCTTAATCCCATCGAAAATCTGTGGAGGGAGCTGAAGGTTCAAGTAGCTACACATCAGCCTAGAAATCTTACTGACTTGGAGAGGATCTGCAAAGAGGAGTGGGACAAAATACCTCCTGAGATGTGTGCAAACCTGGTGGCCACCTACAAGAAATGTCTGACCTCTGTAATTGCCAACAAGGGTTTTGCCAACAAGGGTTTTGCCACCAAGTACTAAGTCATCTTTTGCAAAGGGATCGAATACTTATTTCACTCATTATAATGCACATCAATCTCTGACTTTTGTCTTCTGGGTTTCTGGGGGTTTTCCTGTTGTTATTCTGTCTCTCACAGCTACAATAGACTTACCATTAAAATTATGAACTGGTCATTTTTTTGTCAGAGGGCAAATGGGCAAATTCAGCAGGGGATCAAATACTTTTTTCCCTCACTGTATGTCAGTACCATCCCACTTTGCTTATTCCACCATGGCAATATATGGGGTCAGGGATAGCTGTTGATCTGTCTATAAATGTATCCATTTTCCTTCTCTGAGGAGCTCAGAATGGCACTCACAGATCTCCCCCCCCCCCGCACATGCACACACACCTTTTATTTTTATAAGAATCTTATTAGGTAACTTAGGTTGAGTATGACTGGCCTGTTGAGTAAAATGGAGGTTTGAACTATGGTCGTTTATGCATGGGTAGTTTAACTCATGTTCGCCCCCGATCTGTCTTGGTTGTTCCTTGGAGTTATGCATGATTTTTCCGTCCATTAGAGGTGGCCTTGCTGCCAACCCTCACACATCCCAGACCTTCCCATTCCTCTGTTAACCCAATTCTTCCCTCTCCCCTGAACTCAGCCCGAGTGAAATCCCCATGCATAAGGCAAAACGCAGGACACCCAAGCTTGGTTTCTATCACAGAAAGCATGCAGCCAATTACAAAGCAGCATGTAAAGAGGTGGGAATTCAAATACTTCCTGCTTCCTCTGAGCTCTTTCTGAGCAGAAGAAAGGCTTTTTAAATCCGTGGCTTGGATTTCTCTCCCCCCCCCTTTTAGATTGTTCCATTTTTAGCTTTTTGTTCTTAAAATGCTTTTTTATGCAGCTATTTTTTGTTTGTTTGTTTGGAGGGGAGGGGGAATTTTCTCTCACAGTAAGCTCTACAAAGTAAGCCAATTACAAAGCAGCATTTCAAGGGGTGGGGACTTGATTTGAACATGGAGACTCCTGGTGCATAGATTCCTAACAGGAAAGTGTGGGTCCAGCAAGCAACGAACCTCAGGTAAAACTCCCATGCATAAACAACCTATGTCTTCCCACTGCAACTTAGACCCTCTCACCAGTGATCATTGGGGAATATGTGCTAGGAAACCCATTGTGCTGAGGCACCCAATGGAAATAGTTGATCCTGTCGATCCATCACTCCGTCACAGCCATTCTGTGATATAGATTGTTACAGATCCCTATTGTTAAGATTCCAAAAGTACCTACAGGCTCAAGAAGATGGGGATCCCGCTCTAACCACATTGCTGACTGTTTCATTGGCTTTGGAAGAAAGCACTTTTGCTAGAAGGTACTAGAATAGGGTTGCCAACCTCCAGGTACTAGCTGGAGATTTCCTGCTATTACAACTGATCTCCATCCAATAGATCAGAAAATTGCCACTTTGGCCATTGGACGCTATGGCATTGAGGTCCTTTCCCTCCCCAAACCCCTCCCTCCTCAGGCTCCACCCCAAAAACCTCCTGCTGGTGGTGAAGAGGGACCTGGCAACCCTATACTAGAACTACTAGGATTTAGTCTCAATTTTCTGTGTCGTTGTAGGTGTCTAGCCACAGCATCCAAAACACAGTTACATCCTTCCAATTACGTTGAAATCAGTGGCTTTATATCCCATTGTAAAGTTCTTAAAATGCAAATCACGGTTTCCTCCCCAAACCACTCTGTAATCTAAGCATACTGTTTGACATAAACAGTTAGTTCTGCACAATGCAGGCATTGAATGAATGTCAGCCAGTATAAGGGGAAAAAAATAGACTGTCCATCCATGTTACATCAAAACCAGCTATTAGCATTGTATACAGGCAGGGGATATATACCATTTCTTTAGGGATGCCAACCTCCAGGTCGGACCAGGGGATCCTCCGGAATTTTAGCTTCTCTGTAGACTACAGAGTTCAGTTCCCCTGAAGAAAAAATGGTTGCTTTGGAAGGTAGACTCTATAGCATTGTACCCCACTGAGGTCCCTGTCCTCCCCAGGCTCCACCCCCAAATCTCCAGGTCTTTCCCAACCTAGATCTGGAAACCTAACCCCCCCCCCCATTCCCTGCCAGCCGCCAGGGATGACCTGGCAGCCCTATATTTCTCCCGTAATCTTACATAAAGTAAGCATAAAATATATGCTATAAATTAAGTTCATTTTTACTTAAATGAGTAGCGCACACAGAGGCATTCACATATAAATGCATTATTGAATGCACATCATTTAATATTTTCAACTATGATATCAGATAGTAGTTGTAATGTGTATTAAGGGACTTCTTGTTTAACAGAAATAAAGGGAGAGTCATCAAGACTTTCATATTATTTAACGTCAATCTCCAGACCAATCACAGGAATGCACCACATTCAGTGAGAGACTACAAATAACAATGTCAGAAACCATAAAAGTGTACAATGAACAGATTATAATTTACTCATAACAGTGTGTAATAAACAGATTATAATTTACTCAGATTCCAGCCAGCGTCAACCTATAATTACCTGTAAACATTTCAGTGATTCGAAATAAACATTTGACTAAGTTCCAATAATTAATAATTTAGCTCCATCTTTGTTTAAATGTGTAATAAGGGATCTTCTTACACACACACACCCATTGTAATGACGATAGAGTTAGTTACTGGAGAAATGGCTGTTGCTACTTGTCATATTGTTTTGCAATTTTTATATACAAAATATTTCTCTGCTTTATGGCTCGGTATTAAATTTACAGCCACACTGAAACGCTAGGAAAATAAAGATGGCTGAACCGCAAGGACAATATGAAGGTCTGGGTAATAAAATTAATCGCTCCCTTCATGGCCAGGAGAGGAGAAAGCTATTAGGGAAAAATATTTGGAGGCTTGGAATTAGAAATAACAATAGATGTGGTGTTTTTCCCCACCCCCTTTCTGAGATTATATTGGTAGTTTCTGGAGTGAATTTCTACCTTTTTTTCAGGCTGGAAATGGTCCAATGGTCTAATACCAATTAATTGGATCAGCTCAAAATGACATTGGGGTTCTGTTTTAAGCCCTATTGATTTCAGTGAGAAAGGTAAGCTTATTTCTCATTGAAATCAGTGGAAATTGTAAATTTCAGGTTTCTGCACTGTACTATCTTGGTTTCTCATTTCATGTTCATAGAGATCTGATATGGAGCCCAAGAGCAAAATGTGAGACAACCCAGTGTCTTGGTTATCATATATTGGGGAAGAATGTTAAAAAAAATCTATAGCCAAGAGCTCAGAATGACTTACATATGGTTTCCTGGGCAGGTGTGATCATGGTCCCTTCTACACATCCATTCCATTCTTCATGCTCATGGACCAACAGGTCATAAGCACCCTTCTGCACATCCATCTTGCAGGCAGGCCCTCTTAGATATCTATGTAGCCCTTCAGCCATAAGCTATCACAATATCCAAATCTAAATGAACTGTGAAACTTAAAATCTACATTTGTTCTACAAGAAATCACCCAAACATGAGAAGTAAATAGAGTTAAATGCCTGCTGATGTGATTTACATACAAGATGCCTTCTATACAATGAACCACGTTTTTCTCCAAAATGTTCATAATAGATTGTAGCTGTCTGAACGGGAAGGTAGTTGCATTTTTGTTGTGCTAAATATATTGCTGATTTTTTAAAACATATTTTAATTGTTTTATATACCCTGAACCTAAAACAAAAAGACATTATTATCAATAGGGCTGAATAGCCAATGGCTGTTAAATCTCAGGAAAGGAAAAAGGGCTGGTAATAATTAAAAACAACAAAAAAAGATTTTTAAAATAAAAAATACCTCCTAGTACCAGTGATTGGAAGCAAGTAACTAGACATGTCTATGATTAGGTTGTCTATGACTAGGTAGTAGCTGGAGATCTCCTGCTATTACAACTGATCTCCAGCCAATAGAGATCAGTTCCCCTGGAGAAAATGGTTGCTTTGGCTATTGGACTCTATGGCATTGAAGTCCCCTCCACAAACCCTGCCCTCCTCAGGCTCTGCCCCCAAAACCTCCCACTGGTGGCGAAGTGGGACCTGGCAACCCTATCTATTTCCTTCATATCTCAGTTAGGTAAGTGGCTAGAAACAGCATGTAAGAGTAGTCCTTAAATTCTTATTGTGAGACTCTACAGTGCCATCAGTAACACCCTTCTACGTCTATTGAAGTCAGTGGGCTTAGAAAGGCATAACACTGCTTAGGGGGGCATGGCCAATGTTGCAGTTTACAGTTTAGATCAGCGTTTACCCATTTCCATTCAGAATGGCTTAGGATATAATGGTTGAGCTAAACACTATCTAATATAACAACCGATAAATCTATTTTTATTATATATTGTGCACAGTTGTATTTAAAAACACAGGGCCTAAAATACAGGCTCCCTAAAAAAAAAAAAAAACATAGTCTGTGTTTTAGGTCCTATGTTTTTAAATACAATTGTGCACAATATATAATAAAAATAGATTTATCGGTTGTTATATTAGATAGTGTTTAGCTCAACCCCTTTGGTTTCCCCTGACTTTTAGGTTGAGTTTCTTTGTTCCCCTTTTTTCTTCAGTTGAGGATATAATGGTTCCATTGTGTGATAGATTTACCATTAACTGTGTTCAAACTTTATTTCATTTGTTTACTCAGGGGATGGAAAACTGTGCAATTGAGATTTATAATGTCATCTTCCTCGCAGCCTCCCTTTTCTCTCTCATCTGTATTCGTCACTGATCCTATAAACATGGGCTGCCAGCCAACCCATCCTTTCAGAATTCCACGTTCCCTCCTCCCGCAGCCCCGTTATGCTGCATATCATCCCCCCCCCCAAAAAAAAAATCTACATGGTGCAGCCTCTGTACGGCTCTTACCCTCACATCTCGTTCATCACTGTGACACCAAACACTGCACAACTTCTTAGGAAGGAGAAAAAAAATAAGGTCATGGAATATGAAAGGGAAACGAGAAATAAACAACTTCCCAACAGAAGCAGCTGGGCTACACGACCCGGTGGGAGGTAAGACGGGAGCCAATTTCTCTGCCAGCAGCTGTGTTGAGCATAAAAGTACTTGATGGTCAAGTCCAGACCCTTTGGAGCTAGGAAGCAGGAGTAAAATCTTGGCTGTCTCGATTTCTTTCCTAGATAAACAAAAAAGACTAGGAAACACTAGGAAGGTCTGGGGGAGGGAAGAGTTGGGAAGCCTCAGTGTTTTCTCTGTGAATCAAAAGGGATTAATACGTAGCTGGGTATGTTTGTGAGAGGTGTTGTGGTTATTTGGACTCTGGATCGAGGTGTTGTATAATCAAGAAGAAATCTGTAAAGTGGCAGTGGAGATTGCCATCTGTATTTATGGGATATGTATGCTGCTATTTTGAGGTGTGACTTGTGCTATAGTGACTTGTGTGGAGATGGTAGGAATGCATTTTCAAATGTTGCTAGTACTCAGATGAATAGGGTTGCCAGCCCTGGGTTGGGAAATATCTAGGTCATTTATGCAGGGGTATTTAGCTCACTATCCCTGCTGGACTGCTTTGAGGCTTCCTTTACATTATTCACGATTTTACCAACCTTTAGAAGTCACTTCGGTCCTGCCTTCTTCTTCCTCCACAGTTCTAGGATGCTATTTTATAACAAATTTAAATTCTGCTTTGAGGCAAGAGCAAGGCATATTCCCGCCATTTCCATGCATAGTCCTAACTTTGGGGGTTTTCTCCCCATACCCATTCTGGCTTCTCCCTCCCATGTGTCTGTCCCTCCAATCCAACTCCTTCCCTGAAAGCGAAGCATAAAAGAAGAAGTGAAAGCTTCATGAAATGTGCAGGAAGACACCAACCGAAGAAATGCTGCAAAGGCTGGAAGGCAGCTTCCGGCAGGGAGCAGTTGAAGAAAGGGAGAAGGAATACCCAGCTTTGCAAAAGCACATGCACAGACAGGGAGCAGTCCCTTGAAGAGCTGACCCGCCCCCTCCAAGTAAACTGCAACAAGGCTGCGTTTTCAGGGGGAGGGACTCAGAAGGTCTGTGATTTACTAGGGATGCATAATTAATCACAATGTACTGCTGGAATTTCTTGCTGGGGGAGGAAGCCCTCATGCATATGATGTTTGAGAATTCGGATCAGAAAACTACAGCAAACCAAATACAAACCTCTTCTGCATAAATGACCCTAGAGGTGCTGGGGGGTGGAGCCTGGGTGGGATTTGGGGAGGGGGGGGCCTCAGCAGGTTATAATACCATAGAGTCCACCCTCCAAAACAGCCATTTGCTCCAGGGGAACTAATCTTGGTCATTAGGAGATCAATTGAAATAGTGGGAGATCTCCAGGTGCCACCTAGATGTTGGTAACCCTACAGATGCACACAAGGGCTCTGTAGATTCCTGCCACCCTCTAGAAATTAAATCTCTACAGCTCTCCAGAATTTCAGGCAGAGATCTTTCACATCACCTACTTCTTGCTCCAAATTTACAATAGCTTCACAGTCACACTGCAATATATTTGCCGACATCTCTGAACCACCTGATCCAATAGCAGTGCAATCCTATTTGGAGTTACAGGAGTCTAAATCCACTTAAATCAATGGATTTAGATTGGAGTAACTCTGCATAGAATGACACTGTAAATCAACTAGTTTTGATCTTCTCAACATGATTCAAGATTACCATCAATGCAAATTTTTGGCATACCAAGCCAGCTGACTGAAACATCATGTTTAAATAAATGGCAGTAACTAGACATTTATCTCGTGCTTCTGTGACCAGTTTATGAATGTTTGATACCATAATCTGACTACAATATGTGTACATAATTTTGTATATTTCTTTTATTAGCCTAGGCAAAACAATAACTGTTTTTTTTTTTTTTTAATGAGCGTTTAGGATCTTTTGTCCAACTACTGAAGCTATATAACAAGGGAACCTATGGCTTTGCATGTCTCACATTCTTATTTTTATATAAAATAATTCCCTTTTACTATTCTGTTATAGATAAGGCAGGCTGTCAAATATTCAACCGAACTCGTATTTACGCACACATCAATATGAACTTGAATAGCAACAAAAGGCTTGAGAAGTCTCATGTATATTTATCATTTGATCATGAAGAAACCTAGCTCTAGGAACACCTTGTCTGATAAATACTATTGCCAGAAGTAATCCCTTCCAATGAATTGTCATAATGTGCCCCTGAAAGTTCATTGGGCATAGTGCTGATATTATTTTCAGCATTATCCAAATTCTAACTATTTTAAAAGGGACGGTCTAAAGAGTTTGTTGAGGAGAAAAGAGAGCCACACTAAAAACAAAGCAAAAAACCTACTCGATAATCCTGAAGCCACAAAGCATACTAAGATGGGGGCTGAGGTGGCTACTGTTCGAAAACAGAAGATTCGGTCCTAGGTTAGGCTGCATTTAAATCCAGATCGCAGAAAAAAAGTTACACCGTTTTGCTAGCTAGAGAAGAAGGTAATATCTGTAAACGTGAGATAACCATCTCCTTTCTCCTCCACACACTCAGGGAGAAACCAGGGTAAAAGGCTGTTCCTGCCAGATTTTCACATGCCTCCCGCTCTGTTTTCCCCACCAGCTGAGACACGGGTAGCTCCTGATAGCTTGGAAGTGACAAGTCGGAAGCCAATTTTAAGTCCTCAAAGAAAGCTTCTGCCTTTTCAAAATGCACTTAAAGGGGGTGTCAGAAGAGCTGCCCCTCCTTTGCTAAAGAGGACGAGTGGGAAGAAACGGAAAGCGGTCCTTTTGTACTGGGGATTTCTTCCACTCTTCTCTAGAGAGTGAAGAAGAAAAACAGCTCACCTCGTATCTGGATTGGGTGGAAACAGAACAGGGTAATGAAAGAGAGAAACTGCTCCCCCATACACATGCACACACAATATGAAAGCTCCCGGTAGAGAAATACCTGCAGACTTTGGGTGTGGAGCCTAGGGTTGCCAGCCTCCATGTACAAGCTGGAGATCTCCTGCTATTAGAACTGATCTCCAGCTGATAGAGATCAGTTCACCTGGAGAAAATGGCTGCTTTGGCAATAGGACTCTATGGCATTGAAGTCCCACCCCTCCCCAAACCCAGGTTCCACCCCAAAAACCTCCCACCAGTGGCAAAGAGGGACCTGGTAACCGTAGTGGAGCCTGAGGAAGGCAAGGCAGGGTTTAAGGAGGGGAGGGACTTCAATGGAGTGTAAAACCATAGAATCCACCCTCCAAAGCAGCCATTTTCTCCAGTTGAACTGATCTCTGTCACCTGGAGATGAGTTGTAATCCCAGGATATTGCTATGAAAACGTCACCCTCTTTCTCCTACCATTTGGAAAAAGGAAAAAGCAAAAGGGATGATGCCTCCAGGAGGTGCCTGTTGGGGGCAAGTGCAGGACACCAAGTCTTCTTCCCTACTTTCAGCCCTCACCCTAGGGTTGCCAACCTCTAGGTGGCACCTGGATAGGGTTGCCAACCTCCGGGTACTAGTTAGAAATCTCCTGCTATTACAACTGATCTCCAGGAGATGAGTTCCCCTGGAGAAAATGGCTGCTTTGGCCATTGGACACTGTGGCACAGAAGTCCCTCCCCTCTCCAAACCCCACCCTCCTCAGGCTCCACCCCCAAAATCTCCAGGTATTTCTCAACTCAGAGCTGGCAACCCTACAATTCATCTCCAGGCAATAGAGATCAGTCCCCCTGGAGAAAACTGCTGCTTTGGAGGGTGGACTCAATGGCATTGTACCTTGAGGAGGTCCCTTCCCTTCTCAAATCCCACCCTCCATCAGTAGGGTTGCCAGCTCAAGGTTGGGAAATACCTGGAGATTTTGGGGAAGGAGCCTGAGGCGGGCGGGGTTGGGGAGGGGAGGGACTTCAATCCCATAGAGTCCAATTGCCAAAGTACCCATTTTTCTCCAGATGGACTGATCTCTATAGGCTGGAGATCAGTTGTACTAGCAGGAGATATCCAGCTACCACCTGGAGGTTGGAACCCTACTCCCAAGGCTCCACACCCACAATCTCCAGGTATTTCTCAACTCAGACCAGACAACCCTTCCTTGCCCACCCTCCTGGTGGCTGGGGGAAGTGCAGGAGAACCATGCCTCCATTTGGACACTTTCCCCAGGCAGGCTGCTGTACCATCAGCAAGCAAACATCTTTCAGCTCATGTGGAGTAGTGGGAACTCAAACCTGGTTCTGCTGGGATTTTCTGGTTTTATATTGGTTTTGTCACACTTGCTGGTTCTGTTTCTATTGGGAGGCTTTTGGCCAGTGATTGCTTGCTCTTGTGTGTTTGGCTATTCTTTGCCCTGGAGAAAGCATGGGAATTTTTTTCCTTATAGGAAACAATGGAGAGTGGGCTGGGGGCACCTTTTTCAGGGACCCAGCTGACTTGAAACTTGGGGTTTCTTTAGAGGACAATCAGCACCAGCGCTGCAGCAATGTTTATGTAATTTGGCCACACCTCCCTGAAAGATTCCCCTTAAGAAGAAGATGAAGAGTTGGTTTCTAATGCTGACTTTCTCTTCCACTTAAAGGAAGAATCGAACTGGCTTACAATCTCCTTCCCTTCCCCACCCCACAACAGACACCTTGTGAGGTAGGTGGGGCTGAGAGAGTTCAGAGAGAACTGCGACTAGCTTGGGTCACCCAGCTGGCTTCACGTGTAGGAGTAGGAAAACAAATCCAGTTCACCAGATTAGAGTCCACCGCTCTGAACCACTACACCACTCTGGAAGGGCTGTGGTTGGGCCAGGCAAGTTGGCTGGTTGTCAGATAGGATGGGGAACAAGGTGGCAGTGCACATGCACACACACACACACACACAAACACTTGGCATTTTGAAGATGGGCAGCACTGTACGTTGGCCTCCATAGTGTCTATTGAACTGAAATTGCTCCTGCTGGCCAATTTCGTTTGGTGGACAAAAGGAACTCATGGCGGGAGTTTGCTCACCAGTACCAGGAACCTGGGAACCTAATTATGATTCAAACAGATGCACGAATCCCACCTCAGAAATGTTAGGAATATTATGAAAACAGTTTTTGTTTTCCTTGAATATTTTGCTTGAGGAGAAACCTCTAAATTTCTTCTCACTTTGCTTCAGGGGAAAAAAAATGTGACAACTCTCTAGGCATGTGCAGACTTCCCTCAAAATCCCTCTGATATTTCCCTACAGGAGGCACCCCAGTTTTCCCTTTAAATCTCGTTCTAGGGGGAAATTCGGTGACAGAGAAAACAAAATCATAGCTTTATCACCGTTTCCAGTACAAGTGTCAACTAACTCTTGCAAATGTCCTATTTTGCATAAGTGTAAAGTCTGTACATGAGTACTGCTCTATTGTACTGCATGTACAATGTCTAGAGTATGAAGCGGGAGGGGGAGAAAGGGGGAGCCAGGAAGGCAGAGATGTGAATCAAATGAACACACGGGTGGGGGTGGGGGATAAGATATTCAGAAATCAGACAGAACTAAGTCACGCTGAGAATAAAACAAATTCTAGATTAATGCAAACAGCAGGAAAAAACAGAGAGGGTCTGCTGAGAATAATAATCAGCCATGTGAGTATCTCAGAAAGGGGAAAGTGTGTTTAGTCTCAGGGATGTTACTATGGGCTGTCAAGTATAAATACAGCATTGTGACTTCACAGAGCTCAGCGCTGTCTTAAGTCACTGCTGTTTCTTACGTCGGGCTGTAATGTGAAATGATTCATAGACTCCAGAGTAAGACAGGAAAGTACATTAGAAATGAAACCGAATTGTGGAGGAGGACACCTGAAAGACACATCCGTTATAACCCCGAAAGAAAGGGGGTTATTTAGGGCACAATTAGAAAATAAAAGTGAGCGGCACTAAAGTAACAGCAGCATGATAAAACAGTGGCCCATTGGCATCTTGAAGACTGACAACATCTGATTCCAGCATAACAGTTGTTCTGCTATTGCATGTGTGTAGGGGGTAGAAACCCTTGCAAATGTAAATTGTATATTCATAGGGTTGCCAACTTCCAGATGGTGGCTGGATATTTCCTGGGATTACAACTGATCTCCGGGCGACAAGGATCAGTTCCCCTGGAGAAAATGGCGGCTTCGAAAGGCGGACTCTATGGCATCGAAGTCCCTCCCCTCCCCAAACCCCACCCTCCTCAGGCTCCACCCCAAAAACCTCCCCCTGGTGGTGAAGAGGGACCTGGCAACCCTATTTATAAGTGATCTAAAGTTTTTTCATCCAACTTCAAGCCCTTATTGATTCCAGAATAACTTGAAGGACTGCCAGGTAGCCCTTGTCAACGGGCAGGGGATGGGGGGAGCTTACCGGCAACAGACTGAGGCCTTGGAGGCACTCTGGTATTTGAGCAAAAACTCTATGGTAGAAGCCACTTTTACCATAGAGTTTTTGCCAAAATACCAGAGTGCCCATACATTGCCGGTGATGTGATGATGTCACTTCCGGCAAGCGCCAGAAGTGACACTGACGTGCCGCCAGCAGCAGAGGTCTAGGCTTCAGTTTGCCACTGGCTCCAAAGTGGGGGATCCCCTGTCCCAGAGGGGATCTGGCGACCCTAACTCTGTGATACCTTTACCTCCCCTCCCCTGCCCCCACCCAAAACGGGCCCATCAGAGTGGTGGCCCTTAGGAGTCCTGGCTTGGAAGAGTGGTCCTTTCCTTCAAAACTATCCCATGACAACATAGGAAGTCTGCAGTGTAGGCCACAAAACCCATGCTGAAATATCAGCTGTCCACTGATTATCATAATTCCTGTATGGTTTCATGGGAGCCACACTTTTTGTCTATGCCTAAAGACTTCAGGTCATAGGCTGGTCTGCAATCTGAACATGTGGAAAGGTGTGTGAGCGCCCCCCCCCCCACCATTACATTTGCAAATAAGGCTATTTGCTTTGATATGTATTTTTACTAGCTTACTTGCAAACATACACATTACTGACTGGTGACACATCACTGACTTGAAAGAAAAGAAGAGGATCAACTGTCTTCCAACAGAAGAAAACTTCCTCTTTCAATCATCCAGAAGCTATTCTTTCCTCAGGTGAACAGGCAAATAGCAAGCCTGCTCTAAATAAATAAGCAAGCAAGTTTTATTTAATGAAACTGAATTTTGCCTTAATGTCAAGGGGTAACATAGTAGGGGACGGAGAGTTAGTAATCTTTTTTTAATCTGTTTTGTTCATTTGACTTGTTTTATTAGACCACACATATTTTAATGCATTCTTCTTTCCCACCAGCCTTTGAGGATGAGACAGGGTACAAATTAAACAGAGGATGTAAGGAAGGAAGATGGGGAGGGAGAGTGCAAAGTCAAAAGCAAATGTGTGTATTAGAGATAGGGTTGCCAGGTCCCACTTTGCCACCGGAGGGAGGTTTTTGGGGCAGAGCCTGAGGAGGGCAGGGTTTGGGAAGGAGAGGGACTTCAATGCCATAGAGTCCAATTGCCAAAGCAGCCATTTTCTCCAGGTGAACCAATCTCTATCAGCTGGAGATCAGTTGTAATAGCAGGAGATCTATTACCTGGAGGTTGGCAACCATAGCTCTGCCGATGCCTTTGCATTCCCACGAGTGGGGCTCTTGTAAGGTTGCCAGATCCCTCTTTGCCACTGGTGGGAGGTTTCTGGGGGTGGAGCCTGAGGAGGCTGGGGTTTGGGGAGGGGAGGGACTTCAATGCTGTAGAGTCCAATTGCTAAAGCGGCCATTTTCTCCAGGTGATCTGATCTCTATCGGCTGGAGATCAGTTGTAATAGCAAGGGATGATCTCCAGCCACTACCTGGAGGTTGTCAAACCTTGGCTCTTGGCTGCTTTAATTGATGGTGAGAACTTGAATTCAGGCGCTAGACTTTGCCAAGCCTCCACTCAATGACCAGCTTCAGACCGTGCAGTGGCTTAAATCCTTTGTAGCCTTGATATCAAGCCTGAAATTAGAGCAGGAAGTCATAAGCGCTCTCCGTTTCCAAATGCCATATGCCACCATATGAGAACAACAGGATGTGTTTCAATACGAGACAGAACAGGCAGCTTGTTTGCTGCCAGCCGTTGGCTGCAGAACTCTGGCCACCTGCTCAGAGTAGGCCCGTTGGGCAGATCGTTGCCTTAGACCACTGGCAACCGGTGCCATCTTGGGGTTTCAAAAGCAGAGGGTCTCCTTTAGGAAATAACACAGGCACCGCCCCAACCTTTTTACGCATTCGCAAACACCAAAGATTTCAAAACCTCAAACATTAAACATAAGCTCTTTACATAAAATATTCATGTAACATTTTGTGAAGTATTTGAAATGCAAAGCTGTGTGCTTCTCTGTGGCTTATATTCTGGGTTTACTAAATTATGTGACACTTGATTATTACTGTAATAAACACACTCGTTGGTTCTTGTAGGTTATCCGGGCTGTGTGACCGTGGTCTTGGTATTTTCTTTCCTGACGTTTCGCCAGCAGCTGTGGCAGAGACACTGTCCTTCAGTGTGACTCCTCTGAAGATGCCTGCCACAGCTGCTGTCGAAACGTCAGGAAAGAAAATACCAAGACCACGGTCACACAGCCCGGATAACCCACAAGAACCGATGCACTCTGACCGTGAAAGCCTTCGACAATATTTTAAACGCACTCGTTGTTCAGCATGTGTTCTGTAAAGCTGGAGACCCACGTTTGAACCCCCATTCTGCCTTGGGAGATGTTGGGCCAGTCACACCCTCTCAGCCTAGTCTACCTCACAGGGCAGTTGTGAGAATAAAATGGAGAATGATGTAAGGCACTTTGGGTCCTCATTGGATTGAAGGTTGGGGTATAAATGAATAAGTAAATAATATAAATGAATAAAACATCTTGTATTATACAGGTTGAGTATCCCTTATCTGGAATGCTTGGGATCAGAAGTGGTCTATATTTCAGATATTTCCATATTTTGGAATATTTTGGAAGTTTGCATTTACATAATGAGATATCTTGGGGATGGGACCCAAGTCTAAACACAAAATTCATTTATGTTTTATATATATTATATATGCTTTGTACGCATAGCCTGAATGTAATTCTAAACAATATTTTTTTAATAATTTTGTGGACATTGAACCATCAGTGGCGCTGCTGAGGGCCTGTGAGTAAGGCCTGCATGCCGGCTCAAAAGGTCCGGTTTTCAGATCAGTCTGGATATCAGATGTCCGGATAAGGGATACTCAACCTGTACTGCCAAAGTCAACTTGTTATTGTGCACATACCTGTGATTTTGCCATACGTGCCATATCTTCTTTTAACAGTCCATTCATGCATGGTTTCTCATCATTCTGCTATAGCAACTTGAAAAGAAGAAGAAGAGTTGGTTTTTACATTCCGACTTCCTCTACCACTTAAGGGAGAATCAAACCAGCTTGCAATCACCTTCCCTTCCCCTCCCTACAACAGACACCCTGTGAGGTAGGTGGGGCTGAGTGTGACTAGCCCAAGGTCACCCAGCTGGCTCTGTGTGTAGAAGTGGGGAAACCAACCCGGTTCACCAGCTTAGCCTCTGCCACTCATGTGGAGGAGAGGGGAATCCAACCAGGTTCTCCAGATCAGACTCCACCGCTCCAAACCACCGCTCTTAACCACTACACCACGCTGGCTCTCAGGAGGGCAGGGTTTTGGGAGGGGAGGGACTTCAATGCCAATAGAGTCCAATTGCCAAAGCGGCCATTTTCTCCAGGGGAACTGATCTCTATCGGCTGGAAATCAACCTGGTGGCTGGCAACCCTAGGGGTCCCCAACCTTTTTCAGCCTGCGGGCACATTTGGAATGCTGACACGGGATGGTGGGTGCAGCCACAATATGGCTGGCATGGGAGGAAGAGCCAAATGTCAGGGAGTGTGGTCATATGTATCTCTGAAAATAGCATTTCAGACAGAAGCTCTGTTTAACAGGATGCCTTTTAAAATTAACATATTGTTTTGAATGATTTTCTTGCATACACACAAACTAAGTATTACATGAGCAAGCTACAAACCCTCATTTGGCTGTATCTGTCTTCCTTTGCAGGCATCTAACACACACACTTACAGAAAAAGGGGGAGAAATGCTTCTCCTGGCTTTTTCTTAGCTCTAGATGAGCCCTTCTCTCATGAGCCCAGACATTTTCAGCCTGCACTATTGCTTTGAATAGTAACCGTTGGGGCTGAAAGGCTGGTCAGAGCCCTTTGCAGATGTGATGTGTACAGTAAGAGAGGGGCATACTGGTCAGATTTTGATAGGGACATCAATGATTTTTGAAGAGTTCCCAAAATATATATTACAACATATTACCAACACTCAAAATATATTGCTTAAAATGAATGTGAACACAATATTAAAACACCACAGCAAAGACCCACATAATCTTTAACACCACAGCGCCCACCAAGAAGCAAAGTTGGGTGAAATAAGACTATTCTCTGGTCTTTTGTGCATGGCTGTTTCACTCACCGTCACCGCTCTGACGACTTCGGGTCTTTGTGTTGATTATGCATGCCATTTCCAACTGTCAAGAGGTCACCTTGCTCTCCCCCTGCATTTCCCTGCATTTTGCTAGTGTTTTCTGCAACCTGTTTTATCTCAAATTTAAAAACCCGGAAAAACACACAGGGAAAAGGCAGGGAGAGAGCGAGGCGACCTGTGATGGTCGAAAACGGCATGCATAATCAACAGAAAGACCCAAAGCTGTCGGAGGGGTGATGGCGAGGGAAACAGCCATGTATAAAAGAACTCAGTTTGCATGTAAATCTAAGGAAGACTGCAAGTAGATCTCCTTTTTTTAGACTGCCCTCTTTTCTCCCTCCATTATAATCTGATGTCAATAGTGCGAGATTCCCTATCCACACACACACACACACACACCTCACACATAAAAAGCCACAAAGCCTTCAGCCCTGTTTTGGAGCTCAGGATGAGAGAGGAGAAGAACTTTAAATGATAAACTCCCATTCAGGACAGTCAGCCAGCTTCCCTCCTAGGTGTTGGAGAGACAGGATTTATTCCCCCTTCTTTGACCTACCCAGCCTCCTGGACTGAAGGAGCTGGATGACTGGGGGGGGGGGACTTTGGGGGACTTTGCCGGTGATGTGATGATGTCACTTCGGGTGCTTGCTTTGCTCCCCAGGCGGCTACAGCAGCCGCACAGGAACAAGACAACACCAACATGTTTGAGCAGGAATGACTTCTCTTTTCCTGTGCAGAAACAGATACCAAAATGGTGGCATGCCAAGCCCTTTTTAGGTACTTGGATTCACCTGGGATCACAGGGGAAGCAGTGCCATTGGCCCAAACTGGTGCACTAGAAGCAATCTCATGGCCATTGGATTAAACTTCAGGTTTTGGCTGCTCGTCGCTGGATTTGGGAACTGCATTGTGATTAGTGGAACTCTAGGATTTGTGTTTCCATTCCTGCCAAAGTCAGAATCCAAGCTGCTGTTGGATAATTCATACTTTCTTTTGTGAGGGATGGTAATGAGGGATGCATCTAGGTCACTGGTTCCCAACCGGGGGTCTGTGGACCCCCAGGGGTCCGCGAGAACTAAATTAAGGTCCGCGAAACAAAGTTATAAACCCATAATAAATTAACATTTTCAATTAAAAGTTCTCTATTATAAATATATATATATATTCAAATATTATTCTAAGTTTAATGTTTAACTAACAGTTATGATTAAAGTTTATTTTCAAATTCTCGGAATTTTTTTTTTTGAACCTTGGGGTCCCTGCACCGAACAAAAAAATCCTAGTGGTCCCTGGTCAAAAAAAGGTTGGGAACCACTGATCTAGGTGATGTAACAGGAAGGGGAGATGAGCCTCGTTTGAGCTGATTGAGCCAGCTGGGCGGTAGGCAAGACCAATGCCTGCCTGCAGCGGTTCAGGAGATGAGTAGGTGGTCCTTCCCATACTCTAGATCAGGTTTCCGGCAAACTCTGTAGTCTAAGGCAGATTCTGAGAGGGTGGATTGTTGTCCTGAAAATGTAGGTTGCTATTGCCAGGGAGTGATGAGTTTTGGAGGGCCACCGAGTAGAACCTTGATTAACATGTCCTGGGGTTTTCATGGCAGCCAAACTACTTCCACTTGAAAGTTTCAGGGCTGGTGCACACCTTAACGAAGAGACTCTAATTCAGTATCAAAAGATGGATTCCCTTAGGGGTGCGAAGACGCCGGTCTCAGTTTGTATGGGTGTGTGTGGGGTTGGGAGTAATACCCTCCCTCATGAGTGGTTACAGGTTCCTGGCTTGTATAATAAACTGACAGCATGCGGGGTGGGGGGGGACACCCTATGATGGTATACTCATTGGATAATTGGACTGATACATACAAACTTAAAGATGTGCCCTGCTCTCCTGAGAAATCATGCTAACCTAATTGGAATTCTTTTTAACTTTACTTTGAAATCCTTACAGATATTCTGCCAGATAATCAGGCTCCAAATCTGCCTCAATATAAATTTTTTAACACAGTGGGTCTAAAACCTATGATCCCTTGCCTCTTCCCTGGAACCCAAAACTCCCCACCCCCAATTTGATACAGATTCCTTTAGTTTATCATGATATTCCTACAGATATTTAAATCAAGATGAGCTTTCCTTTCAAAGTTGCTGTAGGCAAAATCTAATGTTAACTTTTTATGTAGTATTATTTAGAAACCCACCCCCATCTGAAACATATACACTCTTTATCTACCTTTGTAGCTGATATTATGTAGTGGTTAAGGTGTCGGATTGGGACTTGGGAAACCTGGGTTTGAATCCCCACTCTGCCATGGAAACGTGCTGGGTGACCTTGGGCCAGCCAGACACTCTCAGTCTGAACCCTGGCAAGTATCTGGATGGGAGACCTCCAAGGAATACCAGGGTCGTGACATGGAGGCAGGCAATGGCAAACCACCTCCAAATGTCTCTTGCCTAGAAAACCCTATGGGGTCGCCATAAGTCAGCTGTGACTTGATGACAAAAAATAATAATGATGGATAACTATTGGTAAACCCTCTAACAGTGCCCTCCTAAGAACACATGAAGCTGCTATACACTGAATCAGACCCTTGGTCCATCAAAGTCAGTATTGTCCACTCAGACCGGCAGTGGCTCTACAGGGTCTCAAGCACAGGTCTTCCACATCCCCTACTTGCCTAGTCCCTTTAACTGGAGATGCCGGGGATTGAACCTGGGACCTGCAGCATGCCAAGCAGAGGCTCTACCACTGAGCCATGCCCCCTCCCCAAGAAGAGCAACATCCTACTAAGTCTATTGAAGTCGATAGGCTTAGAAGGGTGTAACGTTACTTTGGATTACACTGTTAAAACACTTTCTTGCTGGCACAGCAAATCAGAGCTGTGAGTCCCTCAGAGGGAATATTTCCATTATTGAGTATTCTGCCTTGATCTCAGTGCATATCCACAAGACAGCAGGAGCAAGTGGTTGTCCTATTCATTTCCTTAAACAGTAATTAAGATGCACATGAGAGGACGCTTGCCTGAATAAAGGACACAGTACTTGTTATCTGTCACTGCACAACAGAAGCTAAACATGAGGATTAATTCCCTTTTGTCATCTGCTATTTCTTCTAATTGAGATCTCTTCCCTCCCTCCATTGTTTTAAATTTGGGACTAAAATAATAATAATATTTTTTTCCCTAAATCAAAATTGACAATGGCTAGTTGACTGAGGAAGATAGTCTTTTTAATTAAAAAATTCTGTCCACTTGTACAAAATGATATAATTTCTGCTTCCATGCCAAAGCCCAGAATCTGTTTTGATGTAACCAGTTGATATGATGATTGACACTCTGGCTCATTTTTTAGAGGTTTCTATTGGCTTTTATTGCTTTTTTTTTTTACCACAGCAATGACAAAGAAACAAGTCCCAGCTGCTAGACCAGGTATCAATTTCTGTGAGTGATTATTAGGTTTCCATTTTACAAGACTTTTTTTTTGTATGTTAGGAGTCCCTAAAATCATCCAAGGAGAAGATGATGTTAATTAATGAAAATAAATAAATAACCTATTTGAAATAGACAAGTCTCATAATTTTCCTCTGGTCCCCTGTTCTGTTGTAAACAGCCAATTATACTTCATACTTAATTTATTGCTTTTTATTTGTTTAATTTTTTTATTGTTTGCATGGAGAAATGCTATCCATCCAAGAATTCATTCTGATATTTCAGTTATTGTGACAGTTCTCTGTCCATGTACCAGAGGCCAGTTACAAACTAGCAGGTGGCAGAAAAGAGGGGGATGAAGAAAGGAGCCAGCCAGCCCCAACCACAGAACATTCAAGCTCTTACTACCTCACACTCTGCTGCCAAGGGGCAGAGACTGCTATAAGGCAAATTGCTAGAACGTGTTTTCTTCCTTTTTGGAGCATGAAGATGCCTGGGTGGGATGGACTCCCCAAAGTAGATCATGAATTAGCGGAAAATAGCAACCAAAATTATCAGGGGGCTAGAGCACCTGCCCTACGAGGAGCGGTTAAAATACTTAGGACTGTTTAGATTAGAAAGAAGGGGAGACATGAGGGAGGTCTATACAATTATGCATGGTCTGGAGAGAGTGCACAGGAATAAGCTTTTCTCCCTCTCTCATAATACTAGAGCGCGGGGTCATCTGCTGAAGCTGAAGGGTGAGAGATTCAAAACAGACAAAAGGAAGTATTTCTTCACACAACGCATAGTTAAATTGTGGAACTCCCTGCCCCAGGATGTGGTGATGGCTGCCAACTTGGAAGGCTTTAAGAGGGGAGTGGATATATTCATAAAGGATAAGGCTATCCATGGCTACTAGTCAAACTAGTTCTCCCCAGGATCAGAGGAGCATGCCTATCATATTAGGTGCCATGGAAGACAGGCAGGATAATGCTGCTGCAGTCATCTTGTTTGTGGGCTTCCTAGAGTCACCTAGTTGGCCACTGTGTGAACAGATTGCTGGACTTGATGGGCCTGGGTCTGATCTACCAGTGCTTTTCTTATATTCTTATGACATGAGAAATAAGCTCTCTCTTCCATTTTGGATGAGCACAAGCCATGATAGACTAAGCGTTTACACAGGGACTCCCATCTTGTCCACACACCAAAGCCAATGGAAAAAAGACCCAACAATAAGAAGTAAGGTAATAATGAACTTTAAACTACTGCAACTTCAAGTAAAGCCAGCTTGTTCTAAATTAAATATAATTTAGGAAGTACACAGTGTAGGGAAGGAGGATTGTGTATTTTCACTTTTTCTTTGTTCCCTTACTCAGCCCAAAAAATTGGAATGAACATGTGTACTCTTTTATTCATTTACTAAACTTTCATATATGTTGAATGTTGGAAACACAACACTCCCAATTGGTCTTGCTATCTCAAGTGTTGTAGTGGTGAGGTCAGTGGGCCAGTTCTCCATCCCTGGAGTGTGATAGCTTGAATGTGCCGAGTTGAGGTAGATCCTCCCCACGCTAGACTGTGGAGTGAAGCGGACAGGTGCAGCAACTAGGAAGAGTCTTTAAATGGCAACACAGATACAGAATGCTAGATGTACAACACCGTTTCACAGGAGATGCTCTCAGGGTCATTGGTGGCAGCATGTACCCATTTTATTTTGCCACCCCTGGGGAGAAAGGGAAAAGATGGCATCATCAGCCATAGATGTGGGATGGACATGGAGCTTTTCTGGTCTCTCTGGGACCAACTATAAGGAACAGGAGCACCTTCACAATTCCTTCACAATTTGCTTGTTAATCCTATGTTCACTAGTGACCACAGACAAGCAGCCAACAAGCAGAGTATACCATTTAGGGCAGCTTGTGCATGCTATTGCTTTATGGGAAATATCTGTGTAGAGGGGGAAGTATGAAGGCAATCTAGATTGTCTTTCTCCACACCAAGGCCTGGATTTAGCCAGCTTTTTTACTCAATAACTAATTCCCTGCTCTACTATAGATTCCATCCCACAAGGTTTGTCTATGCATATCTTATGATCTACCATGTAGCTTCTTGGGTGGTTCATGTCCCGTTTTCACCAGCAAAAAAGCTAGTTGGACCCAGTCTCACATGTGAATTCAAAAAGGTTTACACCCATCAAAATGGGAATAGAATGGAGAATACCGTGAAGTCATAGCCCACTTATGGTGATTAGGATTCCAACCTCCAGGTGGGACCTAGAGATTCCCCAGAATTGCAGCTCATAGATGCTTTGGAGGGAGAAGTCTATGGCATTGTACCCTGCTGAGGTCCCTGTCCTCCCCAGGCTCCATCCCCAAATCTCCAGGATTTTCCCAACCTGGATCTCGCAACCCTACCTCCCCTTTCCCCACCAGTGGCTGGGGGAGACCTGGCAACCCTTTAAATGGTGACAATGTAAGATTTTCAGGGTAAGAGACAAACAGAGGTCGTTTGCCATTGACTGTCTCGGTGTAGCAACCCTGGACTTCCTTGGTGGTCTCCCATTCAAGTGCTAATGAAGGCCAACCCTGCTTATCTTCCAAGGTCTGACATAATCAGGATAGCCTGGGCCATCCAGGTCTGGGCACACACATCAGAAACACATCCACAAAACCAATGTGAATGTCTCCACAGAGACCCAATATTAACTCCTTAAAACCACCCATCTCTAGCAAAACTAGCTTGGGTGTGAACGAATGTGTGTGCATATTTTCTCATGATCTTACCACAAGACACCCCTCAATGTTTCCATATTTATCAGTGTTGGGGGGGTGGGGGTGGAGCAGCAACCGGAACTCTCTCGTATGTCTAATCCGAGTCCCCATGATGGCCCATTGTTTGTTCTCCTCCATCTTTTACCATTGGCCTCCTATGGCAACTGAAAGATGAAGAGACAATTATGACCTGAGCACTGGGGAGAAGGCAGGAATCGGGATGTGGTACATGCAGGGAGCTCTATCAGCGAGGGGGAGAGATTGCATGTCTTGGATCACCAGTACTTTGCTACGGCACAAGGAGCCTTCCACTGACACAGAGGACTCTCCCACTGGTAGAAGAGCCTCTTGCATCAGTAGAAGGGCCACTGTGCTAGTGGAAAGTGACATTGGTTGTTTATGCATGGGTACTTTCACTCACATTCACCCCCCCCCCCATCTGTCTTGGTTGTTCCTTGGAGTTATGCATGAGTTTTCCATCCATTAGAAATGATCTCACTGCCAGACCTCACAAAGCCTGGGACTTCCCATTCCTCTGTTAAGCCAATTCTTTCCTCTCCCCATAGCTCAGCCTTGATGAAATCCCCGTGCATAAGGTAAAGCATGGAACACAGAAGCTTGATTTCTCTCACAGCACACAGACAGCCAATTACAAAGCAGCATGTCAAGGGGCAGGGATTCAAATACTTCCTGCTTCCTCTGAGTTCTTTTTGAGCAGAAGGCTTTTAAAAACGAGGCTTAAGTCCCCCACCCCAGTTCCTTTCAAATAGCTCCATTTTCTTTGTTGTTGTTGTTCTTAAAATGCTTTTTAATGCGGCAATTGGGTTTTTGGGGGGTGGAAATTACAAAGCAGCATTTCAAGGGGCGGGGATTCAAATACTTCCTGATTTGAGCTTGAAGACTGCTGGTGCATAGACTCCCAACAGGAAAGTGTGGATCCAGCGAGCAACGAACCTCAGGTAAAACTCACCTGCATAAACAACCATTGTTAGTGGAACAAATCCATGACATCCCATATTTTGAATGTTTCTCCAGCTGTCTGTCTGGATGACTGAAATCCCCCAGTTTTCCTAATGACCTCCATGGGATTGGGTTATACTTTACAACAAGTACAGAAGACTTTAATAGATTATGCATTCATTGCTGCAAATATTCCTTCTCTTCTTTATTTCCTTCCACTTTGTTTTAATGATGGGGAAGGGGGAGGGAGAGAGAGAGAGAGAGAATCAGCCCAACTCCCAAAGTGGCAAACCATTTAAATGTGAAATCTATTTAATGTCAAGGTTTAATGCACCACTGTGTATCTGCTGTTTTCTGGTGTACTACACATATCATGAATGTAATAAATCATTTTGCTATTGCTGATGAGTTATAAATGCTCACTGTGTCACGACAAACAATTGTTTCCTGCCCAAAACTGATGGCTGCTATTACCTGGCAGGCCCCTCACAGTTTGTAAATGAGAGGAAAAGTGTCAAATACAATCACGGAAAGGGAGCTGCACTCCTGGAGTGATTGATCAGTTTTTAATTACAAATCAAATTTTAATTCAGCTGCTCGGTTCGCTCAAGTATAACTTATGAAATTTTATATATAAAATATTCATATGGATAATAATTGAGTTTGTAGTGCTGGTGGGTCCCTTTGCTCAGAGATGCAAAATAGTTTTCACAGTCAGGATTGTGAGTTTTGTAAGCGGTGCCCACATGCCAGAAATCAGAGAAGCTGCTAACCGAAAGGGGGAAGGGCTAAAGTCAGTGTTGGCCTAGGGCCAGACTTTAAATGTTGGGCCAGTGTTGAGCCTATGGCCACTTTGGCGATTGGACTCTATGACATTGAAGTCCCTCCCCTCTCCAAACCCTGCCTTTCTCAGGCTCCATCCTCAAAATCTCCAGGCATTTCCCAACCCGGTCCTGGCAACCCTACCCCATCATATCCACTTGGGGAGTCATTGATTCCCCCCACTTGCAGCAGGCATCTGAGAGGCAGTATTGTCTCTCAGGAGCAGCACCATGGGGGACATTTTGGGCAAGGAGGGAAAAGTCACATTCTGTGGGTGGATTTTCAGCAGGGCCCAAGTCACAGCTCAGTTCTGTCAAAACATTGTCAGCCTTTCAACATCATGGTTTAGCCTGAAGCAATATTTATTTCTTTGCAATGAAAAGTTCACCTGATTTCCTACACACATAAAGCTGTTTTTAATGACACAAGATGTTGTCCATTAGCAGCCCTAGTCCATCCCTCACTTTCCCCATTGAAGCAAAACCCTGCATGGCTGCACTTAAAAGCCTAGCTGGACATTACGTGTGACAGGAGTGCCTGACAGTAACTGTTGTGCTGCAGGCGGAGAGTGAGGGCCAGAGGCTCAAAGCATAGTCTGGGAAGCAGTCCAAGGTCATACACAATTCAGATAGAGTCCAAGATACCAATACAAATGAGAGCAGTTAAAAGTGTGAGTCAGGATCAGTCCAAAAAGTCAGGATACCAGGAATCTAAAGTATAGCAGGGAGACAATACACAGGAAGGATGGTGACTAGTTGCTTGCACAACAGCCAAGCCTGACTTCCCTGGGGGGAACCAGCTGTTGCTTGTTATCCCATCTCAGCATTGCCTGCCTGGTGAAGCTCATTAATCTTACCACTGTCAGCAGGGATTGCTCCTCACTGGGCCTGCAGTCTAGCACTCTTTCTTTGCTCATGTAGCTGTGTCCTGAGCCTCTGCTCCAGCAGCTTGGGGGGGGGGGCTGTCTGGTGACCCAGCCTGTGGCTGGACCTCTGACACAGGTGAGTTTCCTGTGCTGGGTGGCTGTAGACATGGGGAAGACCCGTCTGCCTGAGGCGTCTCTCCCTGTGGCTGCTCAGCCTGCTGCTGCTCCTCTCCTTCATAGCCTTCAGCTTCAAGGTCTTCGTTGAGGAAGCCCCAGCAGGCTGATAGTAACTTACCATCACATGTATGAACTTGGTCACATATAGGGTTGCCAACCTCCAGGTAGTAGCTAGAGATCTACTGCTATTACAACTGATCTCCAGCCGATAGAGATCAGTTCACCTGGAGAAAATGGCAATTGGACTCTATGACATTGAAGTCCCTTCCCTCCCCAAACCCCACCCTCCTCAGGCTCCACCCCAAAAATCTACAGACATTTCTCAACCTAGTGCGGGCAATCCTAGTAACTTACCTTGAAAAGCGCTCCTTAGCTCTGCTCTGAAGCACTGAAGGGGTGGGGGGGAGAGGCTTCTAGTTTCCTGCCTGTGCCATTTTCCCAAGTGAAAACATCTGCAGGTTGGAGTCTGTTTGCACATTTCTCTGGCTCCTTCCTCCCCCTTGCTAAGGTTGCCAACATCTACATGAGGCCTGGAGATCACACAGAATTACACCTGCTTTCCAGACAACATGTATGATTTCCCCTGGAGAAAATGGCAGCTTTGGAGGGTGGATTCCATGCCATTATACCTAGAGCATTATACCTGCTTAGGTCCCACCCCTCCCCAAACCCTGCCCTCTCCAGGTTCCACCCCAGGAATTTTCCAACCCAGAACTGGCAACCTAACCCCTTCCCGTAGAGCCAAACAGAGCAATGGAGCGCTTTCAAGTTATGTTACTCAGTTCATATGTGTGCCACCGAGTCAGGTTGGTCAACTGGGTCCTGCCTTGTATCATGTGTAATGTGTAATTTGGCACTGAATCAGTAGTCTATCACAAGATAAGCAACCTTGATAAGTCCTGACTCAAACTTCCATCCTGGCAACTGGGGGGTGGGGGAAGGAATCTTACTAGCTCAGGGCTATGGCTTAATGTTCGTACAATCATACTTCTAAAAAAACAGCAGAACTTTTTTAATCTAAAAAGAAATGAAACTCCACAGCAGGAGGAAGATTCTATATAAGAAAAATCTGTTTTAGTGGAATGTTCCTTATTTGGGCATACCTTGCTCATTCTGCAAGGTCTAAATACAGAGATTATGGATCTGATTAGTACCTTTATAAGTGAACACTTTATTGCCAACACCTGAAATGAATTCATTCGTCATCACTGTATCTTCTAAGAGTTCTGTTAGACTTGAATTAACTCTGATGCTGGAAGATAGATCATTTCCCCCTAAAAAATATTTCTGATAAAAAATGACTTGAGACCTAAAACAACATTAACTAGAGGACTACTCTTCTTTCCTTATCACCCTCTCTGTCATTACCAAAACAAAGTTATAGCGAAAGAAAGGATGAGACCACAATTATCCTAGTTTTAAAGTGCTTTGCTGTTAGATCCTCTGCAGCATTTTATAGATGGAAAAGAAGATGCTCTTGCTATTCTCACACCAAGGAACAGTTCTTGAGAGCAGTCTGCTTCCCACATGCTATCAACACAGTACTCAAGACATTTTTTTATTCTGTAACAACTGGTCAATTTACCAGACTTTTTCCTCTTTCCACTCCATTTTCCTGCATAATACAGAACAAAAAACACTTTTCTTTCCAATCCACGGCTTTTTCTGCTGCCACCTCTATAAGTAAGAAAAGGTTCAGTCCTTTGAATAATTAAGCCCTCCCATTAAGATTCACTTTAAGAGTTCATGACTTCCCTTCTCCCATTTACTCCAAATGTAGGCCAGATTCCCTGGAATCAGGCCTGACTTGGCCAGAATAACTTTCAGACCAGCAGGCTTCTTTTGAACCGCTCCTGCACATTAGAAATAATTCTGTTTAGATTTGAAGCACTTACAAGTGGCTGTCCTTCAGTCAGATCTTGATTTGTATATTTCCAATGTAGGGTTTCCAGGTCCCTCTTCAGCACCAGTGGGAGGTTTTTGGGGCAGAACCTGAGGAGGGAGGGGCTTCAATGCCATAGAGCCCAATGGCCAAATCAGCCATTTCTCCAGGTGAACTGATCTATATTGGCTGGAGATCAGTTCTAATAGAAGGAGATCTCCAGCTAGTACCTGGAGGTTGCAATACAATAAACAAAAAGTGCTGTACAATTGAGTAGTCAATAAGAAATAACAACACTAGCTCCAAGATTAGGAAATTGCAAAAATTGTATTCTAAACACTACCACAAAAGTACAAATATACCAATATTTGGTATCGAGGATGTACAGACAAGTAATGTAAATGACAACTAACTGGAATGAAAGGTCAAATCATACAAGTCCCAAGTTGTAAATCAAAGGTAGAAAAGTGCAGCCAGAGAGGCGCGGAATGGACATATGCACAGGCAAAGCAAGTTGAGTCATGCACAGTGGTTCTTCAGAAGGCAAGTCCGAGCTGGAAAAAAATGGGCATGTGCAATGGTAGAACGCTGGAAAAGAAAATGATGCAGTTCTTTTGAAAAAAATAATGAAAGATTGCAGTAGCAGAAAAAAACCTGATAGTTGTCTGTGGGTCTGTGATTGTCCTTGATGCCGGGGAGAGTAATTTATGGACGTGTTCTCTAGATAAAAACCACGTTTCGCTTTGAGGCTTCGTCAGCCTGGAAAGGGAGTGTGAGAAAGATAAACAAGTGCTAGCTATAAATAATGACAATAGACATTCATAAGTTTGAAGTAAAACATAAAATGCCAACTTTAACAGGGGGCAAAAATTATTTAAACTTACCAATGATAGTAGTATTTAAGCAGACAATGCAGCATTGGGAAGACCAAAAGGTTCTGGTTTCAGTGGTAACGTTTCTAAAGCAAAATGGCTAACATTACTTAAATAATGATTCCTTAAAGGGGATGGTTGGAATTTATAGGAAACATGACAAATCAAATTCGATATTTAAGCCAGATGAATGCATGGTTTTAAACATATGTATAAACTGACATTCACGTTGTAGAAGTATTTTCCTCATGTTGACCTGATTGAAAGGGTGAGATTTGACTTGCCATAAGACAAAAAAATTAAAGTCGCTGTCACTATGTCCCTTGTCAAGGAAATGGGAAACAAGTGGGGCGTGCTTTATTCTGGCACAGATGCGTGAGCGATGCTCAGAAATGCGGGTGCGTACAGTACGAACTGTGGAGCCTATGTATAAAAGACGACATTTGCATAAGATGGCATAAACGACTCCTTTGGAAGCACAATTGAAAAATTGCCTGAGCTCAAAAGAAAAACCATATGTATGTATAACATTGAGTTGGTTTATGTTTAGCATAGTTGTAGTAAGAATACATAGAGTAGAAATATCATCATTAAATGTGCAACTTTGATATGAAAACCTGCTAAAAATTACAATAGGTTGTTTTTGTTAAAATACAAGCCCTAGAGGTTGGCAACCACTGATTTTCAGTCTAGAGAAGCCTTTGAGATTGGCAAACACTCTTTTCTCCAGGTCATTCCTGGAGGGTGGTAACAGAGGATTTTTTCTCCAGGCCAGCCCTGGAGGTTGGGAACTGAGTTTTTTTCCTCCTCAGGTTTGTCCAGGAGGGTAATAACAATAGAACTTATAACTTAGATTTTACAACTTGATTTACATTATAATAGGTTGTTTTTGCTAGAACACAACCTCCGGGTAGGGCCTGGAGATCTCCCAGAATTACAACGGATTGCCAGACTACAAAGATCAGTTCCCCTGGAGCAAATGGATACGCTGGAGGGTGAACTCTATAGCATTCTACCCCAATGCGTTCCCTGTCCTTCCCAAACCCCGCCCTCCCCAGGCTCTACGTCCAAATCTCCAGGAATTTCCCGACCCCGAGTTGACAACCCTACATTCTACAATGTGCAGCTGAATGTGTGATTTAAACCCCATATTTATCCAGGTACTTATCCCCGGTTTCCTTGGTAAAATGGACATGTATGGGCTCTTCCTTACAAACAGATGTACATGCAGAATGCACGTGCATTCCCTGCAATATGCGAACAGGGCTGCAGTAATTTCCAAAACACACTTGTGCACTTTCATCAAGCAAAGCTCTGTCAGCTAAGATCCCCTGAAACAGAATGTTAGCTATATTTAAAATGGACTCTTCTTAGGGCTGCCAACCTCCTGGTACTCACTGGAGATCTCCTGCTATTAAAACTGGTCTCCAGCCGATAGAGATCAGTTCTCCTAGAGAATACGGCCGCTTTGGCAATTGGACTCTATGGCGTTGAAGTCCCTCCCCTCCCCAAACCCCACCTTCCTCAGGCTCCGCCCCAAGAACCTCCCGCTGGTGGAGAAGAGGGACCTGGCAACCCTAACTCTGCCACAGCTTCATTGAAAGCAATAGTGGGATACAGGCAACCATTTTCCCAAATGCTAACACACAAGGGGATGTGTGTTACCACCTAGTAGACCTGTCCTCTTTCATTTTGCCATGCAATCAGATATTACATATCCGGTGCTGGGTTTGCTGTGTTTCCTCATACAGAAAATAGGCATCTGGGATGGCTGTCCCCCTATACTACTACTGCCAATTGATAATACTAGAGGCCAGAAAACAGTACGATATACCACCTTTTTGCTTTCATGATTCCCCCCCCCCATTCCACTTCCATTATAACTTAAATCATACCATTCCCTGGATGCCATTCCTTCTGTTCTTTATCATCCAATTCCCCCAGCCCAGGAATGATAGAATACCAGTGATACAACTTCTGGCTTGGTGCAGTGGTTAAGAGCGTTGGAGTCTGATCTGGAGAACCGGGGTTGATTCCCCACTCCTCCTCATGAGTGGCGGAGGCTAATCTGGTGAACAGGATTTGCTTCCCCACTCCTACACATGAAGCCTGCTGGGTGACGTTGGGCTAGTCACAGTTCTTTCTGAACTCTCTCACCCTACCTCACAAGATGCCTGCTGTGGGGAGGGGAAGGGAAGGTGATTGTAAGCCAGTTTGATTCTTACTTAAGTGGTAGAGAAAGTCGGCATATAAAAACCAACTCTTCTTCTACTACTACTACTTTACGTTGAACCCATGCTTTGGGGAGTCTCCAGAAAGGGTGTTTTGTTGTTTGTTGAAGATAATTGTGTGTGTGTGGGGGTGGTGGTCCGGTTTTTACCTCTTGGATCAGGGACGTGATCTGTAAGAAAGCACCTTCCTCCTTTGAATCCTTTTATGAAGAAAATTCCACTTGGGGATACCAGCAACGCTAAGGATTCTTCGTCTCTGTCACCATTCATACCCATCCCAATTTGCTGGATGTTCCCAATATCACAGAGCCGAGCAGAATTTGATTACCTCTCTCAGTAACAGAAGGCATTCCACAGCGGGAGATACCAGGCAAGGTTTTATAAGATTTATTCATCTTTTTGCTTTCTTGGCTGGCAGTTTATTTCTAGTATTAGTTTAGTAATAGGTGCAGTTATGAGTTTTTTTTTCCTTCTGTTACAGAGCTTAAAAGCAGGTGCCTTGTCTCCCAGCCCAGCCGGTTCACAATGTTTCTGAGTTTGGACTGAGGGCTGCTTCAACTATGTAGAGCTAAACTAGGGTTGTTCATATCAATAAACTTGAACCGAAAATAAACCTGAAATTAGCCGTTTCGTTAATTTCCCGGATGAGGGGATGTTATGTTTCAGCCATAAATAAAATTGTCAACATCTCATAGTCATAAAATAGTCTTAAAGTCTGTAGTTATCAAGTATTAAGGTCTGAACTTGGTCACATCTAGTTTGACACCACATCAGTTCTTTACGGGGAGAGGTGGCGGAAAATGTTCTTCTGTACACTTAGCTGTCCTCATGTAATGAGCCAAATAGGATAGGTGGGCTCATTCTCATTGACCTGTGTCTAAGAAACACCTGAACACACATGGTTATAGTACTCAACCATAAGCCAGAATTCCTGCACACAACATGAGATCTCCTCAGCCGTCGTAGGAGGTTCTCTTCTCTTGCCATTCTATATTTAAAGGGTGGTGGTGGTGACTTTTATAACACAGAGACTTATTTCCAAATAGTTTTGGAATAAGAATTTCATTCGTGAGAAGATCAATATCTAAGTTTCGAAAGAGAGAAAAAACAGATAATGAAATGAGCAAGATCCCATCTCTACAGGCTCAGTAGACTGCTATTACCAGGGAGAGAAGAAAATATTCATCAGCTAAATTATTCATGGGAATGTTCACTTCTTTACAGCAAGCAAAACGACCCATCTCTCTGTTTTCCGAGTTTTGCTGTACTGGTGTGCTGGAGAGGGGAAGAGTTTTGCTTGATAGATACAAGTGATTGATCAAGGTGTATGAAGCCCGATCCTATGAGAGTTTGGTGCACCTGTGCACATTGATTTCAGTGGACTTTGGCACATACAAATCTGCATTGGATAAACTGTGCAATGTCCTGGGAGAAAATACCATTCCACAAAGTGAGACGTACTGCTGAGTGCACATGCAGATGTGATGCAGAGAACTAGTTCTTCATGGGCACTGCGCATGGGCGATTTAGGCTCAACTAGGCTTGACTGCTTGTAATGAGTTGGATCCATGTTCCCGACTTACGTTCTCCACAGTCAGACCGGAATTGAGGGAGACTGCTTTTTAAAGATCCACAAGGGCTCAGTTTTGATCCAGATCCTCAAGGGAGGAGGGGATCCTGCCTCCTCCCTCCCTGTGCTGTTTTCTTCAGCTCAAACGGTCCCACAGGGTGTTGTGTGAACCATTTCAGAACTGCATTTGCACTATTCAGTGTTTCCCTCTTCCTCCTCTCCCACGCTCCCCTCTCTTTTCTCTTCCCCTTTCCCTTCCCTTTCTGCTCCTCTCTCCTCCCGCCTTTCCCTAGGGTTGCCAACTTCCAGGTACTAGTTGGAGATCTCCTACACCTGAAGCCAGCTGGGTGACCTTGGGCTAGTCACACTCTCTCAGCCCACCTACCTTACAAGGTATTTGTCGTGGGGAGGGGAAGGGAAGGTGATTGTAAGCTGGTTTTATTCTTCCTTAAGTGGGAGAGAAAGTCAGCATATAAAAAACAACTCCTTTTCTTCTTCTTCTTCCACTTTATCTTCACAACAACCCTGTGAAGTAAATTAGGCTGAGAGCATATGACTGGCCCAAAGTCTCCCAAGCAAGCTTCCACAGCAGAGTTAGGGTTGCCAGGTCCCTCTTCACCACTGGCAGGTTTTTGGAGAAGAGCCTGAGGAGGGCGGGGTTTGGGGAGAGGAGAGACTTCAATGCCATAGAGTTCAATTGCCGATGTGGTCATTTTCTCCAGGCGAACTGTTGTAATAGCAGATCTCCAGCTAGTACCTGGAAGTTGGCAACCCTAGGCAGAGTGGGGATTCGAACCTGAGCCTGCCAGATCCTACTCTGATACACAATATACAATACTAGCTCTCTTAATACATTTTCCTGGCATGAGCCTTATATTCCTAGCTCTGTCCATCTTAACAGTCAAAATCTGTCACCGTGAGAATGGCCAGTCCATTTCCGAGCTTATTGGCGCGCCTCCTTTTTTATCTTTCATGCTCCTCTTTCCTTCATTCCTCATTTGTCTGTGGTGAAAAGAATAGCGTATTGGAATGCCATTTACCGGTACCTGGAGAATTATGGGCTGTGATCTTTTAGCCATGAAGACGGCCAGAGGCGTTTGGCAAGGAAAGCCGTTCAGTGGGCTGCAGATATCTTCTTCTTGCAATGAACCCTGCCAATTTCAGTTTGCAGTTTGCTTGGAGCGGCTAATCTTTCCTGAGCGTAAGGGATGGATAAGCCTGTGGTATACTTTACACTTAACCTCATGCCAGGTGGAATGATTGCTAGACCTTGTGAAAGTTCCCTTCTCAGCAGTGAAGGGTTTTTTTGTTTTGTTTTTAAAGAAAGAAGAGGGGTGGAGAAGACCCTCAACTTTTGTGTGGATTTTCCCTCCTCCAGTTATCTACTAGAAATGGGGAAGGGGGATAGAAACTATGAGAAGGTGGAGAGATGGAGATTCTTGTCTCCGGCTCTAGATGAAGGAAAGACAAACAGAGAGAGACATGCGATTGATCTGGAATTTGTCTCCGCTTGTTCCTAAACCGAACTCGGAAGGTGCCGCAGGCGTAAGTGATTTTAAAACCACGGCTCTGTTGTTTGCAAATAGGCCTTTATCAATGCGACAGCTGTAGTAGATAGACACCGATTAATTCGGGAGGAAGAGAAGAAAACATTGCTGATAGAGCAGTGGAACTTTTTTATCGAGTGCATCCGTGAGCATGGATGAAGGTATGAGCTGGTTCCAGGTTTCCTTAGGAAAGGGAGCCAAAGTAGTACTGGTTTCAGGTTGCCAGCTCAAGGTTGACTCAGCCTTCCATTCTTGCTGAATGGATTCAGGTAGATGACTGGGAAAGCAATGGCAAACCACCCCGTAAACACAGTTTGCCTAGTAAAGGTTGGGATGTAACGTCAGGGGTGCTATCTAACTATGTATGCTAAGCCACATAATTATATTATGCATGGAATCACAGGGCCATTGATAGAAGGGTTTTGGGGCAGAGCATGAGGAGGGTGGGGTTTAGGGATGGGAGGGACTTCAATGCCATAGAGTCCAATGGCCAAAGCAGCCATTTTCTCCTGATGAACTGATCTCTATCAGTTGGAGATCAGTTGTAATAGCAAGAGATCTCCAGCTTGTACCTGGAGGTTAGCAACCCTAGTTAAGGAGTATCATTATTGTATCGCAGACGCAATTTGTCCTCTTAAATATGCACTCGTAACCCCCCTCCCCACAGGGCTACCTCTTGCAACTAGTAGGGAAGGTTACTAGGGAAAGTTTCATGACTTGATTCTACTGATTACAATGTCGGTCTTAATTGTGTGCTAAATTGCTTCTCAGGCTTAACAAGACAGATGTCTCTAAAACTTCGGCTTGGTTCCTGACAGATGTTATGGGGCTTGAACCAGGATGCCTGCAGCCCAGGCGTTGACCCCCAGAGTCGATGGGGCTGATGGTCAGAGAAGAAACTGCAGGCTGGTCAGCTGGAAGACTAGAATTGCACCCCAGAATAATCCTGGTTGAAGGAATCGGGTGATTCCAAACAGCCAATCCTGTATCACTGCCTGCTGTGAAACTCTCATATCTGTACCACTATGATCTGGGTATAGGGTTGCCAACATCCAGGTGGGGCCTGGAGATCTCCCACTATTACAATTGATCTTCAGGTGACACTGACAGAGATCAACTCCGCTGGAGAAAATGGCTGCTTTGGAGGAGGGACTCTATGGCATTGTACCCCACTGAGGTCCCTCCCCTCCCCTAACCCCCTCCACCTCCAGAGCTGGCAACCCTATCTGGGTAGCATGTTGTGGTGTGCATCCTGCAAACTATCCTTCTGTGCAACCGACAGCCATTATACCTGCCAGCTCACACACTTGTTCACTTGATGTTTTCAGAATGGGTTTTAAGGTCTTTGTGGTGGTCCTGGGTGTAGCAATCTCCACCATGGAAAAGGTCACAGGTGAAGATATTGCCCATGGGCGGGGGGAAATGCCCCTATGTCCGCTGTGACAAGAATGCATCTTTATTAGCTTCCTTGCTCTCAAAGGAAATAAACTTCAAAACACTTAGGGGAAAAATAGTAGTACTAAAATATAAATGGAACCTGTGGACCTGAAGAGCAATTCTGAGGCACAGCGATAACGGGGAAGATCTCCATTTGTATGATATTGGCATACTTCCCTTGATTTCAGGAAATGTATATCAATATCAACAAGAAATTCCATTTTGGGGGCAGTAAACCTGAAAACATATCAAGGCCAACCCAAGAGGAGGTGTCTCGGGGGGAATATAAAGACAATGGAATAGATCGACTGAAGCCAGAGGTATATTTGGAAGCATCTGCTGAGAGATTGTAGCTGAAACATGAGATCAAAGAAAAGAAGATGAAAAAAGACTCCTGAGACGCTCCTGTTTTTGATGGTATTTTTCTGTTATGCTTGAAGAAACATTAAGTTCCTTGAGATCACAAATCTACACCCTAAACATGTACGTAAGCACACATCTGAATCTTAATTGATAATACTCCTCTTGCTTGTGTGTATTTATGTGTATGTAAAATTCTAAGGTAGCTTCAAAATACAAGAACAGCCTCGACCAAAGTTACTAGTAATCTCAGATAAACTGGTCTTTGTTTTACCCTCTGTGGGCTGACCAAATAGACTTTTCTCCTTGGAGAGGAGAAGAAGAAGAGTTGGTTTTTTATACCCCACTTTTCTTTACCTTTAAGGAGCCTCAAAGCAGCTTACAATTGCCTTCCCCTCCCCAGAACAAACACCTTGTGAGGTAGGTGGGGCTGAGAGAGTTCTGAGAGAACTGCGAATAGCTCAAGATCACCCAGCAGGCTTCAGGTGGAGGAGTGGGGAATTGAACCTGGTTCTCCAGATTAGAGACCACTACACCACGCTTTGCAATTTGTGCATGGGGCTTGGTAAAATAATCTCACTATTTTAGGATCCACCTAAGAATGTAAGAAGATCGCACCAGTGGTCCAACTAATTCAGAATCTTGTCTTAGTGGACAACCAGCTTCTCTGCAGGGCCAACAACAGGGCTTAGGGGCCAAGGCCTTCCCCTAATGCTGTCTCCTAGCATTTGGTATTCAGAGGTGCACGATGGAAACCAAACTGAGAGCCTGTGATGGACAGCTGCATAAGGATGAGTTGTCCCAGTCATATAACCTTGAGTGACAGGAGATTGGGGAAGGGGGAAAAACAACTCTGATAATTTTACAAGTGGCAGTTGAGAGAGACCATTAAAGAAACCAACAGTTGGTAACTGACCACTGAAGCTGACGGTTGAGGCTGGCATCTGGAGAGAGAGGAACACATTTGTTTAAAATCAAGAAGGCTCCTGTGTGAGAGAGAGAAGGGAGTGATTTGAGAGTCCTTCCTTAAGGGAAATAGTGCTTAAGTAAAGAGAGTGATCCCTAACCAGTTCTTAGGGAATTAGCCCTAAGTGAAAGGGATGATCCCTAACCAGTCTGCCTAGTAAACATTGTGATGTGACATCACCCTATGGGTCAGTAATGCCCCGGTGTTTGCACAGGGGACTACCTGTACCTTTATAAACATCTGAAGTTTCCTTGTTCCTGTTGTTTTGTTACAGACTATATATTAATTTTATGCACATGATTTTTATCCATTTTGGAAAGGTATAGATGAACAGGATGCATCACGCTTGCACTGCCCAGAAAGATAATAATTTGATGTATCTACACGTAATGTTTTGAAATGTGCAAAATGCCTTGATGGACTGTGGTCACTGGGAATAAACAGATCTCGTGTGATTGGTTGACAGAAAGCTCAGGACAGACCAATAACAACAGCAACACCTTCATGCAATGCATAATTCAGTTGCGTGGTGACAGTTTGGGAAATAAATTATATTTTGGGAGGTTGGACAAGTAATCGCCATAGAGGCCGTATAGTCCAACTTCCTCCTCCAAGGCATGGCAACTCATTTTCCTGCTCCTCTCATACCACAAATCAGACCACGCAGTACCAGAAGTAGGGAACATCTGTGGTTGGGGCAGGGCCTCCTACTCTGATATGAATGAACCTGTCCAACCAGTAGGGTTGCCAACCTCCAGGTACTAGCTGGAGATCTCCTGCTATTACAACTAAACTCCAGCTGATATAAATCAGTTCACCTGCAGAAAATGGTTGCTTTGTCAATTGGACTCTATGGCATTGAAGTCCCTCCCCAAACCCCACCCTCCTCAGGCTTTGCCCCAAAAATCTCCAGGTATTTCCCAACTCGGAGCTAGCAACTCTACCAACCAGTGAAATCTTAATCAGAGATTCTTGCTCTCTTTGCCCCCATCTTCAGAGGTGAGAAAGGTCCCAGTCTGCTCTTGTTCCTTGCCCTATGGAATGTCTTCTTTGCTTCCATTTGCTGGCACTAACTGCTTTGGATTTCAGGGGTCAGGTAAAAGTGCTTTCCCCCACCCCAGGTCTCCGTCAAGGAGTACTGTTTTTTAATTGTGAAGGCAGTAGGAAAAGAGGAAGCCCTAATGCGAGATGGAGTGACTCAATAAAGGAAGGCAGAGATATTACCAGAAGCCTGATTGGATCAGGGCCCCCCAAGATATGGGGCCCGGAAGGTGTCCCCCCCTTCATAATGTGCATCTTTATTCCATTAAAAACACATTCGCGCATTTCCGCGGCTCCGGGGGGGGGCATTTTTGGAGGTGGATGATTGTGGAATGATTGTGAGCAGGCGCGATCCTGTGCATCTAGAGAGCGGCAAATCCAAGGCAAAACCTCCCGTGCATAAATGGAATCACATTGGATTACTCCTGAGAAGACATCCACAGTAAGACCCATTTTGGGGCTTTTCTCTATACTTTTTTTCCTGTGTGTGTGGGGGGGGAGGGAAGCAGAGTCTGAGTGTGTGTGTGTGGGGGAGCAGTTTCTGTGGGTGCGGGGGAAGCCAAAGGGGGCTTTCGCACATTCTGCCGAGGTGGGGGTGTTCCTGCTCACCTCTGCGGGAGTGTGTGTTCTGCTTTTAAAGTTTTAAAGTGTAAAGTTGAGTCTGTGTGGCGGCTAGCGAGTCTCTCTCCGCTGGGCACCCGGGCCGCACCTCCTCCTCTTTGGTTTTTTTCCCCATTTGGGGTTGAGCTGCGCCGTACTGGTTTGAGAAGGGGGCTTCGCCCATTCTGCCTGGATGTTTTTTGTGCCCGCTCACGTCTCTCTCTCTCCCTGGTTTGAGGGTGAGGGGCTTCAGTTGTGTGTCCTCAGGTTTTCCCTCATTCATAAGATTGGTTAGGTCTATTGATGCTTGCTCAAAACTGGTTTTCAAATTGTGACTTAATCAATGCATTTGCCTGATCCCGAGACCTGACTCCCAAGTCCGATGCAAAAGGGGAAATTCCACCCCACCTGCTCCTTATGCATAGCTAGCGTGCCTCTGTCCTTTTCCATGCTTTGCAAACTCCCAAGGTCGTGACACGTGTTGCTTTGCATGGTTTTGAAAACTCTGAGTCCAAACGGTCTATTTATTTCTATTCATTCCACTGGGTGGATGGGGGGGACCGCATATCTCGAGCCCCCCTGATCCAATCTTCACAAAACTTGGGGGTTCATGCAAGAATGGTCACCTCAAGCTACGCTGAAAGTTTGGGACATCTACCTCCAAAAATGCCCCCCCCCCGGAGCCGCAGAAAGGCGCGAATATGTTTTTAATGGAATAAAGATTCACATTAAGGAGGGGGGACCCCTTCTGGGCCCCATATCTCTGGCCCCCCGATCCGATCTTCACAAAACTTGGGGGTTCTTGCAAGAAGGATCACCTCAAGCTACGCTGAAAGTTTGGGACATCTACCTCCAAAAATGCCCCCCCAGAGCCGCGGAAAGGTGCAAATGTGTTCTTAATTGCTTTATTCCAATGGGCAAATGGGGGGGGCCTTCCGGGCCCCATATCTCGCCCCCCCCTGATCCAATCTTCACAAAACTTGGGGGTTCTTGCAAGAAGGGTCACCTCAAGCTACGCTGAAAGTTTGGGACATCTACCTCCAAAAATGTCCCCCCAGAGCCGCGGAAAGGTGCAAATGTGTTCTTAATTGCTTTATTCCAATGGGCAAATGGGGGGGGGGCTTCTGGGCCCCATATCTCAGGCCCCCCTGATCCAATCTTCACAAAACTTGGGGGTTCTTGAAGAAGGGTCACCTCAAGCTACGCTGAAAGTTTGGAACATCTACCTCCAAAAACGCCCCCCCTGGAACCCCGGAAAGGCTCAAATAAAGATGCACATTAAGGAGGGGGGACCACTTCCAGGCCCCATATCTCGGGGGGCCCTGATCCAATCTTTACAAAGCTTGGGGGTTCTTGCAAGAAGGGTCACCTCAAGCTACACTGAAAGTTTGGGACTTCTACCTCCAAAAATGCCCCCCGGAGCCGCGGAAAGGCGCAAATGTGTTTTTAATGGCTTTATCCGGCCGAATTTTTCCCCGAACTTTGAATCTCATGCCGAATTCCACGGATCCGAAATGGGGGAGTTCGGACTTTGGCATTTCCCGAATCAAAATGGGCCAAATTTTTCTGAATCCGAATTTTACCAATTTTTTTCCCCAACAGCCCTAATGCATAATCAAAAGGTAGCCCAGAAGCAGTCAGCAGGGGTGACTGTAGGGAAACGTTCCTGCATAAAAGGCCATTGATCATTTTAAATATTTTAATTACAGAAGTTTTGTGGGCTGCCTCAAGAACTATAAGTATTCAGTAAATAAGTAAAGAGCAAGTACTCAGGATGGCTGAACTAGTATGAATCCCTTCCATTTTTAGGTTGGTTGGATACAAGTCATGGAAATTCAGTTTGAAAGCACCTGAATGCTAAGAATGTTCTTTTTCCAGCATGCAGTGTCTTGGATTTTAACTTATTTGTTTTAACTTTTTTTAAAAAAATCAGACTTAATTCCATTTGGCAGTTCCAACAATACTCTAACAGCAGGCTTGCATGAAGAACAAATTATCCCAAGATGCATTCTACTTACATGAGCAGTTTAATAGGGGACCTGCACATGATTGTGACACTCATTCCCAGTAGATGTATGTCCAGGTGTTGCCCCTCACTTGGCCTCCACCCCAGCGGCAGCTCTGGACCTGGTCCAGTGGTGGAACAACCTTTGCGGCTGGTGCTGGAGATGGAATCATACTAAAGCTCAGCCTCGCTGCTGGGTAATAAGAACATAAGAAAGGCCCAGCTGGATCAGATCAAGGTCCATCAAGTCCAGCAGTCTGTTCACACAGTGGCCAACCAGGTGGCCCTAGGAAGCCCACAAACAAGACAACAGCAGCAGCATTTTCCTGCCTGTGTTCCACAGCACCTAATATAATAGGCATGCTTCTCTGATCCTCGAGATGATAGGTATGCATCATGACTAGTAGCCATTTTGACTAGTAGCCATGGATAGCCCTCTCCTCCATGAACATGTCCATCCCCAATTAAAGCCTTCCAAATTGGCAGCCATGACCACATCCTGGGGCAGGAAGTTCCACAATTTAACTATGGTCCTATGCCAATAGGGAAGCCCAAGTGCCAGCCCTCGCGATAGCCGCCTCCTGGAACAACTCTTAGTCATCATCAGCTGGCAACAAAGAGCCAGCAGCCTACTGACACCACAACAGGGAATCTCTGGAAGCTTGCCAGAGCTCTCAGTTAGACCAATGACAGGCACCTGGACAAGGGGACAGGAGAAGGGACACACCCTGGCTAGGCCAGACTAAAGAAGAAGAAGAGTTGGTTTTTTATATGCCAATTTTCTTTAAGGAAAATCAAACCAGTTTACAATCTCCTTCCCTTCCTCTCCCCACAACACCCTGTGAGTTAGGTGGGGCTGAGAGAGTTTGGAGAGAACTGTGACTAGCCCAAGGTCACCCAGCTTGCTTCATGTGGAGGAGTGGGGAAACCAACCTGGTTCACCAGATTAGAGTCCGCCGCTCATGTGGAGGAGTGGGGAATCAAACCCAGTTCTCCAGATTAGAGTCCATCGCTCTTAACCACTACACCACGCTGGCCAGGGGAGAAATGGGGAGGGATTGGCATAAACTCAAAATCAGGGTGGAGTATAGGCCAGGGGAGAGAATAAAAGGAGGGCTCCCAAATTAGGCTGGGGAAAAGCGAGGAGATACTGAGCCTGGTGTTCAGGCTGAGTTCTCTCTCTCAGGAAAGAAAGCCTTATCCACAACCCAGTTCTGAGGAACCTCTCCAGGTAGAGTACCACAGCAGAGGGTGGCAGAGGGGGGTGTCCACAATGTAACGATGGTCACTAGAGCAGATAGCTTTAGAAGGGGATTAGAGAGAGTCATGGATGATAGATCCATCATTAGTTACTAGCCAAGATGACTAAATGGAAGGTCCAGAAATCTTTGAACACCAGTTTCAGGAGGTAATATCAGGCCTCTGTGCCCTGTTTGCTGGCTCTCAGGAACAACTGATTGGTCACTGTGTGACAGAGGATGCTGTACTAGATGGGACCACTGGTTTGGTCTTTCTGGGCACCTCTTTTGTTCTAAGGTAGACCACTTGCACACTCAGTTTTTGTCAGATTTTGCAGAAGCTGGTTTGCATCTAATTGAGAGAACCAGCACATTACGGTGGATCCAGTGGCATATTTCCAAAGAAGCAAGGACTTCCCCCCACTATCCCTCAATCACTTACGGTGTTTCTGCTTTTTTTTCCCTCCAATGTAGGGTAAAGTTTATTTTCTTAATTGCAATCAATGTGGATATATTAATTAACGTTTTTAGCAAGCAGTGGGATTATGAAACAAAGGTCTATGGATGATAGATCCAAGGTAGGATTTTGTTTGTGAGAGCCAACATGTTGTAATGATTAAATTGTCAGATTAGGATGTGGAGAACCCAGGTTCAAATCCCTACTCTGCCACTGAAACTTGTTGGTTGACCTTGGCCCAGTCACACACTCGACCCTGGCAAGTATTTGGATGGGAGACCTCCAAGGAATACCAGGGTCGTGGTGCAGAGGCAGGCAATGGCAAACCACTTCTTAACGTCTCTTGCCTTGAAAATCCTATGGGGTCACCATAAGTCAGCTGTGATGGCAAAAAAAGGAAGAAGATTTTGTTTAATATTCTAAGGCCTACAGACAGTAAAGAGTAGAATGGATCTAATGGCACTTTCCCATAGATGTAATAACATCCACCTGTGGAGTGTGACTTTCATGGCTTCTCTTGTGGCAACCCAAAGTACTCCCAGTCCTTCTCCTGGCACCGGGAGGAGTGTTTGGGGTTCTATTTTGGGGCTCCTGCAGAAGAACCAAGAAGGTCACACTCCATGTGGAGAAGTCCTTGCATCTAAGGAAAAGTGCTATTGGATCCACTCCACTATTTACCATCTGTAGGCCTCAGTATATTAAACAAAATCCTACCCATATTACTTGGTTCTATCTTTGATGGACGTTTGTTGTCACACTGCTTGCTCAAAACATACTAATTAAAATATCCACATAAATCACAATTAGGAAAATAAATCCTACCCTACACAGGACAAAACAGCTGAAACCATAAAATATTGGTCTGAGCTTAATTGCAATGGTCATAAATGTGGAGGCTTGACTTATTTTAGCAAGGAGTGGATACCATAGTAACAAAGGACCCCATTAGAATTCCTCCAAGATTCAGTCAGGAAATATAATACAGTTTTTATTATGTCCAGTCATTGATCTGATTATTAATAGCCTAACTTTTATGCTTAGATGCAATCAGCATCTAAATGCCTCCTGCCTTGCTATGGTGCTGTAATACATTATGAGCCACTAACTGAAAGAAAACCAAGGTTTTATGTAGGGACAAGACTTATGGTCAGTCTTCTGTTTGTCCCATGATTAGTTTAGAAACAAAACTTACAAAGTTCTGAGGCAAATTCAAGATCAGATAGTTGATTGTGAAATGAGCATTCGAGAAGGAATGGATCTATGAAACATTATCTGGTAGGTGAAACACAATAGAGAGATGTCTTAAAGGGAATGAGCATGAGTTTCTGACCCAAAGGATGGAGGCCCACGATAATCCCCATGGAGATCCCACTGGAATGTCCTCCCTAGGACGAACAGTCATCTTATAGAACATCTAATTCAATTTGGTGTATACTGTATGCATTGGCTCGTATGATATAACAGACCCAACTGTGCTCTAATTGATCCATGAATACTGACCACTGGGAAAAATGTGAGAAAGGTGGAGTTCCTTGTCCAATCTTCTACCCTCCCATTGGCTTGCCAGCTCTTTGTGATTGGTGGTTCCTCTTGGATGCATGAATGGCCCCTGCCCCCTTTTCGGGTTCATTTCAATGATTTGTGAGTTCCGCTTTTTAATTTTTTTTCTTGTTTATTCGATATACCGATTATTTATTAATTCGATAATCTTGTCAATGCAGGTTTGCTGCTTGGGTGCTCATTCTGCGTAGTGTTGTAAAAATGTCATGGGGGGGGGAGTTGGCCGAGCTGTTCCTTCTTTTCCTGTTGCACTGTCCATTTAACCTCTTGCCCAACATACGTACGTATGGAGGGAGAATGCTGGCAGCCCAGGGGCACCCCGCCCGTGCCCCCGACACCCTCTGGGGTGGAGGACAGCAGTGGGTGGGCGGTGGGGCCCAGAAGCCCACCTGGAAGTGCCGCGGACCACCTGAGGAGGCAGGCACAGCGGCATCCCGCACCAGGGTGGCCCACCATCCCCTCAGTGCTGATCCGCTTCGACCTTTTCCTGTATTGACGGGGTCCCTGCCGGGCCCCCTGGCCCATTGCTCGGGCCCTGCCACCCTCACGCAGGTCTCGGTGCAGGTCAGCCCCTGCTGCCACCAGTCCCTCGTCCCACGTTGCCGAGGCGTGGACGAGCCGGGGGACCAATGGCGCCGGGTGGCCAGCCCCTCCACCACGGTCCTCAGTAACAGTGGCAGGATGTCAGGCACCAGGGTGGGCCCGGGTCACAGCGCAGGCATGTCTCTGCTGAGGGCTTGTGGGACCCCTGTGTGGGGGGACCCCCCAGCCAGGAGGGGTGCGACGGGGGCTAGGCTCCACTGTGGCATTGGCCCCCACAGTGGCTGTTGGAGGAGGCAGATGGTCGGGTGCCATCTGCTGCTCCTTCCATGGTTGCAGGGGCAACCGCCCAGAGAGAGCTGCGAGAGAGAATGGTTTCCCCCCATACCCAGGATGGAGTACCTGGCTCCCTCTAGGGCAGAGGTTCAAAGACTCCAACGGCTCACTGGCCCAGCCTCTGGCAGTGGGGCGGGCAGTTCGTGGGTGCAGGAAAGAGGAGGGGTTTGGGGAGAAATGGGGCGTGACTGCTCAAGGAAGATCAACCTGACAATGGAGTCTGCATGATCAGTGAATCCTGATTGAGCAAGGATCAAATATTTGATAAGGGCTAAAAGAGGAACAGGGAAAACCTGGTTAGTCATGCATCAGAACAGTGTCAAGCTACCAAGGAAAGGGATATCATGCCTACCTCCTAAGTAGATCCAGGTTCTTTGCGGGAATAAAGGGAGTTACAGTGACCATGCATAAATGACTTTTGTTGCTATACCAAATGTAGGATTTACTTTTTTGGAGAGTCTTAAAAATACCTGAAATTAGGTTGGATCCAGACAACGTTTTCACTACGTCCTCCCCAGTACCCCTCCTTACCACAGCTGCCCTCCCACATACGTATTGTCCATGATACCCAACGTAGCATGTTGTTGGCCTTGTTCCTTTTCCAGAAACTGAAAAACTTAGCTGATCCAACTTATCTTCTTCTATTTAGGTTTTAGTAGATATCTAATATTAGAAAATAATTACCATGACTTAATATCTCCAGTTCATTTATAAATAAATATGCACTTACAAAGCCAGAGGAAGCTCTGCTTGGGTGCCTGGTGTCTCCCCGTTAATTTGAAAGCACAGGCGCCATTCCCACACAAGGACCCTTCTCAAGCAGGTGACCTAGTTCACCAGATTAGTGTCCACTGCTCATGTGGAGGAGTGGGGAATCAAACCTGGTTCTCCAGATTAGAGTCCACCGCTCTTAACCAGTGCTCTTAACCACTACCCCACACTGGCCCAACTCCAAAGCTATCCAACCTGTTCACACCCAGGATTTTTTGACATTTAGAAAAAAATCTACTGATGTGCACTCCCAAAACCCAATGACCAAACATAAAGACATAAATGTACACATTGATTGTACAAACTCACCAAATATTTTATTTTGTATCAGTTTAGCTGTATATATTAGTGAGTAGTGATGATTCTCACGAATTCGAACAGTTCTTTGTCTTCTAACACAGCTTAGGTTCATATGTTTGAGAAGTGAATCTATCAATAATTTAACATTATTACAATCATTCTGGAGTAATTATTTTTCCTGCCTGATTCTTGCTGCTTGCCAGCATCTGCAGTCCTGAGGTAATAGGATTTAGATCACAAAGTTTGCAGCAATTTTCTGTGTAATGCTGCTGAAATATCTAATTGCTCTGATTTTTCAGCCTGATAACTTATTTAACCCAAATAATGAAAGATGGGCTCTGTACCGGACAAACAACCCACTTCCCAGAGGCTATCTGTATGTTTAGGTAAGAAAATAACAAGGACTAGATCAGTAGAAACAAATGAAAGCACATAAATGTTGGAAAGTATGGATCCCATCTGTGAAATCTAACCACCATTCAGACATCAGTGTAGATGCCTGAGGAAACTGGAGTTTGGTACCTTCCCAGATGTCTGAACTGGGTTTTTTTTTTTTTATATAAATTTTATTAGGTTTTATACTAGAAGTTTTCCATTACATTGAACAACATCTATAACAATATCAAATTTCAATTCTAACTTAAAGTTGTTATAATTCCATATCATATAATAAAAAAAGAAAAAAGAAAAATGGAAAAGTTTTTAGACTTCCCCTTCACCTCTGTCTGCCTCTTAATAAAAAGTTCATCCCGTCGTAGGTAATCTAATCTTAATAAACTATCAATACTATATATAGAAAAAAAAATCATAGTCTGTTAGTAAATATACTTATACTTAATCATTATAAAAAAGATCAGAAATAATCCTCTGGATCAGATTAGAAAGTATTCTTCCATTCTTCCCATTTTTAACTCATATTCACAATAATGCATCCACGCCCCCCATTCCCCCAAAAACCGAACGTCATTTTCTTCATTTAGAATGGCTGTGAGTTTTGCTATTTCTGCCACTTCAAACATTTTAACAATCCAGTCTTTTTTCTCAGGAGTTTCTAGCCCTTTCCATTTCGCTGCATAAAGCAGTCTCGCAGCTGTTGTGGCATAAATCAAAAAAGTTCTTTGTATTGCTAAGTCGTCTGGAATCATACTCAATAGCATCATTTCTGGTGTTTTGGGTATATTCTTTTGTAGTATTAATCTCAATTCATTATAAATCATGTCCCAAAAGTCTTTGGCTTTGTCACAGGTCCACCACATGTGATAAAAGGAACCAATTTCTTTGTTACATTTCCAACAAGTAGGGGACATCGTTTTATAAATCTTTGCAATTTTCTTGGGTGTTAGATACCATCTATACATCATTTTATAAATATTTTCTCGCACTGACTGTGCTTTTATTCCTTTTAGATCTTTGGACCATAATCTTTCCCATTTATTTAAAACAATATCATGTCCCACATTTTGAGCCCAATCGATCATAGTTGGTTTAATCGTATCCTGCTCACAATATATTGTTAAAAGGAGATTATACATTTTAGAAATCAGTTTTGTATTATTATCTAGTAAAATCCTTTGAAAAGAAGATTTTTCTTTAGAAAAACCTTTTTTAGCATCTTGTACAAAAACTGATTTGATTTGGTAGTATTGGAGCCATTGTAAATCATCCTTAAGAAGTTGAAAGTCTTTTAGTGAGCATTTCTTTCCTTCCCAATTAATTAGATCTTGATAAGTAATAAATTTGTCTGGTCTAAGTGGGCGCAAAGTTAGCATTTCTTGAGGCGATATCCACATCGGTGTTTCTGGTTCCAAAATGTGTTTATATCGCATCCAGATACGAAGTAAAGAGGACCTGATTATATGATTACGAAATGTTGCTTGTAATTTAATTTTATCATACCACAAATAACCATGCCATCCACTTAAATTATTATAACCTTCCAAGTCTAACAAACGTATATTTGACAAGTTCATCCAGTCTTTTAGCCATACTAAAGCTGCCGCTTCAGCATAGAGTTGAAAATTAGGCAGTGCTAAACCTCCTCTAGTTTTTAGATCCACCAAGTATTTATAAGCAGTCCTTGGTTTTTTCCCTTGCCAGATGAAGTTTGAAATGTCTTTCCTTCAAGTTTCAAAATATTTAGTTTGTGATATTATTGGTAAATTTTGGAATAAGAAGAGCATCCTCGGTAAGACATTCATTTGGATCGTTGAAATACGTCCCATTAGTGACAATTTTTTGTTTGACCATATAATCATATCAGTTTTAATCTTACCCCATAACTTGAGGTAATTGTTGGTTATCAGATCTTTATTCTTTGCAGTAATCCAAATTCCCAGGTATTTAACTTTGTTAGCTTTCTCCCAGCCAGTATATGATATAAATTCCTGTTGCTGTGTTTCCGATAAATTTTTAAATATTATCTTTGTTTTTTCTTGATTCACTTTAAAGCCTGATACTTTTCCAAAATCGTCCAAAGTCTCCTGAAGTGTATTCATTGACTGTGTTGGATTTTCCAAAATTAGCAGTAGGTCATCCGCGAATGCTCTCAACTTAAATTCATGTTTTTTAATTCTTAACCCGCGGATGTCCTCCATACTTCTTAGTTTCACACATAGCGGTTCCAACACCAACAAAAATAAAAGTGGAGACAAGGGACATCCCTGTCTAGTCCCTTTCGTGATTTGGCAATTATCTGACATTGATTCATTAACCAAAATTTTAGCTTGTTGGGAAGTATAAATAGCCGATATACCTTTCTGAAAACGATCTCCAAAATTCAATTTAACCAAAATCCGTTTCAAAAAGTTCCAAGAGACCATATCAAAGGCTTTTTCTGCATCCAAAAATACAAAAGCCGCAGTTTGTTGAATATTCTGGTCATAATATACCAGTGAGTCTAGTAAAATTCTTACATTGTCTTTTATTTGTCTTCCTGGTATAAAACCTGCTTGGTCCTCGTGTATAAGATCCTTAATAAATTGTTTTATCCTACATGCCAGAACCGAAGCAAAAATTTTGTAGTCCACATTTAACAGGGATATAGGTCTGTAATTAGATGTTTTTTCTGGATCTCTTCCTTCTTTGGGTATCAATGATATAAATGCATGTGACCAAGTCTCCGGGGATGTTCCCTCGTCCAAAATTGCATTGTAAAGTGAGCCAAAAAATCCAACTAAATTGTCACTAAATGTTCTATAAAATAATGCAGTAATTCCATCTGGTCCAGGTGTTTTATCCGTTTTTTGTCTCAGTGTTGCTTCTTGTATTTCTTCCCTTGTTACTGGAGCTTCAATACATTCTCTCTGGGTCTTTGACAAAGCTTTCATCTGTATTGAGTTTAGAAATTTATCTATTTTCTGTTTTGGAGTATTTTCTTTCTGATATAACGTAGAGTAGAATGAAACAAATTCTTTCTGAATTTCTGAAGTTGAGTAAACTGGTCCTTTAACAGTTTGGATTTTTGTTATAATCTTCTTTTGGAATGAGTCCTTCAGTTGTGTTGCTAAAAAATTTCCTGGTTTATTTGCATATTCAAAATACTTTTGTTTAGCAAGTTTCAGATTTTTATTCATTTCCTCCATTATTACCAAATTTAATTGGTGTTTAGATGCAGAAATCTTTATTTGAATTTCTCTTTTCTCTTCTTCCTGTGTTACCGTTACCAATTTCTGCTCCAAATTTTGTAAGTTCCAAAGTATATTGTTTGTAAATTGCAATTGAGTCTTCTTCCAGGCCGAATGTTTCTGTATCATAAAACCTCTCAGAACAGCTTTGAATGCATCCCAAACTGTATTCAAAGAAGTTTCCCCATTAAGGTTAATTTCAAAAAAGTCTTTCATTAAGGCCTGTAATTCCTTTTGTATCTTGTTGTCTTTTAAAAGTTTATCATTCATTCGCCATCTAAATGCTTGTTTATTGTTCCAATCAAAAGTAACAGGATTGTGATCAGAAAAAGTTCTAGGTAAGATATGAATTTTACGTAGTTGCGTGAAAATTGATTTACTGGCCCATATCATATCGATTCTGGAGTGTGAATCATGTCTTGCTGAATAAAAGGTGTATTCTTTAGCTGTTGTATTCATTGTTCTCCAAATGTCTTGTAATTCTAATTCTGAAGCCATGGTAAAGAAAGTTTTAGGCAAGCATCCATCGTTGATGTCTTTTGCTTTTGATTTTTTGTCCAGTGATGGGAGAATAATTCCATTGAAGTCGCCCATCAATAAAATTTGGTCTTTTGCGTGCTGGACTATCAAATCGTGTAATTTTTCATAGAAGGATTTTTTCCCTTCATTGGGTGCATAAATTCCAACCACTATTGTCCTTTGTCCCAATATTTTAGTTCTGATAATTACAATTCTTCCTTCATTGTCTTTATATACTAATTCTGGACAAAGATTGGGGTGGGCATAGATTACCACTCCCTTTGTTTTAGTTTTGGCTGAAGCAATAAATGCTTGTCCAAGCACCTGTTTCTCCAAGTATTTTTTATGCTTTGAAGCTATGTGGGTCTCTTGTAGACAAATTAGGGAGTATTTATATTTCTGTAGATATTTGAAGATTCTAGCCCTTTTAGTTTTCTCATTCAGTCCATTTACATTCCAAGAAATTGCTTTTGCCATAATGTAGTATTTTTTAGCAAAATAAAAAGTCTATAATTTGGTACCTCCTTCTGCACCCTGTACCTCTTCTTCTTCCTCTTCTTCTTCCTCCTTCTCTCCAGGTAATTCTTTAAGGTCCATCTTATATTTTCTCAGAAATTTCCCCACATCTGCTTGAGATAGAATTGTCGTTTTCACTTCCTTGTAGGTGAAAGCCAAACCTTGTGGCATAATCCAACGGTATTTGATACCATTAGCTTTCAGTGTAGACACAAAGTCTTTGTAGTTATTCCTCTGTGAGAGTAGATGCCTTGGAATATCCTTCAGTAGTATAAGAGAGGAGTCTCCTGCTGACACTGGATTTTCATAATGAATCTTCATAATCTTATCTTTAACTCTGGTGTCATAAAACACTATCATCAAATCTCTTGGCTTAGATCTTCTCATTCTAGCAGGTAATGGTATCCTATATATTCTATTAATGGCTTGTTTTAATTCTTGTTCATCTATCTGAAATAAGTAGGCCAAGTTTGGTATTGCAGTTTCTTTATTGTCTCCCATCATATCTGGAAAGTTGCGTATACGAAGATTGGTCTCTCTCACTCTCATCTCCATCATTGCCATTTGATTTTTTGCCGCCATCTGATCAGTTTGTATTGTTTCAATCTGTTTTTCTTGGCTTGTTAATTTTTTCTTTGTGTCCTTGTGCTCATCCATCACTTTCTTAATTGATACATCCATCGCTTGCATATCTGCCTTCATAACAGTCATTTGAATTTTTACTTCTTTCAAATCTCCAGTGACCACATCCAACTTCTGATTAATAGCTTGGGATGCTTGACCAAGATTTGTCATCATAGAAGTCAGCTGTGCCATCTGTGTAGACATCTGTTCAAACTGTTTATTTGTTGCCTCAGTTTGTTTAGTTAGCATATCCTGTAGCTTTTTTTCCATGGTCGAGGTTTGTAAAGAGTCCCTTAGTTTAGTATAGGCAGGGCTATGTAGTGAGCCAGAGCGGGGTCGAGACATTTACATTAAAAAAAAACTGGTAAAATACATGTCCACAGACAGGGCCTTTAAGGTGCTGATTAAAAGATGATAATTCAAACATCAGCCTAATAATTTTTTCGGGTTGAAAAGAGTCGAAATTGGCTTTAAAATTGCATTTTAAAGTTTTAAAATACCAGTGAGTTTTTTCGGTCGCTCTAGGTCGGGTTAATCAGGAAGTATACCGGAAGTTGCAAGTGCTGCGGACCTTCTACCGCCTCTTCTCGATGGTTATTCCTTCAGGAATGATTTCAATGTAACTCGAGTGCGACGCATATTCAGTCCCACAGCTACTTCCTGTTGTTTTAGTTCCGATGATAGAGAGGGTGTTGTAGAGAGTCTTCCGTTCCAGGCGCTCCCTTACTACAAACGTGGCAGGAAATTCTTTTTGCCGGAAAATCAGGAAGATCACCCTCCCCTTCCCTCGGACCTTCTCATTGGTGATAGTTCTTGTCAATCTAAAAGGTATCCTTCCGACTCTTTGTTATGGTTTAGGCTGATCAATTTGATAAAGGTCCTGTCGCTAATCCCGATGACTAACTCAGATCAAACTTTTTCAGTTCGAATTAAGGAGGAATGGGGGTCTCAGAAATGTTCTTATCAGCCCCCCGTCTGTTCAAATATTCCAGTAAGTAGACGCAGAGTTCTTTGTACTCACTTGGGTGTCAAGAGGTGAGGTTCTTTTCTTTATGTAGTCCTTATGCTGGTAATAAGGTGGTGGAGGGTAGAGCTTGAGGCCAGAGTTGCGTTTTGGCGATGTCCTTCCCTAGTGCCCTCGCAGGACCGGCGTCCAGGACTCCGAGGGGCTTAAAAAAGCCCCCTCAGAGTACCTAGGAGGTCAAACCGCGTTTGCGGGCTGCAGGGAGTTCCTGCTTTCCAACCCACTTGCAAGGGTCGGATTGGGGTATCTATGTACCCCAGAAATAACGCAAACTTGGATTTCTCCCAGGACAGCCTGGGGAAATGGAGTGCTCTCTCCAGCGGCACCACCGGAAGTGGCAGGATGTCAGGCACCAGGGTGGGCCCGGGTCACAGCGCAGGCATGTCTCTGCTGAGGGCTTGTGGGACCCCTGTGTGGGGGGACCCCCCAGCCAGGAGGGGTGCGACGGGGGCTAGGCTCCACTGTGGCATTGGCCCCCACAGTGGCTGTTGGAGGAGGCAGATGGTCGGGTGCCATCTGCTGCTCCTTCCATGGTTTCAGGGCAACCGCCCAGAGAGAGCTGCGAGAGAGAATGGTTTCCCCCCATACCCAGGATGGAGTACCTGGCTCCCTCTAGGGCAGAGGTTCAAAGACTCCAACGGCTCACTGGCCCAGCCTCTGGCAGTGGGGCGGGCAGTTCGTGGGTGCAGGAAAGAGGAGGGGTTTGGGGAGAAATGGGGCGTGACTGCTCAAGGAAGATCAACCTGACAATGGAGTCTGCATGATCAGTGAATCCTGATTGAGCAAGGATCAAATATTTGATAAGGGCTAAAAGAGGAACAGGGAAAACCTGGTTAGTCATGCATCAGAACAGTGTCAAGCTACCAAGGAAAGGGATATCATGCCTACCTCCTAAATAGATCCAGGTTCTTTGCGGGAATAAAGGGAGTTACAGTGACCATGCATAAATGACTTTTGTTGCTATACCAAATGTAGGATTTACTTTTTTGGAGAGTCTTAAAAATACCTGAAATTAGGTTGGATCCAGACAACGTTTTCACTACGTCCTCCCCAGTACCCCTCCTTACCACAGCTGCCCTCCCACATACGTATTGTCCATGATACCCAACGTAGCATGTTGTTGGCCTTGTTCCTTTTCCAGAAACTGAAAAACTTAGCTGATCCAACTTATCTTCTTCTATTTAGGTTTTAGTAGATATCTAATATTAGAAAATAATTACCATGACTTAATATCTCCAGTTCATTTATAAATAAATATGCACTTACAAAGCCAGAGGAAGCTCTGCTTGGGTGCCTGGTGTCTCCCCGTTAATTTGAAAGCACAGGCGCCATTCCCACACAAGGACCCTTCTCAAGCAGGTGACCTAGTTCACCAGATTAGTGTCCACTGCTCATGTGGAGGAGTGGGGAATCAAACCTGGTTCTCCAGATTAGAGTCCACCGCTCTTAACCAGTGCTCTTAACCACTACCCCACACTGGCCCAACTCCAAAGCTATCCAACCTGTTCACACCCAGGATTTTTTGACATTTAGAAAAAAATCTACTGATGTGCACTCCCAAAACCCAATGACCAAACATAAAGACATAAATGTACACATTGATTGTACAAACTCACCAAATATTTTATTTTGTATCAGTTTAGCTGTATATATTAGTGAGTAGTGATGATTCTCACGAATTCGAACAGTTCTTTGTCTTCTAACACAGCTTAGGTTCATATGTTTGAGAAGTGAATCTATCAATAATTTAACATTATTACAATCATTCTGGAGTAATTATTTTTCCTGCCTGATTCTTGCTGCTTGCCAGCATCTGCAGTCCTGAGGTAATAGGATTTAGATCACAAAGTTTGCAGCAATTTTCTGTGTAATGCTGCTGAAATATCTAATTGCTCTGATTTTTCAGCCTGATAACTTATTTAACCCAAATAATGAAAGATGGGCTCTGTACCGGACAAACAACCCACTTCCCAGAGGCTATCTGTATGTTTAGGTAAGAAAATAACAAGGACTAGATCAGTAGAAACAAATGAAAGCACATAAATGTTGGAAAGTATGGATCCCATCTGTGAAATCTAACCACCATTCAGACATCAGTGTAGATGCCTGAGGAAACTGGAGTTTGGTACCTTCCCAGATGTCTGAACTGGGTTTTAACCATGATTTTGAATCCTGGTTAGTAGACTGGAAATCAACTCCAATATGCACAAGCACTTGCATTCTGACATAATGAATAACAAATGGGGATCCGCAAGGAACTTGCAGGGAGGGGTGTTCCCACGCCTTTCCTTCTTTCCCTCCCTCTTCTCTGTCTCTTTCTGCTCCTACTAGTTATCTATCAAACTTCTCTTTCCCCTTCATCCCATTTATGTCAGTGTTCCCCCCTTTTTTCTCCCCATACCCCCTTCTCTGGCAATTCTCTCTCCCCCCCCTTTCTGCCCTCATGCCCTGTATGACAATCTCGCCCTCTTATCCCCCACCACTTCTCAGACAATGCCTCTCCCTTTCTCACTCTCCCCCTCTCTTTCCCCATGCCTTCTCAATCTTCTCTAGGGCTGTCGATTCGGTTCGTCCCGAAGCAAAAAACAGCCGAATTTCCCCTGATTCGGTGGTTTTTAGTTCAGGACGAACCGAATTCAAAAAAGGCTGGAAAACAGGGAGCCGAATTCAGCGAGTTCGGGGTGTTCGCAAACAAATTTGGGGTTTGGGGCAGCAGCAGAGAGGTGGAGGTCTTTAAACCCCTCTGCGCTGCCTGCCCAGACAGTGCAGAGGGGCTTGACAACCCACCGCCCGCCTTCCTGGGACTCCCGGGAAGAGGGGCAGGGGGGTCTTTAAACCCCTCTTCCCCACCCCGTGCCTTTACAGGCTTCCATGAAGGCACGCGGGGGTGCTTTAAACAGATCTGCGCCTTCCAGTTGGAAGGCACAGATCTGTTTAAAGATCCCCCCTGCGTGCCTTCATGGAAGCCCCGTGAAGGCCAGCAGGGGGGCTCTTTAAAGACCCCGCCCCCTTCCCGACTCTTTGAAGCACTTCAAAGACATGGCCGGATTTTCCCCCGAACTCCGGATCTCGCACCGAATTTCGCAGATCCGAAGCGGGGGAGTTCGGACTTTGGCACGTCCCGAATTAAAAAGGGGCAAATTTTGCCGAAGCCGAACTTTACCGATTTTTTTTCAGCAGCCCTAATCTTCTCCTTTTCTATCTGCCACCCTTTTTTACCATAGATTCCAGTGATTCCTAGAGCGGTCTGATGTCCATTCTGGATTTTCCCCCAGAAAAGACATTGTGCCATCACTGATGCCTAGATTTTTTTTTCCATTATTTTTCTCCCAGAGAAATAACAACTGGGGACAGGAAATTCACTGGTAAGTCCAACTCACTGAGGGGTTCCTAGCTTCTCTGAAGCACGACCCTTTTAAATCCTCATGGCAAAAAATATTAGATGAGAAACTGTCATTGTTGGGCTTCTCGCAGGATATGTTATTAGATCTTGGGAAAACTGAAGCTTTCACCAAAGTTAAAAAGCTCATTAAAGAGCTTGATTATAACAGCACTACTTTTCGTGCTTGTCACGTTTGTTCATCCCAGTTCTTCGGAATACCACCACCATGTGGTTTGCCTGCTTGTACTTATTATTTGACAACTCCTTGTCTTTCTAGAGCCTTCTGTTTAGCTAGATTGAATGCTAACCCCTCTATGGTTATGCAGGGCAGGATTTTGAATATACCATATCCAGACAGGACCTGTCCTTGCTCTTCTGGCTCTATTGATTCACTAGCTCATGCCCTTTTGGAATGCCACTTTTACGAGGAACTTCGATCACATTATATCTCCCCCCCTTTTAACATACAAATCTAATGCCTCTGTGTCTGATATAATGTCTTTTCTACTAAGCGATAGGGATCCCAAGGCTACATTGTCAGTGGCAAGATTTGTTTCAGTCCTTATATCCCTCAAACACTAGATACATGCTGCTCAAGATCAATGGATCAAGGAGCTTCTAAGGGATAAAAGAAAAGGAAAGGAAAGGTAAGTCCAACTAAAACTTTCCTAAACCAGGAAGTTTTAATCATGCTCCAAGCATGATGGGTCAAGGAGGGGAGCACATAAGCATGGCATACAAGCCATGTTTGTGCCTGTGATCTGTGGAGACCACAGAGAAATTCTTCTTGCCTCCACTGAAATTCCTCTGATACCATTTTTATGTTAAGGCTCCCTTGGGACTGTATCATCTCAGAATTGTCATAAAAGATTTCAGACAAAGGTAGATAAACAGAAGGAGCATGATAGGCAGAGATGTCAGAGGTCAAGAAGGAGAGAGCCAGTGTAAAATATTTATTTCCTTCAAAGACTATGTGAATGTTCCAACCAGCAAGAGAGCCAGTGTGGTATGGTGGTTTGGAACGGTGGATTCTGATCTGGAGAACTGGGTTTGATTCCCCACTCCTCCACATGAGCAGCAGAGGCTAATCTGGTGAAGTGGATTTGTTTCCCCACTCCTACACATGAAGCCAGCTGGGTGACCTTGGGCTAGTCACACTCTCTCAGCCTCACCCACCTCACAAGGTGTCTGTTGTGGGGAGGGGAAGGGAAGGTGATTGTAAGCCGGTTTGATTCTCCCTTAAGTGGTAGAGAAAGTCGGCATATAAAAACCAACTCTTCTTCTTCTTCCATTGCAGAATGGGCATGGCAGAGTTGTGCAGTGGTTAGATGGTTAGACTAGGGTCTTGGAGACTCCAGGTTCAAATCCCCAGGTGTGAGGGATTGAAAGGCCCTGGACAACCTTTGAAGGGAAGAACATCTGTCCGCTAAATGTGTGATAACATTGGATTCTACCAGCCTCCAGTTTGGGTACCATATTTATCTCCAGCTTTACAAATAACATGGCTCGTCTGTTTTGTTTCCATTTTCTATATTAGAAGGCATCTGTGCTGGCCCAGTAGCACAGTAGGTGGAAGGAGACCTTGTAATCAAGCATATGCCGGCATGGTGTAGTGGTTAGGAGCGGCGGACTCTAATCTGGAGATCCATTTTGATTCCCCACTCCTCCACATGAGTGGCGGACGCTAATCTGGTGAACCAGGTTGGTTTTCCCACTCCTCCACATGAAGCCAACTTGGTGACCTTGGGATAGTCTAGGGTTGCCAGGTCCCTCTTCACCATTGGTGGGAGATATTTGGGGTGGAACCTGAGGAGGACGGGGTTTGGGGAGGGGAGGGACTTAAATGCCATAGAGTCCAATTGCCAAAGCATCCATTTTCTCCAGGGGAACGGATCTCTATCGGCTGGAGATCAGTTGTAATAGCAGGAGATCTCCAGCTAGTACCTGGAGGTTGGCAACCCTAGGCTAGTCACAGTTCTCTTCAAGCTCTCTCAGCCTCATCTAACTCACAAGGTGTCTGTTGTAGGGAGAGGAAGGGAAAGAGATTGTAAGCCGGTTTGATTCTCCTTAAAAGGTAGAGAAAGTCAGCATATAAAAACCAATTCTTCTTTATTTTTAGTTCCCACCCCCCGAGCTCTGGCTTAAAATGCTTTGGCCAACCCTTTGATATTTGGATGAACCCTCTCTTCTTTTGAAGAATGAAGTCTAACTTCATTTGTCATGCAGAGATGACCTTACTGTTTCAGAGGGTAGCCGTGTTGGTCTGCAGTAAAATAATTAACTTTGGGTCCAGTAGCACCTTGGAGGCAAACAAGAGTTTCAGGGTATATGCTTTTGAGGATCAAAACTCCCTTCCTATCTGATGAAGGGACCTTATTGTTTGGCTTTTATCAATTCACATACAGGTTGAGTATCCCTTATCTGGACTGCTGGGGACCAGAAGTGGTCTATATTTCGGAACTTTCCGTATTTTGGAATATTTTGGAATTTTGCATATACATAATGAGATATCTTGGGGATGGAACACAAGTCTAAACATGAAATTCATTTATGCTTTATATATACACACACATTTATATATACTCTATACATATAGCCTGAAGGTAATTTTAAACAATTTTTTTAAAAATAATTGTGTGTACATTGAACCATCAGTAGCACTGCTGAGGGGCTGTGAGTAGGGTTGCCAACCTCCAGGTACTAGCTGGAGATTTCCTGCTATTACAGCTGTTCTCCAGCCACTAGAGATCAGTTCACCTGGAGAAAATGGCCTCTTTGGCAATTGGACTCTATGGCATTGAAGTCCCTCCCATCCCCAAATCCTGCCCTCAGGCTCCACCCCAAAATCCTCCCAGTGGCGAAGAGGGACCTGGCAACCCTAGCTGTGAGTAATGCCTGCATGCCGGCTCAAAAGGTCGGGATTTCGGATGCCCGGATAAGGGATACTAAATCTGAACTTGGCTATCTCCTTATTAGTGAAATAAGAAGACAGTGGGTTCCTTTTTGCATGTTAATTCAAGATGCGGCTCCCTTCCCATTTTATTGGACATGTTTTGCCTTGACCATTCTATCCATAGTTATCTTTGCTTCCATTCTCAGTCATTTATGACATCCATTCTGATCAGTTTACAGTATTAAATGGCTCTGTGCAATGGCTGTTAATGTGTGCAGTTATTAATATGGGCTGCAATTCAACTCCATTACAGACTATGGCAGCTTGGCAAATCATTTGAATGGGTTGTTGATTGTTCCTTTGCTCGATACTATATCCTTCACTGGTAGACAAGGAATAAATCTATAGATTTTTTCCCCATTTCCGGACTGCTAACACTGCTATCCATATTGATATGAAGACAGAATAATTCAAAAATAATTGATAGAATTTTGCCAGCCTCTTGTGCTTTGGCGTACCTTTCTAGATGTGGGTATTGTTCTGTTCCCAACTCAGTATGCGCTTCAGTAATTTTTCTTTAGTTTTCTATTCATGGATATTATGTGCATTTCAATTGCATTTTTTTATATTTCGAGGGGGTTAATTAATAAAACATTTGGTTTGATGGATGTAAAATAAATTGGATCGGGTGCAGTATTTGTTGAGATCCATAGCCTTGAAGTGTCTTGTCAGTTCAGGGACAGGGACAAGGACGAGGAAGTGGATATAACTGATTGCACCCTAATACAGTTAATTCAGGATCAGGTAGTTAGTCTTCAGATATCATTGGGTCTACCACTTTGTTCTTTCAGTGGGCTGGCTCAGCGTTTTGTATCCATGTTGCACCAGCCGTTCACTATCTCATCACAAGAGAGCCAGTGTAGTGTAGTGGCTAAGAGCAGTGGTTTGGAGCAGTGAACTTTAATCTATAGTGGCTGACTCTAATCTGGTGAACCGGGTTGGTTTCCCCACTCTTCCACATGAGGCCAGCTGGGTGACCTTGGGCCAGTCACAGTTCTCTCCAAACTCTCTCAGCCCCACCTATCTCACAGGGTGTCTGTTGTGGGGAGGGGAAGGGAAGGGGAAATGATTGTAAGCCAGTTTGATTCTTCCTTAAGTGGTAGAGAAAGTCGGCATATAAAAACCAATTCTTCTCCTCCTCCTCCTCCTCCTCCCCCTCCTCCTCCTTCTTCTTCTTCTTCTTCTTCCCCCCTCAGAATCAGGTAGTTATTCAGATATCATTGGGTCTACTACTTGGTTCATTTCAGCGTGCTGGCTCATTGTTTCATGTTACACCATCACTTCTATTCCTGCCCTGATTTAGCATTGCCATCTGTTCTATTCTAGCAGCACTCCTTCACTGTGAAAAGCTGTGTCACAAGGAAATGTTCAGCAGGAGAGACAGTTCTTACTATTGCATCTTCATGCTTCATTCTTGCTTGTCACACCGCTTTTAAAGACATAGGAAAACTGCCAGAGACCCTTGACTGCAGCACATTGCCTACATTGAAATGTGGTTTTAGGTTAACTTCTGAGCATCAACAGAGTGCAAATTAAACATTTAACTTTGCAAAGCTGATAATTGTTATACAGATATCTGTGGGTGAAGTGTCATTATACCACAGGGAGATTCTGCCTACAGAACAGTACAGACAAATCTCTGATAGCAATGTTTCTCCAAAGCATGGTCTGGATCATAGAATCATAGAATCATAGAGTTGGAAGGGACCACCAGGGTTATCTAGTCCAACCCCCTGCACAATGCAGGAAATTAACAACTACCTCCCCCCACATCCCCAGTGACCCCAATCCTCCCCCAGCCATGCAGGATCCCACAATCAAAGCACTCCCGACAGATTACCAATCCACCGAACAGTAGCAGTGTCCAGCCCACATTTTACTAGCTTTGTTTCAAGAAGATCATGGGGGACTTTATCAAAGGCTTTACTGAAATCAAGGTACACTACATCTACAGCATTCCCTTCATCTACCATACGAGAAACCCATGTTGACTGTCAGTGAGCATGGCATTTCTTTCTAAGTGCTTACAGACCGTCTGTTTAATTATCTGCTCTAGTATTTTACCTGGTATTGATGTCAGGCTGACTGGGCGATCCTACCACTCCATTCATCCATTTGGTTTTCCTCTAGCATATGGAACTTTCCACAATGTTGTTGTATACTTTTCACACCAGAAGACTGCGCCAGCACTAGCAGAATGAAACAGTAGAACCCAACCCATTGATTTCTGCTTCCTGTTAGAAATTATTTTGTCTCCTTATGCCTTTTTATTCAGCAGTTAGGAAAAGCAATTCACCCCCCCCCCCAAAAAAAAAGAGCTAGCATGCATATCTTCTATTTTCGCTTTGGGTCAAAACCTCTAGAAAGAAGAGAGGTAATTACTGATTGCCTTATTTTTATACCAGAGGGATTGTGCTCCCCACCCAGGTTATTCTCAAATATATTTCTATAAAAAGATGGTACCTTAGCCTTATAATGCACTCCTTTGTTAGCTGTCTCCAGACAATAAAACTTTCTATATACATTTTTATGGTTTTTAAATACCTGCATGTTTTATCTATTATTCTTGAAATGTGTTTTTTCTGCTCTCCCTGTTGAAGAGTAACATTATACTTGAAATCAAGAATGGCAGACTTTATTTTTTTGATAAAAATAAAATGTAGGATTTATTTATCTCTTTGAACTAAAAAAAATCAAATATGAATCATTATAAAGGATCTGGGAGACCCAGGGTCAAATCCCCAGTCTGCCATGGAAGTTTTCTGGGTGACCTTGGGCAAGTCACATGCTTCACAGGATTGTTCCGAGGATAAAAAGGAAGAGAAGAAAATCACATAGGCAATCCTAAGCTGCTTGGACAAAGGGCAGGATAAAAATGTACTCACTAAAATAAGCCCTACAAAATGGCTCTTTCTTAACTCTTTCCTGCTGCTTGTACTTCCTGAGAAGTTGCTTCTGAGGGTCGGAAACCTTTTGGAATGGCATAATATGTCATATGGAAGGCTGTTGGTGGAAGAGGAAACACCATGGAAATTTCAGCCCCTGTGTGGTATTACCCAAATGGCCCTACACTGTTGTGACCTCCTATGACCATCCTAGCACCTATGACTTGGAATCCTCAGGGGAAGAGCTCTTGAAACCCAGGCCAGAGGCCAAGGAGGACCATAGCAGGTCCACTGACAATGTGCCAGTAGTGCTAGAGGCCACACTGCAAGAGCTTACCACCAGCCCCTGAGACAGCCATCAGGTCTCTGACAGGCAGGGCACAAATCTGGGCCCATAACCCCCCTGAACCCACTCCCACTTTGCAAGAACAGCAGCAGTAGAAGGTCCAGGTAAAGCAGCGGAGGGAAAGTGCCAGGCTAACTGCACACAACCTCGCTATGGATCTAGATTAGTGCTCCAAGAGTTGTACTTCCTCTCAGGTTCTTGGCAGGACAGCTGAACCCAATTACCTCCCACCCTGTTTAGGCTGAAGCCTGGGAAGACTCCAGATGAGCCCTGCTGGGTGACCTTGGGCCAGTCACAGTTCCTTCAGAACGCTCTCAACCCACGTGGAGGCAAGCAATGGCAAACCACCTCCGAATGTCTCTTGCCTTGAAAACCCTACGGGGTCTCCATCAGTCAGCTGTGGCTTGATGGCACTTTCCACCACCACTGGGAAGACTGCCTTGCTGGACGAACCAGTTCACTTAGCACAAGCCCTGAGTTCCAAGTGCCACATCCAGGCCTCCAGGATTCCAGCCATTGTTCCAAGCACCAAACCTTACCAGTCCAGGCCCAAGGGCTCTACTTCCAAGGAAACCTGACTGGGCCTGACAGAAGAGCACACGACATACACGTGTACAGCCCCTCATGTTTGGAACATCCCTCTTGTATGTCAAGAGTACACACAGGGGTGTTCTGGGACAAAAATAATATTAAGAGACCACTCCCTCTTGTATACCAAGGTCCAGAATTTGGTAGCAGCACTTTACTATGGGAATGGGGAGATTCCTGGAAATAAAAAAAGGAGAAAATAGAATCTAAGTTTAAAACTTTATTTGGAAGAGGAAAAAAAACAGAACAAGAAAAGCGGGAGACACACAGAGAGCCTTGGCTTGTGCACAAGCACATACCTTGAACTCTCTTATTTTAATGCATTTCACCTCAGTTTTAACAGAGGGAGGGATCTCTGTGGGCTTACCTGTTTTACAGCAGCTTGTAAAAAATTCTGTCCAGTCAGGCTTGTACCTGAAAAAATAATGATCCTCTTTGCTACAAACATTCAACAGATTTGTAGCTTCAGTCTTAACATGAAAAAAATCTCTTTAATTATAAATGCCAAGCACAGATGTATAATTGATATCATACTACCCTGTAGGCAGTGATTCATTTCAGATGAGCAACGAGAGATAAGGTGGACTGGATATTTTTGGCTAACCCTCTAGCTGCCTTCCTGCCTATGCTCCAAGGCCAAAGCACTCCATCACAACAGGCCATGCCTCCTTCCTTCATGAACGGGTAGTTTTGAGTGAGTTTGCAACTATTGTAAATGGACCTGACAGAGAACGGTTCTGAGTGAGTGATAAGTCCTATGCTCAAAGTTATTCCTGGTGATTGTCCCTGCTAAACCACTTGAAAGTTAGGGTTGCCAACCTCTAGGAGATCTCCTGCTATTACAACTGATATCCAGCTGATAGAGATCAATTCATCTGGAGGAAATGGCCGCTTAGGCAATTGGACTCTACGGCATGAAGTCCCTCCCCTCCCCAAACCCTGCCCTTCTCAGGCTCTGCCCCAGAAACTTCCTGCAAAGAGGGACCTGGCAACCCTACTTGAAGTCAAGAGTGGGGCAGGCCATACAAGTCTTGAATAGGGCAGATTCTTTAGGGACATCCAAAGTTATTATTTAGGGAAGCCTCCATTAAAAATAGTGACCAATGCTATGATCCATACATGGAACAAGTTCTTGGAATAGATCTCACACACTGCAGTCCCCTGGATCCCCAAGCACCAAATGCTGAGTGCCAACACCCTCAGGAACAGAGCAGGATATAGCAGAGAGAGAGCTGCAGTTAATAGGTTGGGTCCAGTGAAATTGAACTTTCCTACCTGATCTCCATGAAATGCTCTTCCTAGGAGACAGGGGCTCACAGGAACAGCATGTTGGGGGTCAGCAGGGAATCAGTGGAAATTGCCAATTTAGTTTAGATCCAACCAAGGAGGAGGAATTGAGAGAAATAGCCCCACAAGCTCTTCATGGGTTTTTGTTCTCTTTGTAGAAGAGTTCACGCAAATGAAAGAGGGAGTGATTTCACGACCCCTCTAGTCCTGAAAATCCTCTGATCCTCTGGTCCTGTGTTTTGGGGGATAAAATGGGCTGCAGGGAGAAAGTGAGAGGTGCATTTGTTTCATTCACAGAGAGTAGGATCCTTCCAGAACCAAAGAAGCCTGGGCAAATTTATTACCAAATACCCCAAAAAACAAATTAGTTAAGGTGTTCATCAGCTTTAATTATCATTCTTATATACTAGGAACAAGCTTGCTAATTTCCCTGCTACAACCTTCATGTTTAATGCAAACAGACAACAAACTTTACTAGAACTTTTCTCACAGTTCAGTCTAAACTGTGACTAGTGCTCTACATTGTTTTTCCTTACTTGGTGTTTCCTCGAAGTGCTCTCTCCATATAACTACTCATTTTTGTTCCTATGGTCTATCACTAACGAAATAATACTTGGATACTCTGTAAAACTTTCTGTGGAATCCTTTACATTAGTTTCACACTCACACCTAGATGAGGGGAGAAAGACAATCCGCAAAGTGTTATGAGATGTATTCACTTGGCTGTTTCAAATGATTAACAGTGTAGTCTCTTCCATGTGTATGGAACAAGTTAGTTGTAAGATATCATTAAATGACCTTCAGATAAATAAACTGAAAAGAAAACACACTCAAATGAAAATTGTACAATTAATTCTTTACTCAAAGTATGTGACAAAGATAAGAAATTAGTTCCTTCCACATCTTTTACTGTCGCCAGTAATTAATCTTTCAGTTTTGAATGATAATCTTGGTAATTCTAAAATACAATGAATCCATGGCTTGAATCATTATGAAGATTTATTATTTGGAAATAATGTAGTATCCTATGATCATATAATCAAAATTACTATGAAAAAGTGGGGATTTGAAACCGGGACTCTCAGATCCTAGTCCAATACTCTAACTACAACATACAACACCCTTCTGTACACGTACACCCCTTGTCTTTAAAATTCCTGATCTTTTTTTCTATATGATTTCAGCAGTATGAGAGAACATCTTAAAAGTACTGGAAGATAAAATTATGACCTGAGTAACCAGGAAGGTTGAGAAATGGCTGGGACTTAACTAACTTTGCCCTCTGCTAAATACCGATTACTGGCTGAAATTTTGAGCTGTTAAATGAACAAGATGTATCCCTGTTCATTGTTTTCCAGAATATGACAATCTGAATTTGTTGTGAATGTTTTGGTAATATATTTTAATTAAATTCTTCATCTTTCTTGGCTGATGTGATGCCATTTCTATATTATGGGTTGGGCTGAAACCAGCCCACCCATGATCTCCTTTTGTTCACAGATACCACAGGGTATAGACATCTATAGGGAACCCCCATATGAAGAAGGAGGAGGAGGAGGAAAATGAGTGCTGGTGATGGTGGTGAATCGACCCAAAGGTTTCTGGTGGGAGATAGCTCACCAGTTACCACCCAGGGCACAAAATACTGTGCAGTAGCAATGAAGCTATGTCACCTTAATGTACTCCCTTGGGCTGTGGAAATGTAAAATTGGATGATTCCTAGTGGCCTTGGTTGTAATCATATACTTTGTATGGTCAGTTTGTTTTACCTGTTTTATCTGACATAGTAGCTGCAAATAAAATTTATTTATTTATTGTATTTATTGTATTCACAGCTGACTTATGGCAACCTTGTAGGGTTTTCAAGGCAAGACATGTTCGGAGGTGGTTTACCATTGTCTGTCTCTATGTGGCTTGAGAGAGTTCTGAGATTACTGTGACTGACCCAGGGTCACCCAGCAGGCTTCATGTGGAGGATTGGGGAATCAAACCTGGTTCTCCAGATTCTGCCGCTCTTAACCACACCACACTGGCTCTTTGCCCTCTTGGATATTCCTAAAGATTTTTTTTCGTTCCTAAGCAGGCCATTCTAAATTCACCACAAAATTGTCTTTAGGAAATCTAAAACTCAAGCACATCTCAATTCCCCCTCCTATTATCATCAGGAACTTTTCCCATCACTCCCCAGCAGTCTGGATGAATGAAATTGACAAGAAGGATGCAATGGCATCTCCCTCTAGTAACAACGGCTACCCTGCATTTGTTTTTGCAAGGAATGTCTCTTGTTGGGATACTCAGTGGGAACCGCAGTGAGAGGCTTTCAAAGCAAGGGAGAAGCAGAGGTGGTTTGCCATTGCCTGTTTCTGCAGAGTCTTCCTTGGTGGTCTCCCAACTAAGTACTGACCCTGTTCAGCTTACAAGCCCTGGCCAGATGAGGCTACACCATGCCACCTTTCCTCCACATGAACACATGAAGCTGCCTTCTACTGAATCAGACCCTTGGTCCATCAAAGTCAGTATTGTCTACTCAGATTGGCAGTGGCTCTCCAGGGTCTCAAGCACAGGTCTTTCGCATCACCTACTTGCCTAGTCACTTTAACTGGAGATGCCGGGGATTGCACCTGGGACTTTCTGCATGCCAAGCAGAGGCTCGACCACTGAGCCACAGCCCCTTCGATGTCCCTTCTCCACATTAAAGAATCCTCAACAGCCCTATGCAGGAAACATTCAGGTGTCAGAATAATACCTTTATGTTTTCCTTGGCAGGACAAAGAGTCATTTCATGAATGGGGCAGCCCACGAGAAAAGGGATTAACCTCAGATTCCACAACTCTGATCCAGTTGGCTGCCCCCTTCCTCCCTATAGCTGCTTTTTACCTTTTTAAAAAAGCAAGAGACCCTGATCATGGCTCTCCTACCTCTGGTTTAATCCTCAAGGTAGATCTATGCCAGGTATAAAACATAATATGCGTCATGGGTTCCTGCAAAGAATTTTGAGCTATCATTGAATGAAGATTACAAGAAATCTGTCAAAGATCCTTTGCCCTGTCCCCAGGAACTACAGTTCCTAGGGTTCCCAAGTGATAGGGAAAAATGAAGCCTGTTGAAGTCTCCGAGAGCCTTCTGTGTTTTCCACAGATTTTGCTCACTCTAAGGAAGCAGCTTAATTCGAGGTCTGCCACACTTAATTCTCCGTTCAATTACATAAACCACCTCCGGGCGAAAACGCACGGTCGCTTTAGCCTCCTTTCTTCCCTGTTCCAGCCAGGATTCAGCCAGGATCGAACGCACGTCCGTGCGTTCGATCCTGGCTGAATCCTGGCTGGAACAGGGAAGAAAGGAGGCTAAAGCGACCGTGCGTTTTCGGCCACAGTCTTTCACTCAGTTTTCCACTATCCACCCCTGCCCCGCGCCTCTGGAGAAAATGAAGAAGATTTCAATCACTGCTTCTCTTGCCTCAGATTACATCAGCCTTCATTTCAATTTGATGTTTGTTTTATTTCCTGACTGATCTGATTTGAACACAATCACTCTTGAGCAGTGGAAAGAAAAGAACTGAAAATAGACATTTTGACCTTATCCTCTTGCTGTCCCCCTCCTCCTGTAACCAGTTCCTTGTGCCTCTGTTCTATATTACTTTTAATGGCTAATACAAATATTCATTTCTCAGAAATGATGGAGTTACTTCAGAAGCTGGTGAGGATCTGGGAGAGGATGGAGTCACAGTTATATAGGATTTTTTAAAAAATAGCCTGGTGATGTTTCCAAAGCCTGGAATTGCCTGGTTTGGAGTACAGATTTACCAAGCAGGTAATTCAGCAGTCTACCAAATCAAGTTGCGGTTTCTTACTTGGAGGCACTTCATTCCTTCCTTTCTGGTCCCATGGATGCTGCCATTTCAGGGGTCTTTTATGCATGGCTGTTTCCCTCGCGGTCTCTCCAACGATGAGTTTGGGTCTTGTGTTGATTGTGCATGCCGTTTCCGCATGCCAGAGGTCGCCTCACTCTCCCCCTGCCTTTCTCTGCGTTTTCAAATTCAAGATAAAACAGGTCTCTGAAAACGCGGGCAAAATGTGGAGAAAGGCAGGGGGAGAGCGAGGTGACCTCTGACGGTCGGAAACGGCATGCATCATCAACACAAGGACCCGAAGTTGTAGGAGGGGTGACCGCGAGGGAAACAGTCATGCATAAAAGACCTGTGTTCCCAGATTCCAGACAGGAAGGCATTCATCTCTGACTTGGATTACAAGCTGAACTGGATACAAATTTTGGGGGTGTAATGCCCCGTAGTGCAGAGTATTGTCCCGTGGCACAGAGTGGGAAGCTGCAGTACTGCAGTCCAAAGCTCTTCTCACGACCTGAGTTCGATCCCGACGGAAGTCGGTTTCAGGTCGCCGGCTCAAGGTTGACTCAGCCTTCCATCCTTCCGAGGTCGGTAAAATGAGTACCCAGCTAGCTGGGGGTAAAGGGAAGACGACTGGGGAAGGCACTGGCAAACCGCCCTGTAAACATAGTCTGCCTAGTAAATGTTGGGATGTAACATTACCCCATGGCTCAGTGCTTGCACAGGGAACTACTTTTACCTTTAACGCTTGCCTAGGAATGGAGGTTGAGGTTTGATCCCATCAAGAAAAAAAGTTTATCATCAATTTATCACCTATTTTGTACAGAATATAACTAGAGAACCTACAGTGAAGGTGTACCTTTAACTGAATAATAAAACCAGAAAATAATCATTACAGGATATTGAGTTTTGTTATTCTGTCAGGAGAAAGGCAGAGGTGGGACTGGATATATAATCAGATACATGTATATCGCCCTAGATAGCAATGTGTTGTTTTGGAGAGAAACTTTGAGAATGAAAGGGAGGCTAGAGGGCCATGGCATAGAAATACACAAAACTTTTTGTTGTTGTTGTTCAACCTGAACATGAGTAATTCTGTAGGGGTTTTTATAATCCACAGTCCTAAATTGCAGCTGCAGAATATGTTTGACTGATTTATGAATGGTAGAAAACACAGACATCAGTACTGATGCCTGCTATTCCGGTGTTTGGGTATAAATGTAGCTTCTTTACCCTAGCCTGCAGCTCTGTTGGATGAATTATCCTCTTATGTTGATGATTCAGAAAACATTTTGTAGTCAGTTTTGGATTATCTATCCTCGTATTATTTGTTATCATTTGCAAATTCTGCTGCCTTGCTGTTTCACCAACCACCAGACCATTGAGTGAAAGCAACAACTGATCCCAGTACAAATACTTTGGGCTTCCCTGCTTATTGTCCTCTGCTGTGAACCCCAGCAATTTTTTCCCCTCTGCTGTGTTTCCTGTTTTAGTCTATAATAGATCCTCTGATCCCATAAATGCAAATTTTGCTTAGAGGAATTTTGGGTTTACTTTTCAATATATTTGGAATGTTTTTAACAATCAGCAAGTGTGTAAGTATTGAAACCTGTAGTATAGAGTTTGGGCTTAAAGGTAGCTTTTGCCCTTAAAAGGTGGCTCTTAGCTGAACTATATTTTATTGAGTTGTTGATTCAGAATCTTACGTGATGTTTCTTCACTTGGTGTAAGTTGTTAGATCATCCAATGATAACAAACTTTCCATCCTAGAACCAAAGGAAGTTGATACAATTTACACATCATGAATTTATAATTGATCGGAAAAGGACTAAACACTAAAAATCACAACAGTGAAATGCACAACTAAAATTAAACAGCCAAATTTGTATGAAATAAAGAAGGAAAGAAGGAAAGAGCTTGAGGTGGGATGGGCATCATGGTAGGAAGTCCAGTTGGTGATTCCTAATATAGTGTTAACTTAGTAGTTGGATGCCGCTGGACACCTTGGATGGCTGTCTGCCCATGAGACCCTTAATAAATATGTAATAGTGATTACAAGTGTGGAATACTGTATGGGTTATCATATTTAGAGTGTGTAGGGTTCCTTTTGTGAATCTGCAAGTTTATACCAGGTGGGGTGATAATAATAATACATTTATTGCAGTCATAGACCAGAAAATATCATATCACATTTCTGTGCTACATTTCGAAAACCTAAAACCTTGCATTTCGAGAATAGCTAACAATCAGATAAAATACAGATAAAATGCTAATTAAGCCAAATATAACAGTGTAAAACATGGAGCAGTATTTCTATACTTATTACAATTCCTCATCCTTTCCAGTTACCCCTTTCTTGCTCCGTGCTTTTACCACACAAGCACAAAATTTGCCCACTTGTTTTGAGATTGTGGTATTTAATAACTTTTCCAGCCATAGCAGCTCCGAACTTTCCATGAATTTAGCTATTATAGGATAAAGAAGCTTAACCCTCAAACCACTATAAAATGGGCATTGGGAGAAAAAAATGCCTTCCAGTATTGCTGAGGGCATAGCCTCACATCTTGCCAGAGTGAAGGTTCTTCTAATTCGGTGGGCTTCAAGTTGGGAGAGATAAGGAGCCTGTGCCATGGCATATTTTGACTTCATAGGGGACCTAGAAATTGGGGTCTTGTTAAGATCATGTTGTCGCTCTACATCCTCGATCCTTGGTTATTTCCAAATGGAATGCAACCTACTAGCACTGTGCAGGATAACACCCGCCTATGCATCCCGCCGCCGTATTTGGCAGTCCCAGACAGGCAGGAGATTTATTCTCAAGCCCATAATGGGGCAAAATCAGAACATGTTCTTTCTTCTTGTTGTTGTTGTTTTAATATGCTGTTCGCCTTTTCATTTTGCTTATTTTCACTCCTGGCCTTCCTAATACGTATAAGCATATTATAGTGCTGCTTTGATGGGGTAGATTGTTTTAATTTGTATTTTGTGTTAATTTGTCTATTTATCGGTTGTGAGCTGCCCTGAGCCCTGTTCTCTGGGGGAGTGCGGGGTATAAATAAAATTGTTGTTGTTGCTGTTATTGGGTTTCTTTTACAGTATATGTCATTGTCACATTACTTGCTATCAAACATTATTTCGATAGAGCTTTTATGGCAGAAAAGTAGTTGAGGTTCAGTTGCAAAGAGTGACCCAGATCTTGACCTATTAACTTGGCGCTAGTATTTTTGCAATGACATTCTTGATTGTAAAGAGAAGTAGAGACATCACCTGCCCGGGTGGATTAAGGTTTGATTTGTGCTTCACACCTCACAAATTGCCATTCTGCTTTTCGCTCTATTCTCTGGAACTAGTTCTGCAGTTTTAGCTTTCTCTGTCCTCACATACATCAATGTACATCAATGTACATCAATGTAGCACCAGTGTTAGATTAATTATGGAGGGAGTGCGTGAAGCAAGACAAAACATGAATGTAAATGGCCACTTGCTCAGGAGAATGTATGTGGATTTCATATTATGTCAAGTCATGTAGGAACTGCTTTGGCGTCTCTCCAGCGTGGTGTAGTGGTTAAGAGCTGTAGTTTGGAGCAGTGGGGTTTGATTCCCCACTCCTCCACAAGAGCGGCAGATGCTAATCTGGTGAACTGGGTGGGTTTCCTCACTCCTACACATGAAGCCAGCTGGGTGACCTTGGGCTAGTCACAGCTCTCTTAGAGCTCTCTCAGCCCCACCTACCCCACTAGGTGTCTGTTGTGGGGAGAGGAAAGAAAAGTGATTGTAAGTCGGTTTGATTCTTCCTTAAGTCGTAAAGAAAGTCAGCATATAAAAACCAACTCCTCCTCCTTCTTCTCTTCCTCTTTCTTCTATTGCCCCATCCCCTGCTGGTGGTCGGGGGTGGGGCTGGCAACCCTAACTGATCATCAAGTTTGATGTCAGATGGTAGCTGTTCCACATACCAGCACAAGTGCTCTCAAAGTGGAGAAAAACTGTCATGGGAAGGAGCCATAGCATAGACTACTGTCACAGTGACAAAGAGATTCTTGTATTTCCCCAGCAATATGGTCAGGAGACCCCTACTTCAGGAGAGGCAAACAGTCTGTAGCATCTGGGGTAAGGATAATTTTATTGTACATCAACACCCAGTCAAAACTCCAGAGGAACAGGTGGGCAGTAAAGTCTCATATTGCTTCTTGCTTTGGATACTAGATGTTTAAATTTATAAGTGCAGGACAAAATCAAGACAGCCAGAGCTTCTGCTAATCCTCTGCTCCCTGGATTTCTCATTTGCCCATAATCCTGAGCAACAAAGTCTCTTGATTTGACTTTAGAAGAAGAGTTTATTTTTATACTGACTTTCCCTACCTTTTAAGGAGACTCAAACCAGCTTATGATTGCCTTCGCTTCCTTTCCCTACAACAGACACCTTGTGAGATAGGTGGGGCTGAGAGAGTTCGGAGAGAACTGTGACTAACCCAAGGTCACCTAACTGGTTTCATGTGCAAGAGTGGGAAACCAGCCCGGTCACCAGATTAGAGTCCAGCGCTCATATGGAGGAGTGGGGAATCAAACCCGATTCTCCAGATTAGAGTCCATCGCTCCTAACCACTCCTAGCCACCACACTGCCTTTTAGTTAAAATCTAAGATGACACTATATACCATAGTGTGGTTATTTATCAAAACTGCAAAAATGTATGGTGATTTACATATCCTCAGCATATGATGACTTCACCAATGATTTTCTGTATTGACCCAAGATTGCCTCTCATCTTCTATAGCGGACTCTCCTATTGTGATTGCATTTTCAAAGTGCTGTTTTTTATTTCACTATTTGAATCCACTGAATTGAAGCCTACAGGTAATTGTGTGGCACAGATGCTGGATCATGGTTGCAAACTTGTGTCAGTGGGTTTTGAGAGCAACCCTTAATGGAGATGTCTAGTAATTTTTCTTTCTGGTCGTTTATGCACGGGTACTTTCACTCACGTTCATGCCCCGTCTGTCTCGGTTGTTCCTTGGAGTTATGCATGAGTTTTCCCTCCATTAGAGATGACCTCGCTGCCAGCCCTTGCAAATCCTGGACCTTCCCGTTCCTCTGTTAACCCAATTCTTCCCTCTCTCCTGAGCTCAGCTGGGGTGAAATCCCTGCGCATAAGGCAAAGTGCGGGACAGGCAAGCTTAGTTTCACTCACAGCCAATTACAAAGCAGCATGCCCAGAGGTGGGGATTCAAATACTTCCTGCTTCCTTGGAGCTCTTTCTGAGCAGCTTTTTTAAAACCCAGGCTTGGATTTTCCCCCGTTCTTTTCAGATTGTTTTTTGTTCTTAAAATGCTTTTTTTCTGCGGGGATTGGTTTTGGGGGGGAGGGAACTTTTCTCTCACTACAGCCAATTACAAAGCAGCATTTCAAGGGGCAGGGATTCAAATATTTCCTGATTTGAGCTTGGAGACTGCTGGTGCATAGATTCCCAACAGGAAAGTGTGGGTCCAGCGAGCAACGAATGTCAGGTAAAACTCCCATGCATAAATGACCTTTGTTAGTATTTTGCAGTATCCAGAGACAGACTTAGCTGAAGGAGGACTATAGGATGATTAATTTCAGAGGATTTAGAGGGTAACATCCTTTATTTCCCATCTTATAATGCAAACATTTCTTTGTGTACTACCTTGTTACATTTCCAGTTGAGTTCCAGTTGTGAAGTCAGCTAGTGGGAGAAAATCCAAGATGCGAGTGAGGGGTTTGAGTGTCATGGGCCATTTATGCAGGGATGTTTACCCGTGGTCACCCCCACCGATTGCTTCAGGGCTTTCTTTTGATTATGCATGCTTTTCCTGACGGTTAGAAGTCACCTCGCTCTCCCCGTGCGTTTTGCCTGTGTTTTCCAGATTCTGGCTAAAACAGCATTTGGAAAACATGGGAGAAATGTGCATAAAAGGCCACAGAATCTGAGATTTGCTATGCTACTTCAGTGCCGCCAATTCACTTATTCTTCTTTTTTTTACTGCAGCGGGCAGTAATCACCCCTGCAAGTCTCCTTCACGACAGCCAATTTGTCTTCATTTTAAACCAGTCTTGGTGATGTGATGGGCAAGGAGTGAATAATTGCTGTCAGAGAAATAACAACCTGCCTTCCAAATAAATGTCTGATTTGTCAGGTTGGAAGAGTATCAGGTATGCTTCTCTGTGTGAGTCCTCCATTGCCAGTCCGGACCCCAGTCATTGGGCTCCCCCCCCCTCTCCATTTCTCGCAATAGAGGCATGTGGTACACAGGTTCCCTGTATGCTGTCTTGAGTACATTGTGCAAGTTAGTAGACATAATTATAGTACCTGTCGCTGCATTAGCAATGGCCATGTAGTCTAGGAAATGTGTCTCTGTTGTTTCATTCCAGCTTTTCACCTTTAGTAGTGTGTATTTATGTTCATATTTTCAAATGAAGCTTCTCCATTTCCTCCAGGCATGCCTCCTCATAATCAGAGATTCCTTTTCCCCCACCCTCAAGTCACACTTGGAATCCAGTTAGTCTATAGGAACTTATTTCTGAAACTGAAACGAACTGCAAACTAGGGTTTGACTCCATGCTTGCTCTGCAAAACATGCTTCCTTCCTCTTATTCATTCATTCATTCATTCATTCATTCATTCATTCATTCATTCATTCATTCATTCATTCTAACTCCATCCTGAAAGACAATGTAGTATAGTGGTTAATAGCGGCAGACTCTAATCTGGGGAACCAGGTTGGTTTCCCCACTTCTACCCATGAAGCCTGCTGTGTGAACTTGGGCTAGTCACAGTTCTCTCCAGACTCTCTCAGTCTCACCTACCTCACAAGGTGTCTGTTGTGGGGAAACGAAGGGTAGAAGATTGTAAGCCGGTTTGATTCTCCTTAAAAGGTAGAGAAAATTGGCATATAAAACCCAACTCTTCTTCTTCTTCTTCTTCTCCTCCTCCTCCTCCTCTGAAGCTATATTGACAAGAGCATGCTTCCTGCCTGTTATTCATTCATTTATTCATTCATTCAAACTCCAGCCTGAGAGCCAGTGGGGTGTAGTGGTTAATAGCAGTAGATCCTAATCTGGACAACCAAGTTTGATTTCCCGCTCCTCCACATAAAGCCTGCTGGGTGAACTTGGGCTACTCACAGTTCTGTCAGAACTCTCTCAGCCCACGTGGAGGCAGGCAATGGCAAACCACCTTCAAACTTCTCTTGCCTTGAAAACCCTTTGGGATTGTCATAAATCAGCTGTGATTTGATGGCACACACACACAATTCCAGCCTGGTTATTATGCAGCCGGCAGACTTAGGGGCAGTGGAATAGTTGATGTTTCACAATGTGGTCTAAATCTGTGGGTGAAATGGCTTGTGTTTAGTGGAAAATAGAAAGCGAGAAGAATGGAGGAGGAAATGAGCCATGATGAGGCAGTAGGGAAAAAGAGACTTTTGCATACTAGATGATTGTGGGGGGGGAAACCTCCTTAACTAAAATGCAAACAGTAACCATTTACAGGGGAGGGAGTGTTAGCCAGCAGGATGTAGTGGTTAAGAGCAGCGGACTCTAATCTGGTGAACTGGGTTGGTGTCCCCACTCCTATGCATGAAGCCTGCTGGGTGACCTTGGACCAGTCACCGTTCTCTCCAAACTCTCTCAGCCCCACCTACCTGACAAGGTGCTTGTTGTAGGGGGGGGAAGGGAAGGTAATTGCAAGCCTTTTTGAGACTTCTTAAAGGTAGAGAAAAAGTGGGGTATAAAAACCAAATTCTTCTTCTTCTTCTTCTTCTTCTTCTTCTTCTTCTTCTTCTTCTTCTTCTTCTTCTTCTTCTTCTTCTTCTTCTTCTTCTTCTTCTTCTTCTTCTATGGACAGCTTCCACCAACCTCACACAGTCTTCTGTAATAGGCTTCTGGGTGATGTAGGCTTGCCAGGCCCATTAGCCCACCGGCTGGAGCTTTCTGGGGCCGTGGCTAAAGCGCGCGCGGCCTGACGCGACGCCTGCACGCACCCCGCGCGACATGGACGCAATAGCAATTTTGGGCAAAACTCTATAGTTTCCATAGAGTTTTCTCTGAGATTCCCAGAGCGTTCGCACACGCATGCCCACAATGCCCGCCAGCCATCAGCTGGCCGACAGGCAGCCCGGTGGATTGGCGGGATTTTACCCGCCACCACCGGGCACTTGGCAACTTTAGTGTGATGTCATATCTGGGGCTTTGAGGCCTCTGTGCAGGCTGTGACCTGCATAGCATGGATCAAGCTCAGCAGGGTATAATTCCATGGAGTCCATTCTCCAAAGCAGCCATTTTTTACAGGGGAACTGATCTCTTTCGCCTAGAGATCAGTTGAAATTCTGGGACAGGCTCTACCTGGAGGTTGGTAACCCTGTTTCCTCCCCTCTTACTCCCTCTGTTCTCTCCTGCTTTAGCTTCTCAGGGCCAAGGTCACCCAGCTGGCTTCATGTGTAGGAGTGAGGAAACCAACCCGGTTCTCCAGATTAGAGTCTGCTGCTCATGTGGAGGAGTGGGGAATCAAACCCAGTTCTCCAGATTAGAGTCTGCCGCTCTTAACCACTACACCATAGGAGGAAAAGGAGGAAGATTTTATACCCTGCTTTTCTCTACCTTAAGGAGTCTCAAATCGGTTAACAATCAAAATTCCCTTCCTCTCCCCACAACAGTCACCTTGTGAGCTGGTGGGGCTGAGACAGTTCTGAGAGAGCTATGACCTTGCTGTAATGCACGATGGTAACAATATATAATGTCTAATAATATATATGTGTGGCCCATTTAGATAGGAATCCTCCAAGCAATCCCATACTCTGTACATTCATGTTGATAGGAGTCTCTAAGAACATGGTTGCACACATGGTCATAGGATCATTTAAAAAAAAAAAACATGTATTGTTTGAGAAGTTTGAACCAGAAAACCCTTGAGGTGGATTTCAGCCTGGAGTTAGATTACATAGTGGACTTTGGACATTTATTGCTATGAACATTCTTACCTGGGTCAAGCATTTCCCAGAGTCTCCTTCACTACTTATGCAGTACAAACTTAGCCAGAAACCATCTGTATGAATGCAGGTATGCACATCAGACTGAGCAAGGGTTTATCTGAAAATCTGAAAGGCCTGTTTCTGCTTTAAAGACATATTTTTTTGACAAGCTGGAAATAATTATTTTGGAGTTTCTTGGCAGACCAGTTAAGGAGAGAAGACCATTCAAAGCTCAATCCTTGAGTTTCTTTGGGGAATGATTCATGAGTTCTCCCTGTACATGCTGTCCCTTGCACAAAATATATCACAAGTAGGGTTGCCAACTCTGGATTGGGAAATTCCTGGAGATTTTGGGACTGGAGCATGGGGAGGGTGGGATTTAGGGAGGGGAGGGACCTCAGCATGGTACAATGCCATAGAGTCCACCCTCCAAAGCAGTCATTTTCTCCAGGGGAACTGATCTCTGTCATCTGGGGATGGATGAGGTGTAATACTGGGAGATTTCCAGGCAGAACCTGGATGTTGGCAACCCAACATATCTTATATCAGTGTGTTTTCACCTGTTTATATGGTATGATAATGTGCAAACACATTATGGTATGATAATGTGCATTGACAGGCACAGCCTGCTAGGGTTGCCAATCTCTAGGTAGTAGCTGGAGATCTCCTGCTATTACAACTGATCTCCAGTCGATAGAGATCACTTCACCTGGAGAAAATGGCCGCTAAGTCAATTGAAGTACCTCCCCTCCCTAAACCCCGCCTAAACCCTGCCCTCCTCAGGCTCCACCCCAAAAACCTCCCACAAGAGGCAAAGAGGGACCTGGCAACCCTACAGCCTGCACATGTTTGAAAGTCATAATGAAAGGGTTGACTTCTAGGTTAACAGAGAGGCAAGAGACATACAAAGTTGTTCTTTCATGGAGAGTTAGGAATGTGAAGTAGTAATTGACATTACGATGTATATTTTATATTGGTCACTATGGAATGGGCCATTTTGATTCCAGTTTGAAGGAGCAAGCTTGCCCAGACTAACCCATAGTTGACCAGTCTTACAGCATATAACACATATATTTGCAAACCTGGGACCAGGATTCTGAACCTCAAGGTGAGGCCTGGATTTCTCCTGGAATTAAAACTGATTTCCAGACTACAGAGATTAGTTGCCCTGGAGGAAATGGTGACACTGGAGGTCAGATTCAATGGTATCACATCCCTGCTGAGCAGAGGACTCTGGTGAACTGGGCTGGTTACCCCACTCCTACGTATGAAGCCAGCTGTGTGACCTTGGGCTTGCAGTCGTCTTGTTTGTGGCTTCCTAGAGGCACCTGGTTGGCCACTGTGTGAACAGACTGCTGGACTTTATGGGCCTTGGTCTGATCCAGCAGGGCCTTTCTTATGTTCTTATGTTGGGCTAGTCACAGCTCTCTCTGAACTCTCTCAGCCCCACCTACCTCACAAGGTGTCTGTTGTGGGAAGAGGAAGGGAAGGCTGTTGTAAGCTGGTTTGAGTCTCCTTACAAGGTAGAGAAAATCAGGGCTTAAAAACCAACTCTTCTTCTTTTTCTTCTTCAACACAGGAACACATGAAGCTGCCTTATACTGAATCAGACCCTTGGTCCATCAAAGTCAGTATTGTCTACTCAGACCAGCAGCAGCTCTCCAGAACAAATGTTCTTCTTCTTCTTCTTCTCTTCCTCCTCCTCCTCCTCCTCCTCCTCCTCCTCACTCCCCCCAAACTCTGACCCTAGGCATTACTGTCAAATCTCCAGGATTTTCCTAAACTGGAATTGGTAACCCTGTCTCAAACCCACCTTGAACGCTTTCCCTGGCATCATGGCACCCCAGTTAAAGGTCTCCCCCCACCCGCCCATACTTAAGAGTTGAACTGCTCTTGACCTCAGTATGTGGTGGCAGCTACTTGCTATGTGAATAAGGGTGAATTTAGTCCCAGGTGTAAATCTGGAACAACTAGATATCCTTCTGATGATACTTACCAAGTGGTGCCACAGTGTTGCAAGGGAAAGGGGAGATGTGGGGACATCTCAAAGGACCCCATAGGTGTCAAAGGCTACCTCAGTACCATTGTATCATACAGATCTTATGATAGTAGTAACTGAGGAGATCCATGTCAAAGGAAGAAAACAACAGTCTGCTTCCCACTTTACATATTTTGTCTGACTACATCGTATATGTTTCTTACCCTTTTTTTGAGGAGGGCCGGTATTGTATACTAATTCCAAGTACTGCCTTTTGCCAGGGATCTTCTGATAGCTATGACAAGCATATGATGCCAGAACAAATGTTTTGCTTTCTTTCCTTGACTGCGATTTGTGACTGGAAATATGTAGGTTATCCTAATTTAACAACATAATTTGAGCGGTTAATTGGCCAATGACAATCAGAGCCTGTATGTACCAATGAGATTTTCACACCTAAAAATATGAAGTGTAAATGTAGCAAAGAGATGTCTAGGAATACTTAGATGAGAAGCAAGATTAATTTGGCTGTCTGCTGATTAAAATTTAATTGGAGAACAATTAAACAGGGTTGCTATTGTGTAATATATGAAACAACCTTCAAACTCATGGTTGTGTGGGGATTTAAACCTAGATTTAAAAAAAAAATCCAAATCCAATGAGATGAAGAGGAGGAGGAGGAGGAGTTGGTTTTTTAAATTCCGATTTTCTTTACCTTTTAAGGAGAATCAAACCAGTTTCCAATCTCCTTCCCTTCCTCTCCCCAGAACAGACACCCTGCGGGGTAGATGAGGCTGGGAGAGCTCGAAGAGAACTGTGACTGGCCCAAGGTCACCCAGCTGGCTTCATGTGGAGGAGTGGGGAATCGAACCCTTTTCTCCAGTTTAGAGTCCGCCACTCATGTGGAGGAGTGGAGAATCAAATCCAGTTCTCTAGATTAGAGTCCACCGCTCTTAACCACTACACCACCCTGGCTCTCTGCAGTGTGTGTGTGTGTGTTAAGTGCCATCAAGTCGCTTCTGAATCATGGCAACCCTATGAATCAACGTCCTCCAAAATGTCCTACCTTTGACAGCCTTGCTCAGATCTTGCAAATTGAGGGCCGTGGCTTCCTTTATAGAGTCAGTCCATCTCTTGTTGGGTCTTCCTCTTTTCCTGCAGCCTTCCACTTTTCCTAGCGTGATTGTCTTTTCCAGTGACTCTTGTCTTCTCATAATGTGACCAAAATACGATAGCCTCAGTTTAGTCATTTTAGCTTCTAGGGTCAGTTCAGGCTTGATTTGATCTAGAACCCACTGATTTGTTTTTTGGCAGTCCACGGTATCCGTAACCCTCTCCTCCAACGCCACATTTCAAAGGAATCTACTTTCTTCCTATCAGTTTTCTTCAATGTCCAGCTTTCACACCCGTACATAGTAATAGGGAATAGGATGGCATGAATTAATTTGATCTTGGTGGCCAGTGACACATCCTTCCACTTAAGAATCTTTTCTAGCTCCTTCATGGCTGCCCTTCCCAGTCTCAATCTCCTTCTGATTTCCTGGCTGCAGTCTCCCTTTTGGTTGATGATGGAGCCAAGGAATAGAAAGTCTTCAACAATTTCAATTTCCACGTTGTCAACCTTAAAGTTGTGTAATTCTCCTGTAGTCTCTGCATTAGACTACTGGTTTTCAAACTGTGTTCTGGGGGACTTTGTTCTTCAGAAGCATATTTGGGGTTCTTTAATTGAGTCATTGTCGTCACATTTTGCTCACCACTGCCAACCTTGCATTGTAATGCGCACAAGAGTGTGACATGTGGTCTGAGGTATTCTCAATTCATGTGAAGTGACAGTATGATCTGTAGAACGTTTCCCAGAATGCTCTGCAACATGTATGCCAGTCACTGTGGAAAAGGTTCCCTGAAGATACGTAAAGTTTGAAAACTGCCACGCCAAAAATAGTGTTCCATTCCATATGATGGTAGCTTTCTCTGGGTTCTCTGTAAGTAAATGCAAGCCTCCTGAATGATTTTCAGCATTAATTCTGATTTAAAAATATCTTCCAAGAAACAAAGTAATATGGCCCAGAGTCTTCCTTGGATGAATTCAGTGGTACCCAACTGGAAATGAATCTGTCATGAAAACATGTCAACCATGGCTTTTCTTTTATGAGTGAAAATGGCAGATTGAATTGGTTTGGAAAGGGATGAAGTAAAACTGACTTGGGCCATGACCTTCGATGCCAAGTTAAAGACCAGAACAAATTTCAAAAAGGTTGAGTTATAAATCTCAGAAGTGCGGTTTTATTGCAGAAGTACCGATGCCACCTTAGCCATAAGCTGGGTGAATGCAGACTATAATTTTATTCAACAGCAGATATGGGTGTCTGCACTGGCGAATGACATCTATCTTAAATGCTAAATGTCGAATAGAGGAAATGTCGAAATAGAGGCAAAATGCAATGGAAGTAATTAGAGCTAAGGGCCCACAGAAGGGCAAGAAATCTTCTGCTGACTAAGTGATCAGGAGAATATCTGTATTTGTTGTTAAATCAATTAATTGAATTGTGCATGGTATTTACATGGCATTTATACAAAATAAGCTTGGAACATTCAGGTGGTTATAATACAGTATGTCTATATTTCTGTCAATAGTTTACACATCATTTTACACTAAATTTTGCCTTGCAATGTATAGTTTCTTTGAGTATGAAAACCCAGAAACAGAAAAGGGGAGAGAGGTCCTGATACAAAAACAAGCGAAAGAAAGAAACTACAATGTGAAGACCTCTGCAAAGTGTAAACAAAATAACCACACATAAATATAATATGCACGTATATTCATACGAAAAGCACAGAAAATCTACACAAAATTATGTATTAAATATCACAACAATATGTCCCGTCAACACTTCAGAAATGTAATCAATGGCGGAATCATAACAATATACAAAGCAGCCCTATACTGTCTATAAAGCAAGAGAGAAAAATCACAGCACGTGGCCAAAATTAACATAAATTCCAATTGTCAATCACACATAGAATACATAGAGCCAGCATGGTGTAGTGGTTAAGAGCGGTGGTTTGGAGTGGTGGACTCTAATCTGTAGAACCAGGTTTGATTCCCCGCTCCTCCACATGAGCGGCAGACACTAATCTGGTGAACCGGGTTGGTTTCCCCACTCCTCCACATGAAGATAGCTGGGTGACCTTGAGCTAGTCACAGCTCTCTTAGAGCTCTCTCAGCCCCACCTACCCCACAGGGTGTCTGTTGTGGGTAGGGGAAGGGAAGGTGATGGTAAACTGGTTTGATTCTTCCTTAAGTGATAGAGAAAGTCGGCATATAAAAACCAACTCTTCTTGTTGTTCTTCTACTCACTATAGTATATTTAACCAATACAATGCAATACCATAGGATTACTATCAATGAACTGCAAAGTATACAAAACAACTATTAAACATCAGTGTAATATACATTACTCAACTTCCAGTGAGGTAAAGTCCAACTACAATAAGGCATGCTTCACTGAAGTACTGAAAGTTCAAGCACCAAAAGGGCAAAAAAGCAAGCTCCGCTGAAATATATGTTGCAGCTGGCATGCCTCACTGAAGAGCTAGTTGTTACTGGAAGGAAGATAACTCTCTGGCGTTGGAAGAATTCCAGATAGAAGATACAACAGCAGTCTACTTGATAGTAGGATGAATAGCTTAATGAAATAACAGCAACTTAATAGAAGTTTTTAAAAGTTTTTTAGTTTGTTTAAAACCTTCTCATTAATTAAAAGGTAAAAGGTAAAGGTCCCCTGTGCAAGCACCGGGTCATTCCTGACCCATGGGGTGACGTCACATCCCGACATTTACAAAGCAGACTTTTGTTTTACGGGGTGGTTTGCCAGTGCCTTCCCCAGTCATCTTCCCTTTACCCAGCAAGCTGGGTACTCATTTTACCAACCTCGGAAGGATGGAAGGCTGAGTCAACCTTGAGCTGGCTACCTGAAACCAACTTCCTTTGGGATCGAACTCAGGTCATGAGCAGAGCTTGGACTGCAGTACTGCAGCTTAACACTGCACCACGGGGCTTTTATCTCATTAATTAGAGGCCAAATAAGTTTTTTTCATGTATTGCCACATAAATCTTGACTCAGAATTGATGAAAAGCATTTGCCATTGTAGCAAAGTGAAGAGAGATAAGAATGACCAAGCTGAGCAGATTTTTTCTCTCAAACTAGTGGCCCTCAGTGCATAAAATGAGCACTATATTTGCTTGCGATTCATGGTTTATTCTTTTGGTATTTGCATAAGTTGCACAAGATGAGCTCCCAGGTACTATTTGTTACGAAAGGTTCTTCAGTTTGTTTGAAACCTTCCTATTAATTGGAGACAAAATTAGTTTTTCATGTATTGCTACATAAATCTTGACTAAGAATTAATCAAAAGCATGTGCCATTGTAGCAATGTGAAGAGGGATAACAATGACCCATCTGAGCAGATTTCCCCCACCCCCTCAAACCAGTAGCCTTCAGTGCATAAGATAAGCACTATATTTGCTTATGGTTCATGGTTTTTGGGGGGGGGGGTTGTAGTGTCTTCCTTATTGTATCAATATTAAATCACAATAAAACAGTTGGAAGTTGAAGGTTCAAAGCAGTTTGTTTTATTGGCCAATATGCAAAATGCTGGTGAAAATTGCCTAAAGCGCAGAGCAATTTCCACCCACATCAAAGGATTGCAAGCATGGATATAGATTTTGATGATGGGTGGTTACAGAGGGTAATGCACGCGTAAGACTGAACTGTCCAATAAACCTTTTGGACGTATAAGCAATTATTTGCATATCCAATAGAAAATGCTCTTCAAGGCGTTCCCTAATGGTTAATGAGGAGACACAAGTTTACATTCCAGGATGACACTTCTTGTCTTAAATCAAAGCTCCAGGCTTAATTAAGAAACCTGACTGTACGATCCAAACACACATCAGAAATAATGATCTCACTTAGTCAGCTGCCTGCAAACAGTGTGCAGGTCACTCTGACCCAGTAGTAAATGTCTCTTGACCAAAGAATTGTATTTTACCCATCATGCATAAGGATTCTAGATCTGTACATAAGAATATATATATATATGTGTGTGTGTGTTATGCTATGTAAATATACATATATGTGACAGCATATATGTTTTCCCTATAAACTAAGTTACTAAGGCACTACAGGGTCTTTGTTTCTAGGGCTGCCTCCTAAGACTTTTTTGTTTGTTTTGGTCTTTTCATAGCTCAGACATATGAATCTGTCTTGTGCTGAGTCATATTGTTGGTCTATCAAGGCCAGTTTTGTCTATTTGTACTGGCAGCGGGAGTCCAGCATCTCAGATAAAGGTCCTTCACATTACTGACTACCTGATCCTGGAGATGCCAGGGACAGAACCTGGAACAATCTGCATGCAAAGCTAATGTTCTACCACTGAGCGACCCCAACCAGAGGAAGAACTAGCTTACATAAGTAAGAAACCCAACATGCATTTAACTTTCTGATTGGTCTAATCTAAAGATCTTTGCAAAATTACCTGTTACAAACCTGTTTCAGCACAGAATGAGTGTATTGAATTGGAGAAGAACTTGGCCTGTTCATTATTATGGAACTAAATTAAGGTAGAAGGGGAATTATGAACCAACCCAAGATGCAAAAGAAACAAAACCTAAATTGAGGAGAAAATCAAAGTGGTTAGCTAAGGGCCAAGTACGCGAGTTATGGGAAGTTATTTGAATAAATTTAAAGTATTTCCCATCAGGGGCCATTTTGGGTCAGGAAAACCTCATGAGGGAAGGCATGCCCCACACCCTGTTCCTGATCCAATTGGGCCCCTGAAGGATTTAAAAACGACCGTTGCCCACAGCTGCTGTTGGCCGTTGCCAACTTCCAGGTACTAGCTGGAGATCTCTTGCTATTTCAACTGATCTCCAGCCAATAGAGATCAGTTCACCTGGAGAAAAGGGCCACTTTGGCAATTGGACTCTATGTCTTTGAAGTCCCTCCCCTCTCCAAACCCAGTCCTCCTCAGGCTCCACCCCAAAAACTTCCTGCCGGTGGCGAAGAGGGACCTGGCAACCCTATGCTGCATGAATGCAGGAGGAAAGTGATTCATTAAAAAAAAAAACATGTAGTTTGGCCCTAAGTAAAAGAAAATAACCAGCTGGTTTGGAGCTATTGTAAAACCCTAGCATTTCTTAAACATCAACTTTAATATTCATATAACAATCTAAACATAATTAACAGGAAACTTTTCCAGCATTACATACATTACATTTTTAGCGCCTGCTAAAAAGCTAAAAAGCAGGTACAGCAATGCCATTCTTTCTGTCAGCGTGCTGGGCTGAAAGGGCACAGGGAGCTGCCTGGAGGCAGCAACGCCTCCTGGCACACCCCAGGAACACCCCCAGGGACGCCAGCACACACCCCAGAATGCTGCCACGATCCTTTACGCTGGTGGAAGGCCCCATTGGAGTCTTGGGGTGGCACTACTGTGGCAGTGCCGGGAGTCTGGCATCTGAGCTTCCTTGATGGTGTTGGGGCTACTTACGGCAGCGTAAGTAGCCCGGACACCAGCTTGGGGGGGCCCTAGGTCAGTGCAGTCCCTTCCTGGCCTCCTGAGGACTTTTGTCCTCAGAAGTCAGGAAGGCGCTGTTAGACACACAATGGCAATGCAAATGTCAAAAGCAAGTAAATCACATTAGCAGGCATGATTGGATTAGGTGTGATATGCAGAGGGGTTGCAGGCATGGAGAAGTTAGCATTGGTAATGAGGCAGGAATCCCAGATCTCTATCCGGTCCAGGAGAAAGCATTGTCTTGAGCTTCTTTATTAGTTGTAATTCAGCAGTCTGGCTAATCTGCCTTTGAAATCCCTTTGTAAGAGAACTGCAACTCTTAAATCAGTAACTGAATGTCCTGGAAGGTTAAAATGTCCCCCCACTGGTTTCTGAATGTTGTGGTTTCTGATGTCAGACATGTCCATTAGGGACCGACCTGTTTGTCCAATGTAGAGGGTGGAAGGGCATAGATAGATCAGTTGTCTGGTATTAGGCAGTTCTGTGTGTTCACACACTACATGAGGTTTCCTTCAGTTTCTTGTTTGAGTGTTTTCTGGGACAAGCTTTCTTTGCCTCTGAATGCCTACGAGTGTTTACTTTTTCCTCTTGGTATCTTAACATTGGAGTTATACTGGTGCCTTACTACGAAGTATTTTGCATGGCATCAGGGTTTTGCCAAATCACTCCGGAAAATGAACTGAGCAGATTTATAGGTCAGCCGTATAACGAAGGAGAAGGGTATTTAAATGGTTTCGGAGAAATAAAGTGACCCAGATTAGAAGGGTGTCGTTCTTTAGACAGCCACGCTGCAATTCAAACTGGCATTACGGGAGCGCTCCGGTGCTCCTGGTGTGACCCAGATTGAAAGTGATATCGGCAAGGAAAGAAAGCTATCAGATCATATTCTTATATGCTTTTATAATACAAGCATGCCAGTGTGTGACACCATTTATTCATGGAAGGTTTTGCATTGGATTTGCCACTCTTTAGATGCACTTTTTCCCCATCCATATTCTCAAAACTCAACAATAAGCCGCCATGCAGAGTTTTGAGACTTCAGATGGGGAAAATGTGCATCTATAGAGTGACAAATCCAATGCAAAACCTTCCATGAATAAATGGCCTGAGAGTTAAGAGTATTCCAGCACCTCAGCTGGAGTAATTTCTTGCCTGTCAAATCTGTTGTCAGTACGTCAGATATTGATAAATCAGATGCCTCGAACCCTCCCCTCCTCGCACACTCCAATTCTTATTTAAGTTAAAAAAAAAAAAAACAGGAGAAAGTCCTTACTCCTGAAGTAGGAGAGAACATCATGAGGCACAGTTCTCATTTAAATGTTACCTTATAGTGCCATCAGCTTCACTGGGGTCGATGCTTGAGGCAGTTTGAAATGTTCTGCTGCCTCGGCAGGATACCGCTCGGCTTGTTCTTTGGTGCAGGTCTAATGAAGGAGTAATGGCACCCAGATCATGAGCACCAAGAGGGCTTTTTCCCCTTCCCTCCACTTGATGACTCTCGCCTCTGTATCTTGATATATAGCGGCCACAATTCAGGACACAGCTTGGGCACTCTTATCCCCATTGAAATCCAGGGGCTTAAGCATTTGTACCTCCAAACAGGGCTGCGGCCAATGTGTGGGAACAAATCCCCTCACATACCAGATTCAAATCCACTAGCACCTTAGAGACCAAGAAGATTTTTAGGGTATGAGAGACAGCATGGTATAGTGGTTAAGATTAGTGGACTATAATCTGGAGAAATGGGTTTGATTCCCCACTCCTCCACATGAAGCCAGCTAGTCACAGTTCTCTTAGAGCTCTGTCAGCCCCACTTACCTCCCAAGGTGTCTGGTGTGTGGAGAGGAAAGGAAGGTGATTGTAAGCCGGTGTGATTTACCTTAAAAGGCAGAGAAAATCAGCATATAAAAACCTTATCTTCTTCTTTTGAGAGTCATAGCTCCCTTCATAAGATTATAATTGTCATATGTTGCCCTTCTAAGGAGATATAGACGACAGACATAAGAGGCCTCGGTTATCTGGGCCATTCTTTCTTAAGACATGTATTTAAAAATATTTATTTAGGAAAATATGTGTACAAAACACAGCGTTCAAGCCTCTCTTTTCTCTCTTTAGCCATTATGCCACCGAAAGTCAATGGCTTCCCCCCTTTCCCCTCACGCCCTCATAATCCGCTTTTACTTAAAGCCCTTATCTTTGTTCTTCCATGCCATCCCACCCAGGCATTTCTAGCTCTGGCTTGTCACAGTTAAAACGGTCCCATCCAGCAATGAAAATAAAACATCTCAGAAGTCACTGTGCTGTTCATGAAGCGAATACTGTCAGAAGCCAAAAGCAGCGTCAAAGTTCGCCCCGTTGGCGTATATCCATGACATAGTAGATGTGGGATTACTTCAGGAAGCAATTACTCAGGCGCACCAGTTTCCGATGCATGATGTGAAAGTTGCATTGACAAAACTGAAGCAATGTTGAAAGCTCTGTCAAAGTATACTATTGCCGGTGTGTGATGTGAAAAATGCTAGCCCCATTGTGGGGACCGACAGCCAAGGCATCTCAAGGATTCTAGCAGGTCAGAGGAAGAGACGGGACAGAATGTGGAAGGTCAGAGGCAGAGCTCAGCTATGGGTGGAATCTGGCAGAATATGACCAGTTAGAGAGCGCGCTTGCAGAATCTACTGGGTTTGGAGCACCAATATTGATTACGGTCATTTATGCACGGTCGCTTTAACCTCCTTTATTCCCCGTTTCACCCAGGATCAAAGTAACCCGGGGTCGGGGGAAACTATATGCATTGGCTGGAATGATCAGGGATGAAACCGTGTGCTAATGGAGGCTTGAATACAGAAAAGCAGTCTCCTAAATTCAAATCAAGTCCCACCCCTTTAAATGCTGCTCTGTAATTGGCTTACCTCGCGTGAGATTTCCTTCCCCCCAGGCCCAACTGCAGCATTAAAAAGCATTTTAATAAAAAAAAAAAAAAAAAAAACCGGAGCAATTTGAAAAAAAGGGGGGGATCCAAACCTTGTTTTAAAAAGGCCTTTCTTTTGCTCAGAAAGAGCTCCAAGGTAGCAGGAAGCAGTTGAATCCCTGCCTCTAGACACACTGCTTCGTGATTAGCTGTGAGAGAAGCCAGTCTTCTGTGGTTCCCCTGTTTGGCTATCTGCATGCTGCCTTGAAGAGGGGTTTGGAAAAGGATGGGGTGAAGCTCAACCCGAGAACAGAGTATGCATGCTCTGTGACTCCGGAATTAGTAGGGTTGCCAAGTGCCAGGTGGTGGTGGGTAAACCCCCGCCAATCCACCTGGCTGCCCGTCGACCAGCTGAGGGTCGCCAGGCAATGCGTGCACGCGTGCCTGCCCTGGGAAAGTTTTAGTTTATAAAGGGTTCCCCACTGTCTTGTACAATTAGCCAAACTTTCTGAAATTTGGTGCATGGGGAAGCTTTAGTTTAAGGCTGTTAATACATAAACTAAAGTAAATAACCTTGACACAGTGGTTTCCCCAGTGTCTTGTAGGATTTGCCAAACCTTCTGAAATTCGGTGTACGGGGAAGCTTTAGTTTAAAGGTTGTCAATGCATAGACTAAAATAGAAATAAATAACCTTGACAGATTGGTTTCCCCAGTGTCTTGTAGGATTTGCCAAACTTTCTAAAATTCAGTGCATGGTCCATGTTTTCCTCCACAGGAAAACAATATTGCTGGCCTGAATATGCAAGATTCTGGATTCTGATAAGTGATGGTAGACCTTTCCCCCCCCCCTCTTTCGGGCTACTCACTCACGAATTACCACATGCAAAGGTGGTTCCTGTCCGATCACTGCCAAGCTGAGCGGGTGGGTGGTGATTGAGTGGAAAGGACCCATGTGCCTAGCCCTGCCCATGTGGTGTCAGGACTTGAACACACATGAACACAAGTGTAGCTGCCTTAGGGTTGCCAACCTCCTGGTAGTAGCTGGAGATCTGCTGCTATTTCAACTGATCTCCAGCCAGAGAGAGGGCCTTTTTGTACATTAACAGAATTATGAGGGAACAAGTTCTCTGTGTAGGGTTGCCAGCTCAGGATTGGGCAATACCTGGAGATTTCTGAGGTGGAGTGGGAAGAGGGCAGGGTTTGAGGAGGGGAGGGACTTCAATGCCATAGAGTCCAATGGCCAAAGCGGCCATTTTCTCCAGATGAACTGATCTCTGTTGGCTGGAGATCAGTTGTCATAGCAGGAGATCTCCAGCTAGTACCTGGAGGTTGGCAACCGCATCTCTGTGGCTTCATCCCAAGTCACTGCAGTAACACTTAGAAATCAAGCGCTGGAAGGACTGGCCTTATTGCAAAGGTGGTTCCTGTCCAATCACTGAAAAGCTGAGCGGGTGGGTGGTGATTGGGTGGGAAGGACCCATGTGCCTAGCCCTTCCCATGTGGTGTCAGACTTGAACACACATGAACACATGTGTAGCTGCCTTAGGGTTGCCAACCTCCAGGTAGTAGCTAGAGATCTCCTGCTATTTCAACCACCAGCCGATAGAGATCCGTTCACCTGGAGAAAATGGCTGCTTTGGCAATTGGACTCTATGACATTGAAGTCCCTCCCCTCCCCAAACCCCTCCCTCCTCAGGCTTCACCCCCAAAACCTCCTGCCGGTGGTGAAGAGGGATCTGGCAACCCTAAGCTGCCTTATACTGAATTAGACCCTTGGTCCATCAAAGTCAGTATTGTCTACTCAGACCTTCAGTGGTTCTCCGGGGTCTCAGGCAGAGGTCTTTCACATCACCTGCCTGCCTAGTCCCTTTAACTGGAGATGCCGAGGATTGAACCTGGGACCTTCTGCATGCCAAGCAGAGGCTCTACCACTGAGCCACTGATAACCCTGATACCAATGATAACCCTAGTAACATGGGACAAAGCATGATTCTGGACTCCTGGTGCCGCTCTGGTAACTGAGGAAGGTGTCCTTTATCACAGGTATAAGGAGAAGCAAGGTCGTTACAGGTAAGATAATGAAGCAGGAGGGAGAAGAGGCAGAGAACATGAATTAATTTATAGGAGACAACGTATTGGAAAATGAACATTGTTCTTGTTAGAGGGAAGGCTATGAATAAAACATGGCAATGCCACTGTTTGATTCAAAATGTGCAAGTATCAGAAATACACACACACAGAGAGGAGATGACATAATTAAATCATTCCAAACTTATCGCTTGCCTTTAAAGAGAGATTCCATTATATTTTTTCCAACCTTAATTTTGAGATCATTTTATATTCATGCACACTGTAGATGACAGAATGTTTATTTTTACAAAGTACTTTCAGGGGGCGTAAAGGTTTTTAATGTGATATTTCTGACTTAAAAGAACAAAACCGATAAGAGAGAATCCCTTAACAGCCTATATAGATGTTCATATGCATATTTGTGTATTTATTTATATATTTATAGCCTGCTTTTCTCTCCCAAAGAGGACCCATAGCAGCTTACAACATTGTCCCCCCCGCTTCCGTTTTACCTTCACAACAAAACCGTGTGAGGTAGGTTCGGCTGAAAGTATCTGGTTGGCCCAAGATCATCCAGAGAGCTTCCATAGAAGAGTGGAGATTCAAACCTGGGACTTCCACTGCCCGTTAGCAGCTAGAAAATTTACATTTGGTTTACACACCATTTAATATGCCCTGGTTATTAAGGAAAAATAAGAAAGTTGAAACTGGTGGTGTTTCCACCCATTCTTTTCTCTTATATTTGAGACATGAAAGGGAGGGGGAAGGACCATGGCTCAGTGGTAGAGCATCTGTTTGGCGTACAGAAGATCCCAAGTTCAATCCCTGGCATCTCCAGTTAAAAGAATCAGATAATACATGATGTGAAAGGCCTTTGCTCTATTACATATCAATCTGTCGTTAAATTTCGATACTCCCGCTTTGAGCCATCAACACCTCCTGATACAGTATGTTTCAGTTGTTAATCTCAGATATCTCTGTGTCCGCCTGGACTAGTAGGTTGGACAAAAGATTTTCCCTTCCAATAGAGCGACTGAAAGCTGTAAGGAATGGTATTTGGAAAGCAAGCTGTAAACAATTACAAAACAAGATCTTAAATGAGGATTGGTCCTTAGAGTTTTAGGATGCAAATCGTAAATGTTCACTTCGCTTCTTCCAGATACCCTTTCACAGATTTATTTCCCTTGCCAGACTATTTCTGCTAGTTAGAAATCCATAAATTTAGACGGGCTTTCTTATTGGCAAGGTGTAATGCCTTAGACTCAGCTAAGACGCAAGGGAGATACAGTTACATTACTGCAGAAGAACGCAAATGCCCATTTTGTCCGGATCCAATAGACTCCCTAGCCCACATTGTTTTAGCATGTTGGCAAAATAACACTGCATAAAATAAATATCACTCCCTGGATAAAACAGCTAATGACACTTTCTGAGAAGTGGATAGTGTGTTATCTGCCCTCAAGTAGATCAGTGAATTGCGTGAGAAATGTGGCAACTTTTCTCTGAATAGTGTCAAAAAATTTTAATTTTCATCTCCCCCCCTTTTTAAAAATGTGTGAAATGGTAGATGAATAGCCAATGACTGTTAGATCTAGGGAGAGGAAAGACCTTTACCTGAGACCCCAGAGAGCCACTTATGGTCAGAATAGGCAATACTGGTTTTGATGGACCAAGCGTCTGATTCAGTATAAGGCAGCTTCGTGTGCTTATGTTGAATCTGCCTAAAACTGGAACGAAACACCAGGTTGTAGGAGATCAGTTCCACTTTAGTTCCAGTTCCTCTTTCTGGGGGGGGGGGGAAGGAATCAGAGGGAGGGTAGGAAAGTGCCGGAAGCCCCTCTTCCACATCTGAATCATGTTTGGCTGAGACACCCCCAGGCAACATTTTGTATCTAACGTCAATTGTGATTTGTATTCAGCTTTGACTCAGGTGAACTTTGAGAGCACATTTGGGGTTGAAAAGTCTAGAGTAAAAGTAATTAAAAATATATAGCATGGAAATCAAATTAATAAAACACCTGAACTTGCCTTGGACCGGGAGAGTGAGAGTTTGTAGCAGCAGTCAGAAATGGGCATGTGAAACACAAGTTATTGTAATGTGTACTGTGTAGTGTGTCAGTGATGGGAATAATCCAGTTTTTAAATCCCATCGATTTCCATCGGGAGTTAAGTATTCCTTTCAATCTCCTCCATTTACATCAGCACCTTAAAACTGCTTATCTTTGGCTGGATAGCATAGAAACACTGGGAAGGATGAGAAAAATGAGCAGTCAATTACTTTTTAAAAAAAAAATTAGGTCAGGTTCAGTTTTGAAAAGCAAGTGATTTTTTTAAAATAACTGAAGTTGCTTCTTTAGCCAGAGAAATAATTCTGCATACCTGCAACGGGGTATCATGGCTGGTAACTCAGTTTCCACCCAGACGAGCTTGCCTGCGTTACCACCAGGCTCACCTAAGCCACCTCACAAGAAGGAAAGTCGTCCACAGGGACTGAGATACCTTCCTCAGGCTGTTTTCCCACTGAGAGGAATACAGCCGAAAATATACAGGAGTCAGCACAGTACATGTGAAATGTTGCGGTGGGGGACTCTGATTAAATCTCATTGAAGCACATGAAGCATTTCCCACAAGTACACTATTTAAATGTGCAGCTTTTCTTGGCACGACACAAACAGTTTGGATTTTTTTTATCTGTTAAATCCAGATACCATGTAGGAGTCTCTCCGAAAAGTCTAAGTCCGGTCAGCAATATTTATTTCCGGATTACGTTTCCCTTTTTGTGCTTCTTAACCTTCAAGAACAGGCATACGGTCAGAAATGAAAGCATTGCCTATCTGCCTGTCAGTCCGTCCATCCATCCCATTGGTCATGAGAGATGGTTTGAAACCCGTAAGCTCACCTCACTGAAAATCCAGGGAAAGATTTATTCGTTTTTTGTTTAATTTCGAGGGATCTCTCTGTCTCTAAACCTGACAAAGGGACATAATGTGATGAATCTATTCCTGAAGGAAGCAAAAACAGCAGCTGCATCATTTCTGAATGCACAATCTGGTGTACTAAAATTATATTTTATACAGAGGAGAAGGGCAGCATGACCCTCTGTCCGAAACAGAGGTCTGGGAGGAGAATCAGGCCCCTGCGTGCGACCATTGCCACGCATTTCATCCAACTATCCTGCATAGAGATCTCTTCCCACCCCCATTCTTTTGCGGACCTTATTCTCTTCTTAGATAGGTTGGCATAACACCAACTTGCACAGCTTGGGGCACCAAAAATAAACATTTTTATTTATATACTGGTACTAGATGTGGACTGGGAGGTCTGGCCGCCTCTGGTGCTGGGAGACAGCATTGGAGGTAGGGCTGCCAACCTCCAGGTGGTTGGAGCAACTCAAAACAGCACTATAACAATATAATGCAAATAAGTGAATTTTATAAAGTGCTAAAGTTAATAAATATACACAACATGTACAAATAGGAGTACAGCCAGATACAAAATTTTTACAATAAGCAATCCAATAAATATGACTGTCCAAAGGATATCACAGATCCTAATTCAACAGGTAAGGCCAAGTGTATGACCAATTAGGATATCATTTGATGTAAAAGTCTTTCGAATTATTTTTAGGTTTCAGTTGTTGGAGCAAAGGCACAGGAAAAAGATGTCAGACGTGTCGTCTAGATTGGGACCACGTTTCGCATATGGCTTCTTCGGTGACCCGTATCTGTGTACCATAAATGCATATATTCAACTACAAACTCAAACACTTATAATAACCATTAAAAGCATTATTAAATTCATAAAAGACTATGCAAACATAAGATTAATGTAAAATTCTTACCCATAATAAATATATATATATGTGCCTCAGTAGGTGTCGTCTCATAGGGACCGCAAAGGTTTGCATCAAGGTCTCCAAAAGGACAGAGTAATCAAGAAAAATGGGTCCTCTTTGGGAGAGAAAAGCAGGTGGTGGCTGGAGATCTCCAGCTATTACAACCGATCTCCAGCCAACAGAGATCAGTTCCCCTGGAGAAAATGGCCGCTTTGGGAATTGGAGTCTATGGCATTGACGTCCCTCCCCTCCCCAAACCCCGCCCTCCTCGGTGTAGCATTACTCTGTCCTAGAAGGCCTAGTGGACAGCAGCGACCACTGGACAGGTGTGAGGAGATGAGGTTGAAAGGCAGTTGCTTATTTTGGCCCCTCTCAGGAAATTTATGGCTGGAAACTATTTGAATTTAGAATACTCTGTGCATACTCTAGGGTTCCCAGCTCCAAGTTGGGAAATACCTGGAGATTTTAGGGGTGGACCCTGAGGAGGGCCGAGTTTGGGGAGGGGAGAGACTCCAATGGGGTATAATGTCAAAGAGTTCACCTTCCAAAAGCGGCCATTTTCTGCAGGGGAACTTATCTTTGTCACCTGGAGATCAGTTAGAATAGCGGGAGATTTCCAGTCACCACCTGGACGTTGGCAATCCCACTATACCCTTAGTATCCTGAAGTCTGCTATTTGTAGTCAGATACCTCTGTTAAGGGCAGGCCACATGTACATGTGGAAAATTTTCAGTTTTTACTATCCCCCCAAAATGCTTTTATTTTTGACTTCTAAGGGATGGTGTTCCTCCTCCTCCTCAAGTATTCATGTTTAGAAAAATGCCATGTGTTGCCTGCTTAGTATACAGCCCAGGTAATTTCAGTTTGCACAGAACCCACAACAGCTATGTTTGCAAAAGTATATTGATGTGTGCTCTGCTCAGCTTCAGAGAACATCCGTGGAAGGATATTCCTTTATTAACAGCTGACCTCTTGAGCCTTGGCATGGCCAGTTTCGGCGTGGCAATTATTTATACTTGGCAGCAAACGAAGACTCGCTTTCCAACTTTCGCTTTCTTAAGTTCTTCTTGTGGTTTGCTTGGAGCCCCTGTTCTTCTCTGATTGCATATTTCATATGCCCTAAAATATTTGCAAACACACACGTCTTTGAAGGGGGCAATTTTTTAATCTAATCCGACTGAAGTTTGCTTAGGTTTCACTCATGCAGCGATCAGCTGGGGAAAGGAGAGAGGCAGTGTAATGACCTGTATTCATTACTTTTATTACTGCTGGGACAAAGGGTATGGACATTATAAGTTCATAACTGTTCACTGAAAGAATAACAGCCCATTCCTGAGCCTTCGTCGGCCGGGGATGGCGTGGCCGAGGCACTGCTGTGGCGCCTCCAAAGCCGTTCCCCCGCCGCCGAAAGGCTTTAAAAAGCCTTTCAAATGCTTTTTTATTTTTAAATGGGGCATTTTGCCCCATTGAGAACAGCGAGGCTGCACCAGCAAAAAGCTGGTGCAGCAACACTGTTCTCGCCATTGGCATACCAGGGTGAAAGGGGACAGGAAGCTGCCTATCTGCAGCTCTGCCCCCCCCCCCCCAGCATGCCCTGGGAATGCCACCCGGCACACCAGTGTGGGGCTTTGCGCTGGTGGGACACAGGTGGAAGGCCCAGCCAGCGTCCCTGGGCGGCGCTGCTACGGCAGCACCGGGAGAATGGCTTCCAGGTCCCCCCACAGGCGTACATGCTACCCTGGATGGCGTAAGTGGCATGGGTGCCGGAGCAGGGGACACTTTCGTCCTGGAGGCTCAGGAATGGGCTGTGAGTGAACCCACAAGTCCTTTGGGCTGAGGTTTTGATGTGCAAGCGCTGGGTAACCTCCAACCGTGGGAAAGGAAAGGAAAGTTATGATGAGCCGTGACCCCAAACCCTAGTTATGATTATATGGGACATGTGAACTAAAGCAAGTTCATCTTTACTTTAGAGAAAGATATTCCATGGTCATGTTACTTGAGAATGTTGGGACTCCAGGCTTGGTGAGAAACAGCTGACGATATCTGAGAGGGATTAGGTGCATCCCTGTCCAGACATACCAAGAACACTAAGACTGGATGGAGTTCGACAGAGGTGTTTTTTTTAAAGAAGATTTCCCCCCAAATGGATATTACAAAACATACAAACATACACATCAAATTCTTACATTATAATAGAACTTACTCTATAACTTCTATAGTATTCTGCTTTCTTTGACCGTTATAATTGCATATTCAGTGCCATATTTCTTACTTACAATTTTAACATTCTATTTTTTATCAGTTAACAACTATATTCCCAAGAATATAATCTTAATCTCAGAAGGCGGGGGCACCCAAAGAAGGGCTTCTGAAGATAACCACTGGCTTGAGTGGGTTCATAAGGGAGTAGGTGGTCCTTCAGGTACATTGTTCCTAAACCATATAGGGCATTGGAGGTTAACACCAACACCTTCAACTGTGCCCAGAAACAAATTGAGAGCCAGTGCAGATGGGGTAAGACTGGAGTGATAGGGGTCATTTATGCATGGGTACTTTCATTCATGTTTGCTCCCGGTCTGTCTCGGTTGTTCCTTGGAGTTATGCATGAGTTTTCTCTCCATTGGAGATGACCTCGCTGCCAGCCCTCCCAAATCCCAGGACTTCTCATTCCTCAGTTAACCCTATTCTTCCCTCTCCCCTGAGCTCAGCCTGGGTGAAATCCCCATGCATAAGGCAAAGTGCAGAACATGGAAGTTTGGTTTCTGTCACAGCAAATTACAAAGCAGTGTGTAAAAAGGTGGGGATTCAAATGCTTCCTTCTTCCTCAGAGCTCTTTCTGAGCAGAAGAAAGGCTTTTTAAAACCAAGGCTTTGATTTCTCCCCACCCCCTTTCAGATTGCTCTGTTTTGTTTGTTTTGTTCTTAAAAGTTTTTTTTTTTAATGCAGCAATTGGGTTTGGGGGGGTGTTCTCTCACAGAAAGCTCTAGAAAGTAAGCCAATTACAAAGCAGCATTTAAAGGGGTGGGGACTTGAGTTGAGCTTGCAAACTGCTGATGTATAGACTCCAACCAGGAAAGTGTGGGTCTAGCAAGCAACAGACCTCAGGTAAAACTCCCATGCATAAACGACCATGGTATCTACGACCCGCTCCCGTCAACATCTTGGTTGCAGCATTCTGTACCAATTGAAGCTTCCCAACACTTTCCAAGGGCAGTTCTACACAGAGCACATTGTAGTAACCTAATTTAGCTGTAACCAAGGCATGCACCACGGATCTTTTCTGATCAGGAAAGGCTGCAGCTGGCTAACCAGTCAAAGCTGGCAAGAGGCACTCTTGGCCACAGCTGCCCCGTAGGTCTGGTCCAATAGAAACCCCAGATTATCGACCTGTTCCTTCAAGGGGAGTGCAGTTCCATCCAGAACAGGTGGCACTTTACATCCCAAGTTAGACCTTCCACCAATTACTGTGGCCAGGTCCCTCTTTGCCACCAGCTAGAGGTTTTTGGGGCGGAGCCTGAGGAGGGCCAGGTTTGGGGAGGGACTTCAATGCCATAGCGTCCAATTGCGAAAGTGGCCATTTTCTCCAGGTGAACTGATCTCTATTCGCTGGAGATCATTTGCAATAGCAGGAGATTTCCAGCTAGTACCTGGTGGTTGGCAACCCTCCACCAATAGCACTTCCGTCTTGTCTTGAGGCAAGTTTTGGCCAAACACAAAATAGCCTTGTTTGTTTGTTAATCATTGACATTTATTCCTTAAAAAAATAGAGAATTGTAGCCTAAGTCTTCAGTTCTGAATTGAAGTACTGGTTACGAGTGGTGGTTAGGAGCAGTGGACTCTAATCTGCAGAACCGGGTTTGATTCCCTACTCCTCCACAGGAAACTAGCTGGGTAACCTCGGGCTAGTCACAGCTCTCTTAGAGGTCTCTCAGCCCCACCTACCTCACAGGGGAGGGAAAGGGAAGGGAAGGTGATTGTAAGCCGGTTTGATTCTTCCTTAAGTGGTAGAGACAGTCGGCATATAAAACCCAACTCTTCTTCTTCTTCTTCTTCTTCTTTTTCTTCTTCTTTTTCTTCTTCTTCTTCTTCTTCTTCTTCTTCTTCTTCTTCTTCTTTTCTGAATAAACTCTCTATAAAATAAGTCCTTCTGAACCCAGTAGCAACAAGTAAACATGTCTTGAATTGGGCTGTGTGAGCTTGTCAGAGAAGTTATGGTTGGCTTAGAAACCTGAATAGAAAACACTTAACTGATGAATCTGCCTGTATCTCAAGAGTCCATGGGAGGTAGACAGACAGAAATTGTTAAGATGATGCCTACATAAATTTCCCCAAACTAATCAAGGAGATGTTGATATTTTCTCTCACAGAAAATTGGCTATTTTGTTAGTCAGTGAACTTGAAAAGGGAGTTAGTTTTAAAAAGTCTAACCCTGGAGTCCAGAAGGAGAAATTGCATTTTGAGTTGACAGTGATAGACGGGAAGGGAGCGCAAAACTTTGTTTATACAATCCATGGAGTAATGTGAAGGCAAAGCTTCGTACTGAGTTTTCTTCCCTTCGTAGATAATATCCTTTCCATAGTCAAATCTTCTGTTAGTTTGCTTCACAGATTTATGTCAGCAAACTAAAGCCTAATCAATAAAAAATCCTCAAATTTCCTACTCCTATATGAATATAAATTAATTATGAAAGGGGAGAAATATTGGCAGTTGTACATTTTTTCCTCCTGTTTACAAACTAGCCAACACAATTTATGTTTTGAGTGATCTGATTATTTTCAGTATTGAATATCCCACTATTTCATATATTCCATTTTGGGGGAAAAAATAAAATATATATATATATGAAAGACGATGTAACATGCTATATCTAACTACACAGTTCTGAAGGCTTAAGGGCACTTAAGTTTTCTTAAAGGGTTGCCAGCAGATCTGTCCTCCCACTCCAACTTACTGATCCCCGAAAAACTTTGTTCCTGGAGAGCCACATAGGAGGAAGGTGCATTGGAAGGGGGGGGGGCATTAGCAAAAACCACCCTCCATTCTTACGAGAACTCCTTAAATCTTTGTAGTGAGTGGGCAGATTAGGGATGTTTGTGTTGGTGTTACGAGGGCTTCGTTATGCCCAAATCCTTGTTAAAGTAGCAGAGTGCACAAAGGCTATTGTTCGCAGAGAAGCTCATCCAAACCTCTGGGTGTGCGCCAGGTACAAAATTGGTCAGAGCCCTTTTTAATTCAACTAATATACTTCATTTATTGAAGGAAATCCATTTCTGGATAGGATAGAGAAAAGTGTAGTTTCCTGTCTATTCTAACTAATTAGGATGGAGGGAGATGGAGGACTTGTGTCCTTCCCTCATGGTTAGGGTTGCCAGATCCCTTTCTGCCATCGGTGGGAGATTTTGGGGGTGGAGCCTGAGGAGGGCGGGGTTTGTGAAGGGGAGGGACTTCAATGCCATAGAGTCCAATTGCCAGTTCTCCAGGTGAACCGATCTCTGTCGGCTGGAGATCAGTTGTAATAGCAGGAGATCTACTGCTATTACCTGGAGGTTGGCAGCCCTACTCAGGGTGGCAAGATGGAGGATCAGGCCTGTGTGTGAGAGGAGAGTGAAGAAGCAGCAGGAAGGAAGTTTTTCCTAAGAGTAGCAATCTGCATGTTAAAGGGATAGTTCAGAGCAGTAGAGAAAAGGATGTCCCTGTGTCTTGTCCCCTCTGTCTCTCTGACTCACTAGCCAAGTCCCCCCCTGGAGTCTGAGGTAAGAGACAGTGTAAAGTCCTTCACTTCCAACTGTTTGAGCATCTGCTTGTTTGGCTCACATTCTGCTCATCAGTACTTAGCAGGGGGACCATCTTTTGCCTTTCTTTGAAGAGCTATAGGGCGAAAACGCATGGTCACTTATAGGGTTGCCACCTCAGGCTCCGCCCCAAAAATCTCCCGCCGATGGCGAAGAGGGAGATGTCAACCCTATCGCTTTAGCCTCCTTTATTCCCTGTTCCATCCAGGATTCAGCCAGGATTGAACGCATGTTCAACAAAATGCATGCGTTCGATCCTGGCTGAATCCTGGCTGAAACAGGGAATAAAGCTGGCTAAAGCGACCGTGCGTTTTCACCCATAATGGGGCAACCGTATCTCCACAATGCCAAGGATCTTAAAAAAAAAAAATCAAAGGAACTAGCAGATAGATATTTATAATGTTATAACACTTCCAACATCTTGGCACAAGTCTGGATTATATTCTTAACATGGAACTCCAATCCAGGCTAATCTAATACACTGTTATAGTTTTTACTCCTGCCTGAGAATTCCTTATTTAAACCCCACCAGAATTTAGGGGCACAGGTGCAAAGTTCCCCTCCAAGCTGGCTCTCAACTGGTCACTTCATAATGTGTGTGTGTAAAGTGCCGTCAAATCGCAGCCGATTTATGGCAACCTCAGCAAGGGGCTTTCAAGGCAAGTGAGAAGCAGAGGTGGTTTGCCATTGCCTGCCTCTGCAGAATCATCCTTGGAGGTCTCCCTTCCAAGTACCAATCCTGCTTAGCTTCCAAGATCTGATGAGACCGGGCTATGCCATGCTGCTTTCCCTTGCCACTTTACAATAAGACTGTTCTATTCTGTGAGCACGTTTTCTCCTTTCCATAACACTACATACATACATACACACACACACTTTTACTCACACATTTCTGTTTCTCAATGGTAACATCCTCAAGGGAACAGCAGCATAAAGGATTTCATGACTCCTTTGGAGATATGAAATAAGATGGAGAGTGGATTAAGATAACATGGGAAGCTGAATGAAAAGGATGGTGAAGTTGGTGGTGAGGTGATGAAAAAGGGACGAAGGTTTTGGAGAGTAGGGGGTACTAGTTTACATTTGCTTGTCCAATCAAGGACAAGTCCTTAGAGGAAGCTGCAGAGAAGCAAAAATGCAAGAGTTGTGGGGAGGACTTCAGAAAACCTGGTTTGCAGTGTCAGGATTTCTGTCATGCCTTTATATGCCCTCTAGATGTACAAGGCCATAAAATAGTGGAGAGCCATAAAACACCTGGGCCTTAATAATACGTGATATTCCCTGTCTACTTCAAAATATTGCTATTGTTTCTCTAAAAGGAATGAAATGGACCAGCCTTTTTCTTCCAGCTGTCCAAAAACCTTCGCTGAAACAAAGGCCCATCAAGTTGATTATTGTCATCTTGTTTAACAACTCTAATTGCTCCTTCCTATGAGCAAGTTCTGTGCGCACGAGATAGCTCCCTGTTATAGACTGTCCTTAACCTTCCACTAGCACTTCAGTTTGTGCAAGATCAATGTTTTTCAGCAAGCCAAAGTGCAAACTGAAATGCTAGTTCAAGAAGAAGCATGCTGCCCATCGGGGGCTATCTAGCACACACCTTGATAGGATCCAACTAGGGCTGTTGAATTAAAAAAAATTCGGTATAGTTCGGATTCGGCTGAATTCGGCCCGTTTCGATTCGGGATATGCCGAAGTCCGAACTCCCCCACTTCGGGTCCGTGCAATTCGGCGGGAATACAAAGTTCGGGAAAAAGATTCAGCCGAATAAAGCCATTAAAAACACAACCACGCCTTTCCGTGGCTCTGGGGGGCATTTTTGGGGGTAGAGGTCCCAAACTTTCAGCAGAGCTTCAAAGGAAGTTTCTTGAAAGACCCCCCAAGTTTTGTAAAGATTGGGTCAGGGGGGGCTGAGATACGGGCCCCGAAAGGGGTCCCCCCACCCTTAATGTGCATCTCTGAGCAGAGCTTGCTGCCCAGGCACAAAGCTCCCAGCCCCGACAAACAGCTGAGAAGTTTTTTATGAATGAGGGAAAACCTGAAGACACACAACTGAAACCCCCCCTCAAACCAGGGCGAGAGAGACTCAAGGAGGAACACACACCCCAGGCAGAACCGGCAAAAGCCCCCTTTGGCTTCCCCCACCCACCCACAGAAACTGCTCCCTCCCCACACACACACAGACTCTGCTTCCCCCACACACACACACACAGGAAAAAAATTATAGATTAAAGCCCCCAAAGGGGTCTTACTGTGGCTGTCTTCTGTTCCATCAGGAGGGGCTGGGGAGGACTGGGTAATCCAAGACGTTTCCATTTAGGCACGGGACGTTTTGCTCTGGAGGAGATGCATACAGGATCCCATTCATCCCAATAGGGGAAAGGGGAAAGGGGAAAGCCCATATCTCGGGACCCCCTGACCCAATGTTTACAAAACTTGGGGGGTATCTTAAGAAGGCTCATCTGAAGCTCCACTGAAAGTTTGGGGTCTGTACCCCAAAAATGTGCCCCCTGCAGCCATGGGAAAAAAAGGGGGGAGCCCATATCTCGGGACCCCCTGACCCAATGTTTACAAAACTTGGGTGGTCTCTTAAGAAGGCTTGTCTGAATCTCTGCTGAAAGTTTGGGGTCTGTACTCCAAAAAATATGCCCCCTGCAGCCACAGAAATGAGTGAATGTGCACAAGCACCCCCCCCACACACACACACACACGAGGATTTCCCTCTCTCTCTCTCTCCCCGGCCGGGCCGCACATCAGCTGATTCCTCCAGTACTCAATCCTGACTGATTGGCCAGAAGAAGACCCAGCTTGGCCACCGATTGGCCGGGGGAGGAGAATGCTGCTTACTGAAGGTTATGCTGCTTACTGACGGCTCCGAATTGGCCGGATTTATTCGTGAACTCCCGAACTCGCTGAATTCGGCCCCCCCGGTTGCCCGCCATTTTTGAGTTTGGTTCCTCCCGAACTAAAAACCACCGAATCAGGGGAAATTCGGCTGTTTTTCAGTTCAGGCCGAACCGAATCGACAGCCCTAGATCCAACACAATAACTTGGATAACCAATGCAAAATGTGTTTTTGTTTTCATGTGTCATTTTTCTTGGCTACTTTGACAGTGTGTATGGCACACCATTTAAGAATATCCTCAAAGCTTCTGTCCCTTCTTGGTATTATGTAAAGGGTTGCCAACCTCCAGGTAGTAGCTGGAGATCTATTACAACTGATCTCCAGCCGATAGAGATCAGTTCACCTGGAGAAAATGGCCGCTTTGGCATTTGGACTCTATGGCATTGAAGTCCCTCCCCTCCCCAAACCCCGCCCTTTTCAGGCTCCGGCCCAAAAATCTTCAGGTATTTCCCAACTTGGAGCTGGCAACCCGTAACTATGTAAGAATTTCTGAATACATCCATTGTTTTAGTGAAGCCCTGACATAACCAACTTTCAACTTCAACATTTTCCGTTACTGCCATCCCATCTGGGGAGAATATTTCAGTATTCCTAACCTGCGTTTCTGTCATGTCATTGACGGCTGTTTCTCTATATGAATCTCCCTTGCTGGAGCCAGGCAAAATTGATAAACCAATTAGTGGGAAGGCAGAGGAAGTGAGTATTCAGTTGGCAAATTGCTTTATTGCTCTCGAAGTTTGTACATATGAAGGATGTGAGAGCTGCACACCCTCTGTATGGTTTTCATCGTCTTTTATTCTGTGGTCCTCATTTTGAATGTTATACTGTGACCTGAATTGACATATGTAATAGAGCTACTGAACTATTTAAGTAAATCAGTTTAATTGTATTATTTTAAATAGACTTACAGTTACAGATTTTTTTTTGCAATTTTAAAAACTGTTTAAAAATTCACCATCACTGAGGCATAGTTTTTTTTTAAAAAAAGATAGTATTGTCACAACATAAATATGCCTCAAGTCTGAATTCTACATACCCAGTGATGACCAAAAATATAATAAAACATAGATTACCAAGGTGGAAAAGAAAAAAATAGTTTTGCTCAAAAGATGAGGAATGAAGAGAGGGGAAGAGAAAAAATTTGGGAAAAGGTAGAAGGAGACTGAGGTGGGAATGAGGTTGGGCTGAGGTCTGAATTCTTTTAATTCTCTGGAAACTGGTCTTGCCCTTGAAATTTGTTGGCTGTTTCCTCCGGACTGACTTTTGCACATGACCCTCCATCACTTGATTATTCGTACTTTGATAGCTGATTAATGTGTGGGGAAGAGGGCAGGCTTTCCTCCTGCCAACACATCTTTGAGATCTAGGATTGCCAGCCTCCAGATAGTGGGTTGAGATCTCTCACTATTACAACTGGTCTTCAGGCGACATAGATCAGTTCACCTGGAGAAAATGGCTGCTTTGGAAGGTGGACTCTATTGCATTATACCCCAGTGACGTCCCTCCCTCCCCCCAACCTCGCTGTCCTCAGGCTCCCAAACTGAAGCTGGTAAACCAATAGAGATCCCATTTATACCACGTAAAGTTTGATTGAACAGTTGAAAAATGAAGAATACAGGCTGGTAAGCATCTCCTTCCGTGTATGTATACTCTGATCCACTTTATTTATTTATTTACTAAAATAATTATATATCTTGCCTTTTCTTTTGGCTCATGGTCGTTTACAATAATAGTTAAAACAAAAGCCAGTGTGGTGTAGTGGTTAAGAGCAGTGGTTTGGAGCGGTGGACTCTAATCTGGAAAACCAGGTTTGATTCCCCACTCCTCCACATGAGCAGCGGATGCTAATCTGGTGAACCAGATTGGTTTCCCCACTCCTCCACATGAAGCCAGCTGGGTGACCTTGGGCTAGTCACACACTCTCAGCTCTGCCTACCTCACTGGGTGTCTGTTGTGGGGAGGGGGAGGGAAGGTGATTGCTGTCAGGCATAGGCCTGAGAATAGTATGCTGTGGTCTCACCAGGTGCCAACCAAGGCCGGCTCCCAGATTGTTTTGACTTTCTCCAGTGGGAACCCTTCCAGAACTCTAGGGAGGGAGGTTGCATTGGTACCCAGACGTATCTCCTGTTTGCCCATCTATTTATGCCATGTATTGAACTATGATCTTTACTAGTGTCCTTTTGACTCCTGGCTTCTGCTACTTGTGGATTTTCTAATAAATCAGCTTTCTTTGGACTGTCTGTCTGCTGAAGTCTTTTTGTGGGATTATCACGGGACTAGAGTTTACAATTGCAAGCTTGTTTGATTCTTCCTTAGGTGGTGGAGAAAGTCGGCATATAAAAACCAACTCTTCTTCTTCTTCTTCTTCTTCTTCCAAATTAAAACCAAAATAAACTAACAGCCCCCAGATACTTTCCCCCAAAGTAACCTGCTGTTCATACCCCATAAAAGCCCTGGCAAACAAGCAAGACTTCCAGCACCTTCTGAGACCTCCAATGAGGGGCCTCCTTCACCTTTGCAGGACGTCAGTTCCACGGGGCAGGAGCCATGATTAGGGTTGCCAGCTCCAGGTTGGAAAATACCTAGAGATTTTTTGGTGCAGAGCCTAAGAAGGGCAGGGTTTGAGGAGGGGAGGGACTTCAATGCCATAGAGTCCAATTGCCAAAGTGGCCATTTTCTCCAGGTGGACTGATCTCTGTCGGCTGGAGATCAGTTGTAATAGCAGGAGATCTCCATCTACTACCTGGAGGTTGGCAACCCTAGCCATGATGGAAATGTCCCAGTCTCTAGTCGCTGCCAGGCAGCCCACTAAGTGGAGAACTGCAAGCAGGTGGCAGCCTAAAGACTACCGCTGGCACACAGAAACATACAAGAAGATGATCCTCCGGATGTTTGGGCCCTGGGCTGTGAAGGGCTTCAAAGATCACAACCAGCAGCACCTTGAATTGAACTTAGAAACCAATGACCGCCAATGCAGCTGTTTCAAAATGGGAACATATATTCCCATCAGTTAGCCCCTGACAATAATTGGGCTGCCACATTCTTGACCAGCTGAAGTTTCCAGGGTGTCTTCAAGGGCAGCCCAAGATGGTGTTTGTTGCAGTAATCCAGCCACGAGGTTATAGAAGCACTCTCTTCTTTCCTTGCGCTTCTTGTTCCTCTAACTTTCTCGAATTCTAAATTAGCCATACAACAGAATAACAGTCTGATCTCAATGCTTTCTAACTTTCCCAGTGCTGTTAATTTTCCTGTTCAGATTATTTATAATCTATATTAAAAACACCTTGTATTCAGGTCAGCTTTTATTCTGTTGACGTCCTGCTGCACAAAACTATTTACCATGGTATCCATCAAAGATATTCCACTTTGTACATTCACTGTAGTTGCCCAGTTTATACTGAATAATATTCTTGTGTGTGGACAGAGCGCAGTCTTTTAAAAATTGTGGTCATTTTAAATTGAGGGGTGAATACTTCAACAGCACACTGCAGGGCCACTTTTAGACTGCAGATGCATTATTTTGGGAGCCAGACTGACCACAGGAGCACTTACTTTACTCTGATTAGCTTATTGATCTAAAGAAAGTACGACGTGCTTTACACGGACATCAACCAGAGGGAGCACAAAGTGATGTATTTGGGGAAGACATTAAAAATTATACTCTTGGATTATAGGATGAACGACCTTTTGCACAGCACTCTTCTGAGGTGCAAGTGTAATCAATATGAATCAGGACCATTGGTAAGCTTTTCTAAACGCCATCAGTGGACTTCCAGTGGAGTCCCATCACTGCTCCATGAGCACACTTCTTTTAGACAGTAGTATAAGGATATATTGATGTAACGCTATTAAGTAGGGTTGCCAGCTCCAGGTTGGGAAATACCTGGAGATTTTGGGGGTGGAGCCTGAGAAGGGTGGGGTTTGGGAAGGGCAGGGACTTCAATGAGGTATAATGCCATAGAGTCCACCTTCCATAGTGGCCATTTTCTCTAGGTCGGGGGTGTCCAAACTTTTTTCAAAGAGAGCCAGATTTGATGAAGTGAACATGCCTGAGGGCCGACCATTTTGCCTGACATTCTTAATTAAATTAATTAAATGCAAATTAACTATTTTATGCAAAGTTTATTGCAAACGGCATACTTATTATGCCCATAACCACAGACTGCACCACAAAAACCATGGCTACATTCCTTCCTTTCCCCAAAGCCCCTTTCAGCTCACCGGACGCCCCCCAGCTTCTAAATCTCCAACCTTCCTTCTGTAGGGAGGGAGCAGGAACTCTTCCTCCCCCCTCCGCCCCCCCCCCCCCGCTCATGTGCCTCTCTGGGACTGTCGACTCTCTCCCTTCAACCATGCCGGGGGTATTCTGTCCTCCCCTCATCTGAGCCAGGAAATAAACTGGTTTTCATTCTCATGGAGTCCAAGGTTCAAACACTCTGACATCTCCAGTGCAGGGAGGAATGTGGAGTTTTTCTCCCCATGAGAGCCAGCGTGGTGTAGTGGTTAAGAGCGGTGGTTTGGAGCGGTGGGGTCTGATCTGGAGAACCGGGTCTGATTCCCCCACTCCTCCACACGAGCAGCGGAGGTTAATCTGGTGAGCTGGATATGTTTCTCCCGTTCCTACACCCGAAGCCAGCTGGGTGACCTTGGGCTAGTCACAGCTCTTTCAGCCTTACCTACCTCACAGGGTATCTGTTGTGGGGAGGGGAAGGGGAGGGCGATTGTAAGCCACCCTTAAGCGGTAGAGAAAGTGAGCATATAAAAACCAACTTTTCTCTTCTTCTTTCCTTCTGACCTCTTTGCTCTCTGCTCGGGGCTTTGACCTCCGGAATGAACACGCGTGTCCTCTGCAGACTCGGCCCCATCTGAACACACCTCGTTTCCAAACACGATACATGCCAGGAGTCATTTATTTCCCCCACCCCATCCCTTCTTTCGAAGCAGCCACTTGCCTTGGAGAGAACCTGCTGGGGGGTCTGACTCCAAACACTCCCTGCCCCCAAATCCAGCCCCCTCTCCCCCCTGCCTTTCCTTGACTCACAATGCCCCACCCAAGACCCATCCAGTCTCTCCCCTCCTCCCTCCCACCCACCATGCAAATCTGGATCCCTCGAGAGACCTCTGCAATGCAGGGAAGGGGCTGCATCTCCCCCACCCCACCCCAGCCTTCTGCAGAGAGGAAGGAAGAAAGAGGAGAGCCAGACGGAGCAGCCCCACCCCACCCCCAGGCTTTTCGGTGTTTGTGTGTGTGTGGGGTGTCTATCCTCTCCCAGATTGGGGTCAGCCTCTGACCTCCCTTGCATTTCCCTTCCCCACCACCACCTTTCCCACCCTCGAGTCCCCCCCAACCCATCCTCAGGATCCCCCTTGACCCACTCGGGAGGAGCTGCTGCTGCTTTTCCATGCATCAAAACAACACGCGGGCTCTGGATAAGAAGTGGCCTCTCTAGGGTTTCAGACTCGCTGGCCTTCATTCCGGGAGGTGAGGCTGAGACAGCCAATCGAGGCGACCCTCCGCCCAAGCGTCACCCCCTCGGTCGGGGATGCAAAGCACAGGCGCAGCCCCCACGTGCCGCCTTTTCTCTCTCTGCAAAATGGGCTGGGGGGCCGTATTAAACCGGCCCAGGGGCCGCAATTGGCCCCCGGGCCGGACTTTGGACATGACTGCTCTAGGTGAATTGATCTCTGTCGCCTGGAGATAGCTGTAATAGCAGGAGATCTCCAGCTAGTTCCTGGAGGTTGGAAACTCTACTATTAAACCACTGACTGAAAAGAAAAGAAAGAAAATCTTATGCAGAAGGGAGAGAAAATAGTTAGCATGGGGAAAATGGCTCTGGTGTTGGTGGGACAAGGAAAATCTGAACGTTTCCACCCATACAGGGGCTGCTTTGGAGTAAAAACATGTTTGAGAAAGAGCAGACAAATTCTGGTGAAATCCTGGGAGCATCTTGATGCTATGCGGAAGCAGGGGGGAAACCCATTTTCCAACAGCATGAAACTCTGGGCAAACCATCTGTGCATAAACACCTGATAAGGGACAAGAAAAATCTATTCATGGTATTTATATCTATGATGGGTAGGGTTGCCAATTCGGAGTTGGGAAATACCTGGAGATTTTGGGGGCAGAGCCTGAGGAGAGTGGGGTTTGGAGAGGGGAGGGACCAATGCCATAGAGTCCAATTGCCAAAGCACCCATTTTATCCAGGGGAACTGATCTCTGTTGCCTGGAGATCAGTTGTAATAGCCGGAGATCTCCAGCCACCACCTGGAGGCTGGCAACCCTATTGATGGCCCACACTCCCACATGTGAGTCATTGCTGGCTGTTGCAGTCATCAGATGATAAATATGCCAGTATGAACTAGCCCTTCAATTTCATAGTGTGAGAGACTTGGCTCTAAAGGTGGGATATAAATCTCTGATATAAAGAATGATGAAAACAGGATGCATTTGTCAAGGACTTCCATAATGTTCGGTTGATTAGCAAGAAACTGACATCACCTTGCATTCTTCTGTTTATTGATCCCACTCCCCCTGCCTGCTGGTTTTATGGGAAGCATTTATACATGGTACCACCATTTTGGCTTAGAGTTGCCAACTTCCAGGTAGTAGCTTGAGATTTCCCACTTTGGCAATTGGACTCTATTACACTGAAGTCAAAAGGAGCCTATGCCATTGAAGTCCTATCTCCTCCCCAAACCTCGCCCTCCTCAGGCTTCGCCCCCAAAATCTCCAGGTATTTCCCAACCCGGAGCTGGCAACCCTAGGTATAGCCAACATATGTGTACTTTGTATCAGTCTTTGTCAGAATCAGACTGGGTTACAGGTAAAGGGATTTATCTGAAGATTCAGAAAGCAAGAACTGTATTTTTTGTCATCCTCCCCCTCCCCATGAGAAATCCTCCTTAAGATACAGAAGTTGGACTAACAAATGTTGTCAGCCCCTGTGGGTAAAAAACCAAGAGGTTTTCTGAGATGTGCCAAACATTGACAATGCCATGTACTTTTACACTCTCCTTTAGATTTTGTGTGCATGCACCCGTGTAATGTGTGTGCATGCGTTTTTTCACAAGCATACCTATGCAGAACAGATATGCGCCTCAAGAATACTGTTTAACAGTAATCCATATTCCCCCCCATATGTAAAGATCTCATGTTTCTTTTTTATTTCTCCTATGTGGCCTTATAACAATTCTATCTTTTTTAAATTAGGCACAATAGGCATTATACCTTATGTGATTTTGCAACGGGGAATCGTTAAATGGAAGAGAAGGAATTGTTTAAATCATGAATGCCACTGCCCTGAGCCTGTTTACTCTGAAGTAGTGCCATTGAAGGCAAAACAAAAAAAAGGCTTATTTTTTTCCAGTATGTAAGCAAAGTGATCCTTTCATAATCTCTTGATACTTTTAGGAATCTGCAGTCAAACATCTCAAAAATACTTTGGACTAAGAATATTTTACTCCCCACCCCCAATACCTATCAGGTTCTTTGCAATGCACACTTGGACAGGCAAGGAAATTAGACATAATCATTGGTATAAAATGGCTCCTTTCCCATTGTTAATTTATCCATAGTTTATGGATGCATTTAATTTAGTCTGAAATTGAGGCGATTGCATTTGGGAATGGCCAGGAGATTAAAATCTTTGCGTTGTAATGGAATGGGTTGTGTTTGCACAATTTCCCTTTATCATTGCAGTGCGAGCGGGTTCATGTTGATCCATATTCTCATCTCATTACAACTTTCGTCACAAGAAGATCACTTTTTTCCCTTGATTTGGGGGGGGGCAGTGGCTGCAGCCAATATGCTAATCTACCCTTCACTATACGAAGCAGAGGTGACTCTTGCTTGAGCAGGATTAATAATTGGCCAGGATCAATACCCTTGTGGGTACATCCTAGGGTGAAGGCCAGTATAAACTACGGCTCTGAGTGGCTTTATGCCATAGTTAATATTTTTAATTGAAAAAAATGTGTACCTAGCTTGCTAATTAAAGCTGTCACACATGAACACATATGAAGCTGCCTTATACTGAATCAGACCCTTGGTCCATCAAAGTCAGTATTGTCTGCTCAGATTGGCAGCAGCTCTCCAGGGTCTCATGCAGAGGTCTTTCACATCACCTACTTGCCTAGTCCCTTTAACTGGAGATGCCGGGGATTGAACATGAGACCTTCTGCATGCCCAGCAGATGCTCTACCACTGAGCCACAGCCCTTCCTCTCAAGGCACCTTACAAAATCAAACAATAGAATGTATGAATGAACTTAACATGTGTCACTAATCAGAGCCATGACCCCATAATATCATCTGGACCCTCAGTGGTAAACTTTCTTTTCTTGCATCCAATGTATAGAGTAGCACTTAGAGCTCCACTCTTTGTATTGGATCAGAGTTTATATGACCTTTAAAGATCTTTTATACCTGGTAGAAATTGAAAGCTCAGAATACAAAAATGGACACATAAAGCCGCCTTACCCTAAGAATGTAGGGAGCCAGCATGGTGTAGTGGTTAAGAGCGGTGGTTTGGAGCAGTGGACCAACTCTTCTTCTTCTTCTTCTTCTTCCAGCTCCAGGTTGGGAAACACCTGGAGATTTTGGGGGTGGAGCCTGAGGAGAGTAGGGTGTGGAGAGGGGAGGGACTTCATGAATATGAAGACAAAGAAATAAGCTGTAACATAGGAATCCTGTTGTTATCTTATCTTGTATATAGATATACTGTATTTTAAATCATGAAGATTGTCTTTCTTTTTCTGCTTCTTTCAGTTGCTGTTATTGTTTATTGTTATTATTATCAAATACATTTTAATTAAAAATAATAATAATCTTCTATTATCATTATAGAGTTTCAACTGTCAATTTCTATGTATCTATAAAACAGTTTCCATTTTTCATTAAACGGATCGAGGGTCTCCTCGTCAGTTGTATTCATCATGTGAGTCATTTTAGCCATTGTAGCGTATTCCATCATTTTGTCTTTCCAATCATCTACATCTGGCAAAGCTTCTAGAAGAAGAAGATTTGGTTTTTATACCCCGCTTTTCTCTACCATAAGGAGTTTCAAAGCTACTTACAATCGTCTTCCTTTCTCCCCCACCCCACACACAACAGGCACATTGTGAGGTAGGTGGGGTTGAGAGAGTACTGAGAGAATTGTGGCTAGCCCAAGGTCACCCACCAGGCTTCATGTGGAGGAGTGGGGAATCGAACCTGGTTCTCCAGATTAGAATTTGCTGCTCTTAACCACTATACCACCACCAGTGCAAATGTAGCATTTCTAAGCTAGACAGAAATTCAACAGGTGACATTTCTCTCCTCGTCCTCTTCTTTTTTTATATTTTGATGCCAGGACAAAGTTTAACTTTTTCATTTCTGCTCCTCATGCAACTTTTAAAGGCGCCAGCCCTTGGACAAACTAAAAAGATAGTCACTCTTTTGCCTGACCAGTTTGTTAAGAAAAAATATATAACTTCTTATCCATTGTCGGAGCAAACCAAAAAGAGTAAGGGATGGGAATGGTGAAATAAGTATACATCAAGTTGGTTTGGAAGAGATTTACAGTTTTGTTGCCAAGATATCTGGCTATCTATCTGTGGAAATGTCAAGACTTTGCTTAAGATAGGGTTTGCAAAGGAACAAATAAAGAGTTGGGAAGACAAGAGAGAGAGAAAATACTGGATCAATTGAAATTTGTGTGTCTCAAACTTGTATGTTTCTTCTTCTTAAGAATAAATAACTTCTAGGTTCTGGGCACTGGGCCCCAGAAAAAGTTTGTTTGGGGTACATCTTCATCTTCATCCATACAGTAGTCCTTTTGGTTCTTGTAGGTTATCCGGGCTGTGTAACCACGGTTACACAGCCCGGATAACCTACAAGAACCAATGAACTCTGACCGTGAAAGCCTTCGACAGTAGTCCTTTTCTTTCTTTCTTTTTTTCCTTTTTAAAATAAAGATTTTCTATATTTTATATAAAATTTCCTCAGGGAAAGAAGACACAAGGATCTTTAAGACCAGTTGATTGTTCAATAGAACTGAATAAATTAATATAACCTAGACCAAAGACAATAAATTAAGTCTTAATCAGTAATATTATCTGAAACTTGATCTCTCCTTCCTGCCTGATTTTTAATTGTTCTTTTTATGTCTTTGTATGTATTGTACTGCTGGTTATATTTTTTTATTTTGTTTTGTTTTAAGGGATTTAAAATGTGATTTCATTATGTATGTTTTAATTTGTTCGCTGTTTTGGTGGCCCGTGTGAGCGCAGAATAGTGGGGTATGAACTGTAGGTCAGTGCCCATGGTGTAACTCATGATATAATTTTACAAACTGAATCCATACCTTCCAATAATTTTAAAACTTTGGGAAAGTGCTTCATATTTCAAGTGTTAGACTAGCCCAGAGATCAAAGCATCACTTACAATGTAATCCTAAGGACACCTTCTTGGGAGTAAGCCCCATTGAGTAGATGATTCAGAGTAGACTTGCTTAGACTTGCTCTCTTAGCAGTAAAGGTCATTGTGTGACCTTGGACCAATCACAGTCTCTCTCCCGGCAGAAACCAGAGAGAGAAATTATCCCATCTTCATAGGATGGGAGATATAAAGGATGGGAGATATAAAAGCCATAGATAGGTATAGTAACTATAAAGGTAAAGGTCCCCTGTGCAAGCACCGGGTCATTCCTGACCCATGGGGTGATGTCACATCCCGATGTTTCCTAGGCAGACTTTGTTTATGAGGTGGTTTGCCAGTTCCTTCCCCAGTCATCTTCCCTTTACCCCCAGCAAGCTGGGTACTCATTTTACCGACCTCGGAAGGATGGAAGGCTGAGTCAACCTTGAGCCGGCTCCCTGAAACCGACTTCTGCCGGGATCGAACTCAGGTCGTGAGCAGAGATTGGACTGCAGTACTGCAGCTTTACCACTCTGTGCCACGAGGCTCCTATAGTAACTATAAGGAGCAGTTAAAACACTTAGGGCTTTTTAGCTTGGAAAGAAGGTGGTTAAGGGGAGACATGATAGAGGTCTATGAAATTATGCATGGTATGGAGAGAGTGGTCAGGGAGAAGCTTTTCTCCCTCTCATATAGTACTAGAACGTGGGGTCATCTGCTGAAGCTGGAAGGTGAGAGATTCAAAACTGATAAAAGGAAGTATTTCTTCACACAACACATAGTTAAATTGTGGAACTCCCTGCCCCAGGATGTGGTGATGGCTGCCAACTTGGTAGGCTTTAAGAGGGGAGTGGACATGTTAATGGAGGATACTTGTCATGATGCATACATAATCTCTACAGTATCAGAAGAGCATGCCTATTATAGCAGGTGCTGTGGAACACAGGCAGGATAATACTACTGCAGTTGTCTTGTTTGTGGGCTTCCTAGAGGCACCTGGTTGGCCACTGTGTAAACAGACTGCTGGACTTGATGGGCCTAGTTCTGATCCAGTATGGTTGTTCTTATGTTCTGTTTTTTTCCAGTTATCTTTCCAGTGAAAGAAATGCCACCGTATACCCCAGTAGCTTTTCTCACCTGACAGAACTCTGAGAAGCTGAGAGTTTCTAGACTTGACTTGGGGTAAGGGAGTTCCCCAAGTGTTTGTCCTTTAATTTCTACTGTACGTTCCAGCTCCTGGATACTTCTGATTCCTGGGCTTTTTGAGGTTCCTGTCCAATGATAAGGATTTCTCTCCTAGAAGTGCAAAATGTATCCAAACGGTCTGTCCAAGTTTCTTTTAAATTGGGCTCATCTATCATATATCAGCCCCATTTATATGTAGAATAGTGATTCAGATGTGTGTACCTCCCAAGGAATTCATTCAAACTGTCTGTAATCTCTCAGTCTTATAGCCCCAATTTCATATTTTTTGTCATCTACAGGTTGCCTTTGATAGTGTTGTGGTTGTAATTCCCAAGCACATTGACAAAACTTGTGTCTCTAATTTTTGTATTATATTCATTTATTTATTTAAGATAAAAAAAGGTAAAGGTAGAGTCCCCTATGCAAGCACCGGGTCATTACTGACCCATGGGGTGATGCCACATCACAACATTTACTAGTCAGACTATGTTTACGGGGTGGTTTGCCATTGTCCACTGCCATGATTTAAACATACATTTACCCAACAGTGCGGAGGGTAAGCAAAATCACCTACTTCTGTCTTGTCTGACCCCCTGATTTATCTCAAGCTGTATCAATACTGTATTATAATTCTCTTTGGGCCTGGCATTTTTGCCCACAGAAATTCCAGAACTGGAAGAGTGGGGTAGAAATATAAATAAATAAATAAATATGTCCCTATCTGGTTCTATAATTTATTACACCCAAAGACCGCTTTGACATATTCAGCAACTCCACTGGCCAGTGTGACCTACTGTGTCATTCCTCTAGATTTTAAAACCAGGAATAACTGCTTCCCATTATCATTATTACTTTACAAGACTTCTAATATCTCCACTATGCCTCTTCTAACTTCAGGCACCCTAACTCTCCCGTTTTGGCATTGAGACTGCTAGCATTCCCCTACCAAAGGGATATGCTTGGACCTTGAATCTTGGTCCTTTCAGCTTCTGTGTTACCAAAACTGCTCTTTGATTGGGGAAATTAGCATGAGCAGTGGCAATAATTTATTTATATAGCGGAATCACCCAATGTATATCAGGGTTGTTTTCAGTGAATCTCAGAATAACAACAGACCAAGGAATTCCAGATTAAAAGTGTTTATATATTCATTCATTCAGTGTTGCAAATACATACATAAAAGAAACTAAGAATAAAAAGGAGGTAGGATTAGAGACGTTTCTCAAGGGAGAGGATGTTGTTGATTGGGTAATACGTTACCGATCTAGAAGTGGAGGTGTCCAAAATCCGTGGCATATAGGTACAAAATGAAATATAGCGGGAAATGGGAGAGGGATGTATCGGAGCCTTGAGCCAGCCAAGTCACCGGGAGGGAAGGAGGTGTGGAGCTCCACAAAACTCAACACACACACATGGTATAAAAAAGAGTTAGATAGGGCAGAAGAAGAAGAAGAACTACTCGCTTTGTCAGGGAGGGCAAAATATACCCTTCTCTGGGGTGGGGGTGGGGTTGAGATTCCCCATATGGCTCCTATCTAAAACAATAGGGATCAAAGACTTCAGCTGCAGGAATCGGACAGAGTGACAATTTGTAAACTAAGCTGGCACCAATGATTGCATATCTCTGGGATGACTTGACTCGATCTTCTCATGTACCTCAGGAAGGTGTGAATCTCTACACTCCGGGGATGTGGCAGAGGAGCTCTTCTTAGTTGTTAATGCAGATTGCCGTGGATGTTTTTCTCACAGGATACTGGGGGGGGGGACTCCAGGAGAGAGCGACGTGATGCTCTCGCTTCGGTGTTATGGCTTCCCTTTGGATCAGGAGACAATCAGGATTGTGGCTTCCCTTTGGCTGGTTCTGCAGGGGTGACCCGGTCTCTCAAACTGCCTCTTTCTTTTTTTCCTTTTTGTCTGAGGAGGCCTCAGGCTGACTCTCAATAGGCTGACTCATGACAGTGGTCATTAATGATCAGGTATAATAGAAAGTGGGGTTTCTATTCTATAAAGTATCCAAATCATTCAGCAGCTGCATTCCCCCCCTCCCCAGTTCAAGTTTCTTTCTTGGCCTTTATTTTTCTGCTTTAGGTGGTTTTTGACACTCAGGAGTTTTACCACTGAACACCGCTGTCGTTGCCTTTTTTGACAGGATGAAACATTACATTATAATAAATGTAAGATGCTCACCCCACCAGGTCATATATATTATTGAGTAGATATGTGATGCTGGAATCAATATTAAGCCTAATATTGTCGAAGGCTTTCACGGTCAGAGTTCATTGGTTCTTGTAGGTTATCCGGGCTGTGTAACCGAGGTCTTGGAATTTTCTTTCCTGACGTTTCGCCAGCAGCTGTGGCAGACATCTTCAGAGTAGTCAGAAGATGCCTCTGAAGTCAGAGTACTCTGAAGATGCCTGCCACAGCTGCTGGCGAAACGTCAGGAAAGAAAATTCCAAGACCACGGTTACACAGCCCGGATAACCTACAAGAACCAATATTAAGCCTAGTTCGGATTAATTTAAAGTATAAAATTCTCAACATTGTTAATGTAAATAGAAGAAGAGTTAATGTTTATATAACAACTTTCTCCACCACTTAAGAAAGAATCAAACTGGCTTACAATCACCTTCCCTCCCCCTCCCCACAACAGACATCCTGTGGGTAGGTGAGGCTGAGAGAGCTCTAAGAGAGCTGTGACTAGCCCAAGGTCACCCAGCTGGCTTCGTGTGTAGAAATGGGGAAACCAACCCAGTTCACCAGATTAGCTTCCTCTGCTCATGTGGAGGAGTGGGGAATCAAACCCGGTTCTCCAGATTAGACTCCACCACTCTTAACCACTCCACCACGCTGGCTCTGGTGTTGCAATAATTATTTTTGAATGGATATTAAGAAAGATGTAGGAGATTATAGAGTTAAATGGTTTAGGTCCCGCTGATTTCTATAAGAGAGTTAATATGCCTGGTTCTCCTATGGAAAAAGTGGATTTCAGAGGTTAACTTTGGCTGGATCATGTTTTGAGCTGCAAAGGTATGATGGTGTACAATGGATTTAAAGCAATACTCTTATGGAAGTGAGGCTTTTTTGCTCAGAGGTTTGTCTGGAAACAGCATCTCAAAATCCGTTGCATCAGTGACAGTTTTAATTATTTTCAGAAAGTCTTTTAGAGAAATCTGATCCCAGCCACGATGAGGCCAAGGTCATATATTATGGATGCTGTGTTTTTTCTGGCAAGGATGAATATTTCATGATGAATATTAATCATAAATAAGTAAATGTGTGTCTTTTATATCATTAATGATATGGGACAAACGGGTATCAAGATGACTGCTGATGGGTGATATGCAAATGTCAACCTGGGGTAGTTTACTGTCCACCATTTTTGTGGGGGGGGCATGTAGATATAATTAAACCACAAAATGGTGTTCAAAATAATTACTCGCACACACATGCTTACAGTCTGTAAGCAGTCTGCAAAAGGGGGCAACATGACTGATGAGCATAATGACATTTTCACGTTGAGAGCCTGAAATAACTAGCATTCTTTGAAATGGCAGCCTCAGCAACATTCTGATTGTATTAACAAACTTCAATTACGGAATGTGCTGAGGCAGGGGCATTATTATTTCAGGTGCTGAAGACCAAGAACCAGGGAACATTGTATATCGACAGTTAAGTATCGAGCTATAGATAAATAGCTCCGTAACCATAGGATCCTCACGTCCTTTGTAAAATAAGTTCGGAGTGCTGTTGAATTTGCATGCCAGAGAACCAGACATAGGTCATTTATGCATGGTCACTTTAACCTCCTTTATTCCCTGTTTCAGCCAGGATCAAAGTAGCCCAGGTTGGGGGAAACTGTATGCATTGGTTGTAATGATCAGGGACAAAACTGTGTGCTAATGGAGGCATGAATACAGAAAAGCAGTCTCCCAAGTTCAAATCAAGTTCCACCCATTTAAATGCTGCTCGGTAATTGGCTTACCTCGCAAGAGAAGATTTCCTTCCCCCCAAACCCAACTGCTGCATAAAAAAAGCATTTTATGAACAAAAAAAATGGAGTAATCTGAAAGAAGGGGGGGGGAGAGAGAGAAATCCAAGACTAATTTAAAAAAGCCTTTCTTTTGCTCAGAAAGAGCTCCAAGGTAGCAGGAAGAAACTGAATCCCTGCCTCTTTATACACTGCTTTGTGATTGGCTGTGAGAGAAGCCAATCTTCTGTGCTTCCCCTGTTTGGCTATCTGCATGCTGCCTTGAAGAGGGGTTTGGAAAAGGGTGGGGCGAAGCTCAACCCGAGAAAGTTGTACACTCGCTCAGTGATTCCAGAATGAGCTAGGATGAACGGTTTAATTCGGTCCAGAAGAGGAATGGGTAAAGCCGGGTTCATTTTGCGTTGAAGCAGGGTTGAGCTGACAAGGAATGAGGTAACGTGCATACAGAAAAATTTGATCCTGGCTGAAAGAGGGAATAAAGGAGGTTAAAGCGACCATGTGTTAATGACCATAGAATTAAAAAACATACCAAAAAAAAAACAAAAAAAAAACACCGCTTTGTTATTTAGAAACCCTGCTGGCAGGTTCATGACTAAGCTACATAACACAGCCTGTCATTTTCAGTAGTGTGACTTACAGCTACCATAACCTTCAATAAAGGCATTCAGAGGCGCCATTTCCATTTGGACTACACACCAATTTGGACATTCCAAGGGATGCAGAGCTCTCTGAAGCGCAAGGAACTGGCACGGCTGAGTTTTCTTTTCTAACTATGATATCTGAAGCAACAGTCTGAAAAACAGATGACTGCTTGTGGGATCCCAGCTTAAAAACCAAACTGCATGCCGGAAACAGAATGATGGTATCCCCAGAGAAGGAGGGACTCTACCGGCAGCTAGAACTACCACTGCTTGGTTCCTCCGATGATCAGGTGAACAGTCGGTTCATCTACAACAGGTACAAACCAATACAAGTTGATAATGGAAGTAAGAGGTGACTAGATCAGAGGAAAGCTAGGATAAACAGGTAACTTTTCTCTGTAATAGGCCATTTATGTAGGGCTGTTTCCCTTGTGGTCAACTTTTCTCTGACATAGGCCATTTATGCAGGACTGTTTCCCTCGCGGTCACCCTGCGGACTCCTCCAGTGCATGCCTTTCCTAACCATCAGAGGTCGCTCCGCTCTTCCCAAATGTTTCCATGTGTTTTGCCCACGTTATCCGGATTCTGTTTTAGCGAGAATCTGGAAAACATGTGGAAATGTACGGGGGGAGTGGGGCGACCTTGGACAGTTGAGAAAGGCATGCACTGGAGCAGTTGGCTGGGGTGACCATGGGGAAACAGCCCTGCATAAATGGCCATAGATTACCTTTGTAAAGTTTCAGGTGAGTGATGATGTTTGTCTGCAGTAGAACAGGGAGATTTGAGTCCAGTAGCTCCTTTAAGAACAGGATCTCCTGGGTATAAGCTTTTGAGAATCAAAGCTCCCTTTGTCAGATCTTCAAATCTTACATTTGTTAAGAAAAAAATGATGCTAAAATAAATTGATCCAGTATAATTTGTGAAATGAGACGCCATTTAATATTTCACTGTCTTGTATGTGAGCAGATACGTTCTTTAAAAATTTTTATTAATTTGTTTGAAATACTTGTACCCCATCTTATCTTCATAAACTCAAGGTATCAAAAACTGCAAAGGCAGAAGCACCGTAAATGTCCAAACAATTAAAGCCATTATGGAGCAAAATGTCATTAAAAGCTCCTTTATGCAGATAAAAACAGCCCAAAACAGTTTAGCCTGTACCAAATCCCCTCTAGAACAGAGCAGTCTATCTGATGTCATTTGAACTCTTTTCATTCTATTCATTTTGGTTAGGGTGTTTCTGATGTTTGTGTTTCTTGCACATGTAAACCATCTGACATCATTTCTATACATTTTTTTCACTTTTTTTTTTTAGAACACGTTTTATCAAATGAAGACCGAAGGCAGTTTACAAAGTATGTGTAAAGCATACACAGATAATAAATCCAGAAAAGACATGAGAACAGCAGCAATAAATAGCAGCCTGGTAGCAATACTCACTGTCCACAAAACAGTAGTAATTCCCTGGAATAAATTAGGTTTAAAAACTTTGCAACTGGCTATGAGGCTCCGGGAATTTAAATCTTGACTTGTTTAGTCCTAGTTTTTGCATTCTACGGTATTGTTTTTGTACTTATTGCAAACATATGCCAATAAAGGTGTTGTTGTTGTTGTTTTACAAACTCGGATAAGGAAGGAATCATCCTGGTTTACACTAGCAGCCCATTCCAGAGCAGAGCCTTGGAATAGCTGAGAGAGCCCTGGAATATGCTGTGAACACCCACACCTCTCTGAGGGACAGAACAGAGAGAAGATGCTAATGTGAAGCATCCCTGTCTTGTTTGTATGCTAAACAATATTTGCATGCCATTTTGTACCATTGGTGAAAAAATAGCATTGAAAAATATGCTGATTTTAACAGGGGGAAAAATTGGTGTGAGGAAACGAAAAATGGCAGTAAGAAACCAACTTGCTGTTTTGATTTGCAGACAGGGCTGTAATTAGGGTTGCCAACCTCCAGGTACTGGAGCAAAGATACACAAGTACTAATATAGACTAGCTAAGATAAGGATAGTACAAGGCTCTCAAGTAACTGCAAAAACATGTATTGACGAAAAAGTAAGTGAACGTGCAAACACGTATCAAAAGGAAACTTAGCTAAGACGTAGTGGTCACAACAACACAAATCAACGAACGGCTATATACAAAAGCGAGTATAAAAGGACTCTCATACAGTTCATATGTCTCAAATATGGTCAAAAAGACTCAATAACAGTTCATGTATCTCTTTTAGTTCCCACAGAGACGGGAGAAGAAACTGATGCCGGGAGGAGTTGGAATGCCATCCGGATGCTTTGCATCTATCGAGACGTTTTGAAATGTTTGTTGTATCTGTAGGAGCCTTGACTCCTTGCAAACGGAGAGCTGAAGAAGCCGCCCTGGCGGTGGTGAAAACGCAAAGCATCTGGACAGCGTTCCAACTCCTCCCGGCGTCAGTTTCTTCTCCCGTCTCTGTGGGAACTAAAAGAGATACATGAACTGTTATTGAGTCTTTTTGACCATATTTGAGACATATGAACTGTATGAGAGTCCTTTTATACTCGATTTTGTATATAGCAGTTTGTTGATTTGTGTTGTTGTGACCACTACGTCCTAGCTAAGTTTCCTTTTGATACGTGTTTGCACGTTCACTTACTTTTTCGTCAATACATGTTTTTGCAGTTACTTGAGAGCCTTGTACTATCCTTATCTTAGCTTAACCTCCAGGTACTAGCTGGAGATCGCCTTCTATTACAACTGATCTCCAGCCGATAGAGATCAGTTCACCTGGAGAAAATGGCCACTTTGGCAATTGGACTCTATGGCATTGAAGTCCCTTCTCTCTCCAAATCCCAACCTTCCTCAGGCTCCGCCCCAAAAACCTCCCACTGGTGGTGAAGAGGGACCTGGAAACTCTAGTGGTAGAGCACCTGCTTGGCATGCAGAAGGTCCCAGGTCCAATCCCTAGAATCTCCAGTTAAAGGGACTAGGCAAGTAGATGATGTGAAAGACCTCTGCCTGAGACCCTGGAGAGCCACTGCTGACCTGGGTGTGCTCATGTGACCAAGGCTCAGTTGGATTATCCGAGGAATACCAGGTGACCCTTTAGGTGCCAACCCTGAAGAATGTGTATGAGAGGGAATGGTAGCTGTAGTAAGATTTGCTAGTGGTCTACTTTGCAGAGTTGGGGGGCCCATCACTAGGGTTGCCAGCTCCGATTTGAGAAATACCTGCAGTTTTTGAGAGGGGTTGGTGGGGTTTGGGGAGAGGGGCTTCAATGGGGTATAATGCCATAGATTCCATTTTCAAGAGCGGCCATTTTCTCCAGGTGAACTGATGTCTGTTGCCTGCAGATCAGTTGAGAGCCAGTGTGGTGTAATGGTTAAGAGCAGTGGTTTGGAGCGGTGGACTCTAATCTGGAGAGCCAGGTTTGATTCCCCACTCCTCCATATGAGCAGCGGACACTAATCTGGTGAACTGGGTTTGTTTCCCCACTCCTACACACAAAACCAGTTAGGTGACCTTTGGACAGTCACAGTTCTCTCCGAACTCTCTCAGCCCCACCTACCTCACAAGGTGTCTGTTGTGGGGAGGGGAAGGGAAGGTGATTATAAGCCAGTTTGATTCTTCCTTAAGTGGTAGAGAAAGTTGGCATATAAAAATCAACTCTTCTTGTTGTAATTGCGGGAGATCTCCAGCCACCACCTGGAGTTTGGCAACGCTGCCCACCACCCTCCATCTGCTCTTCAAAGTAGCTCTCCTTGAAAACCTGTTGCTGAGCAGGGTAGCGTGCCTTTCCCAGCAGGCATTAGCCACAATACCTCCCTTGTTGAGAAATACAGTCTTGAGGTATGATGCAGAATTTGAAAATAGACTCCTAGCTGTGGTGGTGGTTGGGTACTCTTATTAAAAATGACCGGCAAACAACATGCGAGAAGGTGACTGTGTACGTGGCAAGCAGAGGTGGTCCGTCATGTCTTAGAACATTCAGTCTTTCTGTCACCTTCCTTTAATGTCCTCTGCTTAAAAATAGCTGCCATGGCAACTATATTTAGACTCGTCTTTGTTTAAAAAAAAATGGAAAAGTAGTCCAGATCAGTGTTCTATTTTGAGTTGCTTATAAGAAAGAAAAAAATCAATAATTAAACCACTTTTCCTGTTATAGCCATGGAGTCACCAAGGCGGGGCATTTATGTTTATCAACCTGTTATTTGCAGCAGAAAACAATTTAGTATTTTGGAATGTGTTGGTTTTTTTTTTAAATCGAGTCCGAATGCCATCCTTATAAGCCTTATCTCCCTTAGTTACGACTAGCATATTAAATTTGCCCAGGAACTGGACGGCAACATTTCTCAAAACTAAACCGGGTTCCTGTGACAGCCAGGGTTGTTTTCCACATTGGAAGCCAGGCGTTGCTAACCATCCCGTTCCCTGCATTCAATTACGGGAGCCATTATCCCGCGGTTGGTATGCACGCATTCATCATCCTGCTATCTCTTTATCTATTATGACTGCTGAATAGGGAAGAAAAGTGGGCTTGCCATTCTTCCCGTTCTGATGCATTCATCACATTCGATCTGCAGAAGAGACCAGGAAGCCATCAAATAAGCCTGTAAAAACTCTGCCAGTGTGACTTCTAGTCGCATCATCCTTCCAATCAAGGAATGCTCAGTCAAATGGACTACAGCAGATAGCTAGATATAGGGTAGTATGCATTTATTAGGGTGGTATTGATCTACGACAGATAGATCTAGGGTAGTATTCATTTAGATAGATAGAGATAGGGCAGTATTCATTTATTAGGGTGGTATTTATCTACGACTGATAGATATAGAGTAGTATTCATTTAGATAGATATGGGGTAGGGTCCCAAAGCACCTTATAACAAGGATTTCCAGCTCCAGTTTGGGAAATACCTGAAAATTTTGGGGGTGGAGCCTGGGGAGGGGGGTTGGGGAGGGATGGAGTGGGACCTCAGCAGGGTATAATGCTATAGAGTTAGGGTTTCCAGGTCCCTCTTTGCCACTGGTAAGAAATTTGGGGGGTGGAGCCTGAGGAGGGTGGGGTTTGGGGAGGGGAGGGACTTCAATGCTATGGAGTCCAATTGCCAAAGTGGCCATTTTCTCCAGGTGAACTGATCTCTTTCAGCTGGAGATCAGTTGTAATAGCAGGAGATTTCCAGCTATTACCTGGAGGTTGGCAAACCTACTTATAGCATTATTCTCCCCTTCTCCTGTTCACACTATACCACTTTGAGGCTGAGAGAGAGTTCATTCTGCAAGGGCACCCCATGAACTTCCATGGCAGAGTGGGGATTTGAACTGGGGTCTTAGAGAGATGTTAAATGTCAGCTTGGAAACATTCATATGGTATGCAAGATTCATGGTGTTTTCTGTGGTGGCATCTTGCCTTTGGAATACCCTCCCCCTTGAGGTGTGGTGCCTACTCCCCCCCCCCAGTCTTTTAGATGGAGATGTCCTGCTATTACAACTGATCTCCAGCCGATAGAGATCAGTTTACCTGGAGAAAATGGCCACTTTGGCAATTGGACTCAATAGCATTGAAGTCCCTTCCCTCCCCAAACCCCACCCTCCTCAGGATCTGCCCCCAAAACCTACCTCTGGTAGTGAAAAGGGACCTGGCAACCCTACTAATCTAGCATAAAAGTAAAAAGGTAGTCCCCTGTACAAGCACTGGGTCATTACTAACCCACAGGGTAACATCACATCATGACGTTTACTAGGCAGACTATGTTTACAGGGTGATTTGCCATTGTCTTCCCTTGTTGTCTACACTTTAACCCCAGCGAGCTGGGTTCTCATTTTACTGAGCCGGCTACCTGAAACCAACTTCCGTCAGGATCGAACTCAGGTCATGAGCAGAGCTTTGACTGCAGTACTGCAGCTTACCTACCACTCTGCGCCATGGGGCTCCTGCTTATCTGGCATGCACAGCCTAAAATCATGAATTCTTTTTCATGTATATGCGTCTTTTTTGGTCTGAACTGAAGAGCTCAAGAATTTGACAGAATATTTAATCTATTTTTTAAATTATTTGCATTGATAATGTATACCATTGGTTCAGAGTCTAAAGGATGTGTGAGTCATCTCACGTGCATGAATATGTTGTTTTTCAGGAGGAAGGGTGATTGTTTCTGTATGTCATTGTGGACCTTTTTTTTTTTGTTTGTTTATTCCCATTTTTGGAGCCGGCTTTCCACATTTGTTTGCTTCTTTTCTTTCTTGCCAGGTTTATACCATTTCTACATTATGTTCCATTGGTAATTATTTCTATGGAAATAAAAGTACACACTTATGTTGGGAAAACTGATGTGAGAAAGCACAGATTCATAGGTTCTATTTTCAGAATTAATTAGCATCCCTAATCTCACAGCAAACGGGTGTGTGTGTGTGTGTGTGTGTGTGTGTGTGTGTGTGTGTGTGTGTTTGTGTGTCTTGGTGCAATTAACAGCCAGCTAAAAGGATCAGGAAGTAGATGATGTGAAGGAACTATATATGAGAACCTAGATTCCCTCTGCCAGTCGGAGTTGACAGTTCTGACCTTGATAGACCAATGGTTAGGGTTGCCAACCTCCAGGTACTCCACAAGACAAGAAGGCTCAGTGCTGTGAGGATAATTGTAGCAACCCAAAACAGCACTATGACAATTCAAAGCAAATTAAAGTGAATTTTATAAAGTGCAATAGTGAAAAAATATATACACAAAAATATGTACAAAATAGAAGTACAACAAGATACAAAATTTACAAAATGCAATCCAATAAATATATTATTCTTCAAGGGATATCACAAATCCTCAAGCAACAAATAAGTCAAAACCTATAAGGGCATCCATTGATATCAAAGTCTATTGATTATTCCAAAAATTGGAGCAGAGCCACAGGAAAAGGATGTCAGACGTGTCGTCTAGATCGGGACCACGTTTCGCATATGGCTTCTTCAGTGACCTGTATCTGTGTACAGCAGCAAATATATATATGCCTTAATAGGTGATGTCTCATAAGGAGACCTACATACAAACCTTTGCGGTCCTTATGAGATATCACCTATTAAGGCATATATATATTTGCTGCTGTACACAGATACAGGTCACTGTATCTTTCAGGATTTATATGTGGATTTATATGTGGGGGTGCCAGCTTCCAGGTGGGGCATGGAGAGCTTCTGGAATTACAGCTCATCTCCAGTCTACAGAGATTAGTTCCTCTAGAGAAAATTGATTCTTTGGAGGGTGACTCTATGACATTGTACCCCACTGAGGTCCCTGCCCTCCCTGGGCTCAGCCCCCAAATCTTCAGGAGTTTCCCAACCTGGATCGGGCAACCCTACCTCCCCACCCCTCACTAGGAGGCCTTGAGGGACCTGGCAACCCTCTTATTTCCTTCAGTGGATTTAGAAGGGTGGGACTCTGTTTAGGATTGCATTATTAAAACCCCACTGCAGGCATACATTGGTAGACCCTGAGTAAATAGATATTTCTAGACCTTACTTAATTCCTCGTCTTTTAAATAGAAATAGTGATCATCCGGTTCATAGGATAGTGGTGAAGACAGCGGAATTAAAGTTTATAAAGCATTTTTATTATGCAGTGGCACTCCTAATATAAGTTTCCCATCTGTTTGCATTTATATTCTGCCCTGTCTTGAAGCTCAAGGAGGTTCATGATGTATTATTAAAAATGAAATTCAAGCCCTCCCTCACTTATATTGGACTGCAAATGTTACCTAAAATAAAATAAAGTTTTTGAACCGACTGAGGAAAAATGGAATACTGAAACTTGGCGCATCCATAGCATTGCTTGCCAGTGGCAAGTTGGCATATAGATAGCATTGCTTGCCAGTGGCAATTTGGTGCATCGATAGACTTACTTGCCAGTGGCAAGTGGTTCCCAAGAAGCCCAGTTTGGTGGCTCAGCCAATAACGTTTAGCGTCATAATATTTATTATGTGGAGTGTGGCCATCATGTTGCGTATGATCTCAGGAATCCATGTGAAATAAGGAGTGTGAGGTTTGACAGATTTGTAAAAGAGAGGCAGTAGCCATGATGACTGAAGGGAACATCCCTATATGAGACAGCGAATCTCTGAATGTATCTCTGTTAGGGAAAGCCTTGGCTACGATGCCCTGTTTGTTGGCCCTTCAAGACAAATGGTTGGACACCGTGTGGAACAGTTTGCTAGGCTAGATGAACCACTGGTCTGATCCAGTAGGACTCTTCTTATGTGAACGTTTCCTTAGTAGCCTCAGTGGGGTGAAATTAAATTACAATGACTTATGTTTCAGAACCTTCACAGAGCTGATGGATGTGGTATGTGATTTCTCCTCACTTGTGCAAAATAGCAGAGAGAGACAGTTTTGTGTAGTGGTTAGAGATCAGACAAAGAACAATTCCCCTGGAGCTTCTTTGGTGTACTCCATGGTGTTACACCCCACTGAAGCCCCTCATGTCTCCAAACCCCACCCACCCCAAATCTCCAGGAATTTTCCAACCTGGAGTTGCAATCCTACCTTGGGCCTGTCACACATTCATTCTGACTTACTTCACAGGGTTGGTGTGAGGATAAAATGGAGGAGAACAATAGATGTTTGGGGCAGAAAGGCTACTAAAGTAAGGAAATAAATCCAATGACTGTTATAGGAAGCTGAAAGGAAGTGAAAAGCCCCACCCCAATAAACATATTGGGAGGTTTTTGGGGTGGAGCCTGAGGAGGGTGCGGTTTGGGGAGGGGAGGGACTTCAATGCCATAGAGTCCAATTGCCAAAGCAGCCATTTTCTCCGGGTGAACTGATCTCTATCGGCTAGAGATCAGTTGTCATAGCAGGAAATCTCCAGTTAGTACCTGCAGGTTGGCAACCCTAGCAAGGTCCCACCTGGCCACCAGCAGGGGATGGGGGGAGGTAAGGTTGCCATATCCTGCTTGGGAAACTCCTGGAGATTTGGGGGTGAAACTTGGGAAGGACAGGCACCTCAGTGAGATACAATACCACTGAGTCCATCCTCCAACGCATCCATTTTCTCCAGGAGAAATAATCTCTGTAGTCTGGAGGTGAGATGTAATTCTGGGGGGGGGGGTCCCCAGGCCCCACCTGGAGGCTGGCATCCCTGACCAGTGACTTTACACAAGGGGGAGGTGTCGTCTTGTATCACTAACTGATCGTCAGGCATGTGTGATTTAGATTTAAATTAAGAACCAAAAATATAGCATAATCACATAAGGGTCAGTTTACACAACCATGAGCACTGGTTGTATGTGGCTGGTGGTCCAGGTGCACACAGAGAAACTTTAGTATGAATTTGCTTTGATCAGGCTGCTCACAGGAGGAAAACCACAGAACACAACTGTGGCTGCCCTGTTTCAGGTTCCTCCCATGATGGAAGTAGCCATGTACCTGTTCCAGGTACATACCTGTGTATGTACCTGTTTCAGACTTGTTCATGGAGAATCAAGTGGAGGAGATATGGAGTGTTTCACTGTATGAATCAGCCATTAATAATAAATATAAAATGGAGCAATATAGGTCAAAATATAAGTGTAATATATCTTGGCGAAACAATACTGATAGTTTAATATAGGCGTTTAAGAAAATAAGGCATGATATAGTAAGAAGATCTTTCTACCTTAATGCAGATTTAAATATTAGTTTAATGGGCAATCTTAAACATTCATATAGAAGAAAATAAGAAGTAATAGTGAATAGATGGTAGAAAATAAAATTGTTTGAACAGATGGTCAGTCTAGGATAAAGTAAAGCACATTTGGTATTGTGTTACGTTATGTGTTTATTTAGTTAGGATGTATGTTTTGTCTCATTTTGTATGTCTTGTATTTGTAATTGTAAGCTTAAAAATAATAATAAAAAGTTATTTTAAAAATAAATATAAAACTGATGAAGATACAGCTGGCATTCTTCTACAAGGAAAAAAGTATACATGATTTATTGGTGGGATATTTTCTGTCTCACAGTTAGATATGGAGATTGTCATTAACAAAATAAACAAACTAAACAAAACCCTACTGATATCAGTGGGAATAATTCTCTTGGCCGAGAATAATTCTCTCTCTCTCTCTCTCTCTCTCTCTCTCTCTCTCACTCACTCACTCACTCACTCACTCACATATATGTGCTTCTCAAAGTTTGTAAATGCCAATGGATAGGGTTACTACCAGGTACTAGCTGGAGATCTCCTGCTATTGCAACTGATTTCCAGCCGATAGAGATCAGTTCGCCTGGAGAAAATGGCCACTATATACCCTATACTGTACACAGTCAGGTAATGTACAATCATTACCATCTCCATGTCTAAAATAGTTTCCTGTTGATAGGAATTAAAGGAAATGTTATGATTATGGACATATGTCTTTGTTCGCAGAGGGTCAGGGTGAATGTTAAGGCAAAAAAAATTAGTCTTTTCAAGTGTTCATTGTAAGTCAGGAGTTTCAGCGCTTGTCATCAAAACAAAGACACGAGGCACACTGCCAGGTACAAAAAAATGTTTTATGCTGTAAAGTTACAGCTGACATATGACGTCCCTCTAAGGTTTTCAAGGCAAGCGATGTTCTGAGGTGGTTTACCAGTGCCTGGCTCTGCGTCACGACCTTGGTATCCCTTGGTGGTCTCCCATCCAAATTGTAACCAGGGCCAACCTGCTTAGCTTCTGAGATCTGACAAGATGCGGCTAACCTGGGCTATCCATGTCAGGGCCACAAGTCAAAAATGTCTCCCGAATTTCAACTTCTTATTCAAGCCAAACAGTAGACTTCTCATTAGAATTTACTTTTAAGTATACATAAAGTTTATTGTTTGTTTTATTTGCACCATTTCAGATTTATTTCAGTCTCTTTTTTTTTTAGGAAGTGGCGATTAATTAAAACAAATTGCATGCAAAGTTTTGTGCATGAGTATGCACATTTTCTGGGGAGAGGGTCCATCATTTTCATCAGATTTTCCAAAGGGTACATGACCCCCACTGCTCTCGATAGTAGTTTTTCTTCTCATTTCCCCCTCTAGCCAAGCCCCCAGGAAAGTTGCCAAGAAACCAGTGGTCTGGCCTCTATCAGTAAGCAGGAAAAAGAACAAGGATCCCCCCCTTCCGACTCATGGTGACACTATGAATGAATGTCCTCCAAAACACCCTATCTTTAACAGCCTTGCTCAGTAGGGCTGTGTACCTGAAATTTCAAAAAAAAAAACACACACAAAAAAACAACCTCAGAAACCCCAGATTTCCCCCCCAAAAATTGGGTTAATAAACTTGAACCTGAAAAATACCGAAAAAAATTCGGCATGGATCTAAGCTTCCCCCGCTAGCATCCCTGGGAGTCCTGGGAAGGCGGGGAGGGGAGCATTTTGTTAAGGGTGGCAGGGTGGATCTTAACAAAGCCTGGCAGGGTGGATCTTAACAAAGCCTCCTGCCTGCCTGCAAGGGAGGGAAATAGCCAAACCAGAAAAGCTGAATATGTTTTCAGCTTATCTGGGAACAGCCCATTTTGGCTAGGCTATTTTCCCTCCTTTTTTGCATCCGGGAAAAGCCGAACCCGGAAAAGCCGAAATGGCATTTTTTTCTTTTTTTTTGGTTTGGGTTTTACCGAATGCACAGCCCTATTGCTCAGATCTTGCAAACTGAGGGCAGTGGCTTCCTTGATTGCGTCAACCATCTCTTGTTGGGTCTTCCTCTTTTCCTGTTGCTCTCAACTTTTCCTAGCATGACTGTCTGATTGTCTTTTCCAGTTACTCTTGTCTTCTCATAACGTGACCAAAGAACGATAGCCTCAGTTTAGTCATTTTAGTTTCTAGGGTCCTTTCAGGCTTGATTTGATCTATAACCCACTGATTTTTTTTTGGCAGTCCATGGTATCCATAACACTCTCTTCCAACACATTTCAAAGGAATCGACTTTCTTCCTATCAGCTTTCTTCATTGTTCAGCTTTCACACCCCTACATAGTGATAGGGAATACGATGGCATGAATTAACTTGATCTTGGTTGCCAGTGACACATCCTTACACTTCATAATCTTTTCTAGCTCCAACCTCACATATAAGAGGTAAATCAAAAAGAATCTCCATCAAATGCTGCAGCATGAATCCGGGTCGGGGGGGGGGGGAGGTGACATAATCCTGCCCAATGCTGACTTCTCGTTTCTTTTTTTCTGCTCCAAACCTCTCCTAAACTAAAGGATTATTTCCCAGTAATACTTAAGCCATACATTTATGCTCCTCTTCAGTGATGTGTTTTAGAGTGGCTCCTACGGCGAGCTACTCTGTATTCAAGATCTCTTTTTAATGCAAGAACCCTACAGAAACTCCAGGGCAGGCTTTATAGCAACCCTATTGGGGGTCTTTCCTTGAAGCAAAAGTTGTACAGAATCTGGAAAAAAAATTCAGTGTTGTGACTTCTCTAACTTCTCTGTGCATAGGTTTGCCAACCTCCAGGTAATCCACAAGAAAAGAAGGCTCAGTGCTGTAAGGATAATTGGAGCAACCCAAAACAGCACTATAACACTATAAAGCAAATAAGTGAATTTTATAAAGTGCAAAGTGAATAAATATATACAGCATATACAAAGGGAGTACAAATAAATACAAAATTTACAATAACAATCCAATAAGTATGACTTATCAAGAGGATGCCAAGGATCCTGATTCAACAGGTAAGTTCAAGTAATCAACCAATTAAGGTATCATTTGATATTAGAATTTTTTGAATCATTCAAATTCTTTTTAGGTTGCAGTTATTGGAACAAAGCCACAGGAAAAAAAGATGTCAGACGTGTTGTCTAGATCGGGACCACGTTTCGCATATGGCTTCTTCGGTGACCTGTATCAATAATAGATATAAGTATAAGTGCCTTAGTAGGTGTTGTCTCATAGGGACCGCAAAGATTTGTATCCAGGTCTCCAAAAGGACAGAATAGTCAAGGAAAGATAAGGATGGATACAAATCTTTGCGGTCCCTATGAGACAACACCTACTAAGGCACTTATACTTATATCTATTATTGATACAGGTCACCGAAGAAGCCATATGCGAAACGTGGTCCCGATCTAGACAACACGTCTGACATCTTTTTTTCCTGTGGCTTTGTTCCAATAACTGCAACCTAAAAAGAATTTGAATGATTCAAAAAATTCTAATATCAAATGATACCTTAATTGGTTGATTACTTGAACTTACCTGTTGAATCAGGATCCTTGGCATCCTCTTGATAAGTCATACTTATTGGATTGTTATTGTAAATTTTGTATCTATTTGTACTCCCTTTGTATATACTGTATATATTTATTCACTTTGCACTTTATAAAATTCACTTATTTGCTTTATAGTGTTATAGTGCTGTTTTGGGTTGCTCCAACCTCCAGGTAATAGCAGGAAATCTCCTGTTATTACAACTGATCTCCAGCTGATAAAGATCACTTCCCCTGGAAAAAACGGCTGCTTTGGCAATTGGACTCTATGGCATTGAAGTTCCTCCCCTCTCCAAACCCTGCCCTTCTCAGGATCTGCCCCCAAAACCTCCCGCCAGTGGTGAACAGGGACCTGACTGTGCAATATAATCAAATGAAAGCCTTTGCAAAAACATCCAGACAAAGACCCAACCCTTTTTCACACTCTCCAAGACTCCTCTACCATTTATATTTGGAGGAGCGGGGAACTAATTCTAGCAATTGGTGCAATTAGTTAAGAAACCACAGAGGCACAGATGGGGGAATTCTTGAATGGGTGAGGCATGATTTTATAAGTTTTTTTTCTAGTTTACATGAATCTCGTGATTCTTAATCAATTGGAACTTTCTCTGTTGGGTTACTAACGTGTTTAGTGTAGCATTTCACACAGCATGAGTCTGGAGATAACTCGAGGTGTCTTACATTAATGAGCAGATCATGTTCTACAACATATGCCAATACCGGTGACCTTTGTCTGATTCTTGAAGGGCTGTCTAGCTTCCCTAAAATATTCACTGCTAAGGGAAGAGCCGCCTCAGGAATTCAGGATAGCTCCTCCTGTCTGGGCGCAGAGGGCCAGGAGCATACAACACCAGCGCTTCAAGCCTGCTGTGCAAAAATGGAAGGCACTGAATTTAATGCCTAAAGCCCTAAATTACTTCAAACTTATTCGTAACTCCATCTTTATCATTAAACCTAGAACGTTTTAATTATGAAGTGAGAATGTGAGAAACATATGTTTGCAAACAGGAGCATTGCAGAGTTACAGCTTTTAGGGGATCAAGTTTAGCGGCAGCTCTCTGAAGAGTACTTTCTTGGTTGCAAGAAAAGTAGGGATGATCAGATTCAACCAGCTCCTGCCTTTTGGGGGGATTCTGGTTCTCTCTTCTCCTGTGGAATTATGTCAACAATCTTCCATTGGTAGGTTTGCCAGGTCCCTCCTCACCACCAGCAGGAGATTTTTTGGGGCAGAGCCTGAGGAGGGCGGGGTTTGGGGAGGGACTTCAATGCCATAGAGTCCAATTGCCAATGTAGCCATTTTCTCCAGGTGAACTGATCTCTATCAGCTGGAGATCAGTTGTAATAGCAGGGGATCTCCAGCCACCACATGGAGGTTGGCATCCCTACTCATATGGGCCCAACTGATCCCTTTGGGGAAGCATCCCTGTGTTTCTAGGGTTTGTGCAGATGTCGGGGATGGGGAAACATGGAATACCCTCCCTGTTTACCTCCATTGTAGAGAAACAGGATTTGATGAGGAAGGAGGAAGTTCTCCTTTCCCTATAAAGTTGATAAATGATTTCTATCCTCAAATCCCCCTTTTAAAAAGTATGTGTATCCTAGGTTGCTGCTGTCATTGTGTCCACCTCCAGGACTTTAGGGGCAGAGTCAAAGGGAGGATAGACTTGGTGGATTTTGGCATGTGTTTTGGGCTGTGGCGTTCACTGGTAACATTTTCTTCTTGGCAACTCGATGTCCTAGGCTGATGTCCAATTGACAGAGGCCATGTTAATGACAGAGGAGAAAGAGTCCACAATTCTCTCACAATTTCCCTTCTTTCAGGTAAAAGAGAACAGCAAATTCTACAGGGTACCCCCCAAGCCCAAGGTCATGGCGGTGGACTTTAGAATCTACATTCCCCCCTCCCTTCTCGATTTCTGGTCTTAGGCATGAGCCCAAGCTCTGTAAATTTCAAGCCTGGTTTTAACTGATCACTAGGGTTGCCAACTTCCAGGCACTAGCTAGAGATCTTCTGCTATTACAACTGATCTCCAGCCGTTAGAGATCAGTTCACCTGGAGGAAATGACCACTTTGGCAATTGGACTCTATGGCATTGAAGCCCCTCCCCTCTCCAAACCTCGCCCTCCTCAGGCTCTGCCCCAAAAATCTCCAGGTATTTCCCAACCCAGAACTGGCAACCCTACTGATCACTGAGGGGTAGTACCAAACAGGTAGACTGAGATTCATGGGCAGTATGTTTTATTTATTACATTTTCCCTCTTTCCCTTCTAAGGAACTGTGGGTGGCATAGGTATGAATCACAAACAGCTGCCTTACACCAATATAAACTATCGTTCCACCTAAAGCACCTAACTCTGTGCTCTGACTAGGAGTGGCTCTTCAGGGCAGAGAAAGCTCTTTCCTACATCCTGCTACCACAGATCATAACAGATTGAAGTTCATCCTACTACACTGCTGTGGATAGACCTCACCTAGAGTATTGTGTTCAGTTTTGGGCACCACTGTTTGAGAAGAATGTAGACAAGCTGGAATGTGTCCAGAGAGGAGGGCAACAAAGATGGTGAGGGGTCTGGAGACTGAGTCATATGAGGAAAGGTTGAAGGAGCTGGGTATGTTTACCCTAGAGAGGAGAAGACTGAGAGGGGATATGATAACCATCTTCAAGTACTTGAAGGGCTGTCATACAGAGGAGGGTGCCAAGTTGTATTCGGTTGCCCCAGAAGGTTGGACCAGAACCAACGGGTTGAAATTAAATCAAAAGAGTTTCCAGTTTAACATTGGAAAGAACTTTCCAACAGAGCGGTTCCTCAGTGGAACAGGTTGCCTCGGGAGGTGGTGAGCTCTCCTTCACTTGAGGTTTTTAAGCAGAGGCTAGATGGCCATCTGACAGCAATGCTGATTCTGTGACCTTAGGCAGATGATGAGAGGGAGGGCAGGAAGGTTTGCATCAGTGTTTGGCTCTGGTGGCCCTTTCTTGCATGCCCAGGGTAGTGCAAATCACCACTTTGGGGTCAGGAAGCAATTTTCCTCCTAACCAGATTGGCCAGAGATCCTGGAGGTTTCCCCCCCTCCATATTCTGAGCATGGAGTAGGGGTCACTGGGGGTGTGGGGAAGTAGTTGTGAATTTCCTGCATTTTGCAGGGGGTTGGACTAAATGACCCTGGTGGTCCCTTCCAACTCTATGATTCTACCTCTGAGCCAATGCCTTTCCCCTGGATTTCCCCCCCCCCTCTTTTCTAAACTTGCCTCTCAATAATATCCTCACAAATAAATCCCTCTGACCTGGATGGCCCAGGCTAGCCTGATCTCGTCAGATCTCAGAAGCTAAGCAGGGTCAGCCCTGGTTAGTATTTGGATGGGAGACCCCCAAGGAATACCAGGGTTGCTGTGCAGAAGAAGGCACTGGCAAACAACCTCTCTTGCCATGGAAACCCCCCAAAAGGGGTCGCCATAAGTTGGCTGCGACTTGACGGCACTTTACACACACACACAAGGGACATTAGTCTGAAAGACAGTGACAGTCATCCAGTAAGCTTCACAACCGCACAGTGATTTGAACCATTCCAAGATTGACTCTCTGAACACTCCATCACAGTGTGGAGTGAATCCTCCAGAACTGACTAGTATTGCTTGAATATGATGAAAATTAGCTATAGGGACACCCAGCAGAAAATGGAACATTCCATATGGCTGTCGTATGTCACCTGAGGTGCGGTTGGACAGAGGCGCCTTGGTGTACCATAAATAAAATCACTGCAGTTGAAAAAAACAACAACGGTGGTTACAATAGTCTATTTTGTTTGCCGAGTACAGCACGATCCAGGCAAAACTGAACACGATGATGTCCCGTTGCTCTTAAGCACTCCAGTGGCTATTGTTATTACTGTTATCCGAATGAGTGCCATCTTGGTATATTAATATGTGATGAGTAAAGATAACTGTTGTTTAAAATTAGAAATATTATGGTTTTATACTGTTTTAAATTGTTGGTACCCGCCCTGAGTCTGGCGTGGCTGGGAGTGAGGATGGGCTATAAATTTAAATATATAAATAATAAATAAATGTCTCTTGGTGGAATCAGTGGGATTTTAACAAGGCTAGTTTGGGCTGGACCATGCCCTAACTAATTAGCAGTACTTTTCCAATGACTTGGTCTCTCCCCCCCCCCCCCCCAAATGATAAATTTGGGTAAAGAAGTTCTTAGTTGCAGGGGAAAATCTAAGTTTCTAACTTAAGGTATTGCTCTCCATTGATGCAAACACCAAGACAGAGAATCATATAGAATGTTGTATTTTCTTTTCAGTAGTGCAATTTTTTTCCTTTTCTGGTGCAGTTTGATGCAATGAATCAGAGATGTTTAACAGAGAGAGGTGATAGGATAGAGTTGGGATGCCTGACCAGTTGAAAAAGGTCCGTTGATCTGTCAACTGGTTATCTGTGAATATTGTCAAACATTTTGTGATGTCAAAAATGTATTTGTACCAGTGTGATGTGTTACATAGAGTATTGGACTAGGAAGACCTGCATTCAAAACCCCACTCTGCTATGAAGGCTACTGGTTAACTGTGTCCCGGTCACCATCTCTTACCCTACTCTACCAACAGGGTTGTTGTGATGATGAAATATAGACAGAAAACTCCATAGGCTGAGCTAGAAGGAAGGGGGGGTTTAAATATAGCCCTGCAGAATTCCCTGCACCTCTTTTCTTTGTTTAGGTGATGTACTTCCTGTTGTAGAAATCTCTTCAGAGATTTTTTGCCCTCTTCACTCCTGGTCAAGGTTTCCCTGCTTCCCGTCTGCTATAATTGCAAGCATCTATGAAAAGCAAAACTGCCTATAGGAAGAACTTCTAGGAGGAAGTACAAATAGGGTTGCCAACCTCCAGTCACTGTTGAACAAATAACTCCTGCTATGACAACTGATCTCCAGCTGATAGAGATCAGTTCACCTGGAGAAAATGGCCGCTTTGGCAATTGGACTCTATGGCATTGAAGTCCCTCCCCAAACTTCGCCCTCCTCAGGCTCTGCCCAGAGCTGGCAACCTTATGGGTGGTAGTCCAATCAAAATAAAGCACCACTATGTTAAAGAAGGAACCTTAATCAAAACACAAACATAGGTAGCCAAAACTAGAATGCCATATATGTATAATGTTTGGGATTACATATAGGATTAATGCCCTGACCTGGATGGCCCAGGCGAGCCTGATCTCATCAGATCTCAGAAGCTAAGCAGGGTCAGCCCTGGTTAGTATTTGGATGGGAGACCACCAAGGAATACCAGGCTGCTGTGCAGAGGAAGGCACTGGCAAACCACCTCTGTTATGTCTCTTGCCATGAAAACCCCAAAAGGGGTCGCCATAAGTCGGCTGCGACTTGACGGCACTTTACACACACACATAGGATTAATCCTATGAGGTTAAAATACTCCTTTCAGAGTACAGTCTATTGAAGGTAATGGGGCCCTTTATATGTCCAGCTGTCCTTTGTCAACAACAAATTGTCGCTGTTTTTTGTGTTTCATATATGCTATATGGGTTATAGATCAAATCAAGCCTGAACTGACCCTAGAAGCTAAAATGACTAAACTGAGGCTGTCGTATTTTGGTTATGTCATGAGACGACAAGAGTCACTGGAAAAGACAGTCATGTTAGGAAAAGTTGAGGGACAGCAGGAAAAGAGGAAGACCCAACAAGACTCAATTTGACTCAATAAAGGAAGCCACAGCCTTCAGTTTGCAAGATCTGAGCAAGGCTGTCAAAGATAGGACATTTTGGAGGACTTTCATTCATAGGGTCGCCATGAGTCGGAAGCGACTTGACGGCACTTAACACACACACAGAGATGCTATATGGTAATTTATGGACCTAATAGGTATCTAAAGCCATTTGCACATAACAAAATATGGATTTCATCAAAGTAATTGTTGAACTGAAATACAAGTACTTACATCATAGGAGCCTAACCAACACAAAACACTGTTGCTGTATGTAGGTTTTATTTTATTTGGTTCTTGTAGGTTATCTGGGCTGTGTGACCGTGGTTGCGGTATTTTCTTTCCTGACGTTTCGCCCGCCGCTGCGGCAGGCATCTTCAGAGGAGTCACCCTGACGGACAGCGTCTCTCAGTGTCAAATGTGTAGGAAGAGCAATATATAGTCAGAAAGGGGGTTGGGTTTGAGCTGAGTATTGTCCTGCAAAAAGTATCCAAGGTAACGTGCTAACCATTGCCCTGCAAGCCTCCAGATCATGTGCTAATGAGGGTGTGGTACGTCAACGTGGAACCACGGTATCCTGAAGTGATCTGTTAATGTGTGAAATCCAAAGCTAACCTGCATAGCTGTGGCGGACCGTAGTTCTTGTAGGTTATCCGGGCTGTGTGACCGTGGCCTTGGTATTTCCTTATGCCAGGACCACGGTCCCACAGCCCGGATAACCTACAAGAACCAATGAACTCTGACCGTGGAAGCCTTCGACAATATTGCGGAGTGTAGTCTTTGGGCGAAAGCGCGCGGTCGCTCGGGCCTCCTTTCTTCCCTGTTCCAGCCAGGATCCAGCCAGGATCGAACGCGCGGACGTTCTTTCCTGTTCCAGGCAGGATTCAGCCAGGATCGAACGCACGAACGTTCGAAGAACGTTCGTGGCGTTCGATCCTGGCTGAATCCTGGCTGGAACAGGGAAGAACGTCCGCGCGTTCGATCCTGGCTGAACGTTTCGAACGTCCGCGCGTTTGATCCTGGCTGAACGTTCTTCAAACGTCCGCGCGTTCGATCCCGGCTGGATCCTGGCTGGGACAGGGCAGAAAGGAGGCTCGAGCGGCCGCGCGTTCTCGCCCTTCGTTAGCCCGGAGGTTTTCAGGACAGGAAGCCAAGCCTTCGACAATATTTTATTTTATTTGCTTTTTTATCATCTTCTATTTTGGAAACGTACATCCAGTTTTGTTTTAATATATTTTTTGGGGGGGGGGGGCAAGAGAGCTGGTGCATCAACCCGGCACCAACTCTGGCTTGTTGAGCTGGTGCATCCACCCGGCACCAACTCTGATTTGCAGAGAATATTCCTTATTGGGGGGGGGGGATTCTCTGCACGGGCTTCCCCCCGCGGCCGGACCGCGCCACGTGGGACCGACTCCCCCCCGCCCCCGGTTAACCGACAGCTGGGAGGCGGCTGGGCCACCGGCAGTCCTCCTGTCGCGCTCCGGGCAGAGAAAGCCCCCCCCCCCCGTAGGTTGAGCAGCCTCCCTCCCCCCCCCCGGGGGGGGTTGCATCTCTCCGGCGCGCTGATGCAAAGGAAGGGAAAAAAAGGCATCGCTGCAGACGCGCGTTTGGGGGGGGGGGTCGCGGTGGTGGTGATGGGGGGGGGGAGGACCAGGCTGGAGGCAGCAGCTCGCCGTTGCAAGCCCGCCCGCCCCTGCAAGCCCGGGGCATCTGCCCATCGGGGAGGAAGGAGCTGCCTTCTTCCCCACTCCCTCCTCCCCCCCCCCACGCCGTGACCCACGGATCCTCCCGGGGCTGCCCCCTGCACGTGGGGAGGGCGCCACGGGTGAATCGGGTCGAGCATCCCCGGGGGACGCCCCGGCAAGCCCCCCCCCTCCCCATTTCCAGCAACGCTGTGTTTGCAATCCCTCCCCCCCCCACCTGCACAGGTAGCCTCCCCAGCATCCTGGCTCACCCGTCCCTCTCTCTCTCCCCCTTTCCTTCCCTTTTTGTTCCTTAGGCAGCCAGGGGTTGTGCCAGGGCAGCGGCAGAAGGCGGCTCAGCGGGATTGAAGATTGGAAACTTCGCCTGCTGGTTTGGAGCCCCCAGCCCCAGCCCAGCCCTGGGCCGGCTCGGTCGACCAGAGAGCGGCCTGGCCATTCAGGTAAGTGCTGGGCTGCGCCAGGCTGGGGTTTTTTCCCCCTCCCCCCCTCCTGCAGGGAAAGTTCTCACTGAGTAAACTGACATTTCTGCACTGCAGCAGCTGGGGCTGTCGGGTCAGGGGGAGGGGGGTCGGCGGGAGGGACAGAGGGGCTTCGCGTAGAGAGAGGTAGCCTCCGCCATCCCGGAATAGAACCGCTGTCTCTGGAGGTGTGTTGTTTGAATCTGGAGAAGTGCAAAACTCTTGACGGAATAGATTGAGGGTGCTGGAAATCTCCAGCATCTCACTAGTGATTGGTGGGCATAGACAGGTGTGCAGAATCTATCTATCTATCTATCTATCTATCTATCTATCTATCTATCTATCTATCTATCTATCTATCATCTATCTATCAATCATCTATCTATCTATAATCTATCTATCATCTATCATCATCTATCATCTATCATCATCTATCATCTATCAATCTATCAATCTATCAATCTCAAAAAATATCTCCTAGTCAACAGTGCGAAAGTCTTGTGACAGAAAACAGGCAGAGGTGATTTGAATGCTTCCAATATTTGTTCCCCTTAGAAGTAAGAGGGGATCAAGAAAAGGGTGATTGTCAGAGAAATTTGTGTATATATATATATATATATATATATATATATATATATATATATATATATATATATATATATATATATTACAGTTAAATATACAGCCTTATCTGGAGTGGGTTTCCCCCCCCGCTTGCAAGATTAGTGGCTGAATGGCTATGAGGAAGGGGATGAAAATCGTGTCTGATGCGGCCAGGAAATGAAATCTGGAGTTGTCAGCAGGAATAAAGTGGGACATGAATAGTCATTTTGATGAAAAGGTCAGGAAGGCGAGAATAAAGTGAACGTGTCGTTATGTTTAAAAGAGAGGAATAAGCCAGGGCAGAGGGTTTTTCTTTTTTGGGGGGGTTGCAGATTGCAAAGGGGGCATGACAGGTGAAAGGCAGGTGTCTGAAAAAAGTTAGTACTCTTTTAAGAGAACATTAAGGTTGCTTTTGGGTCACCAGTCCAAGCTGTTTTCAGCCCACTGTGCTCGGTCTACTTTGCGCTAAAAGTTTACAGAATCTCCGGCTGGGAAAGTGGCAAACTGTTTTTGAAGCTTATCGAAACGCGAGACTACAAGTGCCAGATCCATTTTACGCTCAGCCAGTTCCTCAGGAAGATTGCTTGGACTGAGGGGGATTGGTCTGTCCTAACAGGGAACCAGATTATGTAAGGTCAGTGTAAATAGAACCAATTTAACATCATGTTTCATAACTTTTTAGCAAGGCTTTTCTGCAGAGTTCATTTTAAAAAAATATTTACTCTCTGTGGAACTACAACTACTAATACTTAGTATTTTATAGTATGTTTGAGAGTGTTTCACATTCAGTCACCCTTACAACTGCCCTGTAAGGTAGGCCAGGGTATTATCATCCCAGTATTGAATGGGTGGAGACGTCTAAGGAAAGGCTGGTTTGTCCAAATGAAGCTAGCAAGCTTGTAGCTGAAGACACATATAAACTGAGAGTTTTGTGCCTTACAGATCACGGCTTTGCTTGTAAGTAACTATTTTGCTGTTTATTGTGGTGTGCTTAATAGAACCGTTCCTTATGTAGTAAATGGATGCATATTTTAAAGGTGTTTTCTAAAAGCGGGTGAATCTCGGCAGCTTAGGTAGTTTTCTCCCACTCTCTTGCATGCGGGTTATATTTTCCTCTCCTCTTTTGATTTAGTTTTGATCTGGATACTATTTCTTCTCTACCAAAGATCCTCTAGATGGCTTTGTGAGACGAAGTATTCCATTCTGTACCTGTGTGTGTATTTTATCGAACTTATCCATGTGTTCCTATTTTTTTTCTGTGTTACCAAGCAAATGCTCAAAGCAATATTTTAAACGTATCAACCCCCCAAAACTGCGTACTATGAAACTGTAGAAATTGGGCTTCTCAATGTGTGGGAAAGTTCTCAGGAAATTGAAAGTTTTCCAGTGGAAGCCATAAAGATGCGGTTTGGTGAGGATTTTCAGATCCATGGTTTCACGCTGCTGTAGCATCTGACCACTGTTCAAGTGTAGCCCCACAGGACGTAGGTCGCAGCGGTCAAAATGGATGGGGGCCAAAACGGGGGCCTTAGATCGATGAGCCCCAGGTTGTAGGTCCCCGATGGCCTTTGCTTCACTTGCCTCAAAGGGTTATTCATAAAGTGGAGGACTACCCATACCACCTTGAGCTGCTGGAGAACAAAAATGTAATTAATGTAATAGTTCCTATTTAATATAATATCATGAAAATTGAACAAGAGTTGCGGCAAGGGTTATGGCCACTATGCTCGATTTGGTTGTTGAAAATATGGCTTGAAATTATTAAAGCGCCCGATGTTCAGAGACATAGTAATATTTAGTTGTATCTGCTTTTCTTTCTCATATCTACAACTTTCACTGTTTCTCTGAGTAATTTTGTCTGGCAGCCTAATGGTGCCATCCTCAATAGAATAATACCTTTCTAAGTCCATTATCTTAGAAGGCGGTAACTCTGTTTAGGCTGACACTGTTTGACAGCTGGCTGTTTTAACTACCTGCATGAATCAAGTTTTGTATTTTTTTCCCCAACATAATTGGTACACAGGCATGATCCCAAACGTTGACCACCCGTCCCTTCACCATAAAACAAGTACCAGGCTTCAGGAGTAAACAGCCATCCACAGGTTGAACCGTACCGTTATAAACATTGAGTAGAAAAATTTTCTCCATCTTCCTGTAGTGTATACACATTAATTATATAAAGCTTCTGGTTTAATGGTTCATATCTATTTAATCTTGCGAGGAAGAAGCAGGATTAAGTGGATCTGAAGCAAGATGCATCGCGCCGAATGTTTCACATAATTTGGTTTTGTTAAGGCGCCTTCGACGTAGCCTAGGATGACAATGAATCACACAGATCACAGGGCGAGATAATGTGTTCCTTGCCTGGCTGGATAGGATGTGTGGCAGAATAGCTAAGCGAACGCAGGTCCCTCTAGCATGTGTATGAGAGAGAGGATTGCCCGGCTGATGGGGGTGAAGTCTGGGCATTCAGCATCTTGCTGAGGCCACAATGTCACTTCTGGCACAAACCCCAAAATGACATCACCACATCAGGGTGACACTCTAGGATTCAGCTGAAATCATAGAGTTTTGGGCGATGCTGAATTCCCCCTCCCCCCATTTTGCTTCTGCTGCTCCACTGAGAGGTGGAGGAAGTATTTCTTCACACACCGCATAGTTAAATTGTGGAACTCCCTGCCCCAGGATGTGGTGATGGCTGCCAACTTGGAGGGCTTTAAGCATAGGGTTGCCAACCTCCAGGTACTAGCTGGAGATCTCCTGCTATTACAACTGATCACCAGCCGATAGAGATCAGTTCACCTGGAGAAAATGGTCGCTTTGGCAATTGGACTCTATGGCGTTGAAGTCCCTCCCCTCCCTAAACCCCGCCCTCCTTAGGCTCCACCCCAAAAAACTCCCGCCAGTGGCAAAGAGGGACCTGGCAACACTATTTAAGGGGGTAGTGGACATGTTCATGGAGGAGAGGGCTATACATGGCTACTAGTCAAAATGAATACTAGTCCTGATGCACACCTATTCTCTCCAGGATCAGAGGAGCATGCCTATTATATTAGGTGCTGTGGAATGCAGGCAGGACAATGCTGCTGCAGTCGTCTTGTTTGGGGGCTTCCTGGGATCCCCTGGTTGGCCACGGTGTGAACAGACTGCTGGACTTGATGGGCCCGGGTCTGATCTAGCAGGGCCTTTCTTATGTTCTTATGTATCTGGAGCCTGTGGGTCTGGAGCAGGTCTCCAAATAAAGCGGGAGACCTGACATCACTGATAAGAGAGCATGTCAGAGGCTCTGCAGAGGGACAGACATAGGAATGATGTAGTGTGACTAGCGTTGCCAACCTCCAGATGGTGGCTGGAGACCTCCTGGGTTTGTAACTGATCTCCAGGCAACCGTTCTGTTTTTATTGCATCTGGCCAATGGCTGTTACAAAAAAATCAACAACAAAAATAAAAACACCACAAAACCAGATGACGATTGTTAATAAAAGTAGACAGAGTTCATCTGGAGAAAATGGCTGCTTTGGAAGGTGGACATTATGGCATTATACTGCATTGAAGTCCCTCCCCTCTTCAAACCCCACCCTCCTCAGGCTCCACAAAATCTCCAGGCATTTCCCAACTCAGAGCTGACAACCCTCAGAATGGGCCTTCCTCCCTTTTGGTGGGTGTATTTTATTGTATCGGCCCTATGTTTCGTTGTCTTACATGTATGGTGGGGAGGGGAGGGATCTGCGCCCGTCGCATGGGCCATCATGATTCCCGGCCAGGTGTGTGCGCAGCAGGGTGTGAAGGTTCAAATGTAAATTGATTGTCCTGCGTGATGTGACCCTCAGCTGATTTAAAGCCTTGCTCTCTCACATTCAGAATTCTGCATTCACATGCGGGCGCTGAGCGTGAGAGATGCAATTTTTCTTTTTTATCGTCGCTCATAAAGATGGGCTAAGCTTATATTGGCATCTGTTTCAGCTTAGTGTCTGTGACTGCAATCCTAAGGACGCTTTCTTGGTGACAAACCCTGTGGACTGAACTGGGACTTACTTGAACACATAAAGCTGCCTTTTACTGAATCAGAATCTTGGTCCATCAAAGTATTGTCTGCTCAGACTGGCAGCAGGTCTCCAGGGTTTCAGCAGGGGTCTTTCACATCACCTTCCTGCCTTTTGCATGCCAAGCAGATGCTCTACCACTGAGTCACAGCCCCTCCCCAAGTGCTAACCAGAGCTTACCCTGCTTAGCTTCTGAGATCTGATGCGATTGAACTACCCTAGGCTATCCAGGTCAGGACAGAAACAAACAGAGGTGGTTTGCCATTGCCTGCCTCTGTGTAGTGACCCTGGACTTTCTTGGTGGTCTCCCATCCAAGTACTAATCAAGGCCAACCTTCCTTAGCTTCCGAGATAAGAGTAGCCTGGGCCATCCCAGAGTCTACTTCTGAGTAGAACTGCTTAGACTTGTTCCCTGTGGCTGTTCCCCCTCCCCCACATGGGTTATTTGCTACAGCGTGGATTCTGTTGGGAGGCAGGGTCCCGTCCCCCCCCCCCCGATTCCCTACAGCATTGTAATGCATTCACGCATTACAGTAGAATGGGGAAAATGGTGACTTTCCTTGCTGGGAATTTCCCTTAGACCAAGGGTTCCCTAGAAAGTACCTTGGTAACCCACTGCCACCATTCAGGATCTCCTGAGAACCTCAAGACTCTCCTGCTGAGAAGGGGGGGAATTATCAACACTTAGACATGAATATTTCTCATTTGCTTTACCTAGCACAACCTTTCAGCCTTCGAAGTCACAGGGGAGTCAGGTGCTAGCAGTCCCAGGGGAATAAATGAAGAAGAAGAGTTGGTTTTATATGCCACCTTTCTTCCACTTAAGGAAAAATCAAACCAGTTTATAATCACCTTCCCTTCATCTCCCACCCACAAACGCCTTGTGAAGTAGGTGTGGCTGAGAGAGCTCTAAGAGAACTGTTGACTAGCCCAAGGTCACCCAGCTGCTTTCATGTATAGGAGTGGGTAAACCAATCCAGTTCACCAGGTTAGCCTCTGCCGCTAATGTGGAGGAGTGGGGAATCAAACCCAGTTCTCCAGATCAGAGTCTACCACTCCAAACCACCGCTCTTAACCACTAAACCATGCTAGCTCTCATGCCTTAGCCAATTAAATCTTTTCTTTGAGCCATCTTTTTGTTTGTCCACCCCCCCCCACACAGAAGATAAGACTTTTTAAGTCTGAGTGATTAATGGTGGGAAGAGGATGGATTAACGATTATTCTAAGTAAGCTGTTGAGTGAGGGCGGATTTCCCTAAAGCCCTGGCTGTAGTCTAAATTGCAGGGGTGCACCTCTCCTTTCCCCTTTAGGCACTTCTGAAATGTTCATAACTCAGAATGCAGATTTGCTTGTTTATTGCTTTGAAGGAAATAAGCCGCTACTCTCTGGCCTCCGTGGAGGCTGCCTGCCCTGTGCAAAAAGGATGAATTACTTCGTATGTTAATATGATGATGAAATCTGATGCCGAGATTCTTGCTTCTATTGGTTTTTTTTACTTTATTGTCATAGACCAGCATAACAGTGCTGACAACAAAAAAGAAAAACAAATACAGTAAATAAAATCAAAATACAATATATAGTTAAATTACATTGAATAACATTAAATTATCATTCTAAAATCTGAGGTCTATCTAAAATCGAGATTAATATTGATCCTTCGTATGTTGCTGTCCCCATAGCATGTCTTATCCTTGTTGCCATAAAACAAAATTGTTCAGTGAGTTTAGTGATTTTTGGATCTTTATCTGAGAGGAGATTCCTAACATAAAATTCCTCTGAGCGACCAGGTAGCTTTCTTAATAGAGGTTGGATCGGCTGTCTTCGGATGTCACAAGAAAACATGTATAAGTGAATGTGACCAATTGTTGGTTCGTATGACATCCTGCACAGATTCTGACATAGAAGGGAATGCGATGAGTTGATCTTCATTTGGATTTGTTTTTTCCTCCCTGTATGAGTCCTTCATTGTTTTGAACAGGAAAAAAAGTTGTCATAATGACACTCAAAGAGATGGGCAAGACTCTTGTGGAGGGAGGGATTTTTGTATTTTCAAGGACCCTACAGGGGACCCCATGCTTCCATTTTGCCTCTATCGTACTTTAGGAAGTACTGCTCCTAGGGTGTGGAGCAGAGTGCTCAATCTTATTTGGCCTGAGTGCTGAAAAAAAAAAGATGTGCTGGCCTGTGAAGAGGTTGGCATGCCAGCAGGGAAATGGGCACGGAGAGAGGCAAGGGTTCTTCTTGGCTAGACAAACTGAGACCAAACTGAACCCCGGCAGGGCCACAGGGGGAGTTAACTGCTAGTGGCTGTTCAAGTTTGGGTGACAGGATTGGTGGCGGGAGACCTCCTGGTGGCAGCCATCAACCCCACTGCCCCTTAGTATGGTCTACTGAGCCAGTGTGGTGTAGCGGTTAAGAGTGGGGGACTCTAATCTGATCGGGTTTGATTCCTCATTCTTCCACATGAGTGGTGGACTCTAATCTGGTGAACTGGGTCAGTTTCCCTACTCCTCCACATGAACCCTGCTGGGTGATCTTGGGCTAGTCACAGTTCTCTCTGAACTCTCTCAGCCCCACCTACCTTACATGGTGTCTGTTGTGGGGAGGGGAAGGGAAGGCGATTGTAAGCTGCTTTGAAACCCCTTAAAGGTAGAGAAAAGTGGGGTATAAAAATCACCTCTTCTCCTCCTTCTCCCATGCTGGGGGGAAAATAGTGTGAAAATCAGTCCCACAGTGATAGCTTGATGTCATTTCTGGGGTCAACCTGGAAGTGATGTCACATTGCTTTAGGATTCAGCAGAAAATCTATGGTAAAACCTATGGTAACACTGCTTTAGGATTCTACTGAACCCTAGAGCGGTGTGATGTCACTTAGAAGCACTGTTAGAATTAGCTTGAGCCCACCTTCGTGTCTGTAGTAATACTGACATGATCTCTTCATTTTTGGTTATGGTAGGTTGTCCTTTCCAGATTATAAAGAACAAGCAATAAAACTGACTACAAAAAGGTTCAATCCCAGGCATCTCCAGTTAAAGGAACCAGGCAAATAGGTAATGTGAATGTGAGACCCTGGAGAGCCGCTGCCAGTCAGAGTAGACAATACTGACTTTGATGAACCGATGGTCTGATTCAGTAGAAGGCAGCTTCATATGTTCAATTTTGTAGGATTATTTTTTTCTGGTGTGGCACAGGCATGTTGGCATATCTGTCACACTATTTAACATTGACAACCCAAGAATGCCATATCAGTGATGTATCAGAGAGGCACCGTACAAAAAGCAAGTGTCCTGGGCTCGTGGTTTGGAAACCAAACACAATACAGACAGCCATCTTAGAAGTTCAGTTTACAATTATCAGAGAAAAGATAGTTTTAAATGCATCTTTAACCTTTCTCATATTTGGATGAAATTATTTCCCCACTCCCCCTGTTATTTAAACCCATCGTTTTGTGCCTTCTGGAATTCCTGCAGGCATTATCTTCTGACAAACATTAGGATATTTTCTCCTTGCACAAATGCTATGGAAAGGTCACTTACTTTAATCAACTCTCTTATCTCTGTAAAAACTAGATGACATTTTTTTTGCCCTACTTCTGACCAATGAGCATGCATATTTTAAATCAGACAATTATGCATTTGAATGCCTCTTGGAGCACCACCCTTACAGAGCAGAGCTTGCTGCAATGATCCGGCCTAATTTTAAGGAGAAAGAGTGCGCGAATCTAATTGCTGCTGGTTTGAGATGGGTTCATGGCTGTGGCAACTTCCACCAGGTCAATTTTTCTTAGAATGTATTCACTAAATAGACAGTTGTAATCACTTCATGGCTTTGACTTTCCAGCCCAAACACGATAGAATTGTAGAAACATAGAGTTGGAAGGGACCACCAGGGCCATCTAGTTCAACCCCTTGCACAATGCAGGAAATTCACAACTACCTCCCCCCCACACACACCCAGTGAGCCCTACTCCATGCCCAGAAGATGGCCAAGATGCCCTCCCTCTCATGAACTGCCTAAGGTCATAGAATCAGCATTGTTGACAGATGGCCATCTAGCCTCTGCTTAAAAACCTCCAGGGAAGGAGAGCTCGCCACCTCCCAAAAAAGCCTGTTCCACTGAGGAACTGCTCTAACTGTTAGAATGTTCTTTCCAATGTTAAGCTGGGAACTCTTTTGATTTAATTTTAACCCACTGGTTCTGGTCTGACCTTCTGGGGCAACAGAAAACAACTCGGCACCATCCTCTCTATGACAGCCCTTCAAGTAGGGCTGTCAATTCGGTTCGGCCCGAACTGAAAATCAGCCGAATTTCCTCTGATTCGGTGGTTTTTAGTTCGGGAGGAACCGAACTCAAAACTGGCGGGCAACCGGGGCCCCCGAATTCAGCGAGTTCGGGAGTTCGCGAATAAATTCAGCAAATTCGGCCGTCAGTAAGCAGCATAACCGTCAGTAAACAGCATTCTCCTCCCCCGGCCAATCGGTGGCCAAGCTGGGTCTTCTTCTGGCCAATCAGTCAGGATTGAGTACTGGAGGAATCAGCTGATGTGCGGCCCGGCCAGGGAGAGAGAGAGAGAGAGAGCGAAATCCTCGTGTGTGTGTGTGGGGGGGTGCTTGTGCACATTCGCTCCTTTCTGTGGCTGCAGGGGGCGTATTTTTGGGGTACAGACACAAAAAGTGTATTAAATGTTGCTCTCTGTGTTACCGTATTTCCACAGGGTTAGTAGGCTGCATGCATACTTCCCCCCCACTGTGTCTGCAACTAACAGTGCAGTCCTAAGTAGAGTGATATACTTCTGAGTCCATTGAAGTCAGTGGGTTTAGAAGGATATAACTTTGTTTAGGATTGTCCTGTAAGAAAAACCTTTTTTGCCTCACCCGGAAGTTGAATCTCTTTGTTCTAGGGGCACTTTCCATCCTCTCTCATGCATGTGGAAGGGCATGTGGGAAATAATCCTCACATGGCACTATTGGACCCCTTCCCCAGCCTCTGGCATACTTAGATTAGCATTTCTAAACTAGACAGAAATTCAACAGGTAACATTTCCCTCCTCATCCTCCTCTTTTTTATATCTTGATGCCAGCACATGGTTTAACTCTTTCATTTCTGCTCCTTGAGCAGCTTTGAAAGGCCCCAGCCCTTGGACACAAAAACAAGAGAGTCACTCTTTTGCCTGACTAGCTTGATAAGAAAAACAAAACAAATAAACCTCTAGAAGAGGAGAGAAAATCCACTCCTACTATCCCCCCCATTTCCCTTCTTCCTCTTGACAAAATGGATTTTTAAAACTTCCTAGTACAAATAGAAGGCATTTTTTTTAGTTGACCCTGATGCTCTATCAATAAATCAATGTGTATAAGTGTCAAACTTGAAGAAAGCCCTTGCCTTACCTAAGCATGTGTTCCTCATCCCTGCAACCTTGCTCTTGCCTCCTTTGGCTGGCTTCCTCAATCAGAGTGACTCAGAGAAGAGGGACCCGTAGTAACTGCATTTAATATGCATTTGACATTGGTGCTTTTTGCAAGACAGTTCAGGGGTACGGGAAATTAGAAAATTCATTTGTAAATCTATTTTATGCCAGTTTTTTTTTTTGGGGGGGGTCTGTTGTGGGGAGAGGAAGGGAAGGTGACTGTAAGCCGGTTTGATTCTCCTTAAAAGGTAAGGAAAATTGGGGTATAAAAGCCAACCCTTCTCCCTCCTCCTCCTCCTCCAAACATCCATTTCTGCTATCTTTGATAGTGCTGTGACCTACAGAGGGAAGATGAGTGACCAGATTTAGTCTAACTGCTTCTTTGGTGCTGCTGTGTGACACCTTGGTCCGTCAGCCAAGGGAGTGCGCTGGGCCACCCAGCCACAACAAGCGCCTGTGTGTGTGACATTCCCCAACGAGCAAAGGACTCTGTGCTGAACCTTGCTTCCATTCTCCCTTGCCTGGGGGGACTGTACTGCAAGGCAAGATAAAAGCACAATTTTGTTTCTTGATCTGTTCCACATGCTGCTTAAACATACCACCATGCAGTTTGGTAATAATGCATTTGGCTTCAATTGTACTCATCTTTTCAATTCTGAGGCGGCATATGGCTCTGGGGTAGGGGGGTGAATGTGGAAAGTGAATTTTCCATTATTTCCCTCTACCCTTGTATTTTTCAGTAGTGAGTGAAATTCATGAGGAAATGCACCTCTCTTCTAAGCTCAGTTAAGTAGAAGATTCGCTCAGGGATCCAGAGCAGGGATTCCACAAATGTCCAAGATTTTTGCTTCCTGTGTAAGGAACTCCCCCCCCCCCAGCTAGCCAAAGAAACTTGGGAGTGCAAGGTCTCAAGATCCTAAGCAGGTCTACTCAGGATCCTACTCGGTATTCTCCTTTCCTTAGATTTAACAGTCACTGAGTAGCCATCAACCACTTCACACTTTAAAAAAGGGAAATGAAATTTAATTTTTTCCTTGAATCTATAAAGAGAAAAGTTGCCACATCTCTCACGCAATTGACTGCTTTATTTGAGAGCAGTATCCACTTCTCAGAAAGTGTCTTTAGCTGTTTTATCCAAGGAGTTATATATTTATTTTGCGCAATATTATTTTGTGGACATGCTAAAACAATGTGGTCCAGGGAGTCTATTTGATCCTACTCAGTATTATTCAAAGGAGCTTTCTTCCAGGAAAGTGTTCTTAGGATTGTACAGGCAGACAAGTGTCAAGTCTGAGAATGTCACCATAGGATTCTTTTCTTCTTTTTTGTGTGAAGCTGATGTGCAGTTAAGACAGTCATAGACAGGGACAAGACCTGCATTGTGAAAACAGCGTCTATGCTTTTATAGGTACGTGTCCCAAGTGTGTCATGTCATCATATAGGAAGATGGAAGTGTCTGTGGAAATAGATGATGTTACTTGTATTTAGGGCTGTTGAAAAAAAACAAATTGGTCTGGTTCGGATTCGGCTAAACCCGGCCAGACTTGGGTCTGGTTTGGCCAAATTCCGAACCCCCCCTGTTCAGGAATGCCCAATTCAGCGGGAAATTCGGCATTCCCGAACAAATTCAGTTTAAAGACCCCCCTGGGCAGGCAGCGCAGAGCAGTTTAAACCCCCCTGCCTGGCTGCCCGGGACTCCCAGGAAGCAGGGCAGTGTGTGCGGGAGTTAAACTGCTCCGCTGCCTGGGTCCCGACGCTCAGCTGTTACGCCCAACAGCTGAGCGTCGGGACCCAGGCAGCGGAGCAGTTTAACCCCCCCCCACCCGCTTTCCTGGGAGTCCCGGGAAGGGGGGCAGTGGTGGGTTTAAACTTATCCGTGCTGCCTGCCCAGGCAGCATGGAGCACTTTAAAGACCCACCGCCCCCCTTCCCGGGTGTCTTGGGAAAGCGGGCGGTGGGGGTTTAAACTGACTCCCAGGAAACTGGGCACGACGGTCTTTAAAGGCGGGAAAAGGCAGGTTTGGCAAACGCCGAACCTGCCAAATTTATCCGGCGATAGCCGGAACGTGCCGAATTCGGCGCGTCCTTTTCCCGCCTTTTTTTTTTTTTTTGGATCGTGTGGCCCTTTCTTTTTTTTTTAATATAGATTTTATTGGATTTTATACTAAAAATTTTCCATTGCATTAAACAACATCTATGACAATATAAAATTTCAATTCTAACCTAAAGTTGTTATAGTTCCATAACATATAATAAAGAAAAAAAGAAAAAAAAGAAATGGAAAATTTTGACTTCCCCTTCACCTCTATCTTCCTCTTAATAAAAAGTTCATCTCGTCTTTAAAGGCGGGAAAAGGCAGGTTTGGCAAACGCCGAACCTGCCAAATTTATCCGGCGATAGCCGGAACGCGCCGAATTCGGCGCGTCCTTTTCCCGCCTTTTTCCATCCGAACTGAAAACCCCCAAATCGGGGGAAATTCGGCTGTTTGTTCGGTTCGGACGAACCGAATCGACAGCCCTACTTGTATTACTTGTCCACAGGGTGTGTGCCTTAGAGGAGAGTCAGCGTGGTGTAGTGGTTAAGAGTGGTGGACTCTAATCTGGAGAACCAGGTTTGATTCCCCACTCCTCCACATGAGGCCTGCTGGGTGGCCTTGGGCCAGTCACAGTTCTCTCTTCATGCTCTCTCAGATTCACCTACCTCAAAAGGCGTCTGTTGTTGGGAGAGGAAGGGAAGGAGATTGTAAGCCGGTTTGATTCTCCTTAAAAGGTAGAGAAAATCCACAACTAAAACCCAACCCTTCTTCTTCTTCTTCTCCATCCAAGTTGAGAAAATGCCCCCTGTCATGGGGTTTTTCATGCAGCTCTCTGTGGAAATAAATAGGTGGTAATTCTACTTACACGGAAATCACATTTCTATAGCGACTTGATGCTTGTTCTAGTTCAAGACATTTCCCCATTTGAAGCAGCGAATATGCTTTGGCCTAGATGAATTAAGAAGAGTGTAATGTTGCATGTATTTATTCTGTAAATGTGTGTTGTGACCTTTTCCGGTCACATACTGGAGGAGAAATGAGTCTACTTTGTCAGAAATGAAGGTAATTTGCACTATCCTTTTTTAGACTTACAAGGGAAATATAAGACAATCATTTAAAAAATTCATAAGAAGTAAATAGCAGCACTTGGGTTTAAAAAAGAAAAGTCAAAGCCTGTTCCCAATATCTACCAATAAGGATCTCAAGCGCAAACTGTATGCCTTGCAAAAGAGAAACCCCTTGAATTGGATGGGTCTACCAATACATTCCTGGTAGAGTTACACCTTTCTAAGTCCATGGACTTCAGCAGAGACAAGGGTATAGCTCTGCATAGGATTGCACTATAAATCTATTGAAATTTCATGCATTTTAAAAGGGAAAAGAGATCTTGAATTCAAAAGGCACACAAATGTAATAGGGAGGGGAGTTATTTTAATGCAGATCCACCAAATATAATGTCTTTTAGCAGTTTCAGTGCCCCTCAAGGCAAACATTTGAAAAGGCAGGGAAAAACAACACCAAGATAAATGTTGTCAGTAAGATCTGAAGATAAACATAATACAAAGATAATAGAGAGATATTTCTTGTCAGAAATGAAAAAAGTAAACACGTTATTGTTTGTTAGACTCTGTGTCCTTTCAGAAAGCTAATTAGATGCCAAGATTTTTCTTCTGCCAATAGAACTATTATCACATTACTCTTGTGCATTTTCTTTAAAGGCCAAGTTATACTCTTTCTGATAACAGCCCAAATCTCAGATGTGAAAATTCAATATGATAGATCACGAAATGAAGATATGCCTTAGGCAGTAAAGATAAGATGTCACCAAGCTGAACTTATTTCAGAAAAAAATCTACAGTTTTTTAAAAAGTAAAAATAACAAAAGTAATGTTTTTCAATTTTTTTTTTTAAACTATCAGTAACATCTTTCTGTCTATGCCTGTCTGCTGAGGACATTGCCGAGGTTTCTGGAAAGTATTCTTGCTTGCACAATGATTGTTGACCATGCCTTTGAATCTAAATATTCTCTGTGTAAACTCAGAATGTATACTAGAATTAACAAAATGCATTGCAGAGTGAGACGCTGATGATGAGGCAGCTCTCTTTCAGAGACCGAATTCACGCAATGCAATGTTTTGCTGGCCACTTTTGTGTCAGATGCGTGATGGAAGTTCTGCGTCTCCCAGATGCAACACGGACCCGGTTCTGATGACAGCTGTGCCACACGAGTACGGGCAACTTCAGCATCCCCCTCCACCACCACTATTTTTCATCCTGAAAAAGCTGCTCGTTGCTCCAAAGGGAAACTTACAATTGGCTATGGTTATATTGAATTTCCTTACCAGAGGCAAAGGTGCTCACTCATGGTCATGATCAGATTTGGGTCTCTGCGTGAGAGGCAAAGAACTCCCACCATGTCTGATACCAAGTCCTTGTGGCAGCCAAGAGGATGTTGTATAGTGTGAGTTGGTCCTGATAAGGACAGTTTATCTACAGTTACGGATCGTATCACTCAGGCTCCTAGAAACCCTGAGGTTCCCTAGATCACAAGTTGAAAATTGCTGTGTTAGAAGATCTTTGTGAAGACATACAGCTATAACTATTTTCTAAAATCCTGCAGAGCTTCATACCAGCTAAATCTTTACCTACTCTTGTGTACTAAAAGCAAGGCAATATAATTAAAAGGGGTAGGGTCCATCTGTAGTTATTGATTTGTAAAGTTAAGGCACTTAGATTATTCTCCCCCTCTGAACTGATCCGCTGTTGTTCTGCTGTTATATGATTTAAGGGCATCCTTGGAGTTTTTAAGAGATACTGTGGTTTTAAACTGACTTGTTGGGCTTGAACTGTGTTGGAACTGTTGTAAGGCGCTCTGAGCCTGACCTGGTTGGGAAAGGACAGTATAAAAAGTGAATAAACAAACAAATAAATAATAAAATAAATGGGTGGTCTTCACTGATTACAACTGAGTTTGCTCATCCTGTGTTGAAGCCCTTTCATGAATATTTCTCAGTATGGGGGAATCCAATGATAGGATGAGAAGGAAGCTATATTTCCTCCTTCTTCTCTTTAGATGGCTCCCTTAGCTACTAGTGATAGTGATACTATTTTCTGATATAGTCAAGTGGGCATGTTAAATTGGTAGAGTTCAGAGGATGGATTTGTGCATAGGTTCCCTTGGCCGAAGTACAATACTCCTGTGCAGCAGATTATCTACCTGATCAGGTGTCATGTAGCGAGATAATGTTGGGAAAGCCTTTCGTGCCAAATGAACGGTCCAAAGAAGAATAGGAATTGGAGTTTTTTATGCCAATTTTCTTTACCTTTTAAAAGTAGAATCAACCCAACCCAATTTGCAATCTCCTTCCCTTCCTCTCCCCACAACAGACACCTTGTGAGGTAGGTGAAGCTGAGAGAGCTCTAAGAGAACTGTGACTAGCCCAGGGTCACCCAGCAGGCTTCATGTGGAGGAGCGGGGAAACCAGCCCGGCTCACCATATTAGAGTCCGATGCTCACATGAACACATGAAGCTGCCTTATACTGAATCAGACCCTTGGTCCATCAAAGTCAGTATTGTCTACTAAGACCGGCAGCAGCTCTCCAGGGTCTCAGTCAGAGGTATTTCACATCACCTACTTGCCTAGTCCCTTTAGCTAGAGATACCAGGGATTGAATCTGGGACCTTCTGCATACCAAGAAGATGCTCTACCACTGAGCCATGCCCCCTCCCCACGGCTCATGTAGGGGAGTGGGGAATCAAACCTGGTTAGAGTCTACCGCTCTTAACCACTACACCACACTGTCTCTCCATGCAGCAAAGGACCTTGCAGCAAGGATCTGAAATGAATGTTCAGGTCTAAATTGAGCTGAAAGCTTTAGAAATGTATCTGTATGTCACATTGCTCCCTTGGATGCCATTTCACACTAGCTTTATTTTGTGAGTTGGATTAACTGAGATTTGTCATGACGATTGTTCTTATGCATGTTCAAAGACTGCGTGCTGGTACTACTTGGGCTGAGAAATTAGCCTGTACATAACAGTCCTGACACTTCAGACCTTTAGCTGCTAACCACCCAAATCTTACATTTATGGTGGATTTGCAATGCAAACATTCTAGCCCTTTTCAGTTCACACACATGCACAGCCCTTTATACAGCCACATGGTTTGAATGAGGCTGTTTCTCGAGCTCACTTTCCTGGGTAGCAACAATTCATTTAATTGTGCTCATATGATTCACTGCATTTTGCTCTGCAATCTCAGTGGCAGATTTCAGCTTCTGCTGGATTACCTAGTCACCTGTTTTTTATTAGTCTTTATGTAACACTTTGGCTGGCTGTGTTTTTGCTGTTTCAGTTAACTCTCCCAACAGGATTTTTTTTTCTAGATGCACTTTTCAAAATAGATGCAGTTGAACAGGCTCTAGTTTACCCAGCATCCTGATCCCTTTAACCCTGATGTACCAAAATTTCCAGTGTGGTGTAGGAGCGGTGGACTCTAACCTGGAGAACTAGGTTTGATTCCCCACTCCCCCACATGAGCGGTGGATGCCCATCTGGTGAACTGGGTTGGTTTCCCCACTCCTACACATGAAACCAGCTGGGTGACCTTGGGTAAGTCACGGTTCTCTTAGAGCTCTCTCAGCCCCACCTACCTCACAAGGTGTCTGTAGGTGGGAGATGAAGGGAAGGTGATTGTAAGCCGGTTTGATTCTCCTTAAAAAAGGTAGAAAAAGTCAGCGTATAAAAACCTATTCTCCTTCCTTCCTTCCTTCCTTCCTTCCTTCCTTCCTTCCTTCCTTCCTTCCTTCCTTCCTTCCTTCCTTCCTTCCTTCCTTCCTTCCTTCCATATGTAATAGCTGAGTGGGGAAGAAGGAAGAAAGAAAAATGGAGAGTGAAAAATGTGTTGGACACATGTGTCTTTGTATACAGCGAACTTATTCAAAAAGCCCTTTTGTTTCCTTGCAGAATTAATAGTATCCAGTTTCTTTCTTTAAAAAGCATTTTCGTTTCATGGGCTTCTCAGTATTCCACCACTGAAAAAGCTGTTCGAAGGTTTGAGCTGCTAAGAAACGAGAGACTTTCAGCTTCCACAATCTGGCCCAGAACATCACGATTCAAAATGAGGATTAATTATGAAAATAATCACGTTAGTTCTCCAATTACTCAAGTCTTAATTACAACTGCGTTGGCCCAATTAGTTTGGAACACCAGGCTAATGTTAAGGTTGGGTGGCTACTTGGCAGCTGTGTGCCAGCGAGAGGCATCTGTTGCCAGGCGCCGGAGTGATGGGAAGTGTCAATGCGGCAGCTGGGAAGTCAAGGGAAGTGCTTTAAAAAAACAACACATTTGAGCCAACACAATGGTTTTACACACTCGGGGAGCTGCCGGTCTTATTGCACACAGATTCTGTAACTAGTACTTCTCACTGAGTGGGATTGAGAAGAAGAGTTGGTTTTTATATGCCGACTTACTTTACCACTTATGGAAGAATCAAACCGGCTTACGATCACCTTCCCTTCCCCTCCACACAACGGACACCCTGTGAGGTGGGGCTGAGAGAGCTCTAAGAGATCTGTGACTAGCCCAAGGTCATCCAGCTGGCCTTATGTGTAGAAGTGGGGAAACTAACCCAGTTCACCAGATCAGAGTCTGCCGCTCATGTGGAGGAGGAGGAAATCAAATCTGGTTCTCCAGATTAGAGTCCACAGCTCCAAACCACCACTCTTAACCACTACACCACACTGACAGCCTAGTGCATGTGTAAATCTGTGGTTGAATCTTAAACGCTACACCACACTGACAGCCCAGTGCATGTTTAAATCTGTGGTTGAATCTCAAATAGTGTCAAAGATGTCTAATGGAAGACTTTGGCTAGGATATCAGTGCCTGCGGTCATTCTGAAAATTACTAACCTGACTTTCTCCAGGAACAATCCAAAGTGGGTAATACGTTCAATTGAAAACACACACAGAGACACAATTGTTTTAAAAGAAGCACAGTCCATACAGTCTTCAAAGGCAGCCCCATGCATGGTGCAGTCATTCAGCTGAGAGAATGCCAAGGCACAAATGACCCAAGACTAGGGTTGCCAACCTCCAGGTGGTGGCTGGAGATCTCCTGCTATTACAACTGATCTCCAGGCATCAGAGATCAGTACGGCAACTTTGGAAGGTGGACTCTATAGCATTGTACTCCATTAATGTTCCTCCCCTCCACAAACCCCGCCCTCCTCAGGCTCCACCCCCAAAATCTCCAGGTATTTCCCTACCCAGAGCTGGCAACCCACAAACCAGATTTGTGTGATTTTACTTTTTGTTGAACAAAACACGGCGGAAAATATGGTATGGTTGCTAGGTAATAGAAAAGTAGAATTGAAGACAATGAGTGATTATTATGCGAACTGTCTCGTGGTGTGTGTTTGTATGTTTGTGTGTGTGTGTGTATACATATATATGCACAACGTATACACACACATACAGAGATAGATAAATTCTAGCTTTAAAACAGCATTTTAATGACTTTCTAATACCCATTTCCCCTGATACTCCAAGTTCTGGGGTGAAAGAGGGAGAAAAATCTACATATTAATTAGTAATTGAAACATTAAAACTGTTTAAAGGCTATCAAACCCAGATTGGCAGGATGGAGTTTTTATGTCTTTGACAATTGAAACCGCTTTGGCACTGTCTAATATTACCATCCTTGATGGAGGATATTAATAGGATTGCTAACTTTACAGTGGCCTGCTTAATATTAATGCATTATTAACATTTAATGCAAGAACATAAACTTTGCTGAAAGGTAATCAATTGGCAGCAAGGCAGAAATAGAAAGTGAATGTTAAAAGCAGTGGCTGACTTATATCCAACGCTAATGCATTCACTTTTGACCTATTTTTTTAAAAAAAATTATTATGGATCTTTTGTCAGCAACTTCATTTACATGGCTTTCGAGTTTCTTGTTTATTCACATGGCACAAAGTGCAGTTGGAGGAGTATTTAGGTTCATTGTGTTCGAGTATTTTAAAAAATTTTTTTTACATGAAATGCACTTTTACAGTGTAATGGGAAACGGGCTGAACTTTTGGCAGCGCCAAGACTGAGCCCCGTTTTGTTTCCTTCTATTGCAATCAAACAAAAATGAACTAGAATTCAGAGAGTGCTTTTCACATGCATTTTAGATCACAGTTTCCTTTGGAGAGATGCACCGCCTGTCTGTTTTTAACGCTTTTCTAGTTGTATGTTTGGGGCACTTACCTGCAACAGCAGATACTGATTTTTGTTATGCTCATCCATTACTTGTCACACAGGTAGGGGATACCCACATTAGATTAAGTGTGCAGCACATTCCTCAGTCTGAAGCACACAAAAAAACAGTAGGGATCTGAAACTGTTGAGCATTACATGAATAATCGACTTAATTGAACACATGAAGCTGCCTTATACTGAATCAGACCCTTGGCCCATCAAAGTTGGCATTGTCTACTCAGACTGGCAGTGGCTCTCCAGGGTCTCAAGCTGAAGTCTTTTACATCACCTGCTTGCCCAGTGTCCTTTTAACTGGAGATGCTGGGTATCGAACCTGGGACCTTCTGCATGCCAAGCAGATGCTCTACCACTGAGGCACAGCCCCTGTGTAACAGCCTGTGCATTGAAATGATTTTGTTGTGATTGGGGTGGGGGATTCAACCATAAATACTCCCAAAGCTTCTTCATTTAAGGGACAGCCACCCACAATAGAGAATGTGCTCCAGGTCAGTTGGTTTGTTGTTGTTGTTTTGGTAACTTTTGCTCTGGCAGCTAAAAAGCAAATGTGAAGTGTTTTTGTTTCCCAGAGTGGGTGGTCATTAGGGCTGTTACTCTCCAGGTAGTAGCTGGAGATCTCCCATTATTACAACTGATCTGCAGGTGACAGAGATCAGTTCCCCTGGAGAAAATAGCAGCTTTAGCAATTGGACTCTACGGCATTGAAGTCCCTCCCCTCACCAAACCACGCCGACTCAGGCTCTGCCCCCAAAACCTCCCGCCAGTGGCGAAGGACCTGGCAACCCCAACGGTCATGGATCTGTTTGTGCATACGAGTTCCTTGAACAACTATATACCTTTTCTCTGCTGTTCCCAAGCAAATTGCCCTTCACTCTTGTGAGTGTGAGATCACTGATGTCACATGCCCCCTGTGTCCCTACCCCCCCCACTCCTGCTGGCTGCCAGGTTCAATATAGCTTCTAGAGGGTTTTTTCCCTCTCCTTCTAATTATGATTACTACTTTGGGGAAATTACTGTACAGTTGAGCCATGTCTCTTGATGTCTCTTGATGTGAAATCTTCAAGCAGCACCATACCTGTCCTGCAGCAGTTAAGCATCCTAAATCAGTCTAGTTAGTAGCGGTGGAATCTAATCTGGAGAACCGGGTTTGATTCCCCACTCCTCCACATGAGTGTCAGACTCTAATCTGGTGAACCTAATCTGGTTTCCCCACTCCTCCACATGAAGCCAGCTGGGTGACCTTGGGCTAGTCACAGGTCTCTCCAAACTCTCTCAGCCCCACCTACCTCGCAAGGTGTCTGTTGTGGGGAGAGGAAGGGGATTGTAAGCCCGTTTGGTTATCTTTTAAAGGTAGAGAAAGTTGGCATATATAAACCAACTCTTCTTCTTCTCAACCACCTTGCTGAATACATTGGAACAAGAGCAACTTCTGCGACTGAATGCATTACAATGAAGTGTAAAAAGTTGGGGGTTTTTTTGTAATGACTTTGATTATTTCAGAAAGATTTTTGCTCATCAGTTTCTGCTCTGGAAAATCCCACAAAGTGTATTCCAGAGAACCAAATGACACCATAGTGTCTTTTTCACAAAGGGATTAGAAATGAAGAAAGCTCTCCACTAGAATTAGCTGAGATTACCAGACCGTTTTACGTATAGCCTCATGGCAGGACCTGACAAAGGCTTCCGAGAGAATCAACGCTTCTGGGTTGCCCCCAACTCAGGTAATATGTTTAAGATGGCTGGAGGGGGGCTGTATAGTGAGATGTACAGGACTTATTTCTAAACGTTTCAATATTGGAGGTTTCATCATCTCATGGTTGCCGCCACCACAATTCACCTGCAAACAGCTCTCTTCCTGTTTAAATCATCCCAGACAATCGAAGTAGCTCATGTATACTTTTAACTAAATAACTTACCAATTCAAGTGGGTCTCCTAAGCTGTGAGGCGGGAACTCAGAAGTGATAAAGCATGGCAATGCTTCCATAAAATGGAATAAGAAATCATTTTGACAGAGCCTAGATCTTGGTCTAGGCTGCTGAATATATATATATATATATTTTCCCCCGCCCTCCCCATTCCCTTTCAAGGTCGCTGTTCCTTATTTCACGTGGAGTACATCTTGTATGACAGGCCAGGAAGAAACGCACGCAGGCCGGGTTAATGCATTTGGGGTCAAAATGGACTCTCAAATGAAGGAAAGCTGCCCTGTGAGAGATGGGACTGATACGGGGGGCACTGAAAGTGATTGGTGATGAAGCCACAGTTGCCTGGAGTGCCTGTAAAAGTCGTGAGAGAGAGAAATTAATCAGATTAAGCATGATTTTTTATTTTTTTTTACAAAATGCATTTGTTTGTGATCAAAGAGTCCTTTGGTATATACAACTAACACACAAAGCTACCTTATCCTAGCTTTCGACACGTGGCCCCTCTGTGCATTGAAAGTGTGGGTAAAAGGCTAATAGGCACAATTCCAATGGTTCTGCCCCTCTGCCTCCGTGAGATCATTGGCTTTTCAGTGTCTACACATGGAGGCAGTGCCCATGTGAACTTCCCCTTCCGCATGGTGTAGTGGTTAAGAGCGGTGGACTCTAATCTAGAGATCCAGGTTTGATTCCCCACTCCTGCACATGAGTGGCGGACTCTAATCTGGTGAACTGGGTTGGTTTCCCCATTCCTCCACATGAGCAGCGGACTCTAATCTGGTGAACCAGGTTTGATTCCCCACTCCTCCACATGAACAGCGATGCTAATCTGGTGAACCGGGTTGGTTTCCCCACTGCTCCACACGAGTGGTGGACTCTAATCTGGAGAAGCAGGATGGTTTTCCCACTCCTACACATGAAGCTGTGGTAAGAATTTTAAATATTTGGTTTAAGAAGAACCACACACACACACACATATATATGCCTTATAACCTATAGCTTAGAAAGCCTGACTATGGCTTTTCTAAAGACAACTGACCCCAACTCTCAACTGGGTCTCTGACCTTAGAGGGTGACGGAGATTGCATTTAAGAGTTGATTAACCAAGTTACATTAAGTGTCTGAAAGTATGTTCAAGGATAGGAAGGCCATTTGGACAGGCAGCAAGATTTTCTGCTTGCGAATGAAGGAAATTGTTTAACTACACAGACGGACAGAACAAACAGTATCAGAGACTCTGAAACTGAGTAACTAATTTGGAACAAAACATTATTTAGCCCTGATTTGTGAAAAAAGCCCATCTCCTGAACAATGTGAAAGGGAGGGGTCAGGCTGAGACCCCTTTCTCACCATTTAGCCTACAAAAGAAGTCAAACTTGACCAGCTCTTTGTCATTCTGGGGAAAGAGATCGGGCTTTCCGCTTGTGGTTGCCATCTTCGCCTTTCTTTGGAATGACCCAGAGCGGCTCTGTTGTTTGTTTCTCTGTCAAATTGAGTGTGGGGTTTTGTTAAATCTGTCAAGTATTATTCTTCTCTTTGCCTTTATTTGTAAGTTCAAATAAACCTATCTGCTTTACTATTATATGCTTGTGTGTGGATTGGTCCTAAGTCTATGGTCTGTGTTTCTATCACATTCTCTGGGCTTTGCTTTGGTGAGTAGCAGGCAGAGAGATTCCAATGTAAAAGGACCAAGGGAAGGCGATCTCCACAGACGCCAGCTGGGTGACCTTGGGCTAATCACAGTTCTGTCAGATCTCTGTCAGCCCCACCTTCTTCACAAGGTGTCTGTTGTGGGGAGAGGAAGGGAAGGCGATTGTAAGCCGGTTTGATTCTCCTTAAAAGGTAGAGAAAATCAGCATATAATAACCAACTCTTCTTCTTGTGGCCAGAAATATAGGAAAGTAGCATCCCCAATGACAGGAAGAGAGTATGTATGGGCATTGCCTCTGTGCATAATGCCATGCTCACTAGCTGGTGGTCATGCGGAGACGGGGGAAAGACTCAGTGTTCTCATTCCCGTTGTCCCTCTCTGTGTGTTCAGTGAACTGGAGGGGTTGCATGTAGAGAAATCCCGAGTTGGACCATTGGTCTACGGAGGTCAGTGCTGTCTATTCTGACTGGTGGCAGCTCTCCTGAGTCTCAGGCAGAGATACTAAGAGCTATATTTGGGACCTTTTGCATGTCGTGCAGATGCTCTGCCGCTGAACCACAACCCCCACCCCTAACTATCTATCTTTACATAATCACACCCCTTCTATAAGGAGTGCAAAGGAGTGTACATGCTTCCCCCCGCCCAATTTTATCCTCACCAATTCTGAGGTAGTGCAAACTGAGTGGCAGTGACTGATTGAAAGCGACCTCAAGAATCTTTATGGCTGAACAAGAATTTGAACTCAGGACTTTCTGCTCTGAGCCCAACCCTTTATTTACCTCACCACGCTGATGCTTTTTTCATCTTCTTCCCATACCTAAGGATAAGTGAGATAGTGTCATGTCCCAGGACCAGAGGCAGGGAAGCAGGGTCAAGAGCGGTCCAAAGTCAAAGCCGGTGTATCTGTAGAGTTCAGTTCCAAGTAGTGCAAACCCAGTCCAAGAGAGTAGTCAGGGTTCAGTCCAGAGTCATAAGCAAGCAGAGTTCCAAGGTAAAGTCACAGTTCATCACAAGGTGATAGCCCAATTTGTTTCCACACCCACCTGGATACAAGCCCCTGCTTAAATAAGCCTAGGGGGATCCAGCTCTTGCTGGTTCCTCTGACTCAGCACTCCTTGCCGGAGGGGGCTCATTATCCTCACTGTTGTCAGCTGGCAGTGTTCTTAGTTGTGCTTGCAACCTAGCACTTCTCCTACACTCAGGTAGTACTGATCTACTCTTCCTGCATCGCTGCTCCAGAGGCTGTGGAGGGCTGCTGTCCGACGCAGGTGAGACCCCTGCCCTGGTTGGTTGTAGGCCCCGGGGGAACATTCATCTCTTTGTGCCCGCTCTGTCTACTGTGGTTCTTCCCTTTCATTGCCTGCTGCTTCCAGGTCCTCTTCTTCAGAGGAAGCCTCAGTAGACTGACTCATGACACATAGCAAGTTTAGAATTATACTGAAAGTTGCGGTAGTTTGCTCCTGGGATTTCAGATAACATTTCTGCTTGTCCATTAACTCTTGCTAATGATTCATTTCTTCCTTTGTGGCCTTAATAAGAAATCTTCACTTCTGAACATAGTGAACAATAGAAATATTGACTACTTACTACTAAGGTCACCGAAGGAGATCTTGCATAGGCTGAATGCAATCACGGCATTCTTTGTTTCCTTCAATCCTTGATGTTGCACCAGAACCAACTGCAGTGGAGCCTCTCTCTCTCTCTTTTAAATACAAAACCACTTTCAACATCGAAGGTAGAGTCAATGGGATTATTTGAAGCAGCCATTTCAGTTACATGTGCTGACAGCTGCCAGTGTTTAGTTTTTTATGTACTGATGGCTTCTGATTCTCAACAGGTTGGGGAGCTGGGATGTAGGCCTTTTATGCATGGCTGTTTCCCTCGCCCTCACCCCTCTGATGACTTTGAGTCTTTGTTTGGATGATGCATGCCGTTTCCCACCATGTTGAGGGACCTGTTTTTTCTCAAAGTTGAAAATTTAGGCAGAACGGGGAGAGCGAGGTTAGCATGCCATATTTAGCATAGAAAACTGAAATCTGCTGGGTGGTTGTTGTTTGTGGTTTAGGACTTGAAATTATATTTTCTTTGCTGAGGGGTTGAAAGTTCTTTAGCTATAGAGGCTAGTTAGCAATGTCTTCTGGACATGGTGCAGCTACCTGTGTCCCTGTAATAGGGCTGCCAAGCCCCTGGTCAGAGCGGGGGAGACCCTTTCCCCTGCACCATTTCTCACTGAGTGGGTGGCAGGAGAATTAAACACACACACACACAACACCGCTTGCAGCATCATGTCCCTTCCTGTAAAAAAATGTAAGTAAAATAGGCGTAGCTCTAGGAATCACCTAAAACACTAACAGCCCATTCCTGACTTCGAGGGCTGAAAGTCCTTAGGAGGAGTGCAGGGGCCTGCGCCGGCGTCCGTGCCCCTTGCTCCAGCGCCTGTGCTCCTTGCACCAGCAAGACTGGCATGGATGCCGGCATCGGGCCTCTCACGCTGCCCTCAGTGCAATTCCAGCTCTGCCTCCTGCCAGCATCCTGACCGCACACTTGTGTGTGCCATCTTCCCGAGGGAGGGGTGGTGGTCCAGGGGCCTCCTAAGCCCTTTCAGGCTGGGAATGCCCCCTTTGCCCTCACCTCGATCTACGCCACCTTTTTAGGTGGTGTATCCCCTATAGAGCGGTTCCATGGGGTTTGAGGATAAGGGCAGTGTTTTGGCTTCAGTGTGTGTGGGGGGTGCTGAATCCTCCTTTGGAATGGGCTGCAAGACACTTCTGTACATTTGTCCGAGTGATCTGGATGCAACCCAAAGAGAAGATGAATGGAGAGGGTAGTTTCTCCAGAGGAAGGAGGTAAACTTCATTGGGTGGAATCCTGGCATCTCTTCAGGAATTTTGGGATTCAGACCTGCCTTGTGATCAGGTTTACCTGCCTAGTCCCACTACCCCGATTCAGCCCAAGAGATATGCAAGTCCCATGTTCTCCAGCAGGAAAGTTAATTGTAAACCCTCTCTGGTCCTGTGAACCCTGCCTGCTACAAGTTGCTCTCTTCTCCTTTTCAAAGACAAAGGGGGCAGTAAAGGGTGCTAAGTTCCTTAATTTGTTTTTTCCCCTCCCCTTCTCAAAAAAACAAAAAACCTCAAAACCAACTGAGAGTGGGGTTTTTTTTTTCCCCCACCAGCGATTTGCCAGGAAAACCTGGAGAAAAAACCAACAGCTTTTGAGGTGAGCTGGCTGGATTTCCCCTATCAGCAGTCCGAGTCTCAGGAGACACGGCAACCGCGGCACAGAAATAATGAGATAGATATATATTCTGGTAATTATTTGAGAGTATATTAAATTTGGAATGGATCAGCATGCTTCATAATCATCTTTAACCTTGTGACTGGTTAAATGACAGTTATGTAGTACAACGGCTATGCTTCCCTTGAAGGAGAGTAAAAATAAATAAATAAAAAAATAAAAAAACTGTTCCTTACTACCTAGGTAATGAAGCTCCATTTTTGTCTCGTTATAATGAGAGGAAGAGAAGACCATGATGCAGCTTCATTATAAAACGGTCATGCATGTTTCCTTCTTCCATTTCAGCACCAGGGAAAGAGAACATTGACAATGAGCTGCAAAATGAATAATTTGAAAATCAAATTGACTGTTTATTTCTGCTAATGAATGTATGGATTTAACTTTTGCACCCTTTGAGAACTTCAGTTGCTGTTGTTGTTGTTTTTTAGTTAATATATTTGATCTGTTTTTGGGGGGGAGCATCAGCAACTTTTGTTTAATTCATTCATTTCATTTCATTCATTTCATTCAGTCCATTGTTGAAAGACCAAGGTAGGTTACAGATGGAGGAATCCACTGGCACCTTACAGACTAACCACTTATTGGCATAAGCTTTTGTGAATTTGAGCTCACTCCATCAGGTGTGTTTTGAATATCTTACCTTGTTTTCCTGGTATGTCTGAATTGTTTTAAAATTGGAACCCTTCCAGTAGAAAAAGAGTGGGTTTTTATATGCCAATTTTCTCTACCTTTTAAGGAGAATCAAACCGGTTTACAATCTCCTTCCCTTCCTCTTTCCACCATAGACATCTTGTGAGGTAGGTAGGGCTGAGAGAACCGTGACTAGCCCAAGGTCACCCAGCAGGCTTCATGTGTAGGAGTGGAGATACCAACCCGGTTCTCCAGATTAGAGTCCACCGCTCATGTGGAGGAGTGGGAAATCAAACCCGTTTCTCCAGATCAGAGTCAACCGCTCCTAACCACTACACCACACTGGCTGAGGGACCAATCCTAAGTAGGTCAATAAGGCTTTCTCCCATGAAAGTGTTCTTGGGATTGTGGCTTGTATCAACTGTCATCAGTATGTGAGGCTTTGGCCCAGACCTTGTCTGCTTATCAAACTTTTTCCAGGCATATAGTAATTTCTAATAGTTCTCCTCATCCCACCTTCCAATTCTGAAGTGTAAACTGCAGAATTTCCAACCAGTTTGCTATCACATCTAAGCTGTCATGGTAGAAATTGAACCAGTACCCTTTAGAATACAAGAGGAATGTATGAAACAACCCTATGTCATGTCCATGTCCTATGGCGAAATGGCTTCTTTGGAGGGTGGGTGCTATGGCATTATGCCCCGCTGAGGTTTCTCTCCTCTCCAAACCCCACCCTCCCCAGGCTTCATCCCCAAATCTCCAGGGATTCCCCAACTCAGATTTAGCAACCCTGTACACTGATCTCATCCACAATTTGATCTGTGGACTCCAGAATTTACTTTAGAACGTGGAGTCCAACCGCTTTCTGATGATGGAAAATTGACCACAGCTCAGGTGTCCAGCTTATTAGTCTGCACGCAGAACGTCCTGAGTTCAAATCGTTGCCTCCACAGTAAAAAAAGGGGGGATCGCATAGCAGGTCTGGGATGGACCCCTGCCTGAGACACTGAAGAGCTATTACCAATGCCCGTCAGAGACAATAGAGTGGTGTTCTAGATAGACCAGAGGTCAGGCTGAACATAAGACAGATCTGTATGTCCAGGTTGACAAGTGATTTTAAACACTTTGATTCGTTTCCTGATTTGACTACAGTTGGACAAGCCAATTAACCTATCATCTTTTTTTAACACCTTCTGACTTTGAGAGGATGATTTACATTTCACTTTTTTTTAATGAAGTACAGAAACCATTTAATGAATATATATTTTAAGCTCCTTAGAGATCAATTCTGCCAGGCTGTCATCGCTGAACTGTGCTTGCAAGAAAATATCAGGCAGGTGTTTGAGAGGAAGGCCACAGCTAAAAATGTAAGTTTATCCCTCTCAGAAGTAAACCTGTGGAAAGCTTTCCTTTCTTATAAATACTTTATATATAAAAGTTGTATCCCTTCTCTCTTCCCCTCTTTAAACAGATGAGTACTGTTCATGGAGGGAGGGAAGATGGCATGGTATAGTCAGATCTCAGAAGCTAAGCAGGGTCCTTGGAAGGGAGTCCTCCGAGGAATACTCTGCAGAGGCCACACACACACACACACACACACACTGTTCATGGGAAGCAATAGTTTTTAAAAGTTTTGCTTTGGAAGTATGAGGATGGCTGTTCTCATCTGAAGGAAGCGTAACTATATTGTTAAAGTAGATGTTTGATTGAGGAACTGGTTTTAAAGAGTAATTTAAATTTAAGAATCAGTGTTATGGAATGGGTTGTGGACAGAATCCTGCTTCCCAGCCTTGACTCCTTAAAAATTGCTTTCTTGTTAGCGCACCTAATTTCAGAGAGTTGTTTTTATTGAACACCACAAATTAAGTTTTGACCTAGAAACTCCACCAGCAGCCAAACATCACTGATTTCCACACCCTGTTAATTGGCATGGAATTGGGCACACTTAAGTGGAAATAAGTTATTTAAAGTAGCTTAAAGGCTCACACCACCCATTTTCTCATTCCATCATGAAGCTTTTGCTTCTAGTTTCAGTACTAGCAATGTTAATTTTCAGGCAAAGTCGATATATTCCTTGAAAGGGATCAATAACTATTCCTTTTCTCATACTCTTCTACAGGAGCTACAGAGTAAGACCCCCACATATAGTAGTATGCCTGCTGTTACCTCCCCTTACTAGTATAGTTGGTTTGGGGGGGAAATCAGCAGTTTTCATTGCGGAGATAATCTGGATCAGACCAGTGGTCTTTCTAGAATGAGTTTCTCTAGAAACTCATTTGTTACGAGGGCCAGATATGATATAAATGTCACTTGGTTGGGCCGGGCCATGCCTCGCCAGCCCAGATCAGGAGCTAGGTGTGTGCGTTACTGCCTTGGTTGATGACCCCACAGCGGGCTTGCCAGCCCAAATCGAGGGGGGTGGGTGGCTTCCATGGATGACTTGTAGGCTGAATAAGAACTGTCAAGGGGCCAAATCTGGCCCCAGCCCTTATGTTTGACACCCCTGATCTAGACTGATGTACTGTTTCTCACATTGGACAACCAGTTGTTTTGGAGGGCCAAGGAACAGGGCATAGAGGCCGATGTCTTTCCCTGAGACTGCCTCCTAGCATTGATATTCAGAGTTTTGCTGTGTATGGAGGTTCCTTTTCATCAGCACTGCTAATAGCCTTTGATGGATCTCTCCTCCATGAAAATGTTTGCAACGGAAGGTCCCTGTTTGCAACGGAAAGGACTAGAGATATCCTTTTTTATATAAATGATAGCAAATCAAATTGCTTTAAATCATTAGTCAGTAAGACTAGATTTAAATCATGGTTTTCTACATTAAGACTTGTGGAGGATTCTGCTGTAAAGGGTTCACTTTCATTTTTACTGTTTGCCCCTCCCGCCTCACACTTCGCTCCTTGTGCAGATCTATTCCACTCTTCTATTCATTGAACTTCTTGAAACTTAGCACTTAAGAGGTTGGGGGTTGATTCTGCGCACATAGATTTGCAAAGGTACAATGGGATTAAGGTCTTTTGCTCAACTCTCTGTGTTTATTTTATAACATTTTTGTTGTGAAGAAGAGGCATGTTATCTCTGCAGACACAAATTCACAGTTTTGAGAACTGCAAAACCAAGCATCTGTGATAATATCTTCTAGACAGAAAAATTGCCCAAAACAATCTTACAGCAACCTCTGGAAGAGCTTCACATTGTGACTGGATTAATGGAATTCATTTAGCAAAAAATGTAAACATTGCATGAATATACAGCCTCATGCCACATAATTAAAAACTAATCCTTATTTCATGACCTTTGGACTATAACATATCTTAAATAGAAAACTATATTTAGAGAGATTTCCCCCTCAAAATCATTTTTTTAATCTGATTTTTTTAATACATTGATTTTTAATGATATGTGGAATTTCAGAGGAGCTAGTAGATTGCAGAAAGTGATTGTTATAATTTTATTGCTCGATAGTGATCTGGCTGTTGCTTAGGTGGGGAAAAGCCTAGGGAAAATCTCTCTAGGGGTAGTGGGGAAAATGGCAGCCATGGCGGTCGTGGCAGGAAAAATAACACCACCTTGAACACATGAATGAAGCTGCCTTATACGGAATCAGACCCTTGGTCTATCAAAGTCAATAGTGTCTACTCAGACCAGCAGCGGCTCTCCAGGGTCTCAGGCAGGGTCTTTCACATCACCTACCTGCCTGGTCCCTTTAACTGGAGATGCTGGGGATTGAACCTGGGACCTTCTGCATCCAAGCAGATGCTCTACCACTGAGCCATGGCCCCTCCCCTACACCTTGAGGGAAAGGTTCCAGAATTTCCACTATCCCATCCATATAAAAGGGCATTCTGTTTACAAGCTTTCTGAAAAAGATCATATCAAATCAGGTTGTGGAGAGATTGCAGCAAAGTGGGGGAAACCCGGAAAGTGGTCTATTAGGGGAAGTTTGTCATGTGGCTGCTCCCACTGCAGTTAGGATGCCAAACCAGAGTAAAACAAGCCAAGAAAAAAAGTAACCAGACACAGAGCATGCAGTAATAAATAAGGAGGTGCCTCTGTTTATCCATGGGAGGATGCTAAACTAAGGTTGCCATCTCTGGGTTGGGGAATTCCTGGAGATTTGAGGATGGAGACTGCATAGGGACCTCAGTGCCAAAGAGTCCAAAATCCAAAGCCGCAGTCTCATTCAGGAGAATTTATCTTTCTCATCTGGAGATCAGTTGTAATTCTGGAAGATCTCCAGGCCTGTCCAGGAGGTTATAACAAGTGTAATAACAGGGAGTATAGATATCACTAGGTCCCTCCTGTCCTTCGCCGGGAGGTTTTTAAGGTGGAGGTGAGGTGGGATCGCATGTACAGCTGCACCAACATGATTACATCATTCCGGTTGTAAACCGGAGTGTGAATACCGACTAGAAAAGACTGGATAAATAAAATGCTGGAATTGACAGAGATGGCGAAACTTACGGCTTTGATAAATCAGAATGATAATGTACAATTTTGGGGGGAATGGGAGGCATGGAAAATTATTGTGAAAATTATTTTTTAATGGGACCGTTTAAAGGATACTCTTTGATTTAATCTCTCGGAGTCTGACTTCCGGCTTTTGAGGAAGTCGTTTGCAAGATTTTTCACTCCGTTGGAGATAAGTTTTAACGTTGTTTTAAACCTTTTAAACTTTTAAAATTGCTCTTTTAAACGGTTGTTTTATTTTGTGAGCTTTTATCATTTCCTAATTTTAAGTTGTTACTCTTCTGGATAAGAAGAAGGATTGAAACGGCTGGCCGCTAAACAACCTACTCCCTGTACGATTGCTTGATTGTTTAATTGCCCGGTGTTTGGGTCTGCGAAGTTTGACTGTTTGCCAAAATAGAATTATAACTTCTCTAACATTCCAAGCCGGACATTCTGTGATTTTAATGTCGAGTTGGTGCTGCGTGCTCCGAATGAGCGAAGCAGGAGCTCTGGAATAGAAGAGTGCGAAAGGCAAAGGAAACTCAAAGGAGCTGAGTTATACGTTGGGATATGGGCCCTAAAAGAGCTTACCCTTTTGAAGAGGACTGTAAAACGCCTGTGTGTAAACAGTCAAGGTTGGAGGACTTTTTTGCCCCATTTCAGCATGCAAATAGATTTGAGTGCCTGGCTGTGGAAGAAAGTGTCTGCCTCTTGGAACAAACAATTAACTCTGATAATGGAGCAGCTACTCAAGATTTGTGTTCCCCATCTCCACAGCAGCAGGCTAGCAGAGCTGATGAAATGAGTCTGCTAGCAACTCAGTCCCAATTAATTGCGGAGTCTCTACACAATATTTATGAGAAACTTGATAAGATAATAGTCTTACTTTCTGAAAAGGAATCCAGCTATCCATTTAAAAATGAGCCGCAAGATTTCAAAGAGAAGCAGACGAAGACCAGAAGTATGGACAAAGGCAGAGTTTTGGAATTGAGACCTAACCAACAAATGTACTTGGAAGGCCTGGATAGAAAGTCAGAAGGCCCTGGGTCACTAATTTATGATTCTAAATGTGTTGTTGTTAATGTCTTCCCTTATCAAGGAAGACATATAAATTGGTCGACAAGGCGATGGGCCACAAATCATCTGGCATTTCTCCTCAAAACTAACCCATCTGCATTAGATCTTATTAAGGTAGAACGGATTTTTGGGTCCCTGCGACATGAACGTTTTCTTTTGTACTTTCGATCCAGCAGCATTCCATCCCAGGTGCTTGCTCACGGATATGAATTTATTAAATATGGGGTCAGGTTTCAGAGACATTTTAAAAATCCTACAATCCAACCTTTAGTAAAATTGAATCCCCAAGCACCATGTCAAAATTTGGGTAGAAATAAATTAAATAATAAAACAATTCAAAGAAAAGACAGTCCAGAGGGATCAGAAAATTTAATGCAAGTTGTCCATTTGCATTCTCCTAGTAAGGTAGTGAACTTGCAAACTCCTATAACTCCTGAAATTATACTCCCTGCTATATCTGAATCAAAGGAGGTATTGATAAACTTGGAAACTTCTGGAACAGTTGAGGACATGGAGTCTGCTCTTTTATCATCTTTTGGTGCTCTCCCTCCTAGCGAACAAGATGAGTTGATAAACCGACTTAAAGTCTTAGTGATTTCGCTCGATGATATTAGGAAGGGCAGTTTGGTACAAACAGATCCAAAAATAGAACACCCCCAAGTTCATGTATTCCCTCCTAAAGTTAGTGATGAACTCCCTCAAATAACAGATCCTCTGATCCAAACGACAAACCACATCCCCTTAGAACCAGTAGTTTTAATCAATAATAGAAATACTAAGTCCAATTCAGCTCCCTGTCAGGGAACTATGGGATCTGCCCCTCTATCAGACTGACTGTTTTCGCCACCACCTCCCTATATTAAAATTTTATCATGGAACATTACAGGTTGGTGTAACAGGTTGAGAGATCCTGGTGTCAGGACCTATTTGTTGGATTTTCATATTATTCTGGTACAAGAAACTTGGGTTAGGGATACTATTGATGTACCTGGGTATGTTGTTTATACTGTAGATGCCGTTTCTGGTCCAACCCGGGGTCGTCCCAAATCGGGGTTGGCTTGCTTGGTTTCTTCAATTTTAAATTGCACAAGTATAACTTTGATCCCTTCTTTTAATTCTGTAATTGCTTTATTGCTGAAGTTCCCAGGGTTCTCTTTTATAATTATTACAAGCTACTTCCCTCCACTAAACTCAAGAAATGACACTAGGATTCTTTGGGACAAATTGGGATCCCTTTTGGATAAGATTACTGTGCGATATCCCAGAATTCCATTATTGGTAGCAGGTGATTTTAACGCCCGTATTGGCACCAATGATGAAGCTGGGTTAGTTTGGCCCACGACGGAGCTGCCCCCCCCACATTTGTGTGAGAGATTCTCAAAAGATTCTAAGGTTAATTTTGCAGGAAAACAATTGTTTGAGTGCGCTGTGAATCAAGGTTTGGTAATTTTAAATGGGCACAGGCAGTTTGATCCCACAGGAGATTTTACTTGTGTAACGTTCAAAGGGGCCAGTGTGATTGATTACATGTTAGTATCAGAAGGTTTGCTACCGCGAATTCACGATTTTAAGATAGGAGAGTATTATGGAGGGGACCATCTTCCCTTACAATTAACTCTTTCATTGTCTCCTGATTGTTTTTTATTCCCCGGTTTATCAACAAACCTATTACAAGGACGAAAGGCCTTGAGGCCCGTTAGATGGTCACCTGAGTTAACTCCTATTGTAGTGAATATTATGCATTCAAATCAATGTCGGTCCGCCCTTACTGAATTTTTTTAAACAGAGGGATACGGTGCAGATGATAGAATCGTTAACTAATATTTTAAACCTTTTTAAACCAATCTATTCAAAACCATCATCGTCCCGAGGATTCCAACGTAAAAATAGCTGGTTTGATGGTGAGTGTAGAGAAAGTATTAAAAAAATAAGATCTCTTCACCGCTTATATAAAAATACCAGCTCAAATATACATCTGTTAGATCTTATACGGCTAAAGAAGTCATTTAGGTCCCTGATAAAGTTTAAAAAACAGCTGGACATATATAAATGCTGGAAATTACTCATCTCAGCAATAAATAATAACGAAACCCAGACTTTTTGGAATCTAGTGAATAGAGGACTCTCTACGGTGGCTAGTATCCCTTCATGCATTACTCCTGGGATCTGGGAAAAATACTTTACTTCTAATTTTGTAACGGTCCCTGGTTTTGATTTGGATGAGGAACTGGTTGAACCCCCCCAAATGGATAGTTGGCCACAGGTCTCCCCTGAATGTGTGAGTGCCTTAATTAAACAATTTCGGTCAGGTAAAGCTCCAGGTCCTGATTTAATTCCGGTTGACCTTTTGAAAGTAAATCTGTCTTGGTGGAGCCATATTTTGGCCTCACTTTTCACACAAATAAATAACACAGGAGATATTCCCGCAGCATGGAAACATGCAATAATTGTGCCACTTTATAAAAAAGGACCAAAAAACGATCCTAAAAACTATCGTCCTATTAGTTTGCTTTCATCAATAGGTAAAGTATATGCAGCCTTTTTGCAGTCAAAATTATCGAATTGGCTAGAAACTGAAGAAATAATACATCCGGAACAAGCTGGGTTTAAGAAAGGCACCTCTGTCTTGGAACATTGTCTTATATTATATCATCTTGCAGATAAGTATTCTTCATACTCAGGGGGCTCTTTGTATGTTGCCTTTATGGATTTAAGGGCAGCTTTTGACTCAGTGCCTAGAGGCCGACTGTGGGCTAAATTAAAAACCACAACCATAGATAAGAGATTACTTTGGCTGATTTTTAAGCTTTATGAGAACCCTACCGCTCAGGTCCGTTGTGGAGTTGAAGGCCAACTTACTAATAGTATTCACCTCTTAAAGGGGGTGAAACAAGGTTGCCTTTTGGCCCCCATGCTGTTTAATTTTTATTTTAATGATGTGATTCCGTTTATTCAAAAGACAGCTTATCATGCACCAATATTAGCTGGTCATGAGGTTCCCATTTTGCTCTATGCGGATGATACAGTCCTTTTGTCTAGATCTGAGGTGGGCCTTCGTAAGACTATTAATAGGTTTATTGATTATTGTAACCAGGAGGGTCTATCAGTTAACTATAGTAAATCAAAAGTAATGGTTTTCTCAAAGAAGATCAAAGTAAAACGAAATCCATGGAAAGTTGAGGGGGGTGAATTAGAGATGGTGTCCCAATTTAAATATTTGGGAGTTACTTTTAGTCAAAATTTGTCTTGGAAACCTCATCTTAGCTTGGCAAATAAAACTGCCAAAGTTAATTCGAATGCTTTGTTAAGATTCTTTTATTCCAGGGGAGGCCAATATGTTCCTATGGCTATTACAGCTTTCAATGCCAAAATAATCCCTCAGTTTCTATTTGGAGCTCCCATTTGGATTAATGAAATCACGGAGTCTGTTGACAATATACTTTATACATTTTCTGCGGCGTTTGACAGGCTCTCCAAAGTGTGTGGCGGGAACGGCACTTAGAATGGAACTTGCACAGTGTTCTTTTGAATCTAGGGCCTGGATTGCTGCCTTCAAATTAAGGCTGAAGGTTCTCTACTCAACTCCTAACATCCAAGGGGGCCTGTTACATAGATTAAAGGAAGATAACTACAGAGGGACGTGGGGAAGACATATAGATAGTAAACTGGTACTGCTTGACCTTCCACCATTAGTTCTTAACAACTTAAACTTTTCTGAAGCACTTAAATTAGTAAGGTCAAGGGTGAGAAATCTTGAGTGTGTTAGCACTACATTCCGCGCTAGGCGCGTATGTTCTACCCTTGCACTGGGGATTCCCCCTCCTGAGTTCGTGCCCTCTTATGTGAGCTTGCTGACAATCCCAAGCCATAGACGTGCCTTTATGCTTGCCAGATTAAATGCTTACCCAACTGCAGAGATGTCAGGTCGTTTTGCGAAAACTCCATACTCAGATCGAGTTTGTGAATGTAAATCTGGAGATATTGGGACTTTACACCATCTCTTATTGTTTTGTCAGCACTGGTCAGCTCCTCGGTTGCGTTGGATCACCCCAATATTGTCTAAATACAAACTTCCCTTGGAGTCCTGGGTGATATCCCACATAATGGGAGATATTCATCCTGATATCACTAGTTCTGTTGCAAGATTTTTGGCGGAGGTGATGTCGCTCAAACGTCAAAACAAAACAAGCACGTAAACTACGAGTTGAATGTTGAAACAGATTTTGAGATTTCAATGAGACTGGTTCAGGGGGAATATATTGTTATGGTATTAGTGATGCTATGTTTAGTAATTGTTTCTACTGTGTTTTAACCTTAAGTATACGTTGGGTGTTGTAAATTGATTATGTGTTGTTGTATTATGTATTATTGTTATGGTTAAGCTCAAGACCTTTGGTCAAAGGAGCTAGTAAATAAATGGAAAAATGGATTTAATCTCTCGTGTATACTTTGTATTACGAATATAATAAGATATTCAATGAATAACATTAGATATTATAAGTAAATATCTATATCTATATTCATTAATCAATATGGAGATTAGTTTAAATAGCAAAAGTATGTACACTTTATTTGTAGGTGGAAGAGGGTGGAGGGGAAGTCACTATATGCTTACAATAGTAATCTTATAGATTTTTTATTATTTTTATTAAATTTTAGTGTTAAATGCTGATTTTTACATGGATGTATTAAATGAAGGAAAATAATAATATTTTTTTAAAAAGTAAACCGGAGTGTGAGTGGAAAAGGCCTCTTGCGATGTAGCACTTCTGGTTGTAAATGCATCACAAAGGGCCATTTACCACTCAAACTCCCAGTGTACGCGTGCATGCATCGCCTGCCGACCCTCAGCTGGTCGAAGGGCAGCCAGGTGGGTTTGCCTGCCACCACCTGGCACTTGGCAACCTTTATATATAACCTATATATATCTATATATCTATATATCTATATATCTATATATCTATATATATATATAACACCTTTATATATATATATATATAACACCTTTATATATATATATATATATAACCTTTATATATATATATATATATATATATATATATATATATATATATATATATATATATATATATATATTCAATGTTTAATGTAATCTACACTAGTATCCTTTCTGAACTCACCTGATGATTTCACTACCTGATTGTTTTAGTGAATAAGATTTCAATCTGATTAGAAATTTCAAGCCAGTAAGAGAATATTTTATTTTTTTGAATTTGTATACTGTTAGGCTTTACTTTGAATTTTGCACTTTCTTTTGTATAACTAACAAAAAGATGTATGATAGATTTAAAGAAATATATATGTCATAGCTATATTAACAAACTGTGTTAGACTTTGGAAACCTTTATACTGAAAAAAATCGACAGTTATTTTTTGGAGAATGGATACTAGTGTAAATTATGTTAAACATTGGAAATCTGTATACTGTGTAAACCAACAGTTACCTATGTTTTGAATATATATACAGATATATTTTATGGTGTCATTTATATTTTATGGTGTCGTTTATATTTTATGGTGTCGTTTACCCACCAGGAGGTTGGCAGCCTTATGTAAAAACCTGTTCCTCTTGTTCTCCAGTGCCCCCGGCCGGGTTCCCTTCTACTCGCAGTGCCCATCTGGGAGAAAATGTCCCATGCACTTGATCACTGCGAGGTCAAGGTGTGAAGCAGGCACAGCTCAGTTTCTCTTGCCTGTATGCTCAGTTGACACCTGCTCCCTTCTTTCTTTACACGTTAATGGAAGGGCTTGGATAAACATATAAGGAACCCGCCCATTGTCGGAGAAGAAACAGCCTGCTAAGAGTCTAGTTAATGTAAATACAGCTGAAAGAATCGTTTAGTAGAGCTGGGTGCATTCTCTACTGTTCAGGGTTTATTGGACGTTTTCTCTTGCAGTTCAGCCTGCCTCTTGTTGTTTTTTTCTCTCTCTCCGCAACATGTTGGTATGCGGTAGCGCTTGTACTCCGACGACCTCTCTGTCGTATTAGTCGCCTGCAGTCCCTTATTGCCTTTTTGCAAAGCCGGTTGCAGTAAAGGTTATTGAAAGCAAACTCCAAAGTGTGAGATTGGATTATTTCTCAGACTCTGCCAACACCTGTGATGTTTAGTTAACTAAAAACAGATACCTTGTCTTTTCTGTACCAGAGCTAGGGATGGCTGATGGAACACTTTGCCCCAGTAATATGAGAGAGAGTAACCCTTTAGTCATCCTACACAGCTGGTATTTTTTTAAAAAAATATTAATTAAATTTATATCCTGCCCCTCCCTGACCAAGGTCGGGCACGGGGTGGCTTACATCCAATGTAATCACAAATATGTACCGTCAATTAGATAATCACATTGATAAGTATAACATTACCATTTAAAATTTCCAATAAAAATCCCCAAATTACACATTATCAAATGCAGAGATGACAATGAAAGCATCTATAAACCCTCAGTCAGGAAAGACTCTGGGCGAAAACGCACGGTCACTTTAGCCTCCTTTATTCCCTGTTTCAGCCAGGATTCAGCCAGGATTGAACACATGCGTTTCGCCAAACGTGCGTTCGATCCTGGCTGAATCCTGGCTGAAACAGGGAATAAAGGAGGCTAAAGCGACCATACGTTTTTGCCCAAAGTGGGTTCTGACTCTCTTGGTCTACCAGTTGTAGTGCCCACATATGGAGAGAAGATGGTAGAGCAGATATTGGCAGGGGGGAATATAGCATCTGCCTCCTCCCGCAGTCTGCAGCGTTGTCTGCCTGTATGACCAAATGCACCATCACAGTTGTCGCCTCTGTTTGTCTGTCCCAGTGACAGATGTTGCCTGTCGACAGGGGGGAAGTGTAGTCTTTAGCGCTGTCTCCTGCTAGATATAGAAATGCAAACGTTATTTTCTTTAGCAAACAGACATTGTTCTCCTATGTTTCATGGTGTTGTTCTGGATTATGGCACTGTAGCTGCTATCTGGAATCACCTGATGTGCACAGAAAATTTATGCTTGTCAGGTTTAATATTCTCGCATCAGCCATTTTATATGGTAGATATAAGAGAAATCCTCTCAATGATAGGTGTTGTCCCTGCATGGTTGGGGTACCTGAACACTTAATTCATATGTTACGGCACTGACAGTGCATTCCTGAGATGAATTCCTGTGCCGGTCTTTGGAGGCAACACGGCTTTGGAGGCAGAGCGCCCTGCCGAAACCTCCCAGCAGCGTAAAAAATCTGCAACCCTTCATAGGGTTGCATGGGAGATACACCACCTAACAAGGTGGTGTGTCTTGCAAAAATAAAAAAAGGGGTGTTCCTGGCCCGAAAGGGCTTAGGAGGCCATCTAACAGCAGCTCCTCCCCCAGCCTGGCACCGTAACACCCCAGAAACGTCTCCCGGGACGCCGGCGTGGGCATTGACTGTGTGCGGACGCTGGCGGAAGGCCCTGTCGGCGTCCTGGGGTGGCGCTGCTGCGGCAGCGGCCGGTGACCAGAATCCAGGCCTTCCCACCGGCATTTGGACCACTAATGCCGGTTTAAGTTGCCCGGATGCCAGCGCAGGGCCCCCAGACGCTTTCGCCCTTAGAGCTCAGGAATGCGCTGTGAAAGTTTTACTTGAGGCCGAGGAACATTTATAACAGACCTTTGTTGTCGAGTGTTCAGAGCTTCTCAGACCAGCAGTTGGTGGTGTATCTTTTAAAGGTAAAGGTAAAGGTCCCCTGTGCAAGCACCGGGTCATTCCTGACCCATGGGGTGACGTCACATCCTGACGTTTCCAAGGCAGACTTTGTTTGCGGGGTGGTTTGCCAGTGCCTTCCCCAGTCATCTTCCCTTTACCCCCAGCAAGCTGGGTACTCATTTGACCGACCTCGGAAGGATGGAAGGCTGAGTCAACCTTGAGCCGGCTACCTGAAACCGACTTCCGTCGGGATCGAACTCAGGTCGTGAGCAGAGCTTTTGACTGCAGTACTGCAGCTTAACACTCTGCGCCACGGGGCTCCTTGGTGTATCTTTTACCAAACAGAAATTCTTTTATCATGCAACAAGTAGCCAGATACCTGCTAGCTGCATCAAGGATATGCAAACTGCTTGTACGCACCCCTAGATAATTTCACTAACCATTTTATTTTAATGCTTTTATAGACTATTTGGTTTTTGTAATCTTATTTTATAACTGTGGTGTGATAAATGCCTAATAAAGGTGATGATGCTATCTTCAGTGCTGTCTGTCTGCATCCCAGCACAAGCAAGCAAACTGGTTGTTCCTGTGTCTGGCAGGTGCAGCACAAGAGAGAGTGAGAAAAACTCACAGAAGCTGCGGCTTTGAGCTTTTACTGTTCAAGAACTCAGCCCTTTGGGGCAGCATGGTGGATACGAACAGGCCATCTGCTAGCCATGTTTGGTCCTTTTGAGCTGTTGTCTTCGAGCAGGCCAGGTTGTCATTGGGGTGTTCTGTATGACTCCTTCTGTGCTGTGATCATGTCTGACACTATCAGCAGTGATCAATCACCTAGTAGTCATTTCAGATGTAATTGGAATATGTGAGGTTGCATTCTCTGCAAAAGCATTGCATTCTCTGCAAAAGCATTGCATTCTCTGCAAAAGCATCTGTGGGTTCTAATCTTGCTTCAGTATGTGGATAGATTTTACACTTATGGTTGGTTTAAGGTATTTGTCTGATGCTAGGCAGGGGTGGGAGAAAGTATTGATTTCCAGTTCTTGATCCTGGTAGTATTGGCCTGCAAACCTCTAATCTGGAGAACCTGGATCGATTCCCCACTCCTCCACATGAAGCCTGCTGGGTGACCTTGGGCTAGACATAGTTCTCTCTGAACTCTCTCAACCCCACCTACCTCACAAGGGGTCTGTTGTGTGGAGGGGAAGGGTGATTATAAGCCGCTTTGAGACTCCTTTTGGTAGAGAAAAGTGGGGTATAAAAACCAATTCCTATTTTTCCTCTGGATCTCCCTCTATGGGAAGTATGGATGGGCCTCACATAATCAGGCAGTAATGATGGGATGTATTTCTCCTCCTCCTCCTCTTCTAGACAACACGTGATTGAAGTGTGTTCAAGCTTGCTGTGTGCCAGAGCATGGTATTTGCAAAGAGTGAGAAGTGGTGTAATGTGTCGAGTATGCTTTTTTTTGTATCCATGGTCAAAAGGGGGAAAATATTCCTAACAGAATCCCTGAAAAAAAATCTGTGTGTTTAAAGTATTATGCATTCTCTCCTTATTGTGGGGTCAGATAAATTGAGTTGTCGGTAACCTTTTAGCAAGAAGGAAGGAGGGGATGGATGGGAATTAGAAAGAAAGACAGAAAGTGAGATATTATTACCCTTTGATGTGAAGTAGCTCTAGCTTCCGAGGTTTTTGGACACTGAGGGAGAGGGTTTTCCTGGGGAAATATTGTATGTTTTCATTGTCTCTTTGCCAAGTGATTGATTTTTCTTATACAGAGAAGAGGCCTTGAATAGCTACTAGATTATTTTTCTATGCAGAAGGGCTTGGTGCTTCACTCTTTTATTAACCCCGTGCTCCAGGCTCCCCTACGAGGCTTAGACATACTAGACTGTCTGGGCTGTTTGACAAGAGCAATTGTGTTATTGTTGTTGTGGTTTTCTGTTTTTTCTTCTTAAACTTCAGATCCTTATGGACCTGTTGCTATCTCTCTGTCCTACTGGTTATATGAAGGCACTATTTTTTTTTCTTTTTTACAAAACAAACAGACAAAACCAGAATGCTATCATTTTCATTCAGCAGGGATTGGTTGGGGCTTATTTGAGGCTGTCCTGGTTTTACATTTTTATACGACAGGGGAATTAATGTCCAATTATAATGTCCAGATGAAGGGCTGTCATATAGAGGATGGTGCTGAGTTGTTTTTTGTTGCCCCAGAAGGTCGGACCAGAATCAACGGGTTGAAATTAAATCAAAAGTGTTTCTGTCTACACATCAGGAAGAATTTTCTAACAGTTAGAGCGGTTCCTCAGTGGAACAGGCTTTCTTGGGAGGTGGTAAGCTCTCCTTCCCTGGAGGTTTTTAAGCAGAGGATAAATGACCATCTGTCAGCAATGCTGATTCTATGACCTTAGGCAATTCATGAGAGGGAGGGCATCTTGGCCATCATATTGACATGGAGGTGTGTGGGGAGGTAGTTGTGAATCAAACCCGATTCTCCAGATTAGAGTCCATCACTCCAAACCACCACTCTTAACCACTACACCATACTGGCTGATGCTGCCACTTTCTGCCCGTGATGCTGCCCTGCCTAGTTCCCCCCCATCCTTTGAGGGGTTGGAGCACCTAAAGGTCCTTCTCTTTGTAGTACTCCAGGGAAGGTCCATTGGACATCACTTGCCACAGTGTGTACGCTCTGCAGAGATGCTTGGGGGACAAGATAGGAAGAAGCATTAGCTGCCCCACCTCCTGAGCTGGGGGTGTGAAGAGAGGTGGAAGGGCTGGTGGTGAGATATGTGTGTGGTGTGAGGCAGTGGTGATGGACAGTCAGAGGTTGCATGCAGTGGCAAAGGGAAGTGTTCTGGGACAAAAGATTCAAGTGTTATCCTTTGTTGAGCCACCATGGATTACTCTCCTGTAGACTTTGGAACTAGATTACTGCATTTGAATCCTCTTAACAGGGCAAAAAGGGCCCCCGGGGTCCTTCGGCATTGTGAAAATGGTATGGGGGAAAGGCGGAATCTAGGATTGTCAGCTCCCAGTTAGGAAATGCCAGGATATTATGTTGGTGTAGCCTGAGAAGGGTGGTGTTTGTGGAGGGAGGGGTTTCAATGGGGCATAATGCCATAGATAGGGTTGCCAACCTCCAGGTACTAGCTGGAGATCTCCTGCTGTTACAACTGATCTCCAGCCAATCTCCAGAGATCAGTTCCCCTGGAGAAAATGGCCACTTTGGAAATTGGACTCTATGGCATTGGTCCCTCTCCTCCCCAAACCCGACCTCCTCAGACTTCACCCCAAAAACCTCCCGCCGGTGGCAAAGAGGGACCTGGCAACCCTAGTCATAGAGTCAATGGGGCATAATGCCATAGACTCCACCTTCCAAAGTGGCCATTTTTCTCCAGGGGAACTGATCTCTGTTGGCTGGATATCAGCTATAATCCCAGGAGTTCTCCAGCCAACACCTGGAGGTTGACAACCCTAGCAGAAGCCCTTCCCTGGCGCCATCACGATCCAAATCAGGCCCTGTGGTGCTGTGGGGTTTACACTGCTTACAGCTTTCATGACTGCTGTGGGGAGAAACTGGTTGTGGGAGCTGCAAGACAATCCATGACCAAATGTACAGTGCAGTTGGGCCCTGAAGCTTCGTTCAGTATCTCATTGGGCTACACAGCTTCAAATGGTCATTCATTCTCAGCCTAACCAAACTCATAATACTGTTAAAAACATAAGAACATAAGAAAGGCCCTGCTGGATCAGACCAAGGCCCATCAAGTCCAGCAGTCTGTTCACCCAGCAGCCAACCTGGTGCATCTAGGTAGCCCACAAACAAGACGCCTGCAGCAGCATTGTCCTGCCTGTGTTCCATAGCACCTAATATAATAGGCTTGCTCCTCTGATCCTGGAGAGAAAAGGTATGTATCATGACTACTAGTATCCATTTTTACTAGTAGCCATGGATAGCCCTCTCCTCCATGAACATGTCCACTCCCCTCTTAAATCCTTCCAAGTTGGCAGCCATCACCACATTCTGGGGCAGGGAGTTCCACAATCGAACTTTGCGTTGTGCAAAGAAATGATTGCTTTTATCTATTTTGAATCTCTCACTCTCCAGTTTCTGCAGATGACCCCGCATTCCAGTATTATGAGAGAGGGAGAAAAGCTTCTCCCTGTCCACTCTCTCCATACCATGCATCATTTTTATAGACCTCTATCATGTCTCCCTTTAATCGCCTTCTTTCCAAGCTAAGCAGACGTAAGCGTTTTAACCACTCCTCATAGGGCAGTTGCTCTATTCCCTGACCATTTTGGTTGCTCTTTTCTATTGTGAGGGTAAATGAATGCAGGGAGAAGGAAGAACACTATCAGGAACTTCTTGAAGGATGGGTGGAATAAAATATGATTGATAAGATACATAAGCAAAAACATAACAGCTTGCTGGATATTGCACCCCTTATGTTAAGGGGTGGTAGTGCTTTATACTCGCAATAATCATTCTCCATCTGTGTGGCTGAGTGTTGTTTGTCATAGGCTCTGTACAGTAGTAGAAAAGAGCAAGAGTCCAGTAGCACCTTAAAGACTAACAGAAATATTTTCTGGCAGGGTATGAGCTTTTGTGAGCCACAGCTCACTTCTTCAGATAGGCTCTGTACAGTACTTAATTACTTCTCATGGTTAATTCTGTGTTCTTAACTATATAAGAGACACCCAGTATAGTGTAGTGATTAAAGTGTTGGACTAGGATCTGGAAACCCAGGTTCAAATCCCTGCTCTGCCATAGAAACTTGCTGGGCGACCTTGGTTGGGCCAGTCACACACTTTCAGCCTTGACCTAGTAAGTGTTTGGATGGGAGACCACCAAGGAATACCAGGGGGATGATGCGGAGGCAGGATACTGCTGCAGTCATCTTGTTTGTGGACTTCCTAGAAGCACCTGGTTGGCCACTGTGTGAACAGACTGCTGGACTTGATGGGCCTTGGTCTGATCCAGCAGGGCTTTTCTTATGTTCTTAACAGCAAACCACCTCTGAATGTCACTTGCCTTGAAAACCCTACGGGATCGCCATAAGTCAGCTGTGACTTGAGGGTAAAGAAAACATTGCATGGAGGGGCCACGGCTCAGTGGTAGAGCATCTGCTTGGCATGCAGAAGGTCCCAGGTTCAATCCCCAGCTTCTCCAGTTAAAGGGACTAGGCAAGTAGGTGATGTGAAAGACCTCCGCCTGAGATCGTGGACAGCCACTGCCCGTCTGAGTAGACAATACTGACTTTGATGGAACAAGAGTCTGATTCAGTATAAGGCAGCTTCATGTGTTCATGTGTACCCAAAGAGTTTGTGCCCACAAGACTTGCACGTGATAGGAAATCTAGTTCCTTTCCCTCCTCCTCCCCCCAAGTTCTGTTTCTCCCCCCCTTCACACTTTCCTGTTTCTGCTTTCTCCTCCATTCCCTTCTGTCTCCCCTGGCCTCACACATCATGGCATGAATGTTCCCCATGTTGTTTCTTTTTTATATTTGGTGCATGAGCATTAGCATGCAATTGATAACAACCTTTATATTCACAATGGGTAAATGCTGATTAAGTTATTTTATTTTTCTTTCTTTTTTAAAGATAGTCTCTAGGGAAGTCTCTAGGTTGATAATTGCGCACATTTTATATGGGAGACATATACAGCCCAGTATAACAACTTGAGACAATCTTACTAGATTTTGTATAATTGATAATATATTATACAACCTATATACATGCCTGGTCTGATATATATTGTCTGTATATGTATATATATCTGTAATTGTGTGTATGTTTTACATGGTTTTCAACTGACCACTGAGGAAGGCCAAATAGCCTGAAATGCTTCTGGCATTTGGTTATAGATATCAACCTTAGGAACTGCCATTGTTCTGTTTTAGCACTTTTAAAATATTTTTTTATCTTGACATAGCTCTTTAAATAAAGTATATTTTCATTATCCATATATTTTATTTATCCCACCCAACCTTGGGTACCCAGCTTCTGTTTTCTAGGTTGGGTTTCATTCCCCTCTTTTTTCTTCTATTTTTAAAAAAGACGTAAAAGGTAATGAAATGGGGAAAAGTGCATTAACTTTCAAATAAAGCAATATTTGCATCGTATTTTCTGGAACCACCTAGGCAAATGGGTTTTTGATCAATATACTTACAAAAACAGCATTTAAAAAAATTCAACATCAAAGTAATATGAAAGACGTGAAAAACATAAGATCATCATATGGCTAAGGTGTTTACAAATTATCTTTTATGCATTGAAAAACTTAAGGGTATGAAGAAAGAAACAAAAAAGCCTCTATTTGGAGTTTTGACAGAAAAATTTATTACAAGGAGTGACTAAGTAAAGGTAAAATATTCACCTAGGAAGCCAGACAGGATGTAAAATCCAATTTGAAACTAGAAGAAGAAGAGTTGGTTTTTATATGCCGACTTTCTCTATTTAAGGAGAATCAAACCAAATGACAATCTCCTTCCCTTCCTCTCCCCACAACTGACACCTTGTGAGGTTGGTGGGGCTGAGACAGTTTGGAGAGGAGTGTGACTGGCCCAAGGTCACCCAGCAGGCTTCATGTGGAGGAGTGGGGAATCAAAACTGGTTCTCCAGATTAGAGCCCACCACTCTGAACCACTACACCACACTGGCTCTCAAACTAGTGATGTTTAAAGAGCAATAATACTGAGGTGGTTTAGTGTGGCCAAGTAGAAAAGTGATGTAGATTTTTTTTTTAAATGGCACGGCAAAACTACACATGTATTGAATAGTAATATTAGAATCTATAATAGAAGATGACATTCCACATCTATTGTTGTGTTTAATACTTCAGCACCACTAGTCTAGACAGCGACATGCTGAAGGCAAAATTCCCAGAACTCTTTCCCTGCTCTGGGCAGTTTGATTGTCATCTAATCCCCCCCCCCCCCGAAACAAAACAAAATGTCTTTCCCCTTATATTGCCACAAGGAAAGGGGCTAGAGAGTCACTTAAAAAATGAAAACTGAGAATTCAGTGAATTTGGTACGCAGCTTATCTTATATCAATATAACAACATTCAATTGCCAATTTGAACCAAAAACAGAAAAGCCCCCCCCCAGTGGTAAGGTGAGGAAATGACTGCTACCGGTGTGTGTGTGAAAAATGTGTGTACCATTACTGTCTCCTGGTAATGTAGAGCCAGTGTGGTGTAGTGGTTAAGAACGGTGGTTTGGAACGGTGGATTCTGATCTGGAGAACCGGGTTTGATTCCCCGCTCCTCCACATGAGCGGTGGAGAGTAATCTGGTGAACTGGGTTTGTTTCCCCACTCCTACACACGAAGCCAGCTGGGTGACCTTGGGCAAGTCACACTCTCTCAGCCCCACCTACCTCTGTTGTGGGGAGGGGAAGGGAAGGTGATTGTAAGCCGGTTTGATTCTCCCTTAAGTGGCAGAGAAAGTCGGCATATAAAAACCAACTCTTCTTCTTCTTAAACCTCTGCTTCCTACTCACACAGACATGAATCTGCACCCTTCCTCCAGGCCACCTCTTCCAGTTCTGAGGGACCCTTCAACAAAGTCATTTTTCAACAACTAAGGGCCAGGATCCAGAATGACCCCCAATTACCACTAATGATTTAATCATTTTAATTAAAGATCTAAAACTCTGTAAGGCACCTAGATTTGATTTATGTCCTGCTGAGCTTTCTAAGGCCAATCCAATGTGGACTAGAATTTTGGCTCCCATCTTTTCTAGAATAAATAATTCAGGTATTATCCCTGATTCTTGGAAGCGGGCCATAGTGGTCTGAATCTATAAGAAAGGAAACATAGGAAACATACGAAAAGTCATGCTGAATCAGACCCAGATCCATCAAATCCAGCAGTCTGTTCACACAGTAGCCAACCTGGTTCCCCCAGGAAGCCCAGGAAAATGACTGCAGCAGTATTATCCTGCCTGTGTTCCACAGCACCTAATATGATAGGTGATCCTGGAGAGAATAGGTTTGCATCATGACTAGTATCCATGTTGACTAGTAGGCATGGATAGCCCTATCCTCCTTGAACATGGCCACTCCCCTCTTAAAACCTTCCAAGTTGGCAAACAACACCACATCCTGGGGCAGGGAGTCCCACAATTTAACCATCCTCAGAACTATCGGCTCATAAGCTTATTAGCTGCAGTGGAGAAACTGTATGCTGCTGCAACTAAGGTCCATTGAGGGGGTCTCTACAATCATTGGTGGTGGTGGGTAAGTACCATAATGTCACAGCCAAGTTATGGCGACCCTATAGGGTTTTCAAGGCAAGAAACGTCCAGAAGTGGTTTAGCAGTGCCTGCCTCTGCGTGGGCTGAGAGAGTTCTGAGAGAACTGTGACTGGCCCAAGGACATGTGTGGCTTAGTGATTAAGCCAGTGTGGTGGTGTGGTTAAGAGTGGTGGAGTCTGATCTGGAGAACCAGGTTTGATTCCTCACTTCTCTACATGAGTGGCGGAGGCTAATCTGGTGAACTGGATTTGTTTGCCCACTCCTACACACGAAGCCTGCTGGGTGACCTTGGGCTAGTCACTCTCTCTCAGCCCCACCTACCTCACAGGGTGTCTGTTGTGGGGAGGGGAAGGGAAGGGAAGGTTATTATAAGCCGGTTTGATTCTTCCTTAAGTGGTAGAGAAAGTCAGCATATAAAAATCAACTTCATCAAGAGACTGCAGTGCATCGATACCTTTAATCATAACTTTACAGGAGCGAAGCGTTTGTTTAATTACTAGCTTATCGGTCACTAGATTTCTTGCGAAGAAGTTATTTGTTCCTGATATAAAGCCGTGGGCGGTGTGCATAAATTTTAAATCCGAGGAAAGCATGATCCATGTTGCAGCTGGTTTCAGGAATACTTCATTTTAATACCTTCATCACTCATAGGAGTTGTATATAACGTTAACGTTTTAATTGTTATTTCTCGAGGATCATCTGCATACCAAAGCTGTTTGGCTTTGCAGTCCAATTGTTTTCCTATCCACACCCTCCACTCTATAATATATTCAGCAATATTTGTTAAGCATGCTAGCACGACTAAATAGCTTAAAGCAGCTTTCTTTATTACATCGCATCAGCTGCAGTGTGAATCTTGGTATTGGCTTTACATAAAATATTTTCACATAAAGAAGTCAGCAGCATAATATCCTATCAAAACTCTTTATTTCTAAAAAAAAATTTAGGCGGGGAAGGATACGTATATGTATTCTTGCAGTTTCTTCTGCTGATCTAAACATTTATGGCCCTGACAGGGAGGGAAATACTGTGGCAAACTTTGGAAAAAGCAATTAGAGATGAGTGAGACAAGAGCAATGTGCTTTCCTGGGAGAGGCATGTGATAAATTTCGGGGGCCCTCACCCGCCTCACCTTGACACTTTTACTTTTAAATACATATCTGCTGAAATGGCTTTTTGTCATTCCTTATACAGATGTGCTTCTAGGTAGGGAGGTTAGTTCCGTCGCTCTGACGCTGCGCAGCGACAACCTAAAACCATACCTGGATGCACAAATACGACATTGGAAAGCACTTATGCAAGAAGATTACAGATCACAGCCTTTTATGCCACTGCATGTTTTGAAATGAATTGTCTCACAGAAACAATGTGGCAGCATGATAGAATTAAGGGCTCACACAATGGCAGTTGTGTTGGCATGGGAGTTGGTATGTTATGGGCAATCTGGTGGTTTCCATCCTGCAACTCTGCTCAGCCAAGCTGGAAGAGTTCCTCCAGCCCAAGATGAACACATGAAGCTGCCTTATACTGAATTAGACCCTTGGTCCATCAAAGTCAGTATTGTCTACTCAAACCGGCAGCAGCTCTCCAGGTTCTCAGGCAGAGGTATTTCACATCACCTACTTGCCTAGTCCCTTTAACTGGAGATACCAGGGATTGAACCTGGGACTTTCTGCATGCCAAGCAGATGCTCTACCACTGAGCCACAGCTCACAGATGGAAGTGGTTTGGTAGAGTCACTCAGTCCCATTGGAAGAAGGTTCCTTTGGCCAGTGGAAGGCTTCAGACTTGGCCTTTACACCCACCCACACACACACACACATATGTATGTATGTATGTGCCGCATTGGTGTCAGCTGAGCTGTATGAATCCAGCCTATATGCAGCTCCAGTGCTTTACAACTGTTAAAAAGAGTTAATAGACAAGTTGTGGCCGTTTACCTCCATAACTATTTCTTCTAAAGTTGAGTGTTGTGTTATTTGGATAATATAAGAACCTTTCTCCAAGGTCAGCCATGGACTGACAAGATACCTGTCTGGTTTCCTCCCACTTTATGACATGAACTGCAAACTTTTGTAGCATCAGGTAGCTTTATTATGTTGTTTTATGGGTCACTTATGAGCAACAGTACCAAATATAAAAAGTGACACAAACAAGAATTCACAGATGCATCCTTACTTTCTCTGCATTAAATACAGTCAAGCTTCTCATTTTAAAAAGCACACGTTTGAGTTGTGGTACGTGCATGTTGTTGGACATGAAGGACTGTGCAACATCTCTTTGCAACACGCACACCTGTACTCCAGATGGGGGCAGTAGAGTTGGAAAACGGGTGGGGGACGGGGGAAATGGTGTTTTTTGTATTTGGGTGTATGGGACCCAATTTTTTTCGGGGAAGCTGAAAAAAGCTGAATACTTATACTGGTAAATGGGTATTTCGGGTCCCTGGAAATTTCAGCTCTATTAAAGTCTATAGGAATTATTTCCCAAGGCTCTGGAGGGGCAGTTATTGAAGGTAGAGGCACCAAATTAGCAGCATTGCTGCAGGTGATTCTCCTTAAAAGAACCATCAAGTTTGGTGAAGTTTTGTTCAGGGGGTGCCCTCATCTTCCACTGGTGTTTTCAATTGTTTCTCATGCTGGCTCTGAACATGGTAGTTACATTAGGCCTAGGATTGCCAATTTCCAGGTAGGACCCTGAGATCTTCCGGTATTACAATTGATCTCCAGACTACAGGGATCAGTTCCCCAGAGAACATGACTGCTTTGGAGGGTAGACTCTACAGCATTGTAACCTGGTGAGGTCTCTACCCTCCCCAAACCCCACTGTTAGCCGAATTGCTCTTTAATTGGGGAAATTAGCTGAGTAATCGGTAACTATGTATTTATAAAGCGGGGTCGCACTCAACTATACCAGAATCCGTTTAATGAGACCTTGAATAAAGACAGACAATGGATTCCAAATTAAATAATGTTTATGTCTTTCTCATTCAATTCAGTGATGCACACAAACATACAGAGAGTCTAGGAATATCAAGAGAGGAGTACAAGCACAGTTGCCAACGTGGCAAGAGATCGTTGGTTGGGTATATTTACCGTATCTAGATGAGATGTTGTCCAAATTCACGTAGACTAAGACAGATTGAAACGTAAAAGCCGAGATGGGGGCAGGGGTTCCCGTGGACTTGACCAGCAAGGCGGGAGGGAGCGTGGTTAGGCTGCGCAAGACCAAACCAACAGAGTAACGGCAAAGGTGCCAGAAAAGACCTAAGGTTGAGAGAGAGAATGGGCTAGGGGCACACCAGATATACTGTTTTTCTGGGGGCAGGGAGAGGGGTTTCACCCCTCCTAGGTTCCCAGGTGACAAAGAGGTGACAAAGGACTAAGCTGTGGGGTAGTGAGAATTTGGAAATCTATTCTGATTCCGATGGCTTTTGCAACCCGTGATGAACTGGAAACTCTCTGCTGATGAGATTAACATACTGGAACAATGAGTGCGATCTGTGCAAACTTCCTGAGATCGCTGCTGCTGAGCTGGAGGAACGACTCATCTTGATATCAGGATCGCTGCTGACGACCCATTAAGCAGTGGATGTTCCGAGAGGGGGGGTGTTTGGCATTGACTACGTGACACTCTGCTTCTCATGACATGGCTGCTGCTGGAACAGAATATGTACAGGAACATGGCTTCTCTCAGGTTCACCAGAGGCTGCCCCTGCATCTGCTTCCTGGCTGCTAACTGCACGGCGCTCGCAGGAGCGGCTGAGTTCGTGACAACGGAGCTCGCAGCGACCGTCCCGTAGCGTTTGGGGCGGGCGCGCAGCCAGCACAGTAGTCAATTGCCTGCATAGCGGGTTGCCAGGTCCCGTCCGGGAGGTTTAGGCAGGCCTGCATGCTATCACCACCCTCCGCAGGCTCCACTCCCAAAATCTCCAGGTATTTCCCAGCCCACAGCTGGCAATCCTAATTTGGACACAATGTGACTTATTTTGCCTAATTGTCTTTTTAAAGTTGCCTGGGCCTTGGTTTAACAACAACAACAGTGCTGAGCTTAAATGATGTGGGGAAATCATCTGCCTCCAGAGAGCCTGTATTTCTGACTCCCAGACATGCCTCTGGATTGGAAAGAGGCACGTCTATGACCATGTCCCATATGGAAGCAGAACAGTCAGTCTCCTGTGACAGCAGGTGGTTCGGCCGCATGACTTCATGCAGAATGATTGTATGATCCAGTCACGTCTTGTGTAGAAATGCAACCATATTATC